>NC_090997.1:91752500-93002500 GCF_041146395.1 Eulemur rufifrons | reverse complement strand
CTTCAGGAAAAAAAATGTGGGAAGAGCAAGGAAAAGACAGAGGGAAAGAGTAAAAATAGATCTGCGTCCCTGGAAGTAAAATTGCTAGGTGCCCACAATAATGATGCCTAAACACACACATGATGAGCAGTCACTCGTGGTCCTGGTCACTTGGGATAACTTGTCAACCTAAAGGAGCAGGGATGTGACTGCCACCAATGCCCAGGCTGACACACATGTTCTTACTGACTTAGGCAGGAAGATAGAGAGCAAGCTAACAACAGGCAGGTTCTAAAGTGTTAGGAAGGTATATGGGGGTCTCCTGACGCTTTTGGACTTTGTCTTAGGAGATATATACATACACACACACACACACACACACACATATATATATATAATTTTATATATGTATGATTTAAAAAAAAATAGTCAAACCAGCCAGGCAGAAAATCATTCTGGTATAAAAGCTGTTAAGAATCACAGAGAAGAAAAAAATCTGCCCTGCACACTGACGCTTACTGCTTACTCACAGGCACTTACATCAGAATAGCAGCAGCAGCAGCCCCAGCAGAAAACAGAGGCTAATCAAAAGGAAGAAAAACCATTCTTTGAAAACGCTAAAATGGAGCAACAGCAGTGTCCTAGAAAGGGGTATCACATGTTTCGGTCAAAAAATAAGCCATGTAGCAACGGAGAATTTAAATTCCTAAGGGTCACTGAAATTGTTTAGAGGCTGTGTCTCCTCGCTCCCCCAGTTCCACACCTTGTGAATGCCCTAGGGAGCTCTTTGTGCAGAGATAATTTCTCACACTACATAGACAGAAAAGTATGTGACGATGGTGCATTTATGTGAGAAAGAGGAAAGAGGAATCTACCAGTCTCTCCATTTTCAAGGGAGAAAATTCTAAGAATTTTCGCATCACCACCTACGAATCAGGACAATGCCTTCCAGAAAAATAAACATTGTTCTTTTCATGGTTTTCAGAACTGGAATGCAGAATTCAATTATTTATTTTAAAATCCCTAACAGGATTTTATCCTGTAGGAGAAAGCTTGCACAAGTAAAAGGAATCGTAAATGCTAACAAACAAGGAAAAAAGACAAAAAGGCTCATTATAGAATCCCCAGTATCGGGGGATTCTAATTCTAAACAGTTGATTAAATTCTTCCTGTCATTCTTGATCGCATCTTCCAGGCTGTGACCAGTGTTGTAAAAGAATAGGAGAAGCATGAAGTCTCAAAGGTAACTTCTCCCTTTCTCCACACCCATGGGAATATCTCAGCTCTCACAATGGGTTAATAAAGAAGCCCCTGATTCTTGATCTCCTGGATAAAGAGCTCACCAATTAACAGGCCCACAGGAAAGAACAAAGCAGTTTCATATCAAAACAGAAAAGAAGCCCTGCAATTTGCAAATGTCCAAGAAGTGCACGAAATATCAGTAAATAATGAAAAGGAATAAAAAATTTAAAATAGGCTTCATGCATATCTGAAAGTGTCTTTTTCCAGATAAATAATTCTAGATGAACAATTTCATACACACAGAGCATTTGAATAATTCCATAGAATCCATTTTACCAGATCTTTCTGCCTAATTACAAGTCTTTGAACCAGACAACAGTACTTGAAAGATCAATGCCTGGCTGCACAAAGCATATATAAAGCGTAATTAAGAGGATGCTCGACGGAGCCATGGATAACATGCATATGGATGTGTGAAGTCTTCACATGTACACACTTTATATCTGTGATATGCACTGCGGAGACGCACACTTCCACTCTCCTAAATGCCTTTGGCTGCCATTTTGTAAATGAGCCCAGTCAAATGAAAATGGCATTAAGAACAGATAATAATGCAACCAAGCTTTAGATAATTTTCTCATTTGAATTTTTAAGTATAGGGCAAGTCTATAAAACTACCTTTTGGAGTATTATTTATTTATTTCTGAAACCACCTTACTACCTGTTTCGATCCAAATGTGATACATTTCTAGGAAATATGTGGATTGTAAACATCAGTCATAATTTGTTCAACTTGCTTGTCATTCTCTAAGTCTAAATCAAGATGACAAAACATTAACATCTTGGACTACGCAGAAGGTGTATTTATACTTTTGAAGGAACATGGCAGGGTGTGTGTTTAAGTAGGAGCACTCTCTGTGTAAACAGGAAGGCATGTGTAATCTCTCGGGTGCTACCAAACAGAAGTTGCTGGAATTGGGTGTTCTCAGCGCTCCGAGGAGGAAGGTCTAATGAATGTAAGAGATGACAGGCGAAAAAAGGCATCTAAGGCAGTTGCTGGCACCAAGCCAATAAATAATAAATAGTAAATTAATGTTGACCGAGTAAAGTGACAGGATTCAGCAACACATTCATTAGACAGGATAAGAAAAAAAAATGTGAAGAGTCAAAAACTGTGAGAAAATGAAAATGTATGCCTTGACTGTAGGATAATAAACCGTTCGAGTTGTGAGGAGTCTTAAAAACAATCCAGTCTGACACTCGTGTATTCTGGAGCAAGTACACCGGGGTCAGGGAGCTGAGGGGCCCTAGAAGGCCACTTGGCCAGCCGGTCCAGTGTCCTGCCTCCTGCACTATAGCTGCTGAACCCCCGTGTCTCGCCGTCCTTGAGCTTTTGTTCAATAGCATTTTAGAAAATTAATGGGAGAAAATAACAGAGGACCTCAGAATCCCTCCCTCACTCTCCTTTTATATCTATACGTTTCTGCTAGGTTGAGAAGAGAATGGCAATTATAAAACATTTACAATATGGCTTGAAAAGCCACTTTCAAAAAAGAAAAACCTTACTTATTAAACCAGAGGCAATATTTGGACCCTCTGATGAAACCACACAGCCTTCGGTGCAATTAAGTAAAGGGCATGTAACCAGAAAGATGCACACTCTGTACATGCACAATTAAGGGGAAAAATGTAAAGTCGCCTGTGTAAGAAATTCTCCTTTATTTCCGTTCATTTCATGTCCCTGCATTTTGGCCAATTAAGATGTCGTTATTACACACTTTCATTTATCAATATTTCAAAACACGACTTTTAAATGACAAAAAAAATCCACAGGGCCCCCGGCTGGGAGGGGACGGACAGGACAGTGGAGCCGCAGGACTTCTGCCACCCCCGCCTTGTCCAGCTCGGCTATGGTCTTGGCGGAAAGCACTGGATCGCTCTAGTTTTCAGCTGCCTGTCTTAAAAAATGACACAGTTGGGTAATCTCTAAGGTGACGCACAGCTGCCATAGTCTCTGATTATTCTCACTCTCATTTGATTTTGTTCTTTATGTAAAAGGCGTATACTAGTGTCTTTGTTTGGGCGGCTATAACAAAATACCTTAGACTAGGTGGCTTATAAACAAAAGAAATGTGTTTCTCATAGATCTGAAGGCTGAGAAGTCAGAGACCAGGGTGCCAGCATGGTGAGGGCCTCTGCTTCCAGGTTGCAGACGGCCACCTTCTCGCTGTGTCCTCGCATGATGGAAAGGGTGATGAACTCCCTTGGGCCTTTTATAAGGGCAGTGATCCCACTCATAAGAGCTCTGCCCTCATGACCTAATCGCCTCCCAAAATGTCCCCCCTCTTAACCCCATCACCTTGAGGGTTGGAATTTCAACATACGAACTTGGAGGGGACACAAACATTGAGACCATAGCAACTAGCAAGACAAGCAACTCTCTGAGGGAAGATCACGCTAAAGAGTTAGCAGTGGAGAAAGCTGCGGTGGCTACAATGTGTGAGGATTGTTTGGAGCCTTCGGTGAACCAAAGGCTTCCTGTTCTGCAATACAGTCCGGACTGTCATCATTTGCTATTTTTAACTGGAGAGCTTTAATTACTTCTCTCTATTACGAACAGAAAAGAATGGCAACTTTTCTAAATTTGATTTTTGGCTAAAAAATCTCTTTGCCAATTCCTTTGGATGATAAATTCTGAATAGTAGTATTTTATATCTCCCAGACAAATGTTTCTTTCATGAAAATGGGTGGGGATGAATAAGTTTCAAAATGTCATAACTTTAGCTACCATTTATTCTACTTTATTACAAATTCAATAACCTTGAACCAGAGTTAATAGAAATTCATGATAAGTAATAAAAATCCAACTGGCCTCAAATTCCCATGGCTTCGAATACTGCCTATAAGCTACCAACTCCAAAATCTCTCTCCCCAACCTAGATCTCTCTACCGAGTTCCAGCCAAAATCACACAGGTAGACGTGTCCACCTGCACATGCTACTGGGGCCTGGAACTGAACACACTGAAGCGGCATCACCCTCTGCCCTTTCACCTGGGCTAGCTCCTCCCTGAGCATCTGTGTTTCTGTGAATGTTTCCATTCCCAGTCCCCGAATGTGACTACACAATGAGCTCCCTCCCTTGCTCCAAACACTGTTGATACAAACTCCTTAATTTCATCAGATGCACCTCAATCTTTCCCATGAATAGCATCTTCATCCAGAATTTAAAATCCAAGTCTGATGACTTTCCTGATTAAAATATGCCTGTGCTGTTAGGGTAACACCCAGGCTCGCTAGCATTACACACAAGGCGGTTCATGATCCGGTCTCTGTCTTCACACCCAGCCTCGTCTTTAGCCACTCCCCTTCTTCCCACCAAACATTCTAATCACCCTCAGCCTTCTGCAGTTTCCCCAAATCCCACAGGCTTTGTTCCCTCTAGTCTTTGCACAAATCACTCCTTCTTAGGAGGAATGTCCCTTGCTTCCTCCTTTGCCAGGCTAACCCACTAATCCTTGACACTTACCTCCACCTTCACTGAAGGTCCACATGTGTTCTCACGAGGGGACAAGCGCCCTTCTACCAGACTCCCCAGTATGTGGCATTTTAACTATTGCTGAACTAGGAGCCCTTGACAGCAATCTATGTTTTGCTTACTTTATTGTTTAATGCCTGGCATATGATAAATGTTCAATGAATGTGTAATAAATGAACTCCTATGTATATGGTAAAAGGTCTATGAGGAAAGTAACCCTGGTTCAAGGTGCCTGGGGCAGTCCAGGTACACATCTGTGGTCCCAGCCTGATGGTTCGCAGTACTCTCCAATGTGTCCAGGTGTGGACAATAAATTACCTTGTCGCTATCTATGAGTCAACATGCAAGGTATGTTTACGGCCTTATTAATAACCAATATCATTTAAAAGACATGGCAATATATTCACAGAAAGAGATCTGGGAAGGATGGTCATTGAACTATGTTTTTGCCCAGGTGATAAAATTTCAGGTGACTTTTTTTTTTTTACCTGTTCATACTTTTATTAATTGACTTTCCTTTCATTCGCTGAGCACACATCACTTTTACAAAAATAATGAAGCTGTTTTGAAAAAGTCACAGTATAATTCATTTCATGTGAATTTTCTAGAATATTTAGCTTTATCTTTAGAGTTATGAAATATACCAATATTCTTCAGATTGGAAGTCAGCTAAGCATATGACAAGATGGCCCCATCATAAAGATAAAAGACATCTGAAGCTGGTGATTATATTCACAAACATGTCACCCAAACCCTCATTCGATGAAAAATGAAACTAAAACAAAATAAAATAAATAGTTCTGGTGGTCAGGATGCCAGAATATCCAGACATTTGGTTTGAAGCTCCTGCCTGAGGTCTAAACTTCCACAGCTGGTGATGAGAATAAACGCACGGACCCAACTTTCAAACAGCAACAGCATATGGGAAACGTTACATGGAACATAAACATTGCTAATAAGAACCCAACAGAGGTAATCTAAAAAATGTCCTCTCGTGTGCACGCACTTCCACAATCAATTCTTCTTTGCAAGGCGATGGCTTTTATCAGTTCAAATAGCTAATGGAATGTCAGTACGGGAGAAAAGTAATCATGTTTCCTATCCAGTTTTTATAGTAATTAAGTGCATATAGTGAAGCATTATCGTCCAGTACTTTTTAACTGGTACTTAAATACAGAAGTTAGAAGTAAATTTTTGATTGATCTACAATTCACATAAAGTTTTGGATCAATTACTTTTAGTTACTTTCTCTATTTTTCTCGTTGACTTGCAGATGCTCCGTAAAAGTATAAGCGCATTTGTCCCACTTAAACAGGGGTGTTTAAGATAAATCAATTCCAATTCTGAGTATCTGAAGTTCAGACTATTGCTTATATCTCTATCGGAGTTTTTTATTCCTAGCAGAGGACGTCAAGTGAAAGGAAGATGATGGGGGTGCACCTCAGTCAGCCAGAGCCCTTGACCTCCTTTGTTGGCTGTGGACTAGGTTATGCACTGATGCACTCCATAAATCTGCTCCTCTACAGATAGCTGGCATTAGAGGATGTCTCCCCACTCACCAGGATCAAGATACACAGCTGATTGTGGGATAAAATCAAGACCCAGAGACCTGGGTTCGAATTCTATCACATAACCTTGATCAATTTACTTAATCTCTTGAAGTGGTCCAACAGAATACTGCGTTTGAATGAATGTCAACATTCTGTCACCTAAATTGTGGAGGCATTACCTTTTATTGAGAAAAGCTCCAAGGATACATTTTCAGAAGAGAGTGTGGATTATCCAGGGAACAATGCTTTTCAACTTGCCTAAATTTCCTCTTGGGAGATGAATTCCAAACCATGGTGGTGATATTCCATCTGTCCAGAGTGAAATCCTGCAGGGCACCAAGAAACCCTGATGAGGGCTGCCTTGAGCAACTCACAGTGTCTGGAACTACACTAATACTCTAACAGCAATTGTGCTTTTGTTAGTGCATACCCTACTGTGGCCAACTCATCCTTGTCCATACTTTCCATCACTATCTACCACTTACAATCTATCTGTGCAGCCCAGGTTGCTCCCTGGAGTATCGAATACTCTCCAGCTGACTTCTGGACATTACCACTTGCATGTCCCACTGGCACCTAAACTCACATTCAACCCACCAAAGCTGATCACTGTATCTGCTACCCACCTCAACCCAGCTATTTCAAACTCCAAATCCTTGTGAACGGTTTCACCATCTGCACGATCAATAAAATCAGAAACCTAATCCTCATCTTTGATTATCCTCTCTCTCCCTCACCCCCTGCATCTACTCAGTTGCCACTGCTGGCCTGTTCTACGTCTTAAATGTTTCTTGCATCACTGAATATCAATACCACAGTCACTACCTTGTTTCAAGGCACTATCTTCTCTCCTGGCTTACTCCAATTGGCTTCCTAAAAGCACCTCTGCCTCTCTTATCACTCCCATAACTGGTGACCTCCCCAATCTGTTCAAGGTTGTAACCAGGGTAATCATCTTAAAACTCAAACTATCAAGGCATCCCTCAGTTTAAAACTCTTTGTGCCCCCTCTGCTATATCTTTCCAGTTTCATCTCCTCTTGGCATTCCTGATGCCTAGATCAATGCCTAGATAGGATTTGAACCAAGGTCTCTGGGTCTTGATTTTACCCCACAACCAGCTATTTATCTTGATCCTGGTTAGAGGGGAGATGTCCCTCTAAGGCCAGCTACCTGAACTGCATAGCCTAGAAATAGTGATCTCCAGTGGCACCAAACATCTGTCGCTTCACAGAGGAATCCACATCCTTTCTCACTTCAGAGATTCCTCCCATTTATGCCTGCAAGGCCGTATTCCTCACCACCACCTGCTTCATTTGGTCAACTCCTGTTCATACCTCAAGTCCCAGCCCAGCGTCATCTCCTGGGAGCTTTCTAGTGTTCCCCAAAAGCATCTTAGCTTTGCCCTCATCTCCTGTTATTTAATTTGCATGAACTGCAAGCCTTGTGCTTTCACCTCATTCCTTATTGGATCTGTAGGGCCTCGTAGGTCTCTGACAGATACTCTATATTCAATAAATATTTGCTAAATTAAATTTTGAGCTTGGTATTAGGACCCTCTTCCTCCTAGATACCAGCTACTATATGCTTCGCAAGTTACCTAACCACACTGAACCTCAGTGTCCTTATCAGTGAAACAAGATAATAATACCTATTTCACAAGGTTGTGGTGATGATTAAAGAGCATATATATGAACAACAACAGGTTTTAACTGTGCAGGTCCACTTTTACATGGCTTTTTTAAAAATAAATATATTGGAAAAAGTTTTGGAGATTTGCAACAATGCAGAAAAACTCATAGATGAACTGCAAAGCCTAGAAATAGTGACGAAATTTACAAAAGGTATGTCATGAATGCACAAAATATATATAGATACTAGTCTATTTTATCACTTACTACCACAAAATATACACAAATCAATTATAAAAAGTTAAAATTTATCAAAATTTACACAAACACAGACCATATGGCACCATTTGAAGTTGAGAGAAATGTAAACAAATATAAAATGCAGTATTAAATCATAACTGCATAAAATTAACTGTAGTACACACTGCACTTCTGTAATAATTTCCTAGCCACCTCCTATTGCTATTTTGGTGAGTTCAAGGGTTGCAAATATCTGCTAATCATCTGTGCGTATCTCTGGTAAATTGTGTATCGCGGGAGAAAGTGATCTGACAGTTCTCGTGCATTTTCACTGTCTTTAGTAAAATACCATAAATCTTGAATAACATCATGGGATCCATATGAAGTGCCACTAGTGATGCTGGAAGTGCTCCCAAGAAACAGAGACATCATGACATTACAAGAAAAAGTCGAATTGCTTGCTATGTACTGTAGACTGAGGTCTGCAGCTGCGGTTGCCCACCATTTCAAGATAAATGAATCCAACATAAGGGCCATTATTAAAAAAAAAAAGTAAAGGAAATTCATGAAGCTGTTACTGCAGCTATTCCAGCAGGGGCAAAAACCTTGCACTTTTTAAAATCTTTTATTAAAAATTCAGCTTGTAGGTGCAGGATTGCTATAGGAAAGGCATACCTATAGACTCTAATATGATTTGAGAAAACGTAAAATCACTATATGACAACTTCAATCAAAATGAAGGTAAAAGATATAAATCTGGAGAATTTAAGGCCAGCAAAGGATGGTTTGATAATTTTAGAAAGAGGTTTAGCTTAAAAAATGTCAAGATAACAGGAAAAGCAGCTTCTGCCAACCAAGAGGTAGCAGATGAGTTCCCAGACACCATTAAGAAAATCACTGAGGAGAAAGGCTACCTACCTGAAAAGGCTTTTAGTGCAATGAACGTGTCCTATTCTGAAGGGAAAAAAAGCCATGAAGGACAATTATTAGTAAGGAAGAGAAGCAAGCACCAGAATTTAAGGCAGGAAGGGATAGGCTAACTCTATGGGTTTGTGCAAATGCAGTTGGGTATATCATCAGAACTACCCTGAACTATAAAGCTGCTAAACCTCAACCCTTTAAGGGAAAAGCTAAACAGCAGCTTCCAATCTTTTGGTTGTACAAGAAGAAGGCCTGGACAATGAGAACCCCTTTTCTGGATTGGTTTCATTGATACTTTGTCCCTGAAGTCAGGAAGTACCTTGCCAGTAGGACCTGCCTTTTTTTTTATTTCAGAATTTTACAGGGGTATACACATTTTCGTTACCTAATTTGCTTTTGTACAGTTTGAGTCAAAGTTATAAGTGTTCTCTTCACCTAGTTAGTGTGCATTGTACCTGTTAGGTGTGAATTTATCCATCCCCTCCTCCCCCTCCCACCTTCTTGATCTCCCTTGAGTGTTACTTTCATAGGTGCACATAAGTGCTGATTGATTATTTCCAATGTAGTACTCAGTACATGTGGTATTTGTTTTTCCATTCTTGCAATGCTCCACTAAGAATGTTCTCCAGTTCCATACAGGTTGAAAATGCCCCTGGACACCCAGAACCCCATGAATGCAACATCAAAGGCATCGAAGTGGTCTGCTTGCCCCCAAACACAATGTCCCTAACTCAGCCTCTATATCAGGGGGTCATAAAACCCTTTAAGGCTCATTACACATGGTGCTCTATGGAAAAGTTTGGCAGTTATAGAAGAGAACCATGATGGAGAGAACATCATGAAAGTCTGGAAGAATTATACCAGTGATGGTGTCATCATTGTTATAGAAAAAGCCATGAAGGCCATCAAGCCCAAAACAATAAATTCCTGCTGGAGGAAACTGTGTCCTGAGGTTCTGTGTGACTTCATAGGATTTACGACAAGGCCAATCAAGGAAATCATGAAAGAGATTGTGGAAATGGCAAAAAGGATGGGAAGTGAAATGTTTCCAGATATGGATCTTGGAGAAAGTCAAGAGCTAACAGACACCACACCAGAGAGATTAACAGACGACAACTTCACGTAGATGAGTACTTCTGAACTGGTGCCAGACAATGAGGAAGAAGATGTAGAACAGTGGTCTCCAATCTTCTGGGCACCAGGGACTGGTTTCATGGAAGACAATTTTTCCATGGAGTGTGTGTGGTGGTTTTGGGATGATTCAAGCACATTACATTTATTGTGCCTTTTATTTCTATTATTATTACATTGTATTATATGATAAAATAATCATACAACTCAGTATAATGCGGAATCTAATGCCACTGCTGATGTGACAGGAGGCGGAGCTCAGGCAGCGATGCCAGCGATGGGGAGCAGCTGTAAACACAGATGAACTGGCACCCCTAACTCCCATGTTGTTCAAGGGCCAACTGTGTGTATGTATATATACATGCGTATATACAGACATATATTTGTACATATATATTTATATATAAAGCAGTTGGCTCAGAGCCTGACATGTAGTAAGCCACTGGCAATGAGCCTAGTGTGCTACAGACTGATGACCCAAGGGCCAGTTCTGGCCTGTGGATGTGTTTCATCAGCCTCAAAGTGTTATTGAAGATGGAGAAGTTTCACCTAAAAACCTGGAGTTTTAAGTTATTGTGAAAGCAAGCCTTAGGGTCTGACAGCACTGGCCTGTATTCCTCACACAACAGGCAGCGAGCGCTGGGGAGGACCAGCTCACCCTGGGTGAGGCTGAGGTGCCCTGGTCTATCATAGATGTCAACAAGTCCTGTGCTCTTGTCCCTGGCCTGCTCACTCTCATTCGCGATTACGCACCCCCATACAAAATTATGGGAACTCCTTTGAAATGAAAAGTGCTCACACACGTGAGCAAGAGCATATATAATACATTAGAATTCAACGCAACTTGACTCTTTCCTTGCCTATTTGGCCTATGTGTTTACAGTAAATACAGGAGCTACAGAAAAATTCTACGAGTCTAACCCAGGAATCAGCATTATCACGTCAAGCAGAGGAAGGGTCAATGTTCTTTTTGTTTTAAAAACATATTGCATGAGCTTACAGAAATGAACCTGGAGAGTGTTTCTTGAGACTGATTTTCAAATCAGCTGCCGTGGGTGGTGCTGATTGGAATGTTTACCTCACACAGCCCAGGGGAGCTGGCCTTTGGTCTATTTCTTGAAAGAAAGATGTCAGGCCCCGTGACCCCCAAGTGGGGACTGTCATCCCTCCTTGCACATGCCATCAACTGCTAGTGGCATTTCTTCAAATCAGTGAGGTGTCCTGTTGTGTAGAGGTGCCCCAGCCTGGAAGCCCCACAGAGCCCCTGATTATGGCATCTCCTTGTTAAAGTCTTGGGATGCTGGGGTTCCACATCTTAAGAAGGGGGCTTCCCGCGTGCTCTCTGATGTTCGGTTTTGTAGTGTCTTTTCACAGAGTACAAAAACCTATCTGTGAGTGTCCTGACCTCTGATTCTATGCAGATCAAACCACAGCCAGCACGTTTCAACAACAAACTCAAAATTCAGGGTTGCTAGTAAACTCTAATCCTGACCCTGATTGTAATTTATTATTTGACCCTGGGCTAATCCAGGGGCTTCCATGAATCCCATTTCTCTTGTGATGATTTGAAGAATTATTAGGTTAAGATGTAGAATACATATATACATCTAGATGCATATAAAATGATCTATTAATATACACATTACAAAATTATGTTTTAACTATAATCTAATTGAATGAAAGAACTACGAAGTAAAGTAACCTTGGGGAAAAAAATCAATGTTTTCAATCAATGGAAGTATTTGATCATGTTTCTACAAAAAAATTAAGAAAGTTTTTTTGATCAAGTTCTAAGACTCTCTAATTATAATTCTTAAAGAGATACTGACATAGTCTAGAAAAACTTTTTTCCTTAATAGTTTCACAGCTGAGATTGTGTTTATTCCTGCAGAAATATTAACTTTATAAATAAAAAAAGCACACTGGGTCAATATACAGAGGAATTTCAACAACATAAAATAAGAAAAATAAATCTAATTTCTTCTAGAGACTTCAAAAATATTTCCCAAGGAATATGATTAAAATGTCTTTCTCCACTAATCTCTAATGCTTCTTGGGATACGTATCCCAGGTCCGTTCCCACCTCTCCTAACCCTGAAGAGGTACAGTAAGGGAAGTTATCACCTCCAAAGTGTAGAATTCCAAGATTCTTACCTCTTCTGATTGGGTTTTGTTTTGTTTTTTAAAAAACAGGTTTCTAATTGGAGTGGCATTTTAGGAGCAAACACTTCCAGGCTTGGTGTCTACATTTTACAGTCAGTAAGAAATACTGTTTATAATTTCACGGAAGCTAAAACATTTCACCAAGGGCAAACATTCATCACACAATAAATCAACATCCAGTCACCTCTATCCCCATTCGCATGCAAACAAACGTCCCAATTTTCCTACTTGTCATTATGTGTGACATTTAAACCCAGTTACTTTGGACCTACAACACTCGTTAACCTCAGGCAAGTTAAGATCCCAAACAAACTCTTACTCGTGTATCAAGAAATCATAGTTTCTCTTTCTTTTCTTTTCTTTTTTTCTTCTCTTCCTAGTAAAGCCTTCCATAAAACTTACCAAATTCTGGATAACAAAATACTTTAGACTATACACTTTATTGGAGCAAGAAAACACAACTTAAAATAGCTTCTTATTGGTAAATAAGTGATGAGTCTAAGGAATTTGGGATAATTTTCTGGTTGGAAATTTTATTCCTCTTCCCTCTAAATGTTGCCACAGGATAAAAGAAGTAAAATTTAAATCATACCAGTGGTCCACTTTTTTACTATGTCAAAGTCAAATGAAGGAACAGGACTACTACACAGTTGGATAAAATTGGCTTCTTTCCTGCGGGTTTTAGTTGATCTCATCCCCATTATTATGGATAATTAAGGAAAAAAAAATCTGCCTCACGATTGAAAGAACTGTGGACAACACATCTAAGCAAATATTTAATTCCTTTAAAAAGCTAATGGAATGATGAGACTCATAAAAAGTATATTTGAGTTAACTACAAACAAAAATAAATTTTTAATTTACAAAAGAAGCATTAACAAATGGAATAAAATGTGGTCTTTTTGACTTACCAATAATTTCACATATCCCCCAACATAAGGATTTGCAGTATCAGTTATAGTGTCAAAGTGAAGAGTATGAACTAGCCATGAAACAGTTAAGTGTTTCTCACCAGCATTAATAATGAATAAAATTGTTATTACAGCATGATAAGTTTGTTTGTAAGAGCTCTTGGATCTGGGGAAGTAAAAATTATCTTCACAGAATTAGGCGCACCTACGTGGTGTGTGCTTTCTAATTCTTTTCAGTGACTTTATTCTGGGATGACAGCAGTGCAGATGGCAGCCAGCTAACCACTGGGATCCCATTCACATTAGCACTGAGGCCCTGCACCCTAGACGGGCTAGAAGGGCTCCCCTACGGGCAGTGGATAGGTTTTGACCTTAGAATGTCTCCAGAATTAGCTTTGAGGTTTTATAGCCTTGGTTTGGGATTATTTGTAATAAGACTGGGATTGCATAGCTATTAGAAAGAAAACAAAAAGTCAGTTTATTTGCTCTCATATTGATGTTTCAATAAAGCACTGTCTCATTTTCCTTATCTATAAAATGAAAGAGGTGGGCTACA
Source organism: Eulemur rufifrons (assembly GCF_041146395.1). Lineage (NCBI taxonomy): Eukaryota > Metazoa > Chordata > Mammalia > Primates > Lemuridae > Eulemur > Eulemur rufifrons. The sequence continues at coordinate 92,988,642 of NC_090997.1, read as the reverse complement.
TGCTGCTGGCAGAAACATCTTTAAGAATGAATGTCTTTCAGGGAACACGCAGAAAGAGGGCCTAGGAGTTTGACTATAAAGGTCACATTTCAAGAGTATGGTACAAGAGCAGGATAAGTTAGCCACTGAAATGACTGATTCACCTTGCTCACAGCCATGACTACAGTGTCATCTCAATTGGAGCTTCGAGTGATCTCTGGGATCGTCTCGCGTAGTTCTCCCATTTTACAGATAAGGAAACTGAGGCCCAGAGAGGCAACATTCCTGCCAATTGGGATATTATTCAGGTTCATTTTCACAGCCCATGATGTATGGAATCAAATACACTAAGATCAACAACAAGTGGAATTAGAAGAACTAGAAAATAAAAACTCTCATCAAATTTTTAAAGTAAGAGGTTTTAAAGGAAATGGACATTTTTACTCTAAGAATTAATTACAAGTGCCACATACATTCTTAGAGTGTACCGCAATCTAACTCATTATGTTCTTACGAAGAAAAAGAAAAAACATTGGGTAATGTGTGTATAATAACCCCATTGTTCACTTTTGCATTAAACAAAAGGGAAAGTCTTAACAAAAGGTATAATTCATTACTTCTGGATCTGTATGAAGTACAACAGAACAATAAAATAGGAAAATAAATCAAATATCTTCATGTTAGACTGTCACTGTTATAAGAAAGCAAAAAAACAAATATTCTAAGAAGATTTCCTTCTAAGCATTTTATAAATTAAGGAAAAGATGATTTTAGGGAAACATGAATTCAAACTCCAGTGAAATAAACAAGGTTACTTTAAAAACTTTAAGAGTTAACTTATTCAAAGTTTATAGGTAAAATTAATAGATTTTGTATTGTTTGCCTCCCACCAAACACTATAAATATAACCACAAAAGTCTTAGCAACAGCGAAGGAGAGCTCACAGTGACAGGGTTTTTAGACAGCTGGATGTTAATCATGTACAAAACTCTTAAAAATTTAGGATCTGAATCATCATTTAAAAACACACACACTCTTTATAGACATTTTGAAATTTTATGATGGGAATAGAGTCATCCAACCATTAAATTTTTGAGCAGAAAAAATTTTAAAAGACAGAGCAAGAGTTAGCGAGTTTCAAAAGGCAAAAACCAAGTTGGAAAGGCTGGCCTGGTGGGCAGAAGGTCTGAAATGTGTTCTTCCCTTCCCTGTGTATAGAGGGTCCATCTTCTAAATAAGAGTCACTTGCTCCATCACACACATTGTCATGAGGCCCCTTTGACATCACTGTAGCCAATGCATCAGAGCCCTAAACGGGTCTCCCCAGCAACTGGGCAGAGAATTTCACCATGTGCTGCTGAAGCCCATTTTAATGGAAGGATGTAGGAAAGGAAATACTTGGGAGGAAATCCTCCAATGTTGGACCTCCGTATTTGAATCAAATATCTTAACTGCTGGAGCTGAGCATAGAGGAGGCTGTCACAGGCAGAAGAATTTAGGGATCAGGTTAAAACGGTGGGCTTCTCAGATTCTGTGTCCCCCCTCCATCCAACAAAGCAACCACCATCCCTCTCTACCCAGCCGTTGCTAACATCTACTGGATGTCGAAGCAGGTTTATGGAGGATTAAGGAGCCAAACTTACTCTCATGCTACTTTAAAGTTCCTACAAGAGTTCAGTGAATCTTCAAAGGGATTTTTGAGGAGGTGAGGCAGCAGAACAGGGAAGCTAACATTAAATTAAAAAATACTTAATTGCTAAGCAACAAGATAAGCATCCATGTGATCTTAAAGACACAGTCCTCAGGTCCAACTTTCAGGTCACAGGACCGATGCACAGTCCTACAGAGCCGGTGGCTGTTTGGGTTGGCAACTTTTCTAGGTGGTTTTCCATTTTGGTATTAAGGAAATAATATCATAAAATTTTATTTATTTTAAAAATACACTTCCCATTGAACCTGTTTTAAATGGGATGGGACACAATAATACTGGTTTATTTGGCAAAAATCTTTACATTAATAATGTCTTCGATCTGTGAGAATAATTTTAGCATTTAACCATATTTTAGGATTCCTTCTCGGAACTTGGCTAGATTTTACAGAGTTCTGGTTAATTTTATGTTTGCTATGTTTTACCATTAAGCCTTTTAACTGTAATGTGTGTGGCCTCAGCAGAACCATTCAGATTGTCAATTATTCTTTTCTCCCATCTCTACCCTTACAAAACAACCTGCAATATTCTTGCCCTTTATAGTCAGCAGGAACCTTTCCTGATAGAAAAAAAAAAAAAAATCTCTCAATTAGAAGTTGTCCCTGTTCCTGCACAGTTAATAAAAATTATCCACACTGAAGCTTTTAGGATGTGAGCTGCCAAACAAGAGCAGAACGGATGTTCAAATTGATAGATCTGAAGAATTCGTATTTCATGATTTGCATATAAAAATTCTCCCAAAGAATGAGGCGGAGGAAACATTTACAGGTACCTTTTTTAACCCTTCTTTGTCAGAAGGGCTGCAGTTATAAGGGAACGCAAGCCTTATGCTACCCTCTGCTACATCCTCCGGAACGTACAGCTAACAAGAGGGGAGAATGCGGCTGAGGTCGGGAAGATGGAGATGTAGCACCCGCACTTTGGAACCGGAGCCCAGCGAGATGGGGATAAACCATAGCTCCTTGGGGGACCCTAGAGCAGCAGCTAAATTCTTCTGGACCCATCGTGGGCTTTGAGGGACACGAACAACACGGCTGTACATGAAGGTTGGTTCCATACTGAAAATACCATTCACGTGCATAAACATAGACCTTGGCTATCTAGAAAAAAACTTCCACATCCTTATCTTGAACATACATGTATTTTCATAAACCAAATAATGCCTAATGTTCAGCATTTTTCAAATTAGCAACTTCATTAATTGTGCTTTTGTATTTTTTTAAATTCATACAATTACAGTTTTATGCTTATATCACATCAAATTGTAACCATATCAAAGCTAGAAATTCTGGTTTCCTGGCATGGATTCCAAGACTATAAAAATTCAAAAAAGCTTAGAAACTGAATAACTTGCATTTTCCAAACACTTGCAATTTACAGCTTAAATAATTAACTCGGTCTTATCTATCTTTAGAACCGTAACACACAGCACATGCCTGGCACAGAACTTGCTCAGGTCAACTGATGTCTATATATGTGTCCTAACTATTCTATCTTACTGGGAAAAATAAGCCAGTATTAGATCTGACACAAACAAATTAATAAACATATTTGAAAACACAAGCTTACTAAATTACTCTCTAGTAAACAAATGTATTATTACATTTTTGGTTAAAATGCATATACAGATAACACAAAATAAATTTAACGGTACCGTCCCTGAATTCCAGAAGGTCATAATCTAAAACAGAACATAATGAAATTGACAAACTTATGAAGAAGAAATGTGCATTTAATCTATTCCATAATAGGCTATAAAACTGTCTGGCATCAAGGATTGAGGTCCCTAACATTTATTGGCCAGAAGATGAATTGGCCAACCTGCCACACACACAGAGCTACTCAAGCCTGCACATCTCAAAGTAATGCCGCAAAGCTCAGGGCAAGACCTGCTGGGCAGACCTGAATTTCAAACCAGGCTCAGGAGACGAGCAAACATCAACACGATCACACACCAGTCACTCACATCTTCCATTCCTAATCAGGGTTTTCAAAGGAATTCCCAAAGGGATTGTGATTCACAGACTGGATGAAGAAAATGTAATTATGCTACTTTAAAACAAAATCAAATTGCCAAAGTATATATCTAGGGAGAAAAAATATCTCTATATAATTCCTTTGAAGCCTTTGGTGAGCAAAGGGAAAATTTTCAGTAGTGTAGATAAATGGACTAATGTTCCTAACTGACAAATAGTAAGTAAGTTACATGTGCCATCACTGTCCTGTTTCTTATCAAGAAGCCGTGCATTTTCAGAAATAGCCACTTTTTAAAATAGCATCAAAAATGACTTCCTTTGCATTATGCTATTCTCTTTCCAAATATTTGGTGGAGAGAGAGAGAGAGCACATGCAAGAGACAGCACTCAAGCAGGCAGGTATAAATGGCAAGGCTTTCCTCCATAGTCTCCATTACCATTACTAAGTGTAATTGAATGTATTAGCAGGTCTCTGTAGGAATGTGATATGCTAACACACTCTAATTTTCATTAGTTTCTCAAAACTGTCATGTGAGGAATTTGAAATATGTGCATGAGAGAAATTAATAATGGCTGGTATTGAACAAAAATATTAAATTGGTTTAAAATGAAAAAAAAAAAGCAGAACTTGCTTATGAAAAGGAAGATGCTTAAATCATACTCAGGAAAGTGCTCTGATGACAGCCTACCATTCATTTCCCTGAAATAGCTGCTGTGCAAAAGAGTGAGAATGAACCCATAAGGCCTCATGTCCCCATCATGGTGAGCACCATTTTGCCGCACAAGTGTGGATTTAGAAAACCTAAAAATGTTTCTGAGATGGACAGGTTCTTTTTCTTTTTTTCAAAATGAAAAGCTGTACAAGCTTCAGCTAAGTCTTGACAGTTAGACTGTATGTTTTTCTAGCTCTGCTAAGATGTAAATACTTGGGAATACTTGGGAAGTCACAAGATGGTAATAGCTTTTTAGCCTTTTGTCTCTTACATCTAATAAGCACATTTGGGTTAAAGTCTCTTTATGTACAGTATTTCATTCCATCCTTGAAATAACCTGAAGGCTGATAAGCAGGTATTATCATCCTCACTTTCCAGTTAGGAAGCCTGAGGCTCAAACAGATGAAGTCATACTTGTCCACAAGTTCACCGAGGATCTGGAGCTGAAATGAGCTTATTCCATTAAATGTAAGGTTTATGGGAAGCCTGTTGTGCCTCACTGAGGCACTCCTCACCAACCAAAGTTGTTATAGCCCTGGGATCTCCTCTGTGCTTAACATGGGGAGGGCTTAGCAGATGGAGCCCTGTTGTCTGGAGAGTTTTGGCTGGTCCCAGAGAACGATGGCTGTCTAGCACGTGGGCTGTCCTGTGCCATGTGAACTCCATCTGAGCTCCATGGGCTTCCAGCCCCCAGATCTCAGCCTGCTGGGGGCTTCTACCACTCCTATGGAGTTGTCATTTCTCACTCTTTGTTCTCACATGGCTAGAGCATTATTGCCCAAGATGAGTGAGTCTAAGACACATTCCTCTCTTCATCCAAGGCAATGACTTTAAAAAAAAAATTTCCTCCTATGTCTGTTGTTTGGTCTGAACTGAAAGGTATTTGAAATTAGTCTGGTGACCATAATATAACATTAGGTAGCAACAGGTGACTCTTGGGTCTCAAGGGTTGTTCATCAAGGGTTTAGACCACACTGAAAATAAAATTTAACATTTGATAATGATCTATAACATAACTGACCCTTTACAAGATTATGAAGTACAGAAAAATTAAATAACTTGAGAAGTTGACTCTTCATCCAGGTTTATCTGACCCTAGAGGCCAAATAATTAACCATAGGGCAACACCACCTCTAGCTACCATGGCAGGCACTGGCCCCAAAAAAATTAGTAAAAAGTGAAAGATGCAGAAATCCAATAGCAGATATCTTATTTTAGCAATCCAGGCCAAGTGACATTTAAAAAAAAAATGAAGGGACTTTGTAGTTTCATTCTTATAGTTTCATGCAAGTGTCTTGACCACATGCCCATACCATTGAATTACTGGGACAGAGTACAATTTTTCAATTTTTGATGAGGAAATCATCTCTGTTTGCTAAAAACATGATAGAACAACCTTACAAAAATGCCATTTCTTGATGTTCAGGGCAGTTAAATTCTTCTACTTATTACATAATTACCTTACATTCTCATAGCTCCTTGGCCTTTCTGAATATCTTGAATCAGTCATAATATCCTCTTCTGAGAACTCCCAGAGCATGAGTACCATTGCCAGCTAGCACACTTACTGGATTTTATTCTGTCTTCTAGTAATGGATGGATGCATTGTCTTTCCTGACCAAACACTAAACATCAAGACAACAAAGACTTCACCATATGCATCTTTATTTGCCCAACACCTACAACAGTGACTGGCACATGGAACACAATCAAATTGGTCATGGTTGAATAAATGAATGAAAGAACAAGTAGAGACTATTGTAATAGTCAGTCTTGTCACAATAAGTCTGCGTAACAAACCACCCCACCCAACAGTCTGCAATGTCAAATATTTATTCTCATGCTCATAGATTTGCATAGTTGAGCTGACCTCAGTGAGCTTCAAGTTGAAAGTCAGCTGTGTTGGCTTCAGGCAGGTTGGCTCAAGTTTCTCCATCTATACTCATTCTAGGGCCAAGACTGAAGTGTCAGTGGCTATTTGGGCATCTTCTTCTCATGGTGGATCATCAATGAAAAAGGCAAACCAAAGAGTGCAAACACATTTAAGGCCTCTGCTAACACCATGTCTCCTACTATTCCATTGGTGAAAGCCAGTCACATAAGCCCAAATTAGTGAGGTAGAAAGAAACCACAGTGGGAGTAGGTGAGGTAGGAATATTTGATAACCATTATCCAAACCAGCCCAACTATGAAATCATCATGAAGCCAAAATTGACTGGAGGAGAAATAAAACTAGAAGTTTGGGAGATGCAACTAAAAATTACTTTAGAAAAATGTGTAGACATCAGAGTCAGTAAAACTTAGTTCAAATTCCAACCTCACATTTCTCATATGTAAAACTGGGAATATGAATAGGTCCTACCTTACAGGATTATTAAGAAGACTAATAAAATAGTCCACATAAAATGTTTTAGCACAGTGTTCTGAGAACCAGGAAATGGCTATTTTTCATGACATTTTAGTATGTGTTTGAAAAATGTTCATGATTATGATGATAGTGGTGGTGGTGACCACAGTGATGATGAGGATGAGGGTAGTGACAGGTTACAAATTTCAATCATTCATAAATGAACTTTCATTCAAATGGTTAAGTCAAATTTCAACAATTTTAGGATTAAACAAACAAAACTATGTGCACAGTTGTCTGTGCCAAAATTTTCAATATAATCTGTGAGGGGCACTCTAAAATTGTGGCTCTGCCCCAGACTGCCAGTGTGTGTCTACGGATGTCTCCATTTGGCCGTTCCCACTCCATTTACGAGTTTTCCCCTGGCCAAGGTCCTCCGTGCTCCACTGAGGGGCTTTGTGTCTCTTGTTTATTTTGCCCCTTTTTATTTCATACTCAATCTGTTACGTCAAACCATTTCTCTCACTTTCCCTTTCATATCTTCCCTAAATAACCTCTACGCTGTCAAGGGCAAAAAGGCACTGGACTCACTTTTTCCACACTAACTTCCATACCATCGATTCAACAATATTGACCGTGTATTATGTTGCAGCTGCTGCATGCTATGTTGTGGAAATATTTTTTCCCATAGCAGAGAAAAAACATCCCTCCCCTCAAAATAGTTATAATCTAGAAGAGATAAAACTTCAATGCCTTAAGAAAATGAAAGAACCAAAATGTAGTATATCCATATAATGGAATATTATTCAATCATAAAAAGGAATAAGTACAGACACATGCTACAACATAGATGGCCCTTAAACACATTATGCTAAGTGAGAGAAAGCAGACAGAAAAGACCACATATTGTATGTTTTCCATTCATATTAAATGTCCATAGTAGGCAAATTTATAGAGACAGAAAGCTGCTGGGGGTGGGGGTGGGGGTGGAGGCGGAGAGGGGTTGGAGGGAAACGGGGAGCAAATACTGAGGGATATGGAGTTTCTTTTTGAGGTGATTAAAATGTTCTAAAATCGGTTGTGGTGATGGTTACACAACTCTGTGAATATATTACACTATTAAACTGTACTCTTTAAACGAGTGAATGGTATGGCATGTGAATTGTATCTCAATAAAACAAAAAGAGAAAACGAATACAGTTTTTTGAGCACACACACAAAAAATGAAAGAATGAAGGAAAAGAAGAAGAAAAGGAAGGAGAAGAATCAACATCTTAACTTGCTGGATGGCTGTAAAAAAATCATTACCTGAAATTTTAGAAATACATGCAAATTACCAGATGGAGTTCAATGTTTTGCACTGAAACCGTTGTGGCTTGGCCTCCAGAGGAAATTACTTCCACACTATTATCAGTCGTTTCCTTTATTTGGAGCAGTAGCAGTGGTCAGCCTGCGGTGGGGCGAGGGTCCTCCCGAAGGCTATCTCCACAAAACGCCAGACTCTGCGAGCGTGAGCAGGAGCTGTCCCTGGTCACTCCCAATCCATTCAGCAGCCAGCAAAGCTAATAATGTCATCGGCTATCTTTCCCCTTGGCAACAGAGGAGTAAGAAACCACAGCCTGAAGGAGCCCTGGGGTCAGGAAACTTCACAAAGAGAAGCAATAGCAGGAGGTGCCAGCTGGAGTTTTTCATCTTTTCAAAGCAAGCGGCCTGCAATCCTAGCGAAAGTTTATCTATAGTAATTACTGCAGTTTTAAAACAAAAGAACTAGGCATTTTGCATCTAAAATGCTATATTTGGTTTATTTTGGAACAAACTTCATCAAGCCTTGGACATTAACATTGAATAAGGTGATCTCTCATTTCAGCGTAACTCCTTAAGAAAGCTTCCAAAACACTAACACTGTCTGTATTTATTTCTGTCATTTGATTCAATTTATCTCTTCATCCAAGGGTTACATCTGAATGCTGACAGACCAAATTTTATTTTTTTTTTGTTGTTGTCCTATAGCACCTATGGCATAGAAGGTACTTAATAGAGAGAGAGGAAGGAAGGGAGGTAGGTTATTATTTTTAAAAGAACATTAGCCACTTACACACACTTTCAAATTTTATTACTCAATGATAGTCTAGAAGTGAACAAATAGTCAACATCACAGTCTCTGGTCACAAGACCTGCCTTAACCCTGTGGTCTGAATCACCCCTGACCCTTTGATCCATTCTTTGTAATGAATAGATGAAAACTAGAATTATTTTGTTGTAAGCAAACCCAGGCATCGTGACTCTTAGAAAACTCTTCCATGGGTCAGTGTTGCACTCAGGTCCTCCAGGGCACGTCACTGCTGACGGTGACAACGGCAGTCACGATGCCTTCCTTCCTTTCCTCAGTGCTGTGAGGAAGAAGCAGCACAAACCAGGGATCCTCAACGCACCCCCACAAGAAGAAACCACATGGTCAGGAATCCACGGATAGCAGTTCATATAAAGTAAAAGGAAAGAAAAAAACAAACTACCTCTGACCCAGAGGAAGTGCTTAACAGTTGTTATTACCATGCTGAGCACAACAGTTCAGGTGCATTCTGACCACCAAACAATATATGATCATCTGTTACCCTGAACTAGACATCATCCTGCTACTACTTTCAACTAGTATTCCCTTTAATATCTACTGAAAACCCCAAACCTTTCTTATACAATGCTGCTAAATTATATCCTCTGTCTTGTACGTACATGACTGGTCTTATTAACCTAAACCCAAGCTTTTCACCCATCCTCACTGAATTTCATCCTATTGGATTTACTTGTCATTCTACCCTTTTCAGACAGACCTTTTTAGAGTTTGATTTTGCCTTGCAATGCATTACTGTTTCCCCCAGCTTCGTATTCAGGAACTGATCACCAATATCTTTATCTACCCAACAAATTTTAAAAATAGGAAGCTTGAGAAATGCTCATGAGAAATAGAGCATGAAGACCTGTGACATTCCGCTGAAGCATGCGTTCTAGATGGACATCAATATGCTCAAGAGCGTTCTTTGGGTGTGGTCACTCAATCTATTATGAACCCGAGCAAAGAGGCCAGTGGTTTTCCATCTCTTCTCTACGTGGGCTCCGCCTGGGTCCCTGGGCTGCAGGATAAGGGAGCAGAGTGAGGGCCCTTCTCCCCGTTTGCAACACAGCTCTTTTCCTTTTCTTTTTGTGGGGGGCATAGTACATTTCCTTATGATCCTATGTTTGAAAAAATTCCTTTGTGCTCAACGAATCATTGAAAAGCATTGATTTAAGCCAAATTTCTCTTTCTACCATGAGAATATCATGAGATCTTTGGACAAATACCTTTGAAGTCCAGACGGACTATACTGACCTTTCCTTTGCTATCATTCCAGCAATCCTATCATCAAAGCAGGTAGTCTTAGCAAATCCATGCTGGCTTCTGTGATCTGCTGCTTTTTATTTTTTTTTTAACTCTCAAAATATGTTTAAGAATCTGTCTTACACTGGGGTTGGAATGGGCATAAAGTTTATCACTTTTGAAAACCAAGGCTACATTTGCCAAACCATAGAATTTTAAAAATTATATTTTTTAACCGTAAATCCTTAGAAATAATCACTAATGATCTAGAAATATGATTTTCAAATTCTTTCAGTATGTTAGATTGTAAATTAAGTCATCCTAAGTTTTCTGACGGAACCAGAGGCTCTCTTATCCCCTCTATTGGGGGCCTCCTTCTCCCTTAGCTAAGGCCAGGGACTAAAGACCCTTCATCAACATTAGGGAAAACAAACAGTAAGCAAATCTACCAGCAGTATTTGTTGGACCACAACTATAATATTTTCATTTGTGAGGAACTATATGTTTTCACAGACTGAAAATATTTACTAGGCCTTTCATTCAGTGTTCAGTAACTATTTTGAACAAATCCCAGGCACTGGAATACAATGGTCTGTATTATTAATCCTTTTGCACACAGAGATGTGGAACAACAATCTATGGGCAGGGAACATCTGTACAAAGATAAAATAAAATATCGGTGGATTGTAAATAGTGTTTTTAAAACTCTAATAAAATTTCATCTTTGCCAGTAGCTTGCTTTCTTTTGAAACAAATTTCATCCAGGTATAAGGCAGGCAATACTTTAGGCTGTCATCCAAACATAGAGAAATTTTCACTGCAGATTTACCAGAGAGCACTGCAAAATCTAGACTGGGCATCATAAAAAACACAGGGAAAAGGAAGGATAATTATGTAAAGCCAACATTTGAATGCGTCGTGTGTGGCTGGCAGACTTCTCCTGACTCGCATTAATATTCACATTGGGCGCTGGGTAATGATGCCATTCAGAAGGGGATGGGGAGCAGGAAGAGGTATGGAGGCAATCAAAAAATAATTTATTGCGATAGCAATATTCCTCCTTTTGAAGCATTGTTTTAAAAAAGAAGATACTTTTTCCCCCCAGTTCCTAATTTTGCTAAATAGATTCTCTCTCCTGTCAAAACCCCAAGCATTCCTTATGAGGAAATATAAATTGGTATGATAAAAAAATTCCTACACAAAATGTATATCACTGGGTGACAACCACACTGGACACCTAAAACCATCAGACTGCATCAACCTAGCAAAGGCCTTCGGGTGGTCAGGAGGTGCTTTCCTCAATATTTTTATCCAGTTTACCCAGGTAACTTTTGAAACACAGAAAGAAAAAGAAGTGCTTCTTCTGCCACCTTCTGTACTCCAAATCTGCCCAGATCAATATTCAAATTAAAATTTCTCTCCTTTCTGCTGCATATGAAGTTTTACAAAAAAGAATTTCTTAGGAATGAGAAATCTTCAGGTTATTTCCAACATCGAATTTAAAAGTTAAAGCCTCTCCTCCTTAGCTAAGGATTTCCTGACTGGTGCCGAGGCCATTGCCTTTGTGACATTAGTAAAGGAATGGGGTTCCATGTATAACCTAAAATACTTGTTCCTTTAGTAAAGACCTAGAGAAAGGAAGAGGAGGAAGAGAGCAGAATATCAACAGAAAACAGCAACAAGGTACAATTATGAGCACTGTTTATGTGTCAGACACTATGCTAAGTGCTTTAAATGCCTTATTTTTTTCTTTTAACTCCCAAAAGGACCTTACAAAGTAGATACTATTATTATTCCCATTTTAGGAATCTGGAAACTGATTGGGTAATTTTCCATGGTTATAAGGTTTATCTAAAATACGTAAGAATCAGACTAGTTACAAAGATTAAATCTATGTCAGAGTACATAATGAGGAGACGGGGCAATTATGAACAAAAATATAGATCAGAAGAAGTTTAATAATTCTTGGTTGACCCAAAAATATTTCCTCAGGGGTAAAAAATGGAAGCAATTGGAATTTTAGGGGGCTGAATAGTACCTCTAACACTTACAGTGGCTTAAGTAAGCAGGGGGTTAATATTCTTACACACGGCAAGACATCTTGAGATAAGTGGTTTCTGGTAGTGGTTCAATAATGTCAGGTCCAATAACACTGCAATCCTCTTGGCCATTTCCTCATGGCAGCAAGAGAGCTGCTGCAACTCCAGCCATCATATCACATTCAAAGAAGTGAGACTGGCACTGCCAAATGAGTACATCAGAAAAGCAAAAGCTTCCCCTAACCCACTCCGCCTGCCCCCAGTGAGACGACTTCCACTTAGGTCTCACAGGTCAGACCTAAGTCCCATGGCTACCCTTCACAGCAAAGCAAGGTGAGGAGTATGGAACAGGATTATCAAGACTGGTTTTAATCCACTCTCTGGAGCTGGGCACCCTGCTGCCTGGAACGGAAGCAAGGCTGGGACTGGATGTGGAGTTACCTCAGTTTGCCACAGTGCCTTAGGGGTCAGAAAACTTTTTCTGTAAAAATCCAGATAATCAATATTTCAGGCGTTGAAGGCCACATATGGTCTTTGGCACATAGTCATCTTTGTTTTTGTTGGATTTTTTTTTTTTTTCTTTCATGACCCTTTAAAAATGTTTAGTTTGTGAGCTATTTAAAAACAGGCCTAGGAGTCGGGCTTTAGCGTGCTGACCTGTGGGGTCAGGCTCTGGGCATGGAAGGCAGCGCTGAAGAAGCTCAGATTCACTAAGGCTGTTTACGAGCAGCAACATTTCCCTGTATCTGCACTTTTACCTTCTCAAAAGAATTAAGACCAGAGTTAAGAAAACTAGATTCCCAGCCAGTTCCCCTAGTAAATAACTAAGTGACTTAATCTCCAAGTTAAGTGATCTCAGTAACTCACCTAATAATTTGACTTCTTCCCATCTTGGCTTTATCCTGCAAGGTGAGAGTTAAGACTAGGTTCTTGTTAATCATTTTATCAGTTCAGATATGTTTGGCTGAAAGTAACAAAATTCTAACAGTACAGACATGTCTGATCTCACATAGCAAAAAGTCTGAAGATCCACAGTTCCACACTTGGTTCTAAGCTCAACAATGTTGGGACTCTAGATCGGCTTCTCCAAGATGCTCTTGGTCTCCCCGTCTCCCCTTCATAGTCCAAAGCTGCCTGCCACTGCTCCAGGTATCATGATAGTACACAACATCTGAACAAAATAGGGAGGTCAGGGAGCAAAAGGGCCATCCCTCAGCTGCTCTCTTTGGGCAGAGAGCCCTGGCTGACTTTTCCTCTTTATTTAGTTTGTTCACCAGACCTGGTCATACATCTATGGCCAGACCATCACTAACAAAGCGAAACAAATGGCCTTGGCTGACTTCAGGCCAACCGTGAGTCATTCCCTGGGACTGGGGATAGCTTTTTCTCACCAAGAGAGACGAGGGCATGGCTGGACAGTGGCTGCAGCCGTGAGCATGATCCAGTCCTCAGGCTCTAGACTCTGACATCATCCCCGACTCTCCCCTTCTCTCGCCCCACCTCCACCCTTGACTTGTACACTGCCTGTCCCCAAGCAGAAGTCAAGCGCCTTTGACTGTCTCCCCAAACATCTCTGGCACCTACCCAACCTCATGATCTCACTGCCACTGTTTTAATTCATGGTTCATTATTTCTTTCAAATAAAATTTCAAAAAAACCTTCCCCAAGGTTTTCTCATCTCCAGCCTCTCTCCCCTTTTTTAACCTGAGAAGTACATAAAAGCACATAAGCTTTGCTTAGATTATGTCATTCTGTGAGCAAACCTCCATCAACTCCTCCAACTTCAGAATAAAATTCAAGCTATTAGCCTGATGTGTAAGACTCTGTATGATGACACTGCAACCCACCTTTCTTATTTATTGCCTATTTGCAATTTACTTGACTGCTTGTCGCCCCCAACACACACATACACACACACACACACACGCACACACAAACACACAGAAACAGTCTTTGTTCCTCCTTCTAACCTTGTCTCCCTTCTAACTCCTCCTCATGCACACAATCCCAATGTCCAAATCTAACCCCTCTTTAAGGGAGTGTTCTTACCAGTTTCACACAAACACACAGACACACACGGACACACAGAGAAAAGGAAGCTCCAAGGTAAACCTCCAAGCCAGCCAAGCACTTCCGGCAGGCCAATAGCTGAGGAGATAGCTATTTAATTACCTGTACCTGAGTCCCATCACACGGGAGGAAAAAAGATGTGCTTTAGGGAACACAGTCTCCCTCAGGCAATCTCTCTGGGACCTTCTAGAAGTGTTTTCTCCCCCTGAATTTAACTTATGGCTCTTATAGCATGCAATACTTGTGCCTTGAAGCAGACTTAGGCGTGCTACATCTTATCTCCCCCACTACCGTAAATTCTCTGATGACAGAATTCCTGCCTGGGCTCTGCACGTAATTGGTGCACAATAAATACAGGTTATAGGAATGAAAGTGCAAGTCAGGCGCTGTGAACTGTGGTCTTCATTCTGAGAGCAGAACTAAGCAGAGAAGTGGTCAAAGCTGACCGGCTAAAGGGTCACACAGGAGCGAGGCTGAGGCTGGGACATGTGAGCAGCAGAGACAAGAAGCGCTCTGCAGACGGGCACAAGTGCGAGAAGAAAACGCGCCAGTGAACTGCGCAGGACCGTGCTCAGCCTTGCGGAAGGGCGCAGAGAGCAGGTCGCGGAAAGGAAGGATGGAATCCCGGGAGGTCCCTGGGCAGGGAAGGGCACTGTGATGCTGGGGACAGTGGCGCTGCTCTTCCCCACAAGGGCTCCAAGCCAAAACACCAACATTGAATTGATTTTGAAGAAACAAATCCCATTAAGTAGAAGCTCTTGTTCAAATGACTTGATAATGATACCTGGCTCTGATCTATTCCTGACAACTCGCTTTATTTTGACCTCTAGTAACTTAACCACTGGCTTTCAAGTACTCTCCTCGGTCTAGCCTGCTTACCACGCGCTTCCAGCCTAAGGCTCCATTTAGTTCTACCTTCCAGTCTCTTGGCATCTGTCCCTCAACCCCCACTCCTCTGTCTCAAGTGCTACCAAGTATCCCCCAGCGCTGAGCCTTTTCTCCATCTTTAGGTTGAAACACAGGCCGGTCAATTTCTTTGTTCTTATCCTTCCTCCAACTGGACTTGAACGTCCTTGAGCACTGGGCGGTCTCTTATGGATCCGTGCACTCCTAGTGCCCAGCCCGGCGCTAGCACATGCAGATCGCTCCGCAAACGTGGAGGAAGTGATTTAACCTCTTTGCCTTGGTTATATCAGTTTCCTCACCTATAAAATAGGTACGACTGGGAGGATTACATGCATTAAAACATTGAAAAGCAGAGTATTCTGGCATGTTCTAAGCATTCAATAAAATTTAGCCATTATTATTAGGCACTCAATAAAATGTTTGTGGAATAAAAGACTAAATTAATATTGATGTAATGACTGAATCAATATTAAAAATTAAACGGCTCACTAGCCCAGTAAGTTTTATCTTTTAAACACTTTCACATTGAATCTGTACCAACGAGCCTGTGTGGTAGTTGTAGAAATAGGTCTTACTGTTATATACAAGGCACCTGCCAGTCACAAACGGAGCTAGAATGCCCCTGGAAGCATGAACTCTACAGAGGGCGACATCCAAGTTCCATCTCTCCTGGCCCTAGACCCGTGCTCTTTCCTAGAATCCAGGATGGTGTGATGAGTTTTGCATGTGACACAGTGGAGAAAGTGACCCCCATAAGCTAATGTAACCCGGCATTTGTTTCCGGCATCTGCCACAGCAATTTCAATTAGCTTCCAGAATAGATACTGCCGTGTAGCTGATGCAGCAATTTCCATTTAAAGCACTATGGAGCAATTTCATTTCATAAAGCTATCCCTGCAGCTTACACTCAAGAGTATGCCACATTTGTGAAGATGGAAATGGCATAATTATGTTCTAAGTAGAGTCTATAAGTCACAAACCAATTCCAAAGGCCAATGAATCAGAAAAGTTGCTTCT
Organism: Eulemur rufifrons; assembly: GCF_041146395.1. NCBI lineage: Eukaryota > Metazoa > Chordata > Mammalia > Primates > Lemuridae > Eulemur > Eulemur rufifrons. The sequence goes on along the minus strand of NC_090997.1, from coordinate 92,972,535 downwards.
GCCAGGTATCTTTTTCAGTAATTGGAGGCCCAGTGGCATGGCGGCCAGGGCTCAACACACAACCTACACAAGACATCCTGCCTTCATTGAAATTTCTGAGTGTTTTCTGCCTGGTTTTCAAGGTATACTTTCTCTCAGGAGAATGATTTTTCTGAATAACCCTTTGAGTTACCATAACTCTGAGCAAATCTCCCATTCAGAGGCTAGCATCGTCTCATACCAGGTGTAAGGCCCACCTAAAGGAAGACTATCGGCAGTATCTCTCCTATAACAGAGAAAGAGAGGGCTATAGCAACAGAAGAGCCTCAACCATGTCAATTCCCATAATTAAATCATAGATGAGAAATTTTTAGCCCACAATTTCAACTTATTTATTACTGTTTCAGAACAAGGGAACAAAAATGATCTGAACCATGTCTCACTTCCTCTCTGTTAACTAATTTATTTTCTGAAATTATCATATCACAAGTGAATAGAACTATATTAAAGCCAAAAAAACAACAGTAGGAGTATACTCATTGCTATTGCCTAATAGAGGAATCACAGCGACCACAGAAGCCCCAGGAAAGGAGGGAGGAAGGAGAACACTTATTGAGCGCCTACTGTATCCAGGCTTTCAGTTTATCATATCACTCAGTCCTCACGCGGCTCCCCATCAAAGGCAGACACTAATAGCTCAGCTTTTCCAGATGACGACATAGAGCCTCAGAAAGATTAAGGCAAAGGCCCAATGTCACACAGGTATAGAAGGTGAATTTAACCACACATGTGACCAACTCTTCATTCCCCAGGCCCTCTGCAGCATTTTCTTTTAGCAACATAAAAACCAAGATGAAAGTCATGACCTCTCGTCCAGAACAGTGGGATTACAGAGAAGGAACTCTTTATGCCTTTGGCATATTTCAAACTGTGCTTAATATAATTTATTTATTTAAAAAATACTCAACTGCATACACTTTTTGGTTCAAAAAAATATAAATAATTCCAGCCAATATTTTCATATCACTCTGTTGAGGAAGAGATGTTTATACTGACATAACATTTCAGGCATAGTTCAAAGAACTAAACATTTATTAATATTTGGATTTTGCTAGTATGGTATGAATGGCAAATTCTTCAGCTATTTCTGGAGGGCTTTTATAAATGAGTTCACAATCATGAATGAAATAATTTTCATTTATTCATATTATTCATTTCCCCCCAATAAACAAAATCTCAATTTTTCTCAATTGTGTTAATTTGGATGTAAATAAAAATGATTACTTTTCCCCAAGTCACAGAAAATAGGTGCCCAAAAGGCACCAGACAAACATTATCAGTGATCTATTTTTAAGTTAATAACTATTTAAAGGTAGGTATTTATTGAATCTAATCTTAAAATCAGAACTATAATGTATTCACATTGGCATTAATATAGCCTAATTTTAAATTTCAATGAGCTTTTAAAAACCAGAGATATAAATTGTAAAATCAGAGCTGGGTGTCTCACAAGCTTTGTTTGACTGTGTTGGTTTTTTAAATGTACTGTTCTACATATATACTTTCATTCTGCTTAGCTTTTTTTTTTTTTAAATTGCAATATACTTTATGTACAGTCATCCCTCGGTATCCATGGGGGATTGGTTCCAGGACGCTCAAGTCCCTGATGTAAAATGGCATAGTATTTGCATTTGCATATAATCTACACACAACCTCCTGTATAGTTTAAATCATCTCTAGATTACTTATAATACCTAATGCAATGTAAATGCTATGTAAATAGTTGTTATACTATATTGCAAGGGAATAATGAGAAGAACAAAATGTCTGTACATGTTCAGTACAGATGAAATTTTCTTTTTAATATCTTTGATGCAGTGTTGGTTGAATCCACAGATGTGGAACCCACGGATAGGGAGGGCCAGCTGTATGGTAAAATGCAAAAATCTTAAGTCAAGTGAGTGTGCAGCTTGATGAATTTTTACATGTGCACATACCCATGTACTCACTATCTACATCAAAACACAGCAAACTTACATTTCAGAGAGTGCTCTTGGACACCCTTCCCAGGCAATACTACCCCCCAATCTCGGGTAACCACTTTCTAACTTATAATATCCTAGATTGGTTTTGCCTGGTTTTTATTTTCATGGACATGGGATCCTAAGAATGTCTCTTTTGTGTCTGGCTCCTTTCCTCAACATGGTGGTTCTGAGAGTCTTCCATGTTGTGGCATGTATCAGTCAATCACTTGTTTTTATCCACTCGTCTTTTTACAGGCTGTCCTCTTGGTCTCAGGTGCTGCCTCCTTTGCCTCATAGATCCCTCTGGTCCCACTGAGTCACCCAATGCCTGTCTCCCCTGTCACACTTTTCTTGATCTCCCCAGACAAAACTAGCAGTTCCTTTTCTGTGCAGTCACCTTCTGTAAAATACATTTCATTTGCCTCCCGTGGAGTGTTGGTACTCCCCGGGGGCGGGAAGTGCTCCTGCCCCTGTTCTACAGAGCGGTCATCGGAAAGACAGGAAAGAAGACGGACAACAGTCCTTAGTGGATGAATGTAACTGGGAGGTCAACAAAAGTGAGACCTATTCTCACCATTTTCCTTCCCTCCATCCCCTGCTTCCTCCATCCCTCTCCCATCCGCTCTTTCTCCCCTTCCTCCTCCTCACCCTTTCCCCTCCATCTCCCCCTCTGTTTCTCTCAATCTCATCCTCTGCTATGTTTGCATTGTATGTTCATTTTTTCTCTTCTTGAGTTAATCAATTCACTTGACAAACATTTAATGAAATTCATTATACTCTCTGCCAAGACAGCAGGTGATGTGCCTGGTGGTGAGTGTTCAGGGTATCGGGAGGAAGAAGAGTGGACTCAATCATTGCTGTGGAAGAGAAGAACTGCTGGGAGTAGAGAACAATCCCTCTGTGAGAGCCTAGGTAAGTGCCCAGAGGCTTGACTAAGGGGGCCAGAAGTTTGACAAGGGGTCAGATTATCTCCAGTGCACAGTGCTCTAAGAAGACATTTAAGAGGACTACGGTCTCAGTGAGGAAGGAAAGCTATAGATTCACATGATGAGGACCCATTGACTAGACACCCTCCTGCACTGCACAGCTACTCTAGGGGGTGCAGGCAGGTGGGGACAGGTGACAGTGCAAGTGCCTCTGTAAAATATAATCATAATGAATTTTCAAAATAAAAGCTGAGACTTTAAATATGATAAATTCAGAAAAGAGAAAACAGAGAGAAGACCGAGTATTGTCACCGGCTCGGCCAGTGACAGCAGGTATAAGAGAGGGTGAAAGGAATTTAGATAACATGATATAACACAATATATTTTATAAATGAGGACAATGGTCCAGAGAGGACCAGTGACTTATCCAATATCACACAGCAGGTTCCTCTGTGCTCCAGTGGTTTTCTAAAGCCAAATCTAGCATTGTTCCCACTACATTTCTCCAAAAAATTGTTCAGGACCAGGATTGGAATAGGTAAAGAAATTTAACAAGAGAAATGCAATATGAGAAATGCAAGGAAGGTTAGAATAGAATATTATTAATGGAAGAGGAGTTTAGAAAGGTACTTTGAGGGCAGATTATTTCAATACAAGGTATTTCATCATCAAGTAATGAGGTGTAGACTCCATCTTCGAGTACCAGTTATGGAATTAGGTTTTGGTTTTTAAATCAGAGAAAATTTAAAATATAAACCATGTTTGAGGCCATTAGGTTGTCTAACAGTTGTACACATTGTGATTTATTGGGCTGGTGGTGTTTTTAGGCCAAACAGGTCTCAGAATGGTACCAGACCCACAGCCTCTGCCGACAGTGTTCCTTCACCTAAGTCACCACATGTTTACCATGTGACCTCTTGGGCTGGAGATGGGCATTTGACCCAACATCAGTTCACCTGCTCACTGGGTGGCCATTAGGCAATAGTCTGGCCAACTAAACTCTATTAGCCTTGCTTTGAGAGAGTCTGAACTTGAGACATATGATGACAGATAAACAATTGGTAATAAGAATAGATGCCAAAAGGCATCTATAGGAAAACAGAATCAGAGAGAGAGGAGCTCCACCAATGGCCCAGCGCTCTAGCAGGTATCGACACCTGTTGTGCTCAGGAGGTGGGGGGATAACGAGAGTCCCAGCTGTCTCTGAGCCTGATGATGATTGTCCTTTTCCCAGATTGCCTTTTCATCTCCAGAAGGCTCAGTCCCATGACTGTAACCAGGATTCTAGGCAGCCTGAGTGAGATTCCTGCCACAGATCCTTGTAACCAGACTGTCTGACTTCAGGTGGCTTCAGAGAGTCTCTGTTCTTCCTGATTGAAGAATTTAACCAGCAGACAAGCTGAAGACTGGCTCATCTCCAACCTCCCCTTCCCATTTCACGTTATGAATAGCCCCACTCAGGTCACAGAAGTTGTCCTTCACTCTCCTTGGTGACTTGTGACAAGCTCCCACCGTAATCCAATGTTCAGTTTCTTCTTTCAAATCTCTCTCTTGCACTTTGCATCTCAGGGTTTGTATCTGCTCACCCCAGAGCCAAACATCTGAACTTTCTACAAAGAACTCTGGCTTTTATGGACCCCAGCAGTTCTCCCTATATCAGTCTCTCCCCAGTCAGCCACCCATCCCAGGCCATCTTTCTGGACCCAACCCCAAATCCTGATCCAACCTTTCATTATCATGAGAAAAGTGAGGGTCACACCCTCACCAGAGTGACCGACTCAAGGATTCTGGTCAATTTCATAAGACTGAGGCTGATCCCGATGCCCCTGGGGCAGTGTGTGAAGGTTTGATTAAAAGGACTAGTGGGTGATCTGAATTTCAAAGGTATTCTGGTGTTACTTTGTCACGTCCAGCAAGTGTCTTACTTTAGTAAACTACTGGTAATGATACAAATTTCAATTCCGTGCTTGAATTCAATTTTATAGGAAATATATTGCATAACAGATGGCAGTGGTGAGAGACTGCTCTAGAATCACATCCCGGGGGCACCGCTTACATACAACATCGCCCAGCATGACAATTGCTCCCGGGAGTGTCGTCAGTGCACCAAAGCCAGTCATGCCTTGAATACAGTCTCTGTTTAGATGGGACCTTTTTTCCCTCCTATTTTTTACTTCAACGGGGTAGATCAGCTAGGAATAATAGAAACTGTGACACACTAAATGGCTTCAGGTAAATTATCCATGTCTTTCCTTTCCCGGTGTGTTTATCAGCCAGCCCAAATACTTTTCACATATAAATGTAAATGGAAGCCTGAACACGCACAATGTAAGGCGTATAACAAGAGCTTTGTGCCCAGCATGGAAAGTATCTCATAAGTGAGAAAATTATGTTCAACGTTTACAGAGCACAGCACACAGCATAACGTGGGAGCTTCATGCTTTGTTGTTGGTGGCTATTTCCCCAACTGTTTGGAGAAAACAACAAAAGCCACAAAAAGTTGTGTTCACTTGAACTGGACTGTTAGAAAAATTAAATCCAGGTGTATCTGAGGAACAGAAATGTTTGATATGAGCCATATTTTTTTTTCTCTGATCTGCTAAATATGTTCTCCTTTTAGCAATCCAGTAGAGATGTGAAGTAACGTCTCCTTGGGACTGTAGTATGTTTGCTAGCAGTAGCAAAGTCCCACAGACTGGGTAGCTTAAACGACAGAGATTTATTGTCTTATAGTTCTGGAGGCTGGAAGTCCAAGACAGAGGTTGGCAGGGTTGCTTCCTTCTGAGGGCTGTGATGAAAAAGTCTATTCCAGGGCACTCTCCGTGGCTTGTAGGTGGCCATCTCCATGGTCACACGGTGCTCTTCTGTATGCATGCCTGTCCCTAAATCTCCTCTTCTTATAAGAATATGAGTCATATTGGATTAGGGTTTACTGTAATGACCTCATTTTAACTTGATTACCTCATTAAAGAAGACCCCATCTTCAAATACAGTCCAATTCTGAGGTACTGGGGTTAGGACTTCAGCGTATGAATTTTGAAGCACATACAGCTAAATCCACAATAAGGGAGTTTAACAAATAATAGCTTTTAAGGATAGCTTTTACCCATTTGATATAGGAACACAAGTATCCTTTAAAAAGTGATCGCTTTCTCTTTTCAAAAAGAATTTCAAAATTCCATCAGAGCTAAAAACAATGCTGAAAACTAAAGAGATTTTTTTAAAGCCTTATCAGGTGACTATAATGTCCAGATAAGGTTGTGAGAGCCTGGAGTCAGACTTGCTACTTGGAAAACAGGGACTTCACATATGAACTTTTCTTTGGCTAAAGCTGCTACAGATTTGAATAACTTCGGAAAATGTGGCTCTCTACTTTCCTCCTTTGAATGTGTGAAATAGTCATTGAAGGCATGTGCTCTGGAACAGTCTGCCTGGATTCAATTCTGGCTCTATTGCTGTGTGGCCTTGTGAAAAAGTTGCTCAGCCTCACTGTTCCTCAGTTTCCACATCTGTAAAATGCAGACTGTAAATATGTTGTTAGGATTAAATGAGAGTGCAGATATGTATGTTTGTATGTATATAATATGTTTATATAATTTTTTATATTTCTTAGAATAGTATCTGGCTATTTATGAGTATTTATTATTGTGTTAATAGTTGTTACTGTGATTCCTCTCAATACAGTACCCACTATATAGATTCTTCCAAAAAAGTCTTTTTTAAAAGTCAGCTGCAATTTTTTAAAATAAAAAGTAAATAAAAATAAAAACTGAAATGCAGTGAACGCAGATGTTCCTCCTGCCATACCTACATGAAGAGTAAGATTAGGCTCTCACCCGTGGCTGTTCTGTTTTGTTTTGGTAAGTCCAAGGGCACTATTTAACATGTGCCAAAACAGAAAAAAGGAATCAAGTGGGAATCCAAGAAAAGCAAACAAAAAAGATCACTTTGCAGCATGTTAAATTCAAAAGAGGCCACCAAAGTCACCTGACCCATCCTGTGTGCATTTACTGAGTCCTTTCTGCGTCACTCACCCCAAAGGGTCCTCCCTTCTGCCGGGGATGAAACCCTCCTTAATGGGCGCCCACCCTCCTGGAAATAGTGGGAAGGTAGAAAGTTCTTCCTGTTATTAAGCAGAATAGATCCTAATTCCATCTGTGGGACCAAACAGAACCTGTCTAACGCCTCTTTCACATGGTAATGCCCCGAGGATTGGAATCCTGTTACTCATTCACGCGTTCATCAAATCCGTGCTGTGTCATCTGTGCCAAACGCTGCCCTAGGCCTGCTAGAGTCTCCTCTGCGATGAACACTCTCCTGCCTCAAACGCCCCTCATGGGGAACAGTTTTAGTACCTTTGCCATTTTCACTTCCCTGCTTAAAAGAGGAATTTTCTTCCTTTTCAAGTACATCGTCCAGGATCAGACACCATCCTGATGGTTAATTTCTTTATCTTTTGGGTTCCACTCATCACTCCATGTTGGATTACTGCATGATAAACTGGCAAAATGTTGCAATCTGATTAGTGTAAATTCTCCTGAATTTAGAAAAACATAGAGGAGTAAGGGTCTGATTTTAATGGAATTTCGAAAGGCTTTTAAAAATGGGTTAATATCCCTTTCATCCACTTCATTTTCTGTACATTGTTTTCTTTATAGAAAAATCTTAAAAAATATTTATTTTCCAAGAATATTACATAGTACTTTGATTTCCAGAACAGGCTTAAGGCCACAAAGATCACTTAGGGATTCTTCACCAGGCATTCTTGCCAATACATTTTATAAAGTTAAAATGCTACTAAAAACAGCAACTAAGCATGACGTTGACCTAGCACTGAAAGTGACAGAAGACAGTGTCAGAGAAGACTTAGACGCGTAAATGCAATCAGACCACGGATTTTCTATTTTAGTGATCAAGGCTCTGATTATCCCTCATGAGATACAAATCAGTGGCCACATTTTAGAACTTTAGAAGTTCTTCTTTGCAAACATTTCAAGTTCTCCACTATCTTTTTTATTTAATTAAAAGAAACAATCATCCCATTTTCCATGTTGTACTTAACTAATAAGGTACACCCTGGAGTTTCCTAACGTCAACGCACATGGACTGCAGTTGTTCTAGAAGACCTACATGGGAAGCTGTCGATAAGACAAGTACATACTAGGTAAATTTATTCGGTAAACTTGCCAGCCTTGGTTCACAGATTCCATGACGCTGAAGCTTAATTAAGTCAATGTGTCAGAGGATCAAAAGAATTCTTCCAACCAAGCTGAGCAAAAGATCCTTGGCACTTCGAGGAAAGAGGAGGAAAAACTAGTTCTGTTCTTGAAAACCAGAATTGAATTCGGATCCCCACCTAATACTGCTGGCACGGGCTCAAGTGTTTCAGAACTCCCCAAATCTGCCAGCTATATTTTTCCCTCCCTTGAAAGTGATTTTGTAATTACATAGCACTTAACCTAACAGGGAAACTCTCTCTTGGCTGGGACTTATGTGGTAGGGGGGAAAGGGCATAATTTCCTCACAATCTCATTCCAACTGCAGAACACGTCTGCTGTCTTTTTTAAGTGTATTCATCAAGAACTGCCAGGTCTTTATAGGAGAAAAAATTAAAGGCAGTATTAAAAATGAGATTTTTCACTGATCTAAGCATAACTCAAGCCATAAGTCTTGATATTTAAGCATCATTTGGTGAAAAAAAAGTACATTTATGTAAAAAGCAATATTGTCAGTCTGGCATAACCCACTTTGGTGATTTTGTTAAATCTACAATTTTTCCAGTCGTCAGTCTTCGTGTTAGAAACAAAACATTATTTTCTAGTAATATTAAGCCTATAGTCCATATTAAAAGCCAGGCTTATTAAATTTAAAATTGTGTTTTTTTAATCTAACCACTGTGGAAAATTAAGGCCTAAAAATATAAATGTAGCCTCATAAACTAACATAGAGTGTCTTTTAGAGAAATTATTAGAGAACAGTGTTAACTAAAAATAGAGGTACAAAGAGAAAAACTCCATTCTGCCCAGATTTCGATTTCTGAATAAACATGGGAAAATCAAACCCTCTATCTCCCAGCAAGGTAGTTTTTCATATAAAATGAGTTTGCTCTGTTCATAAATATGTCAAATGTCAATTTACTCTTTGTGCAACAGCTTAGTGAGAAGGTGTTGGTCAGGGAATTGGGAAATTTGTGTTCCAGACCTGGCTTAGACATAACTAATTCTGGGACACCAAGCAACTCACATGCCTTCACCGAGCCCCAAAAGAACTGAAGAGCAGACAGGTGTGGAGAGGCCAAGCCCTGGTGCTGGGGGCCGAGAGAGGATGCCACATGCTCACACTCCCCCAACTCATTATTGTCAGTTTCTAACTAGACCAAATTGGAAACACTGATCCCTACAGTTTTGTTTTGAAGTAATGATTACCTTCAGGGAATGTCTGACGCTAATAAAAAAAAAAAGGTCAAAACTAGCAATCTAATGAAAAAGTTCTCTCTGTTCATCAACATAAACCCAGATAACATCTATACACCTCCATGCTCACAAAAATTATTATATAGGGCACTCAAAATATTACACTTGCCTGGCTAATATATCTGTGGTCCTGAAATTATGCTGAGAATAGAGTATGTTTTATCAATATCCCCCCAAAAACTCAATTTAATTTCTGTTGTAATCACCCAGAAATAACTTCAGTTAATGTATCTCTGTAATTCCCCAAGAAGAAACATAAGATCTATTTCTTTTTAAAGAATGAGAATCTTGACCTTGAGCAGTCTTATCTTTTCAATTTCATCTTTACCTTTACATGGCTTTAATATTATAGCACAGTAATTTGTGTATTCCTAGAAAATGCGTTTCTATTCCATTCATTCTAGCTGATGTTTATCAACTTCAAATAATGTAGCCCCTTCTCCACTAGTTGCAGTGAGAGGTTGGCTTCCTGTGTTCCCCACCTTCTGCACCACAAATTTATCTTAGCATTCTCGGCCTGAATATTTCTCTCTTCTCTCTATTGTTAATTACCTAACAATTTTTCCTTATTCTGGAATGGCTCTTCCTCATTGGATGAGAATTTTTTGTGACAACATTTGTTTCCACAGGGATCGCTTTAAACGTCACAAAGGCACATTTCTGAAATACGACTAATAGAGTGTACGCAAAGGTAACTAGGAAACAAAAATATTAGTGTAATTTTTCAAAATGCAGAATTAATGGCATCAACTCAGCACCATCACCCTTTCTAGTCCAGTTCTGTTCAGAATTTAAAATGTTATGTCAAAAACGATGCACTTTCATGGCAAAAAATAAATAAAAAATGAGTATGCAGTCTTTAGCCTATTCAACCCAAAGGGGAATGAAAGACATTTAAGAAGTTAGAGATTTTATCAGTTCTCAAGCTGTTATGCAGTTCTCAATCTGTGCTAGGATATTTAAAATACATTTATTTCTTCTACAAAGTAAGACAGCAAAAATGAAATTAAATGAGTTGCTGCAATTTGGTCTGAGCAAATTCAGGCAGCTGCTGCTGTAACAAGATTGGAGGCACCTTCCAACTCTGCTGAGCCTTCAGCCCTTCCTTTAGGATAATTGAGAGCTAATTCAAGTGAAGGAGGCAACGGACCAAGATTGTGTTCACAAAATACAAACACTCCCTAGCACACATTTTTTCTGGCAGCTGTTTCTTCATGAAAATCCTGAAAAGCCTAACTGCATTCACGGTGAAGTAAACTGTGTCAAATCTATCGCTCGACCAACAACATACCGTCATCAATCCTTCAGTACCATATGCGATAAGAATAACAGTAACGTGAGACAAAAATAATGCTTTAACTTAATTGTTTAGTTTTTTTCTTATTTTATATCTTTCTAACAAGGGTTCCAACTCAAGACCAGGATTGAGGATTATAATCTAATTTATGTTTATCTTCAAACAATATGGACATATATTCCTTCGTGAAGGACTGAAAAGAGTGTCCCCTTAGGATATACCAAGTTCCAACTCTCTAAAACAATACTAAACACACATACATACAATGTTTTTTTTTAAATAAATCCAATAAATCACAAGTTATACTCAAATACAAATCTTACACTAAAATAAGTTTTTACATGAGTTAAGAGAAGTTGTTCTGGACATAAAAATAACCTGATTTTCCAAACAGCTGAATGAAATAGTTGCCTGAAATCCAGCAAAGAAAAAAAAAAATTCCAATTTATGGTAATTTCAGGGTATGTATGATAACATAAATTTATGGTCTGTAGATACCTGTAGCAGAAACCTGATGGATTTCATGATTTATTTGTGAATACTCATTTCCTAATGAACTGCTGCCAACTTGCTAGCTACACCACACTGATCTATAATAAAAGACAGATCTCAAAGAAGAAATCCTATCGGAGAGCCCTATAGACTCAGTCTCACCTCTCTGGGGTTGGCTTGTGCGTTCCACAGGAAACCCCATGGAAAGCTAATAAATCTGTCAGCCTTTCATGTTATATTTGTCACTCAAATAAAACAATCATAGTTCTGTCCCAATCACAGCAAGTAACACCCGCTCATACTTTTGAAAATTCTGCTGTTGTGGAGACCCTGTTCTAAGTTTTAGCACTCACTGCACATTGCTTAGTGCACTGTTCAAACATGCTGCAGAGGGAAGAACTGCTACATGGGTGTTTGATTTCCTGACGGAATTTTGACTCTAGGTAGCCTCACCTCACCTCTGATCTCATCCACGAGAATCCCTAATTTGTTCTCACACTTTCTGCTCTCTCGAAGTCTCCCGAAGAGGTCCTATCACCATCCGACAGAACACAGAGACCCTGCGATCAAGTCTTGACAAGCCTCATCTCATTAGTGCCTTTTTTAATCATCAAGGGTGACAGCCCATGATAAATTCTGTCAAAACATAGGGGTTCTAAATGAGCGGAGGGAAAGTGGGGAGAAAGTAATGTGCTCCAAGGATAGATATATTTCTGTATCTAATTTTGAAATTAAGAGAAAGACAGACAAATCCGAGGTCAGGGAGCACTTTGAACTAGATGGGAGGGGCTGGGGAAGGCTCCGTGTGAAACTCCCCCAAACGGAGACGAGTCATTTCTCAGTTGTTTCTTTACCTCTTTTATCTATCAAGGATTAGAAAATTTGTCTGAAGCTAAGAAGAGAAAACCAAGAAAAGTCTGGCATCTCACGCGAGGGGCTCTTGGTTAGTTCCGGCGCAGGGACATGCGACGGCAGGTGCAGTCCCGGGGCAGGCTGCAGTGACAGCGGAGCTGGCCGGGAGACGAGGGAGGAGGGAGAGCTGCTGCGAAAGTCCCTCAGCCCAGGACTAAATGGAGTGTCCCCAAGGAACCACAGCCCCAGGCCTTTCCACGGGACGCCTCTCAGGAGGCTGAACGTCTAGCAGCGGTTCTGACCACAGGCTGCCGAGAGGATCCACGTCCCCTGTCACTTTACTTTCACTCTCTGCTAATACCGGCAGCTCTCGCTCCTAAATCTAGAAAAACAGGCAGGAAAACCAGGCAGCAGGGGAAGGATAGGATGGATCTCACCCAGGTCCCACATATACCTCCCGGTCTAGGGACCTCTCCAGTCCTAGCAACACCCTGAGTTCAACGTGTGTTTCCTCTCCACACTGGGGTCGCCTCAGAGGCCGGGCTAGTCCCCTAAGATACATGTAAATAAGCTTTTAAAGAAGTGACTAAAATAAACAGCCATGGGGTCTTTAGCTTTACCGAGCAGGCAAGCAAAGCTGTGCTCGTTTTTATAAACCTCCTGTGACAAGAAAGGGACCTGAACCAGGAACTGACAATGGTGCTGGCTTTCTTTGCTTCTAACTCAGGAAAGAGACATCTGAGTCGAATGCTGAGGCTTCAGAGATAGTCACAGAGAAATATTTGAACTGATTCTTTGTCCCCCAGAGTATTTCACTAGTCACAGTCTCAGGTTTAATCTGGAAAAAGAGAATTAAAACGATAAAATAATACCTTTCCCCTCCAATTCTGACAAATGCTATAGCTAGATTAGATTAGAATTGATATGTTAATAATTAAAATTGAGGTCACAGGTTCATTGCCATTTCTTTTTAAATTTTAGAAACCTTATTTCATTGCAAACTTCAAATTGTTTTGGCCAGCAAGTGGTAAGCTGGAACTTATCACATGTCCGGTCTGCTCTTTCTGAGAATATGGCCCTCTCTTAACCCTGCTCGCCCCCTCTCTGCCTTCTTCCCTTCTCGGTCATGCTTCTTTGAGCAAGTCTGTACTTTCTCCTTCCTGTTCCCTTCTCAGCCTATGGCAATTTGTCACGCTTTGCCAGCACTCTAGCAAGATCACCAAAGTCCTACCCTTGGCCAATCAAAGCGACACTTGGAACAATGGTTCCCACCAGCTCCATGGACCTCTCCCTCGTCTTCTGTGACTCCAGCCACTGTGGTTCTCTGTCCTCTCTTGGTTCTCCTCCTACTCCCCTGACCACACCTGCTCAGCATTCACTGCTGACAACTCTCCTTCCGCCCTCCCTTGAAATGTCTTCGTTCCCCAGAGGTCCATTCTCAGCCCTTGTCTTTTTAATTTGTGCACATCCATGCCGGGAGTTCAAATGAATCCACAGCCTCAACTGCCACCCAGGGTTTTGCTTCCCTCCTGTCCTCTTTCCCACCCTTATGAACCTGGGACATACCTTCGGGACATAAATCAACACAGTGCTGAGTGAAAGATACACAGAAGGTGCACACTGACGAATGAATGTCCAATGTACAGAAGAAGATGTACTTAGCTCTGCAGGAGGATCCAGGGGCTCTATTCCAGAAAGAGGAGGATGAGATGCCTGGATTACGTTCAGTCTTTCCAATGCAAGCTCTCACAGCTACCCTGTGAAGTCAGTATCATTACAATCCTCTTTTTACCCTATGCAGACACTGGATCGATGAATGCTTCAATGAATGCTTCAAGTCAGAATGCTTTCTGACTCTAAAATCTATGTTGTTTTTTGCTATACTATTTTGCCTACAAAAAAGGCAGAGGACAGAGAGAGAACCATTCTTTTCCACTTTTAAAAACATTATCCTGTAGCTTTGTCATCTCCAGGACTGCACAGCATCAATGTTGTGGTGAGGCTACGCCTGGAGGGCCTGGCATGACCCAGCCAAAGTAGTATGGCGCCAGGAAGGAGACAGCCATGCAGCAGAAGGAGCAGCTGTGCAGGGCTGGGGTGCTCTGGGTGGCCTGGCCTGCAGGGGGGTGGAGAAGAACTGGCCCTATCTGGGCAGTATTTAGGTGACCAGAGGACAGGGCAGCTCAGCCACACCCAGCGGAGGAAGTCACCCTATATAAGCCACTAGGCAATGACTCCTAGGGATTCCCACAGTCACAAAAGGACTGTTCAAGGAACCATGGAGCTCACATGAGTTTGAAGCAAGAATCAGGAAAAAGCTGGCTGCCAGAAGAAAGTTTTGCTTCGAAAAACAATGGCTCTCAAAGAGATCATGAAATTTATATGACTCAAAATATCGGCATATTTTTCTTGCTTTATTGAAATAAATAAATCATGTTTTAGAACATGATGACTCTTCTCTTTTCAGCTGCAATGTTTAATTTTGTAAGTACACTTTCTGGTATGGTGAGAGGAAATACATCTGAAAAGCTATTAAGATTTTATCAAACGTTATCAATTCACAACACAGAAGTATGTCACATACGTGAGTGAGAAGGATAACCTGAAATAATTACAAATAGATTTTTGCTCACAGCAAACCCACAACAGAGCTCTCTTAATAAATAGTCTTCTTTTACTGTAGAGTTAAGTAAGTGAAAGGGATTAATTCATGGTCTGAAAACACATCCCAGCAGTGCTCAAGGGACAGTATCTCAACAGACATCTGGAGAAGCCACTGATTAATTAATAGATTAATTAATCAGACAGCTGTACTCTTAGGAGAGAATTTAATTGTTTGGATTAATAACCCTACTAATTAATCCTAAAAATCATCAACCTTACAGTTGAGAAAACGTTGATATTTTAAAGACCCATCTGTATGATAAATATCCCTCTAACATACTCACCGGCTAACTAGACCAAGGCATCTGGGATGCCCAGTGCTATCGTGCATCCAGGTGATTTCTGAGCTGGGTCGCCACTCTCTGCCCCCTGCCACCCCATCATGACCCAGACATAAACATTTATGGCATCAAGGGGAAAGTCCTCAAATGGTGTGTATCTGAAACGTGAAGCATGTGGCACCGAAAAGTAAGCCATTTCCTCTGAAATGCAAAGGCTCTGAATAAATTTAGAGAAAAATCACTATCAGTTGGTGAGATTGGTCCATACAGAGTTTTTCAAAATGAAATCAAAGCAGACATAGACCCTTCCTCCATAGCACCTATCTAACAAATGAAGTAGGTAAGTACAGATGTTGGTATATGGGCATAATTGGTAAGTAAATTTTAAAAAATAATTTTAAAAGAAATTTTTCTTTATGAAATGTGACTATAGTAAATCAAAATGATGTTTCTCATTCCTATAACTTCATAGAGTTTTGGGTAACAGCTTATTAATAATCGGGGAAAGAGAAAAACTAGAGTGTTTCATCACTCATTATTCAAATGGAATTTTGAAAATGACATTCTTAGAGCAAATGATAATCCCATTTTCTCTGGAAAACATATTTTAGAAAATGAACATTAGTGTCCATTTATCACTCACAAATACATACAAACTAAAATTTTGCCAGAGTAGGAATTATGGCCATAACCACAAACTAGCAGGTTTAATAAATATGCAACTGGAAATATACTTTTTAATCAATTTTTAAGAATCAGACTAAGTTAAAAACTTGAGAATATTGTGTGAGAAAGTTTATAGTATCGAATGTACTGAGACAAAGACACAGTCATGGACCAATAAATCTGTCTACACTGTGACTTATTGTTTGGTAAAAGTCAAAGAAGCCATTAAAAAAAAAAAACCTACAGAGAAAGAAACAAACAAATACATAATCCTGGCAAAGAGGAAAAAATTAATGAGGATAAAAGAAATAGTAAAATAATCTGGTTTTCCAGACAATTTTTAGTTTTCTTTACTTGGTCTAGAGTATCTTACTTAAGTGGAAACCTGGCAAACACAGAAGAGGTTATAGCTAAACTCAGAATTTAAACAGGATGTGTCTCAAACACATTTCACATTGATAGCCCTGGCCAGCAAAGTCCATGCTGCTAAAAGCCTATCCCACATTCACCTATATCTTAAAATAATAAGAATAATATTGGGCTGTATGTAGGGCACCTGTTATCATTATTTTCCAGATAAGAAAGTTGAAGCATGAGGAATATGGATGACTTACCTACTAATTAAAATTTAGTAGTTCAGTCGCTGCTAGCCCAGAGCACATTTATTCTAAGGGAGGCATAATAGCAAGTCACCAAAGGCTGGGTTGAAGACCTGAGTTAAAATTAAAATCTAGGCTCCACTGGCTAACTCCTGGGAAAGTTATTCTAAGTTTCAGACTATTAAATGGGAGAAATAAAGTATTTACCTTAGAGTTTGATGTGAATACTAAGTGGTATATTGCATATAAAGCTTTTTACACAGTGTTAAAAATAGCAATGCTTATTATTGTCATTATTATGAAAAACGTGTCACGGTTTGTGCAAACATTCCAAATATACTGGGAACTTTTTAAGCAGCTGCTCAAGGTGAAGTGAGTGTCAGAGCGGGGTCAGTTCTCCAGATGACATAATGTGCAGCGGTTTTAACATGTAGAGCAAGTTTGTGAAAATTATTCTACCATCTAAATTAATAGCTTCAGCAGGCTTTTCATTTGTAGTTTTAGTCAAGGAGAATAAGTTCTGTTTTTCAGTTAAGGTTGGAGAAGGGATGTGGTAGCTGAATAAATATTCTGGTAAACAGAACTGTTACATTTTAAGATGCACGCATCATCAATTTCTGAGGAATGTATATAAAAATACTTAACGAAACAACACTGCAGTTACTTTGCTTTTCATAGGAGGCTTCAGAGGGTGCTTCAGGCTCTTGAATTACCTGAAGACCACCAAGCTGGACCCCAATTTCCCTCATATGGCCAAAGTTCTGAGACATACCTGTTGGTGACCATTTCTGATTAACTGATTGCTAATAAAGAGTGGCTACAGTCATCTTCCCCAGATACAGCTGTAGTTTGGGTGAACTGAACATCCCCCTGCTCCATCTTCCTGCCTCGTATCTTTCCCTTTTCACTATTAAAAGGAATCTTCTGTCATAATAACTCTACTGAGTCTGTTTAATAATATACCTTCACATGGAAACAGCTATTTACCAATACCCGCCTTTGTAACATAATGGATTAGATAAAAACTTGTAGAACAAACTCAGTCTCAATTGTCTCTGCTACTCAGAACTTGGCAAAATTAAAATCAGTGGCATTATCCATGAACTTCATTATAATCTCATTTTACCTTCAATCTTCTCTGCCACCAAAACCTTTTACAAGAGCTGTTAATAAAAAGGAACGGAGACTATTGCATTTTCCTCTTTCTGCTCTTACCTAACCTCTGATCGAGTCTTAACAAGCAAAGAAATGAGCAAAACATGAGTGAGGGAGGGGAAAAAAGAATCAAAGTGCTGAGATAATTCACAAACAGTCTAATTAAGGATAAGAAATGGAAGCGCTCATTGTCGCACTTTACTCTTATGCTCCTGTTGCTTCTTATTTTACGTTCACAAGCATGCGTCTGCAAAAAGACTAAGTGGACCGTCTGTCTACAGTGGACGTGTCCTCTAAGCCTTCAGACATGGAGAAGGAAGGTAAGTGTAAGACATGATCATGGAGAAGGGAACACAAATGTTGATGCATGCTTTTGCGGTTTTAATTCTTTTGAAATCCATCTTCAAGTTATGTCAGTCTCTGAAAAACCTTCAGATACAGGCAGTCTGAAAAGCACTGTACTCAGCCAACTGCAAATGACTAGTACCTGACGCTTCTATACACAGCTGGGGCATTGGTTACTATTTCAAACACATTCGCTGTAAAGAATATACCAAATTCATCGACCAAACATTTTATGGCACTTACATTGGCTCTACTAAATTGGTAACTTTGTGTCAGCTCTGTTAGGTTCGGGAGCCAGGTCTGATTTGTGTGGCACTATAAATCCATATATTTTCCCAGTGCACAATGCAGAATAGGATCTCAATGTTCAATAAAATGAATGAATAAGTGAGTGAATGAATGAATGAGCAAATGCACGAGTGCTGGGTTCCAGTCCCAGCCATTAACTTCCGGTGTGATCTAACGAAGTCACTGCCCTCTACCACACCTTTCCCTCACCACATGAACCCAAACACAACACACTACACAACCTTAATTACCTCTGCAGTAGCCCAAGATTCTACTACATACCTTTTAAAACATCAACCCCAGAGACTACATGATACTGAAGGTTCTTCTAGCCTAGAAGTCTAGGATCTACCTCCAGTTGAAGGAGGTTCAAGGTCTCAACAGGGGATGGATGTGATGGATCCTGAATCCAGTATAAGGAAAGCATAGCGGTGACATCTGTGCATGACATCTACTAATCCCCGCTCCATGCCAGACACCAGGCTGGACATTTAACAAATGTTCTCTCACTTTTTCCTCATGCAACCTTTCAGTACGGGTACTATTAGTGCTGTTTTGCTATGAGCAGACTGATGGACAGAAATGTTAAGCATCTTTTTGCTCAGTGCTTCAGAGCTAACGTGTTCATAATCATCACCACTGTCTAGTTGGGTATTATTAACACATGCACCCAGGCTTTTAGGAGCTTAGAGTCTATTTGAGAGGAGAGAACAAAGGAGATGACTTCTGTTTGGTCTATTCATTGTGAGAACGATGCAGATTGCAGCCTCGGACATAAGAGAGGGTGAGAACGATATGCATCAGAGAAGAGGGAAAGCAGACATCAAGAGGGCTTGGTGATGGGTGTGGAAGGTTGGACAGGGGCACAGTGAGAAAGAATGGAGGGGAAATGAATTGATTAAAGCTTTAAATATCTGGACGTCATTATTTAAATCATTGAGAACCAAGCTCCTGTTTGGGCTGTGCTGGCCACTTAACTTGCATGCCTCCTCTTCCTCTGGGAGCCTTCCCTGAACACCTGAGAGCATGGCAGGTGTCACTCCCATGCTCCCGTGGTGGCCTGTGCCCACCTCCTTCCTAGCACTAACCCGACCCCATTATAGCTGCCTCTTCTTTTGTATTGTGGGAGGGAAAGCTCTTCCCTCTAAACAAGAACCAAACAGCCATCAGGGAGTGGAACAATTCATATCAGCAGAGGCGGGGCTTTGTTCGGGAAATACCTGGACATCTCCTTGAATATAAAGGGTGAGGCACTGCAGGGGCTAGGGAAAGAGCAGAATTCTCTACTACACTACTTTCCAGGGCTAACGCTGATCTGTTTTTCCCAGTGCCCCTGCAGCTGCCCTCCCACCAGGCTGGAGAAAGTGGAGAGACTTTTGTAGACAGAGAACTGTTTGCTGAGGGGCCCAATCCCCCTGAGCCCTCCTCCGAGGGGGCCCAGGGACTCTGAGCTTCATGCTCCCGGAGCAGGTGCTGCCTTGGCGGGTGGAGGGACCTCTATGTGTGGGCACTGCATGCTTGTTGTAGCTTAAGTCATTTTCCAAAAATGTCACAGTGATTTTTATATCCTTATTCTAAGCACAGTAAGTCAAATGAGTGAAAATTTCTAAATTAATAAAATCCCCACTTTAATGGAAAGCTTAGCAGCACATTATCCAGATATATGACTGAATTGAGTTTGTGTTAGAATACCCATCCTTATGTTTACAAGCTGTAAGACGTAAGCTGGTCACAAAGAAATGTTCGAAACTATGCATAGAATGTCACTTACTCAGGGATGTCGAGTAGACTTATTTTTACTGAACTCTGTTCCTAGGAGACAAGTGGGAAGAAAGAAACAAGACTGGGACACCAAGCAATGACTGCCCCTCCCATGGGACGCAACCGTCTTCAATTCAGCAAACACTCCCTGAGCTCCACCTGGGGCAGGGTCCCATGCTGGGCACAGGAGGGACACAAGGACAGCTAGGTGCCTCACTCACTGAAGGGGCTTACGTTCCATTGCACTTACGTCTTCCTTCAGAAATGTTAAATAAATAAAATAATTTCTCGCAGTTCATATGTGGAGATAGATATGGGCCTTTTAAAAGATAAATACTATCTCTCTCTCTCTCTCTCTCTCTCTCCGCCCCCCCAGAAAAACCCAACAAAATATTTAATACTCTTAAACCATCTTGATTCTGGCTCTCATTTCAAATAAACAGGATAAATAAACCCTCCTTTCCCTGCATTTCTAATTTAGCAAAACCTTTATACATGCTCGAAGAGTAAGTGAATTTCATATCTGCATCTTATTCAAAATGTGCTGGCATTTTTTGCTAGGTTTTTAACTGCAGTTTGGCAGCCCTGAACAGTCTGTTCGGAGATATAAAGCAATAGCTGCTCAGAATTTCTAATTCCGGGCTTATATACACATACGAATGTATGCACATATTTAGGATATCTACAATGAATACATTCTTGCTGGGATTAGGCAGGGATAGAAACCAGAGACGTGCTAGGTAAGTATCCAGTAATATTAATATTACTGGGTCTCATTTATTGAGTGGTGACTATGTTAGGCACTCACATTTATACCATACTTAATTCTCAGAGCATTGATAACAATTAATATATACCGAACACTCTCCATGTGTCAAGCTTTATTCTGAGAACTTTTATATATGCCAACTCATTTAATGCTTGTCACAGCCCTAAGTTAGGGTGAAGCTGGGATTTATGCCCAAGCGTTTGGGTCCCACAGTGTAGGTTTGTACCTGCCTTTCCAAGAAGTGCTACCTTCACCCCAATGTACAGATGAGGACACTGGGGCTGGGAGAGGCTGGCTAGCCCACCCAAGGTCACACGGCCAGCAAATGGCCACGCTGGCTTTGGAGCCAGACACTCAGGCTCCGGCTCCCAATCCTCCAGGTCTCATAATGGCCATACCAGCTCCGTCTCTGCGGCATACATGACAAAGACAAGCTTGGGCTGTGAGAGACAAAGGTAGAGAAAAGTGGGAAATGTGGGTAAAGTTCAAAATATGTAGAGGATGTTCTAAAAGTCCTTTATTGATGGACCGACATATAAATTCCTGTCCAAACTTTTGGAAATCACAGAGGGTACTGTTAATAATAATGCCAGGACAACAGGCATAAACCAGTAGGGCTCTGACATAAAATCCTGCTCATATTCCCATGACTTTCAGTATTAATAGAAATGAGTAAAAAGATGTACAGGGTAAAACAACCCGCTACCACTGTCTCTAAGGTAAATGAACCTTATAAGTAACACAAGAATAATATTATAATATCTTGATGAGCTAACTGTTATAGTCCTCTAAAAGCTATTTCAAAATCACATCACAGAGTAAGAAAACACATTTTATTGAGGGAACAGAAATGATTTATTGAAACCAGGCAATATTACCTACATTGTAGATATATCTAAAATATTTGAAAGCCAATTAGATACCTATGTTTCATTTGTTAAACAGCTTATCCTGATTCCTCTTAAGAACGAAAGAGGGAGATAAGCAACTGAATCCTGTACTTTGTTCCTCAGCCTTCCATGGCCTCAGATTATTGCCTGTCTCACCTTAATTTCTTTGCTTCCATTATATAAACACAGGGGTGAGTAGCTCTCATTCTAAGAAGTCTATGTACAGAGGTCTAAACTTGAAAGAGTTGAAACAGTAGATTCCCAATTTGTTTTGAAAAGTTCAAAGCTTCCAACACTGAAAGTCTCCAGGTTGGAGGACATCCCTCAGAAAAACGAATCTTCACAGTCCAGCACTATTTGCTATTATAAACTCAGACATGAAATAGAGGAAGGATGCTAAGTTCTAGGAACTTGACAAAATGAGTAATTACTCCAGTAGACAGGGAAAGGCAAACTGCGTCAGTCAGTCAAAGGGAGACCCTAGCAGAGGGGAAGTCCTATCAAGTCTTGAAAATGCTGCAGGAGGAAAAGTAACGCTATGGTAAATCCAGTGGCCAGAAAGCATATCCGTGTTGGTATATTAATATATTCAGGCCGGGCGCGGTGGCTCACGCCTGTAATCCTAGCACTCTGGGAGGCCGAGGTGGGCGGATCATTTGAGCTCAGGAGTTCGAGACCAGCCTGAGCAAGAGCGAGACCCCATCTCTACTAAAAATAGAAAGAAATTATATGGACAGCTAAAAAATATATATAGAAATAATTAGCTGGGCATGGTGGTGCATGCCTGTAGTCCCAGCTACTCGGGAGGCTGAGACAGGAGGATCGCTTGAGCTCAGGAGTTTGAGGTTGCTGTGAGCTAGGCTGACGCCACGGCACTCACTCTAGCCTGGGCAACAGAGTGAGACTCTGTCTCAAAAAAAAAAAAAAAAAAAATATATTCATTATAAACATGAGAGTAGATATATTTAAGTAGCTCTTAACTGTTTTTATTTATTTAATACAATTTTAGATTTATTATACTAGATGATGATATTTTCCTAGAACAGCACATCATCAACAGTCATTGAAAAAATATTTTTAGTGGGAATTACAATTGTTGTAGATGCTGGGAGTACAGCGATGAAAAAGACAGGGCCCTTACCCTCCTGAAGCTTACAGTCAAGCAGGGAAGACAAGAATAAAACAAGCAAACACACAAACAAATAAATGCTCTAAAATTCCGTAACTCAATCTAATAGGAAAATGACATTCATTTTGTAGGACCTCACTTTACAATCAATTTTGCAGGGAAGCAGCTATTTTTTTCAAAGCTTAAAATAATGTATATAAAGCTGTAGATGAGAAGCAACAGAGTTAATGTTAGCACAATTTATACTAATAATTGTTTATTAGTTCCCACAATTCTTAAAATTTTTCTTATAGAAAGGCAAGGAGCAGGGAAAATGGAAGAATGCTAATGTATTTCTTCATTTTGGCTTTTCTTTCATTAATTGGCCTTTATTTTAGTTTTGATGCCACAGGCTCTTTTCCACACTCTGTATATCTTTATATTTATCTTTATATCATTTATATCTTTGTATTATTTATAATATAAACTGTAATAGCTAATATTTTAATTCCCATGATTATCAAAGAATATGGAGAAAATAATGATTAAAAAACTTCAGGCAATGTAGACTTAAAGAAAGACCATGGTAATGTTGATTAGCTTAAATGTGAAGTTCAGGTAGAAATATTATACAGCCTCTTCATTCCGCGATTTCTCTGTAAACATACAAATAAATGCTCTAAACAGTCATAAAACTATTTCACACTAACATTAACACAGATATTTCCTCTTTAGTTTTTTACCTTTATGGAAGGCACAGCAATTTTTATTAAATATTTGTAAGAGTGAACTTTTATAAGATTTGGTATTTTTTGAATATATATGCAGTAGGGTTTCTCTCCACCCTTTTAAAATAAGTAAAATATTTCTGTTTCGTAGCTTTCCAAATACACACATCCTGACAAATTGGTTTGTGATGATATGAGAAGAGGCAGTTTGCCCGTAATTGAAGACATTTTGCCAACAAGTCACAGGCTGCCAAGAGAAGCAGCGACAGCGCTCTGAATATGAGCGTATGATCCCTATGTAAATATTGAGGCTTTCTGCCCTTTCCAAAGCAACGATTCCAGCCCAGATGACTGACAGATACCTTAATTAATCATGGCGCCATGCAATGGTCATCCTTCAGAGCGACTGTTAGCTCAGCTCCAAGCTAATACTCACTCTCCCCACCCCTTTCTTTGATGTGACCCATTTCTTTTTGTGATCACCATATTGTTCTGAACTGGGACATGAAGAAACTTTAAGTTACAACCTTATTATTTTGTTATGGTCCTTTCAACAGTATTTATATCAACACTGAATTTTCACTTTTTCACTGTTTTTATCATTTACAGCATGAACGCATGTATAAATTTTCTCTCTCAAATGTGAGACGGCATTAGGACTTACGAAAATCAAAGTTCTTTAGAAATTCATTAAATGTAATTTGTGTGCAAGCAATTAAAGACCAAAACTAATAATCCTTTTTTAAACGATGAAGAAATGACAGATTCTTAATGCTGTATTTGGGGCTTGTTCCTCCTGCCAAGAAGGGAGTAAATTGCTACTCTTTTGAAACACTTTTTTGAAGCCATTAAGGAGTGATTTCCTACCCTAGAGTAGCAATTTATTAAATAAATTCCTAGTGGCCTGAGAGAGTTAATGCACCTACTAAACATAGCACTTTGTTGCCTTCTCATTAATAGTTGTCACCCCCGTTGCATGAAGTTCATAAAAGGCAGTAGCGAACCCATCACAGCTCTTAAGAGCCAAATCTTATCCTCTTTGGTGAGATTAATTATTGACTTTGGGGACATGTTTTCTGACTTAAGCACTAGAAAAGGGTTCATACTGTAACTCTATCAGCCTCATCCTTTCCCACCTCCATCCCCTCTGATAATATTTACAGTGGCATTTGGAGTTATCGCTATAGCTTTTCATTTGAACCTGTCAATGTTTAAAGTCCTCCACTGGCCTCCACCCCTCTCCATAGCAGATCTTCCATCTGGATGCCATGACATGCTCCAGCTTCCTGTATCACTGTTCATGATATAATCCTCAATCTTTTGTCTACCCCAACACACCTCCTGTAAATAAGAGTGGCTCACTCAGTTGGCTGTGGAGGTTGGGAGCAAAGCATATAGGGTCAACATGAATGGGTGCAATTTTCAGAAGCCCTTCCCATCCTCCAAATGCGTCTAAGATACTCATACATTTAGACAACTTGAAGTATTAACAACCATTGATTTGTTACATCTATTTTTACCAGCTATTTTTCGCAGCTACTTTCACAAAATCAGTGATTATTTTTCTCCCATGTTCCTCCTTTTCTTTCTGTCACATTTTCTAATAAAAGTTCTACAGCTGGTATCATATCTGCCAAGGATAACACACAAGTTATATTTTGCTAGGCACTCATGGAGCTAATCTAATTAGGGGCCTGAAATACTCTAAAGAAAAAATACATGTCCTCATTTACTTATTCCAAGAAGGCACATATTTAACAAAATATGTATGCAACTGTAATGTACCTATTAATTCATCAGCGATAAGATGTTGTATAGAATCAGGGAACAAATGCCACCCAAAGCTGGCATGGCCCCTGAGCTTCATCAGCCGGTAATAAGGAGTGTCGGCCAATGCCCTGGCAGTGAGGCCAGGGCAGCCCTGGCTAGTCCCGGCCTCTAGGGAAGCAGGGAGGACATGGCCTGGGCCAGCTACAGACTGAGTGATCACAGTCCAGGACTCCAGCACTGTGGTCTTTGGCATCTTAGGATAAGGAGCGTGGATGGTGAAGAGTTACAGAAGCAGCTGATAAACCACAGAGATTAAAGAATTCCCTATCAACATAACACAACATAAAGGCAAAAAACATTTCTTTGGGAAACAAAAGCAAGTCCTTGGTTAACAACGTCTGAACGATGGCTACAAACTGTGTGCAATGCTCAGGGGGTTGTTTGTTCAGTGGGTTGCGTTTCAGTAATCATGGAAATAATACATGCTTAGTGCCGACATTCACTAACATAGGGAAAAATACTAAAAATGCCTATAATCATACCAATCAGAGATAAAAATGGTTAACATACTGCCATTTAACTTTCTACTATTTTTCCTACGTGTGAAACGACTATATATAATTTTGCTAGAATCATATACTCTTGTATGTATTTTAGAGTATTTTGAAGCCTTTTTAAAAACTTGGCAATATAAATGAACACTTTTATTTATATATATTTTAGATATGAAAGGATACACAAGAGATTTATCTGTTATTTGTCAAAGAGAATCAACTAGCTCATGACAATTTTTTGTGATTTTTTTTTTTTTTTGAAAATTCCAGTTTTTTACCTCATTATCAGGTAACTCATTCTAGACCAGTGGAATCCTGCCATAAAGTTCTTCTGCTCTTCATTTCACCTTTTATGGGACAGACTGACAAGAGGTTACAAACTAGTTGATGAGAAGGTTTTCATTTCAGTATGGGGCCAATGGTTCCTGCATAAAAATTACCTGCAACTCTCGGGATCTATCTTTCCAGTAGTTATACATATAATTTAATGTGCTGGCCCAGGAATATTAGAGTCAGCTAAATATATGGATTATGTGTGTCAGCCCTTCCTCATAAATAATAATGTTGTACTTTCTCTCTCAAAACAATTGGCTGCCACAATGACAACTGATTGTAGAAAAAAACAAAGGATTTCTTGTGATGGATTCTTAATAGGTTTTAAATAATAAAAATCATAACGTGGTAGACTCAAAGCATAGCAATTACATTTCCCTTGTTTAGAATGTAATCCAAATTCTCATATCAATTCCATGCTGTGTGTTTAAATTTTAGTTCACTGAGGCTCACTGATTAGATCAGATACATCTTGTAGTATTTCTTTCACTATCTAGCTAACTATGGTATTGGATTTAACAACAATTCCCTTCAGAGCCCTGATGTGGCATCTGGAGAAACAGCTGCTCAGTTTCATATTGGAGAAATATTCATGGAATGAAATGTCTATGTTTAAAACTAGATATGGATTTTATACGTTCTGCTTTTATTTAATAAAAGGATATTTTGCTTTAAGAAATCATTAAATATTTTAATGTCTAGTTATATTTTCACTTTGCATAATGAGATTTTCTCAGAAGCTGATGCCACGCAGATCCTGACACATCCCCCATGCCTGGAGCACATGTGTTTTCTAGCACCTGCGGAGATCACATCTGAGCAGCACACTGTGGCAGGCACACATCATATACCATCGGCCCAGTTCCCTACAAGCAGGTGCCACTGACCGTAAAACACTGGGCCTCTGAACACAGTGCTGATCCAACCTGAAGCCTCGCTCGCTGCTTAGGGCTCTGCCCCTTAGACATTCAAGGACGTGTTTTCCTAGATTTGTAAAACTTAACACAATGCATTTCCAATACAAACTGCAGAGAGGAAAAGCCAACACGAGTACTGTGCTTGCTTCCTGCTTTTAGTTTAGTCAAGGGGAAATACCTAAAGCCACTCTGTTTTAGAGCCTCAAAACTGACTTCTGCTAAGAAGTCCTTCTGCAGATGGTACGGACAAGTCCGGTTTCCTAAAGCCCTCTACTAACTTCAGGTGAGATGACTTATTTGGACTGGGACACATTTTATGAGGATGTTTGTATTAATATTAGTTCCATTCAAATGCAAAAGTCACTTGAGGAATATCCATAAAACTGGTTTTGGCAAAACCAGCACGCAAACAGGACCTCTCTCAACCAACATCTCCTAAGCCCATTAACTTCCCTGTGCCACACCCATCCTTCCACCTTAAACTCATCCCTCTCTTTGCCTAAGGTCCATGTCTCTCCCACCACCTGTTCTCTGGACCCCAACCCTCCTCCCCTCTCAAGGGCCAGCTCCTTAATGATCTACTCACTTCCTTCCTGCATCTTCAGCCATTGTCTACAGACCTCTCCCCTCGCCATCAGCACTGAAACCCATGCAACTCTAACCTACAGTCTAAACAAAACCCGCCACCCACCCCTCACTGCTCCACACCCATAGCTACTCCAGCTCCCTCCCCCTGACAGCCAAAACTGTCAAGAACTGGTCTATACTTGCTGTCTTTGTTTCCACACCTTCCACCTATTCCTCAAAGCCTCGTTATCTGTTTTCATTGAGAGCTCTGATTTCTATGTCATGGGGCTCAATCTAATGGATGCTTTTCAGTCCTTACATTACCTTGACCTTTCCAGAGCACGTGACACTGTTGAATGTTCTTTGTCTTGGAACTGTCTTTGGTGACTGCCTTCTCTTGGTTTTGTCCTCCTACCTGGCTCCAAGTTACTATTTCTCCAACCATCACGTAAAGTTGGTGCGAAGTCTATGTTTCGTTGCTCACACTTTCATCTTCTCATGCTACACACTGTCCCTGGGCCAGACTATGCACTCCTGTGGCTTTAATTAGCACATGCCGATGACCTCCACACATTCATCTCCAGGACCGATCTTTCTCCAGAGGTACAGACATACAGGCCACCCCCAAGGGCACATCTCACCATAAGGACCTCAAACTCAATGTGTGAAAAATGGAACTCATTATCCCCCTTGCCCCACAAACATATTCCTTCTCTTCTGCACCATTTTTTAGCGAATGGCGCCATCCACAGAGTTGCCTATCGAGTCATATGGGTCTGCTCCTGTCCCTTCACCCCACACCCATTAACGGTCAGGAGCCAGTGAGAGAGAATCACATCACCATTTAAGGTACACTGGTGTCCAAACAGAGCTACCTCGTCCCCCTGGCAGTTTTACCCTGGGCAGCCTATTTGGAGAAGAGAGGGCAACAACAATAGGAAAAACTCTTTTTTTCCTTAGCTAGAGAATGTCAAGAGGTAGATTAAAATAAAAAGCCAGAGTGGAGCTTTAGCCCCAACACAGCAGCTCTCTCCTGGCTGCTGCTGCTACGACTCTAAGGTCAAGTGTAGTCAAAGAGAAAACAGCACTGCCACTCTCCTGCTCCAACAACTGGGCGAGAATTAAAAAAAAAAAAAATCATGGTTTAGTTGCAAAAAGAATTCCAGATGCTTAAAAAACTAGAAAAATTGAATGTAAAAATTGTCCAGATATGTCATTGTCAAGGAAATAGAATGCTGAACTGGACATTTTTTATGAACATCTAGACCTGTGCTGTCTGATACATTACAACTGGCCATACATGACTAATTAATTAAAATCAAATAATAAAACTTTAAATTACATTCCTCAGTCACACTAACCACACTGCAAGTGCTCAGTAGCCACACATGGCTCGTGGCTACCACAGGGAACGGTGCCAAATTGGACATTTCCATTATTGCAGACAGTTCTAGTCTAGACAAACACAATTACAGAAATGAGAATGGCAGGTAAAAGAAAGAAAGGTAGGATATGGAGAGAGAGGAAAAGGCCAAGGGTGGATTTGCAGTGGAAAGAGCCGTGTCTTTGGCCTTTATGGTATAAGAGGAGGTCTGACAGATAAGCAGAAGGTCTCAGGGGACATTCAGGGAAAGGTTGGCCCTGAACTGCTGGGACGATGGTGTTCAGAGGAAACTGAGTGAGACTAGCCTCATTATTAGCATTCTCTGGTTCCTTCTCAGATCATACTACCTCCCTCCTCAAAGGCCTGGGCAGCAGTGGTCAGTGCTGGGGTCCAGACACTTGGAAGAGTTGGCATGGTTTTGAGTGCACTAATAATCTGCTAACAAGTATATGTAAAGCAACAGTTTGTACAAGATTTGCATTTTTATGCAGTAGGCACTTCCTATCATAACCAGATGAGTATGGACTTGCATCTGATATTCCCTTTTGAGTGGAGAGAGAGCAGCAGCCAGCATTGAGTCACCCACACCTACATTTCTCTAGAAAGATAATCTCCACGATGGCTGGAGTTCTGTTTAGTTTATGTCTAGTTTTTCCTAGCATTTAGAACAGTGCCTGGCACAGAGTAAGGATTCCATACATGTTTGTGACATGAAAATATGTTGGGCATCATTCATAAGCCTCAAGAAAGTTTGAAAATATCCAGCCTATAAAATAAAATATGTCTTTCTAGTATAACATTTCAGAATCCACGGCCTGTTTCCAAGCTACGCCAGACACATCTTCCCTTTTCTCCACCCCCTCGTTCTAGGCTGCAGAGCCTCTGGCCAATCTCCTTTCCTCCACAAAACCCCTGCACTCCTGTCCCTTTATGCCTCTGCTCATGCGGCCTCCCCCATCTGGGAATCTGTCCTTCCTTCATTCTACCCCCATCTCCCAATACACAAAACCCTACCCATCTTTTTAAGACTGTTCATCTCAATTACAGACATCTTCTCTTTCCTTCCTCAGGAATGTATTTGACACTGGTACCATTTTGTTCTGATGGAGACGAGGTTCTCTGCATGGCTGTCTCCTCCTGCACATGGTAAATCCTTTGCTCATTCCTCCTTTGTTTTCTCGGAGCCCAATTCAGTACTGCAGGACCTGCTGCTCAGTAAATCGTCAAACTGGATTGTTTAGCATTTTGTTTGGCCTTGGTTCATCACACAGTCTTAATACCATATTCTTCAAATACAAAAATGAATTATGATGATGATAGCTAACACTTATTGAGCGCTTACTATATGCACAGAGCTATGTAAATAGTTTATATAATCCTGAGACAGGGAGGGTAACTTGCCCAAAGCCACATGGATTTAGGTGGCGGGAAGGTATTCAAACTCATGCCTAACTCTTCTTTCCCTTGATGCACTGTTTCATCATCTGTAATAAATGTGCACTGCATTTATTTTCACTTTGCAGATATTTTAATTTTGATTCTCTGTATAAACTGTAAATGATTATTACCCACAAATAACTTTCAACCTGTGCCATATGTTTTCCTATTATTATGAACTCAAATTGTTTTGGAAGCATTTTAGTACCTAATATGGGCTACAACCTATTGATATCTGTCATTCTCCATGTCTACCATAACCAACTTTACCATCAAAGGGAAAATTAATGGTTTTCTACAAATAGATGATGCATCAGAATTATTTTTGAATCACACAAAGAATAAACTCCTCCTTTACTACAAAGACATATTCTCATGGGATTTTTATAATTGATGTGACTTAAAAGTTCCCTCACTACCTACACAGGTAATCAGAGAAGGGCATTACGCAGAGCAGGTTACTGTCACAACTAAGGGCAGGCACTCCTCCTTGAGGATGTGGGAATGGAAATGTGTATGATATGTTAGCTGCTCAACATTATCTCCTGCTTATGAAGCCAGGTGAAATATTGATGTTTACACACAAAACACTCTACTGACAACACAACTAAGCAGCATGGTATCAAAATAAACTTTAAGCAACTAATAATTAGAGTCAAAAAATTCAAAGGCAAGATTCAAAAGATTTATAAAGTAGAGAAACCTCTCTTCCAATAGGTAGTAAACTAAATGCATGGCTCTTTCCTGTCCTTCTTTATTCTCTCTGCTATAGACAAGCCCACGAAGAAGGCTTTGTGCATGTCTCAACTTCTCTCCATTGTACGGCATAGTAAGAAGCTTTGCCTTAGTCCTAAAATTGCATTTAACAGATCTATTACTTTGATAGATTGGATTTTAGGAATATTGTTCTCGATGCTAGAATATAGCCTTTATCTGTTTATTGTTTCCAATTATCGGTTGAGATTACACTTTGTGTTGTGGATATATCATATACTAGATTTGCATATGTGTTCAGTTGCTATATGCTTGTTTTTAAAACTCAATCATCAAAATCACATACAATCTGGCTATTTTCCTTACTGCAAATGGCTACTTTGGTTTATATCAATGATGTCTCTGGGGATTTTAAATGTAAGTATAGACTTAACTTTTCATTCAAAAATCACTTTTTTGCCAACCCTGTCCTCACACCTCCAAGACCAGGAAATGTTCCAAGATTTCTAGAAAATATGTTTACTTATTCTTCAAATGTACTTGGAAGGAGATCAAAGCATGGAAAAATAAAAGCAGATGAATGGGATTTGTGGGATAAAAGAGATATACTCAATTCATTTAGTTGTCAGTTCCAAGACAGAAAGAGAGAAAAAAGAAAGGAAGGAAGGAAGGCAGGAAGTCTGGCAGGCAGGCTCAAAACCGTGAGGCAATAATTTTAATGTTTTTCAAACTATGCCTTAATTAATTACATCTATCAAGTTATAGAATTAGCTCTTTTAAAAATATATGTCTATAAATATTGCTTCCTCTTTGGTGGTACAATGAAAAAATTTTCTAAAAGGAATATATTTAATATAGACATTGAGATTTTATAAAGATAAGAACTACCAGAAGTTATAGTTTATATATCCAACTGGATGGTCACTGATTCACTAAAAATACAGGTGATGTTAGGTTGCTTCACCCAAAGGTCTACTGAGAGAATATTTGATCATGATAAAGTACAAATTCCTTCCATGTAGGCATCATGGAGAGTATCTGCAGGCACTAGGAAGTCCTACACGTTAGTATGAAGCTGCCTACTGGTTTTCCTAATTAAAAAACAAAAATTAAGATTATCCATTACTTCAGCCAAAACAGGGAGAATAAAATTGTGTAATAGAAAATTATTTTTATTTAGGTTTAAACAATCTAAAATGTGTATTTTCCTCTCAGAATCCATAAGACAATTTCAAATGGCAATTAAGTACTGCTTAGGAGATGGAGGAGGAGAAAAGTAAACACCAGTAAAATACAATTAGTTCCCATTTCAATGACCAAGTATGTGCAACGTGCTTCATACATGTTATGGCCAATACAGTCAGTGTGTCTTTTATAATTCTAAGGACATCACGGATAACACAAGTGAATATTCTAAAGTAATAACACTCTGCACCTCAGTTTCCTTACCTGTAAAATGGATCAGTAGCAGCAGTTACTTTTATTGCGTGGTTATAAAGACCGAATAAAATTCAGTCTAGCGAAAGCACTTGGTATTTTTTTTATGACGTTCATACAGCAGTGAAGAGTGTGGAGCTCCTTCTCCCTGGCACCAAGGCCCCAGTCTCTCTCCACTGCACCACACACATTCTGAGCACGGGGAATGGAAGCCTAACAGCTCCTGAAGACATTTTAAAACTCCAAAATACTTTCACACAGTTCTAATACATAAAGGCCAAATAGTAAATTTTGAGCTGCCACTTGGAATTCTAATGAAAATATAGAATAGTATTTCTCACCCTAAACCTGAAGTCAGAGCAAACTCTTGCTTCCAACGCGAGGCAGGTATATTGGTAGTATGAGAGATAACCCTGTAATCTGGCATCATTATTAAAAATTAAAATACCCAAATAAAAAATTATTATCATTCCATGGGGGAAGGTGCTAAATTCTATAAAACAATAATTAAATCATCATTTAAAGACTTTCCATGAGCCAGGGATCTCCACGGCATACAGAACAATGGCAGGAAGCCAAACAGAACCAGTATGTGGTGCCTGTCTATGGCGGACCTCATGTCAGAGACCCACTGAAGAGTAATCTCAGCACAGATTCAACTACAAAACAAGCAAAAGAAATTCTTACTCCAAATCCAAGGCAGTTACAGGCAAAATGACTAGAATATCATTAGCAACAAGGTCGAGGGACAGGAGGTAAAATGAAATGGGTGGTCAAAATTTCCTTGTAACTGGACAGGTAAGCATATCTCATTGATTTGAATGCACACATTTGCACTTTTAAATATGGCTGACACCAGGGTGAAGGACAAGAGATGGAGAACTACAGTCAGTTTTGTCTGGCAGCCAGTGACACAGTTGCCACCCCATGCACAGCCAGGTACGTGGCTGCCCTTCCAGGTGGCACAGTTGCAGACCTGCAAGCCCGTGGCATTTCAGCCAGCAAACCATTTAATGGCCATCTGAGGAAAGAATGAGTTGCTGTCTTAAAACTTCCTGCAGACAATTTTGTGTGAGATCAAGAAAGTTCCAGCATCTAAGCATGTAGAGGGTTTGGATGAAATCCAGAGACCAGACCTCACCGAGGACCTATGAGGATAGCAGGGCACAGACAGATGGGAGTTAGAAAGTGATTCAGAGGAGGGTGCCTACAAAAATGTTGCGTGAGGACCTTACCTTTATTTAGCTTTGTTTTTATTTTTTGTGTGTGTGTTTGAGTGGTAAATTATAAATATCTATGCATAAGTAAGTCTAAGATAGCTCTGTCAATAAGTTGAAACTAAAAATCTTAATGGGAAAAATATTGTGAACTTTGAATGTAGTCAAACTGGTAGCATTCTCCTTTCTCAGTGGTGCTACTGGTGGTCTTTCCCTCAGAGGCATCTTAGACTAATGCAATATATTTGATATGAAATGCGAGGGTTTGAATATGTCCCCTTCAAAATACAGGTGTTGCCAGAGGATAGCACAAAGGGGTGGGGCTTTAAAAGGAGATTAGGCCATGAGGGCTGCTCCCTCAGGAATGGGAGTAAGGTCCTTAGAAAGGAGGCTTCAGGAAACATTCAGTCTCTTACCCTTCTGCTCCCTGCCATGTGAGGACACTGTGGACATTCTCCAAAAGATGAAGCCCTCATCAGACAACCCAACCTGATGGCTCCTTGATCTTGGACTTCCCAGCCTCCAGAAATGTGAGAAAATAAATAGCTGTTCTTTATAAATGACCCAGTCTCGGGCATTCCGTGACAGCAGCTGAGATGCCATCTTCGCCTGATCTCATCCCTGAGGCACCTCCTCGTTCTAACTCTTGTCAATCCACTCTCTCCTACTTCTTGATATACTGTCCTTGTAGTTGATTCTCCATTAAGTTTGGTCCCCATAAACCATAAATAAAGGTTAAGAGGACAGGTCTACAGTCACACTATTGAGATTCAAATCCCAGCTTTCTTGGTTACTCGCTGTGTGGCCCTGGGTAAATTACCAAAACCCACCTTTACCTCAGTTTCCTCCTCTGTAGAATGGGAATAATCTATAGAATGGGAACAATCTCATAGGGCTGTTATGAAAATTAAATGCGATAAGACATGTAAAATGCTTTCAATTGTCCCAGACACAGATTAAATGTCCTTTGAAGTGTTGGCAACTATATTTTTTAATCTTGTCTTGTAACTGATCCATGAATGTAAGTTTTTTCTAACATATCTTGAAAACAATTTTTATTCATGAGTCACAAAACTCTTGTTTCCATCCCTCCACTCTCTACCTGCCAATACTGCCCAGGTGGTACTTAGTGAGGATTTGTGTTCCTCCAACACGAGACTCTCTGTTGGTTGTCTTACATGGTGTTTTGTTAAGTTTCCACAAGAACCCTCTGAAGGGGTATTATTAACCTCGTTTTTCAGATGATGAAACAGACTGGAAAGGATTTAGTAACTCGCGTAAGCTCACAAAGCCAGGTGTGGGGAGCTGGGGTTTGTATCCAGGTTTTTGTGACTCCAAAACTTTAATGTTCTTCCTTCCCTTCCACATACCATACATAACAGAGAAAGAAAAGACAAGGCACAGAATCACTGCAGAGTTGCAAGGTCTCTCTTAGGGCAAGCAGGCCTATTTCTCAGCTGCTCTATGAGAGTCGAACTCAGGTCTGAACAACCCTGGCCTGTTCCTAAATATTCCACTCGTTTTTGCCTTCCTAGGGAAAAAATAATTATTTCTAGAGACAAAATCGTAACTCATAAATTTATATTAAATAGATCTAAAAGTGAGTGTGTCCAAAATGCAATCTAAGAGGGAAGTGAGGGTTTGTGTACAACAGACTATCAAAATTTCTTTGTTTTTTGTCTAACAGCATACTGCATGCTCACATATGTGATAAGTACATTAACTACAGCTGGATTTGCTTTAATTGTAGGAATAGATTGATACTTATTAGCTTTAATTGCACATACATGATGATATTCCTCTCACCAAAAGAAAATCTTAATTCAAAGTGTGTCATTTTAGTATTTTCATGTGCCTTCACAAATTACAATGTTTAAGACATCTCTGCAAAAGAAAACCTAATTGAGTAAATGAAAGTTTCTTTTATAAATTATTTTCATTTACGGTTTTATATGGAAAAAAAACAGGAAAGTTGGAAGAACTGAATAACAACAAAATTATACGCCAAAGTGAGGTTCTGCTACAGGGAAACTTGGTTTCCTGGGTTAGGGGGTGAAAGGCAGGCATCCTTCACACAGAAGGGCCTTGGGTCCCTGCGAATAGGAAATGCCCCAGGTAGAACCACTCACACAACCTCAGGTTTCAGTTTCTTCAGGCCTGTGAGAAAGTCCATCTTGTCCTTCATTCATTCAATAATACTGCTGAGCACCTACAACGTGTCCTATGACACACCGGGAACTGGGAAGTACCAAGTGAGGAACAGCCCCAGTGGGGACAAACCGGACGTGCGCATGGCCCGGTGGAGGTCATCAAAAAGAAGAAAACGTGAAGTTACTTACAGATACCATCTGTTTCTCAAGCCTTCCACAGGGCGTGTTTGGCAATGCTGCTCCCCGAACACTTTTACAGATGGGGGAGCGAAGGTGTCAAAGGAAGTGACTTAGACAGCTCTGCTCACCAGGAAAACCAGACCCTCGATTCAGGACTTCTGATTTATGGCAAGGATTTCTTTAAAAAATTGCATGGATATTCTTCACTCAAAATAGCCATTTTTGTAATGCTGCTATGTAGATTAATTAACTTCCAAAATGAAGTTGAAGCTAAATTGATTAAGCCAAGGGGATATAAAACAATGCACACTGAATATATACTGTGACCTAACACAATCGGTGCTCATTATTCAACCAAGAAACAGACGAGATTCCACAGACATCCTGTTACTGGTACATGAATGTACTTTAAAGTAGAAAAGGTTGGCCAAAAAAGCGTCCATAACTACATGAATATACTCTGTCCTCAGGGTAACTCGGGTGGGGGGAAGTAAGTTTTTCATTTAAAATTATTCAAGATTCCTCTTTTAAATTAAAAAAAAAAAAATCCTCAGTGGGGCAACGGACGGCCTGGAATGAGACTAGAAGGTATTGATTATCCAGCTCCAGATGAAAGACTTTTTAAAAACTGCCTTATGTGACGTGATTCCATTAATGATATAAACCACACTATTCTTTAACAAACACTTATTTATGAGCTTTGTTGCGTGCATGGATTTCCCCACTTTTAAAAAATACATTTTAGTGCTGCCCACCAATAACAGGAACTTTTCTAAATATGCTTATCGGATCGAGGAGGACATAAGTATGAGCTTTTAAGGCTGAAAGGTCAGCTTGTCATAGCACGATGCAAGCCCCCGCAGAGCTGCCTGGAGCTTTAGTTTACGAACACAGTGCTAAGGCTACACCTTGAAAACAGTGGATCAAGGTTCAAACTTAGTCCAACCTAAAAAGGTCTTTTTTGAAGATGCCACAGAACCATTTAGGTATAACTTCCAAGATCTCACATCAGACAACAGCCAGGAGTAAAGGATCTACTGGCAGAACCATCTGCCACCAACCCGGGGTGTCGTCATGGGTGTGCCACGAAGTCCTGGCTCCTCAGTGTCTTAACTACACAATTTCTGAATCAGACTAAGTCATCCTTAGGGTCCCTTTTCAGGTCTAAAATTCAAATTTTTACATGTTCCTCCTAATACTTACCCTACCTGTTTCTTACTTTAAACTTCCTTTCCTCTTATCCTGTATTCAGTGGGCATACAGAAACAGTCATTCATCATCATCAAAGCACAGCACATGCTGATATTTACATAAAACTCAAAACACTATTATAAAACTTCTTCAAATTAATGTTTTGGGGCTAGTTACTGTGCTAAGAATGTACAACAATTATTGCATTTGCCCAAGGTCCCAAAGCCAGAAAGTAGTAAGGCTGGGATTCGAATCCAGGACTCTGGGTCTAATGACCACTGACCTTCTGCCTATCTGTGGCTAAATCACAACACGCTCAGATGATGGAGCCACAGCAGGATCACATATGGACAAACTCCACACGTGACCTGCCTACCAGCTAGTACCCCCACCCCAGACACTGTAGCGAGCCACTGTCACCAGCACATATCACACAAGAGAAGGCCACAACATATTCATATATAACAACCATACAAAATAAAAGGATCCAAGCACGTACAGTGGATTTATTTGAATTTTGCATGCAGTGTGGGGAAGCCTGCTTTTTCCTTTCTTTCCAGTTAGAACTCTGATTTCCCACGCTGACCATAATGGTATAGTACCATAAACATTTACATATCATCAGTTTAAACAACCTACAATCTCTACCACATTCATCAAAATGTGAAGGATTACAAAAGACGCCAAGGCGGAACCGCTGTGAAAGCCATAACATTTATTGAAGAGCAGACATATGTTTGCAAATCACAGTGCTGCGTGGGCATACATTACAAGGTTCGGAATGCTGTTCCAATTAGGCTTTTCCTAGGACCTTCTCATGTAGTCCCTTTTAAAAAAATAACGGAAAGGAAAAATAAAGTGTCAATTGCAATTACGTTTACAAAACCAAAATCCAGCTCTCAGTCAGAAGGAATCTGTGCTTGGCTATTTAGATATACACATGTGTATCTAAAAGTTCTGTATGGACATTGTCAAGTTTAGGGAACAGGGCAACAACTGCAACAAACAACAGAATTTCTAACATTTGTCTTAGTCAATATAGCACTTTGCGCCAGAGATATTTAAGACAGCGTTTCATTTTCTTGGAATAATAAGGGAAAATTCATCTATTTAAGGGCATGTTAAAGTAGAGAAGGTTGTACAAAATATATCCACAAAATACATTTCCCATCTTATATATAATGTCTAGAAGTTGACTTATTTCCTTTTGGTCCAGTGGAAGAAATTTTGGCAAAATTGTAAAAAAAAAAAAAAAAAAATTCTGCCCAGCTCTTAACGTAGAATCTAACCTTTTATTTTCCTCTAAAAAGCTATCTTTTAATGGCAACAATAAAAAATAAAACTTCATTTCCAGGAATTTAAACAACTTTAAAGAAAATATTCATATCTATTTTGATAAATAACAAAGAAAAGTTATGTTGTTCATTTTTCTGAACTACCTACTTTTTTTTCGCTTTTGCCTTTTATGGAAATATATAAAATAGTGATTAATGATCATGGATTAGAAAGTTATTTGATTTTATCTCACTGGAGATTAATAATGGGAAGCTGAAGAGGATTTTTAATCAAATAATCTGATCGTGTAAAATACCTGATATAGGAATACGTAATTGATGACTACTGAGAGAGCTAATAAGAGTAAAATTATAACATTCTAAAAGAGAAAGTCTAACTGATTTGCTTTGCTCTGCACAACTTATTTTACTTAATAACGTAGCTATGTGTGCATCTATACAGCTTTAATTCCAAGCAGAGGTTGTCGGCTGATCTCTTCAAAGAATTTCCCTATAGTTGGCACTTGGTCGGAACTGAGAATTGGCAATTTAGAGTCAGGCTCTCACTTACTTCTCTCATATATCCCTGAATACAATATTCTACTCTTTATCTCTCATTGACTTCAAAATTCAGGAATCTTCTATTTGCCTGAACATATTTTGATACCTAATTAAATATGACCTGTAAGAATCTGTATAAATAAAACATTTTGTCCAAGAACTTCACTTCCGTTAACCTTTCTGTTTGTTATTCTTCAACCTCCATGCAAGGGACCTATTTATAATACTCAGGCTCTTAAAAGAGAAAAATTCAGACACGTTCATCTCAGTTTTCAGGCAGGTGCTTCCCAGTCCCTGGCACATCTGGTTTCTCTTCATAGAGAAGAAGTTTGCCGATCCACCATCGTCTGCTTCGTGTCTTGGCTGGATTCATCCCAGAAGAAGCTATTGGGGAAAGGCCCATTTGTACTCGTAATTTGTAAATCACAGTCATAAAATCGGAGGAAAATGGACGTATGCCACTCACTCACACACCAAATTTATAAGTGTGAAGCTATCATAAAAAAATAAAAGAAAGGTAACAAAATACCTTCATAAGTGCCTATGTTATTATTTTCCCAGGCTTGAAAAGTTCTGGCCTTTATGAAGTTGCTCATTGTCTTTTATTAATGAAATCACATCCTTTTCATTCAACCAATCAATATTTACTGAACTCCCACTATAAGCAGGCACTGCAGCCTTTTCCCAGCCTTTCTAAAATAAAGAAAAGGGGCTTTATTCAGTGGGTTGAAGGCAACAATAAGGGCATGTCAATTTATGCTTGCGTTTTCTAGCCAGTGTTAAAGTAATCTAAGAAAGGAAGGCAGAGGGGCAGTCAGCACCTGCTACACGCCAAGCACTGGACACAAGAACCATGTGTGGGGTCTAAGTTGTACAACAATTAAGCCTCTTAAGAACTGTAGGAGCTATTTATTGTTCCCATTTTATGGACAAGGAAAAAGAAGCTTTAACGAGTTTCATAATTGTTCAAGATCATTTCCCCTAGCTATACCACAGCGTGCGTCCTTAACAGATTCACCACAGGGTAATTCTAGAATAAACTACTAGGATAACTCTAGAATTTGAACTACACGAGTAAACCCCAAAGTCAATACTCAATGTTTGTTGTTGTCATTGTTTACTGCACACCACCAAGATGTTGTAAATATCTCTGACCTGAGAAACTGCTTGAGTTCTCTAGATTGAGAAACCACTATCCTTTGTTGCCATAAATTTAGTTTTTTCCCCAAGATTTTTGGTTCAGCTCCCACTTTGTAAGGAAGGAGCCCTTAAAACTCTACCTTCCTTATGCCAAGAAATATTTTATGTGAATAAGATCTTTTTTCACTCCCAAAAGTTTGTTTTAAGATGAAATAAAGAAAATTTTGCCTCGATATTATGATGTAAAAGTCCGTAATTAATTTCTCTTGATGTTCTAGGAAAAACAAATCAAGATAATCTCCTAGTTTTAATAACATATTTGTTTCTTAGTTAATTACTATTCCTTTAAAGTCAAAAATTAAGAATATCATTACTGTTTAGATAAAAGGAAAAACCACTGAAAAATTACTCTTCATAAGAGTAACTATCACCAGATACAATTCATGGTAAGAATAATTCCTTTTTCTTATATTCTATCTTTCTCACTTCATCTTGATTTAATGCAAAGGAATTAATGAGCTTCCTTCAATACTTCTCTGTTTAAAGTTCTTTTCCTCTAGCTTTCACTGAAAGTCTTTAAAATCCATTGGCTTTTTCACTGTTCTAGATTGTGACTCTTAATTTAGGTAGAACATTGCTATCTTCAAATTCCAATAGTAGACATAAATAGAAAATTTAAATGTGACAAAAGAATGGAAGGTAGATATTACTCAAATAGAAAATAAAATTTGAAATGACCAAAGAACCTGTTTTTTATTGCAATAGGTCGCATCATAATGCCCATAATGAAAATAACAGATTTTTCAGAAACGGGGTCCTTTCTAGCAACAGTTCAACAAATGCATGCAAATGTACATCTGTGAAATAAATCTGCCACAGATGCTACACCTGGAAATGAGGTCTCAAACAGGAGGCCATTTGTTATCACAATAAATCACATCTGTAATCTATATAGACTCCTCCACCCCTTAAAAAAATCTAGCTCAGAAATTTTAAAGACTCTAGTTCATTTGAAAAAATGTTGAAAGGTTGATTGGACTATAATCCTTATGAAACTACAAACTATGCATAGGTTAAAAGACAACTTATATGTGATTTGAGAACTTACTTTCCTTACATTAGTATTTAAGAGTGAGACTGAGTTTACTTAGTACCTAAATTAATCTATAAAAGTAGATAAACTATTTAAACCTTAGATGTTTAAAACAGTATTATGTTAAAATTGCCCTTGGAGACCTACTACCCTTCTTAACTATCTATTCCTAGGGACCAGCATGCACCAGAAAAAAGTGAATGTCAATTTCTTTTCCATTGAGAGTTTCCTAGTTTTGTTCATGTTGCAATGCTGATGTGAACTTACATCTTCTATGGACTTCTATGTAGTGAAGGAAGATTCTCAGGGGCTCAGGGGCTCTCAAGAGAGCTTGTTGCATATCTGGATCTTTTTCCATGGCCTCCTTTCAACTAAGTTTTCGGTCTCATCAACATGGCTGCATTTTCTCAGCAGAAAATAAAACTACCAACATTAAAACGCAAGAACAATAAGAATTTTAAAAAATGCCAGATTCATCTTAATTTCCTCCCTGCACACCTCAATCACCTCTCCTTTCTGGCTACAGTTATATAGGGATCCTCACACCTGCTGCCACTCCCCACCTCTGTACCCCACCCCCCAGAGGCCTGAAGTCAGAAGCCCGGGAAGGAGGTGGCATAAAGTTTTGCAACCAGAAGGCACTACAGGCTGGGCCATGGCAGTCTCCACGGAGTGAGCAAAACTAGCGAGCAAGTAAAACAGCTGGCTCTTGCTCAACACACGTCAGAGCAAGGCACTCTTATCAGTCCTAACACTAAACCTCAACCAGATTCAATTTAAAAAGAAAAGTTAGAAGAAATTTTCTTCCCTTGCTGATGTTCCTTAATTCATCAGCTTTATGAGTGTAGCTATTTATGAAGTAATTATGTAAAGCACCTTAAAATAAGAACTCCTTCACCAATTTATATAAAATTACATAAAATATCTTATGAAAACATGGTCCTATATGAAATGAAATAAAATGTATGCTAAGATATAAAAGTAAAGCTACTATCCTCAAGTTAAAAGCTCACTCAGAAATAATACAATTACTAGTTAATTCCAGAAACCTCCTTTTTTGTTATATGATACTTCAAATAAGTTATTGCTTGAATGCCTTAGCCAACATCATCTATTTTCATCAAGAATGGAGGGGAGAATCCGAGATATGCATAAGACTGTATCTCATCATGGTGTCTTCTTAAAAATGAACTCAGTACTTCTTTGTGTGTGATATTTCACTGCCTTGTTTCTAGCTATTATAAATCAGTTACCCAGTTTACTAAGTTGATTATTCCAGAATTTTTCCAAGCAAAAAGTTAGGCTGATGAGTATTTCCAGGGTCATCATCCATTTCCCTTTTTGAAAGAAGGTTCTAAA
Organism: Eulemur rufifrons; assembly: GCF_041146395.1. Taxonomy (NCBI): domain Eukaryota; kingdom Metazoa; phylum Chordata; class Mammalia; order Primates; family Lemuridae; genus Eulemur; species Eulemur rufifrons. The sequence continues at coordinate 92,929,960 of NC_090997.1, read as the reverse complement.
TATGCCCTTTTCCAGTCTTCAGGCACCTCATCAGTCCTCCACGAGTTCTCAAAAATGATATCTAGCGGTTCTGTGATGACTTCGGCCAATTCATTAAGTACTCTAGGATGCCAGCCATTGGGACCTGTGGATTTGAACATATCTGGGTTATTGAAGTTCTCCTTTACCCATTCTTCCCCTATTCTGTCATAGATTCCTGCTCCTATTTTTAAGTCATGTTTGTCCCTTTCTAGATACCAAATAGACTTTTGAAAAACAGCTTTAAGCATCTCTGCTCATTATCCATCCATTTTCTCTTTCAAGTTAGTAAATGAAGAGTGTATTTTATTCTTGTCAAGCCTATATTTTGTTTAAAAAGGTCTACTTCATTTTCCTTTTATGTTCCGTGTAAGAAAAGGAAAGTTTAAAAAAAAGATTGGATAAAATTATACCTTGTAATACTTTGCATTCCTCGCTCACATTACTCCATACTACACTCTAGCAACCTTGGTACTAGAGCAACCAGCAACACACTGTGAGACGTTAAGAAGGCTACCTATCTCATGCTGGAAGGGTATGTATCTATTCAACTTACAGCTGCAAGTGCTAATTCAAAATGCATCTTCCAAAGTAAAAAAGATTCCCGGTCATACTGAAGCATCATCATTTATATGCATAAACAGTACCTTTTTCACACAGGCATTTACAAAGCATAGTTGGACATGAGGTGGAACGAGATTAATAAGGAATTCATACGAAGCAGCAACCGAGTGGAATTCATTTGTTGCATGGTCATCAGCATCGAGGCTTCAGTTCTCTGGTTTATATGACACTAATTATCTCCAAGCTCTGATAGGTGTTGACAGTTTTAACCCCTTCATTGTCACAATGATCCCTCTGAAACTGAAAGGCGGCGGCGGCAGATGACAGTGCACTGCCCATCTGTCACCAACATACTGTGTGCCGAGGGTCCCTTGCAGATCCAGAATGGAAAAAGGAGAGGGAGAAAAGGAGAGTGAAAAGGAAGAAGGAGGATTCCTGAGTCTTTCCTGGGATTTTTGTGCTGCTTGGATTCAACTGTTTGAGTTGTTTGTTTTTTTTAATTGGGAAAAGCTTTTGGAAAAAGTTGAATTGATTTTTTTCATTTTTGTTTTTCTAGCTTCCATCTCTCCAAACTCCACCCAGTTTTATCCGTTGAAGTTTTATAAGTGACAAAAAAATAAAAATCCTATTGCAGACATCATTAAGACTCTTAAAAAAAACAATGCTGCACATTTCTCTAGGGTACAGCAATTTGTTTTAACACAAGCCATTTTCACCCCCGCACAAACAGCCACCTGCTGATGGCAATATGTTAGTTAATATGTCATTATTAATTAGTTTGGGCGACACCATCAGGCAATCGCATCTAAATGGATGGAAAGTATTACTATTCATGTTCATGAAGTTTCTTTCTCTAGAGAACCAAGCGAGTTTCAGGTCTCCTTTTTCTTTTGTTGTTATAGTATTGTACTATTAATTAGTATATTCAGATAGTCACCCAAATAAACCCATATCTTAGCCAATGCCTCTATGAAACATCATCTTCTATTATCAACTTTGGAGAAGTAATGTTCAATTTATCTGGACAAACTAAGTTGCTGGGTTTTGGGGGGCAGCGTGGAGAGGGGAGTGAGGGGAAGCTCTGTAGAGAAGAGAAGTTACCTCTTAATATCAAGAAGGTAAAATTGGTTTTTAATGCTCTACTAAGTGAATAAATGAAAGGCATTAATACCAAAATTTATATTTACTACAGACTGCAAGATAACTAGTTATTTGTACCCAGAAGAAAGTCCCCAAAGAGCCTTAGTATATTATAGCACTGGAATCACTAAGAGGGCAGTACGGCCGGCACTAGGAAAAGAAAAAGGCCAAAAAAGGAGGCAGGTGCAACTCGAGGACGTTCTCATTAAAACAAAAGACTCTTCCATCTGCCCCACGTGAGACAGAGTTCTGCCTAATGCAGAGACATGGTCTCGCCTATCTTCAAAGGTCACTGTGCTCTAGGAACACACAAAAATAAAGCAAATGCCTTTGGACAGGTTATCATCTAGCAAGCACTGACACCTCCACATTAAACTCATCTAAAGATGCGGGCCATGAAGTCATCTCACAAATCCAGCGTCAAGCTAACAGCCTCCGCAACCTCTCGTGCCTCTGGTTCCACAAAAACAAATCACATTCATTAAACAAGCCCAGCCTTGCAATTTGCTGGTTTTCATTCTTTAGGGGAGGGGGTGGGAGGCAGACAAACAGGATTTCCACACTGGGTCATGGAGAGTTTCAAGATGCGAGAGCAGGCGCCGAGAACAGTAATTAGCTGGGCACATGTTGCTTCATGACCACAGGAGACGTCAGCGGTTTCCGTTCCTGACGCTCCTTCTTGCTCTGCTGGCTGATCCCATTGTGACATCCCACAGCCTGGGCCTGATAGATCCCACTCTTCAAGTGGAACAGAAATGAACAGTTTTAAAATTCTGACAAGCTCCAAGGAGATAACGGCTGAAAATAACTCTTACAGGCAAACGTGCATTTCAGAGCTGCTCCCGTACCACACATTTCTCATATTTCATTTTTCCCCTAAATTATCTGGCACATTCCTACAAAGAAAAAAAAAGCTCTTTCTTCACTCCACACCACACACATGAACAGAAAAATCCTCCTCCTTGGTTATATACAGTACTAGGTTGACTTAAAAATCATGAGAAAAATTGCCTCAGATCGGTCCCTTCTCAGAATTCATGAAAGCCAACCTCCGGAAGAATAAATACCAACTTATATTTTTAATTCTTAATATCCAGAAGTTTTTCAATTTTTAAAGACAAGGTTCATTAAAGACAATAATGATAATTGCCAACAGTTTGTGATAATGTGCCAATTATTATGCCCCTATTTCTAGGAAAATATTGCTAGAAGGTCTATACCTGGGTTGGTCTATTACTCCGACTTTGAGACCACTCGCAATCAGAGAGATCTTACATCGGGCCACCCTAAACCTCATTCTTGGGCTGAACTATGACTTGCTCAGTTTCATTTGTTCTAGGATTTTATGTAGCTGGGGGCGCCTCTCGTGTCACAGAGATTTGGCAGTCAAAGTTAGAATTCCAATCTGAGAAACGGGGTGGGGGGGAAGCAGAAAAGTTATTCAATGAATAAAGAAACTATTATCTTGTGGTTAACAATTAAGATTCATGAGATTACTTTTTTTCCTCAGTTGATTACTCTGATTTTTAACTGACTTCAAGTCTGTTACTCTTCTTAGCTTGTGATTTTCCCCTAATTAAAGGCAATCAGAGTTATATGCAGCCTAAACCATTTAGAAGTTATTTCTCTGTTGTGACACTGTCCTAAAGGATGTAGTTCAATTGCAGATGTAGAACCAGTTGACACAAATTGCCCATATTTGGTTCCTGGAATAAAAAAAAAAAAATACAACTGGCAACTATATACTAATAGATTGTGCAATTTCCATACAATCTGGGGGACAACTGTCTAACAGAAAAAAACTAAGGATGATGCTATAGATGTCAACTTCTGTCCTCCTGGATGAGCAAAGGGCACAAAGCTGAACTTCTGGGCACCTGTGACACACACAGGGTTTTGTTTTTTTTGCCTCATGACACACTTAAGCTAAGTTTTTCAACATTCAGCCATATCACCCTGGCTATTATCATGGGACCAAGAAAGGGGGGAGTTTGCTTGGAGAGAGGGACTTAAATACAACCTCATTGTAATTATAAACTTCTCTAAGGGCAAAAATCCCATATTTTACTTTTCATTATATTTAATGTCAATCACTGCTAGTGCTGGTGGATTTGAATCATTAGTGCTATAATTTTTACAAAATTTTCTCACTAAACTAAGATCTATTGGAAAATTTTAGTCTAGAAAGTCAGATGGAGGTCTATTTTCCTTTGCCTATACAGAAAAAAATGATCAATATGTATTCACCAAGCCCACCTGTCTTTTTTTTTTTTTTTTTTTTTTTTTTGAGACAGAGTCTTGCTCTGTTGCCCAGGCTACAGCCAGAGTGCTGTGGTGTCAGCCTAGCTCACAGCAACCTCAAACTCCTGGGCTCAAGCGATCCTCTTGCCTCAGCCTCCCAAGTAGCTGGGACTACAGGCATGAGCCGCCCAGTTAATTTTTTTTATATTTTTAGTAGAGACAGGGTCTCACTCTTGCCAAGGCTAGTCTTGAACTCCTGACCTCAAGCCATCCTTCCACCTCAGCCTCCCAGAGTGTTAGGAGTACAGGCGTGAGCCACCACATCCTGGTCATCTGTGTCTTTATGGTTATCTTTGCTCTAAAGGGTCTCCTCCCCAGCTTTTGCACTGGGGAAGGCCCAGGCCAGCTCCCAGACCCCCAAGGGGTCCCCAAGGGCTAGAGGATGCAATGTTATGCTATACAAATAGCCGGCCTATACACATGTCCTGGCAGGGCCTGTTCCAACTAGGGGAGTCTTCTAGAATAGATTTCCTAGGACTCTATAGACTAGAAAAATGTTTAGACTATTTCAGAATGATCTACATAATGATCTACACAGTGATCTACACATATTTTCTTTTTTGACTTTAGAAACACATACCCAAATGCTGTCCAATTATAAACTGCTCTGTTCAACTATCCTGTCTGTCTTTGTTGTGGTATGTCCTTGGTAAGTGCTGATGTAGTATTCTAGTTTCTGGAACAAATTAAGAGAATTATCATAAACAGCACACTCCAGACCCACACGGGTTCTCAACTTCACTCAGGAATTCTCTGCGTCTTTTCAGGCAAATGGAAAGTGCCCTGTAGAGGCTGGCTGGAAATTTTCCTATCCACTTTTTCTTCAGAAAACTCTCAGGAACAAATTCAAAGGTTAAAAAACAAAAGCCTCTTTGTTTATGCAATCCTCAGGGCATTAACCGATTTTGTAATTTTCCCAACTGAATAGCTATGCAAATCCCCCACTTTCGTAAAAGCACTTTGTTGTACTCATCACTGACTCCTGGGAACATGCTAACCTCCCACACAGTGTGGTCTGCACGCGGTATCCCGTGCTCCCGGAGACTGCGGGTTCAGAGGCCTCCTCACTGCCCGGAACAGAGCCATGTCCTACCTCAGTCGGGAATGTAACTGCTCAGCGTCTGTACTGCACTTTCAATAATTTTATGCTTATCAGCTGGTTATAACAAGAAGCGGTGCTAGGTTACCACTCTTCCAAGAAGTTTAACAGCGCAGTTAGGGAGATAAAGTGGTCGTTGGAGGGGTCAGTGATTTTAAGAACAGAGAGGGAGCTTGGGCATATTTACAGACCGAGTAGAAGGATTCCACGGAGAGAGACTAAATGCCAGAAACAAAGGGATTATCTCGGACCCTAATTATTACTTGAGTCAGGAGTAGATACCCAGGGTAGGGATAGTCTTAGAGGGGAGAGGGGTGATTCCTAGTCGGCAACAGAGGGAAGGAAGACCAGATAGGTAAAGAGGCCCACACATCTGGGGGCGAAGGAGAGAAGGAGGAGGGAGCTGTGTGCAATGGACAACTACTTCTCAGTCATGACTACACAGATGCACCATGAGACGGCCAAGGCCAAAGTTTTAAGGAGAGGGGGTAAAATCCAGAGTAGCCACAGAGAGAACTGATAGGAAATCTGTTTGACAGCTGCGGGAGGGCAGGTTTAGACTGGACTGCATGGACAGGATAGGACAGTGATAAGGGCCTTTAGACTTACTCTCTGATAGAGAGAAACTCTAAAGGTCCCTGTCACTCCAAATACCACCCAAAATGTGATCAAGACACAGGCATATAAATGCATATAAATGCCTGTGTTGGGCAACACAAGCCCAGAACGGAGACAACCATGAATGCTGGAGTGTGCTGGATACCAGTGCTTGTCCTCTAGTGCGGCTCTTTAACAGACAGGTGGTGGGTTTGGGGGTGAAACGCTTCTGTGACGTCTGGCTCTCACCACTCTCCTGGTCCCGGCTGCTCACTTGGGGTTCTCCCTCTCCCTCTCCCTCTGTCTGTCTCTCATCCACTTACTCCAGTAAAATCATCTATTATTATAAACTAATGGTCTTTGAAATCACCATTAACATTAATCTGCTATTACTCTGATTAACACCAATATAATTGCCATTAACAATATGCTTATAGTGCATACTGCGATTATTATTACCTGGCTGTCCCAGCAACAGGAGCAAACAACTGCTTAATACTTACTGAGTGAACTCTGTCTGCAGCAGGCGCTGTGCTAAGGATGCATACTTTTACCTAATTGCCTTTAATTCTTACCACAGCCAATCTCATGGTGTCCTGCACCCCACTTTATAAAGGAAGAATAGGAGGTTTTAAAGTGTAGACCACCTGCCAGGGTCAAACTGCTAATCAGTGGTGGAGCAGTTCTGTCAAACAGCAAAACCCACTTTATCAAAACTACTTCTGCACTCTGCAATCATTTTGGATTGGGAACCTGTAGTGGTTGAATAGTGTGTCCCCCCCAAAATTCACAACCACCCGGAACCTCAGAATGTGGTCTTATTTGGAAATAGTGTCTTTGCAGATGTAATTGGTTAAGGATCTTGAGATGAAATCATCCTGGATTTAGGGTGGGCCCTGAACCCAAGCCCTGGTGTCCCTATAAGAGGAGAAGACAGAGAGACACACAGAGAAGAAGGCCATGTGAAGACGGAAGCAGAGATTGGAGAGGTGCAGCCACAAGCCAAGGAATGCCGGGAGCCACCAGAAGCTGGAAGGGACAAGGAAGGACTCTCCCCTAGAGCCTTTGGAGGGAGCATGGCCTTGCTGACACTTGATTTCAGACTTCTGGTCTTAAGAATTGTGAGAAAACACATTTCTGTTGTTTTAAACCACCCACTTTGTGGTATTTTATAACAGCGGCCCTAGGAAACTAAGACAGAACCTTTTCCAAAAAGTACATAATTTCTCAAATACTCTTAGAAATATTTTAATCACTTCATTGTTTTTTTGGCAGTACATGCACATATGATTTTAGGCAAAAGGTTATTTTATTTTTATTCAGAATATAAAATATGCATAATGTTTACTTAGATATTATATTTAATGTCATAATGAAAAATTTGACTTCTTCCTACTCAATAAATGATGCAAACTGTTTAAATTAATTATGTGTGAAAAAAACATGATTTACAAAAATGTTAAAACCATATACTCTATTTATATGTGTATTCCATGTATATTAAAATGCAGATTGAGATTTAACTATTTACTACAGCATCAAAAACAGAAACTAATCAACATACGGAACTATAGTTTTTATTTTGCTTAGAATGTCCATTCGTCTATTTATTATTTACTTGAATATTTGTGATTTGCTTTAAATTGCAAGACAAGAAAGAAGGTTTCAGTGGCTATTTTCAAGCATTGCTCCACAAACAACACACAACAGTTGCAGATATAATTTATTTCTGATAAATTAAAATTGAATATAATTGCCAATATTTTTGTTTTGATATCTATTATTGAAGAATGAAGAGTTTAATGTGTGATGTAAGCATATTTGAGCTCTATGAGGCTTTTATGTTAAGGGAGAAAATATTTAAATAATTGTCATTGATATATTTAAAGATATGTAATGAAACAGTCACTACTCCCAACCTGGAAAACCTTTTTGAATTTGCTGACAGTTCAGAAAACTCTAGTTGGGAAACACTGCGATATTCTATACCAGCAGTTCTCCAACATTTTGGTCCTAAAAAGCCATTTACATTCTTCAAAAATGTCAAGGATACCAAAGAGCTTTTGTTTATATGGGGATATTTACTACATTTGAAATTGTAATAAATACTTAAAATATGTATTTAATTCATTCAAAAATAACACTAGTAAATGTATTATATGTTAACATAAATAACATATTTCTATGAAAATAAATATATATTTATTAATTATAAATTAAGAAGAGTGGCATTATTTTACATTTTTGCATAACTCTTTTTATCTGGCCCGACAGGCTACTGGACTGCTCACCTCTCCTCCATATTTGATTTGTGGCAATATGGTTTTCAGTTGAAGTATATAAAGAAAATCTGGCCTCATACACATGTGTCATTGGAAAAGGGATGAGTATTTGAATAGTCTTCAGATAAATAATGCTAAATATTCTTTTTGATACATGCCAAAACTTGAAAAGAGGTGTTTTCTTAAAAGTTGCAGTGTGAAATCTGAAACCGTACCAATGAACTTTTTGTACTGTCTACTACATTAAAATCATTGGTCTATCTTCTACTTTTAATGAATTTTTTCCCATACATGATTTTATAACATCATGTATTGGTCATATGGAAAAAAATCAGTTCCTGGGTTGTGCAGCTCTTCCAAATGTTGACACACATATTATTATTCAATATTAAAAAAAATCACATTTTTTAATATCTCCACCCAAAGTAGCCTGACCAAAAAATCTTCAGATACTAGGAAACTGTCAAGCTCACCAGGGCAGATACAAGTTTCCTAAAATTCTAACTTTCATTTGAACATTCAAATTTTATCATTAACAACAAATACTGTCAATTGTTTTTCTTGCAATATTAGGTTCACTTTAATTATTTTTAAGAAATCTGCCATATATCCAAGTCTAAATAACCATGGTTCGTCCCTCAATTGTCCTTCCAAGTGAAAATGGTGTTACACAGAAAAAGCAGCTAGTTCAGCCAGCAACTCAAACAAGAACCTAAGTGGTTTACAAGGAGACAAGCTTCAAACACGCTTTTATTTGCAACACAAGTGCTTTGGGAGTACCTCCCATTTTGTCACACAGAATATTCAAAATCATGTACACAAAGGTTGAGATTTAATAAACTTATGAATTTCTACTGTTCATCAAGCTATTTGAGGGAAAAGGGCTTTTTTTTTTTTTTTTTTTTGGTTTGGGTGTGTGTGTGGGTAAAGAATACAGTAAGTACTAACAGATTGGCATTAGTGTGCTAGCATTTTTATCCACCATTGTATTGTGCTACCAGTATAAATGTCCTCAAGGTGAAAAAGGCAAATAATGTCATGGTATCATTATGAAGCAATTACCCCCTCACAGACCCCCTGAAAGGGTCTTGGGGACCCCCAGGAGTCTGTAGACCACACTTTGAAAACCACTGCTCTATACCACTTCTAGACACAAGAGTCAAAATAGATGTCCAAAAATCAGCATCAACAAGTGTCAGACCTTATGTTTACCATGGAGTACTACTCAGTCATAAAAAAAAATGGTGAACTAATATTAACACCTGTTGTATTAACCTGGACGGAACTGGAGGCCATTCTTCTAAGTGAAGTATCACAAGAATGGAAAAACAAACACCATATGTAATCACCATTAAATTGGAACTAATCGATCAGTACTAATGTGCACATATGGAAATAACATTCATTGGAAATCAAGCAGGTGCGAGGGGGAGAAGGATGGAGGAATGGGTAAATTCACACCTAATGGGTACAATGCAGACTACCTGGAGGATGGGCACACTTACAACTTTGACTCAAACGGTACAAAAGCAATTTATGTAACCAAAACATTTGTAACCCCATATTATTATGAAATTTAAAAAAAAGTATCAGACCAAGTCATCAGTCTGAAATATAATTCTGCCCTTGCAAATGATTGCTCCTACCTAACAACTGCTCCACAATTTACCCTTCTGCCTCTCAACTGGCTCAGCCTCAAGGCACTACAAAGTCTGGAACCTTCTTGCCATGAAGGTGAGATGACCTTTCTCTCCTGTCTGGTGAGAAAGGTTACAAAGATGGCTTGTCTGCCTGGAAATAAATGCTTCTCTGAGGGACTGCTTGCCAGCCTTGACAATAACAAGAGCTTTTGGAGCAACTGGCAGTTCTGAGCACAGCCAACCCGTTGCACAAAACAACCCGCAGTCTCCAGACGTCCAGGCTCAGTTCCCCAAACACTGAAGCACACGGTCTCCACTGGGACTGGACTTCACCTGCCAAATTGGATGGGCAGGGAAGCAACCACCATCACTCTCATCAGCCATTCCGTCCAAGGCATATGTGCATGTTTCGTGGCAGCCAGAGGGAAGGGCTCTCCAGGGAGTCTGTGCTGTTTTCCATTCCTTCACCTTGTCTCCAATTTTGGCAGGGAACAAGAGGGCCATTTTCAGATGTCTCAAGAAAACAACACACTCTGCTGTGGGCTTCAAGTTAGACCACTGGCTAACTGCTTTAAAGGAACTGCTTGTATAACGTCATTTGAATAACCCTTAAGATGCTAACCTTGTCCAAATGAACTTTGAGGAAGTGTAAATCGGTTACCTGAAGCAGCAAACATGTAAATAGGACAGAGCTCAGTCATGCCCTGGAGACCTTACCCATGCACACTTGCTGTTAGGAAGGAATAATTTTTAGGAGAAGATCTGGGAGCAAATCTCAGATCGAAGGGCCTCTAGGCTACAGTCCAAGGTCATTATGTCATAGTGGGCCCAGGGTGGCTGTGTGTGTGTGTGTGTGTGTGTGTGTGAGAGAGAGAGAGAGAGAGAGAGACAGAGAGAGAGAGAGAGAGTGACAAGTTTTGGGATTTGGGATGAGGGGTGGAGAACACTTGGGGCAACCTGAAACCAAAGCAGCCAGCCTCCAGGCATTCCTCAGCCGTCATTCCGTCATTCCCACAAGGAAGACATGAAATCCCCCGGAAGGAGCAAGTCTGGGCAAGTAATCTGCTCAGATTCTGGATTCAAACCCCAGCTCTGCCACATCTTGGGTGAGCGGCTCCGGGTACGTTACCTAACCTAACCTAATCACTTTCTGCTTCTGTTCTCCATTCATAAAATGGGAACAATAGTAGTACCTGTATCTCAGAGGGCTGCTGTGAAGATTAAATGAGCTGATATCTGTAAGATTGTTAGGAACAATATCTGGCACACTGTAAGCCTATGTAACCACCTGGATGTTTTCCCAGTACCTGTCCTATACAAAGACACGGAATTATATATCTTGGTTCCACCACAGAGTGATGTAAATCCACCCCTAAGGAGGCAGAGACACTTAGGCACATCTTCAGAACAAAAATATAATAGATGCGTGGCAGCATTATTAAGTCAGTCATCCACAAATGTTATTAGAATAAATCATGAATAATGTGTATGCTTTAAGCATTGTTTTGCCATTAACTTTAAAAATTTTCATTTAGCTTGGTGAAGCATGCCCTATAGAACATAACTACCATAGCAGTAGTTCTCAGCTTGTTCAAGAAAAATACCTCTTTAATTGTTTTAAAAGTAGACGCTCCCTCCACCACCACCACTGTTGCCCCACTGCCAGGCATACTGGTGTGTGCACACATGTGCACAAACACACACAGACCACACACACACACACACACACACACACACACAGAGTAATCCTACTACTATGCTCTTCTTCCTTTCCTACCGCCCTTTGATTGAGAAAAATTATTGCTTTAAAAGTGTGCAAGAATACCTTCAAATATATTTGTACAAAACAAATTATTTATGTAGTAGCTCCTTGGCAGTAGTTGGTACCCAAATAGGTTCCAGAACTCTTGTATTAATTCCTCAAGGATCTGTGTGCCTTGGATTAGGAGCCACTTCCCCAGAGGAATGTAATCTTCAGAAGTTAAAATTGGATGCTTAAAGAAATTTAATTACATTAAAATAAAAATTAGTTAACTGAGTAAAAGTCAAACCCCAGAATCCCAACTTTAAATACAACACGGAAAGATCGCTCCATGCTTACGTGGTTAGGGTACTACAGGGGGACTTTATAGCAGTATCTCCAAAAGCTAAAAGCCAAAATTTTTGTGTCTTGTATCAGAATAGCTGGATTTCCTCTCTGCATGATCTTCCACAGTTGGTCTTAAAGTATTTCATTGTTTACTCCTTTGGGAATCTGACCCACTGCAGCAAAGACGTTAAACAGCGAAGAACACAGAACATTCCATGTAGTTTCTACAGGAACCATGATTTCAGAGATAAAATAGAAAGGACCCAAATTTCCTGGAACTAATACTGAGCCATGAAAGCAACCCTGAGCAAAAATGCAGAAAGAAGCTCACTGGGTTGGATATTTTTCAGAAAATTTAAACTAGGATAATGAGGATTTTAGAACCTCCCTTCTGCTGATGGGAGCTTCCTCTGCATGCACTGAACACAATCCCCAATACTAACTTTTGTCCTTTAGATACATATTTTAAATATATATATACATGATTAAATCATATTTAAGAACAAGTTCTCCATTTCTTTTCTTCTGTGCTTTTCATTCCCTTTGATATCAAATATAAAATAACCTTTCACATTATTGCATTTTACTATCACTTTAAAGGAGTTGTTTTTATTTTAGGATATAATGTGCAAAATCATGCTATTTAACACAACACTATATTCACAGATCATGCAAGTTAAATAAAGACACCTTGCTGATTTCTTAATATAGATTCTGCTAAGATTAGTTATGCATCTGCCACCTTAACATTCAGATTGGGGGTTGGAAAAAAAAGAGGCTTAGTTAAAAATCACACTTGCATGGTAAGTGCTTAGAATTTCATGGTTCATTTAAGAGCATCACAATCAAGAATTTAATTATGTTTAAAAAGAATAGTATCTTCTTCACAGCCAAAATTAGATCCCCCTTCACTTCTCTCCCCCACCGCACAAAGTGGATCATTTTCCTTCACCTCTATGGACTTGTTTTTTGACCTATGAAATAAAGAGGTCAGCTAGAAGATTTTAAGATATCCTTCAGTTCTGTTATTCTGTGACTTCGTGATTTCTAGGGAATAGACTGACAAGGAGACAGAGAGGGACCGGAGCCAAAGCACTGTGGAAATCCGGCCAATTCACTTCCCAAGCAAAACAGTATTTCCCATGGTACCAAACAACTGTCCCACAGGGCGCTGTCAGGGGACTGGTGACTCAGAATCGAAGGGCAACAAGATGCTGTAGAATGACAGTTCTGCCAAAACCTCATCTAAACATTTGCCTAACAACATGCTTGCTATTCAACACATCACTGGACCTCAAAAAACATATACGCCTCCCAACCAAGGCCTGTTTCCCATGGCATCAGGATGGACTGAGAACTAATGATGGGAGATGAAAATGGGGGTGGGGGCTTATTCTGGAATCAGCAAATCTAACAATAACTTCCAGTAACAAAGTGTTTATGCTTTGCAAGTTACTATAAATGTGCAGTCCTCTACTATGGAATTATTTAGATAATGTTCAGACTGGATCAATTAAATGAAAGTCTAACTGGTGATGAGTCATGTTCCCCCAGCAAACAGAGCCTGAGAAGAAGGCTCCCATGTAGGTGGTTTATTTGGGAATGGGATCCCACAGAGCAAAAGGAAGGGGAGAGTGGAACAAAGGAGGGAAAGTCAACACATGACGCATTTTGACCACTGGGTGATGTGCTGCTGGATTATGCAAGACCTTCCCAGGAGCCTTAGGAAATGCATCTCAGAACTGTGCGTGGAAGAGAACAAAGAGGCAAATATTTATCCAACATCTTTCATTACCCATCTCTTAAGGTTTGCCTCATGGGTGTTAATTTCCCTGCACTTCCTGTTCACTCCCACAGGAGTGCATGACAAAGTCAGAGGAGCTTCTGGACAGGAAGCAGGAAGCACAGGCCCAAACCAATGCGCTGTCCAGTTGCACCCACATGATGCTAGTTGAAGCCTGTGCAGAACTGTTTGCTCAGCAGTGTCTGGAATAAGAATTAAGGATAGTTGATATAAATTGGTACACACAAGTATCAGACCATGTGTATCAGGCAGGATGGGCCAGTTACGCTGCAGTAACAAATGACCCCACAATTTCAAGGGCTTACAACAGCAAAGTTTTTTTTTTTTTTTTTTTTTTCACTCATGTTACAAATCCAAAGTGGGTCAGCTATGGTTCTCTGCCATTTTCTTTACTCCAGGACCAAGTTTTACAAAATAGTCTCTATCAGGAACGTTGCCCATCATTGTGACACAGGGAAGAGATTTAGTTTTGAACCATGCACACTTTTATAAAGCTTCTTTCTGGACAAGATCCACCTCACTTCTACTCAACTTTCATTATCCCAAGCATGTCATAGTTCACAGAGTTGAGACACATAATACTCCTGCAGGGAGGGGCAATGCAAGAAAGGTGATTTAGGGAGCAGAAATATAATCTGTCACACTATGCCCTCATTTTCATGGGGAGAAAGCCAATGGTAGGAGGAACAATTCGCCTTAGGGAAGCCTGTGCAAATCCCTTCATATTAATAGCACCATCTTTTCTTTGAGCACATGGCCACCCAATATTCAGAAATATTAAGTCCCAATCAAAGAAAGCATATCATTTCCAGTAGATCTTTTTCCAATGGAAAACAAAATAAGGCATGGAGGTGAAGCATTAGAAATCATCTAATTCGTATATTATAAATTTATTCATTTGTATAAATGTTGAGATGGGGTTAGTTCTCAGAAATCACAAGTGAGGTTAAGAAATCACTAAGTAAGTTAATGACAGAGCTGGGACTAGGACTTCTCTGTATTTCCCATTCCAGGGTAAAGTTGATAGGAAACATTATAGTCATAATTCTCTATTGTATGCTCTATTGCCATGCAGAGAATAAACAATTAGGCATGCAAATAACACAGGTGATTTCAAATTCTGCCATGTTCTGTAAAGACCATCAGAGAGTGACATGATAGTGAGAGGTGGGTTTCCAGTTTGTAAATGATGGTCTCTCTGAACAGGCAACATGTACAGAAATTATTAAACCACTTATGTAAAATAGCACGTGGCTTTTAATAACAGTTAGTGACCTTATACTCTGAGACATTGTTTCCCTGTCAGGTCTCTGAATGGATTCTACCCTTGGTGCTTTGTCTGCACGTCCCACTCCCCACTAAATCTCTCCCTTCTAATTGCCCATTACCATACTTTTTCTTGTACTTACTGAATGAAATTTTATGAATACTGTTCTTAATTTTAAAATCAAGCAAGTAAACCATTTGATATGCTCATTACCTAAATTAAGTTGCTTTTTAAGTATTTTCTGTGTATCAAGAACCCTTGGAAAGAAAATTCCTCCTCTCTCCCCACCAACTCCAGTTGCCTCCTCTTCCCCTGCCCACATCTGATTCTTGTTGCAGAAAGATTTCTTATCTTCAACTCTGTGTTTGGGCAAAAATACAGGTTCCATGAAACACAAATGTCCTTCCTAAGCTACCCTGGGCAGAACATGTGTGGCAAACAGAATGCTAAGAATGATCCCCCTCCAGTGATTCTTGCCCTTATTTAATCCTCTCCCTTTTGCGTGTGGGTGGAACCTGTGACTATATGATGAGATGGCACTCCCATGATTAGGTTACAATATAGGACAAAAGAGAGATTATTCGGGTGGGCATGATCTAATACCATGAGCCCTTTAAAGGCATGGGAAATACGAAGCTTGAGAAGAATTCCATTCTCCATTGCTGGTTTGAGATGGAGGGAGAGATGGATGCCACATGAAAAGGATTGAGGGCAACCTCAGGACACAGAGAGCGGCCCATGGCTAAGTCAGCAAACGAAACAGGGACCTCACATCTGCAGCTGCAAGGGCCTGGATTCTTCCAACAATCTAAATGAGTTTGGAAGTGGATTCTCCCGCAGAACCTCCAGATAAGAGCCTCAGCCAGCTGATACGTCAATTTTGGTTTATAAGACCATGAGCAGAGAATGCAGTCAAGCTGGAGCTTGCCTGGAATTTTGACCTACAGGACTACAAGATAATAAATGGGTGTCATTTTTAGCTGCAAAGTTTGTGGTAATTTGTTATGCAGCAAGAGAAAACTAATACAACATGTAACTAGATTTATCAACTGAGGTGTGCTGTTAAATAGCTAAATAATGACTCTTTCCCACCTTCAGAATGTGCGCCATCAATCCTCACAAAAAGAAGAGAATTCCCCGAGGGACAGAGGCAGGAGGTCAGTGATGGAAAGGCAGGACCCAACGTGAGGCAGACAAATGGGAAATGCCAGCCTTGCCGAGCAGAGATGCTATGCGCAGGTGAGGCATCCACTGCCCTAGGGGAAGACGCAGAACAACGAAGCTAAACCACAAGGTACCAGCCATAAGTGTTAAGAATCTCAGTACAACCAACTGATTTTCTTTTTAATTCTCAGTACACAGGGCAGAAGGGAGTGGGGAGTTCATGAAATTGTTTAAAAGATATCATGCCTTTATGACATTTTTCTGACTGTAAATTCACATGATGACATGCAGAGAGCTCAGAAGCATTTACATACTGTGGCAGGCAAAACACTGTGTGTTCATCTAATACCATTTTATCCTCCTCTTCCTCAGTGCAAAGGCAGGCTTTAGTTCCAGGCTCCCTTACAAGTAGGTTGGGGCCATTTGATGGAGTTCTTGTCAATGGGATAGAAGCAGAAACAACACGAGTCATTTCTAGGTCTCACTCTTAAAAAACATCCTAAGCCAATCATCTCTTGTTCCTGATGAGACCATGTGTTAAGATAGAGGGAGCTTGGGTCCCTGAGTCACTAAATGGAAGAAAAAGCCTCCACAGATCCACACCAGACTTTGCAGAAGCCAGAAATAAGTATTTGTTATGTTAAAGTGTTGAGTTTGGGGGTGGGGAAGAGGAGCAGATATTTTCTTATTAAAGCATAGCCTAACTTATCCTAAATAACACACATATTTTTTATATATTTCTCATTTGATTTATTTAACAGCTTTATAGGCAGTCTCTTTTGCTTAGATTTTTTTTTATTTATTTAGCCTAACTCCCAAGCATTGCACAGGAATTTGAATATCAAATTTAATTAATGTTACAAGATATTCCTATTCTGACACACCTAGATATTTACATTTGATGATTTCTGTCTTACTTAAAACTACAGTGAGGAGCATACAAATCCTGATTTATACACATATGTGTGTCTATGTTTTAAATATATATATATTTGTACTTGTGTGTGCATGTGTATAAATATATATGTAGATATGTAAATTTATACATAGTTACTAATGGGAATAACGACAAACTGCCTCCTGTAATACCAAATTAAAGTCTACCTTATCCTTAACTTTATTTCCCTCCTGTACTGCCCTATCTCAAAATTAGGTAAAAGGCCTGCCTCTCTGATCTTTTCAGCCTAATTTAAGGAACATCAACCTGGAAAAAAGACAAGTTAGAGTGAAAATTAGCATTTGTTTACCATGGAGAAGGACTCACAGTGAGAAGTTAAAATTATTTTCATGAACATTCAGAAAAGGTGTTAATTATTTATAAACCAGGAGGCAAAAGTAAATAAACTGGACTGTTTAATCCAATCACCAATTTTCCATTTACTTGAAATGAATTTCAAAAGACCTAAGAAGAGACAAAGGGCTAATACTTATTCTTTAATATACAAGATTATAATTAACCTAACGTCTGTTTCAAATTTACTATTATCTATTAAAGGATAAATAATTTTACAACCCTCTAATGTAGCTCTTAAGCTTTAAATCACTGACCATAACTAATAAGGAGCTTAATAGCAAGAATACCCTAAATAGAGCCACAAACCACACTTTCACTGAGCATAAATCATCATCATTTTTAATGCAAAGGCAACAGCAAATCTCTGTAATTACTGGGTGCATTTTGAATCATTTTTATTATTACTGCACTGGCCCCATTAAAAATCCAAAACACTGAACTGCACGGAATATAAAACTGAAATTATGATACACTACAAACTCTAATTGAAATCCATAAATTTTCTACTGGTATTCAGAATTTATTTTGTTGCCAAAGAATTTCAGCTATGCAGAATTAACTTTGAAAGTGTTCGCTTTGTCTAGAGCAGTAAGCGAGAGCATTTTATACTGCCAAATTAGGGAAGTCGATTCTGGCACAAAATGATGTGAATTGTTTCTTATTCACTCAGGATTTTACATTTCTAAAGAAAATAGTAATCTGCAAAAAACAGAATTAAAAAATCAAATAGAATATACCATCCATGAAAGGATATAAAGTAGGACATCACTTCCCATGCCAGTGGGAAACTTACTCTCACCCGTCATAGGTGACTACAACAGACCCTGCAACATCAGCATCAATCTCCTTACTAAAAATGACACAGGTAAGTCACTAAATTTGCAAAAGGGTAACAAGGACACTATGACGACACTCTTATTTGTGTGCATATAAGAAACAAATCCAGGATGAGCCCCCAAGCCAGTCTGGGGACTGGCCATACACTAAACATAACTTTCTGTGTGAGTTTAATGATTAATAACTTAATAACCACCTCTTAAAAATCCTTAATCTTCCTGTAATAAATACTTCAGATAACTGTGTGTCAAGCTGTTTTGCTACGTATATGAATTTATATAAATGTTTCTCTGGGTAAAACTGCTGATTATGTGAGAAAATCTGAGATAGTGTATCCTTTAGAATTTCAGATAAATACTGGAATTCACATGAATAAATGTAAACATATTATTTACTATTTACATCATACAGCTGATCATGCAATGTAATTCATTTTATTAAAATCAATTTTTTTATTTTGGCTCTCATTAACTTGTCTGTTGTCCACAACGGAGAATACAGCCCTCCAA
The DNA here is from genome assembly GCF_041146395.1 of Eulemur rufifrons. Taxonomy (NCBI): domain Eukaryota; kingdom Metazoa; phylum Chordata; class Mammalia; order Primates; family Lemuridae; genus Eulemur; species Eulemur rufifrons. The sequence continues at coordinate 92,911,355 of NC_090997.1, read as the reverse complement.
AACCAACAATTTTCTTATAATAATGTTGTGCCACCATAGGGAGTCTTTTATAAATTATATGCATTATAATTTTCTATTCACAGTACACTGGCATCTTAAGGGCCTTAATCTCCTTTGAGTATTTTAATTTTAAGCATACTTTTCCTATTGCCTTTCAAAGAGAGGCTCTTGCTCTCCCTTGAACATTCCTTTCCCACATTACATGTCTGCTTCTATTTTACACCCTCCTGGAATGCCCCCGCGCCCCCTCCCAGCTCATATCTAGACCCCACTAAACTCCCAAATCACTTCATCCTGAAGAATTCATTCTCCCTATTCTGAACTCTTGGTTCGTTTATAACCACCCGGATTTCTCACCTTTGCTCCCTTCAGCTGTCACTTAACTTACTCATTTCGTATTTCACAGATTGATCTTTTCAACTACAAGTTTACCCATAGCGACCATTTCTTAGTGCCATGGCAGTAAAGAAACTTGTGCATAATTCTAAATACTTAACACTCGCATAATTTCAGAACAAGGTATCCTTTCTCAAGTTACATACACCTGCTCGTCCTGTTTCCCGTCACGGCGGATCAAGGTGAAAACGAGAACCCCACGTGGGAACTTCGCGTCCGCAAGCTCTGCCTCGACATCTGTGTGGGGAGGGCGGAAACAGACTGACCCGGGGAAGCCAAGGCGTCGGAGCAGCTCATAGTCCAGACCCCTGTGTTCTCCTAAGCTAGATACACCGCCAGCTCCTTTGGCATGAGGAGAAATGAGAAGATTGCAGTCCACTGCACAGTCAGAGGGGCCAAGGCAGAAGAAATCCTGGAGAAAGCTCTAAAGGTGTGGGAGTATGAATTAAGAAAAAATAGGCCAGGCGCGGTGGCTCACGCCTGTAATCCTAGCACTCTGGGAGGCCGAGGTGGGCGGATCGTTTGAGCTCAGGAGTTCGAGACCAGCCTGAGCAAGAGCGAGACCCCACCTCTACTAAAAATAGAAAGAAATTATATGGACAGCTAAAAATATATATAGAAAAAATTAGCCGGGCATGGTGGTGCATGCCTGTAGTCCCAGCTACTCGGGAGGCTGAGGCAGTAGAATTGCTTGAGCTCAGGAGTTTGAGGTTGCTGTGAGCTAGGCTGACGCCACGGCACTCACTCTAGCCTGGGCAACAGAGTGAGACTCTGTCTCAAAAAAAAAAAAAAAAAAGAAAGAAAAAATAACTTCTCAGATACTGGCAACTTTGGTTTTGGGATTCAGGGACACATTGATCTGGATATCAAATATGAATGACCAAAGCATTGGTATCTACTGCCGGGACGTCTATGTGTGCTGGGTAGACCAGGTTTCAGCATCGCAGACAAGAAGCACAGGACAGGCTATGTTAGGGCCAAACACAGAATCAGCAAAGAGGGGGCCACGTGCAGTTTCCAGCAGAAGAATGATGAGATCATCCTTCCTGGCAAATAAATTCCTATTTCCATCCAAAAGGCCAATAAAGAAGTTTTCAGGGAAATGTAAAAAAAGAAAAAAAAAGTTATGTATACCTAAACATTGTACATTCTAGTAATTATACCCAATTTGGTTCCAAGCAAGTCAAACATACAAACACCAATATAATGATTCTGATAGTAAATTTTTTAAAAAATTAAAATTTTCTCACTTCTATGTAAGTTCAACTAAGTTCTACGACTCTGACCTAGCTCTTGCTAGAACTTTCTCCAGCAACGGGAGCATATCTACCATGATTCTCTCATTTTAAATTGTAAAAACGTTTCTGGATATCAGAATGTGTGTGTGTTTAGGCAAATTAATATAAGCAAGGACAAAACCACTTGTCTTTCAGTAGAGAAAAAGAATTCTGCTGTTAGAAGGAACATGACTTTAAATCCTGATTTTGTCATTCTGTGATCTTGGGCCTGGCATTGGTTCGGTGGTTTAAAAAAAATAAGAGGGGGGAGTGGGGTCAGAAGAACATCAACCAGTGGTTTTCGAGCCACGCTCCGTAGAGCTGCCCAGCCCGCCCCCGGGAGCTGGGGCCTGTTCCCTGCCCCAGGCATTCATTCAGACAAGCTACTTCTAACTCTGTTTGAGGGATGGGGATTTCTCATGAGATTTTGCTTCAAAAAGGATTCTACAAGAAAAAAAGAACCTAGTCCTTCCACCTGTGACTTGGCATGTCACTAGAAATACTCTCATTTTAAACAGCACAAAACTTAGGCTGGAAAGGTAAAAGGCTCACCACCCTCAGGCCCAAAACCAAACCAGCTAATGGCACAGCAGGGATCTGAACTCCATATTCCACTTGCAGTCCTGCCCCTGCATTCTAGGTGCCAAAGGCCATGTCTACCCTATGGCAGGAGGTGACTTGCCCATGTAGCCCTCCGCCTGGGCTAGACCGAGGGTCTACACTGGGGTTTGCAGTGGTTCATTTAAGTGTCAACTTGGCTTGACTGTGGTGCCTAGGTTTTTTTTTTCCAAACACCAGTCTGGATGTTGCTGTGAAGTATTTTTTGATGAGATTAACATTTTTTAATCAGTAGGTTTTGAGTAAAGCTGATTATCCTGCACAATGTCAGTAAGCCTCATCCAGTCAGCTGAAGGCCTAAAGACGGCCTCAGGAGGGTGACTGCAACACGGCCTCAGGAGGGTGACTGCAACACCATCTTTCTTGGATCCCTGGATCTGCAGCTGCCAGTCTGATCTGCAAATTTCAGACCTTCCAGCCCCTACAATCCTGTGAGCCACTTCCGCAATGTAAGAGAGAGAAGGGGGAGAGGTGGGGCTGGGGGGAGAGACAGAGGCACACACACATCCTATTGCTTCTGTTTCTCTAACACAGGGGTCCTCCTGCTGTCAGACTGGAGGTGACTCTCTTCCTGTTATCTTCTGCCACCACTGAAGGTCTTGCAAACCCTGTTGTCTACCTGCCAATCTCAGCCTGAAAGCTTGTTTGGCTCTTTAAATGCTCCCTTTGCCTGATCAAAGGCTGGTCTACCAAGAAGTTGAAGCCCCAGGGCCTACTGCCTGAGTTTTTCCCAGGCCCTTTATCTAATTTTGTATTCTCTTTCTTGAAAGAATCCCCTTGAATTTTATGAGCTTCATGCCCCATAAGCCATGGATCTGCACCTGGGCCCAGTGCATTGGTCTGGGCCCCTACGTCAACTGGCGGCACCACCAGGCACCTTCCTGCCCAAGGCCCAGCCTAATTCCTGGGCAGGCCGGGGCCGCACCGCTGTCATTCTGCCACACAGGGTGCGCGACACAGGAAGTAAAATACTAACACTCCTTCAACTCGCAGCTCAAAAGAACTTTAACTACCCAAAATCCTTGAAATAACTATAATAAAAATCCTCCCTCAATGGTGTGGTACTAAACTGTCTCACAACTGGCTCTCCAGGAGGAAATGCTATGCACACAGACACATTCACAACCATATTGTAAATGTAGTAAACATTGTACTTATATAAAGCCTAAGCAGCACACAAATTTTTAGTACAAAAAGTAAACTCTATAATATCCCTTATTGTAAATCCCATGTATCCATTTGAGTCTCACAGAATGTTTTTTGTTAATTTTGATGAATATAGGAAGCCAACCTACAGGTGCAATAACGAGTAACAGGTTCTGACATGAATGTTGGCTGACATGTTTGTTTGCATTGATGAGCAAAAGGAAAATGGAAGAAAGTGTCCTTCTAGGGAGACTCCATTCAGGGCAACACTCAGTGGGTGCCAGGCCTTGGGGCTGGCGAGATGGGTAAGGCATGGGCCTGCCCTCACATCTTATAGAAATAAGAAGGCTTAAAACTGCAATTATCCTGATAATAATCTAAGATTAAAATTAAGTACTGCAATTTCAGGTAGGATATTTTAAATGCTTACCCAAGTTCAGTTCTACAATTTACATAATCATAACTGATTATTAAAACTTTAGTGTAATTTCACAAGTGGACTGGGCTTTGTTCACATAAACAAGATTAAAGCATTTTTCTAAAACATCAGAACAAAAATTAATTGAGTGTTTTAGAACCTAAAGAACCTCTTTATCTCTAAAATACAAAAAAAATTAAACCATTATTTTTATTTATTTTTTAATACAATAGAACATAAGACAATTTTTATTATATGAATTATATTCTTAACTCTACACGAGGTACAGTACAAAAATCTCTATTCAATGGTATCATGCACAAAATAACAAAACCCTAACAATTGCTTATTATTATAAAGATGAGGGAAAGATTTACCAAGCATCACTTTCTTCAAAAGAACATATTCTTCTTATGCAAAATAGCACTTCTGTTCTTGTAAAAGTCTTTAAACTACTATTTTTAAATCCTCAAAAGTTTAAATGTCCTGGGATAACTGAAACACATATTCTGGTTTTGTCATATAGACTTCTCAAGCAAGAAAAGATCTACAGTAGGGGGAAAAAGGCATATGTTTTATAAACAGAACACTATTTAATGTGCTTTAGTCAAGACAGTAGTTTACAATTTTAAATAAGGCTAATTCTAGATGAAAGTAGGTCAAGTTCAGAGGTTAACTTGGATTAACTTGGATCTGTGTTTCATGATTTTGTAGTTCTCAAAATAACAGATTAAGACATCAAATAATAGAAATTGCAAAGAAGGCTGATTATGCAAAACGCCCAGGGCTCAGAACCTAGAACGTGATTTTTCTCTGTTTGAAAACCATTGGCCTGGCCCGCATCTCACTAATTCCTCACATTATCCTCAACTCCACCCCACGCCACTTTGCGCCCTTGCTCTCTCCCTTTCAGGTGGTGATTCTTAGCCTTTACAGGAACTCCCCTGGCTGCAAGGTTTACCTGTTACGGGTAGTTCTGCTTATTAATTACACAAACCTCAACAACGACCACAAAGACACAAAGCAAAACCACAAGCCAGTTGTGGCTGAGGGAGGAGGCAGGGATTGGGGCAGGATGGCTTGTCTCCAAGATGCCAGGGAAAGGAAGAAGCCGGTTGGCCCCAGAGGGCACCGCGGGCTGCTTCACTTTGTGCTCCTCCGCAGACAGGAAATGAGAACTGACATGCCCCATCACCGGGAAGAAAGCTGTCTGCACCTGTCTCCCTCATGCTGCGGACAGACCACGCTCCTCCAAGGGAATTCCAACAAGGAGAGGGACCGTGCACGTGTACCTGTGCACGTGTACCTGGCGGTAAGTTACCGTACTACCAAAAATCATTCCTCCTCCACTGTTAATGTGTTTCCTGTCCACGTCACCTTCCATTTATACTTCAAATCTGAGGTTAATTATTACTGAACAGAATCTCAAACATAGACAAAAAAAATATTTCCCTTTCTGCAGCAAAACCTCACAATATGTTTGATAGTTCTGTCTGCAGTTTTTTAAGCAGAGCCTAAATATCAGAAAAGTATCTTCACCATATATGGTTAAGATTTATCTGCTTTAAAAAAAAAGACCACCATAAGAAAAAGTGCTGAAGAATCCCAACTGTATATGATATTTTTTTTTTAAACCCCAAAATACGAGAGATTTTATTTGTTGTTTTTTTTTTATTTTATTTTATTTTATTTCATCTTGTTATGGGGGATACAGAATTTCAGGTTACATACGTTGCTCCTGTTCCGCCTTTCCCCCCAAGCCAGAGCTCCAGACGTGTCTGTTCCCCAGGTCGTGCGCATTGCACCCATCATGTAGGTATATGATATTTTAAAATGTCCTCTCAACCTATTTCTAAAACTAAGAAATCTTTCTCACTAACTTTATTCTTTTAAATACACAATACTAATCATAGGTGTCTCAGTTACCATATGCATTGTATAAACTGGGAAAACCCTGAAAGTATTATTTTAATGACAATATTCAAAAATAGCCTTATAATACAAAATATTTGTAAGTGCCCTACTCATTTTTATTGGGTATTTCAAAATGTTCTAAAATTAGTATAGTACCAGCAAAGTAAGTGGTATGAAAAGTATCAATTATAAACTGACTGATTTGGTCTGAAGTGGAGATGAAGTGAGTAGAAAGTAAAAAAAGAAAATCCAAGGAAATCATTACTGATAAGTTTATTAAGCATTTTCAACAAGTGCTGTACTTCCTTTACACAAACCTTCTGGAAAGCTTTCCTATGAGGTTGTCTATAATGAAGCAATGATGGTATCAGATCACCCTGTATATATCCTAACAACACAAAGATATAGCTTATTTGCATATGTATCTCCCAAGACAAAGTTTATACCATTAACAGAATACAGTGTTCAATTCTAGAAGACAAATATACCTAAATTACACTTAAATTGGTATTCATCAAATTGTATTAAGGCAAATGAAAGTATTCTTGAGTAATATTGGAGTATAGACAAGAATAAAAATTACACTTTATTTGATGAGGTTAGAAGAATAATATTTATAATATTTTTAAAACATGACTGCCAACGTAAGAAATTTTTTTTGAATTATGTAAATATAACTACAAAGATGAATATTTCACTAACTGCTATTGCTAACTTGCTTGTGCATAGATCTACCATTTTCATCTTTAACAAGAGCTCACACTGATTACATGATAGATTAGCTAACTTCCTAAGTGCTTACTATGTACCAAGCACTGCACTAAGTACTTTACATACATTTTCTCATTTAATCTTCAGAACAGTCCTAGGCGGCCGGAAACATTATTTATTATCTTTGACTTATGGATAGGGAAACCATGGCAGGGAAAGCTTAAGCAATCTGTCTGAGGTCACACAGATCAAAAGTGATGAAGCCAGGTCCATCTGAATTAGAAGCCTAAGATTTCATCAATGGTACCATTTAGCCCTTGGTTAGTTGGTTATTCTCTCATAAGTGTCATGCAAATACGCTATGGATTTATGTTCAGCCTTTGCTAGCTTACTTAAATCCATTGTAATACTGACTGCCCCTGGATTTGGTAGAAACTGAACTCTTCAAAAGAGATCACTTTCACTAGGCAACACTCTACTTTCATCAGCTGCTGGGCAATGCACCACACTGTCTTAGAGTCCAGCTCAAATTCCAACCACACGTGATGGGGATTGACTTAACTCCTGACAAAGTAACTTCCTAAATCAGGTGGTATAGCATGACTGTCACTCAGTGCTGTGGGTGGAACTGGAACTGCCCAAATTAATACGTTGAAGCCTTAACTCCCAGTACCCCAGAATGTGACTGTATTTGGAGACAGGGCTTTTAAGGAGGTGATTACAGTAAGATGAGGTCGCATGGATGGGTCCCAATACAGTATAACCAGTAACCCTATGAAAAGAGGAGAGTAGAACCCAGACAAAATACAGCCAGAGGGACGACCACGTGAGGACACAGCGAGAAGGCAGCCGTCTGTGAGCCAAGGAGAGAGGCTTCAGAAGAAATCAGACCTGTCAACACTTTGACCTTGGACTCCCAGTCTCCAGAACAGTGAGAAAAGTTCTGTTGTTTAAGCCACCCAGCCCGTGGTGCCTTTGATGGATGAAAATAAGAAAATTAATTGAATACCATTGGAGCAACGTAGCAAAGTGTTTCAAACCACAGTTTCAAAATGGAGGGTAAGGTAGGACACACCAAAGGGGGTACCTGTGGGTAACGAGATTAGGAACTCCCGAGGAGAGAATGGGAAAGAAATGTTAAAATGGTAAAAGTATGAAGGAGCTTCGTAAAATAAATAGGGTTAGGTAACTCTCCAGGTCAAATGTATCTGACAGGTCCCCCACTCCTGGCATAAATTCTAAACTCGTCAGCACCACAGGGAAGCCCCTCCACAACCCAGCCCAAGCCTACGCTTCCTCCTACACCACACGGCCCTGTCCCCATCCCACCAGCACCCAAAGTGGACCACTCCCCAATCTCGTACTTTCTTTACTCCGAGATTTTGCTTGTGCTGTTTCACACACTCATTCACTCAACAAGTATTTACAGCAAAAGTTTCTAAAATGGACAAGATCCCTGTGGAATTCGCAGTCTAGTTCCCTCAGCTCCCAGCCCAGTCCGTCCTGAGGCTCTGCCTAAGGAAATCTTACCTATCCTTCACATTCCAGTTTCTCTGGAAAGATCCTCCAAAGCCCCGCTGAAAATGAACAGTTCCCTCCTCGGCACTCCCATAAAACTCTGTTTCTGTTTCCTTTTGGCATTCATGTCATGCTGAAATGTTATGTTTACTTACTTACCTATGTACTCATGGGTGTTATGGATGGATGGAGTTGTGGGTGTATCTTTCTCTAGATTATAAATTCCATTAGGCCACCTTTGAATTCCTCCCATAACACCTAACAGTGCTTCGCACATTCTTGGTGTTCAATTAATAGTTTCTGAATGTAAATAATAATAGCAATTAATAAGAATTAATATGCTAAGGTGCAATACTGAACAAAAATATGAAACTCACCAAATCTAAGCCTAAAAAAATCTAGTCTTTTTCCCTGCAAAAGACCGTTCCCCTTCCCTCTGCACATGCTCATGCTTTTTAGCTGAATTGCAATGAGCAGTTCATCCCGTCTGAGCTCTGCCCCAGGAAGTCATCTCTAGCAGGCCATTCGAAGAGTGTGGTGTGTAGGTGACACTGACTAAGTGTCAAAAGGCAGCCAGGTGTGGTCTCTGTGGTATATCCAAGGATAACGGCCAGAAGGTTGGACCTGTACCTGCTGCTCATTGGAACTTAAGATGGGTTTAGAGATTGATGCCTCCACCATAAAACCAGCTTGCTCTCCAGAAGGCATGCTGGCTTTCTCAGTTGTGTTTTTCTTCCTGTATGTGAACATATCAACAAACTGATTCTGCTAAAAAAGCAGAATTTGTCAAGCACATTCAGGGACATTGGCAGTACCCAGTGCTGCCCTAACACAGGCTGGCAAAGGCTTCTGTCTTCATCAGACTTTGAGACACACAGGTGTCTGTCGATTTTGCTCACACAGAAATCAACCGCCGCGGCTCACGCCTTAATTAGAATCTGAACGACTCTCTTTAGAAGGTTAACGGCTGTGGTTTAAGTTTGATCTTTCCATAACCTCTAACAAGTCACAAATGGGAAAAGTTAGATTCATAGCCTTTCTAATCTCTAGCTACCAATACTTTGGATGGCAATGAATAAGAGTTTACTAAAAGATCAAATATTATTCCCACAGATATCAATCCTTTATAAGACTTTTTTTCCTCTTGTATTAGTGTGCCACAAACTCCAGGCAGGCCAGATTCATGACATACTTGCCTCCAACACACATCTCTTCAGGGTCAGCACCACCAACCCCTCCTCCCTGAAAATCTGCCTCCCAGGCACATCAGGTGCCTATTCCATGGACCACACAACAGGCCCCCACGATACGTATTGTACTGACCACAGTCCATGCAGACCCAGCCACAGTAAGTTCTGGAGGGCACAGACTGAGTCTATTCTTTCTTAAAAAACAACAAAAATCTCTAGGACATATCCACTCCCTATCCCACATCTATTTTCCACCAACAGAGAAACAGTTGCTAAATCTTAGAAAGCAATGTTTTTAGGCAAAATCCGACAGTGATGAGGACCATGGGCTATGGGGTCAGTACACATGGTTTTCAAAATAATTTTCTAATTGTGTGATTTTGTGTAAGTTACTAAAGCTCTTTAAGTCTCATTTTCCTCATGCATAAAACAAGAATGGCAAAAAGAACGTCTTAGAGGGTTGTCATGAGGATTGCATGAAATAGCATGGTAAATCACTCTTCACAAATTATAATAATGATAAATACAAACCTATCACAATTGTTATGATTTGGCTATTTACTTATATATCTGAAGAGATCACCAGCAGCCACAGGAAGCTTTTCCTAATTTGTGCACGTCACATTAAAAAAGTGAATCTAGGTGGGAATGGAAAATAATATTTTAGATTTGTAAACCCCATGAGGGAAGTGAGAGAGGCATTCAGGCAAGCAGAGCAGTCCCCTCCAGATGTGAAAAGGAAAACCAAACATATCCATAACTAATTAACATACGGTCGAATGAAGAAGAAGTCTAATTATCACAATTAATGAAATCAAAGCACAGTGAAAAGGTTTTCAGAATAAAGCTTCAGTTCACTCTTCCAGGAGCTCTTGCTTTTACAATTTGCCAGCTTTCAAAGAAACACCGTCACTTTTCTGCTTTCCCCACAAATCATTGTTAATATCATTTAGCATGAGCATCCAAACACTGCGATGTTGTGGGAGGGGGATCAAAAATATCACACTTCCTATCAGAGAGCAGGTCTAATGTGGCTAAGCAGGTCAAGAGTGTGATTGCCATAATCTTTTAATAAGCAATCAATTAAGAGCAGAAGATTCAGTTCAACACCATTTTCAAGGTAAGTATATCAATATAAGGAATTATACTGACAGAGAAAAATACACTGGCCCAAATTACTATGCCAAAAATTGGCATAAAATCTCTGTCTTAAAATGAGACTGCAATAAAATTCAAAGTTAATGTCACCCACCTAAGCCCACTCTCTACCACCTCTCTATAATGAAGTAGGTCTCAAAAGAGTAAATTACTTTGCATACCCTCTGGCTCAACTCTAATCTATAATGGATGCAATATGCATATCTTGAATTTTTTCCTACTATACAAGCCTAAGCAAGCCAGAGTTATGGTGGGTTTGTGTGATCCCAGATGGCAACTAATCCCATCCTTTCTTCAGATGCCTAAAATGACAGTGACTAGAGCGCCAACTTTGGATGTAATTAACGACCTATCAAATCATCATCAGTTTCTTTCACATTTAGGTGGAGCTACTTTGCACTTCAACCTGAACCTGTTGGAAGGAAGTCTTAAGACTTGTTCTGTGGTTTTGTTATGTAAAATATTTTCTCTTCATAAAGCTCATCTGTAGCTTTATTACTTTTTGGCCATGAAAATATTGCTACTACTTAATACAGTACTATTTTTGTCAATCAAGAGCTTCCCCAGGGAGTGCTTCATACTATAGCAGCTTTCCATTCTGTGTTGATACATGGTTACTTTAAAGTGGCCATATCTTTACCGCATGATTGACGGCGAGCTTGGAAAGCGTTAGGCGCACCATTTCCGCCAACTCAGCGGAGTTTAGCACCTGATTGACATACTTTATCCAGAAACATACTTTCCAATACCCCCTTTTCTAATCCTTGCTTCAATGACTTTAAAAAAAAAAAAAATCTATTTGACCTTTCAATGAACATTTAAACATAAACCAAGGACTTTTTATAATAATGTATCATATAGGATTTTCCCATTTTATCTTTGTTACACATTGAGCTATTGTTTCTATGAAAAGCCAAAGATTTAAATTAAAATGAATGTCACCTCACATTGCTTTTATAAGGGTTTTCAACTTGACATGGCATCTAGCAAGCAGCCCCTAACTATATACTGCACTAAAAGGTCCGGGGTGGGCTGGGGGCAGGAAGGGAGCAGATTACTGGGGGAGGAGGGAGAAGGAAGTGGAAGAGTGGAGGATGAAGGAGAAGAGTAAAATACCAGAATCTGGGAGGAATTTCCTGAACTACACTGAGGAAAGAAAAGCTTGCCTTTGCTGTGAAAACAGCGAAATCGATAGGGATTCAAGAGAACCCCTTGTCCCCTCACAGTCTCTGACCCCTGGTTCAATAACAAAAGGTCTGTGCAAGCCAGAAAATCAAACCTTTACCCACAACTATGTGGCTGTTGCCTTTGAAGCAATGAGGGTCCGTCCCTACACCCCACTACTATTGCTGCCTCTTGCACTTGTCTAGACAGAGACTGAAACTCCCAAAAAACTATTGGCAGGAAGCCAGTTGTAATGATGTCATGACAATAACTGTGGAAGTGGTTACACAACCAAAGGTAAATGTCAAATATTATTCATGAAAGAAAAAAAACATAATGTGAAAGAATACAATAATAATCTGGAAGGAAGATGATAATAAATTCCTCATCTCACACTTAGGTTGCTTCAGAAGACATCATTTCATTTTTTGCTCCATCTCAGCTATGTAAGAATGGTATAAGATTTTGAAATCTATTAATATAATACATCACAACATTAGGCCCAGTTTAAAAAAAGACCAGATTATTTTTAAGTTGCCAAAGATATTTCATAGAACTAAATATTTATTCCCAATAAAATTTCCTACAAAACTAGGAAAAGAAGAATGCTTTCTTAACATCATGAAGACTATAATAAACTGACAGCCAGTGACAGAATAACAGCAAAATATTTGTAGTATTTCCCTTAAAATTTAGAATATGACAAGAACACCTAATTGTCATTATTATTTAACACCGCTATATAAATTCTAGCCAATGCAATAACACCAGAACAAAAGAAATAAGAGCTATAATTCCTATAAAGTATGAGATAAAATTATTGTGAATATATAATTATGTATAATATTAGAACTTTTCATATACCAAAATATATTTCAGATTAGAAAGTTAAATGTAAAAATCAAACCGGAAACATTAATAGGAGATACAGGTAAATAATAACTGATTTTGGACTAGAGAAGGAATTTATAAGGACAAAGGCAATCATAAAAAGATTGATGAAAGAAAGAAAAGAAAGGAAGGAAGGAAAAGAAAAGAAAGAAAAGAAAAGAAAAGAAAAGAAAGACAAACCTAAAAAGCAAAAGACAAACTGAACAAAGTATTTTCAATGATTACGACAGGCAGAAAAGTCATTGTTCTTGTTATTTAAAGAACTTTTTGCTGTTGTTACATGAATACCTTTCATAATGCTTGTCAGGGCTTAACAAACTTTTTTAAATTATGAAAAAACACGTCTCAACATAATAGCAAGGCCATGAACAGCTTTAAGATATGGTCTTCATATTGACAATAATTTCACAATCATAAAGTTACACAAATTACTATAAATTTCAGACATGTTTTGAGTAACTGCTATGTGTCAGGTATTATCTGAGGCCTTTTATGCACTGCTTCACTGATTCCTCACAATAGCCTTAAGAAGTAATATTATATCCATTTTATAGATGAGGTGCTTCATGTTCACAAAGACTAAATAACTTGTCCAAGTAAACAGTAAAGAAACAACTCACACTCAATTCTGAGTCTATACCCTCTATATTCCTCCATTTTGAAAGAAATCACTAAAAAATTACTAAGGTAGAATATATAAAATTTTTAAATTTCTGGACATCCAAAAACCCCATCAAATTCTAAGGTAAAACACATTCTTATGTTTGGGAGAAATGTTTGCAACCTCTCAGAAATAATGGCAATTTTTCTTAACACATAAAAAGCTCTTGCGATACAACTGGAAGCGATCTAAGACTAGTAGAAAAAATAAGCAAGCACCATGAACAGGCACTACATAATTATAACATAAAAAGCCACAAACATAAAACTATATAACCCGGCAATCTAAGAAATGTAATTCAAAGAATGATGAAATGTCATTTCTCATATGTGACATTTTCAAATAATAAAAAAATTGTAGTAATCATTAATAACATGGGTTAGAATTCAGCCCAATAAGGAAATGCTTAAATTAATTATGGTATTAATCTAAGACAAAATATATCTTAGTATTAAAATCATTTTTCCCAGGGAGGGAGAATAGGGAACGTTCGTTAAAGGTTATGAAGTTGCACTTAGACAGCATGACTAAGTTCTGGGAATCTATCATACAGCATGGTGACTATACTTAATAATATACTGTAAACTTGAAAATTGCTAAGAGATTAAATCCTAAATGTTCTCATCACAAAAACATAAATATGTGATGTGACAGATAAGTTAATTAGGTCAATTTAATCATTTCACAATGTGTGTGTGTGTATATATATATCTATATATATCAAAATATCACATTCAACATTGTAAATATATATACTTTTTATTTGTCAATTATATCTTAATAAAGCTAGGGAAAATAATTTTTTAAATCACACATGCTAACATAGAATAGCACTACCCTTATCCATATAGAGCATGATACCAGTTTTGTGCATCTGTACCAAATAGGTATTATTACACACAAATGATTTTTAAAGAAGTATAGTATAATGTTAGAAATTGTAATACAGGCCATTTTAAATTACTTATTAATCTGCTTCACTGTTCTCCAAATTTTCTCAATTCAGTGTGTTTGCTTTTCAACAGAAATATGTATTTTAAATTTTGTTATAAACATAATGATTTATTCTTTATCATTAAGAATACTTTAAATCTGTAAAGTTCTTTTAGAATTTACAAAGCAACCTCATATGTATTATACCACTTAATTCATACAAAAACTCTGTGAGATAGATATTGGTGCCAATTTATAGAAGAAAATACTTTTCAAACTAAAATTATCACATTTCTTTGTATTTTGCAAGCACAAGTCAAGAGGGAAAGTTTTGCCCCAGTTGTAAGTACTAAGGGAGGCCTTAAAAACAAAACTTTTCCTTATGAACATGTCCTACCCACAATTTTAAACAAATGCCAGTGATAAAACTCTTTTCCCTGAAAAATCTTTTGTTGGCCTAATTTCTAATTGCTGCAGCTACTGTTGAGTTTTAACAGCCTGTATATAAGCTACAAATGAGCATCTTTCATTATTTGTCTCTTAATAAGCATTGTATTTTACACGGGAGTTAATTCAGAGGCTCCTAATCTGCAGCCTTGTTTATAAGAGTCCTTTTGGAGAGTAAGTTTGCAAAGCTGCCATGTCTACCTCATAGTACTACATATTCCTGAGTTAAACAGGCAATTTGAAAAAAGCCATGATAGCACCATGATTTGTAAAAACCAACCAACAAAATTTGAATTACTTCAATTCATTCATTGCTATGTAACCACTTGGAGTTTTTGTTGTGTTGAAACCTTAAAACCATGCAATAGGGTATGAACTGCAAGGTATACTTTAGTAAGTACAAATTCTATTTCATAGATGAAATATTTTTACTAAATTTGAATACTTCAAAATCAAAATGTATTCTTTCATTTAATTTTAATTGCTTTAAAACTAGAGAAGTAGTCAAGAAAATAATAATTACTGTGTATTATTATATGACTTACTTAAAATAATTTTGTTATATAGAGGTGGGGTGTTAAAAATGATATATTCCAGATATCAAATACGATAGGTACTCTTCTAGTCTTATTATGAAGTTATATATTATATTGTAGGGGGAAAGATCTTAAAATTTGTCAAATCTGCTCATTATGATTTTCATAAATAAAGAATATATACCAATCGTTTTTTTGTATCTCACTGACATGTTCCAAATGAAGTAGGTCTCATTTTATTTGTATTTATAACTTCATGGAAATGTAACAGTAAGATTTTAGAGAGCATCAGACCATTTATTTCAATTAGAAGCAGTAATGAAATCTCTTTAAACTATTAGATGTCACTTAGTCTTTATGTAAGACAGATTGTATGCCTAATGCTTTTGGCGTGATCCACAGCTACGGACCCCTTTTAATAGTGATTGTAGTGACTGAAAATGAGGATTCCTTTCCTCCTCCTCCCAAGGCCTCCCCAAGTCCAAGTCAGTGGTTGATCTGAAATAGCATTTTTTCATAAAACTTAGAAAATAACTAATAAAAACCTTTCAACTCCATACTAGTAGTCATTACAACCTTTGCTATAGCCAAGGACTCGATGTTGTTTCCAGCTGTTCACAAACTATGACCCTGAGAAGCTACGTGCTATCATGGTTCCTGGGGGACTTTCCATCACCATGGACAACATTTTTCCAAACCCCTCAGGATATTCCTTGTTTATTTCAAGCACCAACCCTGATCAAGTCCGTGTCATCCTACTCACCTTACTTCAGGAAAATCCATTTCAGAACACAATTCTGGTACACCAGAACCTGGGCACTTAAACATAATCTGAAAAGAACTGCATTTTTGTCCATGTATATTTTTTATTTCTATCTTACTGTTCACAGTATGCCTTTGATGATTACCTAGGTGCAGACAGATGAGGTACATGAGGGCAGCCTTGATATTGCTACCTGTGCCTTTAGCATTTTTTTTTCCCCCACTCAGGAGTGTGCAGGAAAGAATGAGTACAACTCTGATTCCTTCAAGACTTGCTACAGCAGTGCAGAGGGGAAAGCTTTCTAGGACCGGCAAATGAAAAGCCCTAAGAACACCATTACACTATCCGAACCCTGATTCACCCATCGAGTGCTGTACAGTTTACTGGTATTCGTGCACGGTTTACCTCATTCCTCCACTTTCAGGCCACAGGTACCTTTACACTAACACTTACCTGTTGGGAGAGACCACAAGGGGTGCCTTGCTCTTTGCAAATACATGGGAAATTGACTTTTGTGTTTTGAAAAGCCTTTGGGGCGAATTTCCATATTTATAAATACAAATACCCACTAAGAGCATATTTTTAAGGGTTTAAAAGTAGGAAAAGGAGTATAAATATCATAAAATCTAAAAAACCGTTTATAAGTCATACCAAAAAATAAAACCCTCATTATTCTATCAGATTCCATTTTCCATTTCACACTTTACTAAATGTCATTACTCTTAATTGCCTGATTTGATTCCAAATTACTTCAGGTGTTTACCCCAAACCAGATCCACCTGGTAAGAATGCAGGCTTGCCACCACTGAAGACACTCCAAAGAGTGTTCTGCAGGCATCAGAGTTTTTGGAAATCTTTTGAATAGTAGCAACACTGTAATATTCCAAGTGACTATTTTCAAGATTACAATCTAACTTCAAATATCTAAATTCTGAAATGTTTATTTTTTAAAATCGTTTCCATCATTTGTATCCTCTTCTACATAGAAATGCCTGGGCATTACTTGTTTAATACTAAAAGTCTACCACTGATTTATTACCAAACACCCCTATTGCAAGGAATGAGATCTGGGCCAGCAGGCTCTTCTATACACAGCTGACACATGACCACTATGATGGAGGCTGAGATAGCCAAGCCATAGGAGCTAACACAAGTGAGTACTTATCATGAGCCAGGCTATTCATCTGGCAAATGCTTTTTTTTCCTCAACACCTATTAGTAAAGACCTCCAAAAGCAGTTTGCTCTCAACTAGCAGGGCCAGCAACATACCTTCACTGTCCTGCCTTAGGGGTAATCAGCTCTCCAGCCCTAGGTCATAATTGATTCAGCAGGAGGAGCCTTGATCACTTTTTCTTCTACAAAACATCACCGTTTTCTACTACGTTGATGACATTACGCTGCTTGGACCTAGAGATCAAGATGAAGCAACTAGTCCAGACTTATTAATGAGACACTTGTATATCAGCAAGTGGGAAATAGATCCAACAAAAGGCAGGGGCTTTCTACCTCAGTGAAATTTTCAGGTTCCAGTGGTTTGCTCTTGCTTCTTGCTTACAGACCTAGGACTGTGAACTCTGCAATCTGGTGCTGAGCCTGCGCTCTTAACCACTGCACTATCGTGCCAGCAGGAAGGAGTGCTACGAATGCACCGTACTATTCTTCCCCGAATGAATTCCACGGGCTGCCACAACTCCCCGAAACCACACTTTCTTAGTTTGGGAGATGGGTGCCGACTCTGCTCTCAGCACCTTGCTATTGAGGGCAGGTATCGAGCATACAAAGAGTAGGTGACTGCTTAGTGTATGACTTGAGGAATGCCTGCGATACCTACCAATATCTGGTATTTCACAAAGATCGATTTATTTTATATATGGGGCCAGCCTTCAAGCCCGGCCTGGACTTGCACGACCCTAAGGAGCACCTCCCTAAATTCTGTGCCCTGGATGCCTCACTTGCCTCACCCCAGTCTTCATTTTACATGTTCTGCAGGAGTTGCATTTTAATTCCCAGTTCTTTTTCGAGAGCACTTAAGGACTAAACATATTTTGATTTTAAATTTCATCATTAATTACCTTCCTCAAGTTTTAACCAAAGTTGATCTTTTTAAAAAAACAAATTTGAAATAAACACAAGTGCAACATTCTTCAACCCTTGACGTTTGTATAAATAACATTCCACTTTGACATGGTTGCAACTATTACCCTCAGGCACTGGGTTGGGCCTTCCACCTAAAAGCAGGGACCAAGTCTGTTTCATTCCCTGCAATCTCAATCCTGCGGCCTGGCACATGGCAGGTGTTCAGTATTTGTGAAACAGAAGGATGGTCAGTTGGGTAGATGAGGGACGGACAGAAGTAGGGATGGGCGGGTGGCTGAGGGTCCACTTATGGAAGCCCCACAGGCAGTAACCTGCAAGGAGCTTAAAAAGCAGCAGCCCGGCCACCAGCCCAGCCCTTGTCTCCTCCCTCACCCTCCTCTTTCCACCGTGTTCCCATCCGGGACTGAAAACAGAAGCCTAGAAGGATCTAGGCTGAGGATACTTGAGGACATTGATTGAGCTGGAGCAAACTGAAGTTTGCCAGCTTCCAATCTGTCCCTGGTAATGTCACAAAGGCAGGAGTTCTTGAAAGGAGGACTATTTATTATCACTTTAGCTTTTGCCAAGACCCAAGGCAAAACTCCAAAGGACACAAACACATCTTTGCCAATCTCTCTCTTTCCTTTCTAAATACTTTTCCCTGGCCCCAGACACAAAAGCCTTCCTGCGACCTCTGTCTTTCCAAATTCCTTCATCTCAGGCCATCTCTCCAGAAGAGCCACAAATAGCCTCATTACCATGAGAGTCTTGTTACTTAATTAAACTCACACTAAGGTGTGAATGAAGATTATCACTCCTGCAGCAATATTAAATACTATTATACTAACTCTAACAATTTTAATTGGCAGACGTGGCAAGGAGCAACTTTTCAGTGAAAAAGTCTAGAAGCCTCCCTAGCCCCCAATACTGACTGTAGGTCCTACTTTTTTCTTTGGCAAGTCTGCTAGAAAATAAAATACCTTTGCAGCCCCATACACTTCACACCTGCTACAACCCCACAAGCATTGTCAGACTTCATGGGACTCAACAAAACACCACGCATAACCTTTAACCTGCAGCATAAATAGATGAATGGTACCTTAGATGCTTAGACTGAGGCATAGTCATAAACATCAGATCATAATAGCTACCATTTGTATATTAACACAACATTCTCCTCAAACCTCTAATCAATCCTTCCACCTCCCCCATCACTGGTACCACCTGGTCTTTGGTGTGACCCCTGGAAATTTCCTGATCTCCTGATCCCGCCCCCTGTACACTCTGCCATGGGGCAAGCGCTGGCCCTTCCCTCCCAGCACCCTGGGCACTGTCCCCTTCCACCTCCTGGGGGACCTTGATCTCTTGGGTTGTCCCTCCCCACCTCCCTTTCTCTAGCTCCAGCCACCAACACAGACACACTCCAGTTTCTCTCATCCTTCAACACAAATAAACCCACAAAACCCTTCCATTGACTCGGTCTCCCCTCTTCCTCTAGCTGCAGCCTGAGTCCTATCTTCTTAAACTTCCTTTAAAAGTTGGGCATGCTCTCCCTGGACCCACTCTCGCTGCTCCCTTCCCCTAAACCTGCTATGGCAAAGGTCCTGCACGGCGTGGCTGCCACCCCCATGGGTGTGACTCTGTTCCTGTCCTGCTTGGCCATTATCTGACCTCACTCCTCCTTGAAACATCCCGGCTTCCAGTGGCTTCCAGATCACCACTCCTCCCTCTCTGCTCACCCTTTTCACCTCCTCAGAGCTTCGTCTCTGAAACTGGTGTGTCCCCCAGGGTTCTCTCCTTAGTCCCTTCCCCTCTACGGCTCATTCACACTCACAGCTGACGCCCCTCGAATCCGTACCTTTCATCCCAGGACCTCTCCCCTGCTCCACAGCTCTGCTTCCCACTGCCAGCCTAGCGGTGACGTCTGGCAATTCCACAGGCATCTGACTCTATGTTTAAACCTGAAGGCAACAGCTTTATCCCCCAAACTTGTTGTCCTTCTGGGTCTCCGATGTCAGGTGACAGCATCACAATCCTAAACCAGAAGTTTGCATGTCGTCTCCATCTCTCTCCCCTCCCACCCTGTCATCCAAACAACCATCGAGTTCAACTCCATCTCCTTGCTCCTTTCCCAGTGTCATGCACAGTCCAG
Organism: Eulemur rufifrons; assembly: GCF_041146395.1. Classification (NCBI taxonomy): domain Eukaryota; kingdom Metazoa; phylum Chordata; class Mammalia; order Primates; family Lemuridae; genus Eulemur; species Eulemur rufifrons. The sequence goes on along the minus strand of NC_090997.1, from coordinate 92,891,385 downwards.
GCCACTAGCATCTCTTTCCTGACACTGCAACAACCTCCTAATTGTTTGCCCTGCCTCTGCTCAGGATCCGTCAATAGCTCCCTTCTGCTCTTGAGCTACACTCCAAACTCCTTAACATGATTTCAAGGCCACCCAGAACCAGCCACTGCCTGTCTCTCCATCTCTTGCCGCTTCCTCCAAGCACTGAGTGCTTCAGCCAGACAGAATTCCTTTGCATCCCTCTTGCCCGCTAAACTTCCTTTTCTGGCCCTTGCACACTCTGTTCTCTCTGCCTCAAACACTCTTCCCCTTAAGACTCTGCTCCTCTTCAGGATAAATCCTCTCAACCTTCAGTTCTCAGATCTCATACCAGCTCTGGAAAGCGTGCCATGGTTCCAGTTCCCTGCAAACTAGGGTGAATGCACCATTACTTCCCTGCTAGACTCTAAGTTCCCTGAGGGCAGAGCTTCTGCATCCTGCCAACCACAGTAACCTGGACCCCCGCAGAAGGCATGGCATAGAGCATCTTGGTAAGAAATTATATTATCCCCATTTCACAAAGGTGGAAATCCCAGCAGTTTGAAAAGCTACACACAGGACAGAAGAGGGACTCTTCCAACATCATCTGATTTCATGCTGTTTCCAAGCTCCCGGTTTTCCAAAGCTATAGACCTTTTTTGGAAAACAAAGAGGAACTCATTTTTGACTTACATTTTAATTCACTTATCTCTCTAAACCAGAAAACCTTAACTGTTATTAGAATAAATCCTACAATCCTTTCAGGTGATTCTTGGGAAAATGCCTCAACTTACTTTCCTCTGTAAAAGACTCACTATTCCTGCCTTGATCACCTTTGGCATAATCCACTTTTAAGCCATGTAATATCCTCCCCAAAGTACAAAATCACAGGCATCAATGATGCAAATGATTGCAGAGGAGCTTGTCCTGCTCCACCCAGCAAAATTCCAAATGCACATAATGAATACTGCACATTCTGATTATGACAGAGCCAGGAATCTGGAGAAATCAGAGCGTGCATCACATTTTAAAGAAAAAGTCCTAGCACTGTTCATGAATAAATGAGCTGCATCAGAAAACAAATTCTTACATAATTTAAAATCCAAAACTTAAGAGGCAATGCACATATAAGCAGCAAATTCAGAATGACCAGCGTGATCTGGTACCACACACTTGTATGCTCAGTTTCCTATACATTAATTGTATTTTCACTCCTATTTCAGTGTGTGTTATTCTTTTTCACCACAAAGTTTTTTTTGGTCCCCAGCTGGAGCAACCATGAAGGAGGTCATGAAAACACTTCTGCTCCCATTTTATTCTTCCATCAGTTCAAAGAGAATTAAATATGTATAGCAAGTAAGTAGGATCATATCTTTATAATCAAATATTATTGTTATGGGATCTATATAAAAGTAAAATTGACTACAATAATTCTTCACATGGAGAGTAAGTAGTATTGCAATCCAAGTTGATATTTTCTCATATAAATTGTACTTATGCAAAGGCACTACCATAATCACTCACTGATCTAGGCAGGAGCACACAGTTCAAAGCCTACACTCAGATATTTCATGCCCTTAAAATCCTTTTCCAGCTTCTATGTTTGATATTCAGCCTTGTACTTTTTGCTTTTCAAGAATCAAACAAAATCTGTCACTTCATGCACACCCCTCTTACCTCCAGTGCAGTGTCCCCGCCCTCCCAGCCCCTAACACAGCACTTTTCCTGAAGACCAAGGAAGCCCTAGTAAGTTACCTTGCTCTCTGCATCCGTTTCTGGCCAGGACTTAAGCTGCGCTCTCACCATGTGCGCAGGTACTCACATTCTCTCACCCAAACCCACCTTACTTCCTGGGATGTTAATAACAAACATCTAACTGGCTTTCATCTCCTTTGACCTGCTGTGTCCAGGACCAAGTCTCTATGCTGACAGCCGAGCGCCTCTATCCACACAAGACAGACCTGCGACTTAACCGCCTGGGAAGGTGGTGTTCTCCTCTCCTTTCTGGCTTTGGGCACACATCCGTAGCACAGTCAGAGTGGGTAACCAGAACATGAGTTTAATTTGAGGCAAACTGTCTTTCTAACCTGCCCTCTTTATATCCTCCTTATAAAATGAATCTATATGCTCAGGCAGGTTATCTGAATTGCCTATCTTACCTGCGAGATGACAGATGCATAATGGTAAAGCCCTTATTTCCATCAATCCTAGATATTGTCATCTACTTTTTACAAAGCTTTCCCTCGAACTTCCTTAAATCCAAGCATTATGATCATTACTTGAGACTATAAAACGATACTATGAGGGCCCAAGTTGCTCATACAACATTTAGATTATCCATGTTTCTGGTTCAGGTATTGTGTTTACGGCCAGCTGAGTAGCTTTGCCATCATCATCTTCCTGGGCTTCTCTAAGTCTTGATTTTCAAACTGAGATGCTCATAGTCCTGTGTAGCTCCAGCCATCCTGAGGGTCACCTGTGCTGTCTGTTTCTCTGTCATGCCAGGACCCTCTACTCCACAGCTGCAGAAACCCACACTGAACAGACTCAGAGCTAGAGGCAGAGCTCTGGTGGGAACTAACACCTGCTGCTACTTAATTAAGCAAAGCCCACTCCACCTTTCAGAACTTCCAGGTCCCTCCCTCAGGCTCCCTCTGCAGAGAAGTCCTACCTAGGTCACTTCCACGTGCTCTGTCCTCCTCTCCCAAATGCGGGTCCACTCAGACTTTCTAGAAGTCACAGCTGTACCTACTTCATCTCGTCTGGATTATTAATAAACCAAACTGGTGACAGCACGGACCCCCGAAGCACACCGAGGTGGCCCTATTATTTCCAATGTCCCTGACACCTTATCACCTCCGGTATACTTAAGTTTGGGGACTTGTCTCAAGTGCACAGACCCGTGTTTCCTTAACTTTCTCCCCAAGAATGTCCATGTTAACGGTACAAGATTCAGTTTCACGGAATTGAGAGCGAGAGGGCATGAATTCCCACTCTTTAACGAGTTTCTTGCGAGTTTCTCAAAACTCAAAAAGGAAAAGAAAGAGAAAAAAAAAAAAAGGTCAAAAAAAGTGTAGGCATTAACCAATTTTCCGGTACCCTGCAGACCCAAACACTACTACAGAAGGCATTAGGAACTTTCCTTTGCTATCAGAAGAAGCACCGCGAGTTCAATTCCTAACAGGTGAGCACGCAGACTATGCAGAGGGTTGGTCCTAGTTTAGCCTTAACGGCTGGGTGTGGGATCTTGTCTTAACCACCAGGAAGAAAGGAAGAAAGACCTAATAAAGAAAGAAAATAGAAAAGAGTCCCAGACACCCAAAGCATCCTGGCCTCCCCGTTGTCACGTGGAACGGGCTAACAAGCCTTGGCAGAAGCGGCTGAGCCGCGTCCCCTCCCGCCGCGCGCCCCCGGCCGCCCAGGCGGCGCCCCCTTACCTTGCGGGAGTACGGGGGCTTGCTCAGGTGGATGCCGTCCCGGACGAGCTTATCCCTTATCATGATCTTCAGCTTCAGTTTGGGGTAGCTCACCAGCTCTCTGCTGCGGGGGGCGGTGGTCTGGCCGCGGGGGTCCCCACGGGTGCCGTGGGCCGGGCCGCCGCACGGCTCCCCCCGGCGGCCAGTGGGGACGGCTTCCGCGAGCGGCCCGGGGGGCGCTGGCTGCGGCTGCGGCTCCAGCGTGAAGTAGAGGCCGGCGGCGGCGGCGTCCTGCTCCCGCAGCCGGCGCACGGCTTCTAGGATGCGGCGGCGGTGCGCGGGCGCCAGCACCCCGATGGCGTCCAGGTCCGGGTCCCCGATCTGCTTGCACACCTCCAGGTCATCGTAGCCGTTATCCACGAAGGACTCCGCGTACTGCGGGAGCTGCAGCGCTTTGAGCCACTCGTAAACTATGTTGGTGCACATGGTGGGACTGGGCACCCCGCCGGCGCACACCCTCCCGGCGCCCAAACGGCACGGCCGGCACCAGTTCCTGGAACTTTTAATCCTCTCCTCCAAGAGGAAAGAGAAATCGCAGCAAAGTTTTCCTTTCAAAGGAAAGGCTCGGGCCGGAGACCGAGAGCCATCCAGAGCAGGCAGAGGAAGGGAGAAGTGAGCAAGCAGCAGAGTGAATTCCCCAAGCAGCCGCGGAGCTCGCAGGCACTGGCGGCTGGGCGAGCCGCTCCGCTCGGCTCCGCGCCGCCCCTGGATGCGCCGCCGCCGCGGGGAGGGGCGCGGGGCGGGCGCGGGAGGGGGCGGAGGCGGGCGGGGCCCGGGCACCCCCCTCGGACCCGCGCGGGGTCAGCGCCGCGCCGCGCCGCCCCGGAGTTTCCCCAGCCCGAACCGTCCCGGGGCCGCGCGCCGCATGTCGCTATCCGGCCGCTGCCGCTGGCGTCTGCACACGCGTCCCTCGCCGGAGAGGCGACTCCTCCGCTCAGACCCGCGGCAGCCGGGCGCGCCTCGTCTTCGCGAGTGCAGTCACTGTCGTCCTCCTAGAGGGGAGCCTGTAAGCTGCCGGGCCCACCGGCAGGCCTGGATCGCTTTTCACATTTCTTTTAAATCCTACTCCTCTAGCCCATGGAAGTCACTGCGCTCACTTCTTCCCGAGCCTGCGCGCCCAAGGGCCGCCCAAGGGCACATCCCCGCCGCCCCGCCGCGCTGGGCGAGGCTTCGAGGCAGAGTGTCCCTTCTGCCTTCCCGATCCGCCTTGAATCCCCCTTCCTCGGATCCCCTGCGCAGCCCAGAGTCCGGCGGTCTGGCTTCTTCCGTGGGCGCCCGCTCAGTGCCCGGAGCCGCGGCGCTTTGCCCCGGCGGGTGGGCGCGAGGTGGGGACCGCCCGCGTCCAGCTGGCGTGCGCGTGGCCCCTCCTCGCTGCAGCGGGGCTCGCGGGGCGTCGGGAGAGGCTGCTATTCTGCTTGGCTCGCCCTTCCTAGACTCCTGGGTCTGCGAAAGTTTGCGATGGGTTGTAGTTTCTCCTCGGTCGGCGCGTCCCGCCGGGTCCCCCACCCTGCTTTCTGCCCGGCCCCGAACTCCTGCCTGCACTATGCTTTCTCTCCTGGCTCCCCACCCTTGTATTCTGCCCGCGCGCCCTGGGCGGCTGTGCCCCCGGGGACACTGCGAGGCGTTCAGTCCTGGAGCCCGGGAATCAGAGCAGACCCTCTCTCCTCCCGCCCCGGGATCGCCTGGGAATCGATACAGCTCCAAGCAGCTCCCGTTAGAGGGGACGCTCGGACATCTCCGCCCATCAGCACTTTCACTCTAGGGAGTAAGAAAATCAACCGAGTTTCCCCATTGGGCCAAACCGCCTGGGAATGGGGACCCGAGCGGCAGGTGGAACAGACAGAACGCCTCGACCGCATTTCCCTGTGTCTGTCCTCATGGGGAAGGAAAGGACCATGGGGACGGGCATACTGTCTCCTCTTTTCTCAGAGGAGCGATTCAGCTTCGTACCTGAGATGTTTCAGGACCTGACCTGACCCTTTTTCTGAAGAAGTCCTCGGGGGAGTGCCAGCCTCTTGCCTGACCTTGGTAGGTGGCCATTCGGTGATTTCAGAGTCCTTTCCCAACCTACGCGTTGGGCCTTTGGGCGGGGAGGTGAGGGGGCGTCTTTCCCTAAATCAAAAGAGCTTAACCCCCTCTTGGGATCCGAACCCCTTAAAGAATTGATCGGTTTGGTCCTTTTGCCCAGGATAATACCCGACGTAGACGCACACAAAATATTCCCTGTAGTTGCAGGGGATTCTGGTTTTCCCAAGACCTGGGACTCAGGAATGTCGAATTAAGAACAGCTGCTAAAAACGACCGTATGCTTGGGGAGGAAGGGAAGAGACCTATGCGAAGACCAGTGGGGCTGTGTGTGGCCCCAGCCCTGCGTCACCCAGGCCGCCCCTTCCGGAGCCCGAGTGCGGGTCGCAGACCCTGCTAGGTGGCGACGCGTCTGGGCGCTGGGTCGCTGGAAGCGCCCAACCCACCCCTCCCCGCGCCGTCGCCGCCTCTACCTCGCCAAAGCAGGCTCGCAGTGCCCCCTCGCGTCCGCGCGGGCGTTGTCCACGTCCCCAAGCTGTATTCAGAGGAAGGAAGTGATGGCGTTGCATTAGTTCCATACTCTCTTTAAAGTACAAATGTTTACGTCACGTTCATCTTTATATCCCAGCACTCTCTCATAAGGACCTTGGATTTTTAAAGGGAAAATATTCCAGCAGTTTGAATGATGCTAAGAAGCAGAAGTTATCAGCAAATATTTATTGGGAAATTACTCTATGCCAGGCGTCTATACATATATCGGTACATATATGGTAAGTAGCAGGATTATCCAATATCCTACAGGTGAAGAAATTGAGGCATCGAAACTAATTTGCCCAAGATGACTGCTCACGATGGAGCTCGGGGTTATAACGCTGGGGGTAAATCCGGCACCAGCCTTCTCACTACTAACCAACTAACCTGACCCTCCCCACTGCTAACCAATTAACCCCACCCTCCCCACTACTAACAAACTAACCCCACCCTTCCCACTACTAACCAACTAATCTCGCAAGCTTCAGCTCATGTAACATGCAGGAAAAATTAGGGCTGGTTCTGAGAGACCAGTCTTTAAAAAAAAAAAAAAAAAAAAAAAAAAAAAACTGGAAAACTTAAAACTTCAGACTTGTATTGTCCTGTTTTTTTCTTTCCCAAGTTGTGTGAAAAGCCCGATAGTACTACTTAGCAGTTCTTTGCTGCCTTACATACAGCCTTTTCCCCTCTGGGAACTTAGACACTCATCTTGTCTCAATCTTCAGTGAAGGCTGTGAGTATTTTGATTTCCATTTTATAATCAGGGCAGCTGGTTTGGGGGAAGATGATGACTTGCCCAGGGTCAAACAGTAAATCAGGACAGAGACAAGAGCACACCTGCCTTGTCAAAGAGCCTCCCTGACTGGCAGCAGCACTATCCAATTAGGAAATAAAGCACCCTGGTCCTCTCTTTGGAAGGGAAGCCTTTTATAAATTAATCATTTGTTAATAACTCATAAATACTACATAAAACCTACTCACTTTTGACCTCTAGAAGAAACCTGCTATCTGGAGACTTCACTAGTTCTGAGCTAAAGAGACTTTTTTTTTTTTTCTCCAGGTTTCCCTTCTACTTCTCTTATACGCTTCTCCTACACTTGCTCAATTCTTCTTTGTGTAAACCCTTGAGGCTTGTACCTTTCTACTATTTGCCTTAGCATAGGGAACCTCTTTATAGATTTCATTCTAGAGGCTACTACATGTAATCTCAAATGCAGAAGTTGTGCAGTCTAAATGTGTCTACGTCCTATAGAGGCCCTTGGCTATAGTCCAAAGTAAAACTGGCAAGAACAATGATTGGCTAATTTTACAATTTGGAACTGTACCTTTTAGAGCTAGAAAAAAGACCCTGTGAGATCATCTCCAGCATTCAAACACATGGAAGAAGTCCAGGCTCAGAAAGATCAAGTTTCTTACCTAAGGTCACACAGCTAATTTGTGATGGAACTGGGACAAGAACCCAGATCTGTGGCCTTACGTTGCTCTTTGCAATACTGCATTACCTCATTTTTGCTGTAAGCACCTGACTACTGTCAAAATCATTCATTTACTCATCAAATGTTTATTAAGTAGGCACTTCAGTGCCAGACACTAAAGCAAAAAGAGAAGAGTTTTTCTTCCTTAATTGGAACTGGAGAGATTTCAGCGTTTTAAATATGTAGAGAATAAACATAGTTTTTTATATGATAGTTCACAAATTGTGAAGATTACAAAGGTACAAAGGGGGTGATTTCGTCTATTTTTAGTATTAGTGAAATTCTGTGAATCATAACATTAGCCAAAATTTGAAATCAAACTACATTTGACATCCAGAGAAAAATGTACTTAAACAAAACAGTGGCTATTATGCTCCTAGTCACAGCCTTAGACCACCACATTAATTTATTCAGCATACATTGTCAAATAACTATGATTCTACAAGTTAATTTTGAGTGGTTTTGCTTTATTAGAGTTTTTTTCTTTACATAAAAAATTTTGAAAATGTTTATCATGCTGATTATTTAATATATTTGGGGCCAGACTTTATTTTGCCCCAGTGAAAACCATTGCCCTTTGCCTAATGAAAATTAACAAGAAAATAGGTTGTGCACAAAGTTTCTTTTTAGGCAGCATTTTAGAACTGTTTTGCAATGGTAATCATTATGGCAAAATGCCTGTTGATACTCTGTGTCATTAATTAATGATAATTATATTCAGGTCTTAAATCCTAAATATCAAAAAACAGCTCTTCTACTTTGCTCAGTAACTCAATTTAAGGATCTAGAGTGCAAAATAATTTGTTATGAGATTTTCTTGGTGCCCCATTAGGTTTCATATACAATTTTATTTAGAAGATAAATGTTCGCACCTAGCATGTGTTAAAAATTAAATTCCATTAACATCTATTAAATGTCAGTCCCCAGGGTGTCTAGCCTTGTAAAAGTCAAAGATATATAATATTAATCTTAAAATGCAAAATATGTCTTGCCTGGGCTTCAACTATGAGCTAAAAAGCATCTAGAAGTAATGGATGCCATGGGGAGAAATGAGAATAATGGGCTTGAGTGATGTAACAGGCAATCTTTCTCCAGTGGCTGGGAGTGAGGCGTTGGGTTGGCAACTTAATTGAGGGCAGGCTGGGTGGGGGTGTCTGTTAATATGTCTGAGCTGTATACATTAGACTTGTGTGTGACAACACACATATGAAAGAAGGAAAGACAAGGAACAGTAGGGAGTAGCAGCAGGATTCCATTAGATTATTCATTGCTGTTATAACAGGCCTTTCTTTCTTCAAAGAAGGAACAATGGGGAAAAATGCATGTTCAAGAAGTCATAGACTTAGAGGTCACTAACAGAAAGACAGCCAAGCTAGAGACTGTATTAGTGATAGAGAAATAAAATTAAATCCATTTTAAACACTTCTTATTCTCTCGTCCCTGGTAATCCCCCCAAAATTTTATATTTTAAAATGCACTCGAGAAGGAAAGGATGAATCCAGTGTCTCTGAAGGCAAAAGTGACAGATGCAGTGTTTTGTTAGACAACGACCGGCAGCTCTTGGGAATACCTTCTTCTTTTCTGTTCTAACTCAGCAGGTTAGCTTAGCACCTAACATTAGGTTATATAACCTTATTGTATTGATAGATGCTATTTCAGACAAGTGCAAGTTATTTATATAAGTACTACAAGGAAATCATTCAATTTTTGACCAGTTATCCAAATTCAATAAACAACAGTTGTTCCCATCTGATGTTCTCTTCCCATACAGGAGTTAGGACAGTGATTCCGTGGGATCTACTTCCTAAGACCTACTTGGCTTCTGATGACTGAGAGGTCGTTGGTCCCTCTTCAGGGAAAGTAATTTTATGTATTTGTTTTAAAATCTTTAGTTCTTCTTATCTGGTTTAAACTTGCTATTGAAATAGATACTTTATTACTCTTGACCCCTTAACTTATAAGAAACCTGCTCATAATTAGAGCTCTTATGGACACGTGAGATCTTGCCCCCTTTCCAGCTTTGGAACAGGCAGGATGGAGTACATCCCAGTTTTGAAACTATCCCTGACCTTGGAGGCCACTTTTTACATATGTATGAAATGTTAGATCCTATTTACAGACATATAAAGACAAGACCTAGGTGGTGCATAGGATCCTTACATCAGCAAAGCCCAGTTCCTAAAAGTATGGTTGGCAAATCCAGAAATAGGACATGTTTTGAATATATCTTCAAAACTTTTGAGCTTAACACTTTGAGCAAAGCCAAATTTCAGACTCTTCCTTGGGATCATTCAGCTGTCTTGTCTGAGTCAGCCCAGCCCACAGCTTGGACCAGGGACAGGGTCTTCGCATCATGCTCTCAGCCAGCATGCCGTGGCCTCAGAGAACTTTCTGTGGTCACGGGCAAGGAAAGAGGGTTTTCAGGGAGCTTCCTAGAAAAATAATATAGATGGCATATCCCTTATACTTTACAACAGGATGAATTCCAGATGTATCAGAAATTTAAAGACTAAGATGAAACGGTATACTTAATTAAAAGAAAACATGGATATGTTCCTCTATAATCTGGGATTGGGGAAATCTTTCCTAATTCTGAAGGCAGCAGTGCTTAAAAAAAATGTTGATATTTTTGATCACATAAATCTGATAAACCTTTGCATGGAAAAAAAAAAGCTCTATTAGCAAAATAAAAAGACAAAGGATACTTTGACCTTGTGGGAAAAAAGTTTAGAGCCTATAGAGCAATCAAAGTTTGATATAGCTGATACCGAGAAAGCACCTAAAAATAAAGAAGGAAAAAGCCAACAGGCCTCTGGAAAAATGAGTTCCCAGGAAAAAAAAACAAATGGATCTTCCTTTGAAATGATTCTCTACTCCCCTCAAAGTAAGAAAAATGCACATTCAAACTAATAATGTTAATATACTGAGAGACCTTCTCTTCCCTATCAGATGAGCAAAAATCCTTAAGTTGAGCAACAAATTCTGTTGGCAAGGCTGAAGAGAAACAAGAATTCTCATAGACAGAGGGTAAAAATAAAGACAAAATGGTGTAACCTCTTTGTTGGTCTGACTTAGGAAAGTAGAGTCCACATTATTTAATTTAATAGAAACAAAATTGTTAACCAGGTATCCAAGAATCTAAAGGGCAAAATAAACCCTGAGGTATCCCGCATGTAGTAACTTCAAGAAGTAGCTATTATCCTTAAAGACTGGGGGGACAAAAGAAGAAGGTTGGGATTGTAAGAATTAGAAACTGGGAGAAGCACCCCTGCTGAGCTGGGACCCATAATTCTGAGAAGGGAGTCCTGCCTGCTTGGTGAGCAGAAAGACCCCCATCAGACCTGGAGGAAGGAACACCAGCTGGGCCTATAGGAACCTCAGGAGGACCTTGCAGAGCAAAGACTCAGACTTCTGAGGAGGGACTGCTGACTGGCTGGTGTGGATACCTCAGAGTGAGTTCTAGAAGTGTGGAAAACTGGGAACTGTAACCTACTCCTACTTAGAAAACTGTGACCAGCCATGGTGATGCTGACAGAAAGAGGAAACAAAGCAGAAAGCAGCTAGTCCCTGGATCCTTCTTTTTCTGGCCCTTCCGTCTACTTCTCGCATGCTTTTGGCAATACTTAACAGGGTAAAGCAGAAATGTGTGCACAGTCCTAGCCCGAGCTTGAAGTAGAGGGTAAAACAGTAAATACAGAAATGAGAAAAAATAACTGAATACAGAACAATGCCTATGGAGGGGCTTTGGCAATATACAACAAATTTCAAGTGCATTTTCCCTTGAACTTGTACAATCCCACGTCTAGAACTCTATCCCGAAGATCACTAGCAAAAATTTAAAAGGTAAAAGTATGCACAAGACTATTCATCACAGCACTCTTTGTAATAACTAAATTTTGGAGCCAACCCACACGTCCATTAATAAGGGAGTGATGGAATAAGCTGTGGTACATCACCACAATGAAGTACTTGACAACTGTTAAAAGGATTGAAGACTATTTCTGTACACTGGAATGAAGTGATCTTCAGGGTATGTCACTACAGTTGGCCCTTGAACAACATGAGCTTGAACCTCATGGATCTATTTATACATGGATTCTCTTCCACCTCTGAGACAGCAGGACCAACCCTCCTTTTCTCCTCCTCCTCTGCCTATCAGCTTGAAGATGACAAGGATAAAGACCTTTATGATGATCCACTTCTACTTAATGAATAGTAAATATATTTTCCTTATGCTTTTCTTAATAATATTTCCTTTTTTCTAGATTACTTTACTATAACAATATAGTATATATTGCATATATAAAAATGTGTTAACTGACTGTTTATGTTATTAGTAAGGCTTCTGGTGAACAGTAGGCTATTGGTAGTTAAATTTCTGGAAATTCAAAAGACTTGCTCAGATTTTTGACTGCAACGTGGGGTTGGCACCTCTTACTCCCATGTTGTTCAAGGGTCAACTGTATGTGGGGGGGAAGCAAGGTGGAGAAAAGTACGTATTAGTATGCTACTCTTTATATAAAATGGAGGAGGTATGAATGTATATCTGTTAATATAAAACAATGGAAGGAGAAACATACAATTTGAGAAATGATTACCTAAAGAAGGATGGATGGAATACAGTAGAGGGGATGAGGATAGGACCTAGACATCTTTGGTTTTTTTTTTTTTTTTTTTTTTTCTCTCCTTTTTTATTTTTTTCAATTTAATTTTACAGAATCAAAGAGTCTAACAGTATATCTTGTTAGATACAGTATGTCCTCATAATGTATACATTATTTCTTGTACAATGATATGAAATAATATGGGAAATATTCATGATAAATTATTAAGTGAACAGTGCAAGTTAAAAACAATAGTTTCATATTTTTTTCCCCACCCCCCCTTTCCCGAGTCAGCACCTTCAAGTGTTACCACTCCCCAAACGGTGCGCAATGCACTCATTGTGTAGGCATACCCCCATCCCCTCCCCCACCCCCCACCTCAGTCTGATATCCAATTGGTGTCGTTCCCAGATTTGTATTTAGGTGATGATCAGGGAAACCAATTTTCTGGTGAGTACATGTGATGCTTGTTTTTCCATTCTTGGGATACTTCACTTAATATAATGGGTTCCAACTCTCTCCAGGAGAACCATAGAGATGTCGTATCTTCATCATTCCTTATAGCTGAGTAATATTCCATGGTATACATATACCACAGTTTACTAATCCAATCATGTATTGATGGGCATTTGGGTTGTTTCCACATCTTTGCTATTGTGAATTGTGCTGCTATAAATATTTGGGTACACGTGCCTTTGTTACAGAATGACCTTTTTTCCTTTGGGTATATGCCCAGTAATGGGATTGCTGGGTCAAATGGCAGGTCTACTTGAATCTGTTTAAGATACCTCCATAATGCTTTCCACAGGGGTTGCACTAGTTTGCAGTCCCACCAGCAGTGTATTAGTGTTCCTGTCTCTCCACACCCACGCCAACATGTGTTGTTTTGGGTTTTTTTGATAAAGGCCATTCTCACTGGGGTTAAGTGATATCTCATTGTGGTTTTGATTTGCATTTCCCTGATGATTAGAGATGTTGAACACTTTTTCATATGTTTGTTAGCCATTTTTATATCTTCTTTTGAAAAATTTCTATTCATGTCCTTTGCCCACTTTTTGATAGGGTTGCTTGATTTTTTCTTGCTGATTTTCCTGAGTTCTAAATAGATTCTTGTTATCAGTCCTTTATCTGATGTGTAGTATGCAAAAATTTTTTCCCATTCTGTAGGTGGTCTGTTTATTCTCTGGACTGTTTCTTTGGCTGTGCAGAAGCTTTTTAATTTAATCATGTCCCATTCATTTATTTTTGTTGCTGCTGTGATTGCCTTGGGGGTCTTCTTCATAAATTCTTTGCCTAGGCCAATGTCTGTAAGAGTCTTTCCTACATTTTCTTCTACAATTCTGATTGTATCACGCCTAAGGTTTAAGTCTGTTATCCACCGTGATTTGATTTTTGTGAGAGGTGAAAGCTGTGGGTCCTGTTTCAGTCTTCTACAAGTGGCTAACCAATTCTCCCAGCACCATTTGTTGAATAGGAATTCTTGTCCCCAGAGTATATTCTTTCCCGCTTTGTCAAAAATTAGGTGACTATATGAGGATGGTTCTATATTTGGACATCTTTGAATATATTTTGTTTCATACATTTGACTGTGGAATCATGAAAACATTTTACACATTCAGAAAACAAAATGAAATTTAAAAAAGCAAACTCCCCAAATTAGGAGTAAAATACAAAAAAAATGAACCTGCTTGTCTTGTAGTGGCATAACCACACTGAGAGGGGCTATTCTAAGAAATGTTAAAAAAATAATAATTTGACCATACATGCCTGATGGAATTACCCTATGGAAAAAAGAACAGCAATGAATCGTAAACTGTTTTCAGTAATGAGACTGTGGATGGTAGCATTGGGATTATTATACTGCAATTGTTACATTATAATATGGTATAAATCAAATGAATAATTGTTAGTGTTGTTGAGATCCAAGATTTTCGGCATAATTGAAAGGAGATACAGTTGTAAGATCAATGGGTTTAAATAAAAAGTCTGTTATCTTAAATTTTAATTTGAAATATCAGTATGACCTCATAATGTATTTTTATCTTTTTAAAGAAAACCCATAATTTCCAGCTCTGTCTATGAAAAGATTTAGAAACAATGATTGACCCAATAGTAATAAGATCTCTAGCACCCAAATTGTGTTCTCTAAAACCATTTCCCACTAAAAGGAACTAGGGCTCCTTGAAAAAATTCCCCGATTCTAGGTTTGGAATCCTGTTTGTAGACAACAGCAGGAAATGAACAGATGAGCCTGGAAAATTTTTTCATATCAGAAAGCAAGAAATCTATCAAAGACAGCCAGGGCCATGCCAAAAGGACTCAGCAAACAACCTGAATGAGTTCCCAGCAGGCAAAGGTGTAATAATTTGAGCATTACCAATAGAAGTAGTAATTTAATTGGTTTGGAACCCATCAAATATGTTTAAACTCATAAGTTCATGTAATATTTTAATAAAACCTTAATAGGTGACCTTTAGAGAACATTAGAGAACTACTTCATTATTGTGAATACTGATACATAAAGGAATGTCTCAAATACTTTTTCTGTTTTTCTTATATGATCTGTACCACGGGACACAAAATCATTGATGAGAAGGAGTTTCTTTATAAACGTATTCCAGCTAAGTAAATTATGGTATCACTAATGCGACTCCTAATGGAGTTGATCTAAGCCAGCAGATTTCTAAGTATAGACTGCTGAAGACCCCTAGGACTCTTCCAGGGAGATCACAAGTTCAATATTGTTTGCATGGCAATGCTAAGACATTATTGACCTTTTTCACTGTGTTAACATTGACATTGATGGTACAGAAGCAATGGTGGGGGCAAAACAGCTGGTGCCCCAGCACAAATCAAGGCAGTGGCACCAACCATGCTACTAGTAGCTGTTATGTTCTTTACTACCACGCACTGCAGGGAAAAAAGACAGGGGCACTTAAGAATTTCCTTCATGGAGCAGTAAAAATTATTAATTGTATTAAATCTTGCCCTTTGAGTACTTTAAAACAATATTCCATGTAATAAGACAGGGCATGCGTATAAGGCACTTGGGCTGCACTGTGGCCCGTGATGGCCGCCTCTTCAAAGACCACTTTTGTGATTGTTTGAGTTGCCAGATGAATTACCCACTTTCTTCAGGAAAAATCATTTTCCCTTTAAGAAATGACTGACAGAAAAGATATAGTTATACAGAGTTGGTTATTTGGCAGGTATTTTCTTGAAAATGAGTGAAATACATCTGACATTTCAAGTAAGCAACTAACAGTATTATTTCTTGCTAATGGTTAAGATTCAAGCTTTCAAATAAAAATTTGAATCTTGGAAAACTTGTATTTGTTACCATGAGTTTGGCAGCTTCCTGATACTTACAGGCTTTTCTAATAACACCAGTGGTTATTAATAAATGTGGGGGTTTTTTGATATTGAATAATGAAATAGGTCCTCCTTTGTAAGATCACACATATCAGTTTTTTCAAATGATGTCACAAAATCATGCATAGGTAAGAGATCATTAAAAGAGGAAGATAAACCAATGGATTTGTAATGTAACAGGAAAGTTAATATTGACATGGTTTCAGGCTTTACACTGCAACTAACCTTTACTAAACTACCATTTGTCTAATCTTGGTAAAGAAGACTATCTATAATTATCTGAAAAGGTCGTTAATTAAAATAATCCTTCCACTTCCAATTATACATCTTTGCGAGGCTGAATTTCTTCAGATACTTCAACTAAAGCAACATATTGCAACAGACTGAAAGAGACACAGAAAGGAGAATCTGGCTGTCTTCTATTAAGCTAGACAGTAAAGAGATTTGGAAAAATGTAAAACGCTGTTCCCTTCTTACAAATTTTTTACTTTGGAAAATAGAGTGATTTCAGATTAAAAAAATATGTTACTTAGGTTGACTTGTAAGGGCTTGTTGTTATTTGAAACAAATAATTATTTTAAAGTTTTCTCATTTTTAATTCTTAATATAATAAATATCCACAGATAAAATCCACATAAACAAAAGCTTTGCAGGACACTTAGTAACTTTTAAGAATACGGATACACTCATAAAACAAAAAGTTTGATAGTTACTGATCTAAGTACTATTATCAATGGCTGTCAGTATCACAAAAATAGAGAAGTTTGGACATTATTTCTTTCTAGTGGAAGTAGACAACACCACCTATGAAGTAGTCCTGCTAAAACTGTGTTGAGCCTGAATCTGATCAAAGCTCTATCTATACCTAACTACCAATTTATAAGAAATACAACAATGAACATGTGGGAGACGCAATCAGCAAAATACAGACTAAGGGAAACTGTGCAGACAAAAATGACGTGGTTTATTCAACAAAAATGGGGGGCAGGAGAGCAGGAGGAATTGAGAGAGAGAGAGAGAGAGATACTTCCACAAGAGACATAATAAACGTCAGATCAGCCAATTTTAAAATGTGCAACTTTTCTGGAACCTGATTCACACAAACATTGTTAAAAATTGCTATTAGAAAATGAAAAAATGTGAACATTGACTAGAAATTTGTCAATATTTAAGAAATTATTTTTAATTTTTAGTTGTGATATGCTATTTTAGCGCTGTGCATTTTCTTTTTTTTAATGTAGAGTTTTTTTATATTATAGATTACAGATGAAATTTTTACCCATGAAATAATATAATGCCTGGGACAGAAAAGGAGGGAGTTTGGGCGTGGGCGTGGGGAGAAAGCAAGAGTTCTCCTGCAGACACAGAGCCTCATGTGGCATGGTCCAGGCGAGTCTGCAGCTAGGGGAGAGGGGTCTCAGAGACACAAGCCTGGTCCATTTCAGCATGTAGTTGATATTTAAAGTCATGGGACAAAATGATTAGATTGAACAAGGGCAAGGCTAAAGCTTGGGGCTCTCAGGAAGGAACTCTGAGGAGCCACAGGAGGGAAGGAAAAGGAACAGCCAGTGAGGAAGGGAGCTGGAATCTGGGAATCCAGCTGTTTCAACAAGGCAATGGCCAGCTGTGCCCCATGCTGCTGTGAGGTCTAGAGAGATGATGGCTGAAACTGACTTTCAATCGGGCACCACAGAGGTCAGTTTCTGGCTATGTCAGGAGCAGTCCCAGCTGGAGCGGGCTCAAGAGAGACTGAGGAGAGGATGTGGAGATGGCAATGAGCCATTGCTTCAACGAGTCATGAGTAAGGGACCCGAGAAGTGGGGTAAAGGCTGGAGAGGGGTGCGTGGTAAAGGAAGGGTCTCATTAATGGCGGGAGAAGTCACTGCATATGGATCTGCAGAAGGGAAGGACCCAGGAGAGAAGGGAAGGTAGGTAGATGATGCAGGAACGAAGTCGTCAGGAGGTGGGAGGGGATGGAGCCCAGTGCACGAGCGGAGTGCCTGGCCTTGGGTAGGAACCCAGAGGGTCCATCCTGCATGTAACAGCTGGGAAGGTGGCGTCTGTGGGCACAGCTGCAGCTGAGTTAGCAGATTTGGTGATGGAAGGATGTGGAAGTTCTATTCTGACTGACAGCCCAAAGGCAAGGTGACCTGCATGGAGAAGAGGAGGACCAGGGCGCTGGGAGATGGTGCAGAAACAGTCATCCTACAGAGTGGAACAGTAAACGGGCTAGACAAATGGCACAGGGATGCCAGGAATCTGAGGGTCACACTTGAGATTATGGTCATAAACTTGAAGGAGACCAGACAGCAGGATTGCACGTTCTCCTTTAGCTGATCGAGATGCTCCAGTGCTGGTGCAGAGCCAGTGGAGGGTTCACGGTTACCAAACCTTGACTCAGAAAAAAGCACAGAGTAACATGCAAGACAGGATGTACATATAGGAAATGAAAAAACAGACAATCATACAAACCGACAGTCTTTTCTGTTATCCAGCATAGAGCAAAGAAAAAATTGTCTAATTAATATTCTGACTAATACAAACTTCATAGTATAGGATTATAACTTTTTAAAAAATTAGCATGATAAAGAACCTACTGGAACCATCCGGGCAACCGTCCTGATGGTCGTGAAGACCATTGATACCTGGAGGCTTGGAGCACCATTGACTGCACCAGTGAAAGGAGCACCAGCATTGATGGGAGAAAGACGAGGACAGATTGGCTACACTGACAGAATTCCAGAGAACCCAACTCACATTCTAATCAAAATCACCTTAATGTAACCTGCCACTCTGAAAATACTATAGGAAAGGAAATCACAGGACTAAAAAATCTTTTCTCCAGGGCCTGACATCAGTGATATAGATGGGCAAAGACTATTTACAAGTCACTGGCTGTGGGCACAGAGAGACATAAATTTTAGATACAAAAGAAATAAAAGAAATGAGCACAAAAGCTATATGAAAGGAAGAATTTCTTTTTTAAGTTTTATTGCATTAATTTTATTCTATTCCTGGAAATAACAGAAAATGACTTAAGGCCATTTTTTTTCTTTCCAGAAAATTCCAAAAGATTATGATTTGATTGCTAAAAGGAAGGTGGGAATAACTTACAAAAATCACCATGAAAGATTTATAAAATATAAAAGCTATAAAGTAGACTTTTTCTGAAGCGGTAGAAATTTAAGATCTTTGAAAAAAACTACGTTCTCCAGCAAGTTCTATGAGATTAATGCAGAAAAAGTTTAAATTTTTTTGACAAAAACCTTAGGGTGTGCATGAAAATGGAAATTCAACAAAGAAGATACCCGATGACAAATAAGACTACGAGGATAAATTATGTAACCTTGCGGGAACTTATGTTCACATGTCTTCTAGTTTCTTGTGGAATTTCTAGGTAAGGGTAGGTTTCTTTGGAGCAAATGATGTCGATGTAAGCATGTGGTGGAAAGATATAGGATTATCCCTTTCTTTAAAATGCACATAGCTCATTTAAGAAATTACAAACATCTCCTACACTCTCAAAGGAACTCTTATACGATATGAGGAGCTAAGGGAATTAGCTAATGGTTTGGTTTTTTTGAAGCCTTGCACAGTGTGATCTACAACCGAAATATTTTAACATGACTTCTTTCAGTAAAATTCCATTTTTTCATGAAACTATTAATATTACATTCTGAATTTCTTCTTTATATAGGTATTTCAAGTCTTCTATCAAGTTAGGACAAAAAAAAGTACAAAATTGTTTCTATAGATAAAAGAGAAACAAATGTTGTACATTTCTTAAAATCAATACAAACTAATAGGCTCTATTGAAGACATCAGTGAAATAAAATTTTCAGAGTCAACGGCCTCTTCCTGGTCTCCTCTGACCCTACTGCCTTGCCGTCATGACACTGTTCTCTTCTGTTATCCATCCTCCCTTGGCCTTGGTGACACCCTACTGATTCCCCTCTTGCAGGTAAACCTTTCTGAGCCTCTCCTCTGGCCCGACTTTAGCAAAGGACCATCCTTTGCTTACTGAGAAACAAACCGTTTTCCAGCGTTCTCTCAATATACTTCTTCCTCCCCATGCAATTCACTGATTCACTAGTAATGACTCAAAAGCTACAGCTGCAACCCGGTCCCCAAACTCTCTCTTTTTGCTGTAGATCCAAGGTTTTAGTCTTCCTGAAGAACAAATATACATGAATGTCTCACTATTAATTAAAGTGATATTTAATTCCATCTGCTCAAAATATAATCATCTTTCCTTCCAAACTGATTCTTCAATCCTCTGTTCCCTCCTTATGAGAGTCAACAGCTATGTGTTGAGCACACTGTGAAAGGCCCTACAGATATAAAAGTGAGTACACTCTGTCGCTGCCCTTGAGGACTTGCTGTACAATGGGAAGCACAGACACCTAAACACTGATGGTAACACAGTGAACAAGCGCTTGGCTGGTTATAAGAATGAGTGGCCGTGGGCACCTCGCCAGCTGCATGCTAAGCACATATGTAGTGATGAGATCTGATGTGTGGTTTCAGACACTGATGACTATGGGATGAAGAACGTGATGGAAAATGCCAAACATTACCTTGCCAAGTACAATGTCACATGTAATACCTATCCTATGTACTGGGATTAGGTAGATAGATAGAAGATTAATTGATAGATAGATGGATAGGTACATGGATGATAGATGGTAGAAAGATGAAAACTGCAAACATTCCTGGGAGGTATGGTACAGACTGGTTCAAAGATTCAGCAATTCTCCTCCAGTATGTATGTGTTTGTGTGTGTGTGTGTGTGTGTGTGTGTGTATACACACGTATATATCCCAAAGGTCTATAAGGATGTTCACTGCAATGTCACCTGTGATGATAAGGCCTGGGGGAAACCTGTCATTCATCATGGGGAGGCTGGACAGGGGAAGATGTGGGGTCACACAGCATGAGGTGGCATCTAACAGTTACAGCGTGACAGAAAGAGCCCCAAGGAAGGGGGCAGGGATGCAGCCCTCTCGCACAGCATGGAAGGCACAGATGAGGGTTGGGAGAAGAGAGAGGAAACCTTCAACTTGGCATCTCATGTGGGCTTAGGACAGAAGGAAGGGAGAGATGGAGAGATGCTATGCTCCTAATTTACCCTACAACTTGAAGGGGATTTGTTAAGACATGAGGTAGATAAAGGATTACTAGGGAGGATAAAGAATAGAAAAATTATTAAAAAAAAAAAAAAAAAAGAGATAGACGAGGTAGAGCTAAGCCTGTGGGCTAGATCTTTATTGCCTGTGGCTGAGAATGACTTGGGAGGGCTAAAATGTATCCTCCCCTACTACGCCTGATATGATCCTGTTTATCGTTCCAGACTCTGGGAAGGCCTCTCTAGTAACCCCACCCTCCTCACGGTGTTTTAAAATGGGATCCCCTCCCCCCACCTTCTGCCCCCACCCCCATCAGAGCACCTGCCACACAGGACTGGGGTCTTCAGGGAGATGGTGTACAATATGGTTAAGTATCTGAACCTTTCGTTACACTGTGTTACAGCAAATCTTTATAGTTGCATGGCCTTGGGCAAGTTATTGAACTTCTCTAAGGCACAGGATTTCCTCTATAAAATGAGATGACACTTACAGTACCTACTTCATAGAGCTGCTGGGGGAATTAAATTAGATAATTCAGCTAAAGTACTTAGAATGGTATTTGGCACATAATAAAACCTCTGTAAATGTTGACAAATATTATTATTAAGCTTCTTGAGAAACAAACTAGACATTTATAGCTTTGTATACACAGCGCCAAGTCAAGTTCATTTAATATCTGTTGAGTAAGATGAAGCTTATTTGTGTATTTTCCTCAAAGGTCTATAGGTTTTGCAATTATTTTCATCACAGTCTAGTTAAGTTGTAGGAACTAATGAGGCCTTGAGGAAAAGTTACACAGTGGGCCATGTGCCTTCTTTCCAAGTCCCTTGCCTTGTTTTCTGTACCATGTGAGTCCAGTGTCCTGTCCTGAACGTTATTCCCCATTCTCACACATTTCTGCAATGGGTATAATTTTATTATTTTATAAGTCAGTAACTAGCAATATTTTGCAATTAATTCAAATGCTTATAGTGCCATATCAGCTACCAACTCGTGGCTTACATTAACACTTCTCTCTGTGTGAGCATGGGCAACTGTGGCAGGGACGGCCAGACTTCTATAAAGGGACAGATAGTAAAGGTTTTAGGCTTTGTGTTCTACATAAATATCTGAACACACTCAGCTGGTGATTCCACAAAGGCAAGGGTCCAAAATGCATTTCCCCTTTGAAATAGAAATGTCAGTCTGCATACATGTGTATCGTATACTTCACACAAATGTGTCTGATGCAAATGCAGTGGAAATATGTTTACATGTTTCTATGATCCAAAGTCGGCCTTCTTTTGAGGAGCTAGGGGAGGATTTATCGGGGAACCACCATGAAAATCAAGGTCTTTGAAGGCCCTTGCACATTTGAGACTTCCCTTCACAGAGCATGAGGCTGTGACCACCTTTGCCTTATGACAGAGCTAACTTCATTAGTTTTGTAGTGGAACTATGTGGGCTGATATTCACCAAACAGAATATAGTGAAATTGGTATGAACAGGGAGGACTAGGGAACAGGCAAGACAGAACAAGAGAGTTCCTTTTCCTCTTTGCCCCCAAATGGTGGCAATAGAAAAAAAAAAAAATTGAGATATACCAAAAAGGAATTTGAAAATGTGAGCTTTAGAGGGATAAATGAAGCCTGTTCTATCAGTCTTCTAAAGGCTACTGAAGTCTTCTAAGCATCATCGTCAAACCTCCTTGAAATTTTTTAAACATGAAAGTTTGTGGTTCTCTCTGCTGAATTTAACAAGTTCTTCAAGCAGTGGGAAGATGAAAGTGGTAAGGGAATGTGGATTTCGGAATGTGCATTGTATTCTTTGTGGAGTGGTGTAGAACTATTGGTCCTTTGGTGATTCTTAGTTCTAATAGAGACTTGAATGAGAAAGGTCAAGTTTGAATGCCAGCAGTTTCTTGACAGCAAAATGAAAATAGACATGGTAAAAATAACGCTTCTCTGACAAAGAAATACAGATTTGCAAACTTTTACAAAGTAAAGTAGCTTCAGTTCTGCCATGTTTAAAAACACAGAATAGGCTGAAAGCATCACCAGAGATGGTAAGGAAAATGGAATAGAAGTGTTAGTTTTCTTATACAAAAAGTTTAAAAACAGCAATTATACCAAGACTTCATGGAGAAAAGGTACGTGTACTGTAAAGTAGCTAAAGTTAATAAAATGTACACCAGAAAAAATTAACGTTATCATTTATTAGATAATTTCTTTTTTCTAATTATCAAACTAATCCAGACAGGAAGGAACAAAAATCTTAACAGTGATTGCCTTTGGATGGTTAAGGTCATGAGTGAATTTTAATTTCTGCTTTGTACTTTACTGTATTTTTCCTTTTTTTGCAATTACCATGTATTTATGAGCAGACACGAACAATAGTAAACAAATAAATATTCCTTTCTTAGGATTCATATTATCTCTGGCATGACTTTCTCCAGGAAAGCTTCCTAACTACACCCAACTCCTCTGAAATGGGGTCAGGGACTATAATAGGATCGGACTCCATTTTTGATGTCTGCTGACAGCTTTTAAGCCTCACCCATTCCTCTTCCCCTGGTGTGCCACAAGCTGATATGACAGCCTGGATGCTCCCTCCCTTGGCTCCAAGGGGAGATTCAAACCCAGCCCATATCCACAGTAAAAACCCAGAGCCAGTCTCCTTTCCCTGCATCCTCAAGCCATTCTGGGGCTGCCTGAGGGGCCTGCCGTGCTCTCATCAGAGACCTCAATTACGTAAGTACTAAAGCTTTCCATACCCTCTTGGGGTGTATGTGGCATCATCAGTCTTGACATCTGAGCCAAAATTTGGGTGGGGGTCTGCTTTTGCAGAGTAGCTACAACAGGAAACCTTCCCCTCACCCTCTTATCTTGTATTTCCATAATACCATGTAGTCGTCTCTATCTCGGCACTCACTAAGCTGTATATTATCTACTTTTGTGTCTGTATGTCCCACTAACTACGACCTACTTGAGAACAGGGGCTATTTATCATGCCTGTTTATTCTTTTTCCAGCAGTCCCAGGAATGTAGAAGGTATTCGTAAACACACAACAGTTAGGAATTGCTCCATAAATTTCAAAACCCTGCAACACCCATTCCTTCATTTTTCTAAATCAGATCAAATCAGATCTGCTCACTCTCATGAGCCAGAGATGGCAGGAAGGATAAAACTTTTTTCAGGGGTGCTCTCCCCTCCTTTGTGATACAAGAACCTCTGGCTTCTGCACACCAGGAAAGCCTTCAGTTAACCCTGGCTGCATTTCCTTGTCCAGTCCCTTGGGGGCCATCTGAAGGTGTGGGCTGCCTGCTGGTGCTATCTCTAATGTCACGCTCTGCCTCAGCGTGCACAAGCCCCAGCTAAACACAAAAACTCCAAGCGGGGTTCCCCACCTCTTCATGGCATTCCAAAGGGTTGCAAGTCTTCCCCACTGGTAGAATCTGCCACCAGGCAAACATGTTCCCCATCCCTCCTCCTCTACCCCTCATTTTCTTTGCCATACTCCATCTGTTGTGGACTGAATGTTTGTTTCCCTCCCCAAATTTATGTTGAAGCCCAAACCCCAGTTCCGTGATTTACAAAGGAAACGCTACGCGAGCACACAGCGCGATGGGTGCCATCTACAGGCCAAGAGAAGGGGCCTCAGAACGAAATCTACCTTCCGGCACCTTGAGCTTGGACTTTTCAGTCTCCAGAAATACTGAGAAACAAATTTCTTTGTGTAAGCCACCAATGTGGGATATTTTGTTATGGCAGCCTGAGCAGACTTTCTTTTGTCAAGAAAACCCAAAACTCAAAGTCCTGGCTTGCCTTCTTGGTCAGCAATTAATTTGCAATAATTCCTATTACAAATAATTGTTTAATGAATAAGAGAAAAATTAACTTTTAAAATTTTTTAACCCAATCTAAAATTCTTCTTTTAGTATTGGTGTGGTAGAGGGGAAAGCTAGATAAGTTACTGTGATAAGTGGTATCTTTTCATACAGTTTTTGCCATCTTTTAAAAATACATTTGTAGGGATTCCTTTATGTTTAATTTTTTTAAAGCTTTATTTAGTATGATTTACATCCAATGACACTCATCCATTTAAATTGTATAGTTCTATGAATTTCATGGCACATAAATAAGCCTGTAGCCAGCACCACAATTAAGATATAGAACATTCCCATCACCCCAAAATGTTCTTCCTTCCCCTTTGCAATCAATTCCCACTCCCATCTCAGCCCCAGGCAACCACTGATGTGCTTTCTATCATGATTCTGTCATTTCTAGAATTCCATATAAATGGGATCACAAAATATGTGGTCTTTTGTGCCTGGCTTCTTTCACCCAGCAAAAGGCTTTTAAGATTCATCCATGTTGTTGTGTCTGTAATTAGTATCTTTGGATTGAGTCATATTCCAAAGGGTTATTTCTAGTTCTTGGCTTTTATGCGTACTGCTGCTATGAACATTTAAGTGCAAATCTCTGTGCTGATTAATGCTATACTTTCATTTCTCATGGGTAAACACCCAGGAGAGAAATTGCTGAGCCATATGATAAGTATTCATATAACAAACTACCAAAATGTTTTCTAAAGTGACTGAATGACTTTGCATTCCAGCCAGTGATGTAGGAGTTTGATTTGCTACACATCCTCCTCACCACTCGTCATTGTCAGTCCCC
The DNA here is from genome assembly GCF_041146395.1 of Eulemur rufifrons. NCBI lineage: Eukaryota > Metazoa > Chordata > Mammalia > Primates > Lemuridae > Eulemur > Eulemur rufifrons. Next base: position 92,866,120 of record NC_090997.1, on the reverse strand, counting down.
TTTAATTTGAGCCAAATGTGTTAATTTCAAATGGAAGTGTACTGGTATCTCAGTGTGGTTTTAAGTTGCATTTCCCTAATGACTAATGACGTTGACCATCTTTTCCTGTGCTTATATCTTTTTTGGTGAAGTGTCAAATTTTTGCCCATTTTATCAAGTTGTTTTACTATGGAGTAACAAGTGTTCTTATAAAATCTGGATACATGTTCTTTATCAGATATACACTTTGCAAATATTTTTTCTCAGTATCTGGTTTGCCTTTTCATTTTCTGTACATTGTTTTTTGAAGGATAAGAATTTTGTCCAATTTATCAATTTGTTCTTTGGAGGGTCACATTTTTGTGTCTTGTGATGATTAATTTTATGTGCCAACTTGACTGGGCTAAGGGATGCCCAGATAGCTGTTAAAGCATTATTTCTGGGTGTGTGTGAAGGTGTTTCTGGAAGAGATTCGCATTTGAATCAGTAAACTGTGTAAAGGAGATCACCCCACTAATGTGGGTGGGAAGGAATGATCCAATCCATTGAGGGTCCAAATAGAACAAAAAAGTGAGAAAGGGCAAATTCTCTCTCTCTTTCTGAGCTGGGACATCCATCTTCTCCTGCCCTTGAACGTCATAATTTTTGGTTCTCAACTTTTCAGATTCCAGGACTTACACAAAAGTTGTTGTTGTTTTTTTTTTTTCCTTTAAATATGTGGATATCCAATTTTTCCAATACCATTTATTGAACAGATTATCTTTTCCCTATTGAATTACTGTAATGTTTTTGTGGAGAATCAATTTGCCATATAGGTGCGAGTCAATTTCTGAACTATCTATTCTGTTCCATTAATCTATATGTCTATATCTAGGCCATTACTAAACAGTTTAGATTATTGTTATTTTATGGAAAGTCTAGACATCAGATAGACTTCTGATTTCTCCTTCTTCTAAGTTATTATAGCTATTCTAGATCCTTTGCAATTCCATGTAAATGTTTAAATGAGCTTGTCAGTCTCTACAAATAATAATAATGACGATGATGTCTGACGGATTGCATTGAATCTACAGCTCAAATTAGGGAACACTGACATTTTAACATAATTGAGTCTTTCAGTCCATGAGCAGCACATACTTTTCCATTTATTTAGATTTTCTTTCATCTTCATTATCAATGTCTTTGTAGTCTTCAATGTATAGTTATCACAAACTTTTGTAAAAGTTTATCCCTAAGTATTTCATATTTGTCCAGCTATTTTAAATGTTTTTTTTTTTTTAAATTTTAACTTGTAATAATTCAGTGCCATTTTAAAGAAATACAATTGATTTTTTTCACATTGACCTTGTATCCTGTGACCTTGCTAACCTCATTTGCCAGTTGAAGTAGGGATTTTTTTTGGTAGGTTTCCTAGAAGTTTTACATAGATGATCGTGTTACCTGATAATAAATAAAGCTTTACTTTTTCTTTTGCAAAGTTTGTGTCTTTTTGTTGTTGTTGTTGTTTTGTTTTGTTTTTGTTTAATGGTATTATTGCTTTGGGTAGGACATCCAGTACAAGATTGAACATAAGTGGTGAAAGCAGATATTTTTGCCTTGCTGCCACAGGAGAAGAGACAACTTCTTAGTCCCTCTTTCTGCTTTGGGAAGTCCAGCAGAGCCCCAGATCTCCAACTCTGAATCTAGGCTTGGTTTGCTTTGTGGATTCCTCTTCCACTTCCCACCTTATAAATATAGGCATTTCTGAATTGCATGCCCACTGCCCTTTCTCCACCCCTTGGACAATCATGATGACTGTACCCTATGCATAGCTTTTAACATGTTTAGGGGACCTCAGAATCACTGCCCTGGCCCAACCTTCCATCATCTCCTGCCAAGATGACTGCAGTAGCTTCACTTCTGCCCTTGTTACTCTACTGTCGATACCCATCCAGCAGCCAGTGACCCTGTTAAGATTTAAGTCAGGCCATGTCTCCTCTGTGCTGGATGCCCTCCATCCTTGCTCACCCTTTTCTCTCAGAGTGTAAGTCAATGACCTCACAACCATCTGTTAATATAAAGCCCTGAAAGATGCCACCACTCCTACAGCTCCACCAACGTTCCCATGTCTTTACTCATGGCCAAGAACCGGCACATTGTAGGTGTTTAATGAATGTTTTTGGAGTGAAGAAATGATAAACCATGGTAGATGTTCTTAAATAGATCAGTAAAGACATATTTGGTGGAGAAATCCATAAGGCACTTGTAGACCTAGCAAGCTTGTGTTAAAGAGTTTGCACATTTTTTATAATTCTTGGTAAAGAAAACATTTTCATTAAGAGCATAATGAGCCATGTTACTCCAATTATTTGGAAACTCATACAAAGTAGAATTCAAAGACACTTATTTATTAGTATTTTTAAAGGCCTCTATTTAAGTTATCTGGCTCTCTTCCTCTATTCTTGTATACTATTTTATTTTGACACATCTGGTGCCTATTGTGTTTACAGATTTATGGCAGAATGATTATAGCAACTTCAAAGAACTTTGCAGTAAAATGAAAATTGGTCTCATTTTTACTAGCTCTTTGTAACACTTTTCTAATTTATCTCTGTCACTTCGTTGTTCAGAGTTTAGTGTGCCCCACTGCACGCTCCTCTGCCTGGAACTGTACCTGTACCGTTCAGATAAACTGGAAAAGAATAAAGTGCTAATGTGTGGGCTCCAGAGCATGGTTGCATTTAGGTTTTAGCATAAACTTAGAATATTAACAAAGACAAAATAGCAGATTCAATTATAGATGTGGAAAGCCTCAGAGACACTAGAAGGAAGGGAAGACAAAGAAACATTCAGTCTTAAAATAATAACAGTATTAGTATTTCACTGTACAAAGCACTTTTGAGAACTTTATCTTTCAGAAGCCTCATTCACTATAAGCCTTGAAATAAGCATTTTTATCCCTTTAAAGATGTGGGAACTTAGTACTCACAGAGGCTGTGAGTCATTTATAGCCACCTAACTATTCAATGACAAAGGATTACCAACCCCACATCCTACCACTCTAAATCGTATGCTGTTTTCACTGCATTAGGTTAACATACTAATGGATCCTTAATCAAAAATTATTAAAGCATCTGAAATAAACTGATTTCTAAAAGCAGTCCAAAGGCATCTGTGTAAAGAAATGGCATAAAACCTTGCATAGAGTAGAACTTTTATGATAATTTTCACTAAAGGGAAGAGGTTGAGATGCAGAAAGAAAACCAATGGTCAGTGTCAAAATTAAATGAAATGTCAAAATAAAGCAGAAACTACAGATATCACAGAAACAAAGATAGTAGCAGCAGAGATAAATGTTCTCTCCATGTTCTGTCAGCATTTCTGTGGTCCCACTGTGAAGCGAGAGTTCTACTGAGCTGAAGAATTTCCTGAACACTCAAAAAACGATTGCTGTTCTTATTAAAGGCATTTGAAGGAGTATAAAGTTAGATGATGCTCTTTATGTGGTTCGTTATTAAACAGTCTTAATAACACTACAATCTACTGTATTATTTCTTTATAGTAGTCTCATAAAATATTTCAGAATGTATTTTTTACATTATAAAGATTTTTGCCTGATTTTGTGCTCTCACACTAGAGGTCAAAGCTCAGAAAAATAATGGACACATGTTATAAATTTGAACATAACAAGAATTCAGAAATGAAGCCAGTCCTTTGATGATGTGGAGAATATTTCACTCATGAATTGTATGTCTTGTGAATTTTTTAAAATACAAGAAAATAAATATCTTATAAAAAATAAAGTAGCAGATCCTGCTGTTGTAGTAAGTTATATAACCAATATAACATCTTTCTTCTTTAATATGTCAGGGGAAAAACAGTTCTAGAAGATGATAATGAAAATTAAATTAAATATAAAACCATTGTATTGTTTGCAAGACCATTAATAATAGAAATGAGTTTATGAGATATATGAAAGAGGAACTGGGATTATTTCAAATTTTTCAAAGCAGAGTGTATCATAAATGAATTATATGCAAGGATAAATTACACATTTGTATTCTAGGCATCTATTTTGTCACCAACTTGACTAGATTGTAATTCTGAGTTTTCAGCTGGACAACCTGCAAGATGTCAGAATTACTACACTTAAGATATTAAAAGAAGCATTTCTTAAACATTCGGTTCACACACTCCACTTACCACAAGGCATTTTATTTTATCATGATTCATACACCTAATGCAATTTTTGTAAATGTGTGTGAATCAGTTGATTGAGTTGTGTATTCATATGTAATGCTTGAAGCTCCAGTAAATTTTATTTTTTAATATTCAACATGATAAACTACATTTTGGAATAAATGTTCTTATCTTAAAATGGTGAATATAGAAAATCAAATTATTATAGACATATGCCTTTTCTGGCTACACTGTGCTTTCATCCATAAATAAAAATTCTCTTTTTCCTAATCAAACTATAATATATTTAGCAGATAATTATCATTAGGAAGAAGATCTCCACATATTCAATGGAGCTTTTGACACATTCACTTGCTTAAAAAGAAAATACTTTTCTTAAACTTATATTAAGAGACATACATACTTACATTGAAAATCTAGAAAATAGATGACCAAGAAGAAAATAGTACTTATTTATAATCTTATCAACCATGGATAATGCTATTAACATTTTGGTACATTTTCTTCCCAGTTTTATATGTACATATAAAATTTTTTCCACTAGTATAAATAGACATACAATTAACATCTTTGTACATTCCTCTTTGTTCATATGTCTGATTATTTTCTTAGGTTAATTTCCTAAAAACGAAATTACATTGTGAAAGTGGTTGATACATATTGCTAAAATTACTGTCTATGATGATTCTACCAAATTACTCGTCTGCCAAAGGTGCATATGTCTTACCTAGTTCTGAGCAATATAACTAATCTTTTTCATATTTTAAAATTAGCATATCAATGTTTATATTTTCATCTCTTTGATCATTAGAAAAGTTACATTTTAATATTATTTAGTAATGATTTGTATTTTTTCTTGTAAACTATATCTATTTTCCTCCTGGGACTAATATTTTCTGAGTGGTTTATTTATTTATGATATAGTACCTCAGTGTGCCTTTTAATTTTACTTGTAATTTTTATTAAATGGAAAATTTAACATTTATGTAGTCAAATAATTTGTTCTCTTTCTTTGTTTTAAGGTTAGGAAGTCATTTCCCCAATTGAAGATAAGCTAACTAGGTAAAGAAATGTCTTATAGCTTTTATATATTTTTTTAATACTTAAGTCTTTAATTCATCTTAAATTTGGTTACAGTATTTTGTTAAGTGAGAATATAAATAAAAAAATAACCAGTCAGTTTCTTAGCTCGTCGATGGAATAATCAATCTCTCTTTCTCCACCAGTTTGGGATACCAACATTCTCAACTTTTGGAGTCTGTTTCTCTACTTTGTTTTCTGTTCTGTTCATTAGCTTATCTGTTCTTAGGCCAATACAACATTGATTTAATTTCCATAATCTTTTAATCTGCTTAGAATCTGTCTTCCTTTTCAAATAAAATTTTTTAACCAAGCCTAGATAGTCTTCCCAGTGCACATTATGTTAAGAGTTCTTTTTAAAATATAACATTTTGAATACAATAGCCTTAAATCAGTCTTCTACTTCAGGAATAGAGTGTGTGTGTGTCTATCTCACTTTTTCTTTTAGTCACTTTCAGTAACATTTTTGTACTTTCCTTCATATGGCTCCCCCGAATTTCTGGAGTGGGTTGACTGTACCCTCTTGAAGTCTTTCTCTGTTGTCTGCAAAATTGACCTTTCTTCCTAAAATATTAAACCTCTAACCTTAATTATCCCCCTATTTTAAACTCATTTCATTCATTTGTTTGTTTCCTTCAATCATTAGCATATGGAAAGGAGTTACTTTCAATTGTAGCAATCATATCATATAACAATTTTGATCTTTCCAGCTCATACTATTGTTTCACTGCACTCATCTTAAGTAGAATCTGTGTTTTATAAGCCTCAAACACTAAGGCTCAGAAATAAGATAGGTGCCCTCCCTGCTTCCCTTAATTTCTTACAAAAATAGATATAATTAGCTGAGAACCACCCCATGTGCCATAAATTACTAACCTACCTGCCTCCCCTTCTATTTCAGTGGGAGAAGCTCATGCCCTGAACTCCACCAGCCTCTCCACCAGAGTGATGGAGGTCCTCGCCTCGGTGGTCTACATGATTTTGCTTCTGCAGTTTCCCTTTCTCTTTCTTGTATGTTTCCCTATCTCAATGAAATTATTGTCATCTGCATACAAATTTGTCTAATGTTTCCCTTCTTAAAAATACTTCCTTGACTCTATGACCTGCTCTGGGCACATCACTATTTTTCATTATTCTTTACAGCAGAATTTGCAAAGTTATTAATCTAGTCTCCACTTCCTCATCTCCCCTGAGCCCCTCTCCATCAAACATCTTTTCTGTCCACTCTCTTGAAAGGTTACCAGCGACTTCCACGTTGTCCAATCCAAAGGGCTCTTCTCTATTCTCTCTGCAGGAGGGAGTCAATCATTCAACCCTCTGAAAATACTTCTTCTCTTGGTTTCTGCATCACTGAACCATCCCGAGAAACACACAGCAGGATGTATATCATTTTCTAAATCTGGAGGAAGAGGGTTGGAATTTAAGACATTTAAGCCACAGGCCCCCAAAGTGACCACGTGGTGTAGGATTGGAGCACGTCACCATTATCAGAGTGTGAAGAAGTCTCCTATGTCTCGTTCTCACATTTTGAGGGTTGTGCCAGTTCTTGAGTAGCTCTGTGACCTGGGGCATGGCCCTGCCAGCAAGAAGGAGTCCTCAGGGCCTGATGTGCCAGGTATTTGGAGGCAGGGTAAAAAATGTAGATAAGCCACTTTCCTTCCAGACACCCTCATATTGGTTGAGAATAAATAGGCTCTGCTAAAACCACCTTGGAAAAATGGACTATCAAACTTTTACTTTTGTCAAAAGCTTCATTACCACTAAACATGGCAAAACAGGTCTTTTAAGGCATTATATACAAATGGCAATCTTACAAGTAAGTGTTGAATGGAGTCATAGACTTTGTCCAGAATGTCCTTTAGGCATTGACCATAATTCAGGTTCAAAATCCTTTTTGGAACCCATGTAGCCTTAGACCATCATTTTATACTGTTTGTATTAGACCCTGTTATTGCAGTAATATATCCTAGAAGCAAACTAATTAAGTGCCTTTTGATTGGAATGAAGTGAGGAGTGTTAAAGAGGCTAGATTCTAATTTGCTTTTAAAGTTAATGGAGTCACAGACTGGTGGGAAGTAAAGGTGTTGAAGGAGAAACTTAGCAGGGACAGAGAGTAAAAAGACACCCCCCCCAAATTAGGCTACTTTCTTTGTCAGAGAGGAACCCTTGTTAATTATGAAATACTCATAAATCTGCCTTAACTTAAGTGTCCAAGAGCTGAGGATAATGGAATGAAAAACAATTTAAATCACATTGTATAGCAAGCAACTGAATAATGTATTTTTGTACCATCCCAGTGCATTTCATTACATCAAGGCCACAGATTTGCTCCTGCAACTTCAAGTAGCAGAAGAAAAACACACTTGGGTTATATTGTTCTATATGATTCATGGGTTCTTAGCAGTAAATACAGCGTTTGCTTCAAGACGATTTTTCCCTTACAATGCCTGCTACCGATTTATGGTTTGTTTTTTGAAGGGCTTTGAAAGTGTTGAATCTGCTAAAAAATATAGTTATCTCAGAATGTTATCAGAAATTTTCGAATTTTTATGATTAACAACTCTTAAAGAAATCTAAACCATTATCTTAAAAAGAAAAAAAAAAGTTAGTGGTAGTTAGGAAATATTTTCAAGGGCATGACATTGCTATTTTACCTCTTCTGGGTGCTATTAAAATCCATGTGGAGGAAAAAAAAAACTTTCACTTTGGCATATTTGTTTTATTTTTATGGTATTTTTAAGTGGAGTTACAATAGTCATTCATCAGGCGCACAGGCCCCAGTATAAGAACTCCCACTATCTGGGAGAAAATGAATGACTCACTCAGGTCAGGGAAGAGCTATACTTTTGAGTAGAACTAAATCGTCCTTGCTCATGTACAGTAACTCCCTGAATGTGATTAATAACAATCAAAGATTCTATGTAATTAAAAATGGTTACATCCAAGAGTCACAGACATTTATAGCCAGAAAGGTCCACAGAGGCCATTAAGTCCAACCTCCTCATTTTTCACACATGAAGTTACTAGGACACAGGGAGGATTAAAGACTTACCAAAGGTCACACTGCTGGTCCTGGGATCAGATCCCATCCCTTCTTCCTTCAACTGGAGTAAAATTAAAGAGACCTTACTGAGGTTCCATGACAGGCAACACCGTAGATTAAATGGTCAGAAGAAAAGAAAATTGCTGTAAAAAAATGTAAAAGTGTTTTACAATGCATGATTGAGCTAGCAGAAAAGTAAAAATAATAAGAAGGGCAAAAATGGTAAGAAAGTACAAATTCAGAGCAGCATCCTGGAGCTGTGTTTGTATTTGCCAATCCCTGGGATCCACCATCCTGGGATGGAAGGAGCCACATACAAAATCTGGAGCTTGAGTCACTGAGGATTTGGACAACTGATCCCCACATAAAGCTGAAACTTACAAAAGATGATAACCCCACTAACAGGGTAAAATAGAAAAATATTACCCCATGAAGGGAGGGAGTTAATAAACTTATCCTTATTTCAAATTTGGCTCTGAGTGGCAGGAGGAAGACAAGATTCCTTGGAAGATTCCCCAATAAGAAACTAGCACTCGGGGGTTGGTGGTGAGGTTTTGAAACAGGAATGCACCCTTCCTGTATGGTAAGTCCCCTTCTAGAACTTCGTTCCAAGTGACCATGGGTCGGCAGTGTTTCCAAGGATCTGGCCAAAGCAAACTCACTCTCTGAACACCTTCAAACTCAGCCTCACACCAGTCCTACAGTTAAAGTTCTAAGAAACTAAACAAAGGCTGAAGGAAACCTTGGCCTTTGAGGTTATATTTCTATAAGAGAGCAAGCAGGAAAAACATTCCTACGGAGACTTCAGATATTGAAATAATCAGAAGAAGAATAAGCTCTGTATCTGATGGGTCTGAATCTGATCTTTTTTTTTTTTTTCCTAAATAGACTTTTCAAAATTTTTTTCTTATTTTTTATGGAGACAGGGTCTTGCTACATTACCCAGGCTGGTCTTAAACTCCTGGCCTCAAGAGATCCTCCCACCTTCTAAGCTACAATAACTTCAGAAAACAAAAGCAAAAAGAAAAATTTAGGAATAGATCTAGCAAAACATACAAAATCTATATTTTGTATGCACTACAAAACCCTGAGAAAACATGAGCAGAAGATTTTATTTCACCAAAGAAGAGATACAAATAGCCAATAAGCATATGAAAAGATCTTCAACCTCAATGGTGATTAGGGACATGCAAAATAAAATCAAAATGAGATACCATCACACACCTGCTAGGATTGCTAAATTTTAAAAATAACTGGCAATACCAAGTGCCAATGAGAATGTGGTCAACTGGACCTCTCATACCTTGCTGAGAGTCATGCAAATTTTAGAGTCACTTTGGACAATAGTTTGGCAGGTGTCTTAGTTTGGGATGCTATAACAAATATATTATAGACTGGGTGGCTTAAACAATGAACATTTATTTCTCATGGTTCTGGAGGCTGGAAAGTTCAGGATCAAGGTGTTGGCAGATCCACTGTCTGGTTAGGGCCTACTTCTTGATGTGCATGCAGATAGCTGTCTTCTCTTTGTATCTTCACGTGGTGCCTTGTAACAGCACTCCTCCCATTTATGAAAGCTGCACCCTCATGGCCTAATCACCACCCAAAGGCCCCACCTCCAAACACCCTCACATGGGGGATTAAAATTTCAACATATGAATTTTGGGGAGACACAAACCTTATTAGTTAGGGTTCCCTAGAGAAACAGACCACAGTCAAGTTGACATATAAAATTAACCAACACATAAACATTTAGTCCATAGCAACAGGTTTTTACAAAATTAAAAATACACCTATTATATAACACAAAAATCCTGTCAACTGTTGGAAAGCACTGTCTAGAATACAAATACAAATATCCAATCAAACAGCCAGATACTCCCTAGTGAAAAAAAAATATCCAAAGAGAAAATGTGCTTCATTCTCAGATGTGTAATCACTAGGCTGACTTCCCAACTTAATTAAGTCATTTTCCCTCCAGAGATGATTATATGCTACACTGATGACATGTATTGGGAATTATTGATTATTGTGTTTTTCTTTGTAAATTATCCCATCAAATCTCTATCTCATGTCTGTATGCTTGCCTGATGATTTGTGGGTCAACTGATTAAACCATTTCTGAAAATGAAAATTTGAGAACTGAAAATTGAGAATTTAAGGTTTGGAAGACAGAGGCTGACAGCCAGCTATACTGCATTAAACCACTATTCTCCGAGGTCATATGGGATGCCTGCAATCTTTAATCCATTGAACCCCACAAGAAAGCCTTCAGATTTTGAAGGAAAATGGCTAAATCAAATAAATCAGTGTCAACAAATGTTTGAGTAAATATCTATAAAATATAAAATTGTATCAACTATTCACCTGCACTTAAAACTCAGCATTTGTGAAAATACAAGTTACACACAACATGAGATGTGGGGTCAGGCCTCCTTGGAGGAGTGCCTAGGCCCCATAGAGATTGCTCTGTTTGGTACTGTGGATAATATTAAAAAGGACTTTTCCTTAATTACTTATCTTTCCTGGGCTTCAGTTTCCTCATCTGCCTGTTGGATCTGAATGGTCATCCCACTGAGGTTCCTCCAGCTGCAGTAAGTTAAATGAATGGTCCAACATCTCAGTCACCTATTTTAGGAAGTTTGAATTTCAGCGCCATGATTTCCAAGCTCTCTGAGAACTCTGTGGTGGTAGCACTGTGTGGCCTGGTGGCCTTGGCTCCCGAGACAGCATTTCTCAGACTTTGACTTGAGAATCAGCCAGGGCCTTCTTTAAAATGCAGATGTTATAGCTCCTCTCCTAGATATTTTGATTTGGTAAATCTTGAATTGAGCCCAAGAATTGCACTTTAAGCAAACAGTCCAGGTAATTGTGATGCAGGTGATCTCTTTGAGATCACTAGGATATCAAAGTTCATAACACCATAAATTGGTAGCATTAATGTAAGTTAAGTTCTGCTAACACTAAGACATCAAGGTTAATAATATCATAAATTGGCTGCATTAATGTAGATGACTAAAGATCCACTATATCACTACATTGTGTCCTTTGTTTTGGAGAAAAACAATCAAGACAAACTTTTATGCAAGGAATTTTGAGTGTACTTCTTTAGAAAAGGAGTTTCAGAGGAAGAGTTTGGACAGAGGAAAGGGTTTTCTCTTTAAACAAGTTTTCTCAGGTTATTTAATTTTTTTTATGAGAGCTTCTCAAAACTATAAAATGTGCATCCTCGGCTGAAATTTCCTAAACTGAGCCTACTGCTCTATTTGATGAGGTCCAGAGGCACCTCCCTTTTATTACCATGGAGATGAGATGAAAAGCAGTAATAGCCATGAAAATGCCGAAAGAAAATGATATGATTCAAAGGGAAAAAGAAACTTCAGGAATTAGGGAGAAGATAATGGGTAGTAATTTGAGTGCAATTCGTAGATTAAAGGAGATTCCCATTGCATGTGTCAAAGTGGACCCGCTCATTGAGAATTCAGGTGTTATAATTTATGCCAGGATGAAGCATGAGGACCCAATGGTGACATTGTCAGAATTGGGTGCAAGTCCAGCTCTGACCTTTCCAGACTGTGTAATCTGGGAAAGCTGCTCAACCTGTCTGACCTTCGTGTTTTTCAGCCCTGAGATAGCATAATAGCAACCCGTATCACGGTTTTGTTGTAAAAATTAAGTGAGATGACACAGGCAAAAATCTGTTGTAAAATGAAAGGCTTATTAAAATTAGAGAATCATCACTTTTATGAAGTAATTCATTGTTTACCCTGGAAAAATTAATTAAATTATATATCCTTATAACTATGGCAAAAAGAGCACTGAAACTTGAAATCATAAGTTCTGGAAACCGATGGGGGGTTATGCTCTACCTAAATCTAAGACTTTTAGGCAGCAAACAATAGGCGAGAAATCTCAAAAAATGGGCTTTTGTTGTTAGCTGGGAAAAAGAATTGAAAACTCTTTTCTTGGAAGCAATAGTAATAGCAGTCCAAAAAGAAGTTGCACTTATTATATAACTAAATAAGTGCCCAAAGTTTCTGAAAAGCAATCAAACAAAGCCATGCATTCTGACACTACTGAGCGAAAGAAGCGTGGGTATAATTTAGTGAGTTTCCTAGGTGAGCCAACATCCCAGTCACCTTTCTCAGAAAGTCTGAACCTCAGTACAGAGATTTCCAAGTGCTTATTCTGGAGAAAAAAATTTCTATTTGACCTCAGAATGTTTTCATTATGTGACGCTTTTTATAGCTGTCATTGAATGTACTGTCTGGTCAGCACTTTTATTATAGAGAGAAAGGCTTTTGGTCTAAGATTCATTCAGAAAGTCTTGACAATTCACCAAAGTATTAATTGTAAGGAGAAATAAACATTCGAGTAGTACAGAGCCAAATTTCAATATTGACATAAGAGGATGCAAAGTTGGTCAGACCCAGTGAAAAAATTAGAGGAGTCATGAGTGGAAAATGCGGGTGTGTAGGAGGGTGAGCTTGGGGAAGAGGGTGGTGAGAGATAGGTTTCCACAAGCCACACTGTGTCCTGGCATAATTAGTAACTGAACCCCTCTCAGAAACATCCTTAATTGTGCAATAAGTTATGGGTCACTTTAGTGATGAGTCAAATTGGAAATGTGAGTTTACTCTGCCTGATATGATCAATTCAACTGCTGAATTTTCCTTATCCCAACTGTGGTCCCTTTCAATCCTGGTCCCTGACCCTTTATGACTCTTTCAAGGAGGTCTTTTTCTTCTGTGACATCAGCCTTCAACACTGCCCCAAAGCAACCTCATAATAGTTTAGACATCGTAAGAACCCACAGCCAACTTTTAGTAGCATTCAAGTTCCAAGTACATAGCAGGACGTCAGCAGGACCAACGTAGCCAAGACACACCAGTGTACTCTGTAGCATCCACAAGACACAACTCCAAACCTTAACAAAATGATCTGTTAATCTGGATTAGGATTCCTTGTGTTTTGTTTTGTTTGTTTGTTTGTTTGTTTGTTTTTAACGAAGTAGCTTAGAGCCACTTCTCTAGCCCTGTGCAGGATGAGGAGGGTTAGAAGGGCGCTGGGATCTTCTGCTTCCCATTTTTACCAGGGAAACCTCATTCATATTTGTCTTGTGTTGGGCATTGAGTATAGGGTTTTATAATGGAAATAAAGTGTTCCTGTGCTTTTAAAAAATTGCCACTGCCCGATTGAAAGTTACCTCTGTTAGATGGAGTTGAGGCACTTGATGCTCTTCTGACAGCCCCTACCCTCTTACTGCCAGTGAAGCCAGACCAAGAGACAGTCCCCGTGTAAAGTTAGCACTGAATAACGCTAAGGTCATTTCTCTGATATTTCTCTGTTTGGGAGACTGTCATAATAGGTTCCTGGTACTTATAATCTTGGTAATGATGCTTTTAGGTCTCTGCTCATGTAATTGCCTCTTTCTAATCATAATAATTCATAAAATGGCTGGATGAGGACATAGGTTTACTTGGACCTTAGATCTTTCCTCAAGAAATGTTAGTTGAGTTCTGTGGGTGATCCCTCAATCACATAAGAGTTTTCAGGTGTTCAGTTTTTTGGTGTAACAGGATTACATTTGAACTTTATATTTTGGAAAACAATTGCTTGTTATGTGTTAAATCTTTTTCCAAGTACTTTGCATATATTAACTAATTCAGTCCTCTACCTATGAGGTAGGCAGTATTGTTATTCTTATTTTTTAAAAAAAAATAAATCAGAAACTGAGCTATACAGAGTTTAGGCAGCTTGCCAGAGGTCACACTACTAGTTAGTAGAGGAGTTGAGATTATGTCCAGCCAGTATAACTCCAAAGGCTGAGCTCTTAACCACTGCCTTGTGCTGCCTCTATGGAGAAGATACCTCGTGCAATGTAAAGGCTATTTACAAACCCTGTAACATTCCCCTCTTTCCTCCTTTGTAACACAGCCTCAGTTGTCTTGGACGTTTCCCTACATCTCATGCATTCAGCTTCCTCTGAGAAGGTTGACTCTGTCTTCTGCAAAGGACCTAATTGGTCTAAGAATAATCCATCTCCCATTATAGTGCTCAGTTCAGAAATAGGCATTACCCATTGAGATGTGATGTGGTATTTGCTAAGACTAGGAAAGTTCTTTCTCTTCTGGAGAGAGCCTATTGGAGTCCCTGGTGTGGTTGTGAATAGATGTGAACCCTGGAAATGTGCAGTCATCCGGATTCTAACTCCAGAAGCAAATCTGTACATGGAGGTGGACAAGGGCAAAGAAATTGTGGAGAAATGGAACTGGAGCTACTGGGTTCCATCCACCCCTGCGGTGTAACCCAATCCTGGGTGTCTAATTATGTGATCCAATTCATTTCCTTCTTCATCAAGACATCAAGTCAATCCTTGGCTGTTTTAGGAGATGACTTGTGCACAAGGGGCTTGTCATTCTAGGTTGGTAATGAGTGCTCTTGGGTTTGTTTGGCTCTTGGTTATGATGGCGTGAACAGCAATGGTACATTGGTGTGGGCCCAGTCGTCAGGATGCAGCACGTGGCAGGAGCCTCCTGCTGTAGTTCCAAATCATCTGCAGCACATTCCCCCTTCGTAAAGATACCATTTTAAGGATATTCATGGTGGAAACTGTCAACAATTCATTGTGATCTATACTTACTTGTGGAAAATTTCTAACATTCCAAGAGGTGGTAGGGGGCAATTTATAATTTTATGGTACAAAAATTATATTTGTAGTCATGAAGAACTATTTAAAGTGCATTTTGTCAGTGAATTTATGTCTAAAGCCCTACATGTATATGCAAAGTGCTTCAAATCTCTTGAAGAGCTCCTTGCTTTGGATAATACATGCTATAGAGCGAGCCTTTTCCTTTCAATGAAGTAATTCACATTTGAACAGTTTCACTGTAGCAAAAAAGAGTTTGTTTTGAATTATTTTAAGAGGAAGATGATATTTATGATAAAATGTGGACTATTGGAATAACAGATGATAATTTGATGAATAAAAGTTTTCAAAAAATAGCATGTTCCATATTTATTAACACATTCAATAGTCTATTTTAATTCATACAGTAAATGTTGATGCAGAGAAATTTTTGTAGGCATAATTAACTTACGGACTACTGAATTCTAATAGAGTTCAGTAAGTTAATTCAGTAAGAGGTGAAATAGTTAATGCGGTAAGAGGTAGAAGAGTGTTCCTAAAATTTACTTGTTTCTTGATTGGTGTATTAATTTGCTAGGGCTGCCATAACAAAGTACCACAGGCAGGGTGGCTTAAACAACAGAAATTAATTTTCTCAAAGTTCTGGAGGCCAGAAGTTCAAGATCAAGTCTCAGAAGGTTTGTTTGTTCTGAGCGGTCCCTCCTTGGATCGCAGATGGGTGTCTTCTCTCTTCACGTGGTCTTCCCTCTGTGCTTGTCTATGTCATAATGTCCTCTTCTTATAAGGACATCAGTCATATTGGGTTAGGGCCCACTCTGATGACCTTATTTAACTTTAATTACTTCTGTAAAGACCCCATATCCAAGTATAGTCACATTCTGAGATACCGAAGGTCAGGACTTCGACATGTGCATTTTGAGAAGGACAAATTTAGGCCATAACAATTGGCAGCAAAAATGTTATAGCAAAATTTTAAAAATTCAATACGCTACAATCTAATTTAAGCATGAGCTCTGAGTGAAGTGGTTTGTCAGCAATAAACTGTCCTCAGGAAGTGAGGAGCTTTTTTTTTTCTATTTTTTTTTTTTTAACACCTGTGCTGTAAGATCGTTCTACTTCTTTTAATGGTTATTTTGGGTTGACAAATTCTATCAAATGGTTTGATTTTATTAAAACCATGTGGCAAATAGAGATCACACCAGGGGAAAATAAGATACCATTTTAATTAACAATTTTCATTTCTACTAATTATAGGGCCATCAGTGTCATTCTAATTCAAATTAACAGTCCCTCCTCACTAATAATTCTTAACAGTCCTGAAACCATGGGGCTGTGCCTGTGCTTTTGAGCTGCTTCTGCTCTCAGAGCCTCATCTGCCGTGCGCAGGGTAGATGTGGGGGGTGTGCTGGAGTTTACATGGGGGGGATACATCCCAGGAACCCCCACAGGGCAGGAGTCCCACAGCAGAAACAAGTGGAATGCCAGTCACGTTTTTGAAGTTTGCAAATACATCTGACGAATCTGAATGTCTTTAGAATCAGTAGCACTAATCCTTTTTATCACTCACCTTGATTAAGAAAGAGTTTTAGAGCCCCTGACCACATGCAAAAATATATTTTTATTTATAAGTGTATAAATATCACAAAAACAGGAAATTTAAAAACAAATGCAAGCAGTTAATCTGCTACTCTCCTGCTGCCCCTCTTCGTTCTGTCGTGCACATGTGTCGGGGAGCTGTTGCCCCATTTTGGAGACCATTGACTTGGATGCCTGATGACGACATTGGTAAGTAGCACCTATGGATACACACCTGGAAGGGACATAAAAGTCATTTTGGGGAGGGTGAGGTGAAAGTGAAGGTTTTCTCACAGTCCATCTGGCTTTCTCCAGATCCAGTATTCCACAGATTGATAGAAAAAATGTTCCCTGGTCACTAATGCTATTAACAGACGCCTCCTAAAACAATGTGACCCTACTTCCTGGCTGTTGCCTCCTGTCACACCTGCCATTTCTCTCGAGGACGCTGCTCTGTAGTCTCCTACAAAGACAGGCTTGGAAGGAGCTTTCTCCAAAGTCTGAAGGCAGGAAGAACAATTTTCATGGTCTTCCAACTTGGGAAAAATCTCTTGTTGAAATCTTACAGTTTCTCAGAGGCCAGTAAGACCAATGTCAACAGGTGGGCACCTGGCTCTGCCGCTCACCCCAGGTTTACAGACTGGTTTGTACATTGTCGTCATGATCTGTGTGGTGACAGACCCAGCAGGTAGTCTCTCTTTAATAATTACCTTGTGTTGCTTTTTTGTTATCAGTAGGGGAAATGGCACGGACTTTAGTCTGTCCTCATAGATAGGTGCTGGCCTTCTCTGTGGCGGTACAGATTTTGATAATTTGCGGACAAAGAAGCTGTACACATTAATTGCAATATATATTTGTGTGCATAGGTACACATATACAGTTTACCCTTGAACAACATTATTTGAACTGTGTGGGTCCACACATACATGGATTTTCCTCTGCCTCTGCCACCCCTAAAACAGCAAGACCAACCCCCCCCCCTCCTCCTCAGCCTACTCAATGTGAAAACAAAGATGAAGAATTTTATGGTGATCCACTTCCACTTAATGAGTAGTAAATAATGTTTTCTTTTCCTTATGATTTTCTTAATAACATTTTCTTTTCTCTAGCTTACTTTATTGTAGGAATACAGTATAATACATATAATATACAAAATGTTTTAATGGACTGTTGATGTTGTCCCATCATTCAGAAATAATCAAAGTCAATATTTGATGAACATTATTCTAGATATTTCTCTCTGCATATATGCAGATAAAATGAAGGATAGATGGAGCAAAAAATAATTTTATAAAAACATAGAATTATATAATGCATGTTATTTGTAATTAGAAAATACTAAATTAAATTTTGCATAAGCTTAATGGAGAAAAAGAAATGGAAAGGATTTCTGAAATTCATTTCATTACGGGCAGTAAGCATGGCTGCCCTTTGTTGCATAGGGAGGCAGTGTTTCTGTCTCCCAAGGCTATTTGCTGTACCAACATCCCTGAAAAGATAGTTCGAGAACAAAGGCAGACGAAGCCACTGCTTGCTAGAAGCTTGAGAGACACATGGGAAATTGTGTCCCAATGATAGGGTTTATAGCATTTACTTTTTGCAAAATAATGGTAACAGTGATATTAAATAAGACATCAAGAGGAACAAGAAGCACTAACTTTCTAGACTAAACAACCACTCCCCTAAAAATACACATGCAACTTGGTAGCCTCTATTCCTCATAGCAGTTGTCAGTAACTTTAAGCTATTTAAATCAGCTTAAGGATATTGCTTAACATTATTACTTTTATTTTTAAGCTATTTTATCCTCTTTATATTTTGATATGTTTGCTTTATTTTAGTTTTTCATTTTAGAATTTTGTCTTATTTTTAAATCCCTTATTTTAATGGAAAGTTTGTGTTAAGAGAACAGTCCCCAAATAAAGTCTATGTATCTTTTCTCCCAGTCCCTCTGTTAGCTCTGCTGAGACCCTTTCAGATTCCAAAATAAATCTTCCAATTTCATTCTGAATTTTTCTGTTGACCTTAAAGAAGTCTCCGTGGGAAAGAGTCCCAGTGTCAAACCCAAGTCACTGTTCCCGCAAAGCCCCAATAGAGCAGCAAGCCCAGCCGCAAGAGCCTGAAAGCTATTACAACTGAGTGGCTAATTCAGTCCCACAGAGGATGAGAAAGGAGGAGTGTGTCTTAGTATATTTTGCATTGCTATAACAGAATATCAGAGACTGAGTAATTTATACTGAACAGAAATTTACTGGCTCACAGTTCTGGAGGCTGGGATCTGGCCAGGGCATTCCTGACGAGTCATCGCTGTTAGATCCGGTTCCCCTTGGCCCCAGAAACAGAGAGGCAGAGTCATTGAGGCTGCAAAAAGGCAAAGGAGTTTATTGGCTAGCCCGACCTAGGGTCCAAATTCCAGAGCACCAACGCAGTGGCCTCTCCACGAACTAGGACCCCACCCTGGGGTAAAGGTTAAGCTTTTATACTTTTCTGTATGTTAGTCTGCACACGACACGTTAGTCTGCACACGGCACGTTAGTCTGCACACGGCACGTTAGTCTGCACACGACACACTAGTCTGCTCTTCATCCCCGTTTAGTTTATTTGTCCTTTTTTTAGAAGTGGCTGATGGCGTTGGCTCCTGGTTTGTTGACTCTAAGCTTCGAGCTTTTCGCACTGGCGCCAGTTGTAGTTAACGTCATCCAGGGGAAGAGGAGGGTCTCTGACGGGGGAGGGGGGGCTGTTGTTGCATACCTTCTAGTTTTTGGTTACAAGCGATACTGGGAACACACGCCCTGCACAAGCCGTTCATGCGCTGATCATGTCTTGCTCTTCTTATCTACTTGGTCGGAGGGCCCCTGGACTCTCCAGCCCTTTATCAGGAAGTAACTTGAGGTTACCTCCCCGCGGCCTTGTTTTCCTTTACTTTAGTGAAGCCTGCCCTGGTTCCACTTACGCTAAGCACCAAGCCAGCAAGCCATATATACAGAAGCAGAACTAGGCTTCTCACATCCAGGAAGCCTAGCCTATCATGGAGTTACCTTTGCTCTTATCCCTGTTTTTCATTCTGATTAACTATATTTATCAAACAACTAAAAGCAAGCATAGTCACAGAAGCCAATAGCATCAGTTAGAATCAAAGAGAGCACACATTTTCCTACTATCAATTCCTGTTCTTCAATCACGTGGCAGAAGGGCAAAGAGAGGCTGAGGGACAGCAAGCAAGAGGGGCGAACCCACTCCCTCCATGAGGAACCCACTCCTGCCATAATGACATTTGTCCATTCTTGGGGACAGACTCTAGTAACCTAAACACTTCTTAAAGGTCCCACCCCCCAATATTGTCATAAGGGCAGTTAATTTCCACATGACTTCTGGAGAGGACAATCATTCCAACCACAGCAGAGCGTGAGGAGGAGCCCATGGACAGCATGCAGACTCCACTCTGCTGACCACAGAGCCACCGTTCCTAGCAAGGGTACAGGATTTCCTTAGATGTGTGGGAACATAAAGCACATTGAAAATCTTTGCTGTGGTCCTTGGGGAACTTTTGAGAAGATTTTAAGGATGGACTACCACAGCTAGATTTGTTTGAAAGATACTGGGTCACTTTGGCTGTGATATACAGGATGGCCTAGAGATAAAAATGAGAAATTAGCAACCTGTTGTAAGTCACCAGGTGCAGGGTCTGAGGCAAAGCAGAGCTTTGGGGAAGGAGACGAGGAGGTGAATTGTAGGGATATGTGGGAAGTAACCTGTCAGGTAGGAATCTGGGAACTCAACACTGCAAATAAGATTCTATGACTCTAAGAAAATGTGTTGCTCAAAAGCCAAGAGCTAGATTGAAGTTCCAGTCTGAACTAACCTAGTTATTAAAGGAACACAGTTTCTGCCAGATAATCTCTTGCCTTGGGAAGGAGGATTACAAGGACTGAGAGATTTGACCCAGCCAAATTTCCTGATTACAAATGTTCTTTACAACTCATGATTCTAGTGCATTAGAAGAGATTAAAATCCTGGTGCCTTTTAAATCACTAAATCAGAGTATTATTTTGAGGAGGCGGAAAAAAGAGTATACAAAAGGGCAGGATATGGGTTGCAGGTGAGCACACCTTCCCGAAAAAAAATTTAAGAATACATCTTTTTTGGGAAAAATCAGTTTTCAGGGATAATTTTAATTTTTTTCTGGCAGAAATTTATCCAAGAAGCAGTGAATTGACTGAGGAGCAACAGTATAACCTAATACGTAAAGACACACGTCCACATCTGAGGTCCTTCTTTTAAACATTATCCTTTTTGCTGGTGTAATAAGTTTGCTAAATTTCACTGCACCCCAAACTTTTGCAGTCTTGAAATATACAACAGAACATTTATTATTGACTCTACTTCCGGCTTCCATTTATTTATAGTTTTGTTTTAAACAAAGACTATGAATTGGTGTAAGTCAAGCCCTCACGTCCGGTTCCACAGTGTGCACAAGCGTGCTGACAGCCTAGATCTTGCTGTGAACTGCAAGGGCTCAAAATTTGGCATGTCTATGGTGATTCAAACATGGCCATCTGTCATTAGTTACCAACAAATTAGGCAGGAGGACGAAAGTTTGAACTAATTTCTCCTAAAGACGGATGGTAAGTGTCCACGGCAGAAGCATTCTCAAGCCTGTCCTGCAATTCCAGGGGCCCTCAAGCCTGGCTACACATCGGGAGACCTATTTAAAAGTCAAATGCTGCAGATTTGGTTGGGAGTCAGATATCTGAATGTTTTTTGGAAACTACTGCTGTAATAAATGAATGTGCTAATTATTTTACCCTGCTAAGGAGATAAGCCCACGTTTAGTTTTCAACATCTATCATAGATGACACATGACAAGTGTGTCGTGGACCAGAGAAAAAAGCTTAAATAATTTCCCTGAGGTCATAAATATTATTATCGGGCAATTATTGGGCAAACATTAAAGCCTAACTTGGAATTCACAGTCTCTGAATTTCTAGCCTGTGCTATGAGTAAGATCTGCTGTCAACCCTCATCCCAGCCTGATATAGTCAAGTGGAATGAGGGTAAAAGAAAAACAAAAGCCTCCCGGATGTTTGTGTTTTTGAGTCTTCTTTGATAAGTTTCAGGATGCAGGCTTACAGTCCTGCACGTGATGGGAGTCATTCTTAAATTTGGAGTCATATTGCAAATAATGAAACTGTGAATTAAAAATAATTACAGAAAAAATAGAGGCCTAAAGTCTGAACAGACACCACAGCTTAATGATAAAGCAGGAAAGGTAACAGAAAAGTACACAACTGAAGTCCAATGACTGGACACAATTACTAGTCCAGAAACAAGATGGTAATAGTTATGTCAAGAAGAATGACATAAAAGAAGAGAATTCACAAGTTATGCAAACTCAATTCAATCTGAAAGAAAGGATTAGCATCTTCTATGTGCTGCTAATATGAATAACCAACACACTAAACTCTTGGCTGTAGGATATACATTTACATACACACATACAGAAAAGAATCTGGACTGAACTGTGTTAAGATTAGTGCAAAACTACTTTTAATTTTCTGGGCTGGGTGCAGTGGCTCGTGTCTATAATCTAGGACTCTGGGAGCCTGAGGTGGGAGGATTGCTTGAGCTCAGGAGTTCAAGACCAGCCTGAGCAAGAGCAAGACTATCTCTACAGAAAATAGAAAAATTAGCCCAGCATGGTGGCATGCGCCTCTAATCCCAGCTACTCGGGAGGATAAGGCTGTTATGGAAAGCTCGGCGCTTGTCCTTGGGGCCACATCAGAAGAATGAGGACAAGTCATTTGAGGAGAAGGAAAAAGAAGTTTATTAATTTGCTGGCAAATGAGGAAAAATGGCAGGCTCCCGTCTCAAAGTACCAAATTTTCCCATAATAAACAAAAATAGAGAGTTTTTAAAGGGAGGGCATTCAGCTTCAGGCAATTGCTGTTCACCTGCAGTTGATGATTCTGATCCCTTCCATCTCCAGGAAAGACAATCTCATGAACTCCCCCCATTTCAGGCCATGCCTTCTGTTACAAGGCAGGAGGATCATTTGAGCTCAGGAGTTTGAGGTTGCAGTGAGCTATGATGAAGCCACAGCACTCTACCTGGGACAACAGAGTGAGACTCTGTCTCTAAAATAAATAAATAAATAGAATTTCTTTAATTATGAAATAAACGTAAAATTATAAAAGTGTTTTTTTGAAGTCAAGTGGCAAGGGGAACGGAGCTGGCAGAGCTGACCCTTGATTTGGGGGCTTGGAGATTTGGGCTCCTGATCAGGTTCATAAAGGTAAATGCATTTGAGCTGGCCTTGGAAAAGGAGAAGGATTGGAAAAGCGCAAGGTGTTGTGGGAGGGGAGGAGGTGTTGTGGAAACCACAAGGGGGTTTCTGTTGAGGTCCAGATGCTCATCACACAAAGATCCAATTATTGAGACAATGAGGATTGCCAAGGAAGAAAGGAGTTTTTAGTGTGATAGAGGTCTTACTGGGAGAATGGGAGAAGCAGTCTTGAAAACATCTCTTGGATTGGCCTTGGGGCAGGTCAAGGGGGATGGTGAGTCCTGGCATCAGGAAGTCTGCCCTGGGGCCTTAAGAATCTCAGCTTCGTTGTCTTACAGAAAATGCATCATTTCTGGGAAACAACTCAAAAGG
This sequence comes from Eulemur rufifrons, assembly GCF_041146395.1. Taxonomy (NCBI): domain Eukaryota; kingdom Metazoa; phylum Chordata; class Mammalia; order Primates; family Lemuridae; genus Eulemur; species Eulemur rufifrons. Next base: position 92,842,960 of record NC_090997.1, on the reverse strand, counting down.
TCAAGTAGTTAGTTGAGGGAGAGGATTATAAAAAGCATATGAGGGTGCTTGAAATTTGTTCATGGAACCATTTACAAAGGGACAGGCATGGAAAGTTGGGGGGTTGCTGAAGGGATAAGCTGGGGATGTGTCATGCTATGCTAGAAAGACGTTTTAATGCTCTTCTGAGCATCGTGGGCCAAACATAAGCAGCACAAAGTTTAAACTATAAGGAATAATCCGTGACTTCAAGGAGTTTGCCTTTCTTTGTAAAGACACACCATGAAGTGCCATGTGTGGTTTGTATCCCACTGTGAGTGGAAGCTGCATTCATCCTCAGATTCAGACATGCTTAGGCATGTTTGGAGGATTAATGGTTGGCTCTTTCAGGGGTCCCTGTGAGGAGATTAAGGTACTTTGTAAGAAATAACTCATCCCAAGTGAAGAATCAGTCACAGCCTAAAAATTCAGGGTCGAGGGTCAAGGTACACAATAGTCTGTCACACGGAGTGTACCTGAAGCTCACAGCTGGCTCCCAGGGAGAGGGCCTGGTGCAGAGGATGGAAATGAGCCAATGGGAGTGACAGCTGAGGACTGTCTTATCCAAACTCTGAGAAGTGCTGAGTCAGAGGTGCCAGAGCAGATGGGTCAGGCATGGCACAGGTGGCACTGGGAACGCAGACAGTCCGGCGCCCCTGACATCTTGATGACAGCTTCCCGAGCCTTGCCCAGACAGCCTCAGCATAAATGTCTTCAGAGGACACATGGGAGGAGAGGACATGGCCAGGTTCAGCAGTGGCTGAGCGTATACGCACACAGGGACATCCCAGGTACCCCCTAAACAGATACATGGAGCATTTTTTAAAGGGAGGTTAGAAGTCCTGCATTTGCAAGGAAGGACAAAAACAGACGGAATTGTGTTTTTCTCACCCCGGTGTTCACCTGACTTGCCAGGACCTGCTGGCTTGGGTGACGCGATAAGTAGCTGCTGCAGGAAGCAGAGGAAGAAGGAGGTGAAGAGCCCCAGTGGGCAGGTGTTATGAAGAAGGTAGCTTTGAAGAATAAGCAGAAATTTGGATTAGAGGAAGGTACAAAGGAGCATATTCAAAACAAGAATAATCTAACCCAGTGGTTCTCAAAGTGTGGTCCCTGGACCAGCAGCAGAGGGATCACGTGGGAACTTGTTAGAACTGTGGACTATTGGACCCTGCCCCAACTCTACTGAATTAGAAGCTGGGAATGGCACCCAACAGCCTGTGTTTTAACAGGCCCTCCAGGTGATTCTGATATGGGCTAAAATTTGAGAAGCACCTGCCTAACTTAAGGCCTTTATTACCAGATATTGAGCTGTGGTTTGACCTACCAGAATCACCTGAAAACTTTAAAAGGCGGATTCCTGAAGCACACCACAGAGCAACTATAGCTCTTAATGTTAGAGCTGATCATCTTAGAAACATAGAAAAAGATTACCCAGATGATTCTGTTATGCATTGAAGTTCCTCCTTAGTCTTTTTGTTCTCTTCAGGTCTTCACTTGATTAGACGAGGCCCACCCACACTGGGGAGGGCAATCTTCCTTCCCCAGTCTACTGATTCAGATGTCAGTCTCATCCAAATCACCCTCACAGACTCACCCAAAATAGTGGTTGACCAAATATCTAGACACCCCATGATCCAGTGATAAGGACACATAAAATTAGCCATCAGAGGGGCATCTGGCCTAAGCCACTGTATATTTTTGGGAGACAAGTGATAATATAGAAACTTGTGTCAAGAAAGCCATTGAAGTAGTTAACAAACAAAACAAAACAAACTCAGAAGTTAGCCTGAATGCAATTGTACTTTATTCACATTATTTAAAAATACACTATTAGTTATAAAATAAAGCTTGCATTTCAAGGGGCAGAGGCAAATGTGAATTGCACTATTTGACAAGAATTCTATTGGACCATCGTTTTAATAGGGGCAAAGAACAGTTTGTGCGTTTTGCTTTTCTGGCAGCTCCGTTAGAAGGAAGCCCAGCCATCAGCAGCGGGAATGCAGGCAGTCAGCAGAACCGCGTCTCAGCTGAGAGATTGGAGGGCTCCACGGCTTATAATAGATGTAGGAGGCAAGAGGAGGCACAGTCAGACCCTAAAATGCTTCTAATAAAGGAAATATTTTTAAAGGAATAGATGTGATCCCTGAAGATAAATGCAGATTGTGTACTTTCATGGAAAGAGGATTATAGAAACATTTGTCTTTGTTTGTTATTTGGACCTCGTGAAATACTTTTCATTATCATTTAGTACCAAAAAAAAGTTTTGGTGCCCGTATGTGCATGAAGTACATTCAAGTAAAATAATATTTAGCTTTATGGGATGGTTAAAGAGTTTAAGAATTCTTCTCCTCCCCCAAAGATATACAAATTTATAAAATTATAAAAATTTTCTAAATTTACAGATTTGAAAATTGGATTTTTTTCTACATATATTAGAAACAAAGTACTAGAAAAGATCATCAGAATTATTATATAGCTGAAGAAATTAAGTTCACAAGAGGTAACCTGAACTGCCACAGTCATCTAAGGAACCAGTGTATGAGAAACAACCTTGGTGTTTGATTCTCACCACTTTTTTTCTTCCAACTGTATCTATTTTTTTTTTTTTTTTTTTTTTTAGGAGAAGAAAAGAGTTTATTTATTTGCCAGCAAATGAGGAGTATGGAGACTCCTGTCTTAAAATGCCATTGTCCTAATCATAAACAGAAATACAGAGCTTTCAAAGGAAGGTTTTCCATTCTAGGCTACTGTTGCTCACCTACAGTTGATGATTCTGATCATCCCATCTCCATGGAAGACGATCCTGTGACCTCCACCCAGGTTGTCTGCCCAAACACTTCCTTGAACCATCTCCTGTAGCTCAAAGAACAAAGGACACTCCCCCCTTGCCCCTCCCTACCACTGGCCTGAGGCAGGGATACAGGTTTTAGTTCTCCAAAAGGAGTGGGGGAGGTTTTAAAGAGACAGAAAACATTTTTTACTGTTTTTCTGGTTATTGCCGCTGTTACATATTCCCCACTGTCAATTTTACCTTCCATATCTATGGAAGGAGGGCAACATAGTCATCAAGCTACTTCCTGCCGAACTGGGGCGATGTTTTCGATGGTAGGTACAGATTACCAGGTGAAAAGGGGCATAAGCAGCAACTACAACCCTGAGGATTGACAAGATAAAATGGACTGTCACCTTGCACACGATGTCCAATACAGGGCTGGGTTAGAAAAGAAACATGGGACCTCTGAATGCAGAGCTATTAGTTGCACCCTGTAGGTGATCCAAGAGACCAGCTTCTGCAAATTCAGACATCATATACCAATATTCTTGCACTGAACAAGGTTTAGGATTACAAATCCAGCAGCAAGACAGATCAGCAGAAGAGGCAATAGCCTAGGGAAATCCTCACTAAGGAGTTGTCTCTCCATCCTATTGACAGAATGAATAACCAAAGAAAGATTAGTGAAAATATCAACACTTTCTTTGTTTCTTTTTTCTTAAACAGATACTTTTGATCACCTAAATTTTGGCCCCTCCACTGAGGGCTTTGGTCCTCTGCTTTCATAGGACTCCTCTTTACTTTGGTTACAGGGATTGCTTTTGTTATGCTTGAGTCAGGGTTACAAACGTGCTCATCACTTGGATAGTGTTCATTGTATGCACTAGGTAGGTTTTTGCCTATCCTCTCCTCACCCCGCCCCCACTTGATTTCCACTGAGGTTTACTCCCATCTGTGCATACGAGTGCTCATCAGTTAGTTCCAATTTAATAGCAAATACATTTGGTGTTTGTTTTTCTGTTCTTGGAAAACTGGATAATGGTCTCCAGTTTCATCTAAATTGTTGCAAAAGGCCTTAATTCATCCTTCTACATGACTGAATAGTATTCCATAGTATACATGTAACACATTTTGTTAATCCACTCATGAATTGATGGGCACTTGGGTTGATTCTACATCTTTGAAATTGTGAATTGTTCTGTGATGAACATTTGAGTACAGGTGTCTTTTTGATAAAATGACTTCTTTTTCTTTGGGTAAATACCCAGTAGTGGGATTGCTGGATCGAATGGTAGGTCTACTTTTAGTTCTTTGAGGAATCTCCATACTGTTTTCCACAGAGTTTGTACTAGTTTGCAGTCCAACCAACAGTGTAGAAGTGTTCCTTTCTCTCTGCATCCACGCCAGCATCTATTGTTTTTTAACTTTTTAATAAAAGCCTAACAGGGCTAAGGTGATATCCTATTGTGGTTTTAATTTGCATTTCCCTGATGATTAGTGACATTGAGCATTTTTTCAAATGTTTATTGGCCATTTGTCTATTTTCTTTTGAAAAGCTTTTGTTCATGTCTTCAGCCCACTTTTTAAGGGGGTTCTTTGATTTTTTCTTGCTGATTTGCTTGACTTCTTTGTAGATTCTGGTTATTAGCCCTTTATCAGATGTATAGATTGTGAATATTTTCTCTCATTCTGTAGGTTGTCTATTTGTTCTGTTGATTATTTCCTTAGCTGTGCAGAAGCCTTTTCATTTAATCAAGTTCCTTTTTTTCATTTTTGTTGTTGCTGTGATTGCCATTGGGGTCTTAGTCATAAATTCTTTGCCTAGACTGATGTCCAGAAGAGTTTTTCCTACATTTTAATCTAGAATTCTTATGGTTTCATGACTTACATTTAAGTCTTTTATCCATGTTGAATTAATTTTTCTGAGTGATGAGAGATATGGATCCTCTTTCTTTCTTTTGCATGTGTCCATCAATTTTCCCAGCACCATTTATTGAATAGGGCTTCTTTTTCCCAGTGTACATTGTTGTCTGCTTTGTTAAAGATCAACTGGCTATATGTGGATGGTTTTATATATGGGTTCTCTGTTCTGTTCCATTGGTCCATGTCTCTATTTTTGTGCCAATATCACACTGATTCAGTTACTATGGCCTTATAGTATAGTTTGAAGTCTGGTAATGTGATGCTTCCAGATTTGTTCTTTTTGCTTACGATTGCTTTGGCTATTCGAGATTTTATCAGGTTCCAAACAAAGCTTAGAATTCTTTTTTCTAGATCTGTGAAGTATGATGTTGGTATTTTGATGGGGATTGCATTGAATCTGCAAATCACTTTGGGTAGTATGGGAATTTTAACAATGTTGATTCCACCAATCCATGTGCATGATATGGTTTTCCATTTGTTTGTGTCATCTGTGATTTCTTTCCTCAGTGTTTCATAGCTCTCTGTAGAAATCTCTCACCTCCTTGGTTAAGTATATTCCTGGGTATTTTATTTTTTTTGTAGCTATTGTGAATGGTATTGAGTCTTTGATTTGACACTCAGCTTGACTGTTATTGGTGTATAGGATTTGTGTACTACTGATTTGTGTACATTGATTTTGTACCCTGAGAATTTGCTGAATTTATCAGTTCTAAAAGTCTCTGGTGGAGTCTTTGGGCTTCTCTAGATATAAGATCATATCATCAACAAAAAGTGATAATTGGACCTCCTCTTTCCTAGTTTGGATACATTTTATTTCTTTCTCTTGCCTGATTTCTTTGGCTAGGACTTCCAGCAGGGAAAAGTTGAAAGCATTCCCACTAAGAACTGGAACAAGACTCTAGACTTCTGATTCTAGTTCCAGCAGTCTTTTAGTTACCTCTGAAAATAGGGAAAAAAATAAGTTGCCCTTGGGGACAGATTTAGTTCTAGTTTAGATTTTTCTTAATGGTAACATGGCACTGATTTTTTTCAATAAGATCTGAATAAAGCCTTTAATTTTTGCATGACCAATGATAATTTTTTAAATGTTTGAATTGAATTAGGGTGATAAGACTGTTGATAATACACTAAGATACATAAACCATGTGGACTGCCTGGTTAAATTTTGTCATTGATTACTGAGGAATTAGCAATCACTTGCTCCTTTATCATGAACCTAAGGTGATAATGATGGTTATTGGCAAGGACACTTCAATTAGAAACGAAAGTGTCAAATTCATTTTAGCTATATGGCAACATGATGTACTTTCTTCCCTCAATTTTTGTCCATCTTAATTTCATTTAGTTTTGTAAAATCACAAAGTAATCATTCTTATTGCAAGTGTCACAACATAAATAATAATCGTGCCCAATCTGGAATATAACCTCTCACGACATTCTCCATGCTTATAAAGATATAAACATGTGCACGTGTGTGTTTGTATTTACCCAGAGAAAATCATACTATGTTCATCATCCTATAGCTTGCTTGTTTATTTATTTGAGAATTTTTCATGGGCAATGCTACAAGTTAATCTTAGACATAGAGCTTTTTCTTCAGTCTAGTTTCTTTGTAAACACACATATTTTAGAGAAATGGAACAGTATCTCATGTGTGTGTGCTTTTCAAGTTCTGCCTTTTTTTCCCCTCTTTGTTTGTCCCCCTACTGACTTTAAGCACAAGGCCTCCCAGGCTGTATTAATAAATTGTTGTGTCTCTTTCTACTTTTATTCAGTTTATGTAATATGTATTTCACCCTGTATTACATCAAATCTGAGATGATTTTGCTTTTTACATTTTAATATCTCTGAAATGATATCTTACAATCTGAGATTCAATGAAAATTGGTACGCACATGTACATTTGGGAGCTTTTTCCTTCATTCTTTGCTTTACAAAAACAAGATCATGTTTGCATACTTTTCTGCATTTTACTTTCTCTTTTACTTTGTGGAAATCTCTCCAAGACAACTGATATCACTGTGTTCCGAATTATAATATTCAACATTCCTCTAGTGATGGACTGCTATCTTTTTCCTAAGTTGTTTTTTTCCCCCTGCAACAAAAATGCTGCAATAAACATTCTTGTTTCCATATCCTACGTACTGGTGCTTTTATTTCCCTGAGATAGATTCCAAGGAGTTGTATTTCTGGCTTGAAGGGTGTTATACTTTTCATTTTGATAGTGTTATCAGGTTACTTTACATAATGGTTGTAGCAATTCACTCCTGTTCTGGTTATTCATTGCTACATAACAAACAGCTCTATAACTTAGTGGCTAAAAACAACAGCAATCAATCAAGGACTTTACTAATGAGTCTGCAACTGGAACAGAATTCAGTGGGGGATAGTTTGTTTTGGGCTCCATATGGTGTCTGGGCCCACAGCTGGGATGGCTTGGAAGGCTGAGGGCTGGCCAGGCAGCGCTCTCTCTGTCCATGTGTGCTCAGGACCTCTTCCCATGCCACCTCCAAAACAGGGGTCTCGCCACTGTGGCAGTCGCAGAACTCTGGTGGAAGCTGCCAGGCTTTATATCACCTAGCCTTGGAAATCCCAGGCAGTCACTTCCTCCATTTTCTACTTGTCAGGCGAGTCACTCAAAGCTGGCAGAGATTGAGCAGATCGACCACAAATCCCACTGACAATGAACAGAGAAAGTTCTCATTTCCTGAATCTTTCCGGCCTGGATGGCCCTTTAAAACTCTTTAAAAGTGTGGTCCACTTGACAAGGAAAAACTGGCAATTCATTGTTACTTTTTATGTCTCCCTGAGTGAAGGGGAAGAGGAACATCTTTCTACAAGGTTATTGGCCACCTAAATCACCCTTCTATGAAATGCCTGTTCATATTTTGCTTGTTTTGGTTATAATTTTCTTCACAATTAGTAGGAGCTTCTTTTGTCTTTTTAAACAGTTTTATCGAGATGTACTCAATACTGAGATGTGAGCATACCATACTACTCGCCCATTTAAAGAGTACAATTCAGGGCACAGGGGCTCATGCCTGTCGTCCCAGCTACTCAGGAGGCTGAGGCAGGAGGATCGCTTGTGCGCTGGAGTTCCAGGCTGCAGTGAGTTACGATTTCACCATTGCACTCTAGCTGGGGTGACAGAGTGAGACCTTGTCCTTAAAAAAAAAAAAAAGAAAAGAAAAGAAAAAAAGAATTAAAAAGAGTACAATTCAATGGCTTTTAGTATATTCGAAGAGTTGTATATCTATCACCACTAGCAAGTTTAGACCATTTTCTTTACTCCATAAAGAAAATCCATTTCCCCTAATCGTCATCCTCCGACCCCTATTCCCCAGCTCTAGACAACTGCTGATCTGGGAGGACAGCATAAAAATTTTCTCTGTATTTTATTACAGTGATTGAGTTTCATGAGTTTATTTTGACAAATGGTTTCTTTAAACTACCTCATCTTAATGTAAAATATCTTCTTGTTCTTACTCTTTTTTCTTGTCTTCCATAAAAATTCAAACATATTCCAAAGTAGAAAGAAGGTAGAATGGTGAACCTATGTGCACACAATACCAAATAGTAGCCACATGTACATTACAAATGTTACTTTTCAACTTATCATGTGTTGTAAATACTTTTCTCTATATATTTTTAAATTTTTCACTTTGTTTTATGCCATATAATACTTTTGTGTGTATGGAGAGATACATATGTCTGTATATTCTTTAATGGTTTTAATTTCCTTTGTTGCTTAGGAAAATCTCAACCACCCCACAATAATTGTACAGATATTTAACATTTTCTTCTAATATATTTATTTATGTTTATTGTTTTTAATTTGACCCCAAACCATCTGGAAATTACACTTTTGTTTTATTTTGTATAGCTTTTTTTTTTTTTTTTTTTAAATAGTGCTGACATGCTTTGAAGCTATTGTGAAAAAACAAACCCAGAAAGAACTGTGGACCCAGCTCATTTATTTGACACTTATTTAGTTTGTGTCTGGGACTTTCCAGCTACTGGAGATACAGGGCTAAACAAGGCCGGTAAGGTGCCTGCTCCTACAGCTGACCTCCTAGCGGGAGAAAGACAGACACACACATTAACAAAAGCAGCAGAAACGAGCTTGGCATTTTCATGGCGATGAAGGGTGACTCAAGCGTAGCGAGGGAGAAGCAAAATGGCGAGAGTTTAGACCAGGGAAGGTGTAGGTGGGGACAGGACTGTGGGGAGTCCTGCAGGCACGGTCAGAAGGTGGCTTTTATTTTAAGCATTATGGGAACCCGTTAGAGGCTGTAAGCAGAAAGTAACATGGTTTGATTTACATTTTTAAATGTCATGTCGACCACTACAGAGAGCGTACGGTAGAAAGGCAAGAGTGGAGGCAGGAGACAGAGTTGTAGGGGCGGATGGCAGAGGCGTGGACGACGTGGCCTGCGCAGAGGGGGAGAGGAGTGGACAGTGGCGGAGGAGCTCTGGAGGTGGAGGTGACAGCGTGTGCTAGGATGTGCACGTGGGGGAAAGTGGGAAGTAGAGGGAGGTGGCTGTGTTTGTGCCATTTACTGAGACGGAGAACCCCGGGGGACTATGAGGTTTGTGTGGAGAAGGAAATCACAAGTTCTGGGCTTCTAAAGTTTTTTCCTTAATGAAGTCAAATTCACATAACGTAAAATAAAACGAACTATTTTAGAGTGAACAATGTAGTGGCATTTAGTACACCTGCAATGTTGTGTGGCCACTACCTCTATCTGATTCCAAAGCAGAGAAGTTCTGTTTTGAGCATGTTGACTCTGTGAAGTCAGATGGAAACCTCCATAAGGGATCCTGTCATTTAGGAGAGATCTTGGCCGAAGAGGTAAATTTTGAATTCATGGTGTTCAAATGACCAAATGAGATTAGCAAGGGGGAAGTGTAAACAGAGGTGTCCTGCAGCTGGGCAACTGGTATGGGAGGAGTTAACAAAGAAGACAAACAAACAAACAAAAAAAACCTAGTGCAGAAGGAGGTCATGCTTCAGAAACCAAGAGAAGGCTGGTGAGCAGAGAAGACCCACCTGGATTTGACACCATGGAGGTCATCAGTAACCTTGGTCAGAGCAGTTTTAGGAAAGCAGAAGTGGGACTTGGGCAAGCTTAGAGAAATAAGGAGTGAAGTAAGTGTGAGTCCAGGTAACTCCGATCATTTTGCTCTGAAAAGGTGTTGTATGTAACTGGGGAGGTGTGGCCTGGAGTCGAAGGAGAACCTTTTAAATACAGGAGATGCTACAGTGTATTTTTGTGCTGAGGACATGAGCCCAGAAGGGAAAGGTGAGGTGATGCAGGAAGGAGAGGGAACGATGGGAGGCCAAGTCCTTGAGGCGGTGGGGGAGATGGAGTCCAGTGCCCAAGCAGGGAGGGTGGCCCCTTCAGAGCCTGGACACTCCCACTGAGAGAGGGGATGGCAGAGGAGATGGGTCAGATGCACCCAGTGGAAAGATGAGGGAGTTCTCATCTAATTGTGATTTTGATTTTTCAAGGCAGTAAAGAGAGTTACGAAAGTTAAGAAGGATGTCTACTTTTTCTCCAGGCCCTTGGGGACTTGGGATAGGAAAACAAGTAGCTTCTACTTAGAGAGTTGCAGCAAGCAGTGTCGTTGGGGCACGGTTCGAGCAGCTGGGTGAAGGACGTGAACCACTTGAGGAGTAGAGAAATATGTTAACGATTGTGAGTTTTAGAGGACACAGAGGAAGGGATTGGAGATGTGTGTGCACAGTGTGAGAGCCTATGGAAGGAATGGGGAGCAAGTGTGCGGATAGACTCCTGGTGATGACAGAGACGCAGTGGCCCAGGAGCAAGGGGATGGCTGGAGGGACAGATGAGTCCTGAGAGTGTCTTCGGAAGACAGACCATTGGTTCAGCTCCCTCCAGGGGCTTTCGCTCCAGATGTGAAATCACCTCCTGTTGGGGGAGCGGCCTTCCTGCCATTCACAAAGCGGTGACACCCTTCTCAGGACGTGGCCTCTGGGAGCTCACAGTACAAGCCATGCAACCGCCCTGGGTTTCTGGGTTCCTCAAATATAAAGAGGTGGAATGATCTCTCAGGTCCTTTCCATTTCCAGAATTCTGGATTCTAAGAAATTGTTTGCTAAGGGATCACCCCTGTGCAGTTTGAAATACTTCTTTTTGAGGAATACCAACAGAATTCAAACATGTCAACGCATCTGGATACATTCAGTTAAAATTCAATTTTGTTAATGTTTTGGAGGCAGTGTTGTGTGATGAAAAGATCACCACAGGAGTTTGGGAATCATATAGGTCATTGGCATTGCTGGTAAACTCAGGGGCAGAATTCTGGTCTTCATACTCAGGCCCATGTGCTTGGTATTTGAAATGAGCTCTGTATAAATGCACTGAAATGAAATACTAGGCAAATTGACTTCACTAATGCTTAACCAATAATCACACATTGCATTTTCGTCATCAAGAAAACAGTAAAGTTTCTGATAGACTAACCATTATTAAGATTATGTAATAGATTTTTATAATCTATAATAATCTAGATACTCTTCACAGAATGGATTCATTGCTCTATTTATCAAGAGGAGCTTTTGTTAGGAGAAACACAGCATATATTGATTAGTGGGTTTTAGGCACAAATTTACAAAGAGAAGTCCTGGCTTGCTCATCCAGTCTGACTAGTTCAAAAATATGCATTAAACAAAAAAGAGAATATAAATTTATATGAGGAATTAATGCAAAATGCACTAAAAATCCAAAGTAGTATTTAGGTAGTCTAGACTTCTTCTCACTTGCATGTATACATCATGGCATAGCATTTATAAATACATTTGTGACGGTCCCAACAGATATAAAAAAGGATGGGCCTTATTGTGGGTCTTACTCTCTGGCCCAAGGGTTCAAATGTCAGAGGGTGAGAGGGGTGAGGATGAGGCCAGAAAGGAAGGGAGCTCACAAGGAGGGTTTGCCCCCTTGGGAGTGTTTTGGAAAGTTGTGGGGACTTATTTTTGTTCTAGTGTGTAACCTCAGCATTTATATATTGAAATATATTTTTTAAAATTATAAAATTGCTTTCATCTTATACTTCTGGTGTATTAGTTTATACATCATATTGATTTTTAAAAAGTTAAATGCATAGGCAAGTATATTATTTCTGAATTCCATGGCAGCGTAGTAAAGGAGGCATCCAAAATATCTGTGATGCAAAGAAACTGCTTCTAGGGCATCGCTCTACAGCAGGGTTCTCAGTAAGTGTGATCTGCAGACCAGCATGATCAGTACCAGCTGGGAACTCGTTAAAAATACCAATCCTCAGGGCCCATTCCATGTTTACTGAATTGGAAACTCAGGGGATGTGGTCCAGCCATCTGTGTTTTAACAGGCGTTGTGTACCCAGGAGATTCTGATGTTCAAGTTTGAGCACCTTTTAGACTAACGGTATCTGTAGTCACATTATTGTTAATGGAACACAGAGGGTTACACTTTCTGAAATGTCGTCTTCTAACTTCTGCATTTCGGCAATGCTATGATTTCTTGGAATCTTTGATCTTGAAAGCTGAATCACTGCCCGGTTAAACACCCTAGTGATGCAGCTAGGACTAGACTCAGGGCTGCTAGCACCGTGCTTCCTATCCTACCACATTCCTCCAGCGCTTCCGTGCCTTTCGATTCTCTTCAGTTCTTCCACCATATACTGATTTTTTTCCTTTATCTGCTGAGATTTTCGGAGGCTACAAGGAGTAGGGATGGCATTATTGTATTTATAAAAATTATTTACAAATCTACCCAATGTTTAGGAGGGCCCCTGAGGCACATAAGGAATTGTAATATTTCCCCACTAAGGGGGCAAAGAAAGGTATTTGGTTAAAATAAAACTTACTAAAGAGATTTGAGGTGCAAGGCATGGGGGACAGAGTCCAAACTGAAATGGAGGGAGCAGAGAGAAGTGGGAAAGAAGGATTCAGAGTTGAACTCAGGGAGAGAAGCTGAGGGGTCTCTCTCCTGTGTGGATGGAGACACACACACACACACACACACACACGCTCAAGAACTTCATCTTGATACTTAAATGAGTCCTCAGACATTTTTCCTTTGCCAGTTACAAAATATGGTCGTGGCTGAAACTTTGTTTTTACTGATTAAATATGTACCTTTTATGTTGTTTTTGAAAGCAGTTATAAAAGAATCTATGGTGTTTTGTTTTTCAAAATAGTATAAAATCACATAAAGGGACCCAAACTAAAGGTTAGAATATTTCCGTAAGTTTTGAATGAATTGAGTATACACTAAAGTATTGATATTAAAAATATGAATAAAATTACAAAAATAAAGTGACATAGAGAAGTCTTTTCTTTTTTAAAAGATGTTTTAGTCTAAACAATAAGCCTTTGGAAAGCTTTCCTTAGGATACCTATAACAAGACAATTTTGTACAAAAACTGAAAAAAAATATGACAGAGCAAACATAGTATCTTTAAAGTAATGGAAGAAAATCAGGATCTTCTTAAAAATGCCTATGAACAGTTCCAATGACAAGTACATTTATATCTAAAGCAGTGGATAGCACTGGACCATTTACACAGGACACAAAGTAATGTTGTTTAAAAAGGCAAGACCAGAGATGTGAAGATCATCTTCAGTTTTTAAAATTTTATTACTTTATTCCTATATTTTCTAAATCCTAAATACTAAATTTTTTAATAAACCAGATCACTCTATCAAATGATAATATATCACTTTATATAAATTACTTAAGATACTGTCTCTTCCATGTCTAAGAATGTTCAATAACTTTCTAGATAAAAAGTACCTATCCTGAAAATTAACCTTTGCAAAGCCTGCAGTTTTTCCCTTGTAAAATTCTACTATAAGCACTTCTTGTTAAAGGCTCATACAGTAAGGTGAGACATGACTGCCACCATGTGGAACAAAAATGCACCATAAGTATATACTTCAAATAAGCCTTCAATGTAGTAAGAGAACTACCGAATTCTTTATTTTAAAATGCAATGGAAACAATGATAAATAAGTACTGTTTGGTCTTCTTTGAGTTTACATTAGTCTAGATTCATTAATGCAATGTTCATTTTTGGTACAAATAGTTGGACACTGACACTGACAATGTCAACTAGCAAAATGCCGATTATGAAAACTATCTGTAGCCTTGCTACTCAAAGTACGTTCCAAGCTCAGCAGGATCTATATATTAGCTTGGAGCTTGTTCGAGATGTAAAATCAGGCCCCACCTCACAGGCACTGAACCGGAGTCTGTATTTGAACAGGATCCACAGGCGATTTCCGAACACACTAAAGGCTGAGAAGTTCACATCTAGATCTAGTTCCTATGCCTTGATTCCAGCCCCATCTCCTTTACACTCCACCCACCCAACACAGGGGTAGGTGACTTTCACCCAAAATTCCAGGTAGTTAAGAAAAATATAGTTTTTACTTGAATTACCTGATTAACTTGACCTTCTCTTTATAAATGTGGAAATCTATTTTATCAATTATTTTCTTAAACTACTGGGTTAGTTCCACAATTCAGAAAAACACTGAAACAAATTTTTCAGAAAAAAGGGCTGGTTTAGTTTCAGGAGAGAGTAGAGTATTTTATTTTGCCCAATCAGAGCCCTTCAGCATAAAGAGACATTCATATACATATATATGAACATTTTCCAGAAACATTAATTTATAATACATTTTTTTAAAATACCAGCTTAACGGTATTTATTTACAAAAATATTTCATTACCTAATTTTAAACCTTTTGCTGTGATGACAGTTTGTAAAGTACAGGAATGCAAAATAACTACAAAGTTTAACACATTTTTCGTGTTTGCAATAATGCTTTTTTTAAGATGAAACAATACACAGATTTTTTTTTAAAACTGTATTTCAAAATGCATATTCCAGTAATTACCTATGAGATAGTTACTGGGACTGAGCAAGATATTTTTTTTTAAAAAGTGCAGCAACTGAAAAACACCCGCATGTACAGTTTAAGGTATACACAAGCTAGAGCTCTATACCACGCATGCTTGCCCCTGCAGTGGACAATGTTAGAAAAACTTAATCTTGCTCTTTTTCATATTGTCTTTTGGTAATGTATTTACAATGAACCAATAGTATAACCAGAAAGCAAAATGTTTTCCTGGTTCTAACTATCATGTTGAGCAGAGGTCACACCTAAAATATCACGGTACTGTTTATTTACAAAAAAAAATTTAAAAATGAAAACATGATTTACCCTCTTTGCATTGCTTTCCACTGATATGTTGAGTCTGTTTTTCAACTCCATACATTGTCTTCAGTTGAAGTAAACAGAAATTGAAGACAACACAAAACAAATAGCAAAAGTATAAAAAAAAAACCAAACTATGAAATAAATAGGATTCCATTGCCATTAACCTATATCCATTTTAAATGCCTGAGTCAAACAACCTACAATAAATTAATACTGATTTATTTACATCTCATACACTATAAAATTTTAATTTAAACTATGAGCCTCATTGTAAAATACTGGCAAAACTGACATTCATGATTTTTCTGATGTAAAGAATAAAATAAAGAGAGCACTTACAAGTAGCCCCAGACTACTGTACTCAATTTGTAAATGAATTGTGCCTAATAATTTAAGTGTATTAGTAACTGAAGAAAATAATGTTATAACCCTGGTAATTGGGAAGTTATTAAAATCATTTAATTCAGCTGAGAAAGGTAAGCTAAAGATTTCCCCTTTATGTGTTTTTTGTTTGTTTGTTTTTGGTTGCAACAACTGTTTTCTGTCCACAGACCTTTATTAAAACTTCTGAGGCAGTAGTAAGATCATTAGTATTCACAAGAAAAATAATCCCCATAGCACTTTACAAGAAATTGATCAGAGTGATGAAAAGTGCAATTAACAAAAGCTGTAAACAGTATCTTCACATTCATTTTCAAATGAACAAAAAAATCTGTGGGCATAAATTTCAATCCAAAAGAACAAACACCCTAAAAGGGAAAAGAAAAAAAAAAGGACATTTAAGATATAGGAGTGTTTTTTTTTTTTCAAAGTAAATACAGATTAAAAATTCTAAGAATATTAAGTATCAAACTAATAAGGAACAAATTCTATAAACTACAAAATAAAAACCTTCATTGACAAAAATACATAAACTCTGTTTTCATTTTTGGAAATTTATTTTTAAAAAAGGTAGAAGAAAATACCTGGAAAACTATTTTAAATATATATATATCTATATTTTAAAACAATAGTTAAGGTAGGCATCCAACAGCAAGCTGTAGCTACTGAGAAAGATCTTGCAATTATGGTTGTGGGCATTTTCCCCCCAAATAAAATTAATATTTGAAAATGCTAAATAGAGGGTTTTTTTTAAACCATAGTAATGGCATCTTTCCTGTCATGTGTGAAGATTTTCAAATGATGTATGATTTCTTTAAAATTAACTGTATCTCGATATGAGATACCAATATTTCTTATTATAAGCGTAAAACATAATTTTTTGTATGGATAATATACATACTTTTTAAGTACTTTGACTTAAACTTAACAAGTTCACCATTTTTAAAATTAAAGAGTACATTTATAAAAATTCCATTTTAAAACTAAAAGTATATTCTCTAGCAGTATGTATAAATATAACATGTTACTGTATGATCTTAAAACAAATCTGAAAGTGTTGCAATAATTAAGACCAAGAACACTGAAACATACAGCAAATTATTTTACTATTTTTTAAATCTTTGAAAACTATATAAAACCCTATTGAAGGTTTTAAAACTGATCAGTTTGTTTAAGGTGCAGGTAGCAGCATATTCATGATTTTGGCATGTTTTATACATATGTATCACTTGATTTAAACTGAGAAATGTGGATTAAATGATAATAAAAAGTTTTCATTACCTAAAAAAGTGCAGAAAAAATTCAAGTTTAAAGTTCAGTGCTCTTTATTTTGCAGAAACAAATAAAGTCCCAAAAGTTAAAATGTAAAATAAATCTTTGCCACAAAAAATTTACCTTTGGATATAGCTTTTCTAATGTCACATGAGAAATGCCTTAAGGAAAACATATATGGAATATAGAACCCAGGGTAAAAACTTTGAACTCCGTGGTGTCTTCCACATATTCTTCCTTTTCTCAGCTGTCTCCCCAGCACCCCTGTAACCTAAAAGTATGTAACACTTTCAGACTTGTTTAAAACACTCACATACCCACATAAATTAATTTCAGAGGAACCTACAATTAAGTTCTAAGCAAAAGAAATTCTTCTTTCTTTACTTTAAACTACTACACTTAATTAAATTGTAATATACTTACAGACAAGTAGCAGCATTTTTCACATCCATAAAAAATCAAATTAAGAAGTTAGTAATAGCTCAGTTGAATCTATAACAACTTTTTGGAAACACTTTGTACAATTGAAATGCAAATGAAAATTGTTAAGATGATGCAAAACTTCAAATGGACGTAATCTACTGAATTTGTCAGAATATAAGATTTCAAATAACTTTCTAAGCAAATACATATGGATTTTAGTTTGAAAAGTGAAATGAACTGGATATATGGTACATACAGAAAAACTACTTCCTACTGACAAATTGCTAATCAATGAATACTTCAATGATTTTAGAGGCAAGGACAAATGTAGTAAAACAATGTTGAAGATATGGAGAGAGCACATGAAAATCTTTCATTTTTCTGATATTTTCTATGTTAACCTTTTTTTTTTTTTTTTGGTTAGTTTTCCTGAAATCGTGGCTTGCTGGTGACTATTACTTTCTGCATTTAAAAAGAAAAAAAAATAGAGATGTTATCTCAAATTACAATAAATTCCCTGGGTTAGTTATTACTGCAGACTGTCTCTTATCTACAGACTGAATCAAGTATAACTCTAAGAAGCTTATTTCCTATACTCAAACATACTTCAAGCTTTTTAATCCTAACTGAGTCCCTAGTTTGTTGTGCATAATTTGTAGATTAATTTAAAAATTAAATAACTCAAAACATCAATTTAAGATTTTCTTATAAAATCCTCAAAATCCATCTCAGGTCAATGTAGCTACTTCTCTATTTGAAAATAATTACAAGAGTGGTTCATTTTATATACAACAGGAAAAATGACAGTAAAAACTGAAGTTAATATACAAATAACACAAAGTAACACAGCAAATTAAATAACTGTGGCTCATATGACCTTCACATCGATAGGGAATCAACCAGTATATTAATTTACTTAATGCTTCTCAACTTCTTCAAATCCATAACTGTTGATTTTATCGATGACATTCACAAAACTGTACCTTTTAAAAAGGACCTAATACTTCCTGTGACATATCATGGAACAACAGGTTTACTGAATAATAGATAATACAAATTAAGCAATTCATAAACTGTTGAATGCTCATCAGACAGCTGACATTAACTAAACAGAAATATGTTATCATCAATACTTTCTATAAATTCAAAAACTGTTGAAAATGATCGTATTTTTAAAATATTTCTTTTGGCTTGATCAATTATCTCCATCACATATATTTAGTCCCTACTGAATGATATTTAAAGTAAACTTTGATGTAAACTTTTGTATCCAGTAGTGCACATTATAAAATGTAAACATAAAAGCTTTATTAATGAAGAGTAAGGAGGAAAAATGGCATAACAGACTGCACGAAAAAGTTAAGATGTCCTACATATACCTTTAATGATCATATGGAAGGGAAAAACAACCATCATGTTTGCTATCAATTTGTGCTCTGATTATCTCCTAATGAAAAAAGAAAATGATTTAAAACAATTTTTTATAGAAGACAATATTTAAATTTCATTAACATTAATTTTAATGCTTCTACTTTGCTCCTACTTCGTTGCTTTAACAATAATTGATGATAATCTCAGATTAGCCACCTTATGAGACTGCTTATTTCCACATCTACAGAGTGGTTTCTTTCCTGTCCGTAATGCTGTTCTATGAATCAATCATTCATAAGTCCATTGCTGGTCTCAATTTGCATTATGCTCCAATACAGAAATAATTTAGTTATCAAAGTGTATGTATTTTCCTTTCTTTTTGGCTTTTTAAAACCTTGAAAGGATATGTACACAGATTTATAGTATATTTCTACAGAAAATGTTTTGTAGGTCATCAGACTAGACTCTTACATAGATAATTATTGACAACAGATGCTTGTAATTTTCCATGCGATAGCATGTGCACTAAGATTTAATTGACTCATCACCTGAGTGTATTAGGACTGTTAGCAAATAAAGGGCATTTTAAAAAGGGAGCTGAGCATTTTACTGAAATAATGAAAGTTTTTTTTTTTTTGCAATTTTAATTAAATAATGCAAAGGTACATTTGGTTAAACATTTTATAAAAGTTCAAGCAAAATTAAAAACTTAGCCAATTTTAACATTTCTACAAATTTAACCAGTAACTATTTTGATCAAATCCACCTTTAGCTGAATTAATGAGAACAAGGACAAGGAACATTGAAGTATTCTCCTCACCACAATGGAGGTTTTTCTCACTTTCCACACTGCATAGCCACTACATGGAAACTCCCAGAATGATGAGCAATTCAGTCATGCTCTACACTTTTCTTTTCAATGAAAAGTGATGTATTGTCTTGTTTTGCTTTTGACAAAATATGAACTAAACACAAGTATATAATAACAAGAATCCAAGAGTAGCCCATACACAAGTCAACTATGTGTATGTTTTTTTTTTTTTTTTAATTTAAAGCCCACCGTTTCAGCTTATCTGTCTAAAGATATGGTAACAAACAGTTTGTTTCTTTTTTCACTAATGATGCCGATGATCAGTCAGTTTAAGAGAGGGAAAGTCCAAGACAGCTGTTTATGATCCAGTCCAATGACATAAAATATAACTATTTCAGCATCAGGACTTCTGACTTACTGCCTCTCCCCTAAACAGGTCAAACACTGACGGCAGATACAACGGCACACAATCTTTTGGCATATGAAGGTTTAACACAGGAATGATCCAGGATTAGTCCCTGCCATATCTCTTCAACATCCCCCTTTGTTTCTTCATCTGTCACGTGTGACCTGCTTGGTTCCCAGACTGTCAACTCACAGCTGGCACACACCATCTCCTCCAGTTCGAGTGTGTGAACACTCCTCAGTTAAAGCCACATGACTGAGGTAAAACAGAGCATGATTGTGCTAGGAAAGAACAGTATTCAGCGATGAACATCCCTTTAATGTTAACTTTCCTAAATAAATCAATGTAATAAAAAAGGAAAACATTTTTCCTTCTGGCTGAAGTTGAACTTAATGGATTCTGGTTGTCAGAACTGGTACCACTTCTTATCTTTGTATTTCAACATCATCTAAAGGGAAAAAAACAACAAAACCATATTTTGAAAATGTCAGAACAATATTTGTAAGTTGTAACTGGTTTCTATATGTTTTCCAAAACATTCTAACATTCTGAAACATTCTGTAGTATTAATATATTGCTTACTTCAAATAAATCAATAAGAAGAGTTCTATTTAGAGAAAAAAGACCATAACCATTAAGAATTAACCTAGAATTTCCTCAAATTTTGTAGCAGTGTGACATAATTTGGTGACCTAAACTAATAACATACAAATAAGGTAATTTTCAGTTTTCTAATATGAACTAAAAATAATGCTTAACAAACTGGTGGGTGAAAGGTTGAAAATCCTTCTGCTACTGCCATCTCAAATTTACTGAGCATCTACTCGAAGCCAGGCACTGTATGACACACCTTCCCTGCTTGATATTATTTGATCCTCATGACAATTCTTGGGTTAAGCATTGTTTTTCTCCTCAATTTACAATGAAGACACTGAGGCTTCTAGACTTATCCAACATAACACAATGGTGAAACTGTAATTTGAGCCCACGCAGTCTGATTCAAGAACGTATGATTGTAACCACCTTGATATACTGTCCTCCTTTGACTCTCAAATATGGCTCAAGAACACTGGTTGAAAGGAAAACTGTAAGTTTGAGATTGAGCTCTTTGCTAAATATTTAGAGTGTAGATATAATCTGAAATTGACTAAAGCACTATATGCCTTAGAGATCACACAATCAAGTGCAAAGTTATGACAACAAAAATCCTGACCTAGATTGAAATCCACTGTACAGCTGAGGTGCCTAGATAGTACAAGTACTCACAAAGGATCTCTGAATCTCTTGGAAGCCCTGGGCAAGTATTTCTCAGGTAAAGTTACCTCTTTCATACATTTTAGGTTTCAGAATTCTTGAGCAAGGGAGAGATGAGTTTTGAAAGAAAAAGTTAAGAGCGCTATCACTACAGATTGGGTGTTCAAGTATAAAAGCAATGTTGATATGGTTTTTCAGAAAACAAACTCAAAATGTCTTCAAGGGCTAGGCTAGGAATGAAATGTGTGAAATAACCCAGTGCAAAGCATCAAGAAGTGGAAGACTTGTGTGTCAAAATGAAAAATGTGTGGTTTACCTAAAGGCTTTTAAATTCAGCTTTGTAAGAGCCTATGTTGGTCAACAAAACATATTTTTAAGAGGGCCAGTTAGGGATCCCTACTTTATAGCATCTATTTCTGAGCTCCATCATGACCTCCTAGGTCTATCAAGATGAACTCATTGCAAAATGCATCTCGCTGCCCCTCCATACTCATTGTTCTACAAGACAGACTTAGTATTGTTTATTTAAATAAAACTGTTTGTTAATTTTAGTTATTTAGATATACCTGGAAGAATCAAGGAGGCAAATTATTTCCTTCTCTAGGACAAAGTGTAATAGACTCTGAGGCATTAAGGAAAATCAGCATTGTTATTTCATTCCTTAAGAAATAGTTACAAATCTGGCTTTGTTTACAAAGAGCCTGAAAGTGAGCAGGTTCCTTCAAAATTTATAATCTTCAGTAAGAGATCAAAGGCTATTGAGACACATTCTGTAATGGTTCCCTCTGGTGGCAAAACTCAGGAATTTGCAATTGTACAAAGGATATATGAAAATACATGCATGTAAAAATACAATAGCTATAAACATACAATAACTTTCATACTTGCTTTACTTGGGGTTTCTTGTTTAAATATCTGTTTGATAGACATACCTCATGAGCATGTTTAGAAAACGAATCTGCACTTGATAACATAGCTGCAGTTCTTTCTTCCAGGTCGCCAAGTTTCTGCCCTCTTTCATCCAGTGCCAACCTGGCTCGTGCTAATTCACCGACGACTCCAGATGCTGCCCCCTTCACACCTTCAATACCACCAGGGCCAGGGATGTGCTGTGCAAGGCTCCTTGAGGCCTTTCCCGAGGACGATTCTCCGACTGAACGGATTGGATAATGAGAGTAACTCAAAAAATGAAAATTTTATGTAAAATACCTACTACATGAATAGCATTAAAATATAATTTTTAAATTCGGTGACAATATAATTGAACTATTACAAATTTCACTTTATAATTTAATATGTTCTCCTTTTATTATGGTTTTAGTAGTTTTTAGATACTTTTTTGAACATACAAAAACACAACACACATTAATAAATATTCTACTTTATACTAGTTCCGAAGAGCAGGACTTGTGCAAAAAAGGGGTTGGTAATTGTTGCAATGAATAATGAATATACTGATACCAATTTACATAATGGAAAAAATTGCTCCGATGTGTGCAAAAAAACTAAAGATAAATTAAAGATATGTAGCTTCAAGTATATAGATTTAAATATACAGGTTTGATTTAGTTTATTCCTCCCTTTCTCTTACTTTAAAAAAATACCATGCTAAGGCTCAGAAGCAAAGAAAACTGAAGAATTTATTCAGAATTCTATTTCTGTCTCCCAGAGTTGTAGATATGCTACATTCCTTTCTTTTCTCTCTCTCCATTTACCTTGTCACTTACCACACAGATCCAGTTTTCCTTCAAAAGACCTTAGGAATTCATTGGTTCCTTTCCCTTTCTTATATAGACTCTGATTACGTAACACGTGGATCACTGCAAAAGTCTTAAATTCTTTAAAGGCTGATCCTCTTCCCTCAGCATATTTTTCTTTCTTTCTTCTTTTTTAACCTTTGGCCAATCACATTTCTACTCAGAAACCTTCCCAACAGAGTACAACAGGTGGGACTCTGAAATCACTTTTAATATCCCTTGCTAGATATTGACTGTTATATCAAGTATTAATTGCAAAACTTTTAATTGACAATTAGTCTAACTGTGGATGGCTTCTGATTTTGTTTTTAATTCTGTGGACTGTGTTTAAACAATTCAAAAGTATGTTCCTGATTTTGATACCCTAAGTGCACATTGTCACTTTATTGAATATGTACAACAGTCCCATGAAGGTTATAAAGCATACCCTGTGCAGCTTCAGGTGCTAGCATTAAATTTGGTCTGTTATTACACACATAAAAAAATATACCTGTTAATACTTTCCATTCCCACTCTTCTCAGTCCTTGGCAATCACTAATCTCTGTCTCTATACATTTGTCTATTCTGAATATTTCATTGAAATGAATTCATACAATATGTGGCTCTTCATAGCTGGCTTCTTCCACTAATAATGTTGTCAAGGTTCATCAATATTGGAGCATATATCAGTACTTTATACCTTTTTATGGCTAAATAATATATAATTTTATGGGTAAATTACATTTTGCTTACTCATTCATCAGTTGATGGACATTTGGGTTATTTCCATTTTTTGGCTTTTATGAATGCTACTATTGAATATTTGTATAAGTTTTTGTGCGAATATATGTTTTGAATTTTCTTGGGTATATGTCTGGGAGAGGAACTACTGTATCATATGGTAACTATGTTTAACTTTTTAAGGAACCGCCAGACAGTTTTCCAAAGACGTTGCCCCATTTTATATTTGGTGTATGAGGGTTCCAATTTCTCCACATCCTCGACAGTCTTTGTTATTGTGCATGTTTTACAGCAGCAGTCCCCAACCTTTTTGGCACCAGGGACCTGTTTTATGGAAGCCATTTTTCCATGGATTGGGGGTGAGGGAGTGAAGGGATGGGGTGTCATGGGCATTGGGGGGTGGTGGCACAGAGCTCAGGCAGTGATGTGTGGCCCATTTTCTAACAGGAGGTCATGACTGGTATCAGGCCGCAGCCCAGGGTTTGGGGACCACAGTTTTACAGCCATCCTAGTATGTGTGAAGTGGTATCATCTTGTGGTTTTGATCTGCATTGCCCTAAGGACAAATGATGTTGACCATGTTTCCATGTGTTTATCAGTCATTTGTATATTTTCTTTGGAGAAATATCTATGCAAATCTTTTGCCCATTTAAAAACTGGGCTATTTGTCTTTTTATTATTGAGTTGAAAGAGTTCTTTATATTCTGGATACTAGACCTTATCAGATATCAGATGTATGATTTGCAAATATTTTATTCCATTTTTGGATCACCTTTTACTTTCTTCATAGTGTTCTTTGAAGGAAAAAGTTTATAATTTTGATGAATTCCAATTTATCTCTTTTCTTTCCTTTGGTTGCTTCTGATTTAAGCTGTCACATCTGAAAAGCTACTGCCTAAGAGTTTTGTTTTGTGTATAGAACTGTAGATTAAATTTCATCTTCTGTCAATATATAGACCATCCTTCCATCTTTGGCTGTTGAGAAGTTAGGTATCAGCTTGTAGCTTGTTAAAAGATATCTATCATTTTTCTCAAGCCACCTTAAAGATTTTCTCTTTGTCTTTGGTGTACTGTATTTTCACATGGCACATCTAATTGAGAATTTAAAAAAACACATCCTTGGAATTCATTAGACTGCTTAACTTTGTAAATCAGTATTGTGTATCCTTACACTTAAGCTATAGCCCTTGGGGGTCCTTGCAAAGAGGAGGAGCTATTCAGGGTCCCCACCCTCACAAGGCCTGGGACCCCATCTTGTTGAACACAGCGCAGCTGAGTATCTCAGCCTCTTTCTCCAGATTAGCAAAGCACTGCAGCCCAAGTTGCCATGCTCACCACCCTGGGCTCCCCTCCCTCCCCATGGACACTGTCTATCCTGAAAACTCCTTACTAGATTATTAGTTCTTGGATGTTTTTATGATTTTTTTAAAATATGCTTTTTTAGTTTTATATAACTTTATAAATTTTCCTCAGTAAGTATGTTTTCCCAAATTATCAGTCCTTATTGACTTGAAGAATAGTCTTCATTTTTTTAAAAAATTTAATTGAAACTATGAAAAAATCATTAGGGTAAGTTTTTAGAATGAAATTGCACTGCATTGCTACTTACTGCTATTAAATGTTACAGTTTTTCTACTTAGTCAAACAAACATGAAACAACAATTATACAATACTTTAGCAAAAAAAAAAGAAAAAATTCAAGGAGAGATACAAGCATCCATTTGAAAAAAAAGGTCAAGCATTCAGTGATTCATTAGTTCATTCAATAATTTTGCTGATTTGTGTCAATTATGTGGAAGGTAGTAAATGAACTAGATTTTGCTATTTTAAATACCCTTTAGATATGAGAATAGTTTTGGAGGTTTCCTAAGATAGATTAAATGTTTAAGTAAAAGCTTTTTCAAAGTTAAGTATATCAATTAAAAGCAATCATTGCATTAAAATGACAATGAACATCCCACATAATGAAAATAAAGCAAGTACTTTCTAAATTATTCATTTAAAGTTGTGAATATTACTTTTTAGCCACCTAAAGCTATTCTGATTTTGGTTTCCACAGTAAAATATTTCCCTGATTTGGGATACAAAGATCAAAAATAATTTTATGTATTTCCTTAAAACATGAATATGTTAATTATTGTAACAAAGAGGAAAAAGTGGACATAATTTACACATGCAAGAAAAATTTATATGGTTTGAATGTTTCTGTTTTACAGATGTATCATCCAAATTAAAGAAATCAACTTACATAGTTCTTCTCTGTCAAGAGATTGGGCACCACCTCCAAATAAGCCTTTAAAGAATCCCCTGTTTGGTGCTTCAGGTGTTTCTACAGGAGTGAAGAGTTCACCCAACATTTCCTTTAAAATCAAAACAAATTATAATTGTTAAAGTCTCAGGGAAACTAAACTATAATTCACAAAATCATCATTGTAAACTCTTTAATGTAAGCTTAGAACATTACCTGTTGAGATTCACAAATAATTATTGAGCACATTTCAAATGATCAGATACAGTACATATTATAGTAACTTATTCAAACAGTGAGTTTCTAAGACTAAATTCACTGAGACTAACTGGCTACTTGCTCCTTTTGCTGAATTACTTTCTTTGCATTACAGGCAAAGATGGTATTTCTGCTAAGGCTGTGAGGAGATACTATTCTTCAAGACAAAATTTTTCACATAACTTATTACTAAGAATTGATAATTGGATTAATAACTAGGTTTTACCTTAGAAAGAAGAAAATTTTCTACTAGCAAGTTTAAAAGTCCAATGTGATAATGATGTTATACAGTTCTGGAATTAAAACCTTTAGCTGAGTCAGAAAATTAGTAATTTAGACATATTAACTTCTTTTTGGATAAACATATGCTAGGAAGAGAATTATGCCAACATACACTTGGAATTTCAGACATCTTGCAGGAAGATGAAAAGGCTTCCTTCTATATTGTCAGATTTTTCTGACATTACTGTCAATAATCTTTGAAATGCAGAAATGGTAAAAGTCAGTCAGAAGATTGCTGACATGTTATTGATTTTATTCATAATACATAAAGAGGAAGGAATAGTTTGTATATTTACAAGGCAGCTTTGGGAAGCTATAAAAATGAATTAAAAATACACTGAGGCTTTGGGATTACACTTCTGTCCATTAAAGAGAAATAGTTATGATATAAGAGCAAGTACACTATTGGCTCCAGGTAGGAGTTCTGCTGTACTTTGGCATTACATTATTATATTAAATAGTTGGGACCGCAAGTATGTATTTTTCAGGGTTTCTTCTTTAGGGCTGGGCTAAGAAAGTTGATAAAGGAAGTCCGAAGGTTTTACCCTTCAGACAAATCCATATTAATGTTGTCTCTCTAACCAGATTGTAAATGGGAGGAGACAATTATTAACACCACACAACACAGTTTTATTTATAACAATGAAGTACTTGGAAGCCCTTACATTTTTATTTTCTTTCCTCTGGATTTCTACAAAATGGAGTAAACCTAGAATGAAAAACTTCCTAAACTCAATAAATCAAACTTGTTAAAACCCACCATAGAATATATGGATACCTATTACTACATTGATATTTATATTAGACTCTATAACAAAGGAAATTTTAAGCATATTTCTAATCTTTTTAATATATTTCACTGTATTTCACTGTAACCTAAACTGTATCTATTACATTAATATAATAATAACGACAACCACAATGG
This sequence comes from Eulemur rufifrons, assembly GCF_041146395.1. Classification (NCBI taxonomy): domain Eukaryota; kingdom Metazoa; phylum Chordata; class Mammalia; order Primates; family Lemuridae; genus Eulemur; species Eulemur rufifrons. The sequence goes on along the minus strand of NC_090997.1, from coordinate 92,815,903 downwards.
CAACACAGCTACTATTTGAGTATCTTTGATGCTAAATCAAAATAATAATGTGACATATAAATAGTGACAGTTTAAAGATATGTTCTTTTAAAACTTTACCTCACCTTAGAATTATGTTTTTTATTTCTTAATTTATTTGGTGTTTAGTGAGCTTACATTTTTACAAAGATAAAGAAGAAATATAAAAAACCAGAGATTGTTATAAAGAGACACTGTATTCCACGTGGCATATAGAATGAGTATAAACTTTGGAACCAGATGGACCTGTGTTTGCTACTCACTTCTGCCTTTTACTAGGAGAGAAATATTAGGCAAATTAATCGCTCAGGAAATGGTTTCTTCAAATTTAAAAATGGGATAGTGATACCTGCCTCTTAGGAACATTACTAGGCTTAAAGATAATGAACATATAAAGTCCCAGGAGTAGACATTAATGCTATATGCATAAAAACAGAAAAACCTTCTATCACATAATTAGAGATGAAGCAATTGTTTTTCACTTTCTTTTAGCTTTTTTTTAATATGATGAATTACACTGATTGATTTTTAAGTATTAATTCAGCCTTGCTTTCCTGGAATAAATCTCACTTGGTCAGAATGTATTATCCTTTTGCTATATTATTGAATTCAATTTGCTAAAATTTTGTTTACAATTTTTGCATTTGTATTTGTAAGGAATATTGGTCTATATGTAGTTTTCTTTTCTCTCTCTCTTTTTTTTTTGCTCTGTTGCCTGGGCTGGAGTACAGCGGCATCATCATAGCTCATAGCAACCTCAAACTCCTGAGCTCAAGTGATCCTTCTGCCTCAGTCTCCTGAGTAGCTGGGACTACAAGCATGTACCACCATGCCTGGCTAATTTTTAAATTTTTTGTAAGGAAGGGGTCTTGGTATGTTGCTAAAGCTGGTCTTGAATTTCTGGCCTTGAGTGATCCACCAACTTTGGCCTCCCAAAGTGCTGGGATTGCAGGCATGAACTACTGTGCTCGCCAGTTTTCTTTTCTTATAGTGACTTTGTCTAGTTTTGGTATTAGGTTAATGCTTGCTTCACAGAATAAGTTGAAAAGCACTCCCTTGTTTCAAGTTTTGGAAAAGTTTGTGTAGAACCAGTATTATTTCTTCCTGAAATGTTGACAGAGTTTAACAGAGAAGCCATCCAAATCTCGAATGTCCTTAATCCAAGGTTTCTAACCTCAATTTTGATTTAACAGATATAGGACTATTCAGGTTATCTATTTTTTTCTTGAGTAAGCTTGGTAATTTGTGTCTTTCTAGGACTTTGTTCATTTCATCTAAGTTTCTGAATTTATTGGCATAAAGTTGTCATAATATTCCCTTATCTATTTCATATCTGTAGAATATATAGTAATGATACTTCACTCATTCTTGATATTGGTAATTTGTTACTTCTCTCTTCATATGGCTTGAGATCAATTTTATTGATCTTCTCAAATAACTAGCTTTTGGTTTCATTAATGTTTTTCCACTGTTTCCTTGTTTTCTGTTTCATTGATTTCCACTTGGATATTTATTTTCTTCCTTCTGTTTCTTTGGATTTAATTTGCTCTTGTTTTTCAGTTTCTTAAGGTGGAAGCTGAGGTCGTTGCTTTGAGACCTCCTTCTTTTCTAACATAAGCATTTTAGTGCTATAAATTTTAGTGCTATAAATTTTCTAAGTTTAAACACTCAGTTATTTTCTGTTGCTATGCTTTCAAGTTCACTTATCTTTTCTTCTGCAATGTCTAGTTATCTGTTAAAATGCCATTCAGCATATTTTTCATTTCAAATTCTAGTTTCTCATCTCTAGATGAACCTACAAATGTTACCTTGTAAAGCAATAGGGTCAGTGTAGATGTGGTTCAATATCTTGCCCTGGGAAAATTCTTCTGGATTATCTTGTTGGGTTGTAATACAATTACAAATGTCCTTTTTAGAGAGAAAGGCAGAGGAAGATTTGACACACACAAAGGAGAAGGAGGCAATGTGGCCACAAAGCAGAGATTGGATTGGTATAGCTAAAAATCAAGGAATGCCTGCAGCTGCTAGAAGCTGGGAGAGGCAAAGAATGATTCTCTTTTAGAGCTCCAGAGGGAGCAAGACCCTGCCAGCACCTTGATTTTGGCTCAGAGAAACTGAGTTTTGGACTCTGGCTTCCAGTAGTGTGAACAAATAAATTTATCCTGTTTTTGGTCACCAAGTTGTGGTAATTTGTTATAGCAGCCCAGGAAACTAATATACTCATGAGTTAGAGTTTTTCCAGTCTGCCTGTTGGGAACAGGCACTATTCCTGGCCCCAGCACCAGGCACACTGTTCCTGCTAATCCTCTATTCCTTTCAGATGGTCCTCTCTGGTCAGAGTTTAGTTACATGCATGCGCTGAACAGCAGCCTACTGAATACTCTTGGCTTGGGGAACTCTGTAGATTTCCAGGGTTCTCTCTCTTTGTAGTTCTTTCCTCTCTAATTTACTTGGTGTCCTGGACTCTTGGTCCTGCCTTCTCAACTTGGGAAGTCTGCCAGGCTTGGTCTCAGTACTTCTCTCTGTGCCCAATCCTGAAAATTGTATTAAGGCATTAAAGTTGAGATACCTCTTTTGTTTTCTGTCAGGGATTACTTTCCTTCATTGTCTGATGTCCAGTAATTTGAAAATCATTGTTTCATGAGTTTTATCTGTTTTTTTTTTTTTTTTTTAGGTAGTTTCAGGCAGGAGGTCCCTATTATTCCATCTTGCCTGGAAACTACATTAATGTTTGTAAGCATCTTCTTTATTATCTCGTTGCGTTGTAATACAATTGCATTTGGCTAAATTTAAATGAATGCACAATGTAAAAGGGCAATCAGGAAGCAAAAGAATAGTGTTTATAAAGTTCATAGTAGTCTTCATTCAATAATTTTTTTACCAAGGCATTATTTCAGATAAATAAAATGTCAATATTGCTCAAAAAAGATACTTTATCACAAACTCCTTGAAAAGAGTCCATTTTTCATTTATTTCTGTATCATGAAGGCACATAGCAGACAGTTATTAAAATAGAGCTTACTACTAAAAGGTCACTTCATTTAAACATAAATAAGTAAAGTTTACCATGGCTCCTATTGACTTTTATTAAAAAATAGTTAAAACACTGACCAAAGGGTAGAATAAATTGATCCCAGAAAAGTGATGAAGTTTAGATTTTTGAATAGTTGAATTCCGACCACATTTCAGATTGAAATGAATTAAGAATAGTTTCAATTGTCCATATTATTTCTCAATATACCATATTACTAATGAAATGCTAAAAGGAAAACTTTAAGGTTTATCCTTCCCATAAAAAGCAAAATTTTAATTCAGAAACTGAGGTATCTTTGAAAAATAACTTTCACCCAAATGTCAATGGAATTTAAATGTAAAATGTCAGTTATGTAATTCTGTTTTACTCTCTAGGTTTACAACAATATCATTCAGAACTAAGTTTATAGGATAGTATAGCTTACTGGAATAACAAGAACAATATTTGACATTTATTAAGTATACTCTGTACCAGGCACTATGCTAAGTACTTTATATGTACTGTCTATAACCTCTGAGATAGATATTATTTTTATCCTATTTTTAAAGATGATAATCAGAGACATTAAGTAACTTGTCTAAGGTCACATTAATTATCTAGCAAGGCTGGACTTGAATTCAGTCTTCTCGATTCCAAAGCTCATGTTCTAAAAATACTAAGCCACAAATGCAAAGTAACAAATGAGCAAAAAAGAGTTAATTGAAGAAACTTTCATTGTAAAGTCCCTTTAGATAGTAATTTCCTCTAAATATCAAATACCAATCAATATTTTAGCCCAATATTTTTTAAGAGCACTTTTATTTTAGAATGTGAAGCTAAACTGATTATTTCTAAATAATCACATAAGGCGCTCAAATACTAAAAAAAGATATAGTTCTGTACTTAAAGAATTTGTTTACAGTCTCTCAAAAAAGATCAATAAAAATACTTGGAAGAAAACTACCAAATATTCTTTTTTCTTATATGTGTAAATTTCCTTGTGGATATAGTATATGAGAGACGGGATCACATAATTTGCCCTAAAATAGATACAATTATTTTTACATTAATGATGTGTGTGTGTGTGTGTGTGTGTGTGTATAACATAGATATTCATTCTATGTGAAGAGTGAGTATAAAATTGATGTAACATTTTGTATTTCTTTGCTTTCACTGGAAAGACAAATATTGGTCAGTAAGATGAAGTCAGTCTTATAACAAAAGTCTGATGAAGGTATTTTAATCATGGGAGTCTCAAAGCATGCGCTCTGAAAGTCTAATTAAAAGGTTTTGGATTTTACCATGTGGGCTCATTTGTATACTCCATGATAAATAAGGGACTGGCAGTAAAAGGGCCCCTAGAGAATATTTCACCTTTGAAGAAATTATAGTAATATTTTTGTTATTTACCTGAAGATTTTCACAGGTCTCTTGACTATAAGTCAGTCTCTGGATTTCTGTAGGTGAAACAAGATATAATGCTTGTCCATTGTTGGTGAAGCAGAACGTTCTGGCTATCCGCATATTGGTAAGGGGCAAGTAATACACATCCAATAGAGGCCTTAAACTTGGCAAACTTAAGAAAGAAAATAAAAATTTGTTAATAATAAAGTATGTTTTAGTCTTGAACCAATTATTACAGAATTTAAAAATGGCAGAGACTTTGTAAATCTTATGATTTAGTTTGTATACTTGAGTGGGAGATAATGTATTTCTCATATACCTGTTCACTATTAACTGAAAATAAATTCTCAGTGTATAAGACTATAAATAAAAAAGTATTTCCTTCAAACAATATAATTCTGTAATATAATTTGAGAAACAAAAAATGCTGTATCTGTGTTTAAAAAAATGCCTCTTACCTAAATGTCATAATGTGTCCATTGGCACAGAAACAGGCAAGGCAGATACCGTTACTCAACGTTACAATATCCCCACGAAGCACAAATGAGGTCTCTGTAATGTTTTGCTTATAAGCACAGTTCTGGGTTGGCAGTGAGATTACTTTTGCTTGCTTTTCAGAACATATCACTGCATACTGGTTTTCACTAATTTCCTGAGAAGAGGAGGGGGATACCGAGACAGGTCGCCGTTTTTTCAATTTCTCCTTTTCATCTTTTTCTTCAGGAACATTGTGCTCTTTCCAGGGTTCGTATGCAGGTGGCATTAAGCAGCCCGTGGTATCCAGAAATGCCATTCTCAAGATTGCACCTTTTAACCTCAATATTGTACCTAAAAATAGAAGTCTGATAAATAACTGAAATATTTTAATCCACAGAGTAAATATGTTCATTCCAACTTTGACATAGATAATACACACTCAAAAATATGTTGGATGCTTACTGAACTGAAATTGCACACTGGCTCACTGACAGGATTCAAACTCAAGCATGGTATTTATGAGTCTGGAAAAAGGTATCAAGGTTACATACCCCTAATAAACTAATGCCACTAACTGATCATTCACAATTTAATTAAATATGATGATTTCTGTAAACACATACCTAACCGTTAGATGAATAAACAACTGATATGCTGGGGGATCTGGAACTATGTCTCCTCTCACACCCAGCAAGGGCACTACCAAGAAGGACGAGAGCAAGTGGATGGCATCTGGAGCTGTGCTGTCCAGTGCAGGGCTACTGGCCACATGCGGCTGCAGAGCATTGGACATGTGCCTTGCCCAAAGTGTTGTGGACAAATGTAGTGTATGCTAAGAGTACAACACGTACATATTTGAAGACTTTAGTACTCCTCAAAATTAAATGTAAAATATCTCAATAATTTTGAAATAATAATTACATGCCAAAATGGTATTTTGGATGCAATGTGATAAATAAAATGCTATTAAAATTAATTTCACCTTTTTTACTTTTTTAAATGTAGCTACTTGAAAATTTAAATTATATATGAAGTGTGCACTGAAAAGAAATATTCTTTTTATTTTCTTTGCGTTTGTATGTTTTATCTACATAGGGTTGCCAGATAAAATAAAGAATGTGTAGTTGAATTCAAATTTCAGATAAATAATGAACACCTTTTAGCGTAAGTATGTCCCAAACACTACTATTACTTATATTAAAAAAGTATATATATATATATTTTTGAGACAGAGTCTTGCTCTGTGGCCTGGGCTAGAGTGCCGTGGAGTCAGGCTAGCTCACAGCAACCTCAAACTCCTGGGCTCAAGCGATCCTTCTGCCTCAGCCTCCCGAGTAGCTGAGACTACAGGCATGTGCCATCATGCCCGGCTAATTTTTTCTATATATTTTTAGTTGTCCAGCTAATTTCTTTCTATTTTTTAGTAGAGATGGGGTCTCTTGCTCAGGCTGGTCTTGAACTCCTGACCTTGAGTGATCCTCCAGCCTCGGCCTCCCAGAGTGCTGGGATTACAGGCATGAGCCACCATGCCTGGCCTAAAAAAGTATCTTTTATCTGAAATTACTCCTATATTTTATTTGTTAAAACTAGCAACCCCAGTCTACAGTCTGGGTTTGACAAGTAGATAATTTAACTGAGTATTTTAAGCAGTTTGGTAGATAAATAAGAAACAAATGACAGTTATAATCTTACAGTTTTAATCACTATCTCAAAACATATTCTAAAGCTAGCCTTTTTTTCATGATCTGTTATTTTTTATTCTGGTCCACCTGAAGAGTCTCTCTGGCTTTAAAGTTTTGATGAGGTCAGCTGATTTATCCAAGCTAATTTGGGAACTGTTCATAGTACTTATATAGTTATAGTATGTGGATTTTTAAAAATTGACCCAAAATAACATTTAAATGTGTGTTTGTCCTATTGGTGACTGGATTTTAGCATGTTTCCCAGTAGAATAGTGGCAACTCTCTTAAAAAACAATAGTGGACAAAGTAGACTATTTCAGATTTTTAAGCATAGAATCCCATCTGCTTGAAAATACTCTTTTCTCACAGTTTCCATACAGATAACATGACAGACGTGTCATTCATATATTTTTAAATAGGCATTTATTAAAAACAAATCTCAAATATCCTACCATTGAGAAGGAACTAAAAGGTTCCTTTCTATCTATGAAAATTATTTTTATATCAAAGTAACTTTATAACTAACTTGATTTTATTTCAAGCTAGATAATGTATTAAATACTTTATAGTTAATAGTAAATTATCTATAGTTAATCCCTCTCCTTTACTTTTGTTTATTGGAAACAATATTTTCCTTATTACAAACTCGCATGTTATTTGTAGAAAATTTAGAAACTAGAAATCAGTAAAAAGAGAAAAAAAAAATTACCCCAATCTGACTAACCAATGATAATTCCTGTTAACATTTTGATTTTCATCTTTCTAGCTTTTTTATTCCTATACACATTATTTGTTTCTTACTAAGAAGTGAAATCAGTAAGAATATCATCAAGTATCACATTTTCCTTAACAACTAGGTGTGCAGTATATACTCAAGTATTTATTGAGTTGAATTAATAAATCAAACTGCTTATTTAATGTGAAAATGGCTCAGAAATAAAATCATAATTACATTTAAATTATAAATTCTAAGAGTTGTAAAAGTCTATTATGCAAACAAGAGATATATTAATGAGCAAAATCATGGTTGTTTCTATCTAGATGAGCATATATTAGCAGTAATAAAAACCAGAGTTCTGTTATTTCTAGTCCTAACAGACTCTACAAACATTTGATAGATTCTACAAACATTTGATAAAATCAAATATCATTTTCAATATATGAGGACTATACGTTTTTTGAAAATTTGCTATTGTCACCTTATCCTAATACTTCAAAGAAGAAAAATAATCTCAGATTTCACACTTACAGATCAAAAATAACCCAATGTAGAATGTCCAAAAATGTAATTTTCTGTTTTTCTTCTAAATATTAATATATGTAGGTACTATTCTTTTGCTTGTAGAATATAATATTTTGAGGTATTAGGAATGTGTTATAACAATCATTTTCTTTCATTTTTTATGTGGTAATTATTTTATACATGGTCCTAGAGTTGCAAAAATTGTAAAATCTGAATGGCTATATAAATAAGCAATATTCTGAAATCTTGTCTTATGTATTGCTTATGTATTTAAAGCATAAGGCTGTCACTATCCCCATATACTTTACATTTTCGAGTTCTCAGATCATGTGAAGAATGACAAGCAAAGGCTCCTACTAAATCACAGTAAATCACATCTGTAATGTAACTCTAAGTGCGGCACCAGAGCAGAACATACATACCACTTGGAGACACAATTACTGGCTGAAGAAGTCTTTGTTCTCCCCCTGGGGGAAGGTTCAGTGCGATGACAAGCACTGTTCCTAGCGTTGTTCCAACCCATAGACAAGGGGAAGGGGATAAGTCTGCCTTTCGAGTAAAAGTTTCACAGAAATGAAGAGCAGAGATCGCCTCTCGGGATTCTTTGTCAATGCTGGTTACACTCGAACTCCGTGATCGGCTGAAGGAATTATCTTTTACATCTGAAATGGTTTAAGGTGTTGCAAGATTGCTCAAGTTATAAAATATCATATCTGGTTTTTGTATAAATTTGGTCAAACAGTTAATCTGCAAAAAGACACAATCTACAGCATATTTAATTTTCCTTTTAGTTGATCCTTGAACAACATGGGTTTGAACTGCGTGGGTCCATTTATACATGGATTTTCTTCTGCCTCTGCCACCCCTGAGACCCTCCTCCGCCTCCTCCACAGTCTACTGAATGTGAAGATGACAAGGATGAAGACCTTCATGATGATCCACTTCCACTTAATGAATAGTTAATAATGTTTTTTCTTCCTTACGATTTTCTTAATAACATTTTCTTTTCTCTAGCTTACTTTATTGTAAGAATACAGTATTTAATATATATAACATAAAATATGTGTTAACAGACTGTTTATGTTATCTGTAAGGCTTCCAGTCAACAGTAGGCTATTTGTAGTTAAGTTTTGGGGGATTCAAAAATTCTATGTGGATCTTCCCCTATATGGGGGGGTCGACACCCTTAATCCCCTCATTGTGTAAGAATCAACTGTAATTGAAAATTTACTTATATGCTAATAAATTTTCTCTTTTGCTTAAAAACGAAATACAAACGATCAAATCCACACTTGTCAGAACTGAGCTGGGTGCATCCCAATAAATTTTTGAATGTGTGACCCTTTTAGTATTCAGGCTGCTTTTCTAATCTTAGCCCTTATCACCTTGGTTCTCATGGTGCTGTTCCTTCCTTTGGTAATACAATTCCCGATTAGGCAGAGCTAGACAAGTGTGGATTTTTTCAATTTTCTACATTTAAAAAATGCATTTAGAAGTACTCTGATTCTACCTTCAAATTTACCAAATGATGGACCTTTTATTTTTTAAAATCTGCCCATATGAAAGCCTTTAATTAAGAAAAATTTAGTTTTCATTTTTCTTAAATGCCAATTTAACTGTAATCAACATTCAATGCAAGGCATTTTCATCAAAATGTATAACTGGCATCTGGCTCATGCTTGTCACTAGATATATTCCCTTTATCCAGCTATGTCTGTAAGCACGGGGATATTTTAAAACTAAATCTCTCATCTTCAGCTACCTTCTTTGTGGCCAATCCTAAGCCTCTCTCAAGTCCGAAACTTTTTTCTCTAAAATGCTTATTGGACATTTTTTCCTGTTATATCTCACTATGTAAAATAAAAACACATCATTCTCTCCAAACCACTAAATTCTTCTAATGGCACTATTTATGACACCCTTGTTCTTGCAGGGAGCAACACTGAGGACGAGTCAGTTTTGATTCTTCCCTTTAAGTTTACCTATACACCTGATGGGATGCCAAGCCCTTGGTATTTTATTACAATGTTTTGTTTCCTTTCTGTTACCAATCTATTTCCATTACCCTAACTTCAGGCTCTCATCATTATTTCCTTAGACAATTCCCAACTTATCTCCCCAACTTCAGTCTCTTACTGTAAATTTTATAAGTTATGCTTTTAATTCTGTCGCCTTGATTTAAAAATTTCTCAGTGGCTCCTCTTTATCTATTTAATCATGCTCATAATCTTACTCAAGTTTTTAAGACTGTTCATAAATTATATTTAACCTCCCCTCCTGGTCCTAACTTCCAAAGCTGCCCTGCTTCATTCCATTGTGGGAAACAAGTTGAGCCATTTGATTTTCTCCAGATATAACCTGCACTTACCTACCTTTAGGCTTTTGCTTGTGATTTTCTGATTGGTGCCCCTGCATCAGTCCTTTCTCTACCTATCAGGATTCTGCTTATTTTCCATCTCAGGTATTGTCATCTTTCTAAAGTTTTTGCTGATTCCTACAATCATATGTAGTTTCTCTCCCCTTTGAATCAATATAGCTTTGTGTAAGTGTATTATGGAACTTACACTAGATTTGTTCTGTAGTCATTTCTAACTTGTTTCATGCCCCACTCTAAAGTGACTGCAAGCACCTTGAATGCAAGGACTGTGTCAGTTTGATATCCTGTAAAAATTTAGTACAGTGCCTTGCATGTAAAAGATATTCAATAAAAACTTGCTAAAGACAGATCTATAGTTAAGAATATCTACCAATCTGTTTCTGCTGCACCATTAGGATATGTTAAAATTTCCAGTAGCTCCTATAGCTCACAGCTAATAAATGATTCCTCAAATCATATGCTTTCAATGCTACTGTGAAAGAAATGACTCTTCATGTCATGAAAGACTAAAAATATGTTAAAGTCTCCTAAGCTGTATTTATTAAATAAAAAAAGTATAACCAGATCCTAGTTATACCCCCAAAAAGCTTTTTGCAATCAAATTTAGATTCATAGATTAAAGATACTCCCCCAAATAATAATAGGCAACATAATTTTCATTATAGCTAGCCTCTGAAAATAAAATTATTAGTTATAACAAAGGCATGGATCATTTCTAACTGTAGTTTCTAAAAATATCTTTTTTTTTTTGCCTGAGATTGCATCTCCCGTTACAGATTACGAAATAGCAGAAAAGAACTTCTTACTGTACATGAAATAACTTTCCATAATTAATACTTCATTACTGGATGAGTTTGTAATATGATATTGATTACAAATATTTATTAACTCTTCATAGTTTCCAAAGTTATTTTAGTAAAATAATAAAAATTTTAAATTTATTTTCCAATGACAAATGCATTTGTTACTTAAATAAAGCATATACATATAAGATAACTGGACATTATATTTTCAGTTGTGACCAAGTAGTAACAATAGAAAACAATGATACAAGAAAATTTAATGATATAAATTTCTTTCTCTTTTCCTTTTTTTCGAGACAGGGTCTTGCTCTGTAGTCTAGGCTGGACTGCAGTGGCACAATCATAGCTCATTGTAACCTTGAACTCGTGGGTTCAAGCAATCCTTCTGCCTCAGCTTCCTGAGTAGCTGGGACTACAGATGCATGCCACCACGCCTGGATAATTTTTAAAATTTTTTGTAGAGATGCGATCTCACTATGTTGCCCAGGATGGTCTCAAACTTCTGGCCTCAAGTGATCTTCCTGCCTTGGCCTCCCAGAGTGCTGGGATTATAGGCATGAGCCACTGTTCCTCGCTGGTAATGTAAATTTTAATGTAAATTAACCTATGGAAAAACTCTTACTGATAACTATTAAAATTAAAACAGGTAATTCACAACAACCTATACTTTAAAATGTTAATCAGAGACCAAATAAAAAGTGTTTTAATTTAATGGGTTAATTTAACTATATAAAATTCATAAACTATAATTGGATTTTTATTATATGACTTATCTAAAAAATTAGATTACCAAAGAAACTCCTAAGGCTAGATGAATATAGAAAAATGGACTGAATAAGAATCCAGTTTGAAATTGACAGATAGGCTGCTTATTTTATTATCTGCCTACAACTGTTTGAAAAAGTCAGAATTTTCAGCAATTTATGTGTTATACCGTCCCCTTACTCCTAGTTGGTTAGGCACTGTGGGTCTCTTGTGGATTGATTTCTAGAAATTGGACAAGCTAAACAAATAGGATAGAATGTTTAATTTTAGTAGCTCTAGTAATAAGAGCAGAAAGGAAAATAGTTATCACTAAGCAAGGCCTACCATGTGCCAGGCACTATCATAATACTTTACATTTATCATTTTATTGAATCCACATAACTATCTGGAAAAGTTTTATCATTACAATTTAACAAATAATAGAGGCCCAGAGAGGTTAAACGACTTGCCTTAATGACAAAGCTAGTAAACGGTAGAGTCAGGATTTGTACTCATGTCTAAGTCTAAAACTTTCTGTTAGGCAACTCCAGACAGCTATTATCACCAGTAACATAGACTTGGAAGGCTATAGTTATTACTGAGCATTAAAGTTCAGATTTTAGATGTCAGAAAAGTACTAGAATATGCGATCTTTCTGGCAGATCTAAATTCAGATAAAATTGCCATTAATATCTCCATCCAGCTCCCATACAATGATGTTATAAAATCATTGCTTTCATGCTACTCTCTGGATATCTAGAACATTCTATTTGCATGTATCACTCTATTCCCCCCACACAGCCCTATGCAACAAAATTCTGTATATTCAAATCAAAACATAATGCCAAGAGATGAATTTGCTCCGGGTAAAAATTAGCACAAGAAACTAATTCACATCAAGTTATATAATAGGTTGATGTTTGTCTCCTATGGGTGACACTTGAAAAGTAAAAACGGAAGTATAACAGTATCACCCACGGTTCTTCACGTGGGTCATGGGATCCAGGATGGCGAAGCTATAGTATAAGTGCAGTGCTGCACAATTTCCCATAAGCAAAAATGAATTCTATTCACAGAAGCTTCCAGAGTTGCAGGACAATCCAAAAACCTCAGTTGCTTTAGCAACATCTGGCAATTTGAAAATCTCAATATAGTTGGGGATTTTTCCAACTATAGCCTGCCTGACCAGTGTATAACAAAATAGCAGCCAAGAATTGCCACCAAAAAGTATTTCAGTAGCACAAAGACTTGAAGGAAATTACTTAAGCAATGTATGTATTAATCATAAATTACAGTTGGCTTAGGGCATTAAAATACACGGGCATGCTAGCTAAACTGTAAACTGAATAAAGACAACATGTAAAAGCATGGAATATACTCTTTGATTAAATTACTTATATGTTTTATAAATGTGAGTATTCTTTTAAGAAATAATTGGTTACAATATTTTTACAGTTTTCAAATTACTTCTAAATGTGTTTACTCAGATTTTTAAGATACTAAAAGATACAAAACCAGTTTAATTAGTGGTATTTAATGTTATTAAAATCATGGGCTTCTTTGAGACTCTGTTGAAAACTCCAGATCCTCTCCTAGGGAAAGAATGCACAATGTAAGCCTCAGACATATCTGGGTTCAAATTATGTCTTGCATTTTTTTAGTGAGGGGAACTATGCCCTTCTCAAAATGTATGCTATTCTACATTCTATGGTTAAGTCTTGTTCTTTTACGCTAGTGATATTTTAGAGTTCTACTAAGTTGTTTTTCCCATGAATGGAACTTTCTACTGATGACAGTGGAATACATTATATGCCTACTCTTTCATAATCACATGCTTTCTATCAATATAACTGAGCTAAGACTATAATTTGGAAATGCTAAAATTTGTATTTTTAAATGGACTAACACCTAAGTTTGTAGTGTACATAAAAAAGTAAAAAAATCTAGAGAATAAATAGTGGGAGGGTAAGCGGGGTGGACAAATGCAAGAGACAAAATCTAGTTATCTCTAAGATGGGGTGGGTGAAATCATTCTTAAGCAGTTAAACTTCTTATTCAGTTAAAGGTGATACAAATTTCTGAAATAAAAAATAAGTTTAAGAAAATATACTGTTTTATATATTACAAAAAGTCTTATTTATCTTTACTGACATGTCATGTCATTTATCCCTACTCAGGAGCTGTGTTGGAGCTGGATATAAAGCAAAATGAATGAGTGAATACATTCATCCCGCTTTCCTAATAAATGAGTGGCACAGAAAGTGCTGTGGAAGAAAGTTCCCAACTTATTATCACCTGAAGTCAGTAATGATTCTTGATATGAGAGATTCACTGTAATATATAAAACTAGTAATTTATTTTTAAAATATTAAATTCATATGAAAATAATTTTATAAATCATAAAATTTCAAATTTCAGATGGTTAAATGGGATATAACAACTTTTAATAAAAATTAATCTGAAGTTGCACACATTTAATTTTATACTAAATTCTGTTTAAAGTGTCAGAGGGTTGAGAAAATATATTATTTTGGTTTGCTTGAATTTGTATTATAATTGACTTTATAATTTACAGATAGCATTCTAAAGGCTATTCCAAAAGATGTTTAATCTTTAAATAGCTTAGTCATTTTAAATTTGATTTCTGATGAAGATCTAGCTTATCGTAATTTATATCTTCTGATTTCCTTATTTGTCTTCCATTATAGGGAGTTTAATTACATTGAATATCTACTTATTTATTTATTTTACTTACCTAAATCAGGCTTTAGGTCAGTAGGCAAGCTTAACTTCCTTGACATCTTTGCTGAAAAATAAAACGCATTTTTAAAATTCTGAAGAATATTTGATTCATACTTATTAACATCAACTGATTTACAAGATAGAAGTGAATATTTTTAGTACTAAATCTAGATGATAGGGTAATTAAATATAAGTAATATTAAAGGTGAAAGTACACCTTACTTTCAACTTTTTTAAAAGTTTGTACTTACTTGATATAATATCTTTTTGTACTTGAAGCTCTCACTTCAAGGAAGCCTTTTAAATTCTAACTTAATTATTTCTTAGGCTCACAGGAAAGGGTTAGGCTTTTCTAAGAGAAGAAAAGTCATTGCTCAGAATAAAGGTGTTATAGATAAGGACAGTAGAAGCAGAAGACCAAGTTTGGGTAAGTGACATAAAATCTTTCCAGCTCATCATTTTCATAGCTATTGGGCTTATTATTTTTAAAAGTAATTTCTAGATTATAGGACAAACCTGTATCTATGATCAAAGTATTTGATTACATCATAGAAATATCTGACTCAACAATTACTTGTTATAACACTTCCATTTATGTTATAGTGAAAAAAATCATAAATAATATAAAATTATAGTATTTACATAAAATATAAACTACAGGTATTTTTATGTAGTATTAGAGAAATAAAAAAGCTGACGTATAAAATTACTGGAATTCACTTTCCACTCTCAAAATCAGTTATTACCTTAATGTAGCAAGTGATTTAAAGTTAGGAGTTGTTCAGCTGTATCTATTATGTTAGTGGTAGTGTATGCGTAACACAATAGTGCTTCCTATGCAAAATTCTGAAAAAGCATTTGTTAATACATGAAAGTGTATATTGGGTTAAACTTTGGACTGTTAGGAGATATTTAAAGCACAGACCCTGCTAGTCCATAAGGGCGCCATGTAAACAAAGAGAAATCCAGTCATAGTACATAACTTCCACATCTAAAAAAATGACAAATCCAGTGTTAGGAAAGAGGCATTAGGCAGACTGGAGAGAGTCATTTTCACTGACTTAACTTGAATTAAAAGATAAAATATAACACAAAATAAAATAGATAAAATCTGCAGTTAGTTGCCTCACATACATGATTGCTATTGTGTTTGATATCCAGTACCCTTAAAATTGGAAGATATTACACCCCTAAAACAGGTCTCAAAAAGGCAGTATTAAACACTTTGAAATAATTCAGAGGTTTACATCAAATATCATAGGTATAATATACATAGATTGATAGGTGATATCTTTATAATGGGCATGATATCTGAAGTAAAAAATCAATCTGGTATAGTCTAAAGATATTCATGGAATCAGATGAGATGGATGCTGCCCCTGTAGACCCCATTACTCTAATTTGATCAAGTTATTCTAAGTCTTTGGGACTTGTGCTTTTCGAATTTGACCTGTCACACCAGTCACCTGGAGATGTTAAAATACACATTCTGATTCTGTACTGCCGGACTAAGGCTCAAGAAACATGCTCCCAGTAGACACTGATGTTGCTGGTCTGTGGGCCACACTTTGAGTACCACCATCTTTAGACTATCAGCAACTTCAGGGTAGTAACCAAGACAAATCCATAAATCCCAGTATGTATATATAGTTAAGCCACAAAAAGCATTTCTTAAACAAGCTTTAATATCTAACTTGTAAAATGTGGAAGTGTAAAGTATAGTGGTTAGGATTTGGTTCAGAATCAGGCAAGACCTGGGTTCAAATCTACTTCAACCAATTACTAGATGTGTAACCTTAGGCCAATCACTGCCTGTCTGAATTTCAAATTTCCAGATAGATAGTTGTGAGTATTCGCTAAGATGATGTAAGCAAAGAACTGAGCACAATAACACCTGGCACATAGCATGATTTAATAAATGTTATTTATTATTATTAATAAAATGAGAATATGTTTTTTTGTAAACTGTAAAACACTATACAGATGAGCTATTACTATACTTGCAAATAACCTAATGTTCCTTGACTCTAATTCTATGGCAATATTCTAAGTAACTAAAACAAGAAAACAAAAAAAAACTTTAGGACAAATATATAGAATGGCATACACCACTATAGCTCAAACTTTCAAGTTCATTTCAAAAACTAAATTCAATATATAGCTAAATATAACAAAGAAGAGAAATAACCTGACTACTTTAAAGAAACAAGTTTATCCCTCTTTAAGTTAATCACTTAAAATATGCTAAATATTTTACCAGTTAGAAATATATCTGAGGTTTTCATTCAGTAACCATGTGTTTCTGCCAAAAAATTTTTCTTGCACAAAATTTCCTTCTGAATTTTGTAAGTGTATGCTTTTGGTCCTCCTTAGGATTTCTATTAGAAATAAATTTATATAACCTCACATATTCTTAAAGATTTAAGTTAATCTCATAGAATAAAAGTTTTTGTCTAGCACTATATTAAACTTCTTTAATATGTAAAAGTACTGAATATAATGAACCAGCTTTTAAATAATTCTTCATTTTGCCTAATTTCAACATTTTATTAGTACTGAGAGGTTAAAACCACCGATAAAGTGACTACGATTGTTTGAAGACAGTAATTTTACTATAAATGCCACAAAAATTTTAATTATGTAGTCTAATAATTATTTCCTCCTGAGATACTTTGCAATTGGATATCCACAACCTGGCCATCAACTTAACCATAGTGTTCAAGTGACAGATATTTAAGCCATACTACTTAATTATATTTGGATATAATTTTAAGCAAATGTCCTTGAATATAGAACTTGAAATGACAAATAACATTAGAAGGGTTAAACTTTATTATTTAGTATTAATTCTAGCTATCAAGTAATATTTAAAATACAGAACTAAGAATTTCCCTAAGCAGAGAAAAATTTTTTTACATGTGAAGGTACAGACTGGGAACAGAAGGATATTTATTCATATATTAAATATTTATTGGGCACAAGCCAGCAATGTGCCAGAGGCAAGATACACTTCCTGGCCCCCAAGAACTCACAGTCAACGAGAGGAAACAACTCCAATGCCATATAGTGAGTACTACTCACACAGGCAAGCACAAGGTGCTGACTAAAATACACTGGATTTACACCTATCTCAGTCTGGAAAACATATCTAAGACTGTGGGATGTAGAGGCAAAGTCAACAAGAGACTTTGTACATTTTCACAAGGCAAAATATTCCCCATTTTGTTGTTGTTGACAATGTATTTTCTTTTGATATAAAACTTTACATTCAAATGCAGAAATCTTAAACGTATATTCACTGAGTTTTGACAATATATACCCCTCTGTAACTCAAATCCTTAGTAAAATATATAGCATTACTATTCACCCCATAAAGGTTACATACATATGCTCCTTCCCAATCAATCTCTGCCCCATCCCCAGAAATAACCATCACTCTGATGCTTTTTCACCATAGATCAGTTTTGCCTGTTCTATAACTTTGTATCAATGAAATCACAACATGAACTCTTGTGTAAGGTGTCTTTCACTTAGGATAATGTTTTATAGCTTCTTATCAAAAATATTTTAAAGCTTACATTGTTTTTTCAATGCACAGAATGAGAATGAAAAAATAAAGATACTCTATTAAAAGATTCACAGGAAATATCAAACTTATATTTTCTTACTGATCCCTATACACTTTTTGCATTTTTATCTTTAAGTTTTTTTGAATTATGTGTTCTTTATAGCATATTTGGAAAAAAAATAGAGAAATAGAAAAAAAATGTTGTAATGCCCATAGTCAGAAGCAACATTTTTGCCTACTACTTTTCAAAATCCATTTTTCTTTATACAGTTTAGACCAACTATAATATACAAATATGTATCCTGCTCTTTTTCACTATTAAGACAAGCATTTTCTTACTCATTAACTGTTACTGTATTTTAATGGCTCCATATTTATATGGATGAACACATAAGACATTTCGCTGTTTTTTCCAGTTTTTCAATATACACATAAAAATATGGTACATAAATATTTGCATACATTTTGTATTATTTCCTTAGGATAGAGTTCTACAGGGGAAAATTAATGCCAGTACAACTCTCCCAATCCCTGAGGTGTTCTAAAATGTCTTTAAGTAGTATTTTTTTTAAAGGGCATATTTCACAAACTTCTGTTCAGATGAAAACAAAGAAAAACATACATAACTTTGGCAAAATGTCAAAGTTCTAGCTCACAACCTTGTCCCCTCAAAACTGAAGAAACTGATCCAATTTTTTATTTTATCGAGCGTAGCTGAAATCTGAAGCCAGACTGATTATTCCCTCCCTCTGAATGTTAACTTGTCTATTTTGCATGGATACTTTTGGTGGGGCAGGAGCAGGGAACAAGAGGACAGAGGAGACGACAGGAGAGGAAGGGAGAGAAAGGATTTAAATCCTAGGATGTGTCTGTAATGAGTTTCTTTAACTTGAATGAAGAGGCTGCTATCTCAATGCTTGCTAACTGCAGAACTGCACAGTGTCTAGCAAGGATCTGTCTTGAGTAGCACTGCTGACTTGAGGTATGATCACCTACCTGTATCTGATTTCTACTGAAACTGAATGTTCACGTTTTTCTTTGATTTCATAGGTACTTTTGCGTGAAGCTGAGAAAACCGTAGGCAGCAATTAGCCAAACACAATGTCATTTCTGACATTTAGACTAAATTTTTAAAACTGTTTTTGTAAAAATAACTCATTCTCATTATAACGAATTCAAACATTACCTAAAAGTACGTGTTAAAAAATCATCCAACATCCTACCAACCAGAAATAACTATTAAGATTAGCTGAACATCCTTTTGATATTTTTCTTTGTATAAACAGATAGATGACCACAGATAAATATTTGCAGAAAAATGTGACACTATATGCTTAAATACAATAAATACTTTTCCTTAAATTTAACTACAGTGAAACAAAAAGAATTGCTATATTTTAAACATTTTCTTTACTACAAGATGTATCATTTCTTAAAAGGTCTATAGATAAGAAAATGCATAATGAAAAACATTCAGTGAAATCATTTTTACAACTATTAATATGTTTAATATTAGACAATAAAGATTGGCTTTCAGCTATGAAAAAGTAGCCCTCTCACTTCAACGAACATCCCTTCTTCCCGATTTTCATTAGCTATAATATTTTTCACATTTGCAAGTTTTAAAACACACTGCATATTATAATCATAATTTGCACATAGGTTTAGTGTTGGTTTTATGTTTAAGTGGATTTAAAGCTCAACATCGCCTTTCTACCATGGCTTCTCCGCTTGTTGGGTTATTTTGCTTCAATAGTTAATTGCATACATTTCATCATGAGGTGTTTTTTAAATTGGTGTTATATTCCTTGGCTTCTTGCATGGCTAGAAATGTCTGCCTATTGTCTTCATACTTGAAAATTGTTTACCCATTTACCTCTATTGTGTATCTGTTTTCTCTCTCATTGATATTTGCTTCTTGGTATTTCATTTCTTCTATTAACTTGGGGTTTAATTTGCTCTTCTTCTAACTTACGATGAAAACCTGAGATCATTGGGTTAAAGTGGTTCTTTTTTCTAATATAAACATTTAAAGTATGCATTTCTCAGGACCTGGTTTGAATCCCCACAGACTTCTTCCTTCCTCTCTAGTACCCTGCTGCTCCACAAACTGCAGTCACTTTGGTAGCCCAGAACTCCAACCTCTGCCTCCTTAGCTTAGTGAAACTGCAGCTCCATTTGGTCTCTACCCATCTTGTGCTGCAACAGCAAAAGTCTGCTGTAGTGGAAAGCTGGGGAAATTGTGGGGCTCACCTCATGTTTTTCCATTTTCTCAAGGATAACAGCTCTGGAATGCCTGTTGTTCACTGCCTGGAAATAATAAGCTATCTTTTCACCCATTTTATAGCTGTTTTCTGGCGGAGGCTAAGTCCCAAATCTAAGATCTAAAGTTGAATTTTAGGCTAAAAGTTTGTATCTTTCCATTTTTGAGTTCTGGGGAATATACTTGCTTTTGGGTCTCTGTAGTCAACCTCCTTCATAGCAGGTCTAGAAGAGGCAGATCCACCTCTGGAGAACCTCTGTCTAGTCAGTTCTTGTGGCTTGTAACCCTGTACTCTTGTGTAACTTTGTGATGAGGGGGTTGCAGACTTTGTCCAGAAATTTTATGACATTCATATTATTACATCTCAGGAGTCTCAGAAGCACTTGCCAACCGATTTACCCTGCCAGCTGATTCTATTGCAATTATCAGGAAACTTCTGCTGGTGCCTTGAAGTTATTTATCTTCTATTGTGGCCTTCAAACTGAAGCATGTGATTTGAATGAGTTCTTGAAAGACATTATCCGTTTTTTCTTCAACTGTGTATTCTTCAACCCTTGCCTATGACACTCAATATCTTCCTTAGAAATCTTTTGTCACTGGAGATTATAAACTAGCTCTTTTTCTATGCTTTTGTCCATGGCAGAAATAATGGGAATGACAGCAAAGAGGTTTCTTCAGTCTGAGGAAAACTGATATCAGAGAAATGCCTAAGCAGGTTGTTAAGCTGGGTCTTTGTTCTCTCCCCTTATAAACCTGAATGGAGACATCAAGCTGGCTAGTTGAGTAAAGAGCTGCATTTGCTTGATAGAAATAAAGAAATTATATATGATCACAACAATTATGTCTGCAATGCAAGTTTCAATACCAAGGAAAGATGTATGATGTCTAAGAGAAGCAAGTCTCCAGGCAAGGGAACTACTTGGAAGAATATACCATAAATGAGTTTAATCATGGTTGATGCTTTTTAGTCCTCTGCAGCTGGAGAAATTTCGTAAGTTTTCTCAACTGTGGAGATTCTTACTGCTTCTTTGAAATTAAACAGACATTTTGTAATTTTCCTTTAGTTTTTCTACCCCATGTCTGTATCTTATTTTTCTAAAGAAGGTTTCTTGAAAGAAAGAAAAAGAACTATAACTTTACTTTTTAGAATGTGACATTTATAGTAAAAAATGGCTTAACAAAATAAAAGGTAAAAGGGCTTATAATTATGACAATATGATGAAGTTGTCATAAAAGCAAATTATTTTTTATCTACTGAGAGAGGTTCAATAATTAGGATAAAAAGACAATATCACTTCTCTCACCACATGCAGTGATTCAACACTACTCTTTAAAAAGGGATAATGTTGAAATGTATTTATGTTAAATAAAACAATTGGGATAGTGAGACTAAAACTCAGACTGCAAGATATGGCAAAGAATCTAAGGGGAAAAGTGGGACCAAGAACTAGAAACTCTCACCATTTATCACACATATTTTACTAGCCATTAGAACTAATAAATTTTTTTTTTTTTTTTTCCTTGAGACAGAGTCTCGCTTTGTTGCCTGGGATAGAGTGCGTGCCATGGCATCAGCCTAGCTCACAGCAACCTCAAATTCCTGGGCTCAAGCAATCCTTCTGCCTCAGCCTCCCTAGTAGCTGGGACTACAGACATGTGCCACCATGCCCGGCTATTTTTTTCTATATATATTTTTAGTTGGCCAGATAATTTCTATTTTTTTTTTTTTTTTTTTTTTTTAGTAGAGACGGGGTCTCGCTCTTGCTCAGGCTGGTCTCGAACTCCTGACCTCGAGTGATCCACCTGCCTTGGCCTCCCAGAGTGCTAGGATTACAGGCGTGAGCCACCGCGCTCGGCCAGAACTAATAATTTTAATGTCTATCTTCCATGCTAGAAAATAAATTCTATGAGAATTCTAAGAAATTCTAAGAAACAGAATTTATCTTATAAAACATTGTGTCTTATGTATGTGCCCAGCATTTAACGTGTGTGCTCAATAAACATGGCAATGAATAAATGAATGAACAAAAACTTGGTGGAACTGTAAATCTATAGAAAGAAGCTAAATTTCTTCACAAATGAAATAAAGAGAAAAAGAGGGCAAAGTGAATATGGGTCTGTTAATCAAAAAGATGGTTTGGCTATAACAAGTTTTCATTTTTGAACTTCCAGAGCTTTTGTCTTCAATTATTTTTTTCCCGTCCTTATTTGCTTTGCAAGCGCTCGTAAAACTTAAGGTCTAATATAACACCGTAATTAAACCCTTTGCAATATCTCAAAGACAATTTTCCACAGAATAAAAGGTATTATATAAACATTACATAGTAAGTTATGGGATGAATTGTGTCTCCTCCCAATTTATATGTAAACATAAATTTACATATAACCTCCCAGTTCTTCAGAATGTGACTGTATTTGGGCACAGGGCCTTCAAAGAAATGATTAAGTTAAAAAGAGGTCTTATGCTGGGCCCTAATCCAATCTGACTTGGTGTTCCTGTAAGAGGAGGAAATTTGGGTAAACAGAGAGACACCAAGCGCATATGCATGCACAGAAGAAAGACCACCTGTGAATACAGTGAGAAGGCAGCTGTCTGCAAGCCAAGGAGAAAGGAGTTAGAAGAAACCAAACCTGCTGAGACCTTGATCTTGGACTTCTAACCTCCAGAACTGTAAGAAAATAAATTTCTGTTGCTTCAACCACCCAGTCTCAGGTATTTTGTGATGGCAGCCCTAACAAACCAGCAAAATAAATAATGACAGAACATAAATTTCCACATTTATAGTCCTACTCAAAGAATTGTTAACAAAGGTATTATTTTAGTAATGTAACCTTTTTTTTTTTTTTTTTTTTTTTTAAGAGATGGGGTCTCACTCCGTTAACCAAGCTAGAGTGCAGTGGTATAAGCATAACTTACTGTAACCTCAAACTTTTGGGCTCAAGTGATCCTCCTGGCTCAGCCTCCTCCATAGCTAGGAATACAGGTGCATGCATCACCATGCCCAGCTAATTTATTATATTTTTTATTTTTTGTAGAGACAGGGTCTTGCTATGTTGCCCAGGCTGGTCTTGAACTCCTGGACTCAAGGGATCCTCCCTCCTTGGTCTCCCAAAGTGCTAGGATTACAGATGTGAGCCACCGTGCCTGGTATAGTAATGTAACTTTAATTCAGACTAATTTTCTTTATGTTAGGAAGCAAACTAAGTTATTTCTAGAAAGATAACTGCACATTCTTTTAGTGTAAGAAAAAGACAGTTCTATAGAGAGATAAGTGCACACACAAAGTACTGGAATATGAAACACAAATAGACTTTCAAGCATATTTTATTAGGAAATTTGACAGAAAATTCATTCAAAAATAAAATTTAAATTTAAATACACAATATGCCAATACCCTTCAGATTTTAGTCATCCTAAAAAAGAAAACGAATTCATTAGAGGAACTCAGACTTGTGTAACAGTTTTAATGTATCTACCTATAAAATTTAGCTCTTGACAAATTAAGGGTAATAATTTTCTCTCAAGGTAGAAAATATTAAAGTTACCTGAAAAAAATGGTATCATTGCACACTTTACTCATCTCCTGTTTCAAGATGAGTTTCTATTCTTTCAACGGCCATATTGTGGATTGAACATAAAGGTAAACTTTTATAGATTCAACAGACACTTTTTGGGTTGAATATAAGGTAGAAATATCAGCACGATTTTGAGTTTTACAATAAATTAAATAATTTAAAAACTTAAAATACTACTTGATACATACTTTTTTATTCATAAGACAACAAATTCTAAATGGATCTCTATGAATTTATTTTTTAACTTGTACATATAAAGAATTGGGAAGACAACACAAGAAAAAGCAACCACATGAGAAATAAAAAGTAGATGCTTGAGTATGCAGCATGAACAAGCTATAGTAAGACAAGAGTCAAGACACCTGGATTACAGTCCCGTCCAGGTCATTATAATGGGGTATTACTTTGAATATGCCACTTTACTTCTCTAAGGCTCAATTTCTTTTCTTGAAAAATAAAGGGTTTAGAATTGCTTTAAAATTGTGATTTAATGAGTCTGTGATTTAGAATAAAATGACAAGGAGTAGATTTTCGTTGTGTTCGAACATTTTCATTTAAAAAAGGAATTATTGAGACTTGTGTAAGAGAACTAAGGAAGACAGCACTTGGACTAATGAACATTATCTTCATTTAAACTGACTTCAAAAATTACTCCAGTTTTTGCTAAGAAAGAAAGTTAACCATTACCTAAATAATTATGCTAACTCAGAATTTGAGAGATAAAAAGGACCTTGGAGGTATACTCTTCCTTATATTGATAAATGTCATTTGAAAAGATGTCTGGTGTAGTATCTAGAACTTAGGAGGTACCCAACAAGTGGAGCTATTATTTCTATTTGTTTTGGCATAGCACTCATTTAATAAGTCACTATAACTTTTGAGTCATTATTTTTTTATCTTTAGGATTGTTTTCCCCACACAGCTTCCTGTACTCAGATAATCTATGTTCAGCATAAAACAGAATCATAATAAAATAGAATTAATACTCTTTAGAAAAGGTCAATCATGTAGTTTCAAATTTATCACACAATGCTAGCATGTGGATATTTTATTCATATGGATATCATAAAAATTTGATTCTTTGTTAACAAAGATACACATTTTAGGACTATTTTTATATAAACTTCAAATAACAAAAGCTTTGCAAAATTTTCATAAAATATAATGAGCAAATAAAAAAATAACTGCTTATTTTCTAAGTGATTTATGGAAACTGCTAACAGTATAGAAAAATTATTGATTTTGAAAATGTTGGTTATTAATATTTAACAAAAATTTATCATACAGTATACACAAGCCAAATTACTATACGTATATTACATGCATGTAGCTTTCTTTGTGGATGCTGCAATTGCATTATATTCTGCTATGTTTTTGCTGTTAAACTCACAAGACTGAAGTTGTTTCTTTTTTTTTTTTCGCTGCACTCAGCGTTTTTTTTTTTTTTTTTTTTTTTTAATTTCAGGAGATTATGGGGGTAGAAACATTTTGGTTACAAGTAATGACTTTGCCCCACCCAAGCCAGGGCTAGAGGCGTGCCCCTCCCCCATACAGTGCACAGTACATCCATTAGTTGTGAGTTTACAGCCTCCTCTCCTCTACCTGAGGACACCGGAAGTTATTTCTTTATAGGCTGCTCTTCTTATGCATGAACAAGAAAGTCATTGTTAGGATTATTCACCCAATTTAGTTGTCAATCAGGAAATAAACTATGAAGCTAGGCTTTGGGTAGATGGGCTAGGGTACTTCACAGTTTGCTCTAGTTATCTTTCCCTTGAATTTGGTCTTTTAGGAAAGTAGACTTTCAGGCACTGTGTATTATGCATACATGTATACCAAGATGGCATCCGTGATCTGGTGCTAAAACAGAACTTAACATGAGCCATCTTTTTTCCAAGTTACAAAGTCGATAGAACAAGGCCACAACCAGATTATCTAGTTATTAATCAGGAAATGGATTTGTTTTTGAATCCTTGGAGCCTAGGTAAATTATATTAAAAGGTAATTCAGCACAGTGTTTAAGAGGACAGAGAGTGGAGCTGGGCTACGTGGGTATAAATCCTGCTCTGTCATTTGCTAGGGGTGTAATCAAGGGATGTATTACTTATACTCAGCTTCCTCATACGTAAAACAGGAAATTGATAGTAACTAGCTCACTGAGATTATTGAATGGATTAAATAAGAAAAATTAGTTATAAAGGGCTGGCACAATGTCAGAAAAATTATAAAGACTAAGTACATTTAAAAAAAATTATCATCATCTCAGCTATCTCAGCTGTACTGTCGGACAGTTAAAAAAAAAAAAAAAAGGGCTGATTTGCCATGCTTGGGTTAACTGTTAAAGGGTGAATGGCATCTTGTACCACTCACCCACAACACACACACACACACACACACACACACACACACACACACTCTGACACCAGCAGCAGTTACTCTCAAAGAATAGTTAAAACAACTTAGGGACAAAGTTTCAGAGCCCAGCTATTCAGTCAACCTTCCACTCCAGGTGGTTCTTAGCAGGGCCAATCTTGGAGGTTCTAGGCTTGATTCTTTTATGAGGCCACTGCATAACTACCTAAAGCTGAAGCCATAAATGCTTGTAGATTGAGGTGGCAAGAGCTTCAGGATACATCATAGCAAGTATGGGATGGGATGATGAGGTACACAGTGAGTTCAGAATGCTCAAGGAGTCCTAGCACTTTTGACACCACAGCTTCACACAGAAAACACCACACTTGACAGAGAGGTCCCTTAGGAGGTCTATGAGTTTTCTTCCAACGTTTCATGGACATTTTTTGTTTGTCAATAGCATTTTTAAGCTAATTCTTATTACAAAACTAGATACTAACATAGGGAGATAAACTACCGTTCTGTTTTTTCAACTACAAAAACCATAGTCTAAAATGGGTCAGTCTCCCTTTGAAAGAAGAAAATCTAAGCCATTAACTTTCCTTCTATATACCCAAATCTTGTGACTAAAAAAGCACACTGAAAGATTCCAACTGAAAACAAACACGATTACATATAAAATCAGGAATATATCAATGGTTCTCGAAGGTTAAAAATAACTATGCAAAACTGTGTACCAACATAATTTTGAAAAGCTGAATAAAGTTAACATATTTCCAAAAACATATAACTATAGAAACTGTCATGACATAAAGTAAAACCCATCAATAACATAAAAAGATAGCAATAATGTTTTATCAAAGAAATATCCTTCCAATAACATTATCAGCCCTAATAAATTTCTTAATGAAGTCTTTCAATTAGTCAAGTTTGAATATTCCATGTTACAGTCTATTTAAACACAAGAAAAAAACGAGAAGCTAGTCAATACATTTCATAAAGCAAATATAACCCCAGGACTAAACATCAAACAGAGAAATTATTCTAAAAAATTTAATTATGTATAAAGTCCCCTTCATGCCAGGTAAAATTCCTAGGTCATTTAATTCTAAAAGTTGTTCAGTAAAATGTATGTAGGAAAGACCTTTCTGACTTTTCACACTATATGACAGCTTAAAGGAACTGCTAACATAATATTAAGATAGAATGTACTATAAAGGAAATTGGTTGAAAAGTATTATGCCATAGTGCTAGTACGTAATTAGAGTGATTTAACTATTACCAACAGATTCACTAAAAATCCATAAATAAAGAGATAAATAATTGATTCTCTATAAATGAAGAGCCCTTTGCCCAAGAATAAACCACCTTATTTAAAAAATGACCAGAGGGGCTATAGTCAACCACCAATAATATGACTAAACAGGGTTCAATTTACAAAATGCAGACAACATAGATGTTACTTGTAAGAATTTTTGGAAATTTAATCATATATTAAACTTTATCAGTTGAGGTAAAGCTATTCCAGCTACCTATAAATTCATCTAATTTAATTGAATTTAAGGAATAATATGGTTGGGGCTTTGGGGAAAAATAAATCACTGTACAATAAAAAATTTAAATTTATTCTCTTTCTAAAACAATGTTTTTGAAGTCTTTAAAAGGCTTTGGAGAACGTTCAAATTTTTGTGGCCATAAAGCCCCAATTGATTATGCTCCCAGAGTTTGGATTGTACATTTTGTTCCCCAATTCTAAACTTTGAGAACCTTAGACAGAATAATTCATTTCCAGGTATATCTACAGAAACAATCAGAAGGAGTAATATATTTTTAACTTTTGGTGGGGAAAGGGGGAATCCTAGAAAATTCCCATTTAACCCAAGGATGGTACAGACTACAGAATAAAGGAGTCAATCTTTTAGAAAACCATTTCCTTGAAAAATAGGTTCTTGAAAATGTGAAGCAGATGGAGTAAAAGTAGAAAAAAATACAAATACAACTATAAATAAACAAAACTATTTCAAAACTTAACTTCAGAGTATAAATTTGTGCTATTTATGGTATAAATTGAACCCTGCTTTATTTTAAAATAAAGCAACAATAAAATTAACAGAACAATTCATACTGTAAGTCAGAGAAAGAAATGCAACCCAATTTAACAGATTTTTAATAATTATTGCCCCAATGAGTTTAGAAAAGATACAGCCCAAGAGATTATTGTTTAGCAAAAGAATAAATTAATATATACAAAATGCAATGCATTGGGATAATTTTCTGTTGTTGGGTTAGCATTGCATATAGCAAGGATTAGAAACAAAATAGAAATTTCTATTTCGTACCTATGTCACTGGCTACCATCTTGGAAAACTTTCTGCTTTTGGTCTTCACTGAAAATAATATTTTGATATAAAATGTCAAAATCTATTCAAAGTAAACTAAATAAATTAAACATAAATAAAAGAAAATACTTTAAAATAAAGATACTATACCCTTTTCTATAAAATTATTCATTTTTTGTTCATCATCTGAATTGTGTGGTGATGAAGAACCTACACAAATGAAGACAATGGAAGGAATAGGCACACAGTCAGTCACAAACGCTGAGTCATAATAAGACAAAAGTGCAAAGAAAAATCTGGTAACCTCTAAAGCAAGTTCTCACATTACTGAGCATAAGGAGGGGCCATGTATACAGACAGGTAATAACAATTCTTGCAATACTACATTACAGCAATCACCACTGCAATATCTTCCATGGTAGATTCTAGTATATGTAAATATTAACTCTACAATCATTTTTCCTTACATAACAACAATTTGGTAAAATCTTGGTATATATTATATGCCAGAGAACATATAAAGAAAAATATAAGTAGCAATTTACTATTTCTTAAAATTTAGAAATTCTTGATATCAGTTAACTGAATAAGGGTTCTCTAGCAGAATCAAGATACAGTACTAGTATTTTGGTATTTTACAGTTAGACTGACAGTTTAAAACCATGTATCTATTCTACTATATAAATGTACAATAGGGATCTTTAAAATAGTGAAGATAATACTTATATTTTTAAATATGTTCAAATTTTTACTTATATGTACTGAGGCAAGAAATATTTACCTTTGGCTGTGACTCCTAATGTTGTTATATAATCTTACCTATCATTTCTATAATTAAGATTTTATTTGTCCTTTTTCCTTAAAAATGTTTCTAATTTTTCATAGTATTTAATTTGTAACATAAGCTTTTATTATAAATGCAATTCTAAATTGTATTATGACTGATAACTTTTAGAGACCTATTCTTTGTAAGCTCATCTCAAATGATATATCATCAATTAAATTTTCAACAATCTCCCCAGCTGTAAATCACTTGCTCTCCTTTGAATTCTCATAACACTTTATCTATATATTTCTCAGAGGATGTTAATCACTTAATACTTTATTATTTTCAATTTATGTACATATGACCTTCCCCATTGAATGAACTTCTAAAAGCAGGGCCCACATTTGATTCATTTTTGTATCTCCTTTGTGATCAGAGCAGTGCTTTACATGTAGGCATCTCTAAGTATTTTCTGAATGCATAAAGCTTTTCTGCTAGAAGCAAATACCTAGAACATCATAGGAAGTAAATAAAAAAGTTCCTTTCTGTGTTTTAAAAAAATCCCAATATAAGTACTGAATCTTAATGAATTAGGTCAAAATTTGACAGCCCATACACTCCTCACAAAAAAATTTTACTTTCTTTCTTTGGCCAAGTGGCCAACATCCTCTGACCAAGCAAAACCTGCCAATGTTGGCAGGACCCAATTACTTCTATACTGGTCTTAAAAGATCGCTCTTTAAAAATCCATGTTATTTTTGCTAAATAGCATTTACAGATCCCCATCAAAAAACATTATCACACAGGTAACACTGAGCTTAGTAACATTCCCAGGAACAGAAATAGGTACAGTTGTTTTTCATATAAATATAATTCAGATTTAAAGAATATAATGGCTATATGTTATATATTTTAAAATATCACTGTCATCTGTGATACTAAATAGCCACATAAATGTAAGAAAATGTCTTATTAATACTAGTTTTAGTTAACATAATTCATATAAGAGCAATAGCATAATGACATATCTATACATGACAATAAAATTGTAAAAATGACGGTATTTTCAAAATAAAAGTAGTCAACATAGGCTGTAAATATAAATAAAACAAGCAGATTTACTTTTCTCCTAACTGAAAATGCCTACTAGTGATTATTGTAACTTCTGTGATAGCTGATGAAAAAGCTCCAAAACAGTTTTCAGCATATCCTATTTTAATATATTTACTAAGTTTCTACAATTAAATAAACATAGATAATATCTATAGCTTATTGTTTCTTCTAGGTAAGGCTCACAGCAATTCTTGAAGGCACCATTTATATCATAGTATGTGTGGCCCTGGGTTTTCTTTAGTTTGAAATAACTAACAAATATTTTCTTTTTAATCATTTCAACATTTTATATATACAAATGTATGTGTATATATATTTTAATGCAGTACTAAAAAAAATTCCACCATTACTAAAGTGCTCAGTGAATCAAGTGAGTTCTTTGAAATAAAGATCAAATGGAGACCATCCCCTTCATTTGTTCAAGATGTGTATGTCCAGTAGGTAGAATTAACTGTCTAAAAGGGAGACCACTGGTTTATTTAAAAATAAATGGAAAGATTACACTACATTCATTAAGTGTATTTTCTCATGATGATTTCTGAGGACAGTTTTGATATTTATTAGCTAAACAGCTGAGATCACAAATCTTGATTATGAGATTTAAAAGTTTTTCAAAAAAGTGTCTCTTTAGTTATGATGAAGGCATATGACTATTTTACATTTCTACATTGGTCCTCCTCTTAGCATTTATGAGACTCATTTTAACTCCTAACTTACTTTTACACATTTCTTCTTTTCCCATAAATACCAACCTACTTTATATTAACTGTACTAGTTTTAATTATCTATAATGCATCGCTTAACTATTTTATTTATATCTTATCTCATTGTGGAAAGTATTTGAGGTTGGCAATTTCATCACTAATTTACGTTTTTGAAAACATGATCCCCGTGTGGCTCTTTTGATTTACCTCAAACTCATCCATTATTCTTTTTTGACTATCTAGTCATTCTTTTATTTCTTTATTAAAATGCTAAAAAGTCACATACATGTTAAGAGTAAGGTAATTAATCCCTGATAGATGGCAAAAATTATTAACTTCTTTTAAATGGACCAGTAGAGAAAGACACATAAGAGCTATAAGAGTATAGTAACAAACGATAGCTTTCCAGAATCTCATTATAGGTTCTGTTGCATTGCTCTCAGTAGTTATGCATGACTGACACCTATCTCTATTATTTGAAACATGTTTCAGACACAACTACTGACTACTAAAGTTTGACTTTTTTTAAAGCAGTCTTTCCTGATATGTAGGAATGGATAAAATTCCTCAGAGAATTCTTGTATTTTTCAGAGCATAACCAAAGACTAAGTAAAGAGTTCTATATCTAAAGGTAAGAATAAATGATTCATTGATGATTTTTTCAGGTCACAATTTTCACTTTGCACTTCAAATGCACTGAGATAGAAACAATAAAATATCTCGTGTCATACAAATTAAAAACTATTCTGTCTTTTCCTATGGACCAAAAAGCAAAATATATTTGAAAATGCCAAACCATGGTTGAAATTCTCTGGTTTGAGGAAGAGAGAATTTGGAGGGTTTTTACCTTTCTGCACTTTTTATATTTATATATTTAGATTTAAAAATACTTAGAAACTTTTCTATAATTACCTCTTGTTTGGTTATTTTAAATTGCTACATGTATCCACCTTTTGAAAGACTGGCTTGGGAATAAAAAGGGGTATTAATTTATTTTATTTGGCTGAATATTTTTTTTTAATAGAAATGGGGTCTCACTATATTGCATAGGCTGATCTCAATCTCCCAGTCTCAAGCAATCCTAACGTCTTAGCCTCCCAAAGTGCTGAGATTACAGGTGTGAGCCACTGTGCCTAGCCTTGACTGAATCTTATTAAAAGACTTTCAATGGTCATTTAACATATTTAAATGTAATATATTGTAGGTTACCTGTCCAAATTATCTACCCTGGCTTACATCCTTAACATATTGACAACTGCATTTATGTGGCCTTTGGGGAAGGTGAGATCAAAACTGTATTTTATGTAGTTAGAGGAAGAGTAATAATTAAAATATATTATAATTCTAAATTCCAAATTCAGAAATAACTAGTCCTATGAGATAAAAAACAGTTACTCACTTCATATGATTCATCCAAACTTAATTCCACCAATGTTAAAACTTAATATTAGGTAACTAATTATGTTAGTGATTCCTATGGCTCTACGTTTTATCCATTTAATGAGTAAATTTAAAATATAAATAGTGAAAAAAAAAGAAAATATAAGGATACATTTTAACCTTAAGAAACGATCAACTCGTACAAACATCAGGAAAATGCAATTATAAAAAGATAACACTACAAAAGCTTTCACAGTCTTAGAAGTAACAAAATGCTAAACCAAAATATGAGTAAAACAAATTACTATTCTCAATACTTCCCATTCTTACTATTGTTTCTGATATAATAGAACCAGCTATGGAAGGATTAAAACTGTCTAGGAACAGTGTTACTTATGCTAAAAACAATCTTTCCAGTAGAAAGCTGATGAAAATTTCCAGCCAGAATGATTTAATAAATATGGTAGTTAAAATTATGAAGTCAACTTTATTAAAAGATTAGCTAAGTTTTAATACACTAAAATAAAATAATAAATTCAGGATCTTCTTAATTTTAAGGGGTCTCCAAAGATAATAAAAATAATGTTCCTTTGAAATATTAATATACATATAAGTCACATAAAGACCCATATATAAACAAGGAAAGAGAACTGCTTTAATACAGCTATAAATATATCAGAAATTACTTTCATCAAAACCAAAAGTAGACATAACTATTCTAATATTATTCTAATTGTCTATGTTAATAGATTATAAGTGTTAAAAATCCTTCATAAAATTTCTGTGTATATTATTCAAGGACTAGAGAAAAGCAGATTATATCATCAACTTTTCTTTGATTATACCCAATTCTAATAGATGATGCCAGGAATGCCTAGAGTAAAGAAAAGATTGTAGATGACTAAAACATTCAATTCAATGGTAAGGAGTAAAATATATTTTCCCTAAAGAAAGTATAAATACTAGAAAGTTAAGTAAACAATTATATGACTCTTAACAGGTAAAAGCTTTGGACTTTTATTTACCATAAGCTGCATTTCTTTTCACTTAATAAGAATGTGAACAATACAGTTATGATTTTAAGAATAAATATATGACACAAAAGATTTTGTTCATTTTAAATGCTGATCTATAAAAAAAGTACATTGATATGCTGGGCTTTTGTACCATCACAATTATTCATGAAATAAAAAACATTACCAGAAGTTGGAGATTTGCAGCGATCTTCTGGGACTACAGTCCCTTCACTAATATCACACAGACCTGCTAAAAAACAAAAACAAAAAACAAATCACACCACAAATCTATATAAGTGCAGTTTTGTCTTCTATTTATAGTACATATGTAATTGCTGTCCATTTAAGAGAATCTAGAACATTAATAGACTGTTGGTACTGATATTATGCTCATTAGGTTTGAGACAGGAACATGGGAACATTTTGAAACCACCTCAAACTAATACAGTGGTTATCTGTTAAACAAATAAAAACATAAGCTATGATAAAATACAAAGTAAACAGTTAGTATAAATATTAATTTTCCTGGTGATTGAAATGAAAAAATTCCTGAAAATTATTTAAAAATCATAAATAAACAAAAATATATCAGGGCAACAAACAAGGAGCCACGTGGCTAAGACTCAGAAGTCACATAGAGGTACAGGATGTGCACATATGACCAGTGTCTGCTTTTCCATTATTTTGGTAAAAGACTTGATGTCACATCCCCTACAGTCACTGAGAAAGCTTTTACAATAGAATAACATTTCCGAGAACACTGAATGCTGAAATTGGCTTTATAAGAAGTGCTTTCTATTTTGAACTACATATTATTTGTCCTCATAAGATAGGAAAGGTTCTTGAATGAGAATCAGTACGTTTTTTTAAAAATCTTCATCAAAACCCTAGTTTATATAGTTCTAAGATGATAGACGTGTAATTACAGGTGTATATCTAATCTTTGACTAAATATTCATTTACACGAACTCTTTATTGACAGAACACTAAGACAGCAGATCTCTAAATAGTAGTGATAATATACTCTAGTATTATAACGTGCCTAGTACTGAATAAAAATAATAAACTTTGAAATTTTAACCTCTTGGTATTTTTGTCAACTGCTACTAAACAGTACTGCACTAGGGGAAACTCTTTTGAGATTTGAGTTGAAGGTCCTTATGATGTAAAAATTACTGACTCTTAAAAGGTACTATGTGATATAGTTCTCATTTTTAAAATGGCCCAGGAAGAAGCATTTAGGAAAATGAATTAAAAAATATGGATAGAGAGATTTGATTTAGGTATTAAATTTATTATGATGACCATTAAATGAGCTAAATATCCCTACAATGTCTTCTATGTCACTCAGGGTAAAAGTCAAAGTTCAACCCTACATGGTAAGTTGATGTACATGATCCTCTGGTGCATGATACCTTGTTACCTCTCTGACTTTCTTTCCTTCTTCCACCTACTTGCTCACCACCTTCACTCTCTGTCCTCCAGCCACACTGACTCCTCCTCACTCCTTGAACTCACCAGGTATATTGCCTTAGAGTGATGTAGTCTTGTTGTTCTCTAGCTTGAAATGTTCTTTCCCCACACATCCTCATGGATAAAAGGTTTCTCACTTGCTTTAAATCTAAAGTCATCTTGACACTTTATTTCAAATTTAACATCCCCATAAGTGATATTTCAAATCCTCCTTCCTTTAATTACCTTTCCCCTTGGCACTATTAATGTAATTTATTAATGTAATTTACTATATATTATATATCTTTATAATTGTGTGTCTCTTACTATATATTACATATCTTTTAAATTGTATATCTTTTCCAGTGGAACATGAGTTTCATGAGGTCAGAGATTTTCGTGTTTTGTTATCTATAATGGGGCACACCACATGGTAGGTGCTCAATAAATATTTGTTGAACGATTGAGTGAAATACATGTGAAAGAATTTCATAGCATATAATCTAATCCATCTTCTCTGTTACTGCCAGAATCCCTTCAACAAATACTCCTAGCAATATAGTTATCTAGGCTCTGCTCAAATGTATCTCAACCCAATTAGCTGCTGATCATAACCAACATTTACTGAGAGCTTACTATGTGCCAGATACTGTTCTAAGTGCCTAACTCATTTAACCCTCACAGAAGCAAATGAGATAGACACTATTATGCCTATTTTACAAAAAAAGAAATAGCTCTGTTTTAAGTATCTTAAAAAAACCTAATTACTTCTGGACACAGTCTAGTTCATTGCCACTGTTACAGAGATTTTCCTGGTGGTATTAGGTCAAAATTAGCTTTTTTAAAAAACAATTTGCTTTAAAAATAAGAAGAAAATACAATGTAAACATAGAAGTATAATTTTAAATCTTCTACACCTCTCACATTAGTGTATTCAGCAATTTTGTCCCATTATTGGCACACATTAAGTTGTGGTCAATAGGAATTGCATGCCAACAATGTTCCAGTCACAAGATTAGGTATGTTGCATATGTCACCTCACTTAATGATTACACTAACTGTATGAGGGTGTAATCATCTCTATTTTATAAATGAGGACACTGAGCCTCAAAGAAGTATCTTTTCTAGCATCACATACTTAAAAAAAAGAGCTGAGGCTGAAAGTGGTGGCTCATGCCTGTAATCCTAGCACTTTGGCAGGTGGGAGGAATGTTTGAGGCCAGGAATTCGAGACCAGCCCAGGCAAAATAGCAAGACTCCGTCTCTACAAAAAAACTAAAAAAATGAGCAGGCATGGAGGCATCCATAGTCCCAGCCATTCAGGAGGCTGAGGCAGGAGGATCACTTGAGCCCTGGAGTTTGAAGCTGCAGTAAGCTATTATTACACCACTAGTCTGGGCAACATGGCAAGACTGTCTCAAAAAAAGACAAAAAAGAAAAATCCGAGGGCTGAGATTTAAACTCAGATCTGCCTAAACTAACAAAATCTGCAAGTGTTTCTTTCCCATGAACTACTCTTGAGCTGGTTTTCTCTGTTCTGTATGTATACAATCAATCTTTGTAACCTAGACACAGGACTTAACATTTATTGCTGAGAAATTCCATTTCTTTGGTTTAAATTTACTATTTCTACCTATGAGCACCTTTTTGAGTCTATTCTGCCATCAAATGCAGTAAGTAGTTACCCCTTAAATATAGCAACAATTTTGATAAGCCTACCATCTCTTTCAAATGTCCAGATAGGAAGCTTAATTTACTATTTAAAATACTCAACAAAACACAATCATATGTTACTCAATATACTATATGCCTTAACTGAAGCACACTACAATCAAGGTTAGTATTAGGTCACAAATTGACCTCGTAGGTACCATGGTTTAACCTGGGGGGCTGGCAAATGTTTTCTGTAAAGATTCACATAAGTAAACAGTGTAGGCTTTTTGAGCCAAAATCTCTGTGGCAACTACTCAGCTCTTATGTAGCACAAAAGCAGCCACAGACAGCACATTAACAAATAAGCATGGCACTGCTCCAATTAAACTGTACTTAAAAAAGCATGCAGTGGGCAGTTTGGGCCTGCAAATAGTAGTTTGCTGATTCTTGGGTTAAATCAATCTCACAATCTTCAAATTGAACCAGGTATTTAAGTTACTTCTACCTGGTTCACGGAAGTTATCACTGGAATTGTTTACCAAACACCTCCTTAACTTCAGGAAACACTATGTTAACAGGCTGCCATAAGTCTTCAATGTAGTTAACAGATTTAAAAAATAACACCGATTTTGCTACAACTTACTTTTAGTAAACTTTTGCTGACTTCTATTTTCTGCATGCACACAAAATGTGCATATAGAGTTACACAGCAAGTCTTTCTAGAGTTCTGACTAATGTGTACCTCAAATTAACTGATTTTTAAAATATTTGACCTTCACCAATTGAGGGTACCTTTTAAATTCACAAACTCTCTTGACAATTTTTTATTATTGCTTAATATTCCTTATTTGCATAAAGTAGCTTGGTTTTTAATTCCTCTTAATTAGTTTTCATATTTTCCAAAGAGGAAAGATGATTCTTCTTAATGGGAAGTTGAGAAGTGAAGTTATTTTAGGTCTTTTGTTTTTCAACTAACATTTAAAAACTTCCCCAAATTGGGGTCCTAATTTTCTCCTTAACCATATTTTCACTGTAACCAAACATTGTTTTATTTCTATTATTTTTGACACAGTACTTATTGATCCGTTCTTGACTGTGTCCCTTATTTCTTATATATGGCATTTTTTTCTTTTTTATTATAGACATACACACAGAAATTTTCAACCAGTACTACTTGGCTCCACAGCTACTTTTCCTTTTCTATCTTACTGAAAATACTGAAGACTTGAAAGCAATTGCCATTGTAGCAAAAAAGTTCATTTTTAGTTTCCTACCCATAACTCTCAGAAAAATCTTTCCTAAAGCCTAACAAACTAGAGTTTGCCTGTAATTTCCTTCTTTATCATTATCAACTTCCAAGAGTAAGCAACACTTTTCCCCATGTGTCTATCACTTCCAAATCACTAATTAGATCTTATTTGGGCTTTAGAATTATATTCAGAATAGGAATTTCCTTTGTTGTGTCCTTCACTGTATGAATGACAGTTCACTTTTGGTAGAATTAGACTGCTAGCAGATAAAGAGGCAGCTGAACTACTTCATCACTGTTCATCCCTGTGACAGTTTCATCACTTTTATTGTAACAACACAGTCCATATTTTAGTCAACAATACATTGTATTGTAATATAGCTATAACATATTTACACTTAGCCTAAACAGTAATGTTTTATCTTATAAAATAAATTTGTGAATGAACTAGACTCTTTTTTTTTTTTTTGTTGAGACAGAGTCTCACTTTGTTGCCCAGGTTAGAGTGAGTGCCGTGGCGTCAGCTTAGCTCACAGCAACCTCAGACTCCTCAGCTTAAGCGATCCTACTGCCTCAGCCTCCCGAGCAGCTGGGACTACAGGCATGCGCCACTATGCCCGGCTAATTTTTTCTATATAGATTTTTAGTTGTCCATATAATGTCTTTCTATTTTTAGTAGAGACGGGGTCTCGCTCTTGCTCAGGCTGGTCTCGAACTCCTGACCTCGAGCGATCCACCCGCCTCGGCCTCCCAGAGTGCTAGGATTACAGGCGTGAGCCACCACGCCCGGCCTAAACTAGACTCTTCATGAAATTATATTAGTATCAGCAACTATTAGTAACAAAAAAATTTCTCCATTCAAACTTATCTATTAAAAAAACTGAAGAGTAATTTCATGATATTTGGGGCACAGCTCAAGAACATATAAATACACACTGTAGCAAGATTATCATTTTTACATCAATACGATTTAAAAATTTTAGTATCAATTATTCTACATTTAATTTTATTTTAAAAATAAGTATCTCTTGGGGCACAAATATTCTTAAGATGTTATTTTAAAGCATATTTTAAAATAAGTTTAATTTTATTTAAAACATAATCTTAAATATTGGTAAAGTGAGATATAATAACAATAGGTAAATATATTTAAACTAATAAAAACTCAAATAGTTCTCCTGTACCTGAACATCTAATTCTTCAATATAAATGAAGCAAATAATACTATAAATATGGAGTTTACTAGAAAATAAACTAGGATGCAGTGAAACTTAAGAAAAAGTATTTTTAAAATCATACGGTAAAATTGATCCCTATCCTTGGATAAATTTAGGTACTTAATTTCTAGTAATTTTAAGTAAACTAATACAAGGCATAAAGGAAAAAAAGTGATTAATTTTAGGACTAGTAAAATTTTTACCACGTTTTTTTAAAAATTGTTTAAAGGTTTCATCTTCTAAAAAACCTTTTTCTCTGTCATGATAATGTTCTAACTTTCTAACACTATTAGTATCTTTGCTGTATAAAGAAATGAGATTGGGACACAAGCATTTAAATGGCTGTTTTATATACATAGTATAAGGTGAATGTAAGTAAAAAGTATATAGTGTTTTAGATATAGAATGTTTTACTAAGCTCTTTTAAAAATAAGTGGGGAAACGGCAATGATTTTACAGAAAGAATAAACCTACCAAGACATAAATGACTTACTTAAAAAAGAAGAACGAAGTTTTTTCACAGACTCAGAATATAAACTAGGAAGGCCGCACATGCAAGCAGTCACAACCAGCATACCTTAGTGAAGCAATGAAAAGGGGAAGGAAAAAAAAAAAAGGAGACAAAGATACTAGAATGGTATGATTGGGACAATAATCTCTGCTGAAGATATTACATGACAAAATGATCACACAAACACAAACAGAAAAAAACTTTGAAAAGAAAAAATCAATTATCAAGCCAAAGCAACAGAAAAGTCTATATTCCCTCATCTTTTTTTGTTTTTGTTTTTTGCTTTTCTCATGAATTGTAAAATTGGTAGCATTTGCTAATAATGTATTGAAAGCAACTGAAAAATGAATTTCAGAAAGAATTTTAAAGCAGAAAGATTGAGTCTGGAAGTACAGAACAGAGCTTCCCAGTGTTCCAGTGCACAGCGGTATTCTACAAGTAAGTATGCTCCAAATAGGGCTGCCCTCAAGCCCTGGTCCAGCTGGGCAAAGCCCTGGGGAAACTGGAACGCTCGGGTCACTCACTTCTGGAAGCTTCATTAGTGTGCCCCATGTGCCATACATATATCAAATGCTATTTTCTGTTGTGTCATGAAGTTTAAAAAAAAAAAAAAAAGGCAAAGAAGTATTTGTACAGATAGCTAACTATACATGTCTATACATGTGTTTCATGAGCTATTAGTGTTAAAATGTCTAAAATTAAGACTAATTACCTAGCAAACACAAAAGTAAGAATGCTATAAAAAGAATTCTAAATGAATCTGGGCTTGCACTCAGTCAAAGCTTTCTGAGAATGCTGTACTTCCCTACAATTCAAATTCACTTTTTCATCTGCATTTTCTTTAACATGGGAATAATTCCTTTCAATTAAACATTAATAATTGAAACAATTATTGGTTTCTAGGGACAAAACAATAAAAAGGGGCAAAAACTTTGAAATAAACTTTTGTTCCATAATAATGAGAAAAATATTCCTGTCATAATTTAGTTGAAAAGTTTGACCCTGTGGTTCTTTCTCAATGTTAAATAAAATCCTAGGATATCAAAAACAGATGCAAAAAATAACAATACAAAAGAAAAAAAAAAGACTCATACCTTTTGCTAGTTCTTGACAGTTTATATATACAGACTGAATTAGGCAAGCTATTTACCTAACTGAAGTACTTATATTCACAGTTGTAAGTCAGCATGTATAGGAATCCTAAAGCCCAGGATTTTGTTTTCTTTTTTCTTTTTACCTCCTGAAGGTTGTCGAGATTTACGAGGAGATCGGGGTTCTCTCCGATAAGGATCATTAGAGCCATATAATTCAATAGTGCCCAGGTTGAGCAGCACGGCTTTCTGGAGGTAGTCAACCATAGCAATGCCATTACAATTGCCAAAAACCACCCTGGGAATCGGAAAAGAGCAAACATTTTAGCACAAATAATTACAAAAAAATGTATTGTTGTCTATAAAGTTGAAGAA
This sequence comes from Eulemur rufifrons, assembly GCF_041146395.1. NCBI lineage: Eukaryota > Metazoa > Chordata > Mammalia > Primates > Lemuridae > Eulemur > Eulemur rufifrons. The sequence goes on along the minus strand of NC_090997.1, from coordinate 92,774,775 downwards.
AGAGGCATGATGGGCCTTTCAGAAAATTCTTCTTTGAAATAAAAGAAAACCACGATCATAGGAATACAGGTTACATATGCCCTCTCACAGAACTGTTTAGATCATCTGCAGATATTAATTATCATCATTAAATCAATTATCAATATCATTTATAAAAAATATTTGGCAAAGGAGTTGAAATTTGACAAGAGATACAAATTTCAATGTAACATTTTTTTCTGCCTTGAGGGCATTTTGAGCCTTTCAGGGAATACATTCCTTTCCACTAAGAAAGTAGGAGATTATATACCAGGGAAAGTTTTGGCAACCCCTACAATTAAAAATAAAAAGTAGGAAGCATAGTCTTGGAGGCCTCCCTTTGGGGTGTTTGAAATACATTCTCAATTATGAGTCAGGAACTATTAAATCAATCAACTATGAATAAAGGAATGTTATTCTTTTAAGATCTAAGCCAGGAGTTGAAAACTGACATATATAGAGATGCTATGTAAGTAAGTAAAAGAGGTCATGCAAGAACTGTGATGATTTGAAGAGTGTAGGATGCATCTGAAGAGGAAAAACTTCAACTCAGTTCCAGCTGACTACTGCCATGCAGGAATGCAGACGTGCCAATAATCAGATTTTTCAGTTGAAGTTTTAAATATACATTTACACATTATATAATCTTGGTAACTAATTCAAATTGTAAAAATATACAGAAAGGGCTAAACTGCAATTATGAGGCCTGTGACTGATTTGCAACTTCCTTTGAAACTTCCTATTGCTTCTTTTTCTCATTCCCTGCTTGTTTTCTTTATGATTGTGGGTGATAAAATATTTACAAGGAGGTTTGTGTACTTACATTGTGGGGCAGAAATAAACGATATGAGAGAAGACTATTGCCATTGTTAGTGTGATCTACAGTTTCCACAGGGCACTAATTCCAGCACCCCACAGACACCAAAATCTGTGGATACTCGAGTCCCTGATATAAAACCTACAAATATGCTCCCATATACTTTAAATCATCTCTAGATTATTTATAATACCTAACACAGTGTTAATGCTATGTGAATAGTTTGTTACACTATATTTTTTTAAATTTATATTTTTTAATTGTTGTATTGTTATTTTTTATTGTTTTTCCCCCTCAATATTTTCAATCCACAGTTGGCTAAATGCGTAGATATGGAACCCGCAAACGCAGACGGCTACCTGTATAAGACATAGAGAAGGTGGTGCAAGCTACCAGGAAGAAAAACGATGAATGAGACCCCAGGGATAGCACCAAGGAAACAGACAGTGAACTATACATGATAAACAGTTCTGGGACTGAACAGTTAGTTAGTAAGCAGTTTCTTAAACTGCAATGTTGATTTCTGAAACAAAATAACAGCAAAATGCTTTATAAGTCTATCATATTTTAATAAAAAGTATGTGTAAGTAACACTATTATTTGAAGGCATAAGTTGACATATAAAACAAATATACCTGCAGTATAGATGGATATGTTGCTAAATTACTGCTATGCTTTCACAATTTATATATGTTAATTCTGGAAGTAGAAAGAACAAACTATATAGCTACAGTTCAACCTTTACAAAATCTATTTATAACACAATCTTCTGGGCTCATATTGTTGTACCTTCATTATACTGAATATTAATAAGAAAATTATTTCTGGGCGTATATCCAGGAGAGGATATACTGACTTTAAAACTTTATCTCAAATAATTCATTGGTCCCTGAGATATTCAATTTTATATCAGAAGGCATTGTACACATACTCAGAGTAAGTTATTCAGGACAAAATTATGTTCCAAATAAACATACCGAATTTGGTCTCAAATTAAAGTTATACACCATTATTTTAGGTGATGATAAAACAAACACTATCCTTTCTATTTTTAAAAATAAAATGACGTATAGAGTACTAAGAAAGGATGAGAAAAATAAAACTTATACTCACAGTCCATAGGAAGAATTGACTGCCAGGCTGGTTATTTGTTGTGGTGGTTCTCCACCCACCCACACCAACTGAATAACTAGTTCTGTCTGATAACCTGGAGACTGTTTAAGTGGTGAGTTTTTAACTCTGAAATAAAGAAAAACATGTTACCTTTTAACCCATTTTCAAATTATCTTATTAGCCTATGTAATTATAAAGTCATATATAAATTGCCATATAAAAATAACTTTTTATGTGAGATTATACTAGATATTTAAAACTATAAAAATCAGAATCTTATCAATAAACATATAATCTAGTTAGAGAGGCTAAACAGGTGTGTAAATAAAAATAAGAAATCATATGCAAACTCCACATATAAAAATGGGGAGGATGGCAGAGGAGAAGGAGAGAAGGTGAGAAGTGGGGAGAAAGGAGGGGGAGGGATGAAAGAAGGGCAGTGAGAGACGGGGGTGAAAGCTGAGGAGCAGCAGCAGTCTAGGAGTTAAAAAGAGGAAAAAAAAAAGTCAAGTTAGTAAAAAGCATAAATTAGAAAAGCAGATTTAAAACTTATAATAAAAACATGATTTTGCTAAATGAAAACAGGCCTCAAACATACAAGTTAAAGAATGAGTTACAAACAAATGTTAGCAATTTATTTTTTGTGACTACTTTTATTAGAAAACAAATCTTCTTTGACTTTGAGGTAACAGTATCTTTGATTGTACATACTCGTTCCCCAATAATTGCTGAATAGTGCTAAAAAAAAATACTGCTCTTGCAAAACATATTCCAACAAGAAGCAGCAAAAAACTCATAATCAAGGATTAATAAGTTTGGTCACAGTGGAAGGTGTGTATAGAAAAAGTGAGAAAACAGTATAACAAGATAGGCCAGGGCCAGACTTTAGAGGGTCTTTAAGGCCTGGCCACAAAGGTTTGATGACAGTAGGAAGAATTCCGGGCTCTGGGAAAGCTGGAGTGTGAGTCCTGGCTCTGTCACTCACCAGCTGTCTTTTCATCTGAAAAGTGGGAATGTTACTATATAATTACATACAATATGAGGAAACTCTGTGTGCCTATGAAAGTAGTCTGTAGATGGTCAAATTATACAAAAGTAATACATTTTCATTATTAAAGAATTAAAACCAATGAAGGTTTATAAGAAATATTTGGGGAAGATTAATTTGGCAGATGTTATGTAAGATGAAGTAGAATACGGAGGCCAAATAGGAAGTTCCTGTGATTCTGACGTAAAACAAGAAAAAGGCAGATTTGAAACACATTATGGAGTAAGAATGGACAGGGCTCTAAGTTTCAGGAAGGCCGTAACCTTGCAGCTACTTTTAATAATCTGTGGCAAAAGTGGTACTCAATTATTTACTGAATGAATGAATGAGCTGGAGGCTGATTAGAAGTACGGTAGAAGAGGAAGAGTAGAGTGATTCTACAGTCTAAAAGAAAGAAAAAGAAAGGAGGGAAAGGAAGGAAAAGAAGGAAAGGAAGAAAGAAAAACAGATGGATGGCAGGATGCAGAGGTAGTTTTAGGGGACCATGTGGTGGATGGTAGTCTGAGGATGGCAGTCTGATGGGACCTGAGGTGATGGAACTACTCAGCAGGAGGTAGTTAAATGCATTCCCAAACCTCACGAATAGTAAGTTCATGCTAAACTTACACTGATTAAACTTGTCATAAGCATGTTAGCAATGAGTCAGGAGGGGCTCATAACACTGGGAGATTTTCTGACACAATACCTATTATATTTGTAATGGGAAATTTCAAGTGGATTTGAAAGATACATTTTTTTAAAAATGTGAACAATTTATATTTTTGTGTGTGACTACTTTTATTATTAAGAAATCTGATGTGACTTTAAGTTAAGAATGTATTTGATTGCATAAACTCTTTCCCCAACAACTGCTCTAGCAAAACATATGTAAAGTCTGGTTACACTTCAACAATTCTTAAGGCTTCTGCCTTGAAGTGACAGTGCATGAAAGAAGGAGAGCAGGAACACTACTCAGTGTTCACTCTCCTAACACCAAACTCAGAGGTTAGAACACTTCTGAATCACTAGTTGGTACTTCTAGTGAGAAAGACCATGACAGCTGAACTTTGAATGATACATTTGCTAGCAGATTGTCCAGACTTCAGGGTAAATGTGAATCATTGAGGGTACACCTAATACGGAGTCACTTCTGGTGCTATAGTCACGTCTGGCTGTGCAAACTGCTGTCTGAGGCTGTTACCTCTATCAGATATAAAATGCTGCTTCCAAAAAAGAACTGTCATTTAAAACAGTAACAGTCTCAAGATATAATGATTTTATAAAATTGTATTATAATACATGAGGTTAGCATAACTCAAAACAAAGTAACTTGACTACACATTCCTTGAAATATGCTCAAAGGTCCAAAAGACAACTGTAATGCTATATTTTATTGTTCATCTAGTAGTTTATTGTTAGTGATAATTTTAGTACTCTAATTTTGGAATTAATTTTGTTAATGGATAATTAAAGGAAAAATTCCAGTTAATCGAATTATAGGAGAAGAATGTTTTGGGAAAGAGGTTAAAAAATTAATTAGTGACATTATAGAGTAGCGGTCCCTAACCTTTTTGGCACTGGGGAGCAGCTTCACGGAAGACAATTTTTCCATGGACTGGGGGTGGGGAGGATGGTTTCAGGATGATTCAAGCACATTATATTTATTGTGCAGTCAAACCTCTCTGCTAATGATAATCTGTATCTGCAGCCGCTCCCCAGCGCTAGCATCACTGCCTCAGCTCCACCTCAGATCATCAGGCATTAGATTCTCATAAGGAGCACTCGACCTACATCCCTCGCATGTGCAGTTTACAGTAGGGTTTGCACTCCTGTGAGAATCTAATGCTTCTGCTGATCTGACAGACGGTGGAGCTTATGCAGTGATACCAGTGATGGGGAGCAGCTGTAGATTCAGATGAAGCTTCCCTTGCTAGCCAGCAGCAGCTCGCCTCCTGCTGTGCAGGCTAGTTCCTAGCAGGCCACAGACTGGTACTAGTTTGCCTTTGGGGGATTGGGGACTGCAGTTAAAAAGTAGTGTGAAAATTCAATGAGAAGTATAAGAGTTTTAGTTACTGTTTTTTTTTTTTTTAAAAGGCTTTTTTTTTGGTAGCTCTTGTTACCACATAGTCTATTATAACAACACAGTGCTTATTAAAAACAGTGCTACATACATTTCTAGAAATCATATTTTAGTATGTTACTCTATTCTCCACTGAAAGGACCCAGGGCTTCTTGGAGTAGCTGATTCTATGTGAGAGGACGAGCAGACTTCAAGGAACGTCTAGAACATCTTCTTGACAGAAACCAAGGATGTTCAAAAAAGTTCTGAGGTAGTGTTAAGAATTCTCAAACACCAACTTAAAAGAAGTTTCCTCTAGCAAACTGTGACAAAAATCACATCAAGTTAATCAAATTCAATAAATTAAAACAAATTGACTGTTTTTTTAAAAAAAATTGGGAGTCCATAATGATATTCAAAAGGACAAAAAAGAACATCACCATCAAATCAGTCATATTAATTTTTTTAGGTTTAAGAAAAAATTTGTTTATATGTAATTGTGCGTACATTCCCATGATAGGTAAGGTATATTCATACATAAAAGTTAACAGTTAATGCTAACAACAAAAAAGGACTCTCCTCACAAAAAAATTTAATGGATTGGCCTATAAGATTTTGTGGCTAACAGAACTCCCCTCAAAAAGCATTTTTAAAATAGCAATAAAAAGCATTCCTGCATTAAGTGATACCCTACTAAATAATTATAAAAGATTAATAGTGTGCCAAAACATACCATCACAATATGAAATGCCCTCCCAATAAGATGGCCGGCCATACCATGATCTTAGGTCCATGAACAGTAAAGAAAACTCATAGTTGCAGAATTAAGTCAATATTGACTTTTAAAAGGATTTGGATATTTGGATATTGCAGATCTGTTTTGGTTTTCTGGCTGGTAGTTTTAAAAGTTACTCCTGGTTGTTACTTTAATTATTCTCCATGTTCTTTCAGTCAGTAAAAAAACTGGAAAAAGACCTTTCCAAGAACAGAGGACAAGGTCTCACCTATTAGGTCTGCCTTTAACTTTAACCTAGAATGCCAAGGTAAGTGGTCTTGTCATTTTGGTTCAAATAGTACTATTGCTCCTGTCAGTACTATTTCCTCTGACCTATGCCATCCTGAGAAAGCAATGCAGTGATGATACTTAATCTTCAGGTAGGAAAATAAAATAATTTAATGTTTTACACTGCTGGATCTCTGGCCACAAGCCCAAGAACATTTGGAGGCGTAAGAAATTATAAAGTACAAATTAAAGTATCCTAATTTTGTTGAAGATAATAATGTATATTTATATGGAATTATGTTGTTAAAATGTCACTTCAGTAGTTGATTAAAACCGCTAAAGAAATACAGAAATATGTTACAAAATATGTTCAAAAGACAAATTGTACTTTATATGCTTACAAAGATTAAATTTAACAAATAGCTTGGAAAAACATATTTAAATCAGAAGAAAGGGCATTCATGGAAACTTAACAAATTTAAGTTTAAAGTAAAGTAGTACCAAATCAGTATCTAAGAGAGAAAAATGTAGAATTCTGTATTCCCAAGTCTCATTCTAGCTAAACATGTGCTAAACAGTAGCTAAAAGGAGGTGTGTGTGTGTGTGTGTGTGTGTGTGTTAGTATAGGAGGGAGGGAGGTAGGAAGAGAGAGAGAAGAAAAGAGAGAAACTTGAGACCTTCCTGAGAAATATAGCTGCTTAACCTCAATATTGCTTAGATCAGAGTTTCTTATCCTTGGCACTACTGACATTTTGAGCTGGGTAATTCATTGTTGTGGGTGCTGTCCTGCACATTGTAGGGTATCTAGCATCATCCCTGGTCTCTACTCCCTAAATGTCAATAGCATCCCACTTCCCCCTGATGTGACTATGATTACTGTCTCCAGACATTGTCAAATGTCCTTGGGGGAGCAAAATTTCTCCGGTTGAGAACCATTGGCTTAGAATACACGACCCTAAATTTTTGTAAACATGTAAAGAATGTTTTAAAAATCTGTACTTTTTAAATGATTGTGATATAAAAATATCTCTTTGCCTTATCTTTGGTGTGAATGCATTCTTGATCATAGACATTCGTCATGGCAAGTGTTAAATTACCCACCAATAGAACAGATTTGAGCAGATCTAAAGCAAAATAAGGCAAAGCCTGGTTCTTTTAATAAATGCAAATTCTCTCTCTTACTTACCACTTTCCCTACCTCAAACCTACTACAGTTTGGCTTTTGTCCGCCATTGTTCTACTGAATCTCTTTGACCTCTTCCAGACCACGTTTCAGTCATTATCCTGATTGACTTCTCTAGAAATATAATACTTTTAATCACATAGTCTTCATGTAATTCTTCAATGATTTTAACTCTTTACTCATTGTTTTATTTTTCTGCCTATATCTTAAAAAAAATTAACCACTTAATAATATAAATTGGACAGAAAAAAGAAAACCTTATCCAATTTATCCCTGTATAAAAGCAAGATTTATCCCTGTATTTAAATTTGGAATGCTGTAATAAAAGCTTTTAAATAAAGATACCATGGTGCTAGAAAAAATTCAGAAAAAGGTAAGGAAATGATTATGAAATGGTTGAGTCTTAAAGACTGAAAAAGACCAGAATTTTCAGAGTGGTAGAAAGCAATCTTCAAATAAATCCAATCTACATATAAATCCAGACTTAATGGATTTAGAAGATTGAGTGATATATACTGGAAAGATCCATGCTGCCTTACTGAATGTTTAGAGATTAAACTGTAGTATTTAAGGATAAAAATCATAAGATGTAATCGTATTCTTGATGATGCCATAGAAAAATGAGTGGGATTAACCACAGCAAAACAAAGGAAGAGCCACTCTTATGCTGTTTTGCTCCATCATAGCACAGTGTTACTGTAGCTTTGCTAATACCTACAATTTATCTAAATTAAAAGAAAATATCCAAAACAACTCTGTAATTTTTTATAACTTACTTTAAGCAAGGTACATTATCACGAAGCCCATCAGATGAACTGCTACTGGTAGATGGATGAGACTGAGGAGGAACGGGCTGAGGATTGGAACCCCCCACGGGTGTTGGCAAAGGTGGTGGCTGCTCAGCCTCTGGAGATTCCACGTCGTTTATCTCATATAACAATCGCACTTCAAGCATCTATCATAAAAGTAAGGCAGTTTACCTACTCCTAATAATCACTATTCATTACAATTTACACTCGTTCACACACAAACCTCAGTGGAAAGAATATAAAGGTAAAAATTTAGCAAGATTTCTATAGATAAGGATTTCACAGGGAAGAAAATGTTTCTGACTCAGCTTTTTAAAAATGCATGCATGCATGTGTGGGAGTACACATGCACACACGCATAATTTTAGAATTTATGCCACTTCTGTTAATATCAAATTAGAGTACACTCATATTCATGTTCACTTTTCTTAAATGAAACATACAATGTTCTTATGGATTTAAATATTAAGTAAAAAGACATGCAAAAAATATGCTAGTTTTCACAAGCGAGAAATGGAAATGTACATACCGAGGTGTTTTAAAAAATTCTATACAAACTGACTGCAGACAGTCTTCTAAACAATCCACAAATTTAAAAATGTCAGACACTTGACACTGAAAATAATTGAGAGACTATTACCGGAATGACTTCTGTAATCACTTCCTGTTTGCTGAATCGATAAATAATGACATGTGCTGAAACTCCAGCTATGCACAGCATTCTACTTTCTGGACACCAGGAGATGATCTGAATGGCATATGGATCTTCATCTACGATGTCCGTGTTTGGCCTGTCATCTTTATTTCTTGACTTTTCGAATACTTTGGATGTTTTTAGTTTATATAATACTTGTAGAGTTACTGGAAAAAATATGTTAGACATTTTAATACAAAAGAGACCAAACATAAGGTAATTTTTAATCAGTCATACTAGGTACAGAAAATAGCCTATATTTATCTAAACCATATTTTCATTTCTCTGTCTACATTATAGTAGTCCATCCTACATTTAGGTACTTTATGCATTGTTCTCATTGACCAAAAAAAGCTGTACTCATTGTATTCATTAAAAAATAACCACGATCACAGATTTATGTAACCTGAAAAAAATGAGTAACAAAAAGATTTTAGGGAAAAAACATATAAATACAACGAAAATAATAAAGGACACATTTTGCTCCCTAAAACAATTTTTTACATATTTTTTCTAGAAAAAAGTACAGTATCAATATTATGAAACACTCCTACCCTAACATAATGTGTCCTGAGTTAACTGGATTCCCACTGAATACTTGCCATGTATGTTTTGCAAACATTAATCATTAAAGGCATTCTTTCCCTTTTTGCTACTATGTAACCACCAGATATATTGTGCACAGACAACACAAACTTTAGAGGTATAAGTTTAGAGTCAGACATTAAAATTATTCTAGAAATTTCTGTTGATTGGAATACATTCCTGCTTCTCCTATCTTTGAGTCAGGAAGAGGTTTGAAGAAATTTTGAAGAAAAAAATTTGAATATTTTGTTGAGAATTATTCTTGATTTACTAATATCCTTAAGACTATTTTTATTCTATTAAAAATTCTAAACTCATATACTTGATAAAGCAAGCATTAAATTTATAGCCCCTAAATTTCAAATTAAATGTTGGTTATGCAATATTATAAAACAGGATATATAAAAGAAATGACTGTGTAAGATATAACAAATAATAAATAATCAAAATACTTACTTGCAGAAGCATCCCAGAACTTAATTGACCCATCAGCATGTCTATGGAAAGGAAGTTAAAATGTGATGAATAGAAGAAAATTACAGTCTTTCCTTATTTAAATGTATATTGTTATTTAAAAAGACAGTCCACCAAAATGAGTAAAAAGGTAAAATATCAGGGTAAATTGGTAGGTTCTTGACTGTAACTTATTTCTTGTTACATTACAACATAAAGGAAAGCTCTACCTGCCTAAAATTAAAATTCATGTAGTCTTAACCAATTATATTTAGCTGTTATTGATTTATGTGGTGAAAACAGACTTTTACTTACCCTGTAATAATTATTTCTGGGTAACTTTGAGCACCCAAGACCCAATTACCTCCATTGATGGGCCACTCCTATAAAAAAAGATCATTATATAAAGCAACTTGCAAGCATACTGTATACATTCATACATAACGTAAATCTAACCTACATATAAATCCTAAAAACACTGATGAATTTAGAAGATTGAGCAACATAACAAAATAGTGAACAACATATTTTGCTTCCAAAAATGATTTTCTATAGAAAAGGTATCAATATTATCAAACACTCCAAAGTAATAAATACAAAACACTAAAATGCAACATTAAACACTGAAGCTCATGTTCAATACCTTTTTGCTGTAACCTTGACGTTTCTGTCTAGCTCCAACTGAATAAAGTGCAGGAATAAGGTCCGCAGGACAATCAGCAAAGTATTCGCAACATGTAACAGGGGACTCATGTATACTCAAAGGATAGGGATTTTCAAATATAGGATATCTTTAACAACAGGAAAAAGGAGAATATTCATTAATTTAATGAATTATAATGTATGATTAATACAAATATGAAAACTTAAAAATATACATTCTACCATAGAGATTAAATTGATTTAATTTATGTAAATAGGCAAAAAACCCACAACTGAGGTCTTTTATAATAAAAGATGTGCAATTAGAAAAGTAAACAGAAGGCTGTAGTTGCAACTATATACCATGTGCCATACCCTAGACTAAGTGCTTAAAATAAATTATTTATCTCATTTACTTCCTTCCCCAAACTTATGCTGAAGGCATTTTACAAAGGCTTGGATAGAATGATGTGTCAAAGGCATGCCAGCTAGCAGGTAGTAAAAACAGAATTTAAACTGTTCTCTTAACCATTAAATTATCAATATTGGATACTTCATCCTTACATCAGCAGGGCTAATACAAAGTTTCAACTCTTATCTCTCCATCAGTATGATATGTAGTCCAATATTTAATCCAGAATATTCTCCTGTTTTAGTAATAACTTAAAATAAAACTTCACCATAAATGTTTTCTAGATATAAAATTATCTTATTAAATAAAGCAAAAAATGCTTTTAAACATCATGAAATTAAAGTAGAATCCAATCAAAATATATATTTCTTTTCTGGTTTTAAAGTTCTTAGAATCAGAACAGCTACTTAAAAACTTCCAGAAAACAAAAAACTGGCTTAAAAAATCTAAAAAGTGCAAAGTGGCTGGCTAATCTGCAAAAATTACATCAGTCTACTGCTGAAAATAAGTTTCAAAAATAGATGAGAGAAAAATCTTTTACAGACTGCAAAATGAACCCAACTATTACTACCTTCTTCTGCAACCAGAAGATAAAGCATAAACAACATGCATTAATAAAATGGCAAGCAACTTTTTTCTCTTTATAACACAGGTATTTCCTTAGTTCAATGATTCCATTATTACTATACATTTAATTGACACTTTTGCTCAATAAAATGCCTAGTCACAGGTTACTTGCATAGTATGTTCTTTGACTTAAATATATCTCAGTACAGATCACATGTGAAAAGTCTCAATTATTTGAAAAACTTGCCTAAGGGGAAAAAAGAAAATCATATTAAGAATAAATTATTCTAGGACTATTAAATAGAAATAGTATTTTCAAATGGTCTTGCTATTTTAGAAAAGAAAAAACCCCTCACAATAGATTATTATAAGTAGCTGGTGCTAAGCTGCAGTGTATTAGGATTGCTTAAAGATCAGGTCAATAATATTTTTCACCTACTTCAGGGTTTCCCAATTTCAGTACTATTCACATTTTGGACCAGGTAACTCCTTAATGTGGGGGACTGTCCTGTGAGTTCTGGATGTTTTGCTGCATCTCTGGCTTTTACCCACTAGATGCCAGCAGCAATACCCTCAGCCACAATGAAAATGTCTCCACAGACATTGCCAAATATCCCCTGGGGGGCAAATCACCCTTGATTGAGAAACACTGAAATACTGAATGGGTAAATGCAATTAAAACCATGCTTAATGATTATTTCTCAGGAGACACAAATAAATACTACAATGTGCTTACAATTCAAAGAATTTATAAGTAAACATGTTATCATCTATGATAGGAAAAGCAGAATATGGCAAATATCATGAAAAGTCACAAAGAAACTATGGTAGCGATTTACAGATCTGATGGATGTATCTGGTAAAGAGAGGACAGGAAAGGCTTAAAAAAGAAAAGAAAGCTGACTTTGAAAGTTATGTGGATTTTTAATAGCAGCGAAACAAGTGCAGTGTTTTAGCTATCGGGAATTATATAACAGAAGACATGGAAGTGTGAAGTCTGTTGAACACACAGTTCAGTGCTCCCAGGGAATAAGCCTGTGAGAAAATAGTGAGAGTGTAGGATGGAAAGGACCCTGAATTCTGCCGTTTGGAGTGGCAGGCTGAGAAGGTGTTCTTAAATCAAAAAATAATAGCAAACCAAGGTTTAAAGAGGACAGTAACAAAATTGGTGCCCCATGTAAAACTGATCTGACAATGGTATGCACAATACATTGTAATAGTGAACAGAGGTACAGAAACTAAAAGAGCTTATTTGTAAATCATGAGGAGATCAATTTTGGATATGCTGATTCCTTGGTCCCAGGATTCCAAGTGTCAGGTTGAAACATATAAAATTTCAAACATACAACAAATTTTCACTTAAAAATGTAAATTCTATGAGATTCAACATTATAGAGAAATTTGAGAGATAATTAGAAATGTGGGCCTGGAGCTCTAAAAAGAGGTCAAGGTTATGGACATAAAGGTAGGATTTACAGAGAAATGAAATAGCCAATCTTATGCTAAAGGGTTCTTTTTTCAACCATATACTGATAGAATTGTTCACCAAATTTTCTTACCCATTTTGTGCAAGGTCAATAAGTACTAAATCCTTTTCTAGAAGAACAACCACAGCATATGGTTCTTGAAAATCTAAAATAGGAAAATAATGCATGAACAATAGTTTTAAAAATGTAAGCAGACAGAAAACTGGATAATAAACATTTCTTGCTTGGTTTTATTTTGTTTTATTTTTCTTGAGTATTTAACATTCTGATCCTATGATACTTCATGCATGTAATTTAAAGCTAGTATATTTTAGATGAGATAAATCTATTTAATAACTCATTCAAAATTATTTCACTTTTGTAAAAATGAGTAAAACAAAAAGCTCACAGTAACTTCTATGGTATTGGAAATTCCAAGCTGGACATATATAACAAAACCAAAATTTAAGTCTAAATACCACAAGAACAATTATCACTATTTGATCACATAGGAACACAACAGAATTCTATTATAATACTTTGATATCTTTATTGGATGTTTTATATGTGCCTATTAATGCCTTACATCTTTACACCTCAATAAGTTTGAAGGGAAGTAAGAAAGATTCAGACTTAAATTCTTCTTGAATCATATATGCTAGCTGTGATGGCTAATTCTGCGTGTCAACTTGTCGATGCTATGCTGCCCCCAGCTGTTTGATCAAACACCTGTCTAGAAGTTGCTGTGAAGGTATTTTTCAGGTGTAATTTTAACATTTAAATAAGTAGACTTTACGTGGATTATCCTCTGAATGAGTGGACCTCATCCATTCAGATGAAGGCTTTTAAGGCACTGAGTAAGGTTTCCCAATGAAGAAGTAATTCTGCCTCAAGAGTGCAACATAGAAACCATGCTTGAGATTTCAACACCCAGATTTCAGACTCAAGACAGCCACGTCAACTCTTACTTGAATTTCCAGCCTGCTAGCCCGCTTTATAGATTTCAGACTTGCCAGCCCCCACAACTGTGTGAACTAATTCCTTAAAATCAATCAATCTCTGTCTCCTACAGGTTCTGCTTCTCTGGATAACTCTAACTAATATACTATTTTATAGAATTTTAAAATGTTTCTTAATATGGATAGTGTTGTTTATCCTTCAAAGGCACTTACTACTAACATATAATACTAAATGATAGTTAATTAAAAAACTACTGAAATAAAATTTGCGAGGTTATGAATACAGCATCTCTTCCCCAGAACTAGCACAGTAGGATAAGAAAACTACTTAGACAAACATATAGGCCTTTGTTTTGAATATCAGGTATCTATAGAGAATGAGTTTTAAAGTTGCAAAACTTACCATTTGGATATGGTGTTTCACATAGTGTTAGAAAATCAACAATTGAATAGTCCATTTCTAGCACAGCAGTACTTTTCCCATGCATCACTGTTAAGCAAGGTCTTCTTCCTACAGTATCATATGACAAACCTCCTGATAAAATAATAAAAGGTTCCCTGGAAATAAAATACATAGTTGGGATTATAGATAGCATAGTGAAGGCTATCTTCTTGCTGCATTATAATTTTTTTATTTAGTGAAACAACAAAATCTTAAATTTTAACAGTTTTATACATTATATATTGACTACTCCCAAGTGGAATCTTTAATTGGATTAGGTAAGACCCGGATGAATTTCTGAAAATTAACCTGTAATATAAATGAACATTGACCATGTTTAATTCTCATACCTTCCCTTGGTCCCTAAAACTTTCTTTCACCCCCATATAAAACTGTCATAAAATTCTCTGAGGGTTTCTGCTAAGTATCTTGAATGTACTTCCTCAACTTCCAGTCCTAACTAGTCCTCAACACAAGTTCCCAGACAGAATCTTAAGGCCTTGAGGCATCCACTGCATGTAAGGAATTAACTTCCCAGGGATGCATCAAGAATTGTACTAACCACAAATCACCCTTGAGAGAAATGACAAAAGAGTCATTCAAATCATTTCCTGTAGGGCTTAATTTTCTGCTGAAACCTTGGCTGATACACTCTTCACACAGCTCCCATACTGTCATTTATCGGCTGTCAGCCTGACAATTCTAATTAGTCCTACAATTCTGTTAATCTAATTTTCCTACTCTCACTATTAGTAATTATTAAATCTAAATGATTTACCTAATTTTTAAAAACTGTATTCTAAAATTCTTTTTCATATATTACAGTCTTAGTGTATTTCTGTATCTTTGACTTTCCATTTGTTGGTGGTGAAGTTATTTATGGTACATCATACAGATGATCTTCAATATTCTCTATGTTATTTCCTTAAATCTCTTCAATTATAATTTCTCTTAGATTGTTTTTTAATGCTTAGTCTAAGGCCATTATGTCTATCTTCCTCTTCACTCATTATTCATGATGTTACCTCCTTCTTTTCCATTTACCAAATGTTTTAAGTCTTCACATCTATAAGCAGCGTGTAATAATATCTAATGGTTAAAAGTGCTAGTTCTGGAGCTAAATCACCTGCAATTAAATCTTAGCTCTGGCTTTACTTTCTGTGTGATCTTGGATAAGGTGCTTAACTTCTCTGTGCATAGTCTCCACATATATAAAATGGAGGTAAAGTGATAAGTATCTAATCTCAGACAATTCTTAAATTGGATAGTGCCTGGCCCACAGTACACCCTTAGTAAGTGTTAACTTATTACTGCCAGTATCACCAAGTCATCCTTATCACCCATTGTGAAAATTTCCCTTTAATTGTGTGTGGGAAAAAAACCATGGAACTGCTAAACATATTTACTTTTATCTAAAACAAGAATAAACTTCCCTAAAATTTAACAGGTATGAAATTTATAAGTGAATATAAATAATATGGCAAATAACTAAATTGTTTATAATACTTAAACATTTTATATACTTAAAACATATAAAATGTGTATATATATAATATTTTTGTAAAACTACACCCTTGTGTATGCTTTATTTTTTTTCAAAAGCACTTATCACTAAGAATTTATTTATTTTGTCTATTGTTTTTCATATCAAAATGTATGCTCCATGAGGGCAGGCGTTTTGTGCATTTTGTTCATTGCTGTATATAAAACAGTACCTGGAACAGCACCTGCCACATAGTAGGTACTAATTAAATATTTTTTCAAATGAGTAAATAAATGAATAGAAATGTGTGTTGCACTAACCATTCTCTAGCTTACTATCATTTAGATTTAGCTAAATTCCAGTACAGAGCTTAACATTTTATTATGAATAGAACCACACCCATACATTCATCCTTTCAAATGTCAGCACACTTTGATTATTCTGATTGGGGTCAGAAAAGTATCTTTAATTTTCTTCCACTTTTTATCACATACAATGAATAAATAGAATATATCCCCTCTCTTCTAAACCTTGGAATACAATATTCAACTGAATAAAAAATACCAGAAATAGGGATGAGGAGACCAACAGGGAACTATTAATAATACTTGTTAAATTTTTACAGAGTGGGAGACCAGGGCCAGGTATTCCATACGTAGTATTTCAAGAACAGTTGATAAGTGTGTTTTTATATATAACCCTTTAAGAAAAAAACAAACAAAAAAAACCCAGTGTTATTAATGTCAGAACCATGAACAGAGAGATGACAGTTGAGTTACTTTACAGAATAAAATGTCCAAAACGCAACCATGGAGATCAAACTATGTAGGTGACCAGTGTATACAGTCTTAGCACTACAGGAATTGGGTTAGTTTTCTTGGAAGGCAAATAATTTTTTGTTCCATGGCTTTTTAAGCTGACTGTACTTCTTTTCTGAATTAAGGAAGCAAAAAAATAAATTAGAAAAAAGGAAACAGTTTGAAAGGAATGCCAACTGACCTATCGCCAAGGTAATTTTCTTTTTTGTAAGAGTAAAACCTTGCCAAATCCAGCAATAAATGCTCTTATTCTTAAATATATTTTTTATTTTTGCTATTTTATGGGCTGTTTCTTTACAATTGTCTGTCTCATTGCCAAGCAAGAACAACCCAACCTATTGGCCCCTATAGGTTGTAGTTTTTTTCATTATAATGCCCCAAAATTTAAACGGTAGATATTAATGAATATTTTCCAAGAAGAAATTGGCCCAAAATACAATGGTAGAATCAAGTTAAATATTTTAGCCCTACAAAACAACAATTATAAAGATTCAAAATTTTTCTTGGTGTTTGGAATTTTATTAAAAGTTCTAGGGATCTAGATTACTTCTAGGTAATACACAAATTACGGAGGTGGAGAATATTTAATTTTCTTTTTTTTAAATAAAAAAGGAAGCCTTTTTAATGTGATGGGAAGGTCTACAGGTAATATAACTTTTATTCTATTACTTTAAGAAGAATTTTAGTAGAATCCCTTTTAATGATATTGTGCGTTAACCAAGACTCTCATTTTGGAAGACATCCAGGTTAGGGAGATGTCAGTTTGGAAGTTTTATGATTTGATTGGATTTTTCACGAGGCCAGACACTTCATGGAGTGTATATACTTTTTGTCAATGATTAACCTCTCCAGGTCTGCCTTGACCTCCAGGTCTGGCTGAAGCTATGTTTTCATATGAAGGCCTCTACTTAAAATAGCCACCTGTATCCAAAAAGCCATTTGTATAACTCATTTGCTTAACCTATTCATTCACTCAACTATCTTTGAGCACCTGTGTTCCTGTGAATAACAAGTCTAGTATAGGTAGACAATTGATACATTGTAATAAGTCCCTATGAAGAAAATAAAACAAGCAAGAGTGGTAGGCTGACCCGAGGGGTTGCAGTAAGACAGCACAGTCAGGACAGGCCCCAAAAGTGATGGTAGATGAGCTTGGACCAGATGAACAGGAGCCAGGCGCTCAAAGAGCTCGGGTCTGGGGAGAAGAGGTCCACTCCAGGCAGCAGGAGTAGCCATTGCAAAGACTCCAAGTCAGAAATGAGTGGAGTGCACCCAAGAAACTAAAAGGCCAGTGGGGCTGTGGCACCGCGAGTAAGGCAGCGCACAGTAATGGATGGAAAGGACTCCCAATCTTGTAAACATACCCTGTTTAGTCTATTAGGCTCTCTAGAATCTGTCTCCTTTTCAGCTCCACAATTACTTTAGTTCTGGCCTTTATCACCTGTGGCTTATGTCATTAAAACAGCATTTGGACAAGTTGTTCACTGACTGAGATATACTTGCCCTCATTTTCTGTTTGGCTAATTCCTGTTTTTCCTTCAAAATTCAATCCAATCATTATCTCCTCAGAAACACCTTTCCTGAACCATCCACTCAGAGTTAGGGGAAACTGCTGCATACCTCTACTCTGCATTTACCACACTGAGCTGCCATAGTTTATCTACTTTCCCTCTGTTTATTTTACCTCTGTGTCGCTAAACTCTAACTAGGTACCCCCAAAGTGTGTGTCAAAGACACATTTTAAATACCACTAAACCTGCAGCTGAACTGATCACCGCCTCAGCAGACTTAATGCATTGGAAATGCTGGAGCATGGGGCCCAGCATCTCAGGCGATTCTAGTGCATGGCCAGATTTGGGAAATGCTGCCTAAAGCTGTTTGAAATCTAACTGTTGTGCCATTCTGATACTCTCCCTGCATAATTAGCACTTCTACCATGTTATTCACTATCTCTACATATTTTAAAAATGGGGATTTAAGTTCTAACTAGACAATATGCTATTGTCTATATTACTAATTGCATTACTAATCTTACCAAATTGTCAACAATTTTTTTGAAATGGAAATATATATTTCTATTTTAGAGCGAACACTTAACTATTTATTTGGTGAGTAGAATTAGCTCTTGAAAGCCACCTGGTAACTAACACCTAAACTGTATCACTTTAATCCCAGTGCTTAGCACAAAGTTCAAAGACATTCAGATTTACTAAATGAATGAACAAATAATGATTTTTACAAGACCCCATATCAAATTCCTAAACTTCTTAGTTCAAATTTCAAATGTAAATTATTAATATCTAAACTGAATAGTCTAATGTAAATGTATGCTCTCATACTTTATATCAAATTATTTTCATGAAAAATAAAATTTAAAAGTTTAGATTTATTTTGCTGATAGCATGTCAGGTAGAATATGTTCATGTGCATAAATGGTTAGAATGAAAAACAACCTTGTGAAGCACACTAAAAATGTATGAATAAATTCTTTCTACTAGGACAATGGTTTCAAAAATTTGACTTTATATCTTCTTTCTGGTTATGTAAAAGAAAAAAATCTGACTTCAATATAAAGGCTGAGAAGAAAAAATATATAAAATTTAAAATATCAGGAGATGAATCAGAAGCACTTGTCTAATCATATGATGTTAGTCTCGAACAGTGTTTTTCAAACTCTGTGGTCAGGAACTTCTTTTAATTTTTAATTTGTTACAAATCTATGCTTTTGTAAAGCAAACACACAAAACTGCATGTATCTGTAAATGTTTCAGCAACATCAAACGGCATTAAAGTTTCTACATTCTTACCCTTGATTTTTATACTTAGTCTCAGACCAGTTAGCAGACAGGAACCATTCAGAGGTCATACTTTGAGCAGCACTAGTCTAGTATGCACAAAGTTGAGACTTCTAATAATATTACTTGACTTACCCTATCACTATCGGGTGGCAGGGGAGAATGTAAGGATATTATCAAGGATCTCACTACAAGGCCCCATCCCCCTCACACTCTCTGAAACGACAAAACTCCACAGATGGGTGTGTCTGGGTAGGGAGGCCAATCCCCAAAACTACTTTTTGACAAAAATAGGAAACTAATGCTAAGTCATGACAAGTTTTCTTCAGGGTCCTTTTTGAACTAAAACGGGAAATGAGAGGGTAGAATAATAATAAATCATTATGATAATTAAGTATAGTATGGAATATACAAAAAAAGCACGCTGGGTGAGAGCTCAAGCTTTGAAAGCAGACATCTGTGTTCAAATCCCACCTCTATTACTTGGTATTTATGAAGACTGAACTTTTTAATCTTTGGTTTTCTCTTCAGTAAAATCTATCTACCTCATAAGATTATTGTGAGGATTAAATGATATAATATACAAATTGTTTAGTACAGTGCTCAGTATAAAATACGTTCTCAGAATGTACCTGTTATTTTACTAGCATGATGATGATGATATTCTAGTGTCTAAAGGTTCAGATTTGTAACTTTGTCAGTTTTAAAAGGACCACCTGGAATTAGGCTAGCCATCTTCAAACCATGTTTCCTAGTGACCAACCCCAATATTCCCTCATTAATACAGATAAAGATTTGGGCTTGGGAAAAAAATAAAGGAACAAAATATAGTTAGACAAGTTCCTATTCATTTAAAGACCAATTTAAAATAATAATATAGCTTTGGTAGAGTGGATTCATATAGTACAGTATTTGAATACAATGTTAGGATTTTAATATAATTTTATGTTAAATGTTTTGTCTATATAATTTTTGTTATGCTAAATTAAGTTGTTATATCAATTGGATCTAATTTATATCCTTTTAGGTATCAAAAATGTTAAATCCATAAACATTTCCTTTTGTACAGCTCTTCTAAATTGCTGTGTAATATACAATAGCAATGTTCAGAGTGTGGGCTGTGGACCCCTAGGGTTTCCCTGCACCCTTTCAAAATGTTTGTGAAGCAAAACCATTTTCATTATGATATTAAGACATTACTTGCCTTTTCACTGTGTTAATATCTGAGCAAAAGTAACAGTAGGTGGATAAAACATCTTGGCATCTCAGCATTAATCAAAGCAGTAGCTAGCACCTGACCACTCACTGTAATCTTCATTGCCACAAATTAAAAAGGTCCCCCCCCACATTTTTGAATGTCCTTGATGAAGCAATAAAATGACTAATTTCAAATCTTGATCCTTGACATGTCTTTTTAATATGTGCTGACAAAATCAGAAGTATGCTAAAGCAATTCTGTATGCATAGACAGCTATGTCTAGAAAAGCATTTGTGCAATCATTTGAGTGAATCAAGTGAACCAGCTGCTATTATTTTTCCTTAAAAGAATGACAAACTATCACTATTTAGGCTTGGATAATTGACAGAGATATTCTCCAAAATGCATTAAATCTGTCATTTTAAGAAAAACAACTGACATTATTTGCTTACAGTGATAAAATTTAGCCTTTTAGGTAAAAATCAGAATTTTGGAAAACTATAATAATATCTGCTATGTTGAGCTTGACAGTTTCCCAATACTTAAAGACTTTCCTAATGAGACTGATGGTGATATTAACAATTTGTTTTTATATTAGATAATGAAATGTGTCAACATTCATTGACAGTACAGATAAATCAATGGATTTTGATGAAACAAAGTATAAAAATTTTATTGATATGGATTCAGATTTCACACTATAACTACTCTTTAAGAAACTATCACCAAGTTTTGGTATAGTATCAAAGAATATTTACAATTATTTTAGAAGTCTAACTATCTGTATAAGGCTGGATTTTCTTCATAGACTTCAATTAAAACAACAGGTCAGAAAAGACTAAATGTAGAAGTAGATCTGAGAATCCAGCCATAGTCTATTATACTAGACTTTAAAGTGATTTGCAAAAGTAAAACACATCAACTGTCTCATTATTTTTTGGGTTTAAGAAATAAAGTTATTTAAAATTATGTTGCTTACATTAACATTCAAAGAATTTCTATTATTATTTTTAAGGTAAATTAATAAATATCACATAATTCTAAACTTTATATCTAATGTGGTAAATATAAAACCCATATAAATAAAAGCTCTTTGGAGTTCTCAATAATTAAGAATGTAAGGGGTCCTGAAATCAATTTGAGGACTGCTGGTATGCAACTAAAATCAGATACACACAAAAGAAAATCTGCAATAATGACAGGTTTCATTTTAATAAAAGTTATAATAATTATAGTTATTGAAAAATTCTATAATAGGGTATTATAATTATTAATAATAAAGATAATGCTTGTGGTCTTAAGTTTATTAAAAGGGATTCTATTAGTACCATGCAAAGAAATAAAATGGCATCCTTCTCTAAATTGTCATTTCCTGAAACCACTAATGTAGTGACAAATATTTCTGGATACCCTCATGATTTCTTTGCACACTGCCTACATTTTAGTTTTCCTTAATGATTGGAGAATTTGGGTTATTTATCATTAGCCCTCTAACATCTGAGATCCTCATTTAAAAGTCTGACTCACAAGCCACAGTTGGAAATAAGGGTAAAGGGAGAATCCATGAATTTTTAAGTCATCTCAATTATGGAAGGGAAAAAAGATCTCAGAAAACCTTCTCCACTTTGGAAGCAGAAACTTGCTTAACTGCCTCTATAAACTGAAAATTTCACAAACATTCATAACTTTTGAGGAATTATGGTACTTTTTGTAACCAATAAAGCCTGATAGTCATAACAAAAGCTACTATGACGAAGCTGTCATGTCTATGGCAACACAGTTTTTCTCTGCCTGTGCTTTGCAGAACAAAGTGTTTAAGTTAAAATAGAAAGGAAAACAAATATTAAGCATCAAAATGATAACTCAATGAGATAAAGACAAAGAGTTTGGTAGACCTATCCAAACTATACCAATTCCACAAAAATTATGCTTTGGGATTTCTATTTATTATGGTCTTAAAATGCAGATTCATTGGGATGCATGAGATTTATAAGGCTACAACAGCAATTCATATCACTCTTATTATTTTGGGTTTTCTCTAGTATCAATACAATAAGAGAACTTAATTATGTATCAATTGAGCATTGTTTAATAAAAGAAATCTAAAATCTTTAATGTAGACTTTGCATGAGGAATTAAATTAAATGGACTATCTAGAGGTTCACATTGTTACAAGTATGATTTCAAAGCTCACCTATGAGAGAATATTTCATAGTTTTCAAAATCATTTACTGTAGACAACATTTTACATGAACTTGATCCCTGCTGTCTAGAAAGACAAAATCTGCATTATATAAGCTGATATCAAATGTATGATAAACAGCCAAGTAAAAGTAATAGAACAATCAGTGAACCACCATTAAAATACTCAGTCTATGTATAGATCAAAAGTGAAAGCATTTTAGGGATGGAAAAATATAGATTAGGATGGCTAATGATGAGAAACCTATCCTTTGGTTAGTTTGAACAATCTATAAAGTTTTAATGATGTTCCAGAGAAGCAATTTAGATCACGAAGGCATAGGTATAAAAGAGGAGAGCGTGGGAAAGTTCAGAACGAAATTCAGTAGTAGGAAAAGTAGTATGAATAAATCAGAGGCAGTATAAGCAGGAAATATCTGAATAGCTTAACAAATAACATAATTTTCAAAGCTACCTTTGAAATGAAACCATCTCCTTTTTATAAAATAGTACCTATTAAAATCTGTACAAGGTTTTAAACTCTACTTTAGGATTTCAGAAACGGAAGAATTATTACCAAGAGAATATCAACCACTAACATACTAATTTTGTTAAATTCATGGTTTCTAGATACAGGGGCACAAGCAAGTATATGAATTATTTTTGGTGTCTGTCAAAATATAAATACTTAGCTGAATGACTACTTGCAAAAAATAAAATTGGCAAGGTTTTATAAATCATTGCTGCTTTGTGTACCAGTAGAAACAAATTAACCTGAACCCCAATTATCACAGCAGATTGCCTTTCCAGTAAGAGCAGTCATTTAGAGGTTCACATTGTAGTTACAGTATTTAAGGTAATTCTAAAGCATAAATGCTGATTCTTAAGGTACTAAATTGACAAAATAAAACAAAAAATCATCCTATACTGCTGAGATTATTGGTGAAATTGTTATATTTTATACTCAGTTCTTTAAAGTATATAAAGATACTTTTGAAAAGCAATAGGGCAATTTGTCAAGAGCCATAGAAACCTTTTTCCCTCAAAATTTCACCATTGGAAATTGACCTTAAAGAAATAATTTAATAGAAGATTTTCACTACTGTACTATCTATAACATCAAAAAAGAAAATATGTTCACTCCTATATTTTTATCTATAATACAAAAAACCTGATTAACTATAATATCAAAAAAGCTTAATGTTCAACTAAAGGGAAGGATGAGTGTTTGAGTAAACTACACAACTCTTAAATTATTAAAATAGCAAACTGATATGCTCTAAAAATATAATAAGTAAAAATTGATATATATCTGAAAACTCAGGGAAAGTGAACAAATAGAAAAAATGTTTAGAATGGTAGAATTACAGAAAATATGCTTCTGTCCCCAGAATTTTATTTAATGTCATACTTATGATTTTTTATAACCTATCTCCCCCAAACTCCTCAGAAAATAAACTAATCATCAGTGGTTAAAAATGAGATTCATATAATATATAATTAATATGATTAATATAATTATGACTAATTATATACTTTAAAAAAAGAATGCATTTTCCCCTGAAATACCGTGAAAATAATTTGCCAATTTCAAATGTCAGTTCCATATCTGTCACTAAATTCTGTATTAAAGTTTTGCTAAAATATAGTTTATGCTGAAGAATTTTCTGCTCCCTGGGCCATTAAAGACTAACTATACAGATTAAGTTAGAATATTAATATGATTCGTCCATTCAACAAGCATTTACAAAGTGGTTACTTTGTGCCAGTTTCATTAGAAAGGAAGTGCAGTGTGATTAAGTGTACAGACTCAATTAAACCTGGGCTCTGCCACTTAGTAGTTGTATGACCTTTGGCAAATCACTCAATTTCTCTGATTTAGTTTCCTAATCTCTAAAACAGGGATAATAATAATACCTACCTCATAGGGTTGCTGGTAAGATTAAATAAATTAATGTATAAAGCACTTAAATAGAGTCTGGCACATAGTAAGTGCAGCGTAAGTATTAACAGATATAGTTAAAAAAGAACACTCTACAGGCAGGAAGGAAAAACTTCTACAAGAGTATAAGAGTAAACCTGTGTTCTGGGAGAAACAACAACTATGACCGCAGAGGAGTTCGCTTGTAAGTTTCAGAGAGTTAGGATTCTCTCATCTGAAACAAGGCCCTGGTGGCAGTGGAGAAAACTAGTGGTAGCAAGTTTGCGAGTGATACTAAAATAGACTTTTAGATTTTTCAGAACCAGATTATCACAAATGTATCCTGGGTTTTTATTACAATCTGTGCTTTTTAAACTTTTTATATGAGTAATTCACCTACCGCTTTTAGTCCGTATATAAAATTAAAATTTCAGAAATCATCTTACCTTCTAAACCAATTAAAAACAAATATCAGCACCATGGGGTAAACAAACACAAAAACCTAACTATTCCTTAAAGATAAACTTACAGGTATCATAGGCATGTATGTACATACCTGTCTGGAATCAACAAAAATATAGCCTGTTGCCTAATTTTGTATGCCCTGCAAACTAAGAATGGCTTTTACATTTTTAAATACTTGAAAAAATCATATAAATGATATTTCATGACACATGAAAATTATACAAAATTCAAATTTCAGTGTCCATAAATAGTTTCACTGGAACACAGCTGCATTCATTCATTTCTGTATTGAGTATGGCTGCTTTGAGGCTACAAAGGTAGAGTTGAGTAGCTGCAACAGAGAGCATGTGGCTTGCAAAAGCTAAAATATTTGCTACATGGCTCTTTTCAAAAGTTTACCATAGTATATGTTTGCCATAATATGTGCAATGATGAAAAGGAGTAAATTAATGTCTTAGATGTGATTCTCCAAATGTGACTAGACTGCCATATTTAACCGTAATAATACTTTTATTTTACTTTTTCTTTTCTATCTTTAAATGACACACAATAACCATACATATTCATGGATCAATTTGATTTTTTGATGAATACACACATTGTATAATGATCAAATCAGATTAATTAGCATATACATCACCTCAAACATTTATCATTTCTTTTGTGGTGGGAACATACAAAATGTTTTCTTCTAGATATTTTGATATATATTAAATAATACCTTATTGTTGAATATAGTCACCCTATTGTGCAGTAGAACCCCAGAACTCATTCTTCCTTTCTAACTTGTCACTTTGTACCCACTGACAATCCTCTCCCCATTATCCCCTCCTTCTGTTCTCCCCAGCCTCTGGCAACTGCTGTTCTATTCACTACTTCTATGAGATCAACTTTGTTAGATTCCACATCTGAGTGAGAACATGTGGCATTTGTTTTTCAGTGTCTGGCTTATTTCACTTAACATAATGTTCTTCAGGTTCATCCATATTGTTACAAATGACAAGATTTCATTATTTTTTATGGCTGATTAGTATTCTACTATGTATATATAACACATTTTCTTTAACCATTTGTCCATTGTTGGGACACTTAGGTTGATCCTGTATCTTGGTTATCATGAATAGTGCTGCAATAAACATGGCAGTGTAAATATCTCTTTGACATACTGAATTCATTTCCTTCAGATATATATACCCAGTAGTGGGATTGCTGGATTATACAGTACTTGTATTTTAATTGATTAACATCCATACTGCTTTTCATAATGTCTGTACTAATTTACATTCCCACCAACAGTGTACAAGAGGGTTCCCTTTTCTCCACATCCTCACCAATACTTACCTTTTGTCTTTTTTGATAATTGCCATTATAACTGCAGTGAGGTGATATCTTATTGTAGTTTTGATTTGTATTTCCCTGATTAGTGATGCTGAGCATTTTTTAATATACTTTTTGGCATCTGTATGTCTTCCTTTGAGAAATGTCTATTACAACCTTTCGTCCATTTTTTAAACAGATCGTTTGTTTTGTTGCTATTGAGTTCAGTATTTTATGTATTCTGGATATTAACTCCTTGTCAGATGTATAGTTTATAAATATTTTCTCACATTCTGTAGGTTGTCTCTTCACTCTGTTGATTGTTTCCTTTGCTGTGCAGAAGCTTTTTAGTTTGATGTAATCCCATTTGTCTATTTTGGCTTTTGCTGCCTGTGCTTTTAAGGCCTTATGCAAAAAATCTTTGCCCAGATCAATGTCAAGAAGCATTTCCCATGTGTTCTTCCAGTAGTTCATGGTTTCAGGTCTTACATTTAAGTCTAATCCATTTTGAGGTGAATTTTGTATATGGAGAAAGATTAGGGTCCAGTTTCATTCTCCTGCATGTGGATAGCCAATTTTCTCAGCACCATTTACTGAAGAGCATGTCCTTTCCCTAATGTGTGTTCTTGGCATCTTTGTTTAAAATCAGTTGGCTGTACACGCATAGATTTATTTCTGGGTTCTCTATTCTGTTCCATTCGTATGTGTCTCCGTTTTTATGCTGTTTTGGCTAGCTTTGTAGCATATTTTGAAGTTAGGTAGCATGATGTCTCTAGTTGTTTTCTTTACTTTTCTTTTTTTTTTTTTTTTTTTGCTTAAATAGTGCTTTGGCTATTCAGAGACTTTTGTGGGTCCATGTACATTTTATATATATTTTTTCTATTCCTGTGAAGAATGTCATTGATACACTAACAGGAATTACACTAAATCTGTAGACTGCTTTGGGTAATACAGACATTTTAACAATATTAATTCTCCCAATCCATGAAAAAACCATATCTTTCCATTTATTTGTGTTTTCTTCAATATTTTTCATCAATGTTTTATAGTTTTCAGTGTCTTGATCTTTCACTTCCTGTCAGCTAGAATGTTCTATGAATGTTCGTTAGGTCCATTTGGTCTAGAGTGCAGCTTAAATCTGTTCTTTGTTGATTTTCTGTCTAAATGAACATTCTTCCATCCATTACTGAAAGTACAGTGTTGAATTCCCCTACTATTATTACATCACAGTGTATCTTTCACTTCAGATCTAATATTTGCTTTAGATATTTGGGTCTTCAAGTGTTGTGTGCATATTTATTTATAATTGTCATATCCTCATGCTGAATCAATCCCTTTATTATTATATAATGACCTTCTTCTTCTCTTTTTACAGTTTTCAACTTAAAATCTATCTTACCTGATATAAGTGTAGCTGTTCCTGCTTATTTCTGTTTTCTATTTGCATGGAATATCTTTTTCCATCCCTTCACTTCCAGTCTATGGATATTCTTTTAGGTGAAATGAGTCTAATTTTAGGCAACATATAGTTAAATATTGTTATCTACATCTTTTAATTGGGGAATTTATTAATAATCAACTTATACTCAAGGTAATTATTGATAGGTAAGGACTTACTCATGTCATTTGTTAGCTGTTTTCTGGTTGTTTTGTAGATCCTGTTTCTTTCTTCCTCTCTTCTTGTTTAGCTTTTGGCTTTGATGGTTTTCTGTGGTGCTAAGCGTTGATTCCTTTCACTTTCACATTTGTGTATTTGCTGCAATTTCTTTCTTTGTGGTTATCATGGGCTAACATAAAGAATCCTGTAGTTAGACTATTTTAAGGTGATAACAATTTAGTTAGTTGGATAAAAATATTCTAGATACTTACCCTCCTCCCAAAATTAAATTTTTGTTGCCTTAATTTGTATCTTTAGATATCATACATTCCTTAACAACTAATTGTAGCTGTGGTTATTTTTGGCCATTTTGAGTTTTAACCTTCATTCCAGAGGTCTGAAAGATTTACATAGCACATTATACTACTAGAGTATTCTATGTTTGATTATAAATTTACCTCTACTAGTGAGTTTTATACTTTCACAAGTTTTCATGACAGTAATTATCTGCCTTTTGCTTCCAGCTGTGGCACTCTCTTAATCATTTCTTCAAAGGCCAGTCTAGTAGTGATGAATCTCTTAGCCTTTCCTTGTCTAAAAAGGACTTTATTTCTCCTTCTTTTCTGAAGGATAGTTTAGCTGAGTATAGTATTCTTGGATGGGTAATTTCTTTTTTTCTTTTAGTACTTTGAATACATCATCCATTGTCTACTGACCGCATTTCTGCTGAGAAATCTGCTGACAGTCTAACGTAGATTCCCTTACATGTAACTCAATACTTTTTTCTTCTTGCTTTCAGAATTCTCTTTTTGACTTTGACTTCTGACAGTTTGATTATAATGTATCTTGGAGAGGACTTTTTTAAATTGAATCTATTTGGGGACCCTTGAATTTTCTGGATCTGGATATCAGTATCTCTCCCAAGACTTGGGAAGTCTATTATTTTGCTAAATATGCTCTCTGTGCCTTCCTCCATCTCTTCTCCCTCTGTAAATAACATATTTGTTCACTTAATGGTGTCCCATAAGTCCTATAAACATTCTTCATTTCTTTTATTCTTACTTCATTTTTTTCCTCTGAGTTATTTCAGAAGACCTATGTTCAAGTTCAGAAATTCTTTCTTCTGTTGTTGAAATTCTCCATTATATTTTTCATTTCACTTACTAAGTTCTTGAGTACTAAGATTTCTGTTTGGTGTTCTTTTATAATATCTCTTTGCTGAACTTTTCATTCAGATTATAATTTCTTTTCTGATTTCGCTGAATTGTTTATCTGTATTCTCCTGTATCTTGTTGAGTTTCCCTTTAAAAAATAAATCTTTATTTTGAATTCCTATTCAGGCATTTTGTAAATTTCCTCTTCTTTGGGGTCTGTTACTAGAGAATTATGATGGTCCATTAAGGCAGTCACATTTCCTAGCTTTCATGTTTTTTGTGTCCCTATAATGAAATCTGAAAATTTAGTGGAATGGTCGCCTCTTCTAATTTTATGGAGTAGCTTTTGTAAGGGGAGACTTATTCTTGTAGGTGGGTTCTAGGGTGTAAGCTGGGTAGGGTGCATTGGTTTTGGTTCTGGATGGGTGTAGCAGTATAATCTCTATGCAGTTTCTTCAGCTGTAACCCATGTCAATGATGTCTCTGAGTGCCTCAATGGCCTAGGCTGCAAGAGTTGGTGGTGGCAGTGGTGGTGGCATGGCATTGCTGTAGGTGGATTTGCCAAGCTGGTTCTCAGGCTGATTTGGGAGTGAGCTCACTGCATGGGCTCCAGTGCCAGATTCACAACTATTCCTGGTCCCAGGCTCTGAGCAGTTGGGGTCATGGTGCTGCAGTCACCTGTGTGAGCACAGATGAATGACAGTGGAGCCTCAGCACTGGAGAGACACAGTAGTTACTGGCCCTCAGAGCAGAGGGCACTCCAACACTGTCTCTAGTTTCAAGACGGTGTCTTAGGTCACAAAGTGGTAGGGTTGTACAACATGAGCTCCTCTGAAGCAATGTGGCCACGGGAATTCCACGAAGCTCCCAAACTAGGCTCAGGGGTTATGAGGTCTATAGGTGTCTGCAGTCATCAAAGAGGCTGCTGGTGGCCTCCTGCTTACTTTTTCCCCACAAAGGGAAGTCCCTCTTCACTCTAAGTTGGTCCCAAAAGGGGAGACAAGGCAGCAGAGGCAGAGTGTTTCACTGCCCCTTTATGCTGTCATTCTGGGTTTCTCTGCTCCACAGGGATTTCACCACTCCCTTGTACTCCAGCACTCTCCTTTGGATCCTCTAGTCAATTTAAGCTGTTTGTTCATTATTTTGGTCCTTTCTTATGGGGATAATGAGCACTAGGCACCTCTAGGCAGCCATCTTGCTCAGCGATCCAATATTTGCTTTTAGGTTCCATAATGAAGAGATGCTTTCCCCAAAGCTAGTGATTTTTTTGAATGGTGGTCATTTCTGAAGAAAAACTAACTCTTCTAATGCTCTGTAACACAAAACCCTAAAGAGTTCATCTGAGTAACTGTTCACAAATTCAAACCCATCTGAAGTTGCTTCTTGTTCAAAATTTGGCCCCACCTACACCTTCTTAAGTAGTCCACCAGTGAAAAGAAAGGTACAGAAGTACAGATGAAAAGGAACTAGAATTTATCAAACACTTAATCATGTGCCAGACACATTATAGTATTTCATTTAGCTTTTCATGAAGAATTTCATGGAGTAGAAATTACTGTTTCTATTTTACTGAGATAAGGAAAAAGGTTCTGTGAGGTTAAGCAACTTGCTGAAATTAACAGTAAGTGGCAGACCACAGTCTGACAATCCACAGCCTCAATCACTTCCACTAAATCATGGGCTTTAAAATATTTTCATCACACGGAAAGAAGTACATTAAGAAATGCATTGTTGGATGATTTCAATGTTGTGAACATCATAGAGAGTACTTACACAAACCAACAAGGTACAGCCTACTACACACTTAGGCTATATAGTATAGCCTATTGCTCCTAGGGTACACACCTGTACAAGATGTTACTATACTGAACACTGTAGGCAACTGTAAAACAATGCCAAGTGTTTGTGTATCTAAACACATCTAGACATAGAAAACGTATAGAATAAATATGGTATTATAATTTTATAGGACCATCATTGTATATGTGGTCTATTATTGTCCTAAACATCATTGTGCAGTTCATGCACCTATAAATGCCTACAAAAGAGCAAAACATTTCAAATTTTTATTTCTAATTCTATGAAAGGAAAAGTATGGCTGCCATCTTGAAGAAACCTGAAACTCATATTGACATTATGCAGGAATGAAAACTGGAATAGGTGGAACACAAGGGTAAAAAAATCTTCCCTGGATTTTTGCCTTTGTTTCCAATCGATATTAGTTAAAATGAATAGAGAGGAATTCTGAATACAATTAGCACTGTTAGTTTAAATGTTTAAACACTTCACTTTATGTTTTTATTCCTGATGTCCTTCCTTTTTTTCTTTTTTTACTACCATGCTTTTCCTATCTTAATTCCTTTTCCATAGGAAAAATGTGACAAAAATCAATTTGTGGCAGGGTGTTTCCTAATAAAAAATAGTTTCTTAACCATTTATAAAATTTATTACGTACCAGGCACTGTTTAAAATGTTTTGCATGTATGATCATCTCAATTAATTCATCACAACTACCTTTTGACCTACTAACATCTATGTCATAACTGAGGACCCACAAAGAAGTCAAATAACTCCCCATGCCAAAAGTCACACAATGAGGGATGCCATAGTCAATTAAACAGAAGCTATATCCCTTGGAGTTCACTTAATCTACTGTCTGAACACAACGTATCTGTAGGATCTCAAGAAAAGATATAGAGGATGAAGGAAAAAATAATAGCAATCTTATTAATTTTTTTTCTAGCTTAGTGTCTTTTCCCAATTGAGAATAGAGCCAAGTTGAAGTAGACTGGACGAAGAGATTCAAAAGGAATGTGGGCCAGTTCTAATTACCAGTGGCTACAAACTGGTATATAAAAAACACACCAGTAGCTCTAAACGTTAGAGTACATCAGAATCTCCTGCAAGTCTAGTTAAAACACAGATTCAGAGGCTCCACCGTCAAAGTTTATGATTTGATGGGTCATTGGTAGAATCTGAGAATTTGTATTTCTAATAAATACAGGGACCACATTTGAGAACCACTGCATTATAAATTCAGTCTCTTACATAAAGTAAATAACTTCACATACTTTTCTCCTGGGGAACTAGAACATAAATAAAAGATTCCTTTGGAGCTTAATGAGATGTGGAAATTTCAAAGAAAAATGTTAAGGTTTTTCCTGTATTATATTTTTAAATGTAACATTTGATACATAAAAAATATATAAAATATATAAATTGTAAAAACCATCTAATTCTCATACCTAATTCATATAGTGACAATGTCTTCAAATATAACTGGCAAATCTCCTTTAATATTAAACATATATATTTTTATAATAGCCAAATATTCTTATGAGATTTGATCTCTGAAGAATATATATATAACTTTCATAAGTAACACATATAGTATAAATAGGTTAAATTTTAAATCTTTTTTTCTTAATTGCTTATTGTACAATTATCACTAGTGAATATACACTATTGTTACTGAAGACTAATGTAAAGAATATATGAAGTTTGACAGGAAAGATAATTCAAACTTTCCAAGACATATAGTAAAACTACTAAAGATAGAAAGAACACAAAGAAATATTTTATTCTGAATTTACCAACTTTCCTTCTTTGGTTAGATAAAGAAAGCATAAAATTTAAGACTGAGCTAGATCATTCTAAAGTAGGCATTGAAAATCAACAATAAAATAGCCTTCCATGCTATTCAATTAATTATATACAATGAAGTAAAATCTTACCCAGATCTAGTCGTTTTGAATTCCACCTTGAGGATAGGTTTGCATGGTTCTGGCTTCTTCCCATCCTTTAACTGCTTTCCTAAAATATATTTTCCTGTATTAAATTCTAAAATTCTAAGTTACTCTAAATTCTTACATAATTTATAAATGAAAGTGAATATAATGAAATCCACCATGAAACATTTTAAAGTGACTTTAAAGTATTTAATACAAAATAAGATTTCTTAAATGATCAAGCAAAGTTTCTCTTTGAAATTCAGTGCTGAAAAGCAAATAAAATGAATAACTTAGTAACATTTATGTGATAAAATCCCACTAGGAGAAACTAATTGTCTTTCCAATGTTCTTATTTACAGATAAGCAAAATAGAATTTCAATTTGCTAAGTGAGTTCAAGTTTTAAAATAGCAAGATTTGAGAAAAATAAATTTATGTCACATTTTCACCCAAGTGTGACAGGCTGTAAAATTAAACCCTATGTTAATAAGTTCATTTATATTTATTCTCCTAAATTAAAATTAATCCATTGTAATGTCCAAGAGACTCCTAAAATACGCCAACCTCTATAAAATGTGTCAAAGACTCATTTTATCAAAATATTTTAATTATTTCAAAAATGTCTGTTGATTTCAGTTATCTATTTCTACATGTTCATTGTAGAAACTATAGAAAACTCAAAAAATATAAAGAAAATAAAACATCCATTTTCCATCTTTTAGAGATCAATCACTCTAAACATTATATTTCTCCTGACAAATCACTGAAGACGCCCCCATCCCCATACTTCTTATCCTCTATCACAGCTTTATTTTTTCTCCATTGCACTTATCATATTCTAGTATACTTTACATTTTACTTCTTTGTTTGTTGTTTGCTTAACTGAAATGAATGTAAATCCTAAGAAAGCAAATTTTTTAGTGTGCATGTTTTCTGTTGTTATATCCCTGGTGACAAAGTATATCAGGGTAAAACTGCATTCCAGAAAGGTTGTGCCAATTTATATTTTTACCAGCAGTGCAAGAAAGTATTTTGTCAGACCCCTCCCCAACAATGATTTTTTTTTTTTTTTTTTGCTGATTTGCTAAATGGAAATGGTGACATTTTAATTTGTATTGTTTTGATCCCTAACTGGTTATGTGTTTTTCTTCTTTTAAAAATGATTTGTTGTCCCTTGCCAATGCTTCTATGTTATTTATCTTCTTTGTGCTCAAAATTGAATTTTATATTCAAAGCTCATTAACATTGTATCACCATGTATGTTACAAATACTTTCCCTACTGTCACTTTTCCTTGACGTCTTACAAATTTTTAAAAACTATACAGAAGTGCACATTTAAATAATCAAGTCTATCAGTCTTATGATGTTCTCAGTTAAGGAAACATGAAATCCTAAAACACCAATTCTTCCAAAAGTTAATTGGTAAATTTAATGTAGTTAGAATCCCAACAGCTTTTCTTGAACTTGGACAAAATGACCTTAAAGTTCTAATGGTGGACTAAATGCCTGCAAATAGCTAAGGAAACTACCAAAGGAGATCGACTTCCCAAACAAGAGTGAGGACCTCAGTAAACTTATGAAAATATTAGTCTAGCAACTAAAGTTAACCATTACAGAACTCTGACATTAACCAAAGCCACGAAACAAGATGAAGATCATCTACCTCATAGAAACTACTGAACTTCAGTAAAATGGGGGATGGGGAAAAAGAACTGGGGACTGTGACATATTCTCTCACTCTGCAGCCCAGTGTCAAGGTAGCCATGAAAATGCAGTAGCAACAGTCAACAGAGAGGACTGAAGTTTTTTAGAGCTCTGTTAAAATTACTTTTTCAGGAGCACAATCAAATATTTTATCCTAACTTACAGCTCCCTGGAAAACTCTATTCCCAAAGTATTGTTGCTATTTCATTTGACACAGACCTCAAATAAGGGAGACAAAAATCCCTACCCTCAAGGCATTCCAGAAATAATTACAATCTGTTGGCAATAGTATAGTAGTCTAATAGGGCTGCAGTTTCAGTTGAGGCAAATAGAGCTTGAGCAGGAATTTAATCTTGGAAAACTAGATACATTCCAGAGGATGTACAGAGCTGCACATGTGTACAAGGCTGTGTGAATGCCTAAGAAAGACTCAGGAAAGAAAGAAGAAGATCCTAGCTGCTCATCTCTGGCTGACTTTGATCTGTGCAAAATAGGAAGTTAAAAAAAAAAAGTAAAATGGTAAAAAGCAAAATGAGCTATAACATCTATTACTGGCAAGGACATTAGAAAAGGGATACTCATACGTGGCTGATAGAAATCTGAAGGATATAGCCTTTTTTTGGAAAAACAGGTCGAGATCATTTATTACAAGTAAAATAAAACAAAACTCTTCAATTTTTAGGAGTAGCAATTATACTCCTAAGCATTTATTCCATAGAAACAAAAGGACCCATTCCTATGGAATATGTACAAGAATGGTTAATTGCAGTATAATTTGTAGCGATTAAGAACTGAAAACAAAGTGAATGTCCATTAATTTGGAATAGCTGAATAAACTGCAATTCAAACAATTGGCTATTAATTACACGGCCGTTAAGATGAAGGAATCAGAGCTATACCAGAAAACTGATGGAATTTTCCTAAAGTACAGTGGACTAAGAAAACAAGATGCAAAAAAAAGACTAATATAATCCTAATTTTTGTAAAATCATGACCAGAAAATAAACCCCTCATGCTTATCTATGTATGTATGTATGTGTTAATAATACGATTTTAGAAATATGTATATTTTAGAAGAACATCTGTAAGATTTTTGATGTATCTGGTAGGGTAGGAAGGGGTATTGGGCTGCTAACGTGGGGGAAGGTTGAGGGAGAAGGAACTAGTATGATAATAATCCCAATTACGTAAAATGACATGTGTGTGCTTAGAAAGTTCTTTCCCACACCAAAATCACATAAATTTTTGTTGTTTCTCAGAATTGTTTTATAGTTTCATTTATTATGTATTTAATTATTCTCTGATGTATATTTTGGTATAGGGAAGGCATTTTTCTCCTAATAATAAGTTATCAATCATGAGTGCTATTTTTATAGCTTTATTGAGTTATAACTGCCAGACAACAAAGTGTAATATTTAAAGTGTACGATTTGATGAGTTTTGACATATGTATATACCTGCCAGCACTATTTATTGAACAATCATTCTATCCCCACTGATATGAAATGTCACTGATAGCATATTAAATTTTTATAAATACACATCTGTAAACTGGTAATGGAGCATCTAATCTTGTCTTAATTCAAGGTCCTAGGTCATCATCCCTCTCCCCTCCTTATGAAGAAATGACAGTGTATGGAATCTTGAATCTCTGGCAGCCCAATTTATAAGAACCAAGGAGTGGTTAGGATTGAACTGACGAGGTGACTGGAAAGGCCTGCTGGAGGAAAAGGAATGGATTGCTGTGGTGAGAGAGAGAATTGAGGAGGAAAAGAAAAACAGTATGGAAAAAGGGAGGCTTAAATCTGAAAGTAGTCCCTTGTGCTGTACAAGGAACAAATGAACAATTTCAACCTCTATTCCAATCTGTTCAGAGATGTATGACCTTTCAGTAAAGAATTTAAATATTTACTTTAAAGAAGGCCAGCAGGCCTTTATCCTCCTCCTACCATGCAAAGCTCTAGTAGAAGTGACAGACTGATATAATTTGGGATTACAGACTCACACTTTACATTTATTTTTTAAATTATTTTGTTTTATGAAGTAAAACAATTATGCAAACGTAACACCTTTATTTCGGTATTCACCACCAATTTTTCAGCAGCTGGAATAATTTTTTGAAAAGGACACTGATGGTATATTTACTGAACCCTTGCAAGTCTGGGTTTGTATATTTGATATAAAACCTGGCTAGGTGAAAAATCTTAACTTTCTTCTTGCTCAATAGTCTTTTGATATTGCTCTATTGTGCTCTATTAATAGCATTCAAACTAAAGCCAGTCTGATTTTTATTCCTTAAGCTAACTTTTTTCTTGCCCCCTGAGAGGATGCTAATAGTTTCATTATCTCTGTAAATCAAAAATGTTAGTTTTTACAGTGATCATTCTTTATTAATTTTGTTTAGAAACCAGTGAGTCCTTGTGATCTGCATATTTACATATTTTTCCAACTCAGGTGTTTTAAATAATATCATTGATTACTGGTTCTGGTTCAGAAAGGTTAATTTATTCATCTATAATCCTAGACTAACCATTTTCTAAATCAAATCAAGTAATAAGGCACTAGTTATGATTTTATAAAGCACATATAAATTAAACAACATTTACCAGTTTGATGGTGAGTACATGTAGTGCTTGTTTTTCCATTCTAGTAGAATGGGCTCCAGCTCTACCCAGGATAATACAAGAGGTGCTAGATCACCATTGTTTTTTGTGGCTGAGTAGAATTCCATGGTATATGTATACCACATTTTATTAATCCACTCACATATTGATGGGCACTTGGGTTGTTTCCACATCTTTGTAATTGTGAATTGTG
This sequence comes from Eulemur rufifrons, assembly GCF_041146395.1. NCBI lineage: Eukaryota > Metazoa > Chordata > Mammalia > Primates > Lemuridae > Eulemur > Eulemur rufifrons. Next base: position 92,737,345 of record NC_090997.1, on the reverse strand, counting down.
CTGCTGTAAACTTTATGGTGCAGATGCCTGTTTTATAGAATGTCTTTTTTTCCTTTGGGTAAATGCCCAGTAATGGGATTGGTGGATCAAATGGTAGTTCTACTTGTAGCTCTTTGAGATATCTCTATACTACTTGCCACAGTGATTTTACTAGTTTGCAGTCCCACCAGTAGTGTATGAGTATTCCTATCTCTTGGCATCCATGTCAGCATTTGTTATTTTGGGACTTTTTGATAAAAGCCAATCTCACTGGAGTTAAATGATATCTCACTGTGGTTTTGATTTGCATTTCCCTGATGATTAGAGATGTTGAGCATTTTTTAATGTATTTGTTGGCCATTAGTCTGTCTTCTCTTGAAAAGTTTTCTGTTCATGTCCTTTGCCCACTTTTTAATGGGGTTGTTTGATTTTTTTTCTTGCTGATTTTTCTGAGTTCTATATAGATTCTAATTATCAGCCCTTTATCGGATGGCAAGCACCACATGTATTCGCCATCAAATTGGAATTAACTGATCAACACTTATGTGCACATAAAGTAGTAACATTCATTGGGTGTTGGGCAGGTGGGAGGAGGGAGGAGGGGATGGGTATTCACACCCAATGCGCACTGTCTGGGGGACAGACAGGCTTGAAGCTCTGACTCGGGTGGGGCAAAGGCAAAATATGTAACCTGAACATTTGTACCCCTGTATTATGTTGAAATAAAACAAGAAAGAACCATTAAAATGTGAAACTAAAATAAAATAAAACAAATATATACTCTAACAACCAACCAAAAAATTAAAGAACATTTAGAGGATTTCACCACTAGGTGTTATTTTACCTCTTAAGTGCTTTGCCACCAGAGGAGCAAAATTATGTATTCTTTTAACTGCGAATTACTTCGACTAGTCATTGAAAATGTCTGGGTAATTATAAACCTGACTTAATAAATGACATAAACCTCCATGACACGTCTGATTTCTTCTTGTCTTTTACTATGTCCTGCCTCCACACCCGCCAAACCACTCAGCCACAATGAAGTGGCCTAAGTCCTATTGATTCCAATTCTGAAATTTCATTTGTGCATGTTCATTTCTTCCTATTTCTTCTGTGAAATCTTCATTATTTATCATTTATTAATGCCCTCTTCTGCCTCTAGTCCATCTGATATTCAACCATTACAGTAATATTATTTAGATGTAAACTTTCTTTCTCATTATAAACTCATGTACTAGGTCTCCATAATGAAGTTCAAATTTTTTTAACATACTTTGATGTATAATCTTTTCTCTGTACATGGTTCTGTTTTCATTGCCTGCTACTTGCCCAAAGCAATTTTAAACTGTGGTCATATTAAACTATTAGCGATTTTCCAACAACACCCCAGTTTTATGTCTTTGTGTCTTTGTATCTTCTAAGATAACCTTGCCCTGTTCTTTGCTACCTTGTAACACCCCTCTCATCCTATAAAACCAAGCTTTATAAGACCTGAATTTGTGAAATATTTCTACACCCATGACCCAAAACCAGTTACTTCTTTGTTTCTATATCATTCACTTATCAAAATGTATTATAGTTATCAGTTTATAGGCCATTTTTATTCACTTGACTTTGAGCTCTACAAGGGCAATATATCTCCAGCATTTAATTTCTGGTACACAGGAGGTGCTCGAAAAATGTCTGCTCAATGAATAAATGTTCAATACAAAAATGAATGAAGATCACTGACAAAAACAATTGCTTTCTAAATTTTTAGTTTTTCCAGTTAGAATGTAGAACACATTTTCTAACTGATACTGTTGTTGTGCTATAGTTATGTTCTCAGTCTAGAGCCACTATCCAATATGGTAGCCACCAGTCACAGTGGCTGTTGGGCACTTGAAATGTGGCTAGTCCAAGTTAAGATGTGCTTTGAGTATAAAATACACACTAGATTTCAAAGACTTAGTACAAAAAAAGAATATGAAATATCTCAATTTTATATGTTGATTCCATGATGAAATGATAATATTTTGCATATTAGGGGTTAAATAAAATTTACTATTAAAATTAATTTTACCTGTTTCTTTCTACTGTTTTTAATATGGTTACCAGTAAACTTAAAATTAGACATGCAGGCCAAGTATGGTGGCTAACACCTGTAATACCAGCATTTTGGGAGGCTAAGGTAGGAGGATCACTTGAGGCCAGGAATCCAAGACCAGCCTGGGCAACATAGCAAGACCCCATCTCTACAAAAAAATTTAAAAATGTGGTGGCGACAGCTCTAGTCCTAGCTACTCAGGATGCTGAGGTAGGAGGATCTGTTGGACCCAGGAATTCAAGGTTACAGTGAGCTATGATGGCACCACTGCACTCTAGCCTAGATGACAGAATGAGACCCTGTCTCTAAGAAATTAAAAATAAAAATGAATTACATATGCAGCTTACATTACCTTTCTATTAGACAGTGATGTTCTAGAAATAAAATGACAAACTGAAAAACCACAAAGTTAGTATTAATAAAACTAGTCTGAAAAGAGGAGGAGGGCTGTTGCTTCCTTTTCCTTCCTTAATGCATATAGAGATAGAGTTGACTTACAGCTAGACTGGGACCCCTGAATATCTGGATTTTGACTGTTGGTCACGATAAGGACAGCAGGATTTATGATGTGTGGTTCAAGGCTCAAAACTCCCCTGGTAATCCCTAGTAAAGAAGCTTTACTGATGGTTGGCAACTGGCTCCATTTGGCAAGACTGGCTTAAGGACCCCTCTGAGTGTTTCTCTTTCAGCTCTTCAGAAGCCAGATTGTGGTGCTTGAGGCTGGAGAGTCAGCACAATTCTTGTGTGCAAATAAGTGCCCACGGGGAGCCTGCATATGGGATGTTGCAGAATACCTGCCTGCAATCTCTTTCTCCTGCTGTATCATATCCTTTGCCTTTAAATAAAAGCCTTATTGGAGTGTGCTCTGTGGAGTCTGGTAAGTCCTTTCAAATATATAAACTGGAGAAACATTTGTAATGAATTATGTATAGAACTGAGGTATGGTTTTATTATTTATTTCATGTTTCATGCTTCAGGTAAATCTTAAAAGAAGATTAACAGACTTCTTTGTATGTCTCATTCTTAATACATTATACTGACTTTTACCTATGTGAGTTTTGATTTTATCTTTCCTCTAGCGACCCTTAATAGAATAAAAGTTCCCCAATCTTGGTTTACTCCTTGATAAGTAGATTGATTGCACTGAAGAATAAGCTCTAGAAACTAAATTTAAAATCTCATTTCCTACAGTGAAATTCCATGGATTTTGACCATCTAACATCCCCATTTTCTTAGGGAACCATCTGATTCTGGTAAAGCTGACAAATCACTGAAAAATCTCACTCTGCGACACATCACCTCCCAATCCAGGGCTACAGAGGGGATTCTGTGGGGTTCTGGCCAAGCAAAGTATATAACCAAGATGACTACAAGGGTACAAATGTGAGTGATGCCAAGACTTATCAAAGTTATGCCCTCCTAAATAATGAAAACCTATCTGCATGGGAGAGAAATAGGCCAAAAGAGAAAAGCAAAGCTTATCTCTAGACTTACTGTACAGAAATATAGAACCTATGGTCCACCAAAATTAAACAACTGTGCAGAATAAATATGGAGAGCCAGATCCTGCTTAATTTCCACATATTCACAAAACTTAACGACTTAAAAATCACCTGTTCAATCCTGCCATTTTACAAATAATAAAACTAAATCCCATACAATAGACATTATCTCCACAAGGTGTTTCACTTGTAGCAAAGTTGGAATTAGATTTCAGGTTGTCTTGATTGCCAGGGAAATGTTCTTTGATATTTGTAAAAACTAGACTAAGGGGAACTATGCTTTTTTGTTTGTTTTTGGTAGTCAAAAATCACCTGTTGAGTCTTGAAGTGAAGAAAAATACTCAAGTTTAATTCAGCATTTCCAAAACTTCTTTGACCAGGCATACTTTTTCTACCAAACAATTCATCAACATAAGAAAAATTAGTATTTGGGAATATGCTTTGGGGAATCACTAATCTAGTCTACCAAGTAAATAACAATTTCTATATTTACATTTACTAGAATCAAATATGAATAGCACATCATAATTTACAGGTAATTTCACTTACATTTTGTTTATTTGATCCATGGCCTAGAACAGTGCCTATGAAATAGTAGAACCAATAAATATTTGTTGAATGAATAAATAAATGTGATCCTCACAACAGCCACATGAAAAGACTAGATTAAGTTTCATTATTATTTGTATTTATAGATGAGAATACTAGGTTCAGAAATGTTAACTGACTTCCCAAAAGTCAAAGAGCCAGAAACTATGGAATCAGGGCTTAACCACAAGTCTCCTGGCTTTAAAATTCCATGTTTGATCGATGTAATATTACGCGGAACAGACTCTACGAGGATATATTCACCTATTTTTAATACTAAACATCCTAACATTAAACATCATAGTTAAGTACTGGTAGGAGTTTTAAAGTACAATCAGTTCCTGGCTACCAAAGTAATACTATAAATGTTTTTCAAGGCTGAGATACCTGAATAACCATCTTTAAATGGTAAAGATACCATTTAAACCATTAGATGGGTTTAAATAAGAAAAAAATGAAAAGTAAAAAATTTTAAAAGTCTAGTACATTTAAAGTAATATATTATAATTGTTTGACTAGCGATTAAGAGCAAGAGACCACAATAGAAAGTGGTAATGAGAAAAAAGAACTATATTTCCATCCATCAAAATTTCAGTATATAATATACTGAAAGTCATATACCACAAATATGGTATCTTTGGAATAAATGGTATCTTGTTATGGTATACAGAACATATTTTGATGCTTTAATACATAAAAATGCACTCAGCTTTGCCACTGACTTCAGCTGTCAAGTCAACATAAATGTAGCTGTGGGAGGTGACCTTACCACTTGATAGTTCTTATTGCCAGGAAGTAAGCAGGAAACATTACCATGCTTGAAAAGAATTCAGATTTTCTAAATATGAATTGTTTATATACAAGAAAATGAAAGTATTTTATATAAAATAAAATTCTGACCATCTACATTTAGACTGCTATATTGTACAACAAATGGCATCGTACTTTTTAATAATTGCCACAGAAAAAATCTACTATACTTACATTTTGTTTGGATTCTGATTTTGAGAGAATATATTAAATCAAATACTCTGTCTTATTTGTTTAAAAATAATTCTGCCTCATGACTTTTTATTGCTAAGATACTAAAACACTGTAGAAACTGACTTATACCACTTCCTAAAATCTGCTCTCAAAGACCTAAGTTTTTAGTGTTATGAAAAAAAAAAGATTAAATAGAACATTTAATCATTTGGCAATCATCACAGCAATAATTAATTCAGCCAAGAAATATCAACAGATGCCCAAACTAAATGGGAAAAGTTTGATGAAGAACAGTATGTTCACTGAGTCTCCAAAGAGCCTTCAAATCAAAATACTTACTTATTATAAAAACAAATTTTAAAAATACTTATTAATTTCAAAGGGAAAAAGAATAACTTTATAATGGAGAGACCTAGCAGACAGAACCTTAAGGTATCAGGGTATGAGATATCACTAGTATAGGACAAATCAAAAACAAGGTATACTTAAGAGGATGCAAAAAGAATGTATCAATCCTTTTGAGATATTCCTGCCAAAAATGTGCAAACTAAATCTAATCAGGAAAAAAACATGAGACAAAACCATTTTGAGGTACATTCTATAAAATAACTGACCTATAATCTTCACAATTTATTAGATATGAAAGTCAAGAAAAGGCTCAGGAACTGTTCCAGTTTCAAGGAGATTGAAGAAACATGACAACCAAATCTCATCCATATACAGACTCCTGATAAAAGGCAAAACTTGGTGATAGAGGAAAATGTCATTATTTAAAAAACAAAACAAACAAACAAAAAAAACAGTAGAACATTCAGGAGTGATTGGGCACCATGTTGACAACATACTCTTAAATAGTTCAAAAGAAAAAAATACCCTTTGTACTATGTGTAAGGCTGGTGGCGGGCACCCCTCACCTCCCTAATGGAAAAAGAAGAGGCCCACGAGACCTGCCAAGAACAACGCCTGCAAGGCCCAGCTAAGTTAAAGAATAGCCACACCTGGATAGTTACCCTGATAAGGGCCTCGGTTCCTGGAGTCCACACATACCACCAGCCACTCTTAGTTCTCAATACCCGCCCTAAAACTGCAACAAAGAAATTTCTCACTCTTCATGCCAAAATCTTCCCACTGAAGAGACCCTCATCCCCCAGCCCTAAAAACATATATAAACCCACTCAGACTTCGGGGCAATGCGACATCTCGGGTCTCTCTCTCTTTCCCGGCACCCGAGAACCTCGCTCAGGCCACCCTCTCTTGGGACCCATTACCCTCACCCAGGAGAACTCCAACAAAGCCTCTTTACTTATCCCTTTCAACTCTGCTGTCTTTCTTTCTCTGGCACCGGCTAATCCAAAAAACTTTACACTATGTTCTTCCAAAGAAGATAAAAACAGATAAACTTCAAGCTGTAAAACCATATATTTCTATCACCTTTCATACTAGTTTCATTTTCTTCTTGATTTGAAATGAAAGATTTTTGAACTAATCACCCCTTTTTGCAAGGTTTTCTGGATTCATAGGTTGGGAGATTTTAAGATTTATGGGAATTTTTAAGGAGTGTCATCATGACCAGGGACCTAGGCACTAATGGAAGGAAGAAAGAAAACATAAAGAAAAATTGGAAGCTATTATCATAAGAAATATCCTCTAGATGCACTCATAAATAGACCAGTAGGAAATTTAAAATAGGCGCTTTTCCAGAAGATGACTGCTATTACAAAGCAGTAGTAAAGTATGTCACAATATGCAATTTCAAGAATTGTCATTCTTCCCAGAAAGCAAACAAGCCTAAAAACCCATATTGCCACAGATAAATAAAACTAGTTTTTTACTATTTAATTTCCATATTGCAATAATTCAAAATGTATGAATTTTTAAAAAGAGGATATTCATATTTAAAGCAAACAATAAAATATTAGCAATAGCTACAAGGATTTCTTCAATATACTATCAATTTATAGATCAGTTCCTTTAATACGATTTCCTTAAACTTGTCAGAAAGGATTCTCTTGGGACAAGGTTGGAAAATGCATGTAATTAAAGAAATGCAAATTCTAAAACCAAAAGAAGGCCTTCATAATCTGTTTTGAATAAAAACCCTAATAAAAATATCTTGTAAGTTTTGTAAATACTATTTATGCAGAAAAAGAGTTAATATAGCAAGACTGCGACTGCTATCCTTAGAAAGATCTGCTTGAGGGCTGGCACTTGGTTGGTGTCTAGGAACTTGGCTTTCAAGAAAAATCCCACCATTCCCTGACCAAGAAGGGTATCTCACTGTGTCTAAACTGTTTGTACAAAGACTGTGGTTTGTGCTGAACCCTTATTTCCCTTTTGGGAGTCTGGAATTTTGGAACATACTAAAGCAAAGGGTGTCTACATGACTGACTCATGCAAAAACTCTGGGCTCTCAGGCTCAGTTGAGCTTCCCTGCTAGACAATATTTCACACATGTGGTAACAATTCATTGCTAAAGGAATTAAGCTCATCCTGGTGACTCCATGAAGTGAGAACTCTTAGAAACTGGTTTCCTCCAGACTTCACTCTGTGTCCTTTCCCTTTGCAGATTTTGCTTTACATCGTTTTGCAGTAATAAATCACGGCAGTGAATAGTACTACTGTATGCTGAGTCTTGTGAGTCTTCCTACTAAATCATCAAACCTGGGGTGATCTTGAGGACTCTTGACACAATACTTTAATATATTATTAATAAAATTACTTTCTATCAAGTTCAAGTATTTCAAGTACGCTGTTATATATACATTAACTGGCAAAAGATAACATTAAGATGACAAAAGCTTAAAGTCCTGGATCACTCACAAAACTATTTGCTTTTGGGACTACTGGAGAAATTATATTCAGAAGACAATATAACATTCATTTTTCTCAAAGTTCAAATTTGCAATTTCTGTAAATATCCTTAATTTGAGATTTTATTACCTGGTTGTTAGATATTTCTATACATGAAAATATTTTTAATTCCCTCAAAATGAAAGGAAACCCAACCTTATTCTCAAAACCAAACAAATCCAAATGCAAACTCAAAATAGTTTACCATCCACTATAATTTAGGTGGTGCTTAAAATCAATGCATTCTTACCATGTGGAGTGATTGTCTGTACAGGCTTAGTAGGGGATCTCACATTCCATATAGTCAAGGTGCCATCTGAATGACTGCAAATAAATTGTTTTCCTTCATGATGCCAAGCAACAGAGTGGATAGCCTGTAGAAGAAAGGTGAACGATTCCATTTTTCAAATTTATTTAAATATCTATTCAGAAATGTTTTTGGAATTAATTTCTATTTTAAATGTTTTTAAATTTCCTGAACTGAAGTCAAAATGTAAACTTCACATTCCCATGAGAATTTAGCCCTCTTGCAATATAAATGATATTTTATTTCATATTGGCACTGTTTTAATTCTTTTTACTTAACTTTATTCCTTAAGCCAGCATAAGGAAGCTATGACAGTGACATATATCTATTGACAAGTTCAGGAAAATAAAATGCATTCTTACAGTTTTTTAGAATGAACTATACCTAAATATAAATTGGCAAGTTATTATAACCAATATTCCATTGGAAAAACTAGTTGCATTGAGAGATTAGAACAATGTTTTTTAAGGTAACTGTAATTATAAGAGACAAAATGTAAATTTGGAATTCAGATCAATAAAAGGCTGGGCATGGTGGCTCATGCCTGTAGTCGTAACACTTTGGGAGGCCAAGGCAGAAGGATTGCTTGAGGCCAGGAGTTCAAGACCAGCCTTAGCAAGAGCAAGGCCCTGCTTCTACAAAAAATAGAAAAATTAGCTGGGCATGGTAGTGTACCCCTGTGGTCCCAGCTACTTAGGAGGCTGAGTCAGAAGAATGGCTTGAGCCCAAAAGTTTGAGGTTGCAGTGAGCTACGATGACACCACCTCTAGCCCAGGCAACAGAGTGAGACCCTATCTCAAAAATAAAAAAATTTTTTAAAAAGATCAATAAAAATACCACAGGTTGAGCTTCCAAGACATCTCTCATAGTAATTTTTAATCTGAGGAAGCCCTCTTCTGACCAGAAATCTATTTTATACTTCTGAACCACTTAAAGCAAAACTATCTGGAAAATATATTTATATGACCAAAGTATTAATATGTTAACCCCTCAATTTTTTTGCTCTAATATTATTTAATATTTTTGTCTATAAATTTTTTTTTAAAATCACTTTTCCAGGTACCCTCTGGATTACTTCTTTTCAACTCAAGCTGATATATTTTTCATGCTTAATGGTCAACTGACTTTAAAAGCTGCCTGCTGCCTTACTGGAATGTGATAACTGCAGAACTTGACACAAAAATCACGTAACTGAAACTTAAGAGTTCTGCTATGCACAAAATCAACATTTTCTATCATCTCGTTCAAGGCCCATTTATTTGGGTTCTGCGTATACTTATAAATTTAAGCTATTATAAGACATTTTAATATCATAAATCAGATCAAAACATTAAATGATGAAAGATACACAAATCAGCTGTTCTTCTAAATACCAATATTTAACATAACGTTTTTCATTCAAAACATTCAAAATGTACTCCTCAACTTATGATGGGTTTACATCCTGATAAACCCACCATAAGTCAAAAATATCTTAAGTTGAAAATGTGTTTAATGCTTGTAATACGGAAGCATTAGAGACTCAGATGATCTCTGATTTATGATGATTTGATTTATGAATTTTTGACCTTATGATTGATTATCAGGATGTAACCTCATGGTCAGTCAAGTTCCTTAGGACTTACACTGGTGTTACGGTTTCTACTGAATATATGTCACTTTTGCATATGTTCTACCACAGAAGGGAGACAACAGTAATACTATATAATAAAGAAAGATAATTACTAAATCATACATTTTGTAAGGTAGTTGACAAAAATTACACATTAGATGTTAAATGATTTATAACTTTTTACCTCTCTCTCTAAAGATTTTAAGCAAATATAAACTGAAAACACTAACATTTCCATTAAAAATAAAACTCAACCTGACTTACAATGGTTTGACTTATAACTTTTCAACTTTAAAATGGTGGAAAAATGATATGCATTCAGTAGAAACCATAATACCAACGTAAGTCCTAAGGAGCTTGATTCACCATGGGGTTACATCCTGACAACCAATTGTAAAGTCAAAAAATCATAAATCAAATCATCATAAATCAGAGATCATCTGTGTCTCTAAAATAATTCCAGTCAAAAATCTTAAAATAAGGTGATTCTAAAATACGCATATACCATTTCAAAAACTCAATCTTAATATAAGCAATCCCTTAGTAGCCTTTATAGGTAAAATTATTTCTGCAAAATAATAGTGCTAAAAAGCTATAAAAAAAGCTATTTAGATGTCTGTGCTTTTTTAAAATCAATAAGGGAAAATACAAGAGGTCTAGAGTGCTGTCTGGAACTTATAAATAAAAACAAGGAGGAACAAGATGAATTTAGGTTAGACAAAAAAGTGAAGAGAGGAGGAGGGGTGTTGATACTGCTATTGGCATAATCCACAAAGAAACAGTATATGCAATTCTAAAAGATCCTTAAAAAATGCAGTATCTGACAAAAATTCAAAATTATAAAAAAGTTCATGAGACAGTCAATGAATTAAAAATCTGACATTAGTATTTTCATCTTTGATAAAATTAAAGGAAAAGAAAAGGCACTGTCTACCGTGACATATTTTTTAAAAGGAGTAATATCTAATTATTAGGCTTTGGCAAAAGCAATACATATGATGCTTTGTGCTATTCTTATCAAACAAGAGGACACCTTGAAGAATAATTTTCTAGAAAGATAGAACAAGTTAGCTGCTTATCTATCAAACTTTATACTCACTAACCCAAAATACCATGGAAACTGAATAAATTCTCTACCTACTGGTTTTGAAAACTAATCAGTATTATTAAAATCACTTCACAGTAAAAGCTATATATAAGTCCTAGTCCAGCTGCTCTTACATTAGACAAATAGTAATTAACATTTTTAACACACACCAAAAATAATTTCTTTTCTCCTAAAAAATATGATTTAACATTCTATTCAAAATTTCCAATGTAATTATCTATAATTGCTAAAACCCTTAGAAAAATTTCAACAAAAATGATAAAAGAAAATTTATAATATAGACTTCAGCCTTTTCAATATTAGTTCTACCTTAGAAGGGAAACAACAGTAATATCATATAATGAAACAAGATTAATTGCTAAATCATATATTTTGTAAGGTAGCTGATAAAAATTACATATTAGACATTAAATGATTTATAATTTTTCCCTCTCTCTCTAAAGATTTTAAGCAGATATAAACTGAAATCACTAATATTTCCATTAAAAATAAAACTCAAGTGAAACTTTCTTAGATATTTTGAAAATGTGACCATATTATTCTTTTTCTTTTTTTTTTTTGAGACAGAGTCTCACTGTGTTGCCTGGGCTAGAGTGCCATGGCATCAGCCTAGCTCACAGCAACCTCAAACTCCTGGGCTCAAGTGATCCTCCTGCCTCAGCCTCCCAAGTAGCTGGGACTACAGGCATGCGCCACCATGCCCGGCTAATTTTTCTATACATTTTTAGCTGTCCATTTAATGTCTTCCTATTTTTTAGTAGAGCTCAGGCTGGTCTCAAACTCCTGAGCTCAAATGATCCACCCGCCTCGGCCTCCCAGAGTGCTAGGATTACAGGCATGAGCCACCATGCCCAGCCCATATTATTCATTCTTTTAAGTATTGTTTTTACCTTTGCAGGGAATGTGAGTGTGTGTGTCTGTTTGTGTGTGTGTGAAGAAAATAAGCTTTCTTAAAAGCATCCCAGTCTAAAAATAGAAGAACATCTTTAAAGGAACAAATACTTCCATTAATATCTGTAGTACAAAAAATAATTTATTTAAAGCTGCTATTGATTCCAATGCTATAAGTTGCAAACATATTTCAACATGCTTTCTAAAAAGGTTTCCAATGGTCTTGAGATACAAATGTATGCACAGAGCCAGCAAAGCACAAACTATTTTTTATTTATACTTTACTACCAATATTTCTGTTCCTTCTCAATCTACCAGGAAAAACCAACATAAAACCAAAATACAAAAGCCATTTATAAATAACCTTAGGCATATGACAAATAATAATCATTACAATAAAGAAGTTTTTAAGTATTAATTTATGGTCTTAAAATATCAATAGTATTTTTTGTGCCAATACTGATTACTATAAAAATAATACTAATATTTTAATACCAGTTATAGCCTAAAAAACAACAGAATTTCCATTAAAGAGATAACCAGGGGAGAGCAGAGTCTGTCCATTAGAGAAGTATTAACTATGGTTACAAAGCAACAAAAGCTCAAGGGCACAAAGATGAACTTTTGTTCCCATTACTCCCACCCATCTAAATCACCCTCAAGAAACAAAATAAGCAATTAAAGCTGTAACAAGTCGAACTTGGTAAAAACTGTATTGAGACTCAAACATACATTTTAATATGAACCAAGAACAATGATAGAATAGCATGAACTCATGGAAATACAGCCAGAAATTTTACTCAGTTTACTTTAGAACAAGTCAGTTTAGAAGCTACATCTTATACCCACAGTGCTGTTATTTAAAACACATGACTTAGTCATTATGTATATCAATATTTGTTAATAGTAAGTTTTATGACTTTAGCATCTCTGTTCATGAAGGATACTGGTCTGCAGTTTTCTTGTAATTTTTTTCTGGTTTTGGTATCAGAGTAACACTAGCTTCATAAAATGAGTTGGGAAATGTGTTCTCTGCTAGTTTTGGAAGAGTCTGGGTACAACAAGTATTATTTGGTAAAATGCACCAGTAAGCCTTCTGAGCCTGGAGTTTTCTTGATGGGAAATACTTTCATTACAAATTCAATTTCTTCAGTAATTACAGAACTACTTAGGTTAAAAGCATTTCTTCTAGAGTAAGCTTTGGTTCTTTCAAGAAAGTTGGCATCTTTCAAGGAAATTGTTCATTTCATCTAAGTTGCTGAATTTATTGGCAGTAAGCTGTACATTTTTCCTTAGCAGTCCCTCTGTATTTCTGTAGAAATTGAAATGATATATCTTCTTTCTCATGCCCAGAATGGGTAATTTGTGTCTTTTTTTTCTCATCACTCTGACCACATGTTTACCAATCTTATTCATCTTCATAAAAAAAATCTAGCTTTAATTTTATCAGTTTTCTCTACTGCTTTTCTGTTTCATTGATTTCTTTATTATTTCAGTTCTTCAGCTTACTCTGTATTTAATCTTCTCTTTTCCTTCTAGTTTCTTGTGTTGGAAGCTGGGGTCACTGATTTTGGACTGTTCTTCTTTTCTAATACAAAGCATTTGATGCTACAGTGGATACTTTAGCTGCATCCCACAAAACTTAGTATGTCGTTTTATTTTTTCAGTTCAAAATATTTTCTAATTTTCATTGTGTTTCCTTCTTTGACCTATGGGTTATTCAGAAGTATGTTGCCTCACTTTGAAATATCTGAAGATTTTCCATCTACCTTTTTATAACTGATTTCTAATTTATTTATACTATAGTGAAAGAATATATTTTGTATGGGTTTAATCTTATAAAATTTATTGAGATTGATTTTATGGCACTAAATGTGATCTGTCTTGAAGTTCCATGTATACTTCAAAAAATGTATGTTCTGTTGTTGAGGGGGAAGCACTCTGCTCTCCGCTTTGTTGATATTAATAAAGTCATTTCAGCTTTCTTTTGATTACTGCTAATATGACTTTTTTATCTATTCTTTTTTCTAACACATCTGTCTTTAAAAAAGTGGGTTTCGGCCGGGCGCGGTGGCTCACGCCTGTAATCCTAGCACTCTGGGAGGCCGAGGCGGGTGGATCGCTCAAGGTCAGGAGTTCGAGACCAGCCTGAGCAAGAGCGAGACCCTGTCTCTACTAAAAATAGAAAGAAACTATATGGACAACTAAAATATATATAGAAAAAATTAGCCGGGCATGGTGGCACATGCCTGTAGTCCCAGCTACTCGGGAGGCTGAGGCAGTAGGATCGCTTGAGCCCAGGAGTTTGAGGTTGCTGTGAGCTAGGCTGACGCCACGGCACTCACTCTAGCCCGGGCAACAAAGTGAGACTCTGTCTCAAAAAAAAAAAAAAAAAAAAAAAAAAAAAAGTGGGTTTCTTATAGATAGTATGTATTTACATTTTGCTCTTTTCTGCAATATGACAATCTCTACCTTTAATTAGCATATTTAAACCATTAATATGATTATTGATACAGTTGGATTTAATTCTATCATCTTGCCATTTGTTCACTATTTCACCCATCTGCTCTTTGTTTCCCTTTTCCTCCTCGTCCTGCATTCATCTGGACTGATATTTTTTTAATTTCATTGTATTTCCTCTTTGGCTTAATTTTTTGGGTTGCTGTTGTTGTTTTGGTGTTTCTTTTAGGATCTGCAATACATATCTTTATGTTATCGTAGTCTGCATTCACATAATATTACACCACTTCACATACAGTACAATAATCTAATGAGTATTCTGTCTTCAAACCTTTGTACTATTAATGTCCACATGTCATAAACCCTAGAATGCATTTTTATTGTTGGTTTGAATACTTACTGATCTCTTAAAGCAATATAAAAATAAGAAGGCTTTTACATCTACCACATATTTTCCATTTCTGGTATCTTTCATTCCTTGAATAGATCCAAATTTCTATCTCATATCATTTGCCTTCTGCATGAAGGACTTCTTTTAACATATATTGTAGTGAAGCAATTGATAAATTCTTTCAGTTTTTAATATCCCTAAAGTCTTTATTTTGCCTTTGTTTTGGAAAAGATATATTCGCTGGGTATAAAGTTTTAGGTTGACAAATTTATTTTTCAGTTATTATAAGGTTTT
Organism: Eulemur rufifrons; assembly: GCF_041146395.1. NCBI lineage: Eukaryota > Metazoa > Chordata > Mammalia > Primates > Lemuridae > Eulemur > Eulemur rufifrons. Next base: position 92,722,293 of record NC_090997.1, on the reverse strand, counting down.
GTTTGACTTTGTTCTGGCTTACATTGTTTCTACTACAAAAATAAAATCTGCTATCACTTTTCTTTGCTCTTCTATATTTAGTGTGTTTTTTTGTTCCTCTGGTTTTCATAAGATCTCCTCTATCACTAGTTTTTAGCAGGTGAAAATTGTGCCTTTGTGTAGTTTTCTTCATGTTCTTCTGCCTAGAGTTCATTGATTGAACTTCTAGAATCTCTGGTTTACTCATATACTTTTCATCAAAAGGAAGAACTCTTAGCCATTATTTCTTCAATATATTTTCTGTCCACCCTTCCCATTCTATTAATACGATTCAAAATACAGATATCAGTCTGCATGAAGTTGTACCACGGCTTACTGATACTCTGTTCATTGTTTTCCCAGTCTTTCATATTAAGTAGCTTATAATGTTATGTCCTCAAATCCCTTAATCTTTTCTTCTACAGTATCAAATCCTTTGGTGATCCCATTCAGAGTACTTTTCATCTTAGACATTTTATTTTTCATCTCTAGAAACTCTACTTGTGTGGTTTTTAAGTCTTTCATGTCTTTCATCAATATGTTCATGGTTTAATATACCTTGTTGAGCATATAGAGTATATTTGATAATATTTGCTTTAATATTCTTTTTTTTTTTTTTTTTTTTTTGTTGTTGTTGAGACAGAGTCTCACTTTGTTGCCCAGGCTAGAGTGAGTGCCGTGGCGTCAGCTTAGCTCACAGCAACCTCAGACTCCTCGGCTTAAGCGATCCTACTGCCTCAGCCTCCCGAGTAGCTGGGACTACAGGCATGCGCCACTATGCCCGGCTAATTTTTTCTGTATAGATTTTTAGTTGTCCATATAATGTCTTTCTATTTTTAGTAGAGACGGGGTCTCGCTCAGGCTGGTCTCGAACTCCTGACCTTGAGCGATCCACCCGCCTCGGCCTCCCAGAGTGCTAGGATTACAGGCGTGAGCCACCGCGCCCGGCCCTGCTTTAATATTCTTGATACTAATTCTATCCTCTTGGCCATTTCTGAGTCTGTTTCTATTTGCATTTTCTCCTCAACATAGGTCATATTTTCTAGCTTTTTGCATACCTCATAAATTTATATTTAGATAACAGACATTGTGAAATTTATATAGGGGTATTATTATATTCTTTTTAATGTTTTTGAATGTTTTTTCTGGGATATAGTTATGTACTAAGAAATAGTTTGGTCCTTTCAAAGTTTGCTTTAAGCTTTGTCAGTCTGGACTAGGCTAGCCTTTAGTGTAGGGCTAGTTTAGTTCCACTACTGAGGCAATATCTCTCTGAATACTCTTCTTTGTATCATGTGCATTATAAAGTTTCTCTACTCTTTTCAAAATGTGAACTATTCTCAGTCCTATGTGTGTTATAGAAATGGTTCTCCTTTTCAGTGAATCTTTTCCAACTTTCGCACCCATGCACTAATCTATATTCAAATGAAGACTTGGGGTAGGGGGCCTTCTGTAGTCTTCTCAAACACTCCTTGTAGGCAGCTCTTTGCTCTTTAGCACATTGCCTTATAAGCTGCAGATACCTTGGATTCCCCAGTTTCCCAATTATGTCTCTTCAAGTGAGAGAGACTGCCTGGCTTCTACCTAGGTTCCCCCTTCACTTACTGAGACCTAGAAAATCTCTCCAAGCCAATAGCTAAAGTGATTGAAGGGCTCACCTTGTTTGTTTCCCCTCTCTAAGGAATCCTTTTCTGTACTACCTGCTGTCAAACTGCTGGAAACTGTGGTTTCATATAATGTGTCCAGTTTCTTTGTTTAAGGCGAGAAGGTACACGGAGTTCCTGTGACTTCATAATGGCTCAAGCCAAGATCACTATTTAAAATTATAAAAAGCAAAACCAAAAAAATAAATTTTTAAAATTTGCTTTCATTTTAAGATAGAAAATAGATCTACAGGCCAAAACTTCCAGAAAAAAGACAGAAATTCTTTATTCAAAACATGTTTGTTTGTTGTTTTTTAATTTGAAGATCATGACTAGTGAGCAGCAAAAAGTATATAGCTATATAAATAAAGGATGTTCCCTCAGTCATGCTTACAAAGACAATATCCAAACATTTGAAAAGTATTCAAAGTACTGCTATAATTACTCAATGTACTCTGCTGTAACTGAATACATAAATATGAAGAAATGATGTATTTTATCTTAAAAACAAACAAGAAAAACCACTTACACATTTTCTAGCTATAGCTCTAGTCACTGAATTGGAAACCATGAACACTTCTGGTACCCCAATTACGGTCACTACATACCATGTCACACTGAAAGAAGCCACAGTTTCACAGAAAAATATCTTATTCTAAGTTTGGATCAGAAATATACAAGATACATATTTTGTTATACCAGATAGCAAGGAAGCTATCCAAGACAATTACAGTTATCACCAAAGGTTTCAAGAGCCAACTGGATGAGGTTCACTGACCAAAGATGGGATAATTGGAAAAGCAATAAAGATAGGAACTTCGATGCACTGAAGCACATGAAACATGTTTAAATCATTGGAGAACATAATGAAACCAAAAATAAAAATTGTTTGCACTGAAACTACTAGAAAACAGCTCCTTAGAGTGAATACTAAAATAAAGAGAAGGAAGCATCTATTCCGCCTTTGCTATATGAATTGTACTACTGTATAAACAAATAGAAGTACTAGATTCTCTTTACTAAAGTGTCCTAGCAAATAAATAAAGAAGAAATGATAGAATTAGAATATATCCCATTTTGCAATCACTACACAATAACAGTTCTAGGCCTTGAGCACCACTGGCTGCCAACATTAGAAACAGACACACACATTAAGGTTCCATCAGATAGAAGAGCATCAGTATTACCTATGAAGTAGTCTTGCTAGCAATGAAAAATGAATATGAATTTGATTAAACCTCAGTGAAATATTCAATTTATAGGAAATCTAAAGGCAAAAAAAAAAAAAAGATGTTAAAGACAATGGGGATGCAGTCAGAAAAATTCAGCATTTGGGAGATTCTATCTTCAACAAATAAGTGACAAAAAAGAATGAGAAAGGTAAGAAAGGGAAGTGAAGAAGAAAAGAGGAGACCTACAAATTAAAAGAGAATTAAAAGACTTATCAATCAATTACCATCAAACCTTATTTGGATCTTAAAGCTCACAAACTATGCTTTGAATGAGAGAAATCACAACAGCTTTTATTAGCAAAGATAATGTCATTACCTCATCATATGTGTATCTGTAGTCGGCTTTCTTTGATTTGAGGTCCCATAAGACTACTGTTCCAGATTCAAAGCCAATCAAAAGCTGTAATAAAAAAAAAAAAATCCATGTTACCTAGGAATTGTATCAATTATAAAACATTTATTTGTTGATAATAAAGATAACTATTAATATTATTCATATGCTCTCAGGATAAATTATATAAACTGTAATTAAACATCTGCACTGCTGAGTAGTAGTCATATAGATCTACAGGCCTCAACCCCCGGGCCAGGGCCCAGTACCAGTGTATAGCCTGTTTAGGAACCGGGCGGTGCGTCACTGTGTGCAGTCCACTTCCCATTTGGAAAAATTGTCTTCCATGAAGCATAGGTACTGGGCCACACAGCATGAGGTGAGCAGCAGGCAACGGAGTGAAGCTTCATCTGTATTTACAGCCACTCCCTACTGCCTACATCACCACCTGAGCTCCGCCTCCCCACCTCCTTCACCCACCTCTGGTGGAAAATTTGTCTTCCATGAAACCGGTCCCAGGTGCAAAAAAGGTTGGGGACTGCTGATATAATTGACAAATGAGAACACTGCATTGCATATTTGTATGCCTTTGATAATTAGGGACTCAACATAGACAACTGATTTTTGAAAAAGAAAACAGTACCATTTTGAAGTCCTAATATAAAATATTTTAATAAATTACTAATAAAAATTAACATTTGTATGTGCTTTAGAGTTTGGAAACTTTCCAAATTCTACATATTATCAGGCAATCTCATCTACTCCACCTATGTATTGATTAGTTTTATATCACATCCAGCCTAGATCCCTCCCATAAGACTCAGACACGTAATTCCAGTGGCCACATCTCCACTTATCTACACAAGAACCTCAAAATAAATGTGCCCAAAAATGAATCAATTATATTCTTCTCTACTCTGTTTCTCTGATACTTCCTGTCATAGTTTCTCTCTCACCATTCCTTATCACAACATTTATTCAGTTGCTCAGGCCAGAAAATTAGGAGTCATCCTTAACTCTAGTCTCTCCTCCAACAGGTAAAATCAGCAAGTAAATTTAAAATTACATTCTATTATCTAATTTACTTCATTCTATCTCCTGCACCTCTCTCCTGGTTCAAGACACAAAGATCTGTTTTCTGGTCTCTCCGATTCCAGTCTTCCTCCTCTTTTAGACACATTTCATATTATAGCTAGAATAACAGTTCTAAAATGCAAACCTGATAGGGTAATAAATGCTTCTATTTAAAACTTTTTAATGTCTTGCCATTATTTTTAGGATAAAGTCTAAACTCAGTAATATGACCTGCAAGATCTGTCATGGGCTGACCTCTGTTTACCTCTTCAGCTTCATCCCTTACCATATCTCTGCTACCCACATTCCAGTGTATTCTTAAGTTTATGCTCTCTTTTACCTTTGAGCCTTTACACATGCTACTTCCCTACCTGGGCCACTCCATTTGAATGGACCATTTTACTCTTTGCCTGACTAGTCCTACTAGTCTTGCAGATGTCATTTTAGCTATTGTTTCCTCTCCCTGACCTACCAAATGTAAATTAATGCCCTTCCCGTGTGCTCCAATAACATTCTGTACATTTTTAAACCGAAGAGTCACCACACAATATAATAATGGCCTTTACCATATGTAAATTCTTTTGCAGATCATAATACTGGTGTATTTGGGCAAGGATTAGTTTTATCTTGTTCATCACAATACTTCTGACATACAACACAGGGACTGACATCTTATAAATACTTAAAAAATATTTTATGAATGAATACATTCCAGAATGGAATGCATGATCCTCCCTCACAGACTATGTGCACTGCCCATCCAAACTCAGTTCCCCCGACACACACTCCAGTATTTTCCAAATCTCAGTATTTCTCTGCTTGAAATCTCCTCCCCTTTCTTTCACTGAGCAATCTTCTATTCATTTTATAAGCCTAAATTCAGTGTTGCTTCCTTGGTTAAGTCTACCCATTTCCTCCAGACACAATAAAGTGCTCCTTCTCTTATGCTACTACATACATTTTCATCTGTATAGCTCTAATATCTAATGTACTGCCTAACACATAGTAGACACTCAATAATTACTTGTTTAATGAATATAAACATGATTAGTAGATAGTCTATACCTACTCATGTAATCTGGGAATATGAACAAAGTTGGGGATAGACCCAGTAATTTTAACAAAATAGCCATTTAGTGGAGTTCAGATTATAAGGTATAGTTGGAGGGGCTAGTTATTTTTTTTAAAAAAAAATTTTACTTAGTATAGCTATATAGATTTTTATTTCTATATGAAAATCAAAGAAAAACAAGTAAGAATGTTTTCTCATTTAATATTCACCCATAGGAAAAAAATTCCAGTTGAAAATACTATTAATAAAAACATGAAGCAAACACATTCATGGAAAAAAATATTTGCCTAGTTTGTGCACAGCAGAGAAGTAAAAAAAAAAAAAAAAAATAGATGTTCATTTACGTAACTTTTTAAATTCACATTAACAATACAGGATAATCAAAATACTCTCTGAAGCTCATTCATTAGTTTAGAACTTCCTTTTTTTTTTTTCCTTTTCTAGTGGAGGGGCTAGTTTTTAAAGCTAACAAAATAGGTTTTCCCATCTTGGTAGGGAGTATAGTAAATTTTCCTAACCCAAACTCTTCTTTCCTATGCAATCTGAGATACATAAATCTTCTGAGAAAAACTGGTATTTGTTTCCTTTCCTTTTTCCCCGTCTTTCCAAATATCTTGGACATGTAATATGGCATTTTCACATGGAGGAAGTGAGCAATTTCAGGAATAAGGAAAGAGAAGCAAAAGAATATAATGTAAGAGTTGATATACCGTGTAATCAGCACTGCACTGCTTGGGACATAGGTAACCAGAGTTCTAGGCTTAAATCTGTCACTTTGTAGCCACGGAGCTTTAGGAAAATAATTTTATCTATCTGGATCTTAATAACCTAAGAGAGTTATAGTGAACTTCAGCCTCACGAGCTAGTTTTAACATCTTAAGAATGTTAGAAATATGTACCAACAGGTTTGATTTTAATGCCCATAATCTTCTGGCTTTTTAATTTCTTTCTCAATAAAAGCAAGAGAATTATAAATAAATATTAAAAAATAGAAAACTAAATTAAATATATAGTACTTAAACTTGTAAAATTCCTTCAATGCCTATTCCTACTGGAATATTTTATAACTCACAGAGATATTAATTGCTCTATGTACTATTGACTAATTTCCTAATTTTTATCTTATAAAAAGCACTGAATATGAACATAGTTCTCTACAGCATCAATAACTGATCTACATCTAGAGAAAAAATGTAGCATAATGGAGAGTACTCCTGGATTGAAATCAGAGAAATCAATGTTCAAATCCAAGCTCCACCAATATCTAGCTCTGTACCTCTGGAACATATAATGCCACCAAGTCTCTGCTGCATCATCTATAAAGATGGGAAAATTTCTAACTTACAACTTGAAGGGAGATCCCAATGAAATAGCACATATAAAGTGGCCAGCACAGTGCCTGACTTATAGAACTCAATAAATGACAAATATTACTATTGTAAGTAATTTTACACTAACGCCTAACTTTCCTTAGCCAAGACCACCACTTAATGTGGTGGCATTGACCTGTAAGGTTAGCTTTGAATAAACTTGCCCTATCACCACATATCGTTTTTCAGTGACAAAATGTCACAGGGATCTTTGGAATCTGGAGAGAGTCTACAAGAAATCAAAGATTAGATTATATAATTTATTTTAGCAAAATATTTTTTAAATGTTTGATGAGATTAATTCTTAGAACTAAGGAGAATAATATAATGCAAGGTTTCAACGAAAATACTGAGGATAAAAAGTTATATTAATATACAATTTATTCATTACATAAATCAAGTATATATTGAGTAGTTACTATTTTTATTGTATGTTGGATACTATGGAAAATACAAACTTATATAAATACTACCTTTGCGTTCAAGGACTCTTTCAAGTTCAAGGGAGCTGAAATATGCACACATTTCTAATACAAGGCAATATGTGATAAATACCATAAAATTGCATAACTAAAGTACTAATGAATATGGACATAAGAGAAAGCATTTTCTGTCAGGAATATCAGGGAAGACATCACAAAAGATATATATTCAATCTGGGCCTTAAAATGAGGGTATGAATTCAGCAGAGAGAGAACGTTGGGAGAGAATTCCAATCAGAAGGACTCACAAAAACAAAAACATAGAGGCAGCAAAGAGCTGTCCATATTTGGGAAGCTGTAACTATTTGCTTCAGCATAGCATTTAGGTAAAAATATTCTGAAAGATAAAGAAACCTAGAGCTACATTTTAAGGAAAATTTATTTTGCTTTTTAGATACTAAAGAGCCACTGAAAGCCTTTGAACAGGAGAACACATTAAAATGGTACTCTAGGAAGACTAACCTGGAAATGATTCAAGAATGAGTTGTAATGTCTTGAACTTCATTGGTCATTATGAGAAAAGAGACATTACAAAGTAAGGATTAAATGAAGAATTAAAATGACTTAGCGACTGATTCAAGGTAAAAAGGAAGTTTTCAACTCTGCCACCATGCCTCCCACCCAAAGGCTTGGCTTTTAAACAAGTATCTTACATAAAAAGAATATAAAATGAAGATCTAGTTTACTCTATACTTGCTTTATGATTACATGCTAACTCCAGACAGTCCAGTATCCTTTAGTTTTCCCAGTGGCAAACTAAGAGAACAATGTTAATCAATTTAGAGGCTTGACCTCTCCCACAGCTGAGGAAGGAAACACCTGGTTAAACTTCTGTACAAAATCCAGAGGCTTCACCGAACTGATTTCTGACAGCAATAAACTTCCTGGTATTTACTTAGGTTACCATCATAAAATTATATAGGTAGAAAGATATTATTAAATAGAACTACCTACTTGAAAGATTGGTTTGAATTAGTAAACAAAGATTCATAGAAAAAAATTTAATTATTTTTAAATGTATTAATTAACTAAATTAACAATAGCTAGAGACTGTATGAACCAATTTCAGAGTATTAAAAATTAAAAGAACATTTTAAAAAATATCTACATTATCAATTAGAGCTATTTATGAAGAAAAACTTAGGGGACATGAGATATAAAGACAACTCTAACATAAGGCAATTTGGGATAAGTGCTACAAAAATTGCATAATAAAGTGTTGAAAAGAATTGAAAATGAAAAGAAAACTTTTTGTCAAGATTATCAGAAAATCAGGAAAAATATTCCGAATAAGCCAAATATAAATAACATATAATTGCATTTATTAATTTTGAATTATGCTTTAGGATACTTTTGTCTTTTAAAATCATAAATGATTCTAATTCCTTCACTGTTACTCATACTGAATAACAAACATTAAGTGTATATGATATACAACCTTTATTAGCAATCTCAGTTTTACAGGATAAGTGTGGTCCTGGAATAGTTTGCTTATTATACAAAAATTCATGCATTAAAATAATGAATGTATTTTTTTAGGAAAAAATTCTACCTTTCCCTCATCCATTGGATTATCACTTATATGGACAACAGGTCCTGGGTGAGATTTAGATGACCTAAAAAAGAAAATGTTAATAAGTTTTCTCAATTAAAAATTTCGATATGGCTACATATTCATTACAATAAGAATAAATGAATAGAAAATAGAGACATATTTACAAAGAAAGAATTGCAGCAAGTGATCAATAACAGATACATAGTTGTTAATATGGAACAAAATAGGAATCAGGAATAAAATGGTAATTCATGTGTCAACATGTCGGCAAAATTTACAGTTAAGTACACTTTCTGTATAGGAAAGAATCTACAATTTAGTCAATGATTTCAGCACAGAAAATCTATCCTCAAGTAAAATTCTCAAAGTAAATATTTTTAAACAATGCAGCATCTAAAATCTTACTCTCTTATTGTACCCAATTCTAGCCTCCAATTGGGACATCCCATTTAGTTCCATAGTTAATACCAGAAATAGGAAAAATTCTGTTATATTTTTAAAAATCAACAAAGTATTGCTACCTATACCTGCTCAGAGAAAAAGAAGTTAATATGGTTAAGAATATGGCTGAACTGATGCCCATACATAATCATATCCCTAATTCAGAAACTCCTAAGTTTGAGAGACCACTTCACTTCATGAGAGCCATCTGTTAAACTATGTAGTCACCTGAACCAGGCCTACCCACTAGAAGTTGTAATCAACTCAAAATAAGAGACCATGAAAACCCACACTACTACCAAGAGACAGATATATGATAATAATGTCCCCTGCCACAGGAAGAAAAACCAGGATTAATATACTATTACAACTACACTAAGACATTACTTACTTAAAAGATATACTACAAAATTATCCTTATCTCAAAAAGATGTAAATACTGTGGAATGCAATGATACAAGACCATTTTTTAAAAAACAAAAACAAAAAGAAACAATGAGAAGAGTCTTGCCAATATCCTTAAACTTTGATTTTTATGTCCCAGGAATGTAAAAAAAATTTGTAGAAAAAGATAAGGCATGCAAAATTTAAGACAGAGTGAAAAGTTGACATTAAAGATCCTCAGGGACCTATAGCTCAACCTATAGCTTTTCTTGTTAAAATTAGTAAATGAAAACAATCATTTCAAAATTAAGTAAAATCAACCTTAAAATTAATTCTACAATATGTTAACTTCAGCAAACATTTGCCTTATATTTGTTGATTATTAAAACACATCAAATAAACTAATCAGCATTTTCAAACATTGGTAGCAACCCATTTGTGGGTCATGTTAGAAATAAAAATAATTATAAAATAAAAAACCAGAAAAATTTAGAGTGTTTTTCATCTAGTAAGAAGAATGATTATTTCATTAAACTTGTGTTTCATATATATGCCTATATAATGCGTATATATATATCTACATTTGTATATATGTTTGTATATATCTATATTTACATTTGTAAATTTATGTATATATAATTTGTAAAATTTAAATTTACAAACTGCCATGTCAATCGGATAATACTTACAAAAAGCTAATAAATCTATATTTAATATCAAGAATGTCTGACACATATTTAATTCCATATGGAGTTAGTGACTGGCTACCATATGATGATATTATCATATATGGTACTGATTCTTTCAGATACGAAATATCTGCTCAAACTCACAGTTCAATGGCTTTATTCCACATAATGACGTAGCCTGAGAGTGTGAAGGACTCCACATTGACAATATGTATATTACCTCGTTCAGTGCCCACATAGAGCCACTTACTCTGGAAAGGCAGATGGCAAAATGTAACCCTGCAAGAGAAAATATATTCAAAAAGAAAATCTGAAAAATGTTTGATAAATTTTACTGACTGCATTAGAGGGTTAATCATAATATATGTAATTCAGGAAAAGCAAAAATGATATACAATCATCAGATTTATCTTCTCATTGTGATTAATATTTAATTATGCTTATTAAATTTATACATCAGCATAAGGTCTTACAGTAAATAGATAGCATGGCATGATAGAAACAAGATGAGTTTTGGAAGTTAGAATGTGTTTCAAATCTGGGTATGTCATCCAGTAACTGTATAACCTTGGGCACATCACCCCTGGGTACTCCTATACTTCTCAGGAGTCACTAAACTCACTAATTTATCTCAGTACCTCTGCTTACTATTCCTTCCTGGCAAAATGCTCCTCCTTCTCATATTTTTCTTCTGTTCAACATTCACTTCAAATACCACTCTCATTCAAACTGATATCCCAATACTTTGTATCTCTGTTATGCCTGCCTTACACGATAGTTAGGGTCCATCTTCCATACTAACTTGTAAGCCTCTAGAAGGACAGAGAACCCTTATACTCAGCCTTAGATAATATTTCTGAACTATTTCTTCCTATGCCCTCATGATATCGGAAGACTTCATTAAGAAATTATAGGCCGGGTGTGGTGGCTCCTGCCTGTAATCCTAACACTCTGGGAGGCCAAGGCAGGAGGATCACTTAAGGTCAGGAGTTTAAGACCAGCCTGAGCAAGAGAGAGATCCCCTCTCTACCAAAAATAGAAAAATTAGTCCGGGCTTCATGACATGTGCCTGTAGTCCCAGCTAGTCAGGAGGCTGAGGGAGGAGGATCACTTGAGCTCAAGAGTTTGAGGTTGCAGTGAGCTATAATGATGCCACTGCACTCTACGCAGGGTGACAAAGAGAGAACTCTGTCTCAAAAAAAAGAAAAATAGAAAAAAGAAATTATAGTAATCCACATGCATTTACTAAAATTTATTATTATTCCAATGGTTTCAGATATTTGATTTCAAGGTAAAGAATGGATACTATCTTCCCCTTTTTGGAAACACTTATTTTTAGTGAAAAAATTTGAATTGGTTTTTTTTCCTTAATATCTTTCAGCCAAAGTTGGTTGAATCCAGGGATGTGGAACCCCTGCACAGGAATGGCCAATTGTACAGAAATTCCTGTTCAAAACAAGGGAAATTGAAAGATAAAAAGAAGTTAGTGGTCCATAACAGTTTTGAAATTAAGTTTGGCAAATGGTGAATTTTTCTTAACCAGGTTTCAAGCCTGGCAATAATTTTCTCTGGTTCTAAGCTTCACCCTCTTAATCACTGTTCCTTTTTCATGAAAGGTACCAAGCCTATATAGCTGAGTACTTTTATCAGCCTGCTGTCTCCTTTTATTTTGTACTGTGTCCCTTTACTAACCTGGCAATGTTTCTACTGATACAATTTTCTCAAGAAATTTGCAGTTCTTAAGTAAATTTCATTGCGTTTCACTCCATTAGACAAAAGTCACACTCACAAATCTTTTGGGGATAATTTCTTCTCTATCTTGGCTCCTGCTGAACTACCTGTGGAATTATACTTTTAAACTTCCTAGAGGCTCTCTGGTTTAGTTGAGGTGATCTTAAAAGAGGTCTTTGTGTGACTGAATACTCTATCCTTTGGGTCTTTTTATTTATTTTTTTATTTTTTGAGACAGGGTCTCACTCTGTTGCCCAAGCTACAGTGCTGTGGCGTAGCCTAGCTCACAGCAACCTCAAACTCCTGGGCTCAAGCAATCCTTCTGTCTCAGCCTCCCAAGTAGCTGGGACCACAGGCATGCGCCACCATGCCGGGCTATATCCTTTGGGTCTTTAAAAATATTTTAGTAAAAACTTACATAAGCAAACCCTCACATTTTTCTTCTATGCCTCACTTTCAGAAGCAATTTCTCTTTGCCAGATGCATCAGGGTAGGAATTTCCCAAACCATCAAGTCTTGGTTCCTTCAATAATTCTTCCCTCGATTTATCTCTCTTCTCTTGCATTTTATTACAAAGAAACAACAAAACAAAATCAGGTTGCACCTTCAACACTTTCCTTGGAAATCTCCTCAGTTTAATATTCAAGCTAATCTCCTATGCACTATGCAAGAGACAATTCTGTCTAGCATTCCGCCATTATATAACCACTTTCTCCAGTTTCCTGTAACATGTTCCTCACATCCTTCTGAGCTCTCATTGGTAGCAATCTCAAGTATACAGTTCTACAAACAGCCTGTTCTGGGAAATACAGGCTTTTCTATGATGCTCCTCAAAATCCTTCCAGCCTCTACCAACTAACTGCCTGGCTGCAAAGTGACTTCCACATTTTTAGTTATGTGTTACAGTGGTATCCCACTTCCACCTACCAAAATCTGTATTAGCTTTTTATTGCTGTCTGACAAAGTACCACAAACTTAGTGACTTAAAACAATACCCATTTATTATTTCATAGTTTCTGTAGGTTACATGTCCAGGCACTGCATAACTGGGTTCTCTCCTCAAGAACTTACAAGGCTAAAATCCAGGTATCAGCAAAGCTGCATTCTTACATCCCTTTCTGGAAGAGCTGGGAAAGAATCTGCTCCCAAGCTCATTCAGGTTACTAGCTGAATACAACTTCTCATGGACTGAGTCTGTGTCTCTCCATGCCATCTCAGAGAGTATGCTCACAGAGGCCACCTGTATTCCTACGTGGCCACCATCTCAGAGAGTATGCTCACAGAGGCCACCTGTATTCCTACGTGGCCATCTCCATCTTCAAGGCCAGCAGGGGAGAATCTCCTTTCCATTGACTCCTTTGCATGCTCTGAACCTTTTGCCAGGAAGAATCTAGTCTCTTTTAAAGGCTCACCTGATTAAGTTATGCCTACTGAGAATAATTCCCTATTTTAAGGTCAACTAATTTGGGAACTTAATTACATCTGCAAAATGCCTTCATCTAGATAAGCATTTGTTTAAATAATGAGGAGTATGTATGTGTACACCAGAGGGCAGATATCTTGAGACCTAACTTAGAATTCTGCCTAACACAGGTATAAATTTAGCAGTTGAACGTTTGGGTCATTCATGGTGTATGTGAATACTGCCAAAATATTTTCCAAAGTGATTGTGACATTTAAAACTCCCATGAGTAGGTTATGAGAAGTTTCAGTTTCCTCACAATCTAGGCAATCTTTTAGGCATTCTGATTGTAGAATTGTAGAATTAGTTTGCATTTTACTGATGACTGACTTTCGTCTTCTTAAAAAAAAAGCAAAACTAAAAAAGACTGGGTTAATTATTGTGTCATGTTTTAATAAAAATCTCTAAAATTGGCATTCGTTCATATTGTAATATGTGCCTGGGTCTCTGCTTTAATGTAAGCTACTCAAGAATTTTATTCATCTTTGTTATCCCAACACCTAGCATAATCTCTGGCACAGAGTAAACACTCAATATTTGGTGAACTGAACTTAATTCAGATTCTAAATTTTTTTTTCATTTCCAACTTTGAAGCGCTACTCTCACTCTACATTCCTCCTAGGCCAAACAACAATGGTACAGGAGTCAGTCCATTCAGTAGTCTAAGACATCATTTGTCTGGGCCAATATTGCATTAATACAGTTAGAAAAATTCTATATGCCCTAATCATATCTACCATTAAACTACTTAGCATTTTGTCCTAAATTTTTTTTAAAAAGTGTTTTCATTTATTCATTCTTTTATTATTATTTTTTACAAGACTTAGCTCTAATCATTCTTATGTTTACCTTTGGTTATATAATCTTTTCTTCTATATAATCTTTTTATATATTTTTATATAATCTTTTTATATAACATTGTAAGGCCCTTGTGAAACCAGATCAGTCTCTCTGAGAATCTCTCCCTGTTTCCTTGTCAGAATTTCTTAGTCATTATGGATAATTTTATTCTAGGAAGTTATCCAAAACTTCCTGAACATCTTTCCTTTTACATTTTCAAGGTCATCAAATTGTAACTGTCTTTCCTCTGAGTATGAAAAGAATTTTCTTTCTTTCTTCATTTCAAATGTTGACTGAATATGTGGCTCTGTATACCCAGAATTCCCAAGATGATTCATCACTTCCATATTACCAACCAATTCTCTTTGTAGGTCAGAATTAGATCCAGAGTAGCAGATCTGCTATCTGCCTTTCTAGCAGGGTTGGATATCATTTCATTCTTGTGTTCTAGTCATCAATTTCATCCCACTAAGTCATTTCTAGTGCTTGCATACTTTTCATTAAGCTGCTTTCAAAGAAAAGTATTTTGACAATATCATGCAATTACCACAGAAACTGTAATTCTAGTTCTTTAATTTGTTCCAATATTATGATTACATTTTTTCTTATTTAATACATGCAGTGAGTTAATTCCAAATCTTTGTAAGACCTATATAGATTCGGGGGTGGGGGTGGGGAGGGCCTGGTATTTATCCCAACACACTTACAGCTAAGTTCGTGCCTTGTTCACGTGCACACTGAGTGAATTATAAGCTTTATAACTATGCAAAGCAAAATATTTATGTAATATAATAAGAGTAAAATGTGAAAAATGAGGTTTTGTTTCTACATTAACTTATTTATGCTACTAGGAAATCAGATGCTAGGGCAGCAGCCAGTTCCTGCAATACATTATAAGCACCAAATCACTCATGTTAGTATCTGAATGGATCATTTCATTTCTCAAGTAATTTTTTTTCCTTAAGAGGTCTGTAGACATGAATGCTCCATTGATATTTATCACAGAATTTTGATTATTAATGTTTTCCATGTAATATTGTATTTTCCTTTCACCATTTTAGAATGCATGCATACTTATTTTATTCTCAAAACTTAATAGATTCATCATCAAATGAAATAGCCATATGTGAACTACAAATCAGAGTATTAGAATAAAGGGAAAACATATCTTTAAAAATATTAATAATAATTTCAATGTTATGACTGCTATTCAGGTATTTAACATGCCTATGGGAAAAATATCCATTTTATAAAATTTCAATAAGCGAAATTTTTCTTGACCCCTGAGAATAAATAACATTTATGTGAAAGTGTTACATAAACAGTAAGTCACTATATAAATTGAGATATAAATATCAGACAATAATATTGGGTACTAAATAGGAAAAGCCACACACATAGTTTAGTCCTCAGTCTTAAAATGCTTCATATATTATTATTGTAAAACTTATGTAAAAGTTTAATATGGCTGAAAATACTGGTCATAGTAACTCATGGTGATGAAAAAAGACTAGCAGATAGTTTTAATTGTTTATCAACCCATGACTTCCTCCTAATTTAAATATATTTACAGGAAAAAATATTAATGAAACAGATTTTTATAAATTTTCCATATTTTTCCCTACCTTTCCTAGTTTTACAAGTAAAAATGAAAATAACATAAAAGTAAAACATAGTAATTTAAATATTAAGTTAACTCAAATCCATTGTAGAATGAGGGGAAACTAGGCTATTGCTTACTGTACTTCAATGTCAACAATAAAAATACACAGTGTAGTAGTCATTACAACTATTCACAAATATTCCAGTTTTCTTCCTTCCTGGGTGTACAACTGAAATTAGGAATGGCCACGTGACGTGCTCTGGCCATTAGAGGAGCAGAAGAGATGTATATCACTTCCAGGCAGAAGCTTTAGGAGCTAATACGTGTTTTACCCCATTCTCTTTCTACCTCATCGGTGGTGACTGGTAATATTTTATTTTACTTTTTCTTTTCTTTCCAAGAAATGTATTAGAAGTAGAGATTGGCAATTTTTTAAAGACTGACTGTTCCTCAGCCAGGATTCCAGAGTAAAGTCGACAACAAAAAGGAACAGTGTTCCCAGGAAACCCACAAAAGACACATGGTGTAAGGAAAAATAAATTGTGTAAAGTCATTGACATTTTGAGAGTATTTGTCACCACAGCATAGCTCAGACTGTCCTGACTAATACAAAATGTAAACACTGAATGTAAAGCAGTGGTATAAGGAAAAGAAGGCTGGACTCCTACAAAGGAAGGGTGAAAGAATGGGAGGAGAATGACAAGATCCCACCCCTTCTCCTGCCTGGGGAAGCTACTCCGACAGAAGGCTTCCACAAGGGTACAGACTGCAGTGCGTTATGAAAAGTTCTGAATGCCACAGAGCTCAGGCTCAGGGGCAGAACGGGTACCGCTGCTGGGAGCAGGTTCCCAGAGCTGGTGGAGAGCCTCCATTCTGCCATCCCCTCTGCACCTGCAGGATAGTGCTGAGAAAAACTAGGCTCCTCCCAAACACCACTTCTATCCTTTCAGCCACTTGAGGAAATCTTCAGTCTTGAGAAAATACGACAAGGTTCATCCATGAGGCACCAGGGCCCATTCCTTGGCATTTTAAGTTCAACGGCTGCCATACAAGTTTGTAGCCGTCCTAGAGGATTTCATCCAGGGAAGTTATTCAAAGACCAGGTACTCCTGCTACAGTTCCTTATTTACTGTTGCCCTAATGAAAGCCAAAGGGTAGCTGAACTTTGAACACGCATATATGTGTATATATATATATATATATGTATATATATATATATATGTATATATATATATATGTATATATATATATATATATGTATATATATATATATGTATATATATATGGTATAACCTATCGCTCCTGGGCTACAAACTTATGCAGCATGTTACTGTACTGAATACTTTAGGCAACTGTAACACAATGGCAAGTATTTGTTTATCTAAATATATCTAAACATAGAAAAGGTACAGTAAAAATACAGTATAAAAGATAAAAAATGGTACACCTGTACATGATACTTGCCAGGAATGGAGCTTGCAGGACTGGAAGTTACTTTGGATGAGTCAGTGAATGAGTAGTGAGCAAATGTGAAGGCCTAGGACATTACTGGACACTACTGTAGACTTTATAAACACTGTACACTTACGCTACACTGAATTTATTAAAAATTTTTTCTTTCTTCACTAATAAATTAACCTTAGCTTACTGAAAATTTTTTACTTTATAAACTTTTTAAATTTTTTAATTTTTTGACTCTTTTGTAATAACACATACCTTAAAACACAAACACATTGTATAGCCATATGAACATACTTCTTCCTCTTTTTATATCCTTATTCTATAAGTTTTTTCTATTTTAATTTTCTTTTTTTTTTTTTTTTACTTTTTAAGCTTTTTTGTTAAAAACTAAGACACATTAGCCTAGGACCTACACAAGAGTGGGATTATCAATATTCTCTGTCTTCCACCTCCACATCTTTTCCCACTGAAAAGTCTTCAGGGAAAATAACACACACGTAACTGTCATCTCCTATGATAACAATGACTACTTCTGGATTACTTCCTAAAGGACCTGCCTGAGTCTGCTTTACGGTTAACTTTTTTTTTTTAATAAGTAGTAGAAATAAACTCCAAAACATCAGCAAAAAGTATAGTAAATACATAAACCAGTAGCACAGTCATTTATTATCATTATCAAGTATTATGTACTATACATAATTGTATATGCTATACGTTTATACAAATGGCAGCACAGCAGGTTTGTTTATAGCAGCATTACCACAAACAAGTGGGTAATGCATTGCACTAAGATGCTACAACATTCCGACGGCTACGATAGCACTATAATCCTATCAGACCACCATCATGTATCTGGTCCATCACTGAAACATTGTTATGCACTGCAAGCCTATATATGACATTCTGGAGAGAGTGAAAGCTATAGAGACAGTAACAAATCAGTGATTATCAAGGGTTTGAGGTGAGAGGAAGAAGGATAAACAGATTAAGCATAGGGGCTTTTTAGGGCAGTGAAATATTCTATTCGATACTGTAATAGTAGATACTTGACATAAGACATTTGTCAAAACTCATAGAACCCATGATACAAAGAGTGAACCTTAATATAAATTATGGACTTTAATTCATAATATATTGATATTGGTTCATAAATTGTAACAAATGTACCACAATAATGCAAGATGTTAATATCAGGGAAAATTATGAGTGCACGTGTGTCAGGCGGGGATGGGGGTGAGTTGGGGGAGTGGTAGTGAATGAGGTATGTGGAAACTTTCTGCACTTTCTGCTCAATAATTCTGTTAAGTCCAAAACTTAAAAGACTTTATAAAAATAAAGTCTATTAATTTTTAAAAATGTGCATCTTAAAATCAAAGAAATGTGATATAGTCTCCTTTCTTGAGGAATTATAATACAGTAAGAGTTAGAAAGAGAGAAATGGATCTAACAGGACAACTACAAACTTCAAGATATTCCATTTTCTGTTTAACAATCAAGTGATATCGACCCTGCCGAGAGCCTCTCCTGTTGCACTTGATAATTTTTGCCACTTTAATGACCTAGATAGCTGACCCCTGAAAAATACGTTGAAATAATAAACTAGAGTATGTGCCTTCACAATGCTGACAAGAATATATGTTATGGGGCATTTCAGTAACCAGATGCTGTAAATAACCATTAAACTTTTCTAACTCTGTGGTCTTTGTGTTCCTTTCCTAGAAAACAGCTATCAGCTCTCAAGGTAACATCGAGGAACTGAAACTTTCCAGACCTACTGCCACAGACTCCATGATGCCAAGACCCTCCATTCTTCATAGGCATTTGACATCTGTATTAGCCTACCTGCTGATCCCATGACCCATACCCCATACCTCTGCAGAGCTTACACACAATCCCTGCTGCAGCATGGAGCCACATTCACTACCCATCTATAAAAACCTCCATCCCCAGTTAGTGAGAAAGGCAGATTTGAGAATTATCTCCCATCTTCTAGCTGATGTCACCTGCAACGAAGCCCTTCCTCCCCCAATACTTGTAGCAAATGGCTTTCTGTGCAAAAAGCCCTTGTGATTTGGTAGCACAAATACTAAATACTTACTATGTTAAAAAATGTCACTAATTATCTTTTCGTTATGAATCAGATGTGGTATTTATTTCTTCTTACATCTTCCAACTCTTCAGTATCTTTGTTGCTATTTATTCTTTGCTGTATTCCGAGTATCATTTCCTCCAACTCACATTTCTCACTTATTCTATGAAACATCATGAGGATCATTCTAAGGTAGTGTAAGTTAAGGCCCTAGCTCAAAGGTTTCCTTCCTTCACTTCAAGGCCACACTTCTTACCTCTACCACAAAAGCTCTCACATTGCTTTCTTTCCAACTTTAGTGCCAAGAGGTTTTAATCATAAGTTTAGACTTTAAAGAAGTAAAAATTAACTTAAAAAAAGTCACTACTCAAGAAAACAATTCAATTTTTCTTCATAAATTTAAAATAAAGAGTCAGGTGTTTCCCTTCTGGTTTTCCTGTAAGATTAGAAATTCAAATACATTTTTCAAAATATTAAAAAAAAAAGATTGTGCCTTTAATTCCAACTACATAAATATAATATACATACATACATATACACATACACATATATATATATAAAATAAAAAAAATATGTCTCACAAGCTATTGGGGAGAGGGACTATATCCTCACTCATATTTCATGCCAAAATAAGTTCCCTATAAATCAATGATTTAAGTATAAAGAAAAGAAACCTTAAGAGTACTAGAACCTATAGAGGGCAATGTTTAATAAAACTGGCATGAAAAAGTCCTTTCTAATGAAAGCCTCAAATTCATAAGTCATATTAGAAGAGATTTCTTTGACCAAGCTGTTCCACTTCTACAAACTTATCTTATATATATATAATTGTATACGTGGACGAAGATATATATGTAACATCACAATAGAGCAAAATGAATAGCAGACTGGAAATGATATAAATGTTCTTTGATGAAGACTGACTGTATAAATTATGGCACTCACAAAAGAATATTATACAGTTATGAAAATGACTAAGGAAGATTTAAATGTTATGAGACAATCTAATCAGTTATGTTGTTAAGTGAAAATAAGTTACTGGAACTCTATGTAATGGCTTCCCTTTTATGCAAAAAAAAAAGAAAACTGGATAGGGATATTTTTCTTTTATACAGACTGTAAACTAAAAAGACACAAAAGAAATTTATGTGGTTGCCTCTGGAGAGAAATATGAGTCTGGAAAGGAAGGAATCTTGCTTTTACTGTATGTCTTTAGGAGTCTGTGAATTATTTTTTATATTATGCATAAAGGCCATCACAAAAAAAAAAACAAAGAATAAAATGCAAAGAAAATGTATCAAAATACAATAGTACATAACCTATATGTATGATAACTGAGAAAATTCTTACCTTTCTCTGCAAAATTTAAGCGAATGTAGTATCGCAGGTCTCTTTTGACGTAAATTCCATAAGTGTAAGGTGTCATCAGCCAAGGCACTCACAAGAGCTCCCTTAAAAATAAAGTATAATACATTTTATATATAATGTCATTTACAAACATTAATCCTATTAAATAGCTGTGAAAAATATCTCCTTCCCAAATGTCAACACTTTCTACCAGTAGATTTAGTTCTAAGAAACATTTACCTCACCCAAATTCAAAATAGCTGCTGTAAAAAATATATTATATGTATATACGTAAATTAAAATATGTTTTAACTTCTTCAGCAATTTAAAGTATAATTTAGTATCTTATAAATCAGAAGTATACTAGGATCTAGTAGGACAGTATGGTTAAACTCCAGCTATTTAAAATTAGAGGTCAGACTATAAGTTACCTGGTAACTACTATAAATACTTTCTTAACATAGCAAAATATGATATGAAGTAATCTCCTCATTTCACTAGCTCAAGAAAAATCATGAGCAAAGTACTACACCTAGATCGTAATTCTACTGCTAGAATGGTACAGAAAATAAAGACGGCATTTGGCACCCTGTAACTTCAATGTCCAAGGAGTTGAAAAGTCTAATTTAGAAAGTTAAAACATATGGTACTATTAAATATTACTATTTATGTGGAAGAAAATGGCTGGCACTATGTGACAATCATCCAGTTGGCTCAGTCTCATGCCAGATCCAACACATCAGAATTTCCGGATTGCTATGGTTTAGATGCGGTCTGTACCCACCAAAACTCATGTTGAAATTTCATTGTCAGTGTAATGGTGTTGAGAGGTGGTGAAACCTTTAAGTGACATTTAGGTCATGAGTTGATCCACCCACACAAAGGGTTTTATGCAGTGTCCAGAGAGGACGGAGTTCTCTCTCGCAGGCAGGACTGAACTAGTCCTCACAAGAGTGCTTGCTATGAAGTGAGGTCACCCCTCGTGTTTGCTCACCTTGCATGCACCTGCTTTCCCCTCTGCTCCTCCATCATGCTATGGCACAGGAGGAGGCCTGTACCAGAAGACAGCCTGATTCAGTCACCTGATCTTGAACCTCGCAACCTTCAGAATCATAAGCTAAATAAATCTTTCTTCTTTTACAAATGACCCAGTCTCAGGTATTGAGTTATAGCAACAGAAAGTAGACTAAGATATAGAGCAAGGATCTATGCAGGTGTATATTTTTTTTAATTTTCAGAAGTGATTGTGATATGTGAATAAGATGGAATCTCTAGACTAAGGGTTGATTAAGACATCGGAATGTTTTTTCTCAAAGGAGTCAAATACCCTGCATCCACAATGAAAAAATAGGAGATGTAACATGAAGAATTTGTATGAATTTCAAAAAAGATTTGTAATTCCAATCCTTTAGATTATGTAAACTCTAAAAATCTTCCCCTTTTTAAAAAAGTTTCTGATCTATCCAGGAGGATTAAAAGAGCTGTCAAAGCAAGATTTACATGAAATGATCTCTCAAAGTTCTTTCCACCTTCAAAATTCTATGAGGTCTTCTCTATTGCATAACTCCTGTTGCTACAACATGGCAACTGGAAAGTAGAAACACATAGAGTCCACATACTTTCCTTTTCACTAGAAAACATTCTTTTATCCCTAACACTTTGAAGTACAGAAACTCAAAGGATTCAGGGCATCAAAGATTTGTACTATTATTTCTTATTTTCATTGTATTAATAGTATATCAGGCCATGTCATCTTCTTTCTCAAAATGTTTGCCCCATCTTAAAATCTCAAGGAAGAAGAGAAGATGTAGAGCCAAAATGGCAATAATAGCTGACCTCCTCTTATGGTGGCTCCTTCACTATACATTATTATAGTTTTCTAAGACTGAAAGCAAATAGGTACTCTCAATTGTTAAATTTTCATTTGCTAAACATTTTTTAAAATAGTAATACAATTTTTATGTATTTAAAATGTGACATTTAAGCACATCAAAAAAAATGGCCATCTCAAAGAAGTCTATGAAAAATCTTATTTAAAAGAATACTGTAATATGAATAAAATAGCATATATTTAAGATTTCTAAAATTTAGGTATAATTAATTGGCAATGTGATTTATACTGGCTCATGTGTTGCTTTAAAAAATAATCTTAACACAAGCATAAAGATTGAGAACTATTAATAGTAGTTTCCAGGTTTAGGACTGAGGACGGGCAGAAGTTCAATTAAAAGTGATTCCCTTATTGCTAAGGGAACTTCTTTATTCCTGAAGGAATTCTCTTATAGTGATGGAACTGATCTGTATCTTAATTGTGGTGGTAATTACATGAATCTATAGATGTTCCATAAAGCTACACAAACGCACACACACAATGAGTATATGTAGAAACTGGTGAATCTAAATAAGGTCTGTAGTCCAGTTAATATATTGTTTTTATGTCATTCTCCTGGTTTGATGTCATATTATTGTTATATAAAATGTTACTATTGGGAGAAGCTAGAAGAGTACATAGACTCCCTATGTAACTATTCTGAAACTTAGCCGTAAGTCTAATTATTCCATAGTAAATATTCTTAAAAAGAGGAAAAATAATCTTGAGTCCTCATATATGGATTCAACAACTTTCTACATTGTGATTTTTTTAGAATTTTAACATCTTAAAATGCCTAATATACTGTTCTACACAGAATATTGAAGTTTTTTAAAAAAAAAACTTCCTCTGACCCTGAAAAACCTACAGGACTGCAAATTACCTGGATCATAGTTTTACTTAATTTTTTTATATTATCATCTGTAACTTTTTATATCCAGAATACTTCTCCTAAATCTCCTGATGAGAATAAAACATTGATCAAAAGCCATAGGTATTGAGAAATTTATTTTCTCTCATATAAATTTAAGAATTTATTCCATGGATCCTAAGGATTTAGGGGCAAAGGAATGTCCAAAAACTATCCTTATATCTAAGGAAATCAGAGCCTTTTCTGGAGTAATTTCTCTTTCTTCTTTCTATGACCAGCTTTCCATGTCACTACTTGCAGTAAACATCTATTCTCAGAGCTGCTCATAACTTTCTTCAAATCTGCAAGCATAGTGTTTCCTGTGCTGATAAAATGATGTTTTTCTCTAGCTCCTTCTAATAGACTCTTATCAAAACGAAAGGCATCATCAATTACTTAAACCAACAAGTAATACAACTTGAGTGTTACTTAAGAACTCCAGGCAGTAACCACTTTCTAATGAATGCTGGTTTCCTGTTTATACTTCAAAGCAATTCTTTATAGAAGTATATTCCATGATTTATAATAAGCTCAATCTTTTAAAATATTTTAATACAAATTTTTATACATGTTCAATATCCCTTAAACAATACTTAAATGCAGCACCTTGTACCAAAAATATTTACCTTATATCATTCTATTTCCAACACTGTTTTGAGAAAACATTTTACATTATTTATGTAACTGTCCATGATGGTGCCTTAAAATGAATTACTACTATCTCTGATCCACAAGGAATTACTTTTTGTTCAAATATTTAAAGAAAATATGAATGTACACAAGAAATCTGAAAGACAATGGTGGCCCTATTTCAGATATAAGTAGGAGAAATTAAAACAATTCACTGACCTCATTAATCAGGAACTGGAGCTGGATTACGGCAGCTCCACTGTCATGCTGGCAATAACATTCTACTCCTGGACGACCAAATCTGCCATTAGCTACATTAAGGAGTTTATGATGTGTGTGAAATTTTTTTATTTTAGAAATTGATAAGTTATATAATAAGCCAATAAATATTCCAATGACCTAATATTCAATACAGGCTATTTACTGAGGTTGAGATTTAGAAATAGGTTTATTATATATCAATCTAATCAGTTTCTGTTGCTAATCGGAAGTCTGAGTCTAAAAGAAGAAAACTGTTCCTTCTAGAAAAAAAATGAAGTACTAAAATCAGCAATACATGAAAAACAACATAATATATTGTTAACATACTTTACTTTGGCCCAAACTGTTTTCTTCTTAAAATGACAAAAGGAAGAGAAAAGGTAGTTAGTTGATCTGGAAAGCATCCAACTTTGCCCAAATCATCAAACAAACCTGAAAAGTAGGCAAACGGCATATTGGAATAACGCTTTTAGAAACAATAATCTTTTTACTGTCATTTTTCATTCCTGCAGAGTCCTTTGAAATAGGCTAAAAATCTGAGGAAGCACATGACTATGATTCTAACTGAAACATGATGTATCACCAAAGAATCAATCTTTTACAACAGGCATGGATACAGATTAATATGAATTTGCATATAATCATGGTAAACATTTATATAATATTTCTATGTGTCATGCATTATTGTAAACATGTTATTTCTATCAAATCATTTAATTCTCACAACCCATGAAATATGTTATTTTCCCCCATTTTAACAGATAAGGAAACTAAAGTATAGGGAAATTAAGTTACTTGTCCCAAATCACAAAACTATAAAGTTGCAGAGATGGAATATGAATAAGCTTCTGGCTCCAACATCTACACTCTAAATTAATAAAGTATGCTGAGTTAAAACACACACACACACACACACACACACAAACAAAAAAAAACACACACACTTAGAGAAATCACTATGTGCCAGGCACTATTATATGCATTTTACCTTCATAAACTTGAAATAAGACAGTCATTTTAACATGGTACTATACTAATCTAATTTTCATTAATAAATATTAATATAAAGTAAAATGCCAAATATAAAAATAAGATTTGATGGGATTTAATAAAAGTATAGCTCTCTGTATACAAATACACATTCAGGTGTAGACTATTTCTACATTCTATTAATACATTTCACAGAGTTCTTAATGAAAAAATAATTGTACCAGAGATTAAACTCCTATTTGCTATGTATTTTTTCCTTTGGATTTCTATAAATTTTTCTAGGTGATATTTATTTTTGATAGATTTTGTTTCTATTTTATTAATAGCAATTAATTTTATATTATTTATAAACCAATAGATTGAGCACATTTAGTTCATAGTACCTTAAACATCTAGAATTATTGTTAGTTGTATTAGTAGTGATAGTAGTGGTATTTTTACTACACCAGCTGCTCAACTGCAACTACAGGAAACTAGATTTCAAATTGCTAGTACTGACACTGTGCAAATCAGACCCTGATAGGCCAAAAACAGAAATATCTACATCTCTATTCACCCATTTCTTTTTTCATATGACACCCTATGCCTTGCCCTTCTTTAGTATAGTAAGTCTAATTCTAATCTTTCTAGCTAAATTCTTCTTTCTGGCACCAATTAGCATATAATTCCCATTTTACATGAATGAATTAAGGAAAATCTCTCTTTTGTGACCAGATCAAGATAAATAACAAAGTTAATAAAAAAAATTGAACTATTGTAGAAAATAATAAAAATTATAATTAACTTATATAATATTTTATCACAAAACATACATAACTTTGCTAATCTTTTGATATTAGCCAAAGACATTTTCTTTCAGTATGGATCTATTAACTAGAGTTCAGAGTTATTTTTGTTTAGTAAAACATATTAAATAGCTATACCCATCCAGGTATAAGATTTCCAGTTTAACTTTTTAAATGGAACTTTAAAGATACCAGCAATGCAATGTGAGTGCAGCATGCATGTAGAATCTTATTTTTTCTTTTTCAGGCTACAGTTATTCACACCAAATCAGATGGGAAATTTTAAGTGACTGACCTTCATAAACTCTTCCCAAAGAATTCCTCTTAGATTTTAATTTAAAAACAACTCTTTTTGCACTCATGTTTCATCATTTTATATAATATTAAGGTGAATTAAACAGAGTATCAAATATAACAGGCAAAAACAGATTTGGGAATACACAAAACTGATTGTTGGTAAGCAAAGAATAAGCAAACTGCTCTACTAATTTGGACCTTCTAAGAAGTAGCCTACTGATCATAAAATTTCAGTTTGCCATGGGCATCAATCAATATTTTATCCATGGAGAATGAAAAGTATCTATAAATCCAGGAAGTCAGTTACATGAAAGAGAAGTTTTACTCTTATGCTATATATGGCACTATTCTAGATAAAAATATGCTTTTTTATGATGTAATATAGTTACTAAACTTCTAGCTAAAATAATTACATCTTCTTAACATAACAATAAGAATCACTTACTGAGTATCTACTTAAAGTTTCAGGCACTGTGCCTTAAATACATAATTGCACATAACATCACAGTAACTCTGAAAGGTAGTTATTATTGATATTTTACAGGTGATAATTCTGAGGTTCAGAGAAATGATTTTTCTCAGTTACTGACTTTGTTAACTTTTCCTTTAAATAGTGTATAGTACTGTGTAGCTGAAGCCAGTCCCAAAGGGTCCTACCACCAAAACAACCCTATGGATTTGAAAAAAAAAAAATCATAATAAATTCCTTTATCGTAACAAAAAGTTTAAAATTAAATTTTAAAGAATATTGTTTACATATAATCATGCGATAGTAGCATGGAAAAAGCAGAAATTTCAGAGCAAACAGTTCTCAATCCTGGTAAAATATAAGAATTCCAGCCCTCCTGCAAAATTACTAAACCCAAGTTGGCAGAGGAGATGCTTGGGTAGGTTGGTAGTTTGTTACTTATTTATTTATTGTGCTACAGGAATATCTGAGGCACAGTGAGAACTGAAGACCTCTATGTTCAAGTCAGTTCATATGCCAGTTCTGTCATTATCTGCTGTGACCAGAAGAGAATTAGCCTACCTCTTAACTGTCTAACCTATAAAATGGAAATGAGACCTATTTAGTCTAGCTTGAAAAACTGCAGTGAGAATTAAACCATATAGAGTGTACTCACCAAACAGTAGTCTTTATCATCATTTAATACAATGTAATCACTGCATTAGCTAAACCTAAATGTTACCTAACAGTAACTATAACATTATAATGTAAGAAAATGTCAATATTAAATATATAGATCACAAAACAGCAATAGATCATACACATTCATATCCCTTCACACCTGTAATAATTATTATTTCTTATATATATTTTTCTTCCTAATACTGACATTACTGAGTTAATATTTTTCTTAGAAAATGGTCAAACACTGTAACAAATATCTGCTTGGTAAATTATTCCCATTTATGATAGCTAGTTCACAACTACCTGAAGAAACAAAACATCTGAAATTAAAATGACAAAACCATTCTAAAAAAAAATAACCAAAAGAAGACTACACATTTAATCCTTAAATTTAATCTTTAAATTAAGAAATATTCATTTATTAA
Source organism: Eulemur rufifrons (assembly GCF_041146395.1). Lineage (NCBI taxonomy): Eukaryota > Metazoa > Chordata > Mammalia > Primates > Lemuridae > Eulemur > Eulemur rufifrons. Next base: position 92,694,169 of record NC_090997.1, on the reverse strand, counting down.
TCTGATAATGTGCTTTACATTTGTTTGAATCAATTATAAGGGAAAGCTGAATATTTATAAATCTTTTTCTTGGTGTTGCTATATCTTTGCTTGTAACTCTGAATTCTAATGCATTCTTTTGAAAATGGTGCAATCTTCCTGTCTCAGATACCTTTCTATTCTCAATTTTTCTACTGCTTACCTATCAAGAGCGATGCTATGTACCTAATCCTACTAGTCATCTTCATTTCTGGAGCAAAACCAGTTAATTTATCTGACCTATGATATATACCAAATACTTCCTGGCTACTCATGGTCCTTGTCCAGATAAACATCATTATGACTGGCACATTCATAAAGAGAAGATGCAGAAGGCAAAGTTAAAAAGGATTGGGAGCAGAATGCAAGGCTAGGTAGTTTAGACATGATCCTCTATGTAAGCAATAGGCAAAAAGAAATAATTAACAGAAAAAAAAAACATAGTAAAACTAGCAATTAATGAAGAATCAGGAAGAGATGTCAATGAGTAGAAACAAAAAACAGAACCAGTAAAACCTTTTATTAATAGTACAGTCTAATTCCAGTCTAATTTCAAAACCCAAAATATAAATTACCAATTCTTACAATACACACACACACACACAAGGCATATTAAGAGATAATTTTCACATGTAAATGTCACTTCCTGGCTTATTATGTCATCTTAATACAGAAGAATGAATACAGAAGAGAAATATTTATAATCATCATTTCACAACTGAGTATTTAATAAAGTCAGACTGGTCTAATACCATAAAACTGGACCAAATGTAACTGTTAGTAGTGGTAAACATCTTACCAACTAATTGGTAAACAATATGCCAATTAAAAAACAATACCCTAGATTCACTTTTCACATTAGTTCCAGGTATTATATTAAATATTAATTTTAATAATAAAGTAATATGGCCCAGCAGGATAAGGAAAAAAATTGGAATTCTGTATTCTAATTTTGAGACAACTTCCTTACAAATGTCTTCATTTGTAAAATGATCAGCCAACAAACTTTTTAGAGCTTATAGCTATGTGAGAAGAACAGTACTTGGCAAAGTTAAATAGGAAATAGAAATGAATAAACAATCTTATCTTCAAAAAGCTCATGGGATAAACATAATACATGGCATTAACAGAAAAGGGAAAAAAACACATGATAATCTCAATGGTTGTAGAAAAAAACTTTGACAAAATCCAACACCCTGCATAATTCACAATTGCAATGGTGAGGAAACAACCCAAGTGCCCATCAATACATGAGTGGATTAATAAAATGTGGTATACATATACCATGAAGTACAACTCAACCACAAAAAACAATGGTGATCTAGCACCTCTTGTATTATCCTGGATAGAGCTGGAGTCCATTCTAAGTGAAGTGTCACAAGAATGGGAAAACAAGCACATGTACTCACCATCAAATTGGTATTAATTGGTCAACATTTATGTGCATATATAATGGTAACATTCATTGGGTGTCAGGCAGGTGGGAGGGGTGGAGGGGATAGGTATATTCACACCTAATGGGTATGGTGCACACCATCTGGGGGATGGACACGCTTGAAGCTCAGACTCGGGTGGGGCAAAGGCAATATATGTAATCTAAACATTTGTACCCCCATAATATGCTGACATAAAAAAAATTCCAACACCCTTTCATGATAAAACACTCAGCTCAACAAAACTAGAAATAGAAAGGAACTTCCTCAACATGACAAAGTGCATCTATGAAAAAACTCACAGCTAATATCATACTCAATGGTGAAGGACTGAATGCTTTCCCATTAAGATCAGAAAAAAGGTTGTTCACTCTTGCTACCTCTATTCAACACTGTACAGAATGTTCTAACCAGGGGAAATAGGCAAGAAAAAGAAACAGAAAGTATACAGATTAGAAAGGAAGAAGTAAAACTATCTCTATTCACAGATGACATAATCTTGTACATAGAAAATTCTGAGGAATCCACTAAAAACTATTAGAATGAATAAATAAGTTCAGCAAGACTGCATAACACAAGATCAATACACAAATATCAGTCATATTTCTATACACTGGCAATGAACAATCTGAAAATGAAATTAAGAAAATAATTCCATTTATAATAACATCACAAGAAATAAAATACTAAGAAATAAATTTATCCAAAGAAATATAAGACTTAAACACTGAAAACTATAAAATATTGCTTAAAGAAAACCTAAATAAACTGAAAGACATTCTGTATTTGTGAAACAAAGACACTATTATTAAGATGACAATAATCACCAAACTGATCTAGGAAACCAATACAATCTCTTCAGAATCCCAGTTGTTTGCAGAAATTGACAAACTGATCCTAAAATTCATGTAGAAATGCAAGGCACCCAAGAATAACCAAAATAATCTTGACAAATAAGAAAAAATTAGAGGATCCAAATTTCCTGATTTCAAAAACTAACTAAAATATTACAGTAATCAAGACATTGTGGTATTGGCACAAGGCCGGATCTATAGCTCGGTGGAGTGAACTGAGAGTCTAGAAATAATGCCTTACATTTATCATCAACTGGGTTTTGACAAAGATGTAAAGACAATTCAATGGAGAACAAACAGTCTTTTCAACAAATGGTGTTGAGAAAACTGAATATCCATGTGAAAAAGAAAAAATCTGCACCCTTATCTCACATATATATAAATACTAGCTCAAAATGGAACAGAGATCTAAATGTAAGTGCTACAACTATAAAACTCTTCAAGAAAACAGATCATCATGACCTTGGATTATTTCTTAGACATAACAAAAAAGCCCAAGCCATACGTGAAAAAAAACTCCAATAAATCTGACTTCATCAAAATTAAAAATGTTTGTGCTTCACAGGACACCACCAAAAAAGTGAAAAGGCAATCCACAGAATAGGATAAAACATGTCTGATGAGTTTACTAGAAAAAAAATGAAAATACATAAAATTTTCTGTGATGACTAAAACAACCTATCTGTGCTGTAGTTTTCTCATCTGTGAAACGTCACCTGACTTCACTCATCAGTGTGAGGATCACCTGGCAAGTTTAAGACTAGACGTTTTAACCTCATAATTAGACACCATGGTCTTTATATTGCTAGCTCTCATTCCCAGTGATAAGCTGCCAGGAAGGGAAAATATTATAACTCAAACCTGGAACTCCAGTTCCTTTCCAAATATTTCACACATCACAGTCTCACAACCCTGCCTCCAAAGGCAGTGGCAGAGCAAAAAGGAAGCGTATTTCCTTGTGGTTACATCACAGATCTCAAGATGTTATGATTGCTTTAAAATGACATCCTCTCTACACACAGTAATGAACATGTTTATTATCTACCATCTGCCTCACTAAGAATACTGCTGCCCATCCTGTCAAACATTTAGACCAGTATTTCTCAATTTTGGCTCTACACAACAAGCACCCATGAACATTTAAAAAACAAAAAATTACGTTCTTTTGAAAAACTGTTCATGTCTTTTGCCCAGTTTTTAATAGTTTTATTTAATTGCTGATTTGAGTTCTTTGTAGATTCTGGATATTAGCCCTTTATCAGATGTACAATTTGTGAATATTTTCTCCCATTCTGTAGGTTCTCTACTCTGTTGATTATTTCCTTTTCTTTGCAGAAGCTTCTTAATTTAATTAAGTCCTCTTTATTTTTGTTGTTGCTGTACTTGCCTTTGGGGTCTTAGTCATGCATTCTTTGCCTAGACCAATGTCTAGAAGAGTTTTTCTTACATTTTCTTCTAGAATTTGTATGGTTTCATGCCTTACATTTAAATCTATTAACCACCTTGAATTAATTTTTGTATATGGCCAGAGAAAGAAGCTAGACGGTCAACAAACATATGTAAGAAATGCTCAACACCACTAATCATCAGGAAAATGCCAATTAAAACCACAGTAAGATATCACCTTACCCCTGGTCAGAATGGCCATTATTAAGAAGCCAAAAAATAATAGATGTTGGCATGGATGCAAAGAGAAAGGAACATTTATACAATGTTGGTGGGACTGCAAATTAGTACAACCTCCACAGCAAACAGTATGGAGATTCTTCAAAGAACTAAATGTAGACTTACCATTTGATTCAGCAATCCCACTACAGGGTATTTACCCAAAGGAAAAGAAGTCATTTTATCAAAAGGACACTTGCACTCAAATGTTTATGGTAACACAATTCACAATAGCAAAGATGTAAAATCAACCTAAGTGCCCATCAATTCATGAGTGACTTAAGAAAATGTGGTTTATATGTACCATGGGGTACTACTGAGCCATAAAAAGGAATGAAATGTCTTTTGTAGCAACTTGGATAGAACTGCAGACCATTATCCTAAGTGAAGTATCTCAGGAGTGGAAAAATAAACACGACATGTACTCTCTAATAATGGGGAGCTAATCAATGGGCACACATGGGCACAAAGAAATGTAAAGGTCATTGAAAATCAAGAATGGGGGAGGGGAGGGGGGAGGAATAAAGCCTACCTATCTCGGGTACAATGAACACTATTGGGGTGATGCGCACACTAAAAGCCCCAACTTAAGCATTATAGTAATAAAAGGTATCCATGTAACAAAAACATTTGTACTCCCTTAATATTTTGAAATAAATAAAAATGTAAAAAATAAAAAATTATAGATGTCATGCCCCATGCCAGACTCACTGAATCAGAATTTCTAGAGAAGAAATTCAAGCATGCTTGAGCATTGATGGTATGTTTTGTATTTTTCAGCTCCACAAACTATTCTAATATATAGCCAAGGTTAAGAAACATTGGAAAACCTTCTGGGCATTTATTTACATACATATGATCCATTATATAATTTCTCAGATTTCCTTTCTTTAAATCAAATAAACATGAATTCCCTATTTTCTCATAGTTCAGTCTTATTTTCCAAACTTTTAATAATTCCCTACTTTTATCTGAACTAGCTTCTAATTGACTTAATTGAAATGTGCTCAAAACAACAGTTTAATAAGTCTTTACCAAAGATTAATATAACAAAGACCACTTCATTTGTATATTATGACCTATGAACGGATATGCAATAGGTCATACTTTGTCGAATAACTATTTACACTTTTAGATTAGAATGCCTCTATTACACAGTTTCACCTAGTTCATAAATATCAATTTTAAAACCTCTTTTTTGAAGATCATGTATTCTTTCACCTATAAAAATTATATAGATTTCTGGTTTCTGATCCAGCATATAAAGAGCTTGGAAGTCATTATTTCGTCTGAACAAGAAGCAAAAAGCTGAACAAACGGGAAAATCAACAACTCATCTTAGATATGTAAGAGAAGTGAGGTCACATGACAACCCACTGCCCCCAAAATGTAAAGAAAGACACGCAAATACAGAGAATCACAACTCACTGAAGCAGTAACCCATAAGCAGAACCACTGTGGGGTAAAGAAACAAACACCATAACTGACAAATAGCTGGAGACTCAGAGTAGACAAGTCTAAAATTCAAAAACTCCAGGGAGATCCAGTCACAGGGACATCCCCACACTTATTCTAAGTTTTACCTCTAGGAGATTGACCAGGTTCTCACAGCAAATATTGGAGAAAAATCCCTTCCTGCTACCAGCAGAGGGGAGAAGAAAAGCAACTATTTAGTATTTTTAAATATGCCAATTTTACCACAGCCTAACCTGTGGGATTTTATCAGAGGCTACTAACTATCCTGAGGGAAGGAAAATGCCCAACTCCAGTGAGCCCAAGGCTTCCAAGTGTAGGAATTAAAATACGCAACTCCAGCCTACTCTGGCCATGCCATCCTATCCCACCTAAAAGACGGTAAAGGTTGCGAGGAGGAAGGGCTAAGAAGCACTTGTAAAGTTCTCAGTGGAGGAGCACAGACTCACTAAAAGACTGAGACCTAACGAAAGGACCGCAGCACACTTCCCCTCACTCCATACCTTACCACTGCATTACTAAAGGCCAATTTATAGCAATTCCTTTTACTTGGTATATCATGTCCAGATATCAAGAAAAAAATATAAAGCATTAAAAAAGCAAAAAACAGAGCTTCAAGAAACAAAGTAAGTATCAAAACCAGACTTAGAAATGGCATGAATGTTAGAATTAAGCTGAGATGGATAAAGAAGACAGTATCAAAGAACAGACAGGCAATGTAAACAGAGATGAAAATTCTAAAGAAAGAATGAAAAAAATGCTAGAGACAAAAAAAGCTGTAAGAGAAATCAAGAATGTCTTTGCTGAACTCAGTTCCGGCCCAGAAAACAATTTCTGAGCTTGAGGATATCTCAACAAAAACTTCCAAAACTGAAGAGAAAAAAGATTGAAAAAAAAGAATAGAATATCCAAGAACTGTCAGAGAACTACAAAAGGTAAAACTTAAGTGTAATGGGCAAACCGGAGGAGAAAAGACCACAGAAAGAAATATTTAAGCCAATAACTGAGAATGTCCCCAAACAAATGTCAGACACCAAACCACAAATCCGGTGAGCTCAGACAACATAAGCAGAATAAATGCCAAAAGAACTACACCAAGGTATACTATATTCAAATTGCAGAAAATCAAAGATAAAGAAAAAATCCTGAAAGAAGCCAGAGGCAAAAAACACCTTACCTACAGAGGAGCAATGATAAAATCTGATTTCTTATCAGAAATCATGGAACAAGAAGTGAGAGAAATAAAGTACAGAGAAAAAAATCCACAAACTGAAATTCTATACACTGTGAAATTAACCTTCAAAAGCGAAGAAGTACCAGGCACAGTGGCTCACACCTGTAATTCCAGCTACTTGGGAGGCTGAGGCTGGAGGATTGCTTGAGCCCAGCAGTTCAAGGCTGCAGTGAGCTATGATTCTTCCACTGTACTCCAGGATGACTCACAGGAGGAGAAAGAGGAAGAAGAGGACAAGGAAGAGGAAGAAGAAAGGAAGAAGAAAGAAAGAAGGAAAAAGAAAGAAGAAAGAAAGAAGGAAGCAGGAAGAAGAAGAAAGCGAAGTAGTAATAAAAATTTGCTCAAACAAAAATAGATGGAATTTGTTGCCAATTGCAAAAAATGTTTTAAAACAAGTTTTTTAAAATAAAATGATGTAGATCAGAAACTCAGAGCTGCATGAAGAATGGAAGAGCATCAGAGAAGGAGTAAACAAAGGTAAAATAAAAACTTTTATATTTCTTACTCTTAATTGATCTAACAGATAATACTTTCTTCAAAATAATAGCAACAATGTATCCAATTATGTTTGCTTATGCACATATATACACACACACTTGTGTAGACTTACATATAAGTAAAATGAATGACAACAATGATATAAGTGATGAGGGAAAAGAATTAGGAATTTTTTGTTATCATAAGGTACCCGTACTACCTGTGAAGCAGTACAGTGTTCTTTGAATGGACTTGGATTAATTGTAAATGTATATTGCAAATTCTAGGGCAACCACTAAAAAAAGCTAAAAAAAAAAAAAAAGTATAACTGATATGTTAAGAAAGGAGAGAAAATGGAACCAGATAAAATGCCCAATTAAAACCACAATAGGCATAAAAAGAGTGAGAGACAAAAACAGAAGCAAAAAACAAGGGCAAAAATAGAAAACGGTAACAAATATGATAGCTATTAATCTAACTATATCAATAATCACTTTTAACAGCATGGTTTAAATGTGCCAATTAAAAGACAGATATTGTTAGAATAGATCAAAAACCAAATCCCAGATATATTATTAATATGCTGTCTACAAGGAACCCACTTTAAATAGACAGGCAGTCCTCGGGTTACTGATGACCCGACTTACTGCGTTCCATACTTATGAACTGGCTCCCATGGCTTCCCAAAATGATCATTTATAATTATGTAATTAACAATATGGAAACTAGTTTCTTCCACACATGTGAACAAACACACATGGTGTAAGTGGTTTGTTGGTGCAGCATCTTTATATAGCCGTTAGTCTCACTGTTTATATGGTCGCTTATACATAGCATCACTTACGTCCAGGTGAGCCTGCAGTGAAGAGAAAGGTGAATACAATGAAAATGAAAGTAGCATTCAGAGAAAGGCCAGATGCCATCATTCACTGGGAAAGCATTAGGCTTCAGTTGCCCGACTATCAGAACAATTACAAAGGATAAAGTTAGAATAATGCAACATGTGAAAGGCAGTCCTCCAATGAAAGCATCAATTATTACTAAGCAGTGCAGTGGATTAATTATTGAAATGGAAAGGTTATTACTGATTTGGTTAGAAGATCAAAATAAACATAGTATTTCTATGAGCATAGCATTAATGTAACATTAGGTGAATATTAACCTTTAATATTCTTTTTTGAAATTTCTATCTCCTATCTAAACTTTTTGTATGAGTTCATTTTTATGTTCTGTTTGACTTAAAAGAGCATAATAGTTTTTGTAACTTATTATTACAGTACAGGGGTATTATTATTATCATTATTACAGTAAAACACTGTATTATTATTCTTGCCACATATGAGCCATTATAGTATTTTAATTATTATAACATAATACAAATATATATGTGCTGTTTATCAGTGATTCATTTTATATACAAATTCAACCCGAAGACATTCTCAGGAGTGTATCTCGTCTATAACCCAGGGAACACCCGTAGATTAAAAGTATTTAATAGATGGAGAAAGATATACTATGCTATCACTAATCAAAAGAAAGCAGAGTAGCTATATTATTGATATATCAGAAAAGCAGATTTGAGAGCAATGAAAGTTATCAGAGATACTAATTTCAGACAAAGCAAATTTCAGACCAAGGAAAGCTATCAGAGACAAAGAGGGGCATTGCATAAGGATAAAGGAGTCAATTCCCCAAGAAGATATAATAATCCTTAACGTGTATGCACCTAATAAGAGTGTCAAAATACATGAGACAAAAACTGATAGAACTACAAGAAGAAATAGATGAATCTACTATTAAAGCTGGAGACTTCAACGCCCCTCTAACAGAAACTGACAGATCCAGCAGACAGAAAACCAGTACCAACAGAGTTGAACTTAACAACACCATCTACCAACTAGATACAATGGACATTTATAGACTACTTCCTAACAGAATAGGCATTCTTCTCAAAAACATGGAATGGTGACCTGGAACGTTAACCAAGATGGACCACATTCTGGGGTCATAAAATACACCTTAACAAATTTAACAGGATATAAATCATATGATGTCAGCTCCTAGACCTCAGTGGAAATAAACTGGAAATCAATGACAAAAAAGACAGCTAGAAAATTCCAAAATATGTTGAGATTAAACAACACAATTCTAATAATACATGGGTCCAAGAAGATATGTCAAGAGAAATTTAAAAATATTTTGAACTAAATGAAAATGAAATCAACTTATCAAAATTTGTGGGAAACAGAGTAGTACTTAGAGGGAAATTTATAACATTGAATGCATATATTAGAAAAAAGACTTAAAATTTATCACTTCCTCTTTAAGAAACTACAAATGAAGAGGAATTAAATCCAAAGTAAGCAAAAGAAAAGAAATAATAAAAATCAGAGCAGAAATCAATAAAACTGCAAACAGGACATCAAAAGAAAAAAAAACTAAAAGCTGGTTCTTTCTAAAAAAATCAATAAAATCAATAAGCTTCTAGACAGGCTAACTAAGGAAAAAAGTGAGAGAACACAAATTACTAACATCAGAAATGAAAAAGGGACATTGCTATAACTTCCAGGGACATTAAAAGGATAAAGGAACATTAAAAACAAATCTATGCCTACAATTTGATAAGACAGATGAAATGGACCAACTCCTTGAAAGACATAGTTGGCCAAACTCTCACCAGAGGAAATAATCTAAATAGGCATATATCTATTAAAGAAATTAAATCAATTAATAATCTTCTAAACCATAAAGTATGAGGCCCAGATGGGTTCACTGGTGGATTATACCAGGTTTCTAAAATCTTTCAGAAGACAGAAGCAGAGAAAATACTTCCTAACCCATTCTATGAGGCCGCCATTACCCTAATACCAAAACCAGACAAAGACATTACAAGAACAAAAAGATAAAACCAGTAACTCTCATGAATACAGATGCAAAAAACCTCAATAAAATTTTACCAAATTAACTCCAACAAAGAAAAAAAAAAGAATTATACAGCATGACCAAATGGGATTTATCCCAGCTATGCAAGGCTGGTTCAACATTTGGAAAATCAATTATATAATCCATCACATTAATAAGATAAAGAGAATCAAGAAAAAAAAAAACTCCTTATTTATAGCAATGTGGCAGGATGCAAAGAAAAGTTATTCGCTTTCCTATATACCAGAAATAAACCAGTGGAATTTGAAATTAAAAACATAATATTACTTACTAATATTAGTACTCCAAAAAATGAAACAAAATATGCACCAGATATATATGAGGAAAAGTGCAAAACTCTGATGATGTCGAAAAAGAACTAAATAAATAAAGAGGTATTCCACATTCACGGACAGGAAAACTCAGTATTGTCAGTTCTTCCCAACTTGATCTACAGATTCAGTGCAATCCCAATCAAAATCCCAGCAAGCTATTGTGTGAATATTGACAAAATTATTCTAAAGTTGTTACGGAGAGGCAGAAGACCCAGAAGAGCCAACACAATATTGAATGTGAAGACCAAAGGTGGGTGGACTGACACTACCCAACCTCAAGACTTACTATAAAGCTACAGTAATCAAGACAGTGTAGTACTGGTGAAAGAACAAATAGATCAATGAAACAGAATAGAGGGTACAGAAACAGGCCCACATAAATATAGTCTACTGATGTTTAATAAAGGAGCAAAGGTAAAAAAAACAAAACAAAACAAAAAGACAAAAGATCCTCTTTTCAACAAATGGTGTTAGAACAATCAACATGCAAAAAAATATATCTAGACAACAGACCCCACATCCTTCACAAAAATTAACTCAGAATGGATCATATACCAAAATGTAAGATCCAAAACTATAAAACTCTTAGAAGATACCATGGGACAAAACCTAGGTGACCTAGAATTTAGTGATGGCTTTTTAGATAAGACCCCAAAGACATAATCCCTGAAAGAAAGAACTGATCAAGTGAACCTCATTAAAATTAAAAATTTCTATTTTGTGAAAGACACTGTCAAATGAATGGAAAGACACGCTACAGACTAGGAGAAAATATTTCAAAAGACATCTGATAAAGGACTGTTAACACAAAATACACAAAGAATTCTTAGTCTTCAACAATAAGAATACAAACAACACGATTAAAAAATGGGCCAAAGACCTTGACATCTCACCTAAGAAGATACAGAGGTACCAAATAACCATATGAAAAGATGCTCTACGTCATATATAATCAGGGAAATACAAACTAAAACGAGATACCACTACACACCTATAAGAGTGGCCAAAATCCATAATAGTAAACACTACCAAATGCTAGAGAGGATGTGGAGCAAAAGCTCTCATTCATTGCTGGATGGAACACAAAATTGTACAGCTACTTGGGAAGACAGTTTGGAAGTTTCTTACAAAATTAAACATATTCTCACCAGTAAATGTGCTCCCTGGTATTTACCCAAAGAAACTGAAAACTTAAGTTCATATAAAAACCTGCACACAGATGTTTACAGCAGCTTTATTCACAATTGCCAAAACTTGGAAGCAACCAAGATGTCCTTCAAATAGTTAATGAATAAATTGTGGCACATTCAGACAATGCAATATTATTCAGCACTAAAAAGAAATGAGCTACCAAGCCATGAAAAGACATGGAGAAAACTTAAATGCATATTACTAAGTGAAAGAAGCCAAACTGAAGAGGATTTGTAAGTTTACCATTCCAACTACTGGACATTCTGGAAAGGCAAAACTATGGAGAGAGTATGAAGATCAGTGGTTGACAGGGTTTGGGGGGAGAGAGAGATAAATAGGCAGAGCACAGGGAATTTTTAGAACAGTGAATTTATTTTTTGATATTAGGTTGGTGCAAAAGTAACTGCAGTTTTAGCATTGTTGAAATTTGCTGTTTGATATTAGAATACATTCTTAAATAAATGTGGTTATGTTATACATCATTTTAATGCGCATTTCTCGCTTTATGTTTTTTTCTTAATGACTTATTACCTGCTGTTTATTTTATATTTGTTTTAGACTATGGAGAGAAATAATGTTAGACAAAAAGCAAATTCGAGTGATTTTCTTATTTGAGTTCAAAATGGGTCATAAAGCAGCAGAGACGATTCACATCAACACCACATTTGGCCCAGGAACTGCTAATGAACTGACAGTACAGTGGTGATTAAAGAAGTTTTGCAAAGGAAATGAGAGCCTTGAAGATGAGGAGCGCAGTGGCCAGCAATTGGAAGTTGACAATGACCAATTGAGAGCAATCATGGAAGCTGATCCTCTTACAACTACACGAGAAGTTGCTGAAGAACTCAACCTCGACTATTCTACAGTCGTTCAGCATTTGAAGCAAACTGAAAGGGTGAAAAAGCTCGATAGTTGGGTGCCTCATGAGCTGACCACAAATCAAGAAAAAAATCATCATTTTGAAGTGTCATCTTCTCTTCTTGTATGCAACAACAACAAACCATTTCTCGATTGGATTGTGATGTGCCACGAAAAGTGCATTGTATACAACAACCGGCAATGACCAGTTCAGTGGTTTGACTGAGAAGCAGCTCCAAAGCACTTCCCAAAGCCAAACTTGACCAAAAAAAGGTCATGGTCACTGTTTGGTGGTCGGCTGCCGGTCTGATACACTACAGCTTTCTGTATTCCCAGCGAAACCATTACATCTGAGAAGTACGCTCAACAAATGGATGAGATGCACTGAAAACCGCAATGCCTGCAGCCGGCATTGGTCAACAATAAGGGCCCAATTCTTCTCCACAACAACATTCTACCCCACGTTGCACAACCAATGCTTCAAAAGTTGAATGAATTGGGCTATGAAGTTTTACCTCATCTGCCATATTCACCTGACTTCTTGCTAACTGACTACTACTTCTTTAAGCATCTCAACAACTTTTTGCAGGGAAACACTTCCACAACCAGCAGGATGCAGAAAATGCTTTCCAAGAGTTCATGGAAACCCAAAGCACGGATATTTGCACTATAGGAATAAACAAACTTATTTCTCGTTGGCAAAAATGTGTTGATTATAATGGTTCCTATTTTGATTAATAAAGATGTGTTTGAGTCTAGTTATAATGATTTAAAATGATGGTCCAAAACTGCAATTACTTTTGCACCAACCTAATAACAGTAGTGTATACATGTTATTATACATTTGTCAAAATTAATAGAATGTACACCACCAAGAATGAACCCCAACAGAAACAAATGACTTTGCATGAAAATTATGTATCAATGTAGGTTCATCAATATAACAAATGTACCACTCTGGTAGAGGGAGTTGATAATTAGGGAGGGTATGAATGTGTGAGGACAGGGAATATATGTGAGATCTCTGTACCTTCTAGTCATTTTTGCAGTGAACCTAAAACTGTTGTAAAAAAAATAAAGCCTATTTAAAAAAAATAATATTCTAAAAAATGAAGATAGCCACATCCTCACGATAATAAGGGTGAGCATACTTAATTTTTACTGCTGACTCATAATTCTAATATTCTGCTAATAAGTAATTAAAGTGAAACTATAACATGAACTATTTCTGCAGTGAAAATTTAACAAAATGCTAAAAATAAGCACAAAAGAGTAATAGATCAACCTTTAAAACTTCCATCAAGACAATTGTAACATTTTACAATAAATGTCCAATAGTATCTGAAAAATGAGGTCAGTCAACTGCTTTCTTTTAATGGGAATTAGAAAAGCACCAAAACAAAAAAGTAACTGCAGCATCTAGACTAATAATGTAATGATAGTATTAACTGGGTTGAAATAGGCCTCTAGTTACCCCCTTCCACTATTATTTTGAGTGGTTTTTATTATTTATAAACAATAATAAGTGGTTAAAAGTGGTTAGAGTGGTTAAAAATACTCATTATTCACTAAAAACTCACTATTTGGAGTTAGACTTGTCTCTGAAGAGGTCAAAATTAATTATATTTATTATCACAGGCAATTCTTTAGAATGGCTTTTGATTATATATAAATATACTTTTAAATAAACCACTTGCTATGTCTACTATGAAATGTAGTCACAGATAATAGTGGTCTGGATTAAATGAACAAGAATGTATATTCTCACATATAAGTAAAAATAATCTTTTATCCCAGCATCCATTCTCAGATCCCTAATGGCTAAGTTCTTTTCTCAAGTATGGCAAAGTGAATTTTAAAAGAAAAATACAACACATTATGAAAAATATAGTACAAAGACTGAACAGATGGAAAAATCTGTTTCAACACTTTTCTCCTTTTCAAAAGAAAAAAGAAGCAAATACACAAAAGGAAAGCAATTTAGCAGAAAGTACTGCGATAGCTGATGCCACCAGATTTATGGTCACCTTTGGCAGAGTACTGCTGTGAAAAAGCAGAGGTACTGCTATTACAAGAAAAGATTATGCACTTTCAAGAAAGGGTAGGATTAATCACTCTTCAACAGACAACCTCAGCAGGAAAAGCTTGAAAAGTTCTATATTTGAATGGGAAACAGGACCAAAAACTGTTAAAAAAAATCCCCAATTAAAAAAATACTATTTAACAATAACTACCATATATTAATAATTTCTAAGACTAGTCATATATTTTGCAAATACTATCATGTATAAAGCAAACATTATCTTTCAAATGAAGATTAATATAAAACAGAAATAATCAGCTTTTTAATTTAAAAACTTTGAGATTAATGTTCATGTTAAAATCATAGCTCAAAAAAAATAAATATGCTCAGCATGTTACCATTTCAATTATCTGTCATTCACATAAACTTCCAAGAAGATTAATACATTGGAGAAACTGAATCAAGTAGAAATTAGCCTTATTTACTGAATAAAATTATATCTATATTTACTGCTACTGGAAAATAATGTAAACAGTGGCCAACCATAAAAATTTTTACAAAAAGTGGATATAATTACAGTTTCCAATTAAAGTACCATATATATTCTTTCCCAGAAGACACATGTAACATATCTGATTCTAAAGAAGGTAACCAAGCATCTGAATTTTCTTCTAGGAACCTTATGAATTTTTTAAAATACATTATTCATTTTTCAGATGGTTTTCCTCCACAGTTATTTTTGACCACAGTTTGCACACGTCTAAGAAGTCAAAATATTTTATTAAAATGCTTATATTCATTTTATCTTTAAAGGTATCAATCTAGATATATCTATACATATATGATATTAATGAAAATATTAAGAAGCTACAATGCAATATATTTTTAATTAAAATTAGGAAGTAAAGGTCTCAAACAAGATGAATTCTTCAATAATAGAACTGATCACTGAACTACCCCCAAAAGATGTCTAATTAAGCACTTTTATTATATTAAAGAGAGACAATACCTCTTTCACAGGATCAAAAAACACTTATGAAAATAACCTAGTATATAGTTACTATGTATCATTAAGAATTACTTATTCTTTTTTTAAAATCTTTTTTTATTTGTGACTAAAAGGTTAAACTTCAACTGGTCTACCAATGTAATTTATGAAACTTAAATATAAAAATGACAGTAGTAACTCCTTACTGAACATTCCTCTCCTCACTTCAAAAGCAAGTCTGCCTGATAAATTAAAGGAGAAATAGGCAAACTTTGGCCTGTGGGCAAAATCCAGTCCACTGTCTGATTTTGTAAATAAAGTTTTATTGAAGCACACATGCACTCATTCCTTTACATATTGTCTATGGTTGTTTCTGTGCTATATATGGCAGAGTTGAGTAGCTTCCACAGAGACTATAAAGCCTAAAATGATTTACTACCTAGCCTTTTACAGAAAATGTCTGTTGCCTCCTAAAGATTTAGATCTTTTTTACTTTAAATGTGGGTGCACACACATACTCATCTTCTATATGATCCTTATTAGAGAACATAAAGTTGATCATTTAGGAAACAGTATGTTCTCTCTGACCTGATTTTATAATTTATACACTGACTAGGGTCTAATTTCTGAACTCTTGATAAAGCAGAGGATACTGATTTTGCTGATTTGCATTACTTTGGACTGCGCTGCATCTTCTCATATGCTGTAATGTTCTTGACAGTTTGTTTTAAAAGAAAATGCTGGCCAGGCATAGTGGCTCACTCCTGTAATCCCAGCACTGTGACAGGTTGAGGCGGCAGGATCCCTTGAGGCCAGGAGTTTGAGACCAGCCTGGGCAACATAGAAAAATATTTAAAAAATTAGCCAGGTGTGCTGGTGTGTGCTGTAGTACCGGACACGTGGGAGACTGAGGCAGGAGGATCACTCCAGCCCAGTAGTTCAAGGCTACAGTGAGCTATCATTGCACCACAGAAAGAAAGTCCAAAGAAAAAGAATGTTACAGCTATCATTTCCGAAAGGTCTATTTTTAGGCATTTAATATCTATATGATATTACTTATAAAGAATGGTAATGTAGAAATTCAGTTTTTAGATGCTGAACTAAGAAAAAGGTGGCTAAATGGGTTGGAGGTGAGGATGGAATCAAACCAAAAAATATGTCACAAAGACAAAGACACTGAGCTTTAAACATAAGAACTATTTGAACAGAGAAAAGAATTTTCCAGAATTAAGGAATCACTAAACACATGGCACATGTGGAAACTAAGTAGTAAGCAGGAAACCCTGTCAACAATTCTTTCCCCTCTCCACTCCCCTCAGCTTACACATCTATCCATAGGCAAAGAAAAAAGAAAAAAGTTACATGGTAAACAGCTGGTGTCCAAAATTTCTTTAAAATGAAATATGAGGAAAATGAGATAGTAAAGCAATTGGCATTGCTGAATTACTGCTACATATTTAAATTATTCAGAAATATTAAAAATGATGATACAGATATAGAGAAGACCACTAAACAGGCTTTTATTGCTGCAACTAAGAATTAGAAATGTATTCAAATTAAAGTAAAAAATAATTATATTATATAGAATTCTGAATGTCTTTACAGGAAGAAGTCTGAGTAATCAAACAAGAGAGTACCATTTTTCTCCTTAGAATAACTTATGTTGCATGTGACTAAGGAAAGAGAGATGTATCAAGTATCTTTTGGCAGTCTTTTATGATTATAGTTTTATGAATTCTTAGTTTATCTCATAAAAATCAAGTCAACAATCACTTTGTTTTGCTTCCCAAAACATTTTGTTAGTACTAGATTGTATTTAAAATCTATCTTAATAAAAGATATTCAAATATAAAAGCAGCATATAATGAAATGTCCCTTTCTTCATATCATTCTGTTATATTCTTAAACAGATGAAAATCTGTTCGTGCCAAACCAAAAACCTATTTCTTTAATCTGCAGTACCAAAATACTAAGTATATCTTCTGATGATGCTGATGTGGCAAATCAGGTCAGGAAGTTCTCATTTAAACACTGAAAAACAAATCAATACTGGTACTCTAATCATTAATTTTCTTCCTGCTAAAAATGTGTCTCTTCTAATTTATGAAATTAAAGCCAAATTAATATAACCAAAGCTTATCTTTTATTTAGTGACACTTAACCCTATTGCACAGTTATTTACATGAATACTCCCAGTTATTACTATTCCAAATTACTATACAAATACCAAATTTAGCACGCCAATTATATACCAGCAATTCAAGGAAGACAGTCTGTATATTAAATCTCTTGTATAAAAATTATTAAGATCATGCGATTAGGAACTCAGTATTATTGTTTAAGTAAATTCATTTTAATTTTACATCTCAACCATTAACACCCAAGAAAGGAAGAAAAACTTTGTTAATGGTATTAAAAACTGCCCAAGTTTCCTATGTCATATGAGACATTACCTATTCTACAAAGAAAATGCTACAACCCATCATCTTACTATTCAATGTGAGTTGCTATTTCAAGGAAAAACATTTGTGTTAGTTTATTCACATGCTCTTTTGTAAACAAAGTTTTACACCTGTGCATCTACAGACCTGGATTATAAATGCAGTCAGTGGATACAAAGCAAAGGAAGTCACAACAGGATGGAGTCTAATACTTCATCCCCTTTAACAGGTACTTGCAACAGTAGATCAGAAAATCACTTGAGAGACACAGCCCAAAGAACTCTCAAATCCTCCACAGAAAAAGAAATTCTAAGACCCTAAAGCTGGCAGGACTCTTGGAAATCATGCATTCCAATTTCCTCATTTTATAGGAAAGGAAACTGAAACACAGAGATTCTAGTTCACTTACACAAGATTAGTCTGAAAATTAGAACACCTTCTAATAATAAGGTAATTGGTAATAAGGTAAAAAACTTCTAATGATAAGGTAATTTGTCCAAAATTCCTTTATTTTTTTCATTTAGGATGGTAAAGTCATGATTTCAAATGAATTATACTGAAAAACAAAGAGAATATCAAAAAGAAATAAGAACCCATCTTACTTAAATCAGAAAGGCTTACAAAGCACAGATTGATATTCTTAATAGTTTACATATCCTTTTCAGTTCCATACAGTTTCTATCACATTCTGTTTCCCTCCACAAATCCACTGCAAAATAATCTGCTTCCAGGCAGATTCCGTTTCTGGTTATTTCTGAAGTAAATGTGCCTATTCCTCCTGCTGCAGTAGTCCATGCTGAGAATCACAACTTACAGCTGAGACAGTACTCATTCTTCCTTTAAAGTCAAGTCCTCTTTAATGAAGCACTAAGAGTTGAGAAGTAAAAGTATGTCAAGATCCTTGTTTCTCCTATGTGGCTAGAACTTCAAATGACCATAACTCCTCTATGAACAAAGAGGATGGAGAGGGAGAAAAGTGGCTAAGAACAAAAAGGATGGAGGGGGTAAAAATCTGCCTAATTCTAGCTAAACTAATTATTTCACTTTTATCTATTTTAAACAAAGATCATTTCCAAATCTTTTTTCAGTAGTATAATTAGGTTTTCTAAAATAAAATTAATAATCAGCAAGTCAAAACATTCTAATGCTATCTTACAAGTACAATATAGAAAGTTATTAAACAATTATTTAGTACCTAATATGTGTGTGAAACTTCCACATATATTATTATATCTAAATAGCAATTCTGCAAACTTGTGGTTAAGAAGAACATGACCATTTTAAAGACAAACTCAAAGAGAAAAATAACATTAAATACTTTTCAACATCTTTTCTTCAAAGACTGCATCAGCTACAAAAATAAATCAAATGAAGGCTTTCCTACACAGTGCCTGGCACCTCGTTGTCTCAGAAAGTATTTAGTGACATAAATGAATAAAGAACCTGAAAATTAAAGCCCCAGAAACACTCTCATATTAATAATAATAACAATCATATATTGAACATTCATCAAAACATCCCTCTGCTATCTTTAAAGCTACATACATAGAGTAGTACATTTAAACCTGACGATAACCTCAGAGTTAGGTGGGGTTATTATTCCTATTTAACTGATGAAGAACTAAGGCCAAGTGCAGTGGTTCTCAAGCAGGAGCACCTGGAAGTGTGTGGGAGAGTTTGGGTTGCCACAGTGACAGGGAAAGCAACACTGGCATTTAGTAGGTGGGAGCCAGGAATATTAAATATCCTGCAATGTGGTAGAAAAACCCACAGAATTATCCTGCCCCAAATGCTACTACTATTGAGAAACACTGACAGAATAAATGGACAAAGCCAATCTGCTAATAATGACTTTAAATATAAATCCAATAACAAAAATCAGAAAATCACCAAGAACCAGCCCAAAAGGAAATCAAACATAAAAGTGTATCAAATTGTCATGCTAAAATAAGTCTAGGCTACCTTCTCAAAATGGCAATATGATAAAAGATGACATAATTTCAAATTCAGCATTTCTCTGCCGCCTCTTTACCAAGTTTTCCATTTATCTAACTGCCTCAGTGCTCTACTTGTAAAACTTCACCATCTTTAGTTATTCCCTAAGATTTTATACAAGCAAGTCCTTCTCCAATTCCCATGCTGCCATGCCTGTTTAGAGTCCACTTTACTACCTAGATAAATAGTTACCTGTGAGGTTTCACTACTCTTTTCATCTATGACAGCACTGCCCCAATAATCATGCTAAACAATCACTTTAGTCCTATCAGCATTTCCTTATATAACTGCAATTCTTGACTGAATAATATGCAGATACCTCAGGTTAACATTCAAGACCCTCGACCAACTGGCTCCTTATTTCTCCCTCTAACTCAATTATTCCAAACAGTCTCTTTAGTTTTCCTCCAAACTACCATGATAAATTCCCTTTTCCATACTTTTCCCTATACTGTTTTTCTTACCTAAAATAACTTTGCCTCTCCTTTCTCCCTGCCATTCTGAATCCTATCTACCAACACGTAGAAATGTTCATCAAATGCAATGAATTAACATGTAATTTGACTTTGCATTTGTAAAGCCCTAAAATAATTCTCTAATTTCAAATATATTTACCTAGTTCCACTCCACTGGTTAGGACTAGAAATTTGTTAAACAATATATACCTACTTGAAATCACAGAATTGTTTGTTGAAGAAATCATCTAATAGCACTTTCATTTTTATAGTAAGAAAAAAACCAATTCTAAAGGACACATAATTATTACAATTCTTAGTGAAAAGACAAGAACCAGAATTCAGGCCAGAATTTATAATCTAATGTTGTCTGACACTTGATAAGAGCTTCTCAAATGAACTTAAAGTTAAAAAAAAATCATTTTATAAACCTGTATCCAGCAACATTACACTTCAATCTAAAAGAAAGTTCATGCCACATCAAAATAGAGACTGCCTATTACACTGTATTTTCCACAAGTCAAAAAGACAATAAATGAGGTTCTTTGATAATAATTTGACAATTATTTTAAACAACCTCAAATGCTTATACAAATTCAGTAAATTTGAATTCCATTTTTCTTAGTCTCTAAAATATTCATATAGAAAATGACTCACTGTAATTAGATAAAATTTTACCTTAAAAATAAGATCAGGGTATCCCATGATTACCTTAGAGTATGAAGTAATTTCAAATCAGAAGTCTAGATAAAAACAACAGGTATTATTAAAAATACCTCATTCTTCAGTCAGAACCCTTTCTTCCTTTTACTTATCCACATGGGTATCTCTTCTCAGCCTTTTGGCTAAGATCAAGTGTACTTATCCATATGGGAATAGATAATGGATCATTTTATCCCAATAGTTCTGATCTCTACATGACTCATAAGAATCAAATTGTACATATTTCTACATAGCGGAAAAGAGAAGAATTAAGATAACTCAATCACATCACTGCTATATGACTTGCTATTCCAACCTCATCTTCTCTCCAGAAGGCTGAGCATTAAATATATTTATAATGATATCATCGGTCATTTCCTATACATTAATGCAGTAAATACATTAAATTTATTTTGCCTCATTATTGGTTAGGTATTGTTTAAGGATTCATATTCTCGCTAACCTTTGCTTACAAATATTAGATATCACATACAACTTTATCTAGTTTTTTTGTTTTTAACTCAAGGTAGATAGATCAACTTGGTATAGTCCTCCAACATTTAGAAAGATTTCTGTTAGTCAAATTAGATATGCATTGGAATTCTAATGGCCTGATCCCACTTCTGAAAACATTTACGTTTTGCTCTGCAGTTAAATGAAGGAAAAGATTTTATCTAGGAGTATATTTCTGCTCTTACGATACCTTTTAGTACAAATGTATTATAGATTATAAGAGTCTATAATACGAGGAAATAAAGAAAAGGATCAAAAGAAGCCAACTACAATACGAAAAAAATACCAAAGAGCAAGGTCAATATACACACTTGTAATAAATCTGCATGTTAAACCAATATGGAGCTTTAAAATTAGAATCTATAAATTTAGGTGTCTAGCTTCAAAAATAACAAAGAGAAATGTGTTATCTTAAACCACATATGTGGAAAATGAGATAAAAATAAAAAGGTCTTAGTCATTTTCTATAAATCAGAGCCATAATAAATAAAGCTCATAAGCTCATCTGCTACTTAAATCTAACAGAAGGAATGACTAGGTGGTATTACTGGTAGGCAAGCCAATTTATCACTCTGGAATGTTTATACAAAGCTCATAAAAAGGGAAAAGAGAAAGAGATTTGGTAAATAGTTTTTCCAGACTTCATTCTAAATATAGTAAAGGGATTCTAAAAAATATTTTAGAATTGAAAACTATAATTACAGATTGACTTTCATTCATATAACATTTAATTATAAAATATATACACACTAAAAGTCATACACAAGTGATAATTTTGGCCACCTGGTCCTTGATTTTAATTGGCAATTAGCATTAGGCCTAACATTTTAACTATATCTTTTGTGTCAATTTGTTAATTACTCAAATGCATTAGGATTAAAACTGTTGTCTAAGAATAATACTTGGTTTTATAAAATCAGCCTTGCTGGTGGTACTTATTTATAATTAAATTACAAAAGGGCTGGATTGGCTGTTTAAAAGAAAAAAAAGTTACATACCAAGAGATTGTTGTGACCACACTGGGAAAATAATAAAAATTGAATGCATTTAACAGAAAAGCAAAATAATCAAAAAAATAACTGATTTAATTCAAATTTACTTTTTTCTTCTAGTCCAGTTATGAAATTCTTTTCTTAGGAAAAAAAATCTGCTTTCAGTTCCAAAGAGTCCATCAGATCCAACAATGCACTAGTCTTGTCACTACACAGAGTTTTTGCTGAACACTCAGCACCCACACTAACAAAATAACTTCATTTCCATCTTCTCAAGACTAAAATAGGAACCTAAACTAGACGGTTTTGATCACTGGGTTCAGAAATAAAAATATCTAAACAACTGAAGCCAAAATATATATGTTCTAGTCTCAACTATCTAGATATTTGGGCAAGAGCAGTTTAGGCATACTGGCTCAGAAATTAACAGATTCAGATCTAGGCTGGTCAGATTTTACCATTTAAATAGGTATGACTGCATTACTAGTATTTACTATGTATGCTAGACTTTACTTAGTAACACAGTTCAATAGTCCATCTGAAAACTTTTATTAGCATTTTGAAGATATCACCTAAATCACAATGAAACTTGAGGCTTATCTTGATACCATACAGAACTTTTTTGGAATAAAGATTTTAAAAGGTAAGTAAAATGTTCGGCACATGTTTAACTCAAATGCCGGTTTCCTTCTTCCTCAGGAGCCAGACAAATCTAGAGTGTAAAGGGGTTAAAGCTCCTCCCTCACCTCATTTTTTTTTGACAATAGTAATGTCTATTGAGATTATCTAGTGATTTTTTTTTTCTATTTATTACCAACACATTACCTCAATAATATGTAGGAGGCAGGTATCCTACAGATGAACAGAGTATTTTCTTTTTAAAATCTTATGTTTACGTTAAAAAATAAGAATATTTAGGTTAAGTTTGGTTAAATGTCGCTGTAAAAGCAAACACAAATTTTATTTCAATTTAAAAAGAGAAAGTGAGTAGTCTCCACTGTTCAAACTAAAAAAAAAGATCTTGAAAAAAAATCTTTTGAAGTATTTGAAAAAAATGCTTATGACAAAACTACTATAGTTCATGCATAACCAGGAAAAGTAATTCTTTCTATACTAATAATGTACAGATACCCTAATAGTTTCTACTAAACAAATGTAGACTATAAAAGAAAAAAAATGTATCAAGGAAGTACATTAATCCCTATGCATTTTTTGAAGAAAATCTCTAAAACTTCTAAAAAATATTAACCTTCAAAACTATTTATAGAAAATTAATTGGCTACATTTGTCTTCTGCTAATCATTTTTCTAGATGGACATGCCAGAAACAACCAAATTCAAACTCAAATCCAACCTCTAATTCATTAGAATAATAAATAGGTCATAAGCTCAACATCTAGCATAGTATTTTAAAAAGCAACTAAAATGTGCACTGTAGTACTATCTCTAAACCTCATCCTTACCATACCCCATTTAACAGATCACTGGTATAAGTAGATATATTTTCACTTAGGAACTTCTATCTCCTTACAAGGAAAGCAGTCATTATAGCAAAACTTTGGACTTCTATTTGGATATATGCTTAGCTGCTTAAACCAAGCTGAGAAACATCACAGCAATATATAACCTGAATATACGTATAATCTAGGGAAAAGCCAACACCACATGATTTCTCATAATATACACCTGATCACACCATTTCTTTGGAATTAAGCAGCAAAATAAAAATGCCTTTCAAACTTATCAGCAATATAGGACTGGGGAGAACAAAGTAAAAGTTAAAAAATAAAATTAAAGAAAGGATACAGCCTTAAAGCACCAGTCTGAGTTCCCACTGCCAGGATCTTCTGTACAGGATCAAAGGCCAGGGCTGAAGGTTGATAGGGAAATCCATGGCGAACAGTCTAGGGATGGGCAAGAGACAACACAGCAACCGAGGCAGTAAGTGAAATTTAAAAATAGAAAAGTCAATAGAGCCATTAGAATTTAGAACCAGCTATCACCGATGCAAAACACTATACATGCACTTACTGCTTAAAAAAAAAAGGTGAAATCTACACTAACAAAGTTATTCATATAGAACAAAAACAAAAATCTATCCCAGTGACACACTTTAATTTCTCTTTTTCCATAATACTGGTATTCCACAGAAGAAAATTCCTTATTAATATTCTACGCTATTACATCTGACATCAAATGACTAAAGTTTGCAGTGGTTCAAAATTCTGTAAATCCATTAAAAAATGCAATTCATGCTTTATGTGGGGAGTAATGGCTTCATCATTACTTTATTTGGATGCTAAATGCAAGAACTTCTAAGAAAAAGCTGTCATACAATTACTTCAGTCAAGGATTCAGTAAAGCAATTATCAAACCTCTATCCTAACATTTTGCACTTACAACAGAATGAAAACAATTACAACATATAGTTTTGCAATTTACTACTGAGGCCATGATCATTTTAGGGAATCAGGACAAAAAAATATATGCGCACGCTTTTAAAAAACTCTGACATAAAAACACATGGCTATCTATAAGGAAGGTATGTATTAATACCACGACAAATTTGTGTTTCTCAATGAGCAGCTGGTGAATTAATTCGCTGCATCATTCTTTCTGAATTACAGAACACTAGGCAATTACTGTGTCATTAATAGGAAAAAATCTTAGTACTAACTTTTTGACCAAATACAATGATAAAAGAACGCTGCGATTTCATATTGTAAGCCACTCATAACACATTTTAAGGGAAAAGTGATGAGCAAAGATCTGGTAGAACAGGTTTGGCTTTTAGATAAACAGTATTCATTACACACTGTTTCCAAAGGAAACTTCAAAGTTGGTGAATTATATTAAAATGCTTGAATATAAAAGCTTCCAGATCATTGCTGGTAATGTCAGAATACAAATTAAAGGTCAGATATTACGTTTGAAGCAACCTTGAAGTGACTGCTGCATGTGAAAAGGGAAGTGAGAAAAATCAAGGGAAAAGAGTAAGATATAAATCTCCAAAATAACCCATCAAAGAAACGTTCCCTAGAGGAGGAGCGAGCCCTTTACTGCTATAGATTATTATTGGAGCTCTCTTCCCCTGCACTCCCCAGTAAAGCCCGAGTTGCCCATTAAAACGACCCCAATTTTTCAATGACGGCGTCGCGGGACTGCGCGCTCCGTTCACCTTGCAGAGCTGAAAGTGCTCGGACTGGAGCGTTTCCTGGATCTCCGGCTCACGGTTCCCAGTCGGTGGCTGCTGCTGCTGCTGCTGCGAGGTCGAGGACGAGCCGGCGGTCAGGCCGTCCAGCACCTTCCTGATGTTGAATTTCCTCATGGTCTCGGCGGGGATCCCCCGCAGCCCGGGAACAGAGGCACAGGGGGTCCCCGGGCAGGGGAGACGAGCCGGGGCCAAAGGCAGCTTCGACCGAGGACACAGAGTAGTGGGAGTGTGAGGGGAAGGTGGCAGCTGGGGGGGAAGCAAAAGATAATCCGAACAGGAAATGCTGCGAAGACGAGAGAGTGGCGGCCACAGGAACACCGGGCGGCGACCCCTCTTCCTCTGAGGCTGCCGCTGCTCGCCGCTGCTGCTGTGGCGCCGCTTCAGCCGTCGCCGCCTCCTCGCTCCGCGGCCCGGCGGCGGCAGCAGCAGTGGCGGCAGCGCCCGAGCCGGCTCAGCCCAGCCTCACCTGGCCGCGGGCGGACTCTGCGCCGCGCCGCCGCCCCGGCTCGCCCCCGCCGCCGCCACGTCCATGGCCCGCGGCCCCGCCGCTGCTCTCCCGCCCCGACCCCGCAGTCCCTCGGCGCGTCCTCCCACTCCCGCTCCTTCTCCTGCCGGGGGTTGCCGGCTCCCCCTCCGCGGCCGCCGCTGGGCCTCCCCGCCGCTCAGCGCCGCTGCCCGCCCGGCATCGCACGCAGGGCGCCCGGGGTGGGTCCCGCGCTCTCCGCCTCGCTCCGCCGCCGCCGGACCAGCCCGCCCTCGCTCCTTCAGAGCCCCGGCTGCCTTCCTCAGGAGCCGCGGCAGCCGCCGGCTCTCCCCGCCCAGCCGCTCCCCCTCGCCTGACAGGGCGCCTCAGCACACGGCACCAACGCCCGCCCCGAGCAGCGGCGGCAGCCGCGGGTACTGCACCGGCCGCGGCGGTGGCGGCAGCTGGGCCTCCGCGGAGCAGGGCTGTGGGGAGTGCGCATGCGCACCGCTGCCTTTTCCCCCCCTCCCCCCCCCCACCGCTCCCCCACCGCTCCCCCACCAGCGCCCAAGCCCGAGCGAAGCTGGGGTTTAATTTATCTTCTGCGAAAATCCCAGACGCTGGCTAAATTTCTCCCACCCCAATCGCACTGCCAGAGTATGCAGCTGCTTCTCCCGCAGCTGGCATAGTAAAAATGTTGACGACTAACAGGCAGCAGGAAACCTTTATTGCAAATTCGGTCATTACAACGGGGGTTTATGCTTTCGCCGGTTAAGCACCGGCGAAAGTATAAACACGCTCGCGGCCGCTGGCTGCAATATTATCGTTGTTGCTTTATTGATGGACTTTGTTTTGGATTGATTTGGGTTTGGGTTTTGAAAAAGAGCGTCTAGGCAACAATGTCAGTGGCAAGAGGATGACTGACTGAGGAGGGCACTAGAAAAGGAGAGAAACCTAGACGAGAAAAAGCGGATTCTTTCCCGGAGCTTTCCTGTTGGTGGAAAGGGTCTGGCCGTCGCAGGTAGCTGCTGGAATGGAAGAGGCTGCCAAAAGGGAACCGCTCCAGGGCTGGGTGTCTGCCCTGGCCAGTGACACACCACCCCAATCCCGTCGGCGCGCGCGGGGGGTGAGTGGGGACGGGGGCGAGGTCGCGGGGGGCAGTGAACACCGCGCTGCCACTCGTTTTCAGAGCCCTAAATCCGCCCTAATGCTGATGATCCACTCAGTAATCCCCGGTGGCTTCTCCACTCTCGAGAGGGCAAAGGAGGGTGGGATGAAGTTTTTGCTCAGACCTTTCCGCTGCTCACTGGTCCAATCTCGCGGGGATGCTTGGACACAAAGGTCCGGCTCAAGTTTGAAAAGGTGGAGGGAGATTCAGGCGGGGGGTGAGAGGGGAATCCTGCCGAGGGCGCGCTCGCCCAGGCCAGGTGGATGGGAGGCAGAGGTACGTGATTGGGAAAGGTGCGGAAGATGGGAAAAACTCGAGGGAGGAGGGAAGCGCGTAAAGACCAATTTCAACTCGAGGTGGGGGCGGGGAGTACAATCTCCGGGTTACTGACTCCCCACCCCCTCTGGTCCTGCGAAAAACCACAGAAGAACTACAAAGGGTTTTTTTAGTTCTGAACCGAAATCAGAAGCACCCGCCCTCCTCTTTGTGATTGGCAGCCTCCTGCCCCTCCAGAGAAATTCTCGTCGCAGTATTGGTTGTTGTCACCGGCCTTCAAAGGACAAAGTCGGCAAACCGACGACGACCTGGGCTCGTGGGTTTCGGGAAATGTAGTTCACCACGCAGCTTCCGCATGCCAGGACGACGTCTCACCCTTGGAACCCTATAAAATTTTGTTTTGCGGTTTACAATTTATTAAATTAGGCAGTTAATTCACTGGGTGCAACGAACAGTAAAACAGATTTGAGGACTTTATTAGGCTATTCCCAAGTGCCTCTGAACTCTTTCTTTACGAATTTAGTTCTCTGAAACACATTTTGTTGAATGTCAGGAGTTGTGCTAGGTACTGAAGACACAAAAATGCAATTCTTGCTTTCAACCAGCTCGCCACAGTCTAGGACGACCTTAATGTAAATAAGTAATTGTAAAACAACGTGCTGAGTTCAGTGATGGAATAATGTTAGGAAGAAGACTGCAGACAATCACTTAACTGGCCAGGGAAGGTCTGGAAATGGTGACACCATAGACTGCCTGATGAGTTGGAGTTGACCAACAGAGCAGGAGGCAGAAGTGCACTGGGAGGCAGTGGGGAGGAGAATGTTAGGATTACCCGGAGAGCTTTTTAAAAATACAGATGACTCCATGGGGAAAATTACAAAACAGAGAGATCACATTCCCACAGGATTTTATGATCTGCCTTTACATCTAGGTTTAAAATAAATCTATTGAATAATTTGCCATCATTGAATTATGAAACTTTTTGGAGAAGGGACAACTTCTTGTTGAGAGGCCTTGTGGTGTAGTGGAAAAATCCTCAGCTTTACTGTCTGCCAGACATGAATATCAATCCAGGCCCTGGCAACATGTGCAATCTTGGGAAAAATTCCTTAATTTTCCTAAGGGTCAGATTCCTCATGTGTAAAATGAGATTAATACTACCTTCTCCCTAGGGTTTTATGAGCATAAATTGGAGGGGGAAGAAAAGAATATGAAAAGCTTGTACTACATTACTTATAATAGCACTCTGTAGCTACTCAAAAACATCAGTTTCCTATTCCACTATCAGTGTCCTTGAGGTAAAAAAGACTTCAAAAGACTATCAATTTAAGCAAATTCCCTAATTTTGACTTTTGAATTTTTGTTTTGATTTCCATACTTTCTCTCTCCCATCAGATTATGAACTCATTCTGGCATTCTCAAAACTTCAGTACCGGGAGGATACCTGGAATTTAAGATGAATGTAGGTTAGCTTTATGAACTTGCAATCCATCCTCTCTAAGCTCAGAGACACTGGGACATTTCCAGAAATCCATTCAGTCAAAACCACCAATGTCTCAAAATAACTGCCTTTATATAGCAAAAATAAATTAATGGATCTTCAAACTCATGATATTTCTTGTAAGTCAATTGCAATTGATCAATTCATCTTTAAAATTAGAACTGAAAATTTAAGAATTTAATTTAAAATTAACTGAAATTTTTAAGTTTAAAACAAAATGAATAAAAAATTAATAATTTGTATTATTTATTTTAAAATGTAGCACAAAGCACAGACTTTTACCCATAATGATCTCTCAGGAAAGTTTTCTTTTGTTTTGTTTCTTTGAGACAGGGTCTTGCTCTGTCAGCCAGGCTAGAGTGCAATGATGCCATCATAGCTCAGAGCAACTCCAAACTCCTGAGCGCAAGCAATCTTCCTGCTTCAACCTCACAAGTAGCTGGGACTTTACAGGTGGATGCCACTGCGCCCAGCTAATTTTTCTATTTTTTGTGGAGACGGGATCTCAGTTTTGCTCAAGCTGGTCTTGAACACTTGGCCTCAAGGGATCCTCCTGCCTTGGCCTCCCAAAGTACTAGGATTACAGGTGTGAGCCACCGCACCCAGCCTGTTTTGTTTCATTTTAATAAATGAATAAGTGTGTTGATTTCAAGCAATTCAATCGCTTTTTGCATTTGGATTGATTTGGGCAAACTTCTCCCAAATGGAATTCTTTCTTACCTGCTTATTGAAGAATGAACCAGGACATGATAATGTAATAGCATACCACTGACAAATTATATATATGAATACGTATGTGTGTGTATAGATACATATACACACACACATATATATAACATTTAGCTGAGTCAGGGCAGCACCAAACACACTTAATTAATACAATGAAAATTAAAAGATACATTATTAAAAAGGGAAACCACATGTGGAAAAAGAAAGGCAGCCCACTAAATTGTCAGGCATAGAAGGTTGAAGGCTAAGAATTCATAACATTTCTAAATCTGCTATTCCTTATTATCTGGTGTAAAGGTTACCAGACTAATGAAGGCTCTGGTACTGGTCTCACAGGGGCAGCTGGATGCTGCTTGAGATAAAGACAGTAGAAAACTGAAAATCAATATTCTAATTAGAAGTTATTTATTGGTGAAATCTCTTTGGAAGGTAGACTAAGTCTACCTCACCTGCTAGCATTCATCTTTATTTCAGTTTATTGAGTCCCAAAGGATGTGTGCATGACAATAATTGATTCACTACACCATTTAGCAGAATATTGAATTTAAATTATTCGTAAATTGCAGCAGAGATGTTAATTAGTTGGTTTGCCTAGTTCAAGCCCCTTTTTCTGAATGGGTTCCCAAGCCCCTGCTGAATGATGGGTCTGGGCAGGTCGAGCATATAAAGTGTGATTCTAAGGGAATTGGCAGGTCACATTTTTTTTTTTAATTAAACACTACTCACCACACAAAGTAGTGCCCCTTTTCTGGAAAATAGGTCAGTAACTAAGTGCCAGCATACTAACAGAAGCCTGACCACTTTTTCCCCTCAGCGTCGCCTGATAGGCGCCCAGTGAGACAATGTTAATTGAGGCTGACTGATGTGTCAGGGCCTTCCATCTGAAGCTCTGGGGCGTGGCACAGAGCTGTGTCACCTCTCTTAGCCACCTGACTGTAGAACATTCAGATGCTAACTCTTTTCTTTCTGGTCAACCCTAAGGAAATAAAGAAGGATCAAAACGAAAGCCTTAATGTAAGGAGAGTGGGAGCAATCCTCTCTCCAAGGATCCATCAGAGCCAAGAAAATAGTACTAACAATGAAAACATGCAGAGGATACTAATTAACTCTCAAAGGTTTTATACAGAAGGTGGGAAAGCTTAGCCTCAATCCATGGGATAAAGTTCCTCAAAACAGGACCAGGCATCTAGCTTTAAACTCAGAATTGGTTCTTTGACTGTGTTTTTGGCAAACACTACGCACTTTGTCCAGACAGTGTGCCTGCAGACCTAAAATTGGAATATCTGCTTCCACCCTCCCAGTCAAACATTTTCCACTTTTGGGTAAATTTCCAGCCTCCTGACTACCCTGTGGCCTCATAGTCAGCTGCTCCTTTTATTCCACTCTATTAATCTATTTGCACACTTTCCTAGTCCCAATTCTACCTTCAGTAGCCACCATACTGGTTCTATGACCAATGGCACAAACTAAGTTCCTTTGGGCATGTGATGTTTAATATAAAAGCTCTATTAAATAACCTACCAACATGTTAGTAAACCAAAAGTTTAGTAAAATGAATGTAAATTATATTGACTACACCCCCAACAAAACTGGGTCTTTTTATTCTCAACACACACACACACACACACACACACACACACACCCCTCCCTAACTCCCAAAGCCTTAGAAAACAATTTAGATATTTTCTGAATGTTTTCAAGGTTACTTTTGAAGGAAGATAAAACACTTAGCATAGAAAAACATCCCTGGAATTCTCGTCACCCTTATCAATCTCCCCACCCAATTCTACCCCAACCTGTGGCAGTTTTTCAAATAGCCCCTGTCCCTTTCCCCTCAAAAATCCCAGCCTTTGATGGATGGCATACTCACTCTCTCCAAATTCCCCCTCAACTCTTAGATTTTTCTGCTCTATATACTTTCTTATGTAGTCCCATCTATTCCCTTCTCTCTGGTACTCAGCAAATAGCCTCAGCTAATCAGAAAGGGAAAAAAAGATGAATTGCCCAGAAGCACAAAGAATATTCTTCACAAGGGAGGGGCAAGGAATGTGACTGCTTACACATTAGTACTTTGGTTCCAGTTTGTTCCTGGCCCTTAAATGCACCCAGAGAGAAAATAATCATGATGTCAGGGACACAAAATGACTAAAGTCTATAAAGCAAGGGAGAAATGGAAGAGTACAGAACTGGTACAATTTCCAGTGGATCAAGTATAGAGGGTGAAGAATCTGAATCCTAGTGTTTAGGTTTATCTGCCAGCAGGTGATCATTAGTATTCCTTTGCACAAACATCTGCTGTATAGCTACTGTGGGACAGGTACTTTGCGGGATGTTGTGGGGAATACAGACATGATCCAACTTGGTTGTGGCACTCAATAAGATGGCAATATAGTGGCACGGAAGCAAAATCCCTAAAAGGAAGGACAAACCCAATTTCTAAAGCACCTTTTAATTCTCCTGAGGCTTATGACTGTGTGTCATTTCGTTCTCTGTATATTAACACTCTCCCGATAGGTATGTCCTTATCATCACAGCACTGTGTCCAAGAGGATGACCCTCTGTGGGGTTGGGAGATGGGGAGAGTGGAGGCAGGGAGCTGGGATCCCTCAATTCCCTGTTATTCATCCAAAACCTCCAACTACCCCCACTGTGTTTCATCCAGACTAGCATGACCCAAATATTTCTACCAAGGCTTAATCTAGTTCAACAGGCCCCCAATACAACTTCCCTTCCTTGGTTTCCTCATAACTGTAATGAGGGTGTAACCTCATGGTGTGGCTTCATAATTGGGGTAAGTGGAGGTTTTCATATTCGTATACAAATTAGGATGAGTTCCTATTTTCCCTTCAACATGGAGTGCTGAGCCTCTTTGGAATTTTGTAGTGACAAAATGAGCAATGATCCTTTCAGCCCAGAGCTGTAGGAAGAAAAAGAGGAACACTTCAGGCTTTTCTGTGCTCCACATTAGTTTTCAGCAGTTGGGGATGACTGCACTTTTGAGAAGCTGGTGAAAACAAAGTCGTTTGAGACTATTAGTCAACCAAAAAACTTTTGCTTAGGGCCAATAGATTTGTGCAGGTAAAGGCAACACTAAAAGAGATTTTAGTGACATCGTGGGTCACATCTACCGATGAATAACATTCTCTGTTCCTGTGCTGTTTCATATGATTCATATTTAGTTTTCAGTCATGAAGTTTCTTTCCTCTGATTTAATATAGGGTTTTTTCAGTGTCCTATAAAAGCATCCAAACTTAGTAACCTGTAGTTTGCCTAAAATGCAGTCCATGTCATTGATGCATAAATTCCTCAGCAGTGGCTGCCTTTTACTCTGCTCTTAAACTAGAAATGTGCTGCTTATTCGTGATGAAGGAGTTTGTTAAATTCAGGAAATGGAGGAGGAAGTTTCATGAGAGCATTATCATAGTCCACCAGTCTAGTGGTTTCCTGAAAGAGGCATCTCACCGCAGTTGAAATGTAGAGGAGAGGTACCCACCTGGTGACAATCTTGGTGTCAATGTGCAATGTACTTGGGTAATTCTGCTGTGGCTTTAACTATTCACATATGTTCACTCTTTCGTATTTCTATTTCTTATGTCATAGCATAAGAGTGAGGGCTCTGAACGCTAAGGCAGGCATGCCTAGATCCTGTCACTAGCTAAGTAGAGTCAGACAAGTCACTTAACATTTAAGTTTTCATTTCTTCATGTTTAAAATGGGAGTACAAATGCCTACCTATGGAGAGTGTGGTAAGATTAGAGACAGTATGAAGTTGGTAGCACAAAAATTGTCACGTGTTGAAATTAAATGGTAGCTAATAAAATCATTCTCTTCAATGTCTACAGACATGCTCCAGGTGACTTATTGTGTTCTCATGACTTAAATATCTAAACATTGATGACTCCCAAATTTCTATGTCCATTTCAAACCTCTCCCCTAAACTCCAGATTTGATGTGTACAAACCTTTGATTTGTATAAGACACTTATACCCAAAAGGTATCTAAAATTGAATGTCCAAACTCAATTGTTCACTTTCAACTGCAAGCTATACCTTACACTTCCAACAATCTTCCTTGTGTCTGTTAATGGTGATTCTAGCCTCCCAGATGTTCAGGCCCACACCAGTAAACTTTGATCACCTGCCCCACCTTTCCCCCATCACACACACGCTCCTTTATTTTATGTCCATTGGCAAATCCTATCAGCTCTATCTTTACAATATATTCAGAGTTTAATGAATTCTCACATCTCCATCTTCATGCCTTAGTCCAAGCTAGAATCGTTTTCACCTGATCTGGATTATTGCATATATACCAAACTAACCTCCTCTCATGTATTCTAAATAGAGTGATCAATTTTAAATGGAAGTCAGACTATGTCAGTCCTATACTCAATATCCTCTGGTGCTTTCTTATCTCCATCTAAGTAAAGATCAAAATTCTTTACAAGGGCCTATATAGGGCCTACAGATCCAGTCTCCACTTTCTGTCTGTCCTTATCTCCTCTCACTCACCCCAACATAGCCACAGTTGCTTTCTTGCTATTCCTTGAACACAGCAAGTACACATGTGCCTCAGGGCTTTGCATTTGTTGCCTCTACGTAAACCAGGGGTCAGCAAACTCTTTCTTTAATGTGCCACCTAGTAAAGATTTTCAGTTTTGTGTGCCCTATACAGCTTAAGTTGCAACTACGCAACAGTGCCAAAGTAACACAAAGATAGCCACAGACAATACATAAACAACTGAGCGTGGCCATGTTCCAGTAAAACTTTATTTACAAGAACAGGCTGTGGGCTGGATTTGGCCACTCCCTGGCCTATACTTCTCTTCCCCCAGAGAGTTGCATGTTCCATTCCACATTTTCTTCTTGTCCCTGCCAATTGTCACAAACTGACGTGACAAGGTGACATTGATGTTACCTCATTGAGGTAGACTTCCTTGACTTTTTCCCATAAAATAGGTATAATTTCATCTCCTCTTCCCAACATGCACACACAGCCACCTCCCATCTCCACCCCAATCTCCCTACCCTGCCTTAGTTTTCCCCTTAGCACTAACCACTACCTGAGCCACTATACATTTATGGGTAAGGAACTTTATTTTATTCTTTGCTGTGTCCTGGAGGCATAGGACAGTTCATTGAGGCAGAATGAATCAATAGACTCTGGGCTAGAGGTAGGAGTTCCTTCTGGCTTCAAAATAAGCCAACACAACTCCTTAGCTTGTCACTTAGTCCCTCTGTTTACGAAAGTCTCTTTGAAAAATGGGGAAAAATAAGACATGCTGTAGAGATCAAATCAAATCGTAAATGCCAAAAAAAAAAAAAACTATTGCAAAGTAATAGAAATGTAAGTTTTGTTTGTTAGTTGTTGTACCCTACTCTCTTTTAATCTTCAAATCAAGGAACTTTGAGTAAATCTTTCAGATTCTTTGATCTGAATAACTTAGACAAGTCCACGTTGTAAATAATCAAAGTAATTTCCTCTATATAATAAGTTCCTCTGCTTCAAACTTTATATATGGAGAAAAAAATTAAATCTGCAGGAATAATTTGAAGATTCAATGCACTTTGTTTCCCCTTTCCCCAAACATCCCTTACTAATCTAAATGTCTACTGTAGAGATCAGGCACAGGCCATCATTTGGGCCTCTATTTTATAATTTAAGAACGAAAGGTTATTAAATTTGAATTTAATTAAACCTAGAGTTGTATCATTGACCCACCTGTTTCTCTCAATAATTTGGTTAGCAAGCTATGATTTCTGTTATATTTAAAATGGAAAGATCATATGCCAGAATATTATTGTCTAATGTTTATGACTTCTAGTTTCTTGTGAATTATTTTAATATGCGTTCTTGTTAATTCTAAAGTTATCAAGTTTCAGAAAAGCACAAAGCTCTGCCCTGAAAACCCTCATCTTCTCCCACAGAAAGGCTTGGCATCTCCAGAGAGAGTGGAATGAGTGTTTCCTATGTCTGGAGAGTCAGGGTTCTATTGGCCAGGAAAGTACTTTAGGGGTCAAAGAACTTGGAATGAAGGAGTCGGGCTAACCAAAAATTGGAAGCCAAAATAATTCTGGCAGAGTAAAGCCCATTTTGCCTGCTGCCCTTGAGCATGAATTGTTATGTCCAATTAGCAAACATAGGATCTGGGATTTTCTTGGCTGCCATACAACTCAGATTGCTGCTTTAGTGGCAGCCAAATGATTATCCAGGAGCACATCAGGAAGAAGGACAGAGATCCCCAAAACAGTATAGTTGAAACATTGTCTTTAAAGTGGCAGACACAACGTTTATAGTATTCAAGTGAAACTTTCTCCCATTTCAAACACTAAAATTAATTTCTAACTCGGAGCCCACCATTCATTTTTTTTAATCTGCTGTAGAAAATTAGTCTTGTCACATCAGGTAAGCTAAGATATTTTTCAGCCATTTCCAGTTTTAACCTCAGTCATTTCAAGAAGTTGTTTTTGGTCCCCCTCATAATGCTGCCATGGTAGGGAAAGGGAATGGTGTTGACTTCTCAGCCTTGGTTTGACACGCCAGGTCCTCAGCACAGGTGATGAACCTCCGGCCTTCAAGGACAGAGAGATGCTCTTGGGAAGCTGACTCGGCTCCCTGCAGCTGACAGTTGGCTGAGATGTAGCCATGGACTCACAGCTCTCTAGTGGGGAGCGCCCATCCCATGGCCATGTAATATGACATCCCCTTGTCCAGTTGTAAGACACGAACTGGGGCCAAGGAGCCTTTCTGCAGGCCCCTCAACACTTACTGCAGTGCTATATTCTTACTTGACTGGATGGACCAACTGAGTAGGGTGGGAGATTTCTTCTCGGGGAAGCTGGTAGTTCCCTGGACCTCACCTAGAACAGGAGGCACAGGTTCACTACTCTTGGATCACCGACCTTAAAGGAGGCAAATGGAAAAAGATGAAACTTCAGGGATAGATAATATTATAGGCTGAGTGTTTGTGTCTCCCTTTCCCCACCCAGATGTATATGTTGAAATTCTAACCTCCAATATGAGGGTATTGGGAAGTGGAACCTTTGGGAGGAAACTAGCCCTTATGAATGGGATTCATGCCCTTGTAAAAGGGACCCCGGAGACCTCTCTCACTTTCTTTCCACCATGTGAGGACATGATAAGAAGTTGGCAGTCTGCAGTCTGGAAGAGAGCCCTCACCAGAACCCAACCATGTTGGCACTCTGGCCTTGGACCTCTGGTCTCCAGAACCGTGAGAAATAAATGTCTGCTGTTAATAAGTCACTCCATCTAAGATACTTTGTGACAGTAGCCCAAATAAGACAGATATGTTTGTGAAGTGCCCTTCTCCAACTGTTCATCCCCCGAGGAGGGAGGTTCAAGGTGTAGGTTTCCCCACATTTGTACCTAACTCTTTAACTTTTCTCTTCCTTTCTTCCCTGCCCATATCTGCATGGGGAGGGCAGAAAGAGCAGACAGAATTCTTTTTTTTTAATCAATCACTTTTGTATGCCTCCTAAATTTTTCCATTTTAAATTTAGGCTTAAAAATGAAGACATTGTCTCTCTAGTTTGCCAGAAAGGTTTTCACAATCTGCCAATGGGCCAAAGGGCAAGGAAGGTCGTGGGAGGGATGGACAAAGAGTGAGAGAAAAACCATACTTATCAATGTCTCCATTTCTTTATCCTACTGTGTTACATTATATTCAATATCCTTATAATATTATTATGACTGTCATAAGTTTGTATCAACTATAGAAAGAAGGAAGTCATCAATTTTATTTTTATTTTAAAATATCATCATAAAAATCCTGGATTAGTGACCCACATTCAGCTTGGTTCTATCCTCTATACTTCCAAGAAGGCCACAGTTTTTGTTGCCCTTTAGGAAAAAAAAATGTTGTCATCCAGACTATCTGAAGTCATGCATTCAAGAAAGGCAAAGATGCTATCAGTAGCATAACATCTCACGACTTTGCATTAACAGACCAAGATCCTCTAACATAAATGATCAGACACACCCCTTGCATTGACAGCACAGTCACTTTTGTGTGAGCTCCCGGGCCCAGCTCTTCCACATGGCAATTCTGAACCTGTGCTCCTTTGAAGAATTGAAATCATCCACCTCTAGGACCTTAGTATGCCCCTCTAATTTTTCCCTGGAAAGAGATAAGTAGGGATAAATTTTAGAATTTATGGCAGACGAGCATTATTTCTTTTTCTGTACTTTTCAATTTCTGTCTCCCATTCCATTTTTTGAAACAATATTTTTGAGCTGTTGTTCTAAAACATTTTATGACATTTTTCTGTTAGTTTGTAACATTGTGGAGATGATTAGAAAGATTCTGAATCAGAGTTATAAACAGCATCAATAGCAAATAATCTGTTAATGCAGCTTGACTTTGTCTTTCCTCCTAGGTTTAATAAACCACTCACTACGAGTTTGTTATCTTTTCTTCAAGTTTTCATTGTGTTTCATTTCAATTCACTTATCCAAGTTTTTAGTTGATTTTCTACACAAGTACTGGAAGAAATATCAGTCCTCTTAACATCTTATTGCCACCACCTTTGTGATCTTCTTTTTTTGGCATTGACTTTTTACTTGTTTTTGTTTGTTTGTTTGGTTGGCTAGTTGTTTTTTTTTTATTTTAATCAGTGACTTTTCTAGATCAGTAATTTTGAAGATGTCACATGGACTCCTAGTGCTTCCAATCCAAACAACCAGAAAATTCAACTGACCATAACAATACTAAGATTCAACATCATAACTGGTCATCACAATGATCATGGTGATGTAGCTGTGGTGGTACCTGATGCTTATGTCCTCAAGAACCCTCTTTTAATGAATCTACTCTAGGTGCCAGCACAGCAAACCCAAACTTGCTTTTAGGCTGGTTTCCTACCAGCTGTCATATCCTACCCTCAGTGGCTCAGTTCCTCTGTCCTATTTCACTCCAGTTTGTGAAACCTGTTATACTCCTAGAATTACTAGTGGTGGAAGTTGTTTGGTTGCAGTTATAAACACACTCATTCTACTAACAGTCTACAGCAGTATTGAAAATGTCCAGAATTCTTTCAGTCTCTTTCTATTTTTTAATCACTAAGGATGAAGGAAATGAAAATAATTTCCTTGTTGTTCAGGAGTTCCTCTGCTCATGCAGCTTATTTCTCTCACCTGGAATAGAAATGCATTTTAATTCCTAAAATATGCATGTTTAATAAGCACATTGTCATTATACTTGAAAACTAGAAACTCATAACAATAGAAGTCACAACACTCCAATGAAGCCTGAGAAGAACACATAATAAAACTGTGATATAATTAAAAATTTACTTCTGTCTCCTAAGGCACAATATAGAGTGGTTTTATTCATACTCATAACTTACACAGTCCAATTGCAATTACTAATATTGAGTTCAGACAATATATCAGAAGTAGCAGTTATCAAAATGCCTTCCCATTGAAAGTTGCAAGTAGGATCCCTACCCTCTACCTCTAAAATCGAACATTTTCCCTCTCCCCAAGCACATTAACACAATTCTTCTTTTATCAGATTATCTCACTCCTTCTTACAAGCCATTTCCAGGCTGTTTTGGGGTTTTGTTTTTTTAATGTGGAAAGTTCTGCTATTCCCAGAAACCCAAGCTCAGCATTCTACAAATAGCTAAAATTTTATGTCCTCAATGAAGCTTTTCTTGATGGGTTGAAAGAGAAGTAGCTGTTTCTTTCTATTTTATTTTGCCTCCATGTGTACTTCTCTGAACTTGCCATTCCTCAAACTATATTACATACTTTGATATTTATGTGTTTGTTCATGCTTAATCACTTTAGCCTGAGGGCGGCTGTTTATGTCAGTTTACTATTTTATGTTTGAAATTCTGTTGTCTAAATTCTGTTGTCTAAATTCTGTTGGACAGAGTTTAATGATTTTTGTGAAATGCCTACCAGAGGGCTTCCTCCAAATATATTCTTAATAAATGTGTTTTTGTTGCAAGTATAGCAAGATAGCTGGTGGTTTATTTGCTTTTTGCTAATTAGATGTTTTCAAATGTTCACTGTGTGCATATTCAGCTTTATTCATGTATTTTTGGAGGCACAAGGACACCAGCTAAGCACCAGTCTGATCAGAGAGAAGACATATATGTTCTATCCTAGTAGCATTTTCCAGGAAAGCAGCCTAACAGCAAAGGGTGTCATGGGAGAGAGTAAACTCAATGCTCACCTTGGTTCACGACCACATCAGGCTTCTCCCTGCTGCCTGGGTGAAGGTTCACCCTGAGCTGCCAGACCCACTTCCCTCTGCAAGTTGCATGGTCTCTGACGTGTGTCCACATAACAAATATAGGGGGGCTATATCCATCCTGATGGCACCAATTCTTCCATGTCAGTGAAGGAGAAATGATCCAAATAACTAGCTGTCATGTGGACGTTTCCACATGGATGCCACACAGGTACTCCTAATTCAACTTCTCTAAAACGAAGCTGCTCATCTCTTCCCTTGAACAAGCTCCTTTTCTTACGTTCTCTCCCTCAGAGAAGACCACCACTATCCACCTCTCACCAGCACATCCAGTTACTCACCAAGCTCCAGGACTCTATATCCTCAACAGCTCTGGGTCTGTTTCCTCCTCCCTCCCCACTGCGTCTCTCATCCTAGTTTGGGCCCTTGTTGTTTTCACTTAGATTATTGCAGTGTTGAGTTCACCATCTTTTTATCTCTAGCATGGAATTTCCTTTTGCTACTCAAGGATTATTTTCCAAAATAAAAATCTAATCATGTTATGTATTTATTCCGAGCTCTTTATGTCTCTGCACTCCCTGTCTCCAAGATGAGATTTTTACCCTCTATCTCTTCACCACCTGGTCCCCGCCTGCTTCTCCGGTTCTCTCTTATCACTACTCACCTTGCATTTTACTTTCCAGGAATATGGAAACTGTCTTCTTTTCCCCAGCCCTGCTTTTGCTTGTGCTTGGAACATACCTTCCTTCTGATCATCCTGTGAATCCAAATTATGTCATCTGTTCTATGACGTCTCTGTCATTTCCTCAAAAAGACTGGATGTCTAGTCACCCAGGCCCACTCTTATTTTTGTTTTGTAACTTTTTATAGGACTGCGGAACAACTCCAAGTTATAGCATTCATTCCCTAGTTTGCAATGTGAATGGTCCCCTGGAGTTAATGCAGTACACGGCATGTATGTCAGCAGAGGATGGCTTTGCATGCCTGCCTCTCTGCTAGACTGTAATCTCTTAAAGGACAAGAATTTACCTTTAATGGCTTTATTTCCAATAGCTAGCACCAGTGTCTGACAAGATGTTCTGTTAAATGCATAGTGGATATCTATTTATCTGTCTACATATGTATGTATGCATCTATCATCTATCTGTCCACACATAGGCACACATAAACACTCCCCTAAAAAATAATTGTCCTTCCTCCTAAGGAATGTCAGCATAAAATACACAGGCACATATTAAAACTTCAATGCAATTCAATCCAATTAGATTAAGTCCATCCAAATTAAGTTAATCCAATTAAATTTCCTTCAGTAATTTCATAGTTTAAAGTTCAAATGATTAGAGGATTATGTCAGAGTTTGTAAGAAAATTCCATTTTCATTTCTAAAAGTTTTTAAATTAATGAATTTTATTTTTCAGAGCAGTTGTAGGTTTACAGAAAAATTGAACAGAAGGTACATAGCTTCCACATATACCCTGTGCCCACTACCCGCCCTTCCCCTGCTATCAGCATCTAGCACCAGAGTACATTTGTTACAACTGCTGAACCTACACTGGCACATCATTATCCCACAAAGTCCATAGTTTGCAGCAGTGTTTTACATTAGTGTTCACTCGTAGGCTGGACACTCTATGGGCTTTGATAAATGACCTGTATCTACTGTCTTGCAGAATATTTTCACTGACCTATTTTCATTTGTTTTAAATTGCTGAATTCAAAGTCTTATTACTTTCAATTTTTTTTTCCTGAATGTTTTTCTAAATAGTGGATACATTCTAGTTTCCTTGAAGTCTTTTTTTCTATCTCTTACTAAGAAGATGTCTCCAACGATGCCACTGTAAACCTGTGTGAGAGTGGTTGTGAGATAGACAATTGCCCCCAGATCTCCACTTACAGCTGGTTGGGACTCTCTCCACTGTCTGGCTTCTTCGATGACTGTAGGTAAAGGCGACACCAGTCTCCCTGGTAGCTTTCTTAGTTTAACTTGTCTATTATTTTCATTCTTGCCTTTTCAAAAGCTACATTATATTTTCTATTATAATTTAAAAATTATAAAAATAATTGAAGCTAACATTAGAAAGTTTAGATAATAGATACAAGATACACAAATGTAAACCAAAGTAACCTGCAATATTCAGTGATAAACATGTTAACATTTTGATTTATTTCCTTCTAGTCTTTTTCCTATCTATGTGTGCACACAGGCACATGTATACTAAACATATTATATAGATACATACATTTGAGTCATACTATCTAAATAATTTTTCATTCTGCTTTTTGATGAAACATATAGTAAGCATTTTCTTATGATCATCAAAATTCTTGGAAAATAACTTATTATATTCCATTGCATGTACCACGATTCATTTAACCCATTTGTATTACTTAGCATTTAAGTTTTTTTAAATATATTTTTGCCAGTATGAATACATTCTTGGACATAAATTTTTATTTGCAATGATGCTTATTTAGATTTCTAGAAGAGCACTAGTGGCCAGCTACATTAACTCTATGTAGTAATTCTTCTACCTACCCTGCCTGAGCAAAGTCTTTTTGGGAATATTTGCAGTCTTTAGGGTCTTTACATCATTCACAGAAAAGAGTGAAAGAGAAAGGAAAAGAAGCACTATCTTTGGTAGTGCAACAGGGTTCAAGTCCCAGTTCAAACCCTTACAGACTGTGTGAACTTGGACAAGTTACTCAACATCTCTCTTAGTTTCTTTATTTGTAAAATTGGGATAATAGTAGTTCCTTTGTAGGGCTCTTTCTGGGAGGATAAATATACTAAATGTATGATGTATTTTAAAATGTGTTTAGGTACTGGTGTAGTTGAATTATAACTTTAAGGCTTGAGTACTCCAGTGAGAATTCTCTCTTTAGCATTCCATGAGGATGAAATTGACCCAGGATGTTGTAACACCTGCAGAGTATTTTTAGCCTATTTGGGATCACATTTACTATCCTAAAACAAAGTCATTTAGATCTAGATTTCTAATCTTATTTCTCGTTGGAATTCCATTATCGAAAGCTCTTTCCGCTCGCTACCCACGTGATCGGTAGACAATGATATGAACTCCTTGGTACAGGTCAAAAGATGAATTAAATCAAAGAAGAACACAGAGTTAGTGTAATTAAAAGAGTTCATAATCTTTTCCATTTTTTTTCTTTGTACATAGCAGATGGAAGTTCCTAGATTAACGGATTAAGGGTATATAATCAGATTCAGAAAACTCTATTACTAACTACTTGGGTCAGATTTAAAACTTTTTTTTTTAGTTTCAAATTTTAATATAATTTCTTACTTACAGAAAAGTTGGAAAAAATATTACAGGGAACTCTATTATTTCCTCTTCCCAGGTTCAACAATTCTTAACATGTTGCCCCATATATTTAAGCATTTGTTCTCTTTCTTCTTTTTAGGCACAAATACTTCAGTATGTATTTCCTAAGAACTGTCTCTTACACAACCAAAGTACTTCCTTCAAAACCAGAATATGTAACATTGATACAATATTATCATCTGATTCACAGTTTTTATTCAAATTTCACAATTTGTTCTAATAGTATCCTAATAGCTTTTTTTTTTTTTTCTGGTTCAGGATATAATTAGAATCACAGGTTGTCTTACTTGTCTCTTTAGTTTTGTTTAATTTGAAACAGCCATTCTTTTTCTTTCATGATCATGATGTTTTTGAATAGTAAAGCCAGTAATTTTGTAGAATATTGTTCAGTTTGGATTTCTTTGATATTTCCTCACAATTTTCTTCAGATTCGTATTTTTTATTATTAAAAATACCATAGAACTGACATTGTGTCTTTTTCAGGATATCATATCAGGAAGTACATGTGTCAATTTGTTTCACTATTAGTGACATTA
This sequence comes from Eulemur rufifrons, assembly GCF_041146395.1. Classification (NCBI taxonomy): domain Eukaryota; kingdom Metazoa; phylum Chordata; class Mammalia; order Primates; family Lemuridae; genus Eulemur; species Eulemur rufifrons. Next base: position 92,650,151 of record NC_090997.1, on the reverse strand, counting down.
ACTTTCATTATGTAAATAAATTTATGTTTATTAAGCAAATCTGCTGTAAAGGTTCTATTTTTCTGTTTTAGTAATTAATAAATGATTTGTGGGAGATTACTCTGAAACTATGTAGATATCTTCTTGTTCATCAAACATGATTTCATCCACTAATTTTAATATCCATTAAAGTGGATACTCAGTCTTTTTTTTTTTTTTAACATGTCTTTATTATTATTTTAACACTTTTTTTACTTCCTGGCACAACAAAATGTTCCAGGCTTATTTTATAGTTTCCCTGCCCCAGCTCTGGCCTCAGCCATTTCCTTAAGGATCCCTGGTGCCTTTTAGTGAACAATGGTATTTAGAAACAGTTCTGAGTGTTTGATGTACTCATTGCTATTGTGGTTTTTTTGCTAAGAAATGTACACACACACACATGTGTTTATAACTCTTTCTATCAAATACTCTATGTATTATATAATATACAATTATTTATAATGAATTCATGCTGATACGTCTAATTCCAAACAATACCACAAGGATCACAAAATTTTTAAAAGGTAGAATAGGTGGGACTGGACATTAATTCTTTGGGGAGAAGACAGAGGAAGAAATCAAGGGTGACTGTAAGTTGGCATGCGCAAGAGCTCAATATATAATGTTTTGTGTACCAATGTTTTTTGTTGTATGTGCCAAACCTACTAATAAAACCTAAGATTGCATTACTTTCTTAGCAGCTGTATCATAGTGTTCCTGCATATTGATCTTGTGGTCAAATAAAACTCAAGGTCTTTCCATATTAACTGGTGTTGAGCAAGGTCTCCTACCTCTCTCCTTAAGAATTTAATTTTTTAAAACTGTGCACCATGTATGCCTGTGAAATTTTGTCTTGTTAATATTAGACCATCATTCATCTTTTTCAAACCCCTTTGACCATGGTTTAGCTAATATATTAGTTTTGTCCTTAAAAATTATATAAAGGTTTTATAACATGCCATCTATGCTGATCTTTCCAGCAGATAACACAGAAAGTCAGGAAGACAAAGCTGCAGTAAGCTGTTGTTGTTGGTGGTGGTGGTGATAAACCTGGAATCGTATCTGGAATTCTGGTCATTTCTTACGACAGTGTTATATGTTATGACTTAGACAACTGGGAGTCAGGTCACCAAATTCTAAAAAAAAAAAAAAAAAAAGTAGAAGTAAGACCTGTGACTCCAGATCTGTAAAAAGACAAGAGAATCTAGAATCCAGCTCCTTGATGGGTCCCATGAAGCCTGAAAAGGACCAATCATACATCAGTTCCATCCTTGGCCCTCTGTTCTTCTCAGTTCACGTATTCTTCCTAGGTCATCTAATCCACTTCCATGGCTTTAGATTCTCCAACTACTGTCCTATAGCAGGGACTGATAGCTATTCTGACTTCCAAAATAATAGAATTCTAGCTGTTTCATGTCAAGCAAGCTAGGAATTGCATTTCCTGATTCCACTGCAGTAGATATGGACATGCAGTAGTTCTCAGTTGTGGAACATAATTAGAAATATGTGAAACTTCCCCCTCACTTGCTTAAGAGGAAATCTCTGGCCTCAAACTTCTACTCTTCTCTCCAAGTATAGACACTAGAGAAACCCCATGTTGAACATGGTAAACCTACCATCAACCTGGATCCCTGAATAACCGCGTGGAGGAGAGCCAACTGCCAATGGAAATATCTATGCTAGAATTTTATGTGAGTAAGAAACACCTTCCATTTTGTCTAAGCAATGACATTTCTTGTGTCTCTCCTGAGTACCTTTCCCATATATCCAACTGCCCACTAGATATTTCCACTTTTGCATCTCACGGTTACCTTAAATCTAACTTATTTCTCTTTGGATTTTCTTCTCCTTTCAGGCACTATTGTCTTCCTAAATGCAGAAATTTTGGAGTTCTTATTAACTATCCCCTTTCCCTTTTGACTGTATCTAATCTGAACAACTTGGTTATGACTTCTTTATTTCTCACCTATCCAATCTTTCCTCTCCATTCTCTTGTTTACTGCTTTAGACTAAGTCCTAGTCGTCTGAGGCGGAGATTAATACAACAATGCAATAACTCATTTTCTGGTTTCTATTCTTGCTCCCAGCCAATTCATTCTTGCCTATGGTTGTATATAGACTAGCTCAATGATCTCTTCTGAAAAATAAAGATGCCAACAGTTTATATCTTAAGGAGTTTTGTGAGAATTAATTGAAATTATGCATGCCAAGCATTTAGCATGGTGCCTTAGATGTGTTAGCTATCATTAATACTATTATTAGCATTTTAACTATGTTAAATATTAGCTGTTATTATACTATTATTAGCATTTTTATGTCATAACTCTTCTTAAAATTCCTTAATAGATTATAGGATAAAGTCAAATTCCTTGGTGAGATGGCTAATGCACTGTAATCTGGTCCTCACCTAGCTCTCCAGACGTATCTCTTGCTGTTGTCCCCTTCACAGCCTGTGTGTAGGTTTATTGAAATATCTATAGTTCCCTCAAGATGCCAAACTCTTCCATACTACTTTGAATATGTTGATCCCGCTGTGTGAAACACCCTGTTTCGTTGTCTTTCTCTTACCATTATTATCCATTCATTTTTCAAATCTCAGCTCATATATTACCTCCTTTAAGAACTGTCCATGTTGCTTTCTGATGTAGTTTAGGTGCATGTTCTATTTGCTTCCAGAATATCCTGTTTTCCTTTATTGTGGTTGTTAGGATAATGTTTGATAAATGTTATTTAACAGTAGATATGTTTTTGGTGTTTGCTTGGCTCATCTTGTTTTCTTTGGGAATTATCCTGACTTGGCGAGCTTCAGTGGCATTATTTGCACAAATCTTCATCATGTTTATCATATCTTTTTGGAACATGTTCAGAGACTGGACTCAGGCAACTTTATATATCTATTGAACATTTGAGTTAAGGAACGAAACTGTGGCTGGTTAATATGGGTGCTAGACTTATAAAGCATAGAGATTTGAGGCCAGAGTCCATGCTTTAGAAAGGAAAAAAGAAAAAGCTTACACCTATAAAACCACAGACAGAATATAGAAAAACAGAAATAATAAATAAGCAGAGAAAGTGGATCATCAGAGAGGAGAATAGAATTGATGCTTAGAGAGAAATGGAACAGAAACCATTCAACCTGACTGAGCAAGAGAGCAGCTGTCTCGTGAATTTAAGCTTGGATTTATTCACTTAGGTTGGAAAATCTTTGTAAATGATGGAGAAAACAACCAAGTTTCCATAGTAATTTATCTTATTTTTTAACTATAAAAATTTATAATAATAAATGATAATCCAAATGATAGTGATTAATAAGGTAAGCCATAGGAATTGTGATGCTGGTCTCACTTGTGCACATATTTATCTTTAAAAATTAAAAATAAGCTGAAATAAAAAAATTAAAAATACCTGAAGTTCATTTCATTTTTGACTGAGACTAAGATTTTCTTATAGTTACTCAGTCCAGAATGTCAATGACTGATAACTAATGGCCATATATAAATCAATTCTTCCTGTAGCCAGCATAGAATGACAAAAGTAGGAAGCTGCAAAAGTGTTTTGGGGGTTTCAATTATTATTATTGGATAAATTATAAATTAAGAAACTAGCCTTCTGAAGATTAGCCTTACAAATTTTTTGAGGACTCAAGTCCAATATTCCAGGGAATGTGTTTTCTTTTATGTTTGTTTATGATGTGGTTTGAAGCTTATTGTATCTTTTCTTTGTTTTTCTAACTCCTTTTCCTTTCAGCTCAGTTTTTTTTTTTTTTACACACAGAGTTGTATGTTTCTGGAAAAATTAAATTCATATAAATTCTAAAACATAGGGACCGAATAACCAAAAATTTAAGGGTTATTTGGAGGGGATTCTGCAAAAAAAACATTGAATGAGTCATCAGTAGACCAATGTTCTAGACTCAGTTCTGCCAGTATTTAACTATATAACCTTGGGAAAGTCAGTTGACAGAAGTTCTCCTCCCTTCAGTTATCTTGTCTCTACTGTAAGGATCATAATCTCTTTCCTGCTTATCTTGGAGTTGTAACCATCAAATGTGTACTTTGAAAAAGCTACGGATTTATATACAACAAAGCCTTATTAATACCCTACAGTAGAATATTGGATGGGGTTGACTGGAGTAATTTGTCAGTCCAAAGATGTTATACTACAAGTCACTGATTTTGTCTACACAAGAAAGAATGTTTCCAATTATATGCCATAGTTGTTGAGAACATAGGCTGTTAATTTTCTCAACTGTAAAATGGGATTTAATAATTATATAAGCAAATGGGATTGTAAAGAACTCAGCACAAATCCTGGCACAAAATAAAGGCTCAGAGAAAATTCGGTATAGACATGAATGTTAGCTCTGCCCTTTGACCCCGAATGGACTTTGGAGAAGGGAATTATTGATAAGAAGTGTGAGGCTGACCAGGTGTAGAAATATGGTCCCAGGTGTAGAGTTTCACAGCAAGTCATCTCTTCGCATTCCTATAACACCCCAAGTATGCAAAGATCTGGTTCCTTGCATTTCTCTCCTGGGAAATGGGTTATTCTTGGTCATTAATTCCTGCTAGATGTCAGTCAATCCAATGGCATTTTCCTGGCCCCCATTTTCCCAAAATATTTTAGATACAGCAAGTTTAAACCAATGTTTTGATTAAACATTGTACAACCAATCCAGTATAAATTTAGAAAACATTTAACTAGCCCTACCTAGTTTATTTAAAGTCTTTCTGCAAATATGTACAGAAAGCTATCATCAAAACCACACCTATGTCTTACTAGAGTGGTATATAAAGTGTATGATTATATTAGATGTGGATATAGCATTATATGGCAGTGTACAAGAAATGCATGGAAAAAGTAATGAAAACTTTGTGCATGACGAACACTGCTCTACAGACAAACATTATCTTAAATGGACTGGTGACATTAGTTCGGAAGGATAATTTTAACTTTCTTCAACTCTCTAGACTGTTATTAATTTTGGCTATTGTTCTGAATACATTCATAATCACCTATAAGACGTAAATGTCATGAGTATAGTAGAGGGCGGGATGTCATAGCTGTCATTGAGAAGACAACCCCAGTGCAGCAAAGATAATAATGAACCACACACACTGGTGATGTAATAAGCAGAGACAGTATACTGTAACAATAACACAACAACAATGTAATATTATGTGCATTTTCAGAAAACAAGGAGAAATAACTCCTTTGTAATGAAACTGAGCATGCAACCTTGAGGTTTACTAATTGTTATTGTCTTAAACTAAAATATACAGTTTTTTTTCCCTTAAAATCAAATCTCGAAAAAGCCTCAATTCATTTATAGAATGCATAGAGTACCAGGTTTGTACTGGCACAAAAGATGTTGACGGGAACTAGTGGCGACAGGACAAAGAAGAGATTCAAATTTAAATTAGAGTTTTAGAAGATTGTCTGTGGATCTCCTATATTTGAAATGCCATTTCCTGGTTAAATGCATTTTAAAAGCTGTTATGTTTCTAAATTTGATATATGATTTAAACACTAACCTATGTTGGTGTTTAATTTTAATTATAGTTTTTCTTTTTACAGTAAAGAATAAATTAAAAGGAAAAATGGTGTAATACAGAAGTATTACCTTTAGATGAATTACCTGTGCCATTCTTTTGGTTTGAAATGCTCTAGCATTTAGACAAAGTCTCCTTTAGGAAACACTACAGGATTAAATGCTGGCTATACGTTTGTTTTAAGTGCTGCAAAATACAACTCCTTACACCTACTATAAGCTAAATGTTTTCATTAACTTCTAATGCTCATTCCTGGGTAACTCTTTAGGATTCAAAGCCAGGTGAGGAAGTGGCCCTATGAAAAATCACTGAGTGCAAATATGTGAAAGGACATTTGGGATTTATAGAAAAATGATTGCCTAAAGCAGCTTAACCATGCAGGGTAGAGATTTTAAAGTATAGCAGTTTTTTAGTAAATTAGGTGGGAATATTTTTCCCTATTTCTCTAATTCCACTTTTGTTAACGTACATAACAGATCCTGATGTTGGTGGTTCCCAAACTTTAATATTTATAACAATCCCCTGACTTCTGTATTAAAACGACATACTCCCAAATTCTAAATCTCCCCCCTGCCCAGTAGGTCTGGGATGGGCTCCGGGATCTGCAGTTTTAACAAGACCTCAGGTGATTTTGATGTATTTGGTCCAGCCACCGTATCTGAGAAACACCGAAAATTTAGAAATAATTATGAAAGGAAAAAAAGTTTGTGTTGTAAGTTATGCATCTCAAATTTTAATATATATCTAGCAGCTCATAAACATGCAGTACAGGATAGAAAAAAATATCTTTTGGTATCTTCTAAAACCTTGTAATCAGTTAACAATATTAGGTTTGAGTCCCTGTGCACCCAGTTGTAAATTTTGTGTATCACTTCTTTGAGATTTGATTCTTTGTTGTTAAATGAATGTGTGTGTGTCTCTGTGTGTGTATAGACTTGGTTATTTCTAATGTGCCTTCCTATCCTAGGTGATTCTGTGCTTCTGCACTTCTGCTTTCCTTGGCTCCTGGGTTGGGTTTCATGTGAATATAAAACCACCTCCTAGAAGCACTTTACAAGAGCAGAGTGGAAGTAGATGTTCTTCTCAATTTCCATAAAATCAATTTTCACATCTGTTAGATGGAGATAATGACAGCTTTCATGACAATTATATGGATATATACACACACATACATACATAGTACTTAATATCTAAGTTAGCACTAATTATTTGCTATTATTATTCACAAGTCATAGCATCGTGACTTTTCCTTCCTTGGAAAGGTAGAATTTGGAAGAATGAAAACATGGTGGGTCTGACAGTTTTATTTATTAGTGGGAGTATGGAAAATAAAAAAGAAAGTTACAGAATCACCGAAGGGCAGAACGTGTCTTGAATTTCATCAGTGAGCAAATATACTTGTGCTACATAAAATGAATTCTATGTCATTTATTATTTATAAATTTACATGATATTTGAGTAAAATCACTAAGACATCATGTGACCTTCTGTTTTCTCCATTTCTAGGCATTCAAAAAGGCTTTCGGTGCCTTCTAAAAAAATTAAAACTGCTGGAATTATTTAATGTAAACATGAACTTGAATGGAATAGCATAACAACTTATATCTGCTGAAGCATCTGTCAATGAGTTTCATGCTTCACTAACCCATAAAAGAGGAAGATAAAAGTCCTTTGATTTTTCTGCTTTCCAACCCTGGAACAGAGTGTCCCTGACTTTAAAATGGATGATCTCCAAAAAGGGAAAAGTGAAAAGATAGCTTGACATACTATTAACTGCTAGTATTTTTAGTATTTCAAAAAATCACTGCATATATCCTTTCACTGAAATATGCAACTATGACATTTCCAAGAAGTGATGGTGTGTGGTGTTAAGGACAACGAAAGGGAGTTTGCCACAGGGATCTGATACTCCCACATGTTCTGTCTGGAGGAGAAAGTTTTCTGAGGCCACATATGGTGTCAGCTGCTCCCTAATGTGAGACAGACATGAAAAAGCTTGTTATTTTTCACCAATGCTATAACTTACGAATAATATCATATAACAAATAGAGCTAACTTAGATACTAGTACTATATATGTATGTGTGTATATGTCCATATAATTGTCATCATAACTGACTTTGGCTCCATCTTACAGATGTGAAACTTAGCCATTAAGAAATTAAATCCCTTGCACGAAGTGACATAGCTAGTACGTGACAAAGCTGGGATTCAAACCCATGCGATGTGACTCCAGAGTCTATGTTCTTAACCAGTATATAACACCACCTCTCAATGTAAAATCAGCTGTCCTGTTGAGTAGTACACACCTGGGGAGGCTGTACAGTTAATCCGTCTATATTGGCATTACTGAGAACATTATTGGATTTTCTTGAACGTGATTAATTGCTGATACATCACAAGCTCATCCAAACAGGGAGTGAAATCCCCCCAGCAGTTCCGTCTGGCAACATGCAAAGGAAATGAGCTGGCCCTCTGGCTAGACACAGCCCACAGACAAGCTTGGTTTGGTCTGTGGCTTTGGCCTTTACAGGGTGTTACATTTTAATTAGTTACCAAAATAAACACAATGAAATTTAAAAGCCTTATATGCTATTCTAAATTTCTGTTCTCTCGGAAAATTGGAGCCTTTACGTTCTGCTTGTTTTGCCAGTTTCCCACCGTCTTGTCTCCCAGAAATGGGCTGTGGTTGCTTTTGCCACATCTGCATTCATTCCACTTCATTTGTGCATTTTCTCTGTCTGGCCTCTCAACCATTGCATTTCTTGGTACTTTAATAAACACATTGTTTTCAAGGAGTAAATGCAAATAAAACAATTATCGAAATGTGCTAAGGGGAATTTCAGACGGGTGTCTTTTAGGTTAGAAGGGCATTTAATCCTATTCATATCCATGAGGAGTTAAAGGATAAATGCAGAGCATTATTATGAGCAAAAGGAACTAAGAGATTAAAACCATGGAAACATAAAAGTTAATTCTGGCCCTTCCGCCATTTTCTGTGAGCCTCAAGCAAGTTCCTCAACTTTCATAAAGGGCAGCATATTTTCTGAATTGTGATTATTATTCACACTAGAAAATAAAGAAAACAAAAGTTTTCATGCCATGGTCAATGTGTACTATTCCAGGGAAGATCAAAATGTCAGAAGAATGAATAGAAAAAAAATTCCATAACAATATCACAAATCCCTCTTTCTCCAAGGATGAAAAGTCACTGATTCTCCAAAAAATAGTACCCATCAAACAGAGTAATCACAAGAGTAGACAGTAATTTTATAATGTTTGTTGGATAAGGAATGCATAAATGTGTTTCTCTAATGTGCTGCTGCTATTTTTCTTATGATTAGAAATGTGTTCACCAAGAACTAGCCCATATAAAATTCAATAGCCAAACATGCTTTAGACTGTGTCTTTATAATGTTTGCTTTTATTCGTGTTACATGTGAACCACTTTATGCCTTGTTTTATATGCAATGTTAGGATTTGTGGAACCGTACACCCAAACCTCCGGTTAGTTAGTTATTGGTTCATTCCTATGTTCATTTGCAAGGTATTTAACCAGTCTCTACTGCATGCCAGGTTATTGGCTTGTCATTATAATGTATAACCTGACCAGGGACATGGTTGGAACGGCGAGGGATTTTCAAAGTTATTATGATGGATGCTATATGTGCTCATTGTTATATTTTGAAGTTTGAATGCTGTCCCAATTCCTGATATTAATGAAGAAATATTCCCTCATGTTTAAGTTCCAAAATTACTAGCAAAGTAGCAGACATCCCAGATATATGTTGTCTTCAACATTGTTTGTGAACCAAGCTAGGAGAAGTGTCTACATCGTAGTTTAGTATCAGTCTGCTGACACTGAAAGGAAAGGGGTGATGGGATTTTAATGAATTAATTATTTTTCTTTATGAAAAATTGCCAGTTCCCCCACCCCATCCCTATCATTCTTCAAAATCTTTTTCAGAACCTTTGAAATTCTGTTGCATTCCTTTTGGCAAATTGTCTGGGCCATGTTGCCTTGGCCTACCTCCTTCCCCTTTCTTTCAACTTTACCCTTACTTTACCTGCCTCGTTAGAGAAGCGTTTTAAAGTCAAACATGCCAAGGATTCTCTCATACAAGATATAGATGACATCAGTGATTAAGGTTTTAGAATATCTTCAGTACATTCACCTAGATTAAAAAGGGTAATCTATGATTTTATTTAGATCTTTTAAGGTTCCAGAATTATAATTCAGACATAGCCTGTAAGCAATTCTTTACAAGCCTGCTTCCTTTCCTTCCTAACATAAAAGCACAGTGAACAGCGTCTTGGCCACTTGGCCACTGAGCAATTGCAACAGCTTCCAGTTGAGACTACCAGCCAGAAGCCTGTTAATACCCTATTGAGAACAATTTATATTAACTAAGTCGCAAGGAAGACACATGAAGGAAAAGGTTAACCCTGCCAAATGGGTGTCTTCAGTGAATTAAATGAAAACCATAGTTTACTCATTTCCCCAGAATCCTGGGTGAAAATTAGAAATATAAGCTACATTGATTAGAAGTATTTTTGGATTTTTTTTCTTTTCACTCTATGGATTAGCACGTACTCCTTTGAAAACTCTTCTCTACTTTTATTTCACCATAAAAGAGTTTATTCTCTGATTCTGAATGTACCTGGCTGGCATGATTGACATGCATATGTGTACGTAAGTAGGGGCTAGAGTTGAGGGGAGTGGAGTCCCAAAGAGAAGGAAATCAAAACAGCTCTAAAGGTCTCTTTTTTTAACCACTCCAACCAGTGAAATATATATTTTATTAGTTATTTACCAAACTCTATTTGTTTATACATCTGCTTCCTTTCCTTCCTAATGTTCAACTGCAGTAAACAACATCTAGGCCACTTGTACACCGAACACTTGCAACAGGTTCCAATTGAAACTACCAGGGAGAAGCCCATTAATACCCTAATGAGAACAATTTGTATTAATTAGATTGTGCTATCCACTTAATAGGTTCAGTTCCATCAAAGTCTATATAGTTGAAATTCTTAGAATGCAGAAACATGTTTTTTGTAGGGATTTGTTTCCTTTTCCCTGAGAAAGAAAAATGTAGATAATTCACAGCATGTTGTCATCATCTTCAACCTTTGTGAGCACATTTGTGTAAGGATATTGATCCAAGCCTTGGAAATACACAAATACATGAGAGTAGTAGAAGGCATCATCTGTTTTTGCTTTGTTTTTCAACCACCAAGGAGCTTACAATTTACATGAGGAAACAGATCATATGCATATACAGATAATTAACTATATGTATGGTAAACGGTGTAGACAATAATGATGTAGGACAGGGTGGGATAAAAAGCAGATATGAACAGTTCCATGGAAATTGTTAGCATTTTAAGTTCGCTGTGGCTTAATGCTCTCCTAAGGCTTAATATCAACCAGAAAAATGACTATTCAAAAGAATTGAAGAAAGTACAATGGATGGAAAACACATTGAATTTCTTTCCTCTCAATTTCTCTACCAGGGATCTGACTATTTCCTTTGGCCTAACAACCGGACTGTTTCCTGGATCTCCGGCTCCCAATCCGGTCGGGTGGCTTAAGCCACTCACCTGTGGCTCTTTACATTGCCCCAAAATTGCTTTAGGATAAGGTTCAGCAAACTTTTTCTATACAGAGCCAGATAGTAAATATTTAAGACTTTGCAAGCCAGGTGGTTTTTGTCATAACTACTCACTTATACAACTGTAGCACAAAAGCAGCCATGTAACAAATGAGGATGGTCAGATTCTAATAAAACTTTATTTATGGACACTGAAATTAGAATTTCATATAATTTTCATGCATCATGAAATATTGTTCTTTACTTGATTTTTCACACTCACTTAAAAATATAAAAACCACTCTTAGCTTGTGGGCTGTACAAAAATAGATATCTGGGAATGCATGTCACTTTTCAACTTATGTTGACTATTAGAATTCTACTGCTCTAAGTTCATGCTGTTTTCTTCCATTTACCAAATGCTTTTGCAGCAATAAAGTCAATTATAATTTCAGATTTAACATCCTTTTGTTAAGCAAATAATGTAAAAAGGCTTTTTACAAGTTATGTAAAAAGGCTTTGTTTTACTAGATAAAAAACACTTTGGGAACGACTCATCTCTATGTGCAAAACCCAAAGAATCCATAATTTACTGTGTGAACTACTGTTGAAAACTTTGCTTTCATTGCTAACTCTGGACATGAATAAAGCCATACAAATGTCTTCTTTTATCAGTCAAAATCCCATTTTTGGTCTAGCCACAGCTAGTTCTATAAAGGAGACAAGTCCAACTGAAACTTTAATGGTAAAATAATAAATACTTATTAATTATTTTATTTAGTGAATTATAAATAAATACATATTAATTAAACATATGTTACTGTTAAATTTGCCAACCACTTCGTATCAATAAATAATATTAAGCATGAAAACTGTCATTGCCTGGTACATGTGGAAAGAAATAAAGACTTACTAAATGAGAAGAAGCAAGGGCTACTGATTCAGAGCTTGTTATAGTGAAGGCATCCGCGACTATCACTTGTGTTTTAGCAGAGACTCAAAGGGAGGCAGAGGAGCGGGAAAGCTTTATAGTGGAAGAAAGGGAAGTCTTCAACTGTGCCCTGATTGGAGGCTGTTAGCAGGAGAAAGCTGTCAGAGGGCTAACTGGAAGCAGGGCATTCATATGATTGGCTAGGGGAGCATATTTGGCTTTCTCTAGCTGGTCCTAAGCTGGAAGCCAGGATAAAGATTAGGGAAGCTATCAAGTCATTAATCAAGTCCTGGACATTTTGGGCTGATTATTACAGAGGCTATTGTTTGACTTCCTGAGCTAGTTGCTAGATATAGCAGTCTGACTTCCTACAAAGTATGATTTACAGATGGCAGACTAGATTCCTGGATAGTTTCTGTAGAAGATAGGTTGGTTTCCTGAGCTGGTTGCTGCAGATTGTGAGACATAGTTCTACTTTTAGATGTGATCTGGCCATTGTCTGTTTGTATATTCCGTCTTTCCAACATAACGATATCTATGATTTTTTCAAAGGATAATCATAAAGTTGGATAGAACTCCAAGACTTATTCCAGAAAAACAAAACAATAGCAGTAATATATTATTATGTAAATTATGTAAAAAGAAAAATAAAAGAAATAAAAACCTACCTAAACAGTACTATAGATATTTAGCAAACATATAATGTTTAGCATGCATTAGATGTGAATGTACATGTTCAGCAAAAGATCTGAAATGTTATACAAATAACAAAACAAAACAAAACCAAAAAAACAGGATTGGAAAGCCCAAGAGAATCACTGAAACACTGAATGAATACCTGTAGTTTATTCCTGGACCCAAGGGGTGATGACAAAGGAAGCAGCTTTTTGTGGTGGTGTCCATATATTTTCAGTATTAGTTTAGGATCGTTAAGATGGAAAGCACTCCTTCAATGATTAGGAGGGACACAATAAGGAAATAGGATTTTATTATTTACAGGTCCTGCAGGGTACACGACATGCCTGGAGGCCAACACACACTCTAGTCAGGGAGCACAGGCAGGGAGAAATGGGCCAATACCTTTATTGGGTTCAGGGCATTATCCAAGCAGGATTTCCTTGAGGAGTTTTAATTGGTCGGTTTAAAGCAAGCAGGCATGAGCTCCAGGTACTGGTCCGTTAGGAACTGGGTGCAAATGAAAGTAATATTTTGATCAAATTTTCAATGGACAAATCACAGAGATAAAAATTTTAGGCTGGGTGTGGTGGCTTACGCCTGTAATCTTAGCACTTTGGGAGGCCAAGGAGGGAGGACTGCTTGAGGCCAGGAGTTCTAGACTAGCCTGAGCAAGAGCAAAACCTTGTCTCTACAAAAATTTTAAAAATTAGCCTGGCGTGGTGGTGTGTTCTAAATAGTCCCAGCTACTTGAAAGGGTGAGGCAGGAAGATCACTTGAGCCCGGGAGTTCAAAGTTGCAGTGAGCTATCATGAGGCACTGTAGCCGGGCAACAGAGTGAGGCCCTGTCTCACAAAAAAAAAAAAAAAAAGAAAAGAAAAGAAAAGAAAAAAATTTTTTTAGAAGTTTCTAACTTCTCAGAAGAGAAAGATAATGAGAGAATGTATCATTAATATTATGATCTAATATTAAAGGAAATGGTTCCATCAGACAAAAAATATGCAGGTATGTTTCTTTTTAAATGTATCTTGTATACACTAGGGATATGGCCATGTATTATATTGCATGCTATTATGATTTATGGCAAAGTGATTTAAGGTGAGACTTATAATAAGTGCAGATTCTAATAGGATGACACTTAGGAGTGTTTTGCTCTAACTTTCTTGTTATACCCAAAATTATTTGAGAAGCACCTTTATTATATTGTAGACATGTCATTGTAAAAATGATCACTGTAAAAGTTATCGTGGAATATTTTATAATGTGGTTTAAGTTATAAATAAACACTGTAAACTATATTATTGAGAAAAATAATGTAAATGTATAAATTTTTAAAAAACTAAACAAGTTTAAAATTTTTACTGTTCTTTTTATAAAAACTAAAGAATACATTTAGTAAGTATGTAACTCAAATAATTGGCTTGCTGAAAATATCTTTTTTAATGTACTGTACGTCATTTAATACTTTTAGTGACACTTCATTGAGTTCTATCCATTTATCCTAAAAACTACAAATATTAACTCCGAATCACAGCAAATGTGAAGGGAATTTGATTTATTCTACTTTTAAGGAGAAAATAGAAGTACTGTTTCATTGTTCTTGCTTTCATGGTCTTTTTGTCTATAGTAAGAGGCTATTCTCTGGTATAAGGATATGTATAGATGTACATAGAATTTGTACTTAAAATATCAAATAACCCAATTAAGAAGTGACAATTATGAAACCCATAAGAATAGATCTATTGATGAGTTTTAAAAATAAAGTACTTGCTTTCAATAATATGAAACAAGTTACTAAGACAGAAAAGAACAACTTCTTTTCCCCTCTGTCCCTGAGATAAAAGATAGAGATGAGTCACTAATTGCTGCTGTATTTTATAATCATCATAATATACACAAAAACTATTAGTGACTCATACACAATTCGTTTTCTGCTGAACTGTGTGTTCCTGTTCACATGGGCTGACCCTCCTAACTCACTACTAACAGTAAAGCCTATGTCATTGTGCTTTATACAAACATGCTTTGAGAAGTGGTAGCTTCTCTGTTTTTCCCCAAGTGCAACAGAGTGCATTTAGTGCAATGCACTGTACTAGAGTATAAGGGGAGGCACATAAATATTTTTGGATTTTGTAGTAGCTGTATTAAAATAAGTAAAAAGAAATGGTAAAATTAATTTTAATAACAATTTTATTTAACCCACTATGTCTAAAATATCATTTCAGTGTGTAATGAATGTAAAAAATTATTGAGGAGATATTTTATATATTTTTATACTAAATCTTTGAAATGACATATGTGTTTTACACATACCACACATCTCAGTTTGGGTTGCCACATTTCATGTGCTCAGTAACCCCTATGGCTAGTGGATACCATACAGCACAGTGCAGGTATGGAGTTTATACAAAAAAGAAAGAAAGGAAAAGTAGAGGGGGGGAGGGAGAGAAAGAGGGGGGAGGGAAAGGGAGGGGGAAGGGAGAAAGGAAGGAAAGAAGGAAGGAAGGAAACTGGGCATGATTCCCTCAAAATAGTAACAATATTTTTTCAAAGGTGAAAAGTAAGCGTTAATTGTGTAATTAAGGGCTCAAGGCAAACAAGGAACTGTGTAGTTTTGATTTTCTACCAGTATCTTGTATGTCTTCCATAGAATATGAAATATTAAGGGCAGGGAGTTTTCTTATTCATCTCATTACTGTCAGAGCCTAACACATCATGGGGCATGGATTAGACATATACATTTGTTGAGTACGTTCATGAATGATCAATGGCAGTATTATGTCCTAAATATGTTTATTTTAAACATTAAGGATACCCAGCTAGTTATTTACATTTTAGCAAGGGATTTAGCAAGAATATGGAGATTCTCCATTTCAGAGATAAGAAGAGAAGTTGTGGTTGGTATCTGTCATCAGTACTTGTGAAATTCATTTAGAGAGTAATAAGCACAAATGTGAGACCATCATAATACAGCATGTATTTAGAAAGCAACTTTTTAAAAATTGGTCCTTGGTAGAATTTCATCATTTCACCTAATTTTAAAAGAGCAGAGCCAAGTCCCACAACTAAATAACTTGGTTAAATCCTTCATAACAAAATTTTGCATTGAAAGAAAGCCTTTTTTAAAAAGTATACAACTGTATCTCTAATTCTTTTATTAGTTTTATAATTTCTTTCTCTTTTTCTCTTTCATTTAACCTAATGTATTAATTTTGTAAGTGTGTGTAAATTCTGAAGAGGATTGGGTTACAAGGAGAAATCAAATTCATACTTTGTGTCTCAAAGAATCCAATGGCTTGGCTTTCAAGGACAAGTGAAATATGTATTTCACATTTAAAGGGAGCCTCACAATGTGCTCACTTGCTTTCTGTCATACTAACCAGATATCACTCTATGATCAAAACAATTTTACAGTGTGACCCTATGACATCTATAAAAATAACACATTTTTCTTTCAGATCTAAAATACAATTTCTCTTCATGGTAAAATATTTATAGAAGACTATAAAGAAGGAAGTAATAATCATTCACAATCTCACTATCCAGAGATACTTTAATATTTCAGTATATTTCTCTGAAATCTTTTTTTCTATCTTTTTTTTTTTTTTTTTTGAGACAGAGTCTTGCTCTATTGCCCAGATTAGGGTGCAGTGGCATCATCATAGCTCACTGCAGACTCAAACTCCTGAGCTCAAGTGATCCTCCCGCCTTGGCCTCCCAGAGTGCTAGGATTACAGGGGTGAGCCACCTCACCCGGCCTCCAGGTTCTAACTGTATCTGGGTCATGATGATATTGCTTACTGTGTTCCTTCCTGGCCTCACAACATACAGACTAACAGTGTAAACAAATTAAAAGAAAATGGCAATGCTTTTCAGATTTTGTGTCTGTGCTTTAAGCTTAATTCAGATTTATCATTTGTCTTTACTATGTCCCCTAAACTTATCATTATGTTCAAGTTGAAAATTGTTCTTGGTTTATCATGTTTTGGGGGGAGATGGGAAGAAAATTAAAGAATGTACAAAGTGTCACTAAATGAATCAGCCCTACAGTTACTATGGATTCTTAGTCTCAAGTTTACATTTTGTCTAGAATAAGCAGCATTTAAGGGTTGATTTTTAGTGCTTGTGGTGAGAGTATTATGAAGTGTTTATTATATAAATACTATAGAATATAAGAATAACTCACTTTGCAAAAATGATTGCATATTTAATTTATTCTTCCTTGTAGAATTGTTCTTCACTAGAAATCATGTTGCAAGAAGCGGTTATGTATGGTCTAAGGATAAGAACCTGTTGTGCAGGACTCAGGTTACTTCATATCCCTTTCAAGAGGCTATGGTCTGCCTTATCAAAACACTTTCTAACGACTGTGAACCGCAGATTTCTCCATACAGTATTTTAAGGAAACTTATAGTTACTTGGAAATTTGCCATGAGGGAATTGCTGGTGGGGATTAGCTGAGTAAAAACCATTTCTGGCTTCTAGAAAAGAAAACCATAAAAAAGAAAACTTGCCTCAATGCACACTCAGATCGAGTTATTTTCTCTGGATGTTTCTATTTATTTTACCAGAATAAGTTAAACAAATATTTACTGAGTGACTACTATGGTCAGATGCTGTGCCAGAAGCCAGAAACAAATAAGACAATTAGATTCCTTATAGTAAAAGCATAGGATTTGTATTTATATATATTTGCTTGGTGTCTTGGTGTCTTTAGTTCTTAGTCTTTAGTTCTCCCTCATAGATGAAGCTTAATTTTGCCGGGTAGAGAATTCTAGGTTGGTCATTATTCTGTTTTAGAAGATTAAGGATAGGCACCCTTCTGTCTTGTAAAGTTTCAGTTGAGAAGTCTCCTGTTAGTCTGATAGGTTTTCCTTTGTAGGTTATCTGCTATTTTCGCCTCACTGCTCAAAGGATTGCTTCTCTCATGTTTACTTTGGTCAGCCTAATAACTATGTGACGTGGTGATTGCCTTTTCACATGGAGTCTCCCAGGAGTTCTGTGTGCTTCTTGTATCTGGATATCTAGGTTTTCTGGCCAGGCCAGGCATATTTTCCTCCAGCATTCCATGACATAAGTTTTCCAGCCCTTGTGTATTTTCTTCTTCTCTCTCTAGGATGCCTATGATTCTTCTAATTGGCTTCTTTACATAATCCCACATTTCTTGTATGTTTTAGACTTGTCTTTTGTTTCTGTGTTCTTTTTCTTCATCCAATTTGTTTAGCACATAGGCATTATCTTCAAGCTCTGAAATTCTTTCCTCTGCATGATTCATTCTGGTCTTGATGGTTTCCACTGTGTTTTGAAGTTCCTTGAAAGCCTACTTCATTTCCAAGATTTCTGTTTGGTTTTTCCATAGTATTTCAATTTCTTTAGAGAAATACATTTCCTGTATTATTCTTATGGCTTCTTTATGTTGGATTTCTATTTTCTCTTCAATTCATTAAGTTTTCTTACAATCCATATTCGGACTTCTTCTGTCAGTTTAATCATGTCTTGTAAGTTGGTATCCATTGATGGAGATCAAATATTTTCTTTTGGGGGTGACTTTTCTCTCTGATGTTTCATGTTTCCTGTGTTCTTTCGCTGATTCTTTCTCATCAGGCTACTTTATCAAAAACTGCGGGTGCTGGGGCTGGTTTATGGCCTTATCTCCAAATCCCCAAAGGGACGTTCCTTGACGGTGCTGGGGAGATGCCCTCTGTATTGCCTTAGTGGTGTTTTAGCCTGTTGGGTTATCTCTGACCTGTAGTCTTCACCTCTTGCCAAAGGAGATTAGTGAGTTTGGACCCCTTGCTTAATCTCCCAGGTGGTGAATCACTCTTGTGTGTGTGACTCCGCTGCCCTCCACTCATTTGAGATGGAAGACACTGTGTTTGGCTAGGGGGTTACCCTCTCTTTTGTTGCTTGTAGTTTGCGTGGAGGAGTCAATTATCAAGGTATTCCAATGCCTTTTTACTGGGCCCTAAACCCCTGAATGGGGTATACAAGAGCCCCGATCTTTGGGAAATGTCTTGTCACTCCCAAGGGTTACTTGTGCCCTGTTGCCACTGTAGGTGGGGTAAGGGCAACAGGTGTCCATGAGCCTGAGAACATATACTTCCATGGATGCTTGATCTGCTGCTAGGGGAGAGCTGCTATGTTATTCAGGGCTCTTTCACCACACTTGCGAGGCAGCTCCAGGTGAGGAGTGTCAATTGGTGCAATTGCTAAGGACTCTGGCCAGGATTTTCCTTCCCAGACCACAAGCCCCAAAGCTGGCAGCAGCCTGGGCACCAAGGGTGAGCCCTAGTGTTATGTTCTTATCAGATGATCAAAACCAACCTGTTGGACGGAATCAACAGTCTGCCCTCCTTTGCTTCCTTCCAGGGTCCCACAGATTCATGCCAGTCACACAGAGAAAGCGACTTTTCTTCTTTCTCCCTGCCTCCAAGGGCGGAGTCTGCCTTCCAGGTTGGGAGAGGGGCACTGCCTGAGGCTGCCATGTGTCTCAGCCCAGGAAGCGACTTCTCTCATTACTCCGTCCATCCAGGGGTAGGATTTGTCCTGCTGGACCCAAAAGGCAAGCAGCTGGGGTGGGGCAGGAATGTTCAGAAAGGGGCTTCTCTGGTTACTCCTCTCCTCCAAGGGCAGAGCCTGCTGTGCCAGTCGGGGCCTAAGACCATTGCCTGGACTTGCCCTGCTGGGCTGGAGAAGGAGTGGTGCCCATATCGGCAATAGGCCACAGTGTTTTTAGGCTATGGACCCCCAAAATGGCAGCTGCACACCCACAGAGAGCCAGCACTGGAGGCAACTGCTTGGGGGGCAGTGAGTGCTGGGTTTGGCAGCCTGTCTCAACCAGCCGCCCACTGTCCCCACTGCTTCCCTGACCCACTGTCTCACGTCAGCCCCATAGGGGGTCCTGCACTCTCTGTCCCACCCTGTGCCAGCCGAATCTTCGGTGGTTTCCAGGGGCAGAGCCTCCCTTTTGGCGATCACCTCTTTCATTCTGGTCCCGGTGACCACCAGAGGCGAGATGCCCATCTCCAAACTCCCTCCTGCAGACCCAGAAGTGTCCACTTGGACCAGTCCCTCCCCCGCCCAGCACGGACCTAGCACAGAGCACTGGAGAGTTCAAAATGTTTCCTGCTAATTTCTCTTCTCCACACAGCCTGTCATCCCGTGCCACAACTTCGCACTGACTTCAGGCACTTCCCTGCCTGAGTGGATGTGGAGGTCGATGGAGTACCAGTCGTCCTCCTGTGGGTCAGATCACACTGCCCTGGCCGGCGGACGGGCGTGGCCGTCCCATGCTTTATTCCCTGTTGTATATCTCGCACTCTCCAGACCTTGCGGTTGATTTTCCAATTCACCTTTTTTTTTTTTTTCCTAGCGCTGCTTGTCCCGCACTGCTTCTCTGCAGATTCATGATGCTGCTCCTGTGGGAGAGCGATCCACTCCTGTGTAGCTGTCCGTGTTCTTCACCTCCTACTCTGGGAGGTCACCACTAATTCGCCATTTTTCAGGTTTTTTTCATTTTTTACCTTTTAAAAAAATCTTTGTGAGCATAAGTTACAGTAGGTAGTACAGAGAAAATAAGTATCAGATATGAAATCATGATAATGTAGAACAAAAGATAATATATGGTGATTTTCTAAGCATGGATTTAAGAATTACTATATAAAATAAAAGAAAATAATGCATTAAATATAAGACTTAAGTGGTTATGGTGTGCCGCATAAACCAAGTCCTGTATCCTTGGATAAGGAACGTATCCTCTGTGAGTTAGCTGAGTGACATGGAAGACCAAGCTGTAATGAACTAAGCTCTGAGCTTAGTTATAAAAAATAAATTGAGTATACATCCTCATATCCACCTTAAGCCTAAATTATACAAGTAGTCTGTCTTCATTCATGATGTTAGTCTTTTGGTAAGCCAGTCAGTTGGTCTTTTGGTTATATCACATTTTTATTTCTAAACAATTTAAAAAAACAATTGATCAACTTATCCAGAGAATAGTTTGAATGTCAGTTTGTCATTTGGACACAATTAATGTGCCAATTAATTAAAAATGCAATCTAGCACCTAATGGGTTAGATTTATTTATAGATGTAATCCAAACATCACGTGGTAGAAGAAGAAACTTCCCTACTTTTGAAAGAAACATTTCAGATTCAGAGACTTCCCCGTTGCAAAGGTCTCTTATAATATTTAAAGAAAATAAGTAATTCTAAGTAAAAAGCAGTCTTGTACTCTTTTTCACAGGCTTTGTATTTATCTTTTTATTTTAGTTCTTTAACCATAGCACCCTATATGTCTATATATATATATATATGTTGTATATTATATTTTTCAAACTAGTTTTACATATTATCTAATATACTACTCAGAACAGCCCTATCAGGGAGCTAGGCCAATGTTCCTCAAAATTTGCACAGCAAGTGGTTTATTAATAGAGGGAGGGGAAGAACTCATGTACCTTGGCTCCAAGTTTGGGGTTCCTCAACTAGTGTTATATAGGCTGGTCCTTTGTTTTGTTTTAATTCTCTACCTTTCTTCTAGAGGGACAAGACAAATATTATAAAAGGAAGAATTGAGAAGCTTGTGGAATGTACTACTGAACATAGTCCTGTGTGAGATTTTCTTTCCTAACATAACAAAACAAACCCTTTAAGTTCCTTAAAAGAGCACAAAATAGCTGAGTCAAAGTTTTAAAACAGCTGAAGAGAGAGTCCACTGGACCATAGGAGCCTCTTGGCTCTAAAAACTATATAAAAGCCTTGTGTGGAAGTACCTGAGGTGATGTTTGCAAAGTTCTGGAGAAGGTAAAAATAATTTCCTAATCAGTTTCTTCTCAGTTCATATCATTAGAAATGACTCCAGAATACTTATGCACTATTCCTTGCTGGTACTTACCCTGGGAATAAGACGTTCTTCCCGAGTGGAGAACTGCTACGTGATCACATGGAGATCTGGGGATGATGCTATTGGAACCCGAGGGAGAGGGAGCCTTACATTTGTGACAAATTACAGTTTGCTATCACACGGGTGTTTCCAACTTTTGCCCTCTTCCTGGTCTTCTCTCTCTCTCTCTCTCTTTCTCTCTCCCCCCTCCCCCCTTTTCTTTCTCTAGGGAGAGTTCCTGTAGCTTTTGTGATGAGAGAAAGAGAAAGATGTCAAGGGCTCAGAGGGTTCAGCAGTTTTGGAAAGTCATAGCAATAGCAACTGTGTACGGTGAAAGTGGATAGAGGAGGAAAAGGAGATTTAAGAATTCTTGGGAGATTGCAGATGAGTTTATAAAGATGCATAGTTATTCTACCTTGCTCCTATCTAGTCCCAACATGTAGCTTCTCCCGGGGCAAGCTGCAGTGGAGGCTGGGTGGGTGGGTGGGGAGCTGGGTGTCAGGGGCTCCAGGCTCTGTGAGTGACTTGATAGGATAGTCAGAGAAGTCTCCCCTTGGCACTGGACCACGGAGTGGAGGCTATCGTAGCAGAGTGCAGGTGTGAGAAGCTGAATTCAGAAGATGCCGAGAAGATTCCAACTCAGAGGTCTATAGATCCTTAGGAGGAAGATCAACATCAGCCCAACTCGAGTGAGCCTGCTCTCTCTGGCACTCCAGGAACTGAAAAGGACCTGAACAGGTGGGCTGAAGCCTCTCTACTCCTGATGCTAGGAGGGCAGAGAGAGAGATCTGGAAGCAGAGGCTTTTTCTTGCTCCCTGAGAGTGAAAGATCAGCTAGGGTTAGGAGTGCCAAAGCTAAGGTAAAAGAGAGAGATCTTTCCCCTTCCCTCTCCTGTCACCAGTTGTTCCCTTCTATTTTCCCACTGCATTCCTAGCCCTAGTCCTATCTTGAGAGAAGCAGAGAAGAGAACTGGGAAGGGTGTTTCAAGTGTAGGTTCTTCATATGCGTTACCATGTTGAATCCGGTCTCCAGCCTGGGCAGTAAGTTGCTTGTCCCAGATTTATACATGTGGAAATAGATTCAGAGAGGTAAGGGCACCTGCCCTGACCACGAAGTGCAGATACTTGGTCCCTAATAAGTTGATTTTCCCATGTATGGGAAATGGAATTTTCCATGCTTGTGGAGTGGGATTTCTGGGGGAGAATGAGAACAAGGGATTCTGATATAGGGCAGTGGAGAGGGAAGGAAAGAGATGGGAAATTCTGAATCTTGTAGTAGGAGAGAGAGGAAAGGGGCTCTCCTGTCATTAGCTGTGCCTAATCACTTTTTTGGGTGTATGTTTTGTATGTATGCATTTTGCAGTTTGCCCATGTTTGTTATCTCCCTCCACTGCACTATGAGCATCTTCAGGAATTGTATTCCTCTCATCCTCTAGCACACTCCATCACTGTGGAAGCATGGGCATGAAAACCTGAGAACTGTCCGTGAGTTTATTATCACAGTGCTATTGGCACACATGGAAAGAGCCACACAGAAAGTGGCAAGCAACAGGATTCTCAAATGGCTGCACCAAAGTTTGCAGTCATTGCTTCTGAGAATGCAGTGTGCAGGAAGTACTCCTTAATGTGGGAGGAGGGACAGTGGTGACAGTACTTCTTACCCCATTTGAAAATTATCCTTATTCAAAATTGATTAATTTGGGTTATATGGAGATATGATGAACTGTTTTAGAGATGAATTGGGTAGTGATCATGTCCCCAAGATGGTGAGGCATTTATCTTTTAACATTAAATTAGAATATATTCAAAACTAATGTTAGAATAATGTTACTCTTGCTCCTTCCAATGTACATTCAATTAGGAGAAAGGACTGGAATTACATCTGGCTCACAGTGACTTGGATCCAACTCTCCATAAGTCTTCAAGGATAAGTATTAAGGTCAATGTCATTGGTGGAGAAAGTACAAGAACTAGTTTCTTGTCTTGTGTTTGGTTTTGATGGCATTGTGTGTTGTATTTTTCATCACTTTTATAAGTACCTGATAGCTTTCCTGTTATGCTGTAAGCAACTTTACAGTGTGAAGTTTATAGGGGTAGTCCTTGTACTGTTTTTCTGTACTTCATAGTACTTTTCGTATGGTAAGTGCCCAGTATAACCACAATACAACCATCAAAATAAGGACATTAACAATGATGTATTACTGCCCTATAATATTCAAACCCCATTCTAGTTTTGCTAATTGTCCCAATAAGATACTTTACAGCAAAATGCATGACATATAAGGACATGCATGATCTGACATATGTTAACTTTATTTAACTGCCTCTTTCCTGATTTCTATTCTACGTGAAAACTAAACACTCCACACAAAATAAATTGCAGCTTCTAACCAGGTGTCAGTCTTAATATAGAGGGTGTATACAACATGTTTAACCAGGCACACCCTTAAAAATCAGCCCTGTTTATGTTTGCAATGGACAAACAGAGTTGAGTCATCATGCACTAAAAAAATTTCAGTAATACAGTTCAAACAATCTTCAGGATGTTCTTTTTTCAGGAAACTTCAATTTTGAGGCTGTCTACTCATGACAGTATCCCGGTGCTGACTGGAGAAAATTCATCAGTCTCAGGAATAGATTACTCCAGCCAGCTGTCAGGCATCTACACACACTGATGGTCCAAGGTGGCCACCGCCTGCAGAAGAAATAAGAATGAGTGATGGCAGGCAGCCCTGGGATCTGCCCTTCACCTTGCCCCTTCCCTCTGCTCCATGGTGTGAGGGTCTTGTGGCCTTGTCACTAGAAATCACTGAATTGTGTTAAGATGCCTACCTGTGTATAAAATGAGAAGCTGAACACAGGCTGCCGCAGAGTGAGAACAATTGACAGAAGCATAATGGATGCTACTACAGGCTAAGAGGGGCCAGGCATGGCAGCAAGGTGAAATTTGGATGAAATATGGGCAGAGTGACAGTTTATATAAATCTCTGTGCCTCGGGACATTGGTGATGACAGAGTAGAGGACAACATATCTTTCCATTTTAGTTCTGAAAAACTAACAATAGCATCCAGTTAGATAGATTCAAATCCAATTTTTAAATTATTTAACCAGATTTCTCTGTAAACTATCTTGCTAAGAGAGAAGACCCTTTGATGGAAATATACGTTTTCTCTCCATTGGATGATAATATGTACAACTGCCCTCATTTCTTTTTTCTTTTCTTTTTTTTTAAAGCACCTCTATTATGTCAGGAACTATGCTTGATGTTGGGTATCCAAGGATGAAAAACAGTCCTCGTGCTAAGGAGTTCAAAGAACTTGTCATATGCCAAGGACACAGGGTAGTAACTCATGCAGCAGTAGAGGAGTGTACAAGTGCCATGGGCAGCCCGGAGAAGGGGTTTATAGTTTACCAACAGTAGCATTTTCAGTTTCACATTTCAGAATAATTTTTCTTTTTATGTTTCTATTAGCTTGATTACTTTAACGTAAGGAGTACATTTACACTTATTTTTACTCTTAGAACCTAGTGCTTTCTAAATTTGGATGGGGGCATACCTACTTAAATACTTGGAAAGAATCAATCCTTTCTTTCTAATGTGTGCATGTTCCTACAGGTATAGTGAGAATGCAGGACCCCTACACAGTCATTCTTCAGAGGATGATGAGGGGATGGCTGGCCAGGTTGGGAATGGGGCCAACAAAAGGCTTTGTACCTCTCTGGCAAACTACAATGAAGCCTGTTCCCACCGGCCAGTGAGTGTGTGGCCACAGGCATATTGGAGCCAGGTAATGTGAGGAGTGAAATCTCAGGAAAGGGAAGGTGAGGAATGGGTAGAGAGGGGGTGGTTTTCTAGAGGAAAATCAAGTGCTATTATACTGTTTTCAGAGGAAGGAGGATGGAAAATGAACTCTAGGGTTAGACCCCCAGCTTCAAATCCTTCTTCCTGCTTGGGATGACCCCCTGGGCAAATTACTTGATCCCTCTGAACCTCAATTTACTTATGTGCAAAATATGGTAGTTAGAATGTCAAATAAAATATTCCATGTGAGCCGCTTAGCTCAGTGTCTGTTTGCTAGGTGATGAGGAGGAGGATGAGAGGGATGATGAAGAAGATAATGATAATAATGAAAATATGGTCATTTGCGAGGGGTTCACATAGTGGATGAAATAGATGTGGTCTGTGGTCTCCCAAAATGTATAGAGGTAATTACAGTGCAATAAAATGAACACTGTAGTGGGGGAAATAAAGAGTGTTCTGAGAGCTGTTGGAGGGGTATCAAGTCCACACTTGAAAGAGGGAAGACTTCCTTGAGGAAGAGATATCTAAACAGAAATTTTAATTCCAGATAAGTAAATCAATCAGAGAAGAAGGTAGGGTGGGAGAAAACAAAAGAGCATGTGGGAAGGCACAGAGGAGTGGAAAGCATAGTGATCTCAGGTCTTGAGGAACTAGAAGACATTCTGGAGGGCTGGAGTAGGCAAGCACTAGATGAGGAGTGACAGGGATGAGCCCGAAACATGTGGGAGCAAGTACTGTAGTTCAAGGTATAGAACTAAATTTAGCAGGCCTGGGGAGCCCCAGTGAAGTTTTAAGCAAATGAGAGATGGACAAATTCATATATTTGAAATGTGATGACAATGTGGAGGACAGCAAGAAGGCAAGGAGACTAGGACAAGAAGTCTGGGTGGATTGTTTCAGTAATCCAAGGGAAAGAGGTTGGCTTGAACTAGGAAGTGATATTCACTATAGAAAAAGCCAGACAAATATGGGATATATTTAGAAGATAGAACGAGTAACACTTCACAGGAGATTGTATGTGAAAGGAGAGAGAGTTTAGGACAAGACACTATTAGGATGAGATTCTGGTTTTGACAATGGAGTGCATGGCTTTATCCATTAAAATGCTTTTGCCTGCAAGTAGTAGGAAATCCTAGGTCAATGATGTAAACCAATGGTTCTCAAAGTGTGTTCTTTAGCTGAGCAGAACCAGTGTCACCTGGGAGCAGGTTAGAGATGTAGATTCTTGGGCTCTACTCTAGAGCTACTGAATCAAAACCTGTGGGGGTAGCATTGAGCTAGTTCTATTTTAGAATACCTTTTGGTGAGTCTGATGCTTGCTAAGTTTGAGGGCCACTGATTTGAGCTATCTTTCAAAAGAAGAGCAGCCTGAGGAATGGGACTCTAGTTTTACTTTTCCACTGTTCTTTGGAAACTATTTTTCATCATATCATGTGCTTTTTCTCAGTTAAGATCTGGCTGAAAAACACAAGATCCTCAAAGTAGTTTCAGGTGTCAATCTAAGCCTAACAACACTAAGGGGAACAAAGGGGAAGATTCTTCCTGCATCTTTTATTAAGAGTAGGGGCCTTTTCCCAGCATCCCAGCAGACTTCTGCTCATGTCTCATTCACCAGAATTGTATCATATGCCCATGAAAACCCACTTACTGGCAAAGGAAATGATTCTAAATTTATTGATTTAAAGTACTTTCAACCAAACAGGACCCATCAGGACTAAAGCTCAGGGATCTCATACAGGAAGGTAGAAATCTGAAAAAAAAATTTTTTTTGGAAAGCAAAAAGGTCAAGGATAGATTTTGGGTAGGCATCCACCTATGTCTGCCATGGTGCCAGTCGCTGGGATATAGAACACACGAGTAGCAGAAATTATGGGAATAATCACGAGCTGCATTTCGGACCCCGTCAGACATACAAATGAAGATATTCAGGAGGCCGTTGGTTATGTAGATGTGAAGCTCTGGAGAAAATGAGAAAATTGTTAGCTGAAGACTATTTGAGAATCACAAATTTAGAGACAGCAATTGTAGCCAAGGGAGTGGATGAACTCACCTGTGAAGAGTATACAGACGGTGAAAAGAGGAAAATCACTAGGAGATCTGGGCGGAAAGTCAACATCCGAGGGAAGGAATGCAAGGTGGGTCTGACAATGAGGCTGAGAAACATGGCCCAGAAAACCAGACGAAAAACTGAGGAAGCCAAAGAAAGAGTGTTATATAAGGCAAGAGTGGTCAACTATTTCGGATGCTAGGAAATTTTCAGTAAGATAAGGGCTGCCAAGTGTGCCTTGTTCAGTGGAATACTTGTATGCCATCCACACAGCAGTAACTGGATAGTGAGGAATGAGACATCCCAACAGACTGCCCTCTACTGACATATCACTGAAGAGACAATGAGGTTTTATAAATGAGAAACGAGATAGGGGGAAGTCTCCAAATTATATTTAGGTAGGACAAAACTAGTGTAAAGTTGAAAAACTTCTTTCAATTAGTTAAGAACACTTTATGGTTGCAAAACCATCTGAATGAGTAGAAGGAAGAGTTGAGCCTTTTGTTGCCCCAGCCAAGAGCTAGAGTGAAACGGAATGAAGAGACGCCTTCTCCATGACTTGAAGGAGAAAAGAGAAGAGAAGAGGGTGATACAGAAATTTAAGAACTCTAAAAGCATAGTGTTAAAACATATAAAACTAACAGAAGGCAATAAAATGTTTGAGTAGAAATTATTATAATTGCAATTGGAAGTCAGAGATATTAAGAATTAACCCACTATCTTAATAGACAGCCATGTGGTACAGTTTAGAGGGCAATGATAGTCTTCCAAGTATAATCTAGGGACTAGATTTTACTGTGATGACTTCCTAGGAAGGGCTGGACCGAGTTTATACTTCTAAATTGCCCTCTATAGTAATGCACAATCATTAATTAAGTGTCTCTGTTGTCTGTGCCCCAAAAGTTACCAAATTAAAGTAGCCTTTTAAGTACTGAATGATCCAACTGAAGGAACACTTCGTCCATGTCATTTTATGACATACTTTATCATTTGATTTAGAATCCTGTTTCTCCCAGAGTAGTTCTATTTATCTAATCTAAGACATCAATTGCTGTGAGGACAAATGTGAAAAATAAGATTTTGAAGAAACCCTCTTATTTTCATCAGAGAAGACTGAATTTAAAAGTAAAACTACTTGATAGATGAAAGAAAATGCAAAGATCACAGTACAATAATTAGCAAATCAACTTCGTTTTCACTCTTGCATTTTCTGAGTTTGTTTTTATCTTGGTATAGCAAATTTAGATGCTTCTGTATTTTTCCATTATGAATTCACTTTCTGTGTAGTAGAGAATTGTTTTTTTTTGTAGTGTCAGCAAATAAAACTACAGTCACAGAAATATATTTCTTTTTATATTCTTCCATCATCAATCATCCTCGATGAGAATTTAAGTGCAAAGTGAGATTAATATTCTTATGCTGCCTACTTCTAATGAAAAGTCTTTGTTTTCATTTTGATTCATTAATTTTACAAGTAAAATTTACTATTAATTTATTAGCTGTATCTTATAACTTGTTGTCCTAATTTTCAAAGTTGTGATTTGTTCTTCTAGATCTTAGAACTACTGTTAGGTAGATAGCAAGGGATTCCAGGTCTCCTAGGGACAAAAGTGGGTGCTGTTGCCTTGGTGCGATTGCTGTACCTGGAAAGAAGGACAAGGGTGGCCCCAGGCCTCCATCTTGGTCCTGTCCCACCCTAATCCTCTCCTGAGCAACTACCATACCTGGGGGAGGAGGCAACATCCTACAAATCTGCCAGTCAGACCTTAGCATGCCAACTGCAAAAGAATGCAGAGGACTCTCTAGCCGACAGGCCAAGCAGCATAGGTACCATAGAGTCTGGAAATTGACCTAGAACAAATCTTGTGCATAGTAATGCAACTCCCAACCCTCCAATCAAAGTGGTTTCGTGGTGACATCTGAGCCACCAGGGAGGTCCCAATCCGGGTACTATAAAACAAGATGCAAATCATAACCAACCCCGTTTGCACCCTTCCTTTTGCTCTCCCTTTGCTGTGACAATGGGTCCAGTCATCATCTGTGGGTATGTATCATGCTCTGTAAACCTATATCTTGCTCTTGCTCTATAATCCTATCTTTCTCTCCTCAATAAACCTCATTTTCATGCTTGCCTTACTTTGGCGTGTCTAGTCATTCCTTGGCCTTGAGCATACCAAGAACCAACACTTCAGACTGAAACCTGACACTACCATTGAATGGTATTTCTCTCAAGTAGTCACCCAAGTACATTTCTACTCATATTTAATTGTTCTTCATGTTTACAGAAGATTTTCCTGTGAGATTACCTGCAGTCATGTTTCATAGTTGAAATGTTGAAATGACTGAGTTGCTTTAGTATTTTTTCCCTCTGTTAGTATGCAAAATTGAGTTGTCATAAAATTATTGTCAATACTGGCTAATTGATCGTATTTTATTAGTTCAATGTTGGTAAAGTTAATTTACCACTGATAGTGATGTGTAGTAAAAATGTCATCCAAAAATGTACCCCTCCATAAAAGCAACACCACCACCACCACCACCACCACCACCGCCACCACCACAACCTGGCAAAATAGTCAGAATGAAGTTTTCAGAACCCTGGAAATTAGTCAAAGCCTTGTGGATACCCAGGAAGCATTTATTTAAGAAAAACTGCTGAATGTTGGTAAGAACAGCAAGCTTTGTGGTGTTTTAACTTAACCTTAATCTCTTCTCCCATTCCCCCCAGCTCAGCAATAGTTTTGGTGGAGGAGGGACGAAAGAAGGAAAGAAAAAGCCTGCATTCCCAGTGTCAGAGGGAACAGACCAGAGATAGAGCTCTTTCCAAGCTTCATTCCCAAAGAATCAACATTATTTGATTCATCTGATGATTCCCTCGAAGGCACAACTGGAAAGGCTTGCTGGGTATGACTCAAACTTGCTCAATGCTAAAAGTATCTCCCTAGAGAAGCCATTTATTGAAAACATTTACAGGCAAGTGTTTTGACATCAAAATACCAGAGGTGATGGTCAACAGCTGGGGCAAACAATAAACTAACCAAAAGGCTTAAAAGAAAAAAAACTGCGGAATGAGGTATGTATAGGGGCTTTGAAAAGCTCTGACATATTCCTGGGAATCTAGAAGGCTGTGTGCATACTCAGGAAGGATCTGAGAAGGCCCTGAGCTCTTAGATCTGGCTTAACTCGAAGCTCTGCACAAGCAGAAAGTAGAAGCTAAGGCAGACTTGTGAACCGGATGTAGGAGGCCTGCCTCAACATGCACACAAAGGCCCCTCAATAAAGACAGGGAGGTCTATTGATTTTAGGCATTTATGAAATTTTTGCCTACACATTAGCTGATCACTAGGCTAACTGAATAGAGATTTCAGTGGTCACCCATGACAAAGAATACAGACTTTACAGAATTAGTATGGAAACATCACTAAGCAAAAAACAGTAACAACCGGTGAATTCTAAAAAACATTTAAAGAATTATTAACACAAATCCTTCACAAACTTCCTCCACACGCCTCCCCCCCCCCAAAAAAGAACAGGAGAAAACATTTCCCAACTCATTCTGAGACTATTCTTATCCTAATACCAAAACCAAACAAAGACACTACAGGAAAGCAAACAATAGGCCAATATCTTTTATAAATATAGACATAAAATCCTCAACAAAATACTAGCAAAATGAGTACAAGAAATATAAAAACAAGTATACACCCCAACCAAATAGGATTTTTATGCCAGAAATACAAAAGTATCTTAACATATGAAAATCAATCAATGTAATATACTGTATTAAAAGAATAAAGAAAACAACACTATGAATAGCTATCTCAATAGAAAAAAATCAAAATAAAACAAAATAAATATTTGACAATATCCTACACCATTTCAGGATAAAACACTCAAGAAACTAGGAATTAAAGGGAACTTCCTCAACCTAATTAAGGACATCTACAAAAAACATACAGCTAGTATCATGGTCAAGGTAAAAGACTAAATTCTTTTCCTCCAACACCAAGAACAAGACAAGGATGCACTGTGGTGCTTAATTTTATGTGTCAACTTGACTGTGCCTCAGGGCACCCAGACAATTGGTTAAACATTATTCAGGATGTGCCTGTGAGGGTGTTTCTGGTTGAGATTAACATTTGAATAGGTACACTGAGTAAAGCAGATAATCCTTCCTGGTGTGGAGGGGCCCCATGCAATCAGTTGGAAACCTGAGTAGAGCAAAAGATGGCGTAAGGGAGAATTCACTTTCTCTGACTATTTTTGGATGGGAAATTGGTCTTCTCTTGCATGGTGGACAGGGACTTACACCATTAGCTTTCTTGGTTCTCAGGCCTTCATACTAGGACTGGCACTATACCACCGTTTTCCTGGGTCTCCATCTTGGAGACAGCAGATGGTGGGACTTCTCAGCCTCCATAGTCACAGGAAGCTCTTCCTTTAACCTTCCCTGCTCCCCTGTTGGTTCTGTTTCTTTGGAGAACTCTGACTAATACAAGCACCTTTCACTCTTCTGCTAGCCTCACATTTGCTCTTAAACCATTGGCCAAAACAAGGCACACAGTCAAGGCCAGACTCATCATAGGAATGGACTCTCCTTGGGTGCAGGGAGACATATTAAGCCAGCCATTTTCCAAACTATTTACCATATTTGGCAAATTTCTCCTTATCTATTCTATATGATAAATACCACAGTTTCTGAACAACTCTCCATGGATGGTAGTAGTCTCTCATGTTAGTTGTTTCTCTGAAAACTACAGGCATAACCTGAGCTCATCTTCTATTAGGTCATTAAATATGAAATGTTCGATTTTGAATCAGAAGTGTAGTTTTTTATATCTTTAACAAGAAGCAGTACAATGAATCAGAGTATGCGCCTAAACTATAGACACAGTTTTGCCACCTTAATGGTAGCTTGTTTATGCCAGCAGTGAAGAATCCTGGAGAATGAGTGTCGATGAAACTGCGAAAGGCATTTTCCACAGTTTGTTGAGAATTGACTATTTTTCCTCGCAAGAAGTGGTCCAAAGCCTAGAAGAAGTGGTAGTCAGTTGGTGCAAGGTCTGGTGAATATGGTGGATGACAGAGAGTTTCCAAGTTCACCTTCTGTAGTTTGAGCAGCATTGTTTTTTGCGACATGAGGTCTTGCAAGAGGATTGGCCTGTCTCTGTTGACCAATCCTGGCTACTTAATCACTAGCATCCTCATCATTTCATCCAGTTGGTTGCAGTAGACATCCTCTGTAATCAACTGACCAGGTTTCCTGAAGCCTTAGTGGATAATACCAGCACTGGACCACTGAACAGACACCATTAGCTTTTTTTTTTTTTTTTTTTTTTGATGAATATTCAGTTTTAGAGTTTGTTTTGGCACTTCATCTTTATCCAGCCATTGTGCCAAATGCTTATGATTGTCAGAAAGAATCCATGTTTCATCACATGTAACAATACAATGTAGAAATGGTTCACCTTTATGCTGTGACAGCAAAGAAAGGCAAGCTTCGAGACAATTTCTCTTCTGATGCTCGTTTAATTCATGTGGTACCCATCTATACAGCTTCTTTACCTTGCCCATTTGTTTCAAATGGTCCAACATTATTGGAATAGTAACCTTGGAACAGCAAATCTTGCTGCTAATTCACGTGTAGGTTGAGATGGATTCACTTCCACTACAGCTTTCAGCTCATTATTATCCACATTGGTCTCAGATCACCCACATGGCTCATTTTCAAAATTAAAATCACCAGAATGGAACTTCTCAAACCATCAATGTACTGTGCATTTATTAGCCACATCCTTCCTGAACACTTCGATGACATTTCAAGCTGTCTGTGCTGCATTAGTTCCATGACAGAACTCATATTTACAAATGATTTATTCATGGTTTCACAAACATTGCTCTAAAGAAAAATTTGAAAGATAATCACAAGCCAAAATATGGGTTTGAAAGAATGAGGATATACCTTCACAATTAAAAAAAAAACAAACAAAAAACAAGAAGTGTCAAAGTGAAATGGCAGAGATATCAGCTGTCAAACTTAGTCCTTAAGGAAATCAGACATTTATACTTAATAACCTAATATATTCCTTAAATCATTGTGAAGTATGGTTTCCAAAACATATTAAATACTAGATGACTTATAAATCTTTTTTTCCTGGGTAATTAGAATTGGAGAAAGATGTGCTTAATCATGAAGTGTGTCTGACAATGATCTGAGTTACGAAGATGGTAAATTTGGATGTTTCTAGCACCTAGATTGCTTACAGGTTTCAGATTTACAGATTCTGTTAGGTACCACAACTACATATGTAGTTCCATAACAACCATAGCAATAGAGGCAGCAGCAGCAATAGCTAACATCATTTGAATTATTGCTATGTTTTGAGTATGAGTCTAAATGCTTTAAATGAATTAATTAATTCAATCCACACAAAACTCTATGAGACTGGTTCCATTATTTTCATTTTTGAGTTGAGGAAATGGAGCCACAGTGAAATTATGCCAGAACAGTGAAATGGAAAGGCCTTAGTAGCTTTTTTTCTTAAAGATGTGTTAAAATAACCTTTTTTGCTTAGTAGTCTGTGCAAAATCACCCCATGGATTCTGGTGTGGAGTGAAATGCATACCCACTGAATGATGCCCCAGATGCCTGTACCATCCTTAGACTCAGTGGGTACCCTTTTCTCACCCTTGCACCCAGAGCTTCCTTTTGCAATATTTTGCTTTTTGAAAAACAGACCTAACTGTTCTTAAATTCAGAAGGCAAAAGTACATATATTTTTGAGAAAAAATATACCGTTCAGGCTGTGCAGCTGTAAGAAACTGCCATGAGGTCAAAGCTGTCAGCAAGACAGGACACTCTACATGATCACACAAAGGAAGGGTCAACTGTCTCAAAATAATGTCAGGACTAGTAGAATCTTCTTTTTTTTTTACTTCAGCATATTACGGGGGTACAAATGTTTAGGTTATGTATATTGCCTTTGTCCTACTTGAGTCAGACCTTCAAGCGTGTCCTTCCCCCAGATGGTGCACAACACACCCGTTAGGTGTGAATACATCCATACCCTCCTACTCCCTCCCACCTGCTCGACACCCAGTGAATGTTACTACTGTATGTGTACATAAGTGTTGATCAGTTAATACCAATTTGATGGTGAGTACATGTGGTGCTTGTTTTTCCATTCTTGTGATACTTCACTTAGTAGAATGGGATTCAGCTCTATCCAGGATAATAAAGAAGTGCTAGATCACCATTGTTTTCTGTGGCTGAGTAGAGCTCCACGGTATACATATAACACATTTTATTAATCCACTCATGTATTGATAGGCACTTGGGTTGTTTCCACATCTTTGCAATTGTGAATTGTACTGCTATAAACATTCTAGTGCAGATGACTTTTTTATAGGATGTCTTTTGTTCTTTTGGGTAGATGCCCAGTAATGGGATTGCTGGATCAAATGGTAGTTGTATGTGTAGCTCTTTGAGGTATCTCCACATTACTTTCCACAGAGGTTATACCATTTTGCAGTCCCACCAGCAGTGTATGAGTATTCCTATCTCTCCACATCCATGCCAACATTTATTGTTTCAGAACTTTTTGATAAAAGCCATCGTTACTAGAGTTAAGTGATATCTCACTGTGGTTTTGATTTGTATTTCCCTGATGACTAGAGATGTTGAACATTTTTTCATGTTTCTTTGGCCATTAGTCCGTCTTCTTTTGAAAAGTTTCTGTTCATATCTTTTGCCCACTTTTTAATGGGGTTTTTTGATTTTTTTCTTGCTGATTTTCCTGAGTTCTATATAGATTCTAGTTATCAGCCTTTATCAGATGTGTAGCATGCAAATATTTTCTCCCATTCTATAAGTTGTCTGTTTGCTCTCATGATAGTTTGGCTGTGCAGAAGCTTTTTAATTTGATCAGGTCCCATTTATTTATTTTTGTTGTTTTTGTGATTCCATTAGGGGTCTTCTTCATAAATTCTTTCTCTAGGCCAATGTCTATAAGAGTTTTTCCAACATTTTCTTCTAGTATTCTTATAGTTTCATGCCTTAGGTTTAAGTCTGTTATCCACTGTGAGTTGATTTTTGTGAGAGGTGAGAGGTGTGGATCCTGTTCCAGTCTTCTACATGTGGCTATCCAGTTTTCCCAGCACCATTTATTGACTAAGGATTCTTTTCCCCAGGATATGTTTTTGTCTGCTTTGTCAAAGATTAGATGGCTATATGAGGATGGTTTTATATCAGGGTTCTCAGTTCTGCTCCATTTGTCTATGTCTCTGTTCTTGTGTCAGTACCATGCTGTTTTAGTTACTATAGCCTTGTAGCATAGCGTGAAGTCTGGGAAATTGATGCCTCCCAATTTGTTCTTTTTGCTTAAGATTGCTTTTGGTATACAGAGTCTTCTCTTGTTCCATACAAAGCATAGAATTTTTCTTTTCTAGATCTGCAAAAAATGATATTGGTATTTTAATAGGTATTTCATTGAATCTGTAGATCACTTTGGGTAGTATAGACATTTTAACAATGTTGATTCTGCCAGCCCATGAGCCTGGTATGGTTTTCCAAGTGTTTATTTCCTCTGCTATTTCCTTCCTCAGTGTTTTGTAGTTCTCCCTGTAGAGGTCTTTTACCTCCTTAGTTAAATATATTGCTAGGTATTTTATTTTCTTTGTTGTTATTGAGTCTTTGTTTTGGTTCTCAGTTTGACTGTTGTTGGCATATAGGAATGCTACTGATTTCTGTACATTGATTTTATAACCTGAGACTTTGCTGAATTTGTTTATCAATTCCAGTAGTCTCATGGCAGAATCTGAATCTTCTAATGTGGAGGAGTTTCATCAGGTTGAGGATGTGTTTCATTACTGCATATTTCATAAAATATACAGATAAGGATTTGGCATATTTCTGAAAGAAGAATGTAATGAGATGAAATACCTTCCCATTGATTTTAAATGTTGATGCCATTAGAAAAGGAATATTAGTCTTTCTCATTTTTACTCAGTCTTTTTCATGTCATTTCTTGAATTTTTGGATCATTTCAAACTTAGAGTTGTTTTGAGAAAAATCATAACTGAATTTAGAAATAACCCACTAGAATATGTTACCTTATATATTAATTGATAAAATGTGCTTCTATCTTATTAGGATGGAATTAATACAAAACAATTCTGTACAGAGTTCCTTTCTAAGGAAAAGTACTTTTTAAAGAAGGCTATACTGAAAATATTTTCAGTGTGTCTTATTATGTATATAATATGCCTTTGCAGTTTTAATAAAATTCTATTAAGATGACTTTAATGATAAGTATAGATAATTGCAAACTATTATTGCAAAGAAAATAATTGAAACACATCAAGGAGATTGCTGTTAAAAGTATAAAATGGAGAAGGTTCATTGCTGTTACATATCAATTCTGAAATGCTGCATCTAGAAAGATCAGAGTCAAGATTCATCTGTACAGAGAGTACATGCTTCCTCCAAATATAAAATATAGCATTGTGTTTTAAAGCTCATGTACATAAAGGAGAATTAAAATAATGTAAATATTTCAAATATTTACATATTATTTACTTGGTATGACACCTGAATTTCTTTTTTCCTAGTAAGGAAAGAGAACTCAAAGGCCAAACTAAGTGAAGAGTGATATAACTGCTTTAGTAAAGCAAATATGTGACTAGATTTGTTAATTCTACAAGCAATGCAGAGCTTTGCTCCCACTTGCTTTAAGGTAGGGCAAGAAAGAGGGAAAGTGCTACAGACTCAGGTAGCACCAGTGGACCAGCCAGGCACTATTTCTAAGAAGTCAAGGAAAACATTGCACAGAGGAAGCAGCGGGCCTGACAGGGAGAGATAGAAAGTGAGGAAAATGGAAGATATGAATGGAAAGGGGAGAGGGAAGAAACAAAGAGAGTGATCTATAAACAGGAAGGTGGAAAGGGAGGAAGATCAGATTGTGAGATAGAAAAAATAAATGATGGAAAAAGAAGAAATGATATTGGGAGAGAGGTATAGTGGTAAGGCCCATATCCAGAAATATACATTTCCATTTTGCTCTGTGGGAAAGCTGATCTCAGAACTACACTTATAAAAGCAGGACCAGATATGTCTATGTTATCAGTAAGTCTCAAGTCAATCAAATGCCATCTCATCAGAGACCTTTCCAGGCCATCTAACTAAAGCCACATGCCCAGTCACACTTATTTATTATATCTTCTTGATAGCACTTATTTCCTAAAGTGATCTCATTTGCCCATTTACATTTCTATACTCTATCATCTCTTTTCTGCAGAATGTAAGAGCTTATATTAAGGTCAGGGCCATTTCCTTGTTTTCTACTGCACCTCCAATGGGCTCCAACATTTGATGACTGTAGAGTAGGAGAGCATCTATATATTTACTTTTTTCATGAGCTTAACAGTATAGGAGGGCTGTCAGGAAAGTATCCAGCCATTGTTAATATAACGAGAACTGTTTGTGCAACTTCAGTGTAACCTGGCAGCCCAGGAGACTGGACTGGAATGAGCATGTGTGAACAATGATGCCCTCACTGTACTGGTCAGTGGGGTGCTAGATGCCGTTGAGTGAGCATGTGTACTGTGTGGCTGTCGCATTCAAAATGACTGAGAGAGTAGAGAAACGAATCTGTGTCAAATTTTGCATTAAGCTTGAACATTCCTCCTCAGAAATTATTCTGATGATTCAAAAGGCTTTTGGAGATGATACAATGAGTGCAACGCAAATAAAAGTGTGGTGCAAAGGCTTCAAAGACAGTTGAGAATCTGCTGAAAGTGATCCATGTTCTGGAAGGCCTGTAACAAGCAGAACACCTGGGAATGTTGAACATGTACGAGTTGGGTTAAGAGATGCTGGGAAAACTGTGTGAGGTCCCAACGTGGGGACCCTTTGAAGGGGACTGAGGCGTCATTGTCCTATGTATGTTTCTTGTATCTTGTATCTTATTCAATAAATGTCTCTATTTTTCATATTACATGGCTGGATACTTTCCGGACAAACCTCATATACCTTAAATTTAGGGGTAATACAAGAACAATTATATATACAATATCTAGAAAGTTTTATTTTTTTAAAGAGGCCTTCAAAATTCACTCGCTTTTTAAGAATCTCTTCTGAAGCTGCAAACTGACCAAAGGTAAAGTCCTTTCACCAGATCTCAAGGTACTGTCCTTGCTTCTGTTCAGTAGCAGCCATTTGTAGCAGATAGAACTCTATCTTTGACTACTTTACTGAATTTTTAGTAGTCAAAAATTTTATAAATGCACCAAGAAGTAGGGAGATGATTGACTTTTTTCAAGAGCCAGGTATTTATGAGTAAAATTACAGTAACTAGGATTTGCACGGGGGAATACAACGTGAGTGGGAAAAGTAGCAAGGAGTCATTTGAGGGAAAGAATTAATAGAACATTATTCACTGCTGTATCTTAGAAGCGGTTGTTATTCCTACTGTTCCTCCAAGCCCAACGCCTCTGGCCTATCATCCATCGTACCACCTTACAGTCAATGAATGAGCTCACTGCAGTCCAGGACATGATTTCTGCAGATTTCTTCTAGTGATGAAGCAGAGACTCTCAGCCTCTATAAAAACAGCAGCTGTTTTTCTATTAACTTATTGCATGTGACATAATTTTTAAAAACGAAGTCCCAGTTAGCTTAGCATTCCTACCCAGTGGGGGAAGTCATTTTTGTATACGTCTGTGTTAGGTTGGGGCTTAGGGAAAAGATTCTTCTCCAGGATCACTTTTATTTTCTATTTCCCTCCTTTTTGGACAGGCTTGCACATTTCTGTAACCACTTGTTCATTCCTAACACACATT
The DNA here is from genome assembly GCF_041146395.1 of Eulemur rufifrons. Classification (NCBI taxonomy): domain Eukaryota; kingdom Metazoa; phylum Chordata; class Mammalia; order Primates; family Lemuridae; genus Eulemur; species Eulemur rufifrons. The sequence continues at coordinate 92,610,812 of NC_090997.1, read as the reverse complement.
GCTGAACAATAGCCTGACTTAAAAAACAATGTGTCAGAAGAATAATAATTTTGAATTTTTAAAGGGGTTAAATGGAAAGACACTGATGGTTTTGCGGATTCTCAGGAGTCAGGTGGTTAGCACCCATATTAGAATCAAATCTGCAACATGCAGAGGGAGTAAGTAGAGAATTGCTTCATCTACCAAAAATACAGCTATCTGAAAGTGAAATCTAGCAGATATATATTTTGGCTGTAGTATTTAAAACTGGAAATAAAGGAGTTCAATTAAAACGGTGAAGGCATACCTGGGTGAACTGAATACGGTTAATTTGCCTGGGAACTGAACAAAATACAATTAACAATGTTATTTTGACCTAACGTTACAAGAAAAATTTTTTTTGAGAAGGATTCTGAGCCTCTATTTTGAATCCTGCATTCGGTAGGCCCATCTAGAATGAACATAGAAGAGGATCCGGACCAGGCACGGTACAGGTAGAGGAAAGAAGGATTCCAGAGTAGTCTGATCCTATGAATTTCCTATGAACTTCCCTAGGAAAAGCCTTTTTAAGGGCCTGCATTCAGGCAGCAGATTTTGATCATTTGGTATGTAAGAGTTACTTTTAGAATAGGTCTGGTATGGCCATGAAAATTAAGATGTTAAATGGGTTGCTTAGTTAGCCCTAGGGCAGACACATTTCTGAAGATGGAATGCAAAATAATCTGGCCTTCCTTGGGCGCTCAGAATAAAATTAACCAGGGTCAAGTCAGATTTAGAGCGACTTTGGGGAATAGAATAAGATGTCTTAGACCAGACCCAATGTAGACCCTCTGGATTGGTTGTGGGATCAAGCCAGCTTCCAAAACTGGAGGTGAAGCAACATATAGACAGGTACTATAAAGGTATAAACTATGTTGTCTTCTATACCATGATGTCTCCTCGTTCCATGGCAATCTAGCATCATGCATATGTATCATCTTGCTTTTACATTTATTTTCAAAATCACCTAGCAGCTTAGCAGTATGTTACCTCAATTTATCAAGTCCACATGTCATTTGATAAAGTGAAAGTTCCATGAGTTTTGACAAATGCATAGTGTTAGTATCAGTATCAGTACATTACAATACAGTCATTACAGTCTCAGTATATTACCGTACAGAAATGGTTTTACTGCCCCCCAAAATCTCCTTGCTTTATGAATTCAATCATCACCTACCAACCTTCAAACTCCTGGAGACCACTGATCTTTTTTTCCATAGCTATAGTTTTCACTTTTACAAAATGTCATATAATTGGTATATTTTAAAAAATAAGCATAATTACTAGCCTACATTTATTAAGTATCACCATATGGCTTTCCTTATGCTATGTGCTCTTCAGATACTTTTTTTTTTTTTTTTTTAAGTTCTAGTTCTCAGACCAACCATATGATGAAGGTACAATTATCAGGCTTAATTTACAGGTGAGAAAACATAGAATCGCTAAACACTACTCTTAAAGTTGTACACAGCTTATAAGAGGAGTTGTCAGTTCAAAACAAGGGCTATTTGTTTTCAAAACTTGTGTCCAATCAATATGTTATACTGCAAAATTCATACTTAGAATTGGGAAAATTATAATAGCAACCGAGTACTGGCTTCAGAATGCTCCTTCACCATGTTATACTTGGTAGTTCTATGCACAAAACAATGAGACTCCTTGACAACTCCAAACATGCATTACTTTGATAGGAAAAATATGTTAATAGTAAAAGGGAAGGAAGTAAGGAAGAAGAAAGGGGGAAGAAAGGAGAAAGCTTGTTAGGTCCAGGAACAGGTTCAGTGGCTCTGTTAGGTTAGGCTTTACCCCTAGAGGGTGCATAGCAGTGACCATTATGCTGGCTCAGAATTCCTGGAAAAGGTAAATCCAGAGGGACATACTTGTTTATGACTGGTTCCCTAAAGGGGACTGTTGTGTTCAACATGAATATATTTTATTCACATTGTGTATTGACTCAAGAACATAGTAGATGTTTAAAGTTTTAGTTCTGTACTTTCTTTGGCAATGTGGTTATTAATACAGATCCCAACTAAAATTGATGCCATGGTTTTGTCTTCTTTGCAAAACCTCAAATAAGGCTCCTCCATTGTGCTTCCCATCAAACCCCTTAAAATTAGCCAGTACATGAATTATTGATTGTTGTTAAAATAAAATACTTTCTTGATATTTGAGAATGTTTTAATGTGAATTTAACCCACGAACTAATGGGTAAATAATCCATTCTGAGTATCTAGATGTGTTTTAGAAGCTCAGAAAATTTAAATGATCACTTATGAATCTGGTGTCAAGTTTCTGGCAGAAAGAAAAGCATTCTCTCCAGAAAAAAAAAAAAAAAATAACCTTGTAGCAAAAGATGGCAACATACTGGGAAACACAAAATGCAATATCTACGTAAAATCATTTGCAAGTGTTCCCTGTGAGGCCATAACATCACAGCTGGAAGTTCAATCATCTAGCTAGTCTCATCGTGAACTGGCACATGGCACTGCAGACATGGCACCCCTGGAAGAAAGTGTTGGGAATCACCTTGCTCATTAGCAAGAGGCTTAGATTTGTCATAAGATATCTTGAAGGTACTTGTGTTAGTTTGCTGGGACTTCTGTAACAAAGTACTATAAACTGGGTGGCTTAAACAACAGAAACAACTGGTGTCTCACAGTTCTAGAGGGTAGAAGTCAAGGTCAAGGTGTTGGCACAGTTGATTCCTTCCGAGGGCTGTGAGGGAGAATCTGCTCCAAGCTTTTCTCCCAGCTTCTAGAGGTTTGCTGGCAGTTTTTGTTGTTCTATGTCTTGTAGATGCATCACTCTGATCTCTGCCTTTGTAATCACATGGCCTTCTCACTGTGCCTCTTTCTAGTCTTCCCTCTGTGCGTGTCTGTCTCTGAATCCGAATTTCCCCTTTGTATAAGGCTAACAGTCATACTGGATTAGGGCTGATACTCATGACCTTGTTTTAACTCGATTAGCCCTGTGAAGACCCTATTTACAAATAAGATCATATTCTGATGTACTGGAGGTCAGGACTGCAATATATCTATTTTGGGGGACACAATTTAACCTATAACAGTACAACTGAGGTTTATTTTGCTAATACAAAGCCAAAAGTCTATACTGTATCATACTTACGTTCTTTTTCCTAGTCCTTCCCGTTCACTCTCCTCTCAAACAGCAAATTTCCTGGATGGCTTTGGCCTGCAGGATCAATCAGGAGAGAATGAAGTTGGGATTTACGTTGGGCAAGAAGCTGAGATGGTGTGAATAATTAAAAACTCAAAGTTTAACGCAAGTTTCTAGGCAATTTGTACTGAATCTGTTCTTTGACTTACATGAAGAATCGTAATCTCTGAAAATGTTCACTATCACATATTGATGAAGAGGTCACACTCTGGATTTGGACTAGCTTGGTAAGAACCCAAATCCACCATTTCCTTTGGCAGATTATTTAACATTTCTGTGACCTCATCTTTAAAATGGGGATATTAATATTGATATCTATTTCCTAGGATTGTTTTGAGTATTAAATAGCATAATCATGGAAAGGGCTTAGGACAATACATGTCACATAGTTAGCATTCAATAAATGTTATAGTGTATTATCATTGGTATTTTGTTTCTCTGGTCTCACTGTGATTGCCCAAAGCAAGACCTAGGGTTTGTTCTTAAGGAGCTTGCATTTTATGAGCTACAACTTGAATATGGATATAAGATTGTATTCTAAGTTCTTCTTTCTCTCATTCTTTATTTCTCTTTACTCTCCTCTTTCAAAATTTCAGTCTTATCTATTTCCACTGTCTACATTGTCACCTCTTTATGTGTTACTCCTAAATCCTTATCTTAAGCTCCAAACACTTCTGTGACACATATCATATCCTACTTTGGATGAGAATTATCTATATACATGCATTTCTCATTATTAGGAGTCTAAATGTATACTCTTTGTACTACGCACAGTGCCTAACAAAGTGCCTGACACTTAGTAGGTGCACAATAAATATTTGGGTATGAATGTATGAGCTAATGTCTTAGAATTTAAAGTTGATTTAGATGATGCAGGACTCAAAGGGTCTTCCTGACTAAAAGGGGGAGATGATTATTTTTGTCATTCCTTCTTCCTTCTTTTGAAAAAACAGCAGGTCCTTATCTTTCTTCAGTTCAATGTGGATTTGGAGGCACAGCCAATCAAGGTATCTGGCTGCCACCTTGGCCAAAGGCATGGGCTCGTGCCCAGGCTGAGTTATTCACAGGTGCCCTTATTTCTGGCACAGTGACTTTTGTAAGGTAGATGCATGACTTATTTGGGGTTTAATAGGCTTTCTTGAGCTTTCTCAATCAATAAGAAGGGAGAGAGAAAATGAGAAATGGGGGAAGGGGGAGTGTGAGGGGGGAGGGGGCAGAGAGAGAGAGATTCTTATTTAATTGGGGTTGTCAATCTGGTGTAATGTGAAATTGAAATTATAGGTGGCTTTGTCTTTACCACGTGGAGATGGCTTTTCTGCAGCTGTAGAGCTGTAGAGAATAAAGTGAATTCTTAGAAAAAAAGGAGAGTGAAACTTCCCAATTACATGAGTTATTGAATTGCCTTTCATTTTTGCTTAGTTACTTGTAAGTTATATTTCTTTCATTTGCAACAGGAAGAGTCTTTACTAATACAAATCATTAGTTTTATTTTCTTACTCTCTTTGCTTGAAAGTTCCCATTGAAAGTCATGTATATATCAAGTAAATTATTTTCTCTATTTGGTCAAGTAGCAAAATCTTACTCTGTTTTATTGTTACCTGGGTTTCTAGTGAAACAAACAGAAGGATCTGAATCTGTAATGTTCAAGGGAAACCACAGTCACACAATTAGCAATGCAAATATTTGTCTTATAAACTATCTGAATAAGCTTTCGTTGCCCTGGGATGTGGCATGAGCAAGCATTACTAAGTACCATGTATATAGCGTGCTGTGACTGGCTCAAAAGACAGTCTCCTCCCTCAAGGAGTTTATAATCTAGCTGAGGAGATAAGGCATGCACACACACACAAAAATAGAACAGTGCAACTGTCTAATCAATAATTCATGCTGGACTTAGGACGATGTTTAGAATTCTAAAAGGAAAGGGAAAGGAGGTGAGGAAGAGGGGTGAGGAACTCCAGCGGTGACACGGCATAAACAAAAGCCAAGAGGTGGAAAAACAAAAAACAAAATGCGTGGAGAGCAGTGATTCATCACTTTGGCTTGGGAGGGGATTCCTGCAGGGGAGTGATGGATCCCAAGACTGAACAGTTTGCTGTCTTCAGATTTTGAAAGCTTGGAATGTCAGGCTGAGGAGTTAGGTTTTAACTTTCAGGGAAGGAGAGTGGCTGCAGGGATTTGGGTGGAGTGGGAACTGCAGCGTGATCAGGGTCCCATCTTAGATGTTTCAGGACACAGGTCTATAGCGATCTGCCTAGGGACTCTTGGGCAGGAGCTAAAGGAGGGCATCGCACCAGGAGCTGTTGAGACACCTGAGGCATGAAGTTATGAGGGCTCAAATGTGAGTAGTGGCAAAGAGACAGGCAGGAAGAAGACATATGAGAAAAGATGGCAAATTTGGAAGAATGGGCAGAATCCGAAGCTAGACTGGGCGAGGGAGATGCAGTGGATTTTGAGCTGGAATAAAATGTGGAATTTTAGGGGGAAGAAATAGGAATTTTAGTTTCTGGGCACTGTTGAAATTTTACATTTACTTATGTTGTCATTTGATTAATGTTTTTCTCCCATTATAGACTATATGCTTTTAAAATTTAAAGACCACTTCACTAATTGCTGTAGTTTTATATTCAACATGTAGCACAGTGCCTGACTCATAATAGTGGCTTAGTAAATATTTGCTGAATGAATAAGTGTTTAGTATGATTTGTAAACTGCAATAAACTGTACACATTAAATTAATAATATGTTTATTTGATTTGAAGATAATATAGTAGTTTAAAGCATATTAGAATATTAAAGCAACTCCCTAAAAAGTTATGGAACCAATTTTTTTTCCAACTTTATTGAGGTATGATTAACAAATAAAAATTGCATTTATTTAGGGTATACATTGTGATGTTTTGATATATGTATACATTGAGAAATGATTACCATAATCCATGTAACATATCCATTACCTCACATTGTTATCATTTTTTTATCATTTTAAATCTTTCTAAGCAAATTTCAAGTATGTAATACATTATTAACTATACTCACCATGCTGTTGAGTATGTCCCCAATATTTATTTATCTTGTAGCTAAAGGTTATTGCACCCTTTGACCAACATCTTCCCTTTTCCCCCGCCCCAAAACTCCTGGTAACCACTGTTCTACTTTCTGTTACTATGAGTTTGACTTTTTTGGTAAAGATTCCACGTAGAAGTGAGAACATGCAGTATTTGTCTTTCTGCATCTGGCTTGTTTTACTCAGCATAATGTACTCCAGGTTCATCCCTGTAGTTGCAAATGACAAGATTTCCTTTTTTTTAGACTGAATGTTATTCCATTGTGTATAGATACCATATTTTCCTTATCCATTCACAGGTTGACAGACAGTCATGTTGTTTCCATATCTCGGCCCGTGAGTAATGCTGTAATGAATATGGGAGTGCAGATATTTCTTTGAGGTACTGATTTCATTTCCATTGGCTGTACACTCAGAAGTGAGATTGCTAGGTCATATGGTAATTCTATTATTAATTTTTTAAGGCAATTCCATACTGTTTTCCATGATCGTTGTACCAATATACACCCCTACAAGCACTGTACAAGTCTTCTCTTTTCTCCACATCCTTGTCAACACTTATTATCTTTTGACTTTTTGATAATAGCCACCCTAACAAGAGTAAGATAATATCTCATTGTGGTTTTGATTTGCATTTCCCTGATGCTTAGTGATGTTGGGCATCTTTCCATACCTGTTGGCCATTTGTGTGTCTTCTTTAGAGAAATGTTGATTCAGGTACTTTGCCTGAATTCTAATTCATATTCTAATTGGGTCATTTATTTTTTGCTATTGAGTTATAGGAGTTCCTTATATATTTTGGATATTAATCTCTTACCAGATGTGTGGTTTGCAAATATTTTCTCCTCTTCTGCAGGTTATCTTTTTGTTTTGTTGATTGTTTGCTGTGTAGAAGCTTTTTAATTTGACACCGTCCCACTTGTTTATTTTTGCTTTTGTTGCCTGTGCTTTTGCTGTCAAATCCAAATAATCATTGCTGAGTCAATGTCAAGGAGCTTTACCCCTACCTTTTCTTCTAAGAATTTTATGGTTTCATGTTCTACATTTAAGTCTTTAATTCATTTTGAGTTGATTTTTGTGTATGGTATAAGAATGATGGGTCCAATTTCATTCTTTCGAATGTGGATATCCAGTTTCCCCACTACTATTTATTGAAGAGTCTATCCTTTCTCCATGGTGTATTTTCATTTGTAACCAAAGAAGAAAAAAAAATGTTATCAGGTAAACATTTTCTGAACTGCTGAATGTTACAAAAACAGAAACGTCAGCCATCAAAAGTATTTATGAAGTCAACCACAAGAGTATCGTCTGCTTCCTGCTTCAGTGAACTCCACCTCAAGGAATTCTTGATCAGTAGGATTATGATGAAATTTTCAATTTTACCACAGCAAGAGGAAATTATGATTAATTTCTGTTGAAACATCATAAAAATTTGGAGTCAGCTCTCAGTTCAAATGTCAGCTATGTTCCCAACTAGCTGCCTGACTTCAGGTAAGTCACTTCATCCCTCTGAACTTCAGTTTTCTTATCTGTAAAACGAGGATAATAGTACCTACCTACCTCATGCTATTGTTGTGAGGATTAAATGAGATACTCTATATAAAGTCTTTATCATGGTGTCTGGCACATAGCAGGTGCTCAGAAAATATTTTCAATTGTTGTTTGTGCTATTACTGCTATAATCATAAACTCCATATGTTTGAGCTTTTCAGACAAGGGATATGTCTTAGGCATCTTAAACCTAATGCTCAACACATTGTAACCCCAACCCCTAGCTCAAGCATCTTTGCAGGATTGAACTAAGATCCTCCTTTTGATGATGAAAAAGGAGCTGTGGAAGAAAGAAGTTCAGTCTTTGTAATTATTCAGCCATGTGCTTCAAATTCAGGTTAAAAAATATGAAGGTCAAAGAATCTTTCTAAATATCTCCTACACAAGGAGGTGGATTTAACTATTTAAATTGAGTCATTGGCAAAAATATTCTAGGCAAATAAGGATAAGCTTGTGCAATCAAAAGGTGATCTTTACTATTTCTTTGCTAACAACTGATTTCTTTTTTTTTTTTTTTTTTTTTGAGACAGAGTCTCGCTCTGTTGCCCGGGCTAGAGTGAGTGCCGTGGTGTCAGCCTAGCTCACAGCAACCTCAAACTCCTGGGCTCAAGCAATCCTCCTGCCTCAGCCTCCCGAGTAGCTGGGACTACAGGCATGTGCCACCATGCCCGGCTAATTTTTTCTATATATATATTTAGCTGTCTATATAATTTCTTTCTATTTTTAGTAGAGATGGGGTCTCGCTCTTGCTCAGGCTGGTCTCGAACTCCTGAGCTCAAACGATCCGCCCACCTCGGCCTCCCAGAGTGCTAGGATTACAGGCGTGAGCCACCGCGCCCGGCCAACAACTGATTTCTAATATAAAACTGCTTTCATATATGCAAACTCTGTGAGACCTTTTTATAATTCCTGAAATAGGAAAACTGGATTGGAATCATGCTACTTATGCATAACGTGGAATGCATAACATTACTTGACTTATGGAATGACAAAATAATTAATTATGTTATAGTGAGACCTCTTCTGTGTGGATTACATGGATGTGTTGTATCAGAAGGTCAGTGGCATTGCTACTTCCATTGGGGAACTTGCATTTAAAAAACTAAGTATACTATAAAAATGACTTTTAATAGTGACATAAAATGTAAAATTTTTTTCTTACAGGAATTATAAGACATTTTTGTACCAATTATTGTAATTTAGGCTGAATAATGCCAGTTATTTTGCTACTCTGCTGAAGTCCCCTTTTTTGAGCCTACACTGAACCTGTAATACTTATGGAAAGAGTTACCATAGCAACCTATATTGATGTCACAAGCTCAGGCTTCTGACTTCATTGCATAATGCAGTAGCAACTGGATTTGCAGCAGAAACACCCTGCTAAAGAACAAGTATCTTGGTTCACAGCAAAGAGGACAAAGAAAAACAGCAAGTTAGAGGGGGTTGAATCCTGGATTGTGAGTCAGATTGCCTGAGTTCTTATTTTAACCCTGCCTCTCACTTGTTGCCTTGTTTTGAGTAATTGTGTTTACATGTGTGCACTGAGGTTTGAAGTAAGAAATCTCCTCTCTCTGGGATGGACATAGCAGAGAAAAACTCAGGATCTCTAATGTTTTTCATTTGTGGAGAGCTCAGTAAAGCTAAAACAGTCTAAAAATAACTTGGAAGGAAAGGAATTACTAGTGCCTTGTAGTAGGTATCTAGCTAGCTCACAAAGATAAAGAGGAAACTTTGAAATTAAAAAGAATCTACCTAGGTTTTTTATCTTTTGAAATAGTAATGAGAAAAGGATAATATTGATGTCCTAATCTTAATTTTAGTAAGAATATAGAGAACTTGTACATGAATATGTCACTATATCTATATAGCAATAGATGCTTAAAGATATTTTTATAAATTAAGGTGGAGAAGTAAAAGATTAATCTATATCTATTAATAGGCATGATACTTCTCATGTTTATACTGTGTACATTAAATAATACATGTTTTTAAATTTTATCATGCAAATGTTGGTCCTCATTAGAAAACAACTAAGTGAAATGGTCTTGCTAATTTAAGATGAAATTTTAAAAATCCTAACTATGTCTTTTCTGGAAAGGCCTAACCTTTCCATTGGAGTCTATAACCTGTTTATTATTCCATTGGCCTAGCTTTTTATTCTACAATAAATTTCAGAATTGAGATATGAATATTTTAGGATTTGAAGGGCACTTAAGCTAATCAACTTCCTCACTAGAACTAAAGTGAAAACACGATATGGCTTTTTATTTTTATGTTATCTAAGGTAACAAGGTTGAATGTTTTGGTGCAGAGAACCACGACCTTTTTCTAACCCTCCCATCCATATGCTTCAGTCACTCCAAATTATCAGCAAGAATGTAACATGCTATAAAAGTTCATTAGCTCAATTCCATGTTAAATACCCCTCATGAAGACATAATTTGTCAAGTCTTAGGAAATGTTTGTTGCTATTAAAAATGTAGAGCGAGGTAGAAATTGTGGGCATGTTTTTGAATAAGCAATTAAATGCAATTGAGCTCCACATTATAATGCAGCACAAGCATTTGCATGAGTCACAAAATCTTGCAAAATCTTTCAAAAAACATAATTTAATGTGAAGTGTTTTATAGAATATATAAGAATGGAAATTGATTCTTTCATTGTAAGCATTATTCCTATCAGATTAGCTAATGTGGTATTTCTGTTATACTGGAAAAAACTTCTTTGTATGTTTTTCTGAAGTTAACTGAACAGATTTTTATTGACTTTATTGACATGAAAAAGTTCTAAAGACACACAGTAAAATTTTATAAAAGAGAAGATTGGCCCCCATTTTTTTTCATCTTAAGCAAAGAGAATAGTAATATTGGTCACTTTCTGGACCCTACTTGGTCCTTGTCCTAAATTCTGCTATTTCCTAAATATAACCCCTCTGAATAGCAGCGATGAAGCATCCACTGCAAAATCATGAATATCAAGGAATCCTATGGAAGGAACTTCAGTTTATTTATAAAACTGAAGTCTGATATATTTACATAACTTTCCCAAAGTTAATTGGTAGAAGAATCCATACCTCAGCCAAGTACTTGTTCTACCACATTAGACTATCTTGATCTGGCTTGATGGCTTCCATCCAGAATCACCTCCCTGCCTAATCTCAACAATTCTGCATTGTCCATCTCCCAAGATCTGTTCTTTTGGCAAAGTTTGTGACTACAAATTGACCTTGGCTCTTGATAGTTATTCAGTTAAATTTACTTAATGTTTTGAAATGTCTGTGTGTGCAGAGCTTGGCAGCATACAGAGTAGTATAGGAATATTTATAAAACTTTGGTAGGGTGGCGTTGCATTGAAAAGTAAAACAACCAGAAAACAAAATCAGGTGCATGGTAATGCTATCAAATGCATAAAAATTGAGGGAATTCCAGGAAATGGAATAATCAGAGGCAATGAGAATATGGATTTAGCTGAAGACATTTCCTAGTGCTTAAACTAATATTTATCCTTCCGTCTCTCTCTCTCTCCGTCTCTCTCATTCCCCTCTTCACTCTATCTTTTCTCATTACACAAGTAAGAAGTAATCCATGTTTGTTGTTGAAACATTAGGTAGAATAGTTGACCAAAAATAAAAGGATAATCCCATGATCAAGAGATTATCTGTAGCATCTGCTGCATATCCTGTCTAAAAATTTTTCAAGCTTATACTCAAGTTCAAATATTATTTTTTAAAAATGGAAGCATATTCTGCTTATTGCTTTGTGACTTATTCTTACATAACAATAATGTGTGACTATCTTTCTGTGATTATAACTAGAGATTTATCTGAATCTAAGTCACATAAAATTCTATTATGTGGGTATACCATAATTTAATCATTTTGCTATTAGATGTTAGTCAATTCCCAATTTCTCACTGACATAATATACATAAATTAAAACATATATAAATATGTATATATGTTTTTTAGCCATCTTATATATACAACCTTGAATACTTGTTTAATATTTTATTTAATTTAAAAAAATTTTGCTCAAGTTTATTAAAGTATAATTTATATACATTCAATTGCTTTCTGATTATAAAACAATAGAAGTGGAGTAGCTGGGTCAAAGATAAATTGTTCTAAAGGTTTTAATACACTTTGATAAACTGATTCCTAGAAATATATCTGTTGATAATGTCATAAAAATGAGAATTATTTCCCCACTCCCATGCTACTTCTGGGTATGAGCATAATTTTTTATCATAGCAGACTGCTACAGAAAAAAAATAGTACTTTTAAAACATTTGTGTTGTTTATTTGGGATCTTGCAATGTTGAACAGCTTTTCATATGAAACTATGGTTTTCATTTGTTTCATATTATTTCATATTTTTATATACACAATCTGTTAATCTTCCCTCTTATGGTTTCTGTTCTTGGTTCATGTTTCCAAATGACCATATAAATATTTGCCTATTTTTTCTTAGTACTGATTTTTTTCATTAAATTATTTGTTTCTTCTGGAATTTATTTTGACTTAAGAAGTAAGGTATAGTTAAACTTCATTTGAATTTTTTCCCAAGAGTTTTATTTTTCCCATCCTCTTATCTTCAGTTTATATGTGATTTAAAAAAATTTGGTTCCATGATTTAGTGTTAGTATCACACTGTTTTACTTATTTAATTATTGCTTAACAATTAAATAATTATTTAATTATTTAAATAAAGCAATTGTTTTATTATTTAAAGCTTTTGGGATCCTACTTATAGTAATTTTATGAAAGGAATTAGAAAATTGATGGTTTTCCAAAGGGTACAGAAAAAGGGGGTATTATACTATATTGTTTTCTTTCACTTCTATTTTCATCCAAGACTCTCAATTTTATCTTTGTTATGTCTAGTTGAGATTAATTCATTTTTAACTGCTGTGTAATATTTCTTTCATTGAATGTATAACATTTTGTTACCTTATCTTTTCTGGAGGCATTTGGTGAGTTCAGTTTTATTCAATGCTTTTCATAAATCATAAACCATCATTTTATGGTTTTTATTCTTAAGCTGTTAATGGAGAGAATTACACTGATAGATTTTTCTAATTATAAACCACTTGCATTATTGGCATAAACTCAATATGGGCATGACAGTATCATTTTATAGACTATTGAGTTCAACTTAGTAATATTTTATTTAGGATTTTTACATATATGGTCTCCAGGGGATTTTCCTTTTTCATACTATCCCTATTTTCGATATCACTTAAATAATGAGTTTGGAGCATTCCCTCTTTTTCTTTTTTTCTGGAAAAGAAATTTTATTTGTTGCATGTTTCTTAATTTACAGTAGAATTTCTTGCAAAACTGTGTTGGCCTTTGTATTAATGTTTTTGTTATTGTTTGTTTTGGAGAGGTGTGATTCCTAGAATTATGGTAGAATTGCCTGTAAATCTGTGTGAACTTTTGTTGTTCTTGTTCTTATTTGTTTTGTGGAGGAATGGAAGATTATTTAAATTACTGATTTGAATTCCTTAATGATTATATAGATCTATGCAAGTTTTCTATTTCTTCTTAATCAGTTTTGTTTGGTAAATTATGTTTTTTTCCCTAGGAATTTATCTATCATATTTGTTTTCAAGTATTTATTAGTCTTCTCTTATCTTTTGAACATCTGATATATAGTCCTTTTTTCTTAATGGTTTATTTGTCTTCTTTTTTTTTTATCAATATTACTAGAGAACATTTTTTTCAACCTTTTCAAAGAACAAACTTTTAGCTTTGGTTATTGCTCTTATTATCATTTGTTGTCTAATTGAGTAACCCCAAACTGAGTGGTATAAAATAACCGCCAGTTCATTATATCTTGTGATTCTGTGGGTCAAGAATTCAGGTAGAGTTTGCCTGGATCATTCTTTTGCTCTATGTAGTTATTAATTGCTCATGGCTGGTCTGATCCGGAGAGTCCAAAATAGCTTCACTCACATGCCAGGTTCCTTGGTAAGGAGAGGGCTGAGTTTACCTGGGGTTCTTCCTCAATCCATGTAGCACGTGGCGTCTCCACGTGTCCTCTCCAACAGCGTAGTCAGGCTTCTGACATTGCAGCTGGGGCTCCAAGAATGTTCCAAGAGACAGAAGGTAGAAGTTCCAAGTCCTCTTAAAGGCTAGACTTGAACTGACAAAGCATCCCTTCTGCCAGATTCTTGGTCAAAGCTATCACAGAAGAAAGATTCAAGAGGCAGGGAAATCTTGCTGGGATTAGTATCAAAGAATTGGGGCCATCTTTATTCCATCACATTGAGCCTGTGTTATATTTCAGCTGTTTCCTTAATCTACTATTTCCTTTATTTCTTCCTTCTGTTTTCTTTGTTTATATTCTGTTCTGCCCCCACATTCCAACTTCTTAAGTTAGATGTTTAAATCATTTTCACCATTTCTTCTTCTAATATAAGCTCTGCAGTGTCAACATTTCCTCAAATTATTGCTGTTACTGCTTTTAAAAGTTTTAACTATATTGGTAATTTGCTGCTTATTCAGTTACAAATAGTTTCACTGTTCCATTATCATTTCTCCTGTGACTTATAAGTTATTTAGAAGCATGGTTTTAAAATTCCAGTCACATGGCTTATTAACAAGGTACCTTAGGCCCTGAGAGACATATCCATCAATTGCAATATGTGATTCTTATTTAGATCTTGACGTGAAAAAAACAAGCAAAAATATAAGGTAATTAGGGAAATTTGAACACTGACTAGATATTTGAGAAATATCATTGCTTATTGTATCCAACATCTCTTGTATACCAATTCACCTTTTGGCTTCATGTGTCTTTTATTTCCACTGCAGCTGCAGTAACCAGCTCTACATGGATCCAGAATGATTTCACTTAGACAGAACTTGACAGTGTCTTACTTTAAGGCCATGCCATATGCTTCTCACCTCTCAACCTAGGGCTTCCTTGTTGACATTGAAGTTTGAGTGATCTTGCTTAGTACGCACAAATGTACAGTCTGGAATTTCAGGGAAATTAAGTCTTACTAGAGCAAACCTTTGACTAATGGCTAATAGCATAAGCAGATAAATACTTCCCCTTTCTTCTCAACTTCTTAAGGTCCTGAGATGCAGTTGAGGTGGCTTTTGTTACGATAGTCTTTTGACATGAAGCAGTCTGAATTGGCGCTAACTAGTTCAGCAACACATTCTTCAATCACCTCTCCCTTCTTCTCTACCTTGTTTCCTTTTGCACTCACTTCTCTCTTCCTTAATCAAAATAGTAGTACATAAAGCTTTACATCATGCTGTGCTTTCTGGAGTACTAGGCTAAAACACTTGCCCACATCTTGGCCTGTGCTGGAAGACAAGGTCAATTCTGTACCAGGTAATCATCCCCACTTTCAGAAGAGGATTCAACAGGGGTGTACATCTAACACAAAAGCTGATAATTCACCATCTAAGCTAGTTATTTCACCCAATGTTTGCATGGAGATGGGAATCTGCTCTTTCTTTCATTAGTCTCAGTTCCATTTATCTCTTATGAACTATGAGTGTCTAGCTAAGTGGAATGTGAATCTAAAATAAGAATATATATGTATGTGATTTTTTTAAAGACAACATGTATCCCAAACTCAAGCCAGCTGGTTCACCCAGGACGGAACTGAAGGATCAGCAATCTGTTCCAATAATGGATGGAAAGTGGCCTCTGGTGGCTGTGTTAGTCTGTTTTGCATTGCTGTAAAGGAATACCAGAGGCTGGGTAATTTGTAAAGAAAAGAGGTTTATTTGGCTCATGGTTCTGCAGGCTGTACGAGAAGCATGGCACCAGCATCTGCTCCTGGTGAGGGTTTCAGGAAACTTCCAATCAAGGTGAGGGTGGGAGCAGGCATGTCACATGGCAAGAGAAGGAGCAAGAGAGAAGAGGGGATGCCAGGCTCTTTTAAACAACATGCTGTTGTGTGAACTAATAGAGCAAGAACTCATTACCCAGGGGAGGGCACCAAGCCGTTCATAAGAGATCCACCCCTATGACCCAAATATCTCCCACCTCCAACATGAGGGATCAAATTTTGAGATGGGATTTGTAGGGGAAAAATATCCAAGCTGTATCAGTGGCCTTCATGAGAGACCGTTCCAGTGCTATACCTTCCCAGCTGATTTTCAAAGTAAATTTTATTGTATGAGAATTTCATTTTTAATTTTTGTTTTGGAACCAGGCTGTAACTTTATATAGAGTTTTGAGACGTGAGGAGGTCTCTGCCAAAAGAGTGAATGTTAGAATGGCTTAAGAAGAAAGAGAGGTGCTATTGAAGTCAGCGTTACCATGGAGTCCCTCAGCCTTACTTTCCCAGCCTTATGAAAGGTGAGCAGATCTGCTAAGATAGGAAGGAACATGACTGCTTGAGGATGTAAAACTTTTTAAGTGGGGAAATTCCTTTTTCTCCTTTCCATTTAGCTCCTCATTTCTACACCCCAGATCTTGTTCAGACTTCATCATTTGGTCCAAGTGAAGGTATCTGAATGTCGACCATGTTCCAGGTATTGGACTAAGTACTTATATAGTTTGCCTCATTAAAAACTTCATAACATGGTCAAGAAGTATTATTATCTCCAATTTACAGATGAGGAAACTGAAGCTTTGAAGTCTAGGTGATTTGCTCTGCTAATAAGTGAGTTTCTTGGGGTTGACTTGGAGTGCCTTTTGCAGGACTACGGGAGATCATTTCTTTCCCCTTTTATATGAGAAGTTTTTCCTGAGAGTCCACGAATTATAAGGGTGCCATCCTTTCCCCATAGCACGGCCAAAGGTGGAATTAGATGGTGGAAACAGAAGAGGGGGGTGGGAGGCCGTGCCCTGCAACGGGGGCTCAGCTGCACTTTCCCTGGCACCTATTTGGACTTCAAAATTTTTTGCCTTATAATTTTGGTGGCATTTCGGCAAAGCCTAAATGTGAAAGTGAATGGTTTAGTTTTCCTGATGGAAAGTTTAATTTAGCTCTCCAGTATGTTGCTTGTAGCTTGTTTGTAGATATAATTGTTTACTTAATGAGGATGCAGTCTTCCTTTCAGAGTACTGCCTTTAAAATGAATTTCCATAGATTTGCATAAATTCCCTGGGGATCACTATAATATGAGAAAAGAAAGAATTGCCCAGCTGTGCACTGATTTAATGGAATTATGAAGCTTTAGGGTGTGGGCTCTGAAAAAGATATCTGGGGGAAATAGTCACGCAAACTGTTGGAGAAATAATCCCTTTAATGAATTTTCTCTCACTCCAATAGAAGATTTTAGAAGCCAGCATCAGCTCAAGGTTTTAAAAAACTCATTTTTGGAAAAGCTTGTAAAAATGCTATTCATTTCAGAAATTATTGGTTATATTTGAGAATGGATAGAGGTTTTCAGATTAAAAGAGTTTTGTTTAAAATGAAGAGAATTAGCAAGTGCTCTATATCTCTTGCTGTCAGAACTTGAAACCAACAACCCATCCTCAGATAAACATTTATAGGGGTTTCCAACCTCATCGGGGCCAGAGTTTATTAATGCTACTCTCTATGTCTTCACACCTCAATCCCTGTTGGTGATGTGTAAAGATCTAAAATGATATCAGCTTGCCAGGCTCAGGGAATTTACAACCTATTTAACTTACTTTGAATCTGTCTTTCGATGGTAGTGTCCCAAACAATTATGAGATTTTTATACTCTGAGGCTGGTTCTATAGGTTGATTAGAATAATCTAACAGAAAAGGGAAGATCTTATGATTTCCTTGGCTTCAAAACATAGCAGTGTGAATTATGTCCTTTTCAGGATAATACCTGAGCCTTAGCCAGCTGTCTATAAATGCCCATCTTTGGTTTAAGGAGGCTTATTCAAGAACAGGAATTGATTGATACTAATTTATATTCTGTGTTGGAAAAACAACACTGAAAGTGAGTCAATAAGTTCATCTTTGTGTATGAATACATAAATCAATCAATAAGTACTTAGTAATGTATTGAAAATACTCTACAGGAGATGCAGAAAAGGAAGAGATATTTTTACGTGGCATCAAGGAGTGTTTAGCATTTATACCAAAGAAATAACAACAGTAATAGCTAACACGTTTTGTACACACATTATGTGCCAGGATTTTTCTTTCATCAACTCACATAAACTCCACAACAACCTCATTACTTAGGTACTCTTCTTATCCCATTTTACAGAAGAGAAAACAGAGCCACAGAGAGGCTACATTACTTGCCTTACAGTTAGTGTCTGTGGTAGCTGAGATCCAACCTTGACACTCTGACTCCATAGCTTATGTTCTCTTTAGAATTTAATTCTTATATTTTTTATTGTGTAAAATATGCATTTCATAAAGTTTACCATATTAACTATTTTTAGTATAAAGTTCAATGGCATTAAGTACATTCACACTATTATGCAACTCTCACCAGCATCTAGCTCCAGAACTTTGTTCATCTTTCCAAATTGAAACTCTGTCTATTATAGAATAACTCCCATTTCTGCCTTCCCTCCAGCCCCTGGCAACCACCATTCTACTTTCTTTCTGTATGAATTTAATTACTCTAGGTACCTCATATAAGTGGAAGTATGCAGCATTTGTCCTTTTGTGTCTGTCTTATTTCCCTTAGCATAATGTCTCCAAGGTTCATTCATTTTATAGCATTTATCAGAACTTCATTCCTTTGTAAGGCTTAATAACACAGTACATTAGTACAACCTCTATAGAAAACACTGTGGAGATTTCTCAAAGAACTAAAAGTAGACCTACTATTTGATCCAGCAGTCATACTACTGTGTATTTACCTAAAGGAAAAGAAGTCATTTTATGAAAAAGGCACCTGCACCCGAATGTTTATTGCAGCACAATTCACAATTGCAAAGATATGGAATCAACCTAAGTGTGCATCAATTCATGACTGGATTAACAAAATGTGGTACACACACACACACACTCACACTCAGTATGGAATACTACTCAGCCATAAAAAGAAATGAATTAATGACTTTTGAACCAATTTGGATGCTGCAAACTAGAGACCATTATCCTAAATAAAGTATCTCAAGAATGGAAAAGCAAGCCACATGTACTCTCTAATAATTTGGAACTAATTGATGGGCATACATGGGCACAGAGAGAAGTAAAAGTCATTTGAAACCAAGAACAGGGGAGAGAAAGAAGGGGAGGGGTAAAAACCTACCTACAAGTAAGATGAAAACTATTCAGATGATGGTCACACCAATAGCCCTGACTCATGCATTCCAAAAACTATCCTTGTAACCAAGACATTTGCACCCCCTTAATATTTAGAATAAAAATAAAAGGCTGAATAACATTGTATGTATATATTACATTTTGTTCATTCATTCTTTCATCTATGGACCCTTGGGTTGCTTCCACCTTTTAGCCATCATGAATAGTGCTGCTATGGACATGGATATTCAAACATTGGTTTGAGTCTCTTCTTTCAATTTTCTTGGTTGTGTCTTAGTCTACTTTCTGTTGCTATAAAAGAATGCCATAGACTGGGTAATTTATAAAGAAAAGAAATTTACTTCTTATAGTTCTGGAGCCTGGGAGTCCAAGGGCATGGCATCAGCAGCTGCTCAGCTTCTGTTGAGGAACCTCTTGCTGAGTCACAGCATGGCAGAGGTGGAAGGATGAGAGGGGAAGCAAGAGAAAACTGAGAAAGCTGAGGAAGCTGAGCTTGTTTGTGTAGCAACCCACTATTGTGATAACTAATCCATTCCCTCAAGAACTAATCCAGTCTCTTGAGAAAGACATTAATCTATCTTAATGACTGAACCACCTTTTAATGGCCTTATCTCCCAACACTGTTACATTGGTAATTAAATTTTAATGTGACTTTTGGCAGGGACAAACCACGTCCAAACCATAGCAGGGTATATCCGGAAGTGGAATTGCTGGATTCTATGGTAATTCTATGTTTAATTTTCTTGAGGAACTGCCATACTGTTTTCCATAGTGGCTGGACCATTTTACAATCCTCCTATTAATAGTAATGTACAAGGGTTCCAACTAATTTCTCCACAGCCTGGCCAATACTTTTTTTTTTAAATAATTGCCACCCTAATTATATCTCAGTGTGTTTTTTATTTACATTTTATTAATGATTAGTGATGTTGAGCATCTTTATATGTGCTTACTGTCCATTTGTAAATTTTTGGAGAAACATCTGGTTAAGTCCTTTGCCTATTTTTACAGGGTTGTTTTGTTGTTGCTGGATTGTAGAAATTCTTTATATATTTTGGATATTCCCTTATCAGATACATCTGTAGTCCTTAAGTCCTGGGCTGTGGACCAGTACTGGTCCGGTGGCCTGTCAGGGACCAAGCCACACAGCAGGAGGTGAGCAGCCGGTGAGCCAGCGAGCAAAGCTTCATCTGTATTTACAGCCGCTTCCCATCACTCGTGTGGTGCCAAAAAGGTTGGGGACCACTGATACATGATTTATAAATATCTTCTTCCATCCCATGGGATTCCTTTTCACTGTTGATAGTGTCCTTTGATGCACAGAAGTTTTTAATTTCAATGAAGTCTCACTGTCTGTTTTTTTCTTTTTTTGCCTGTGCTCAAACCCTAGGCTCTTAACCACTACATTCAAGCATACAACCAAAATTGTGATATGCAAAATTATTTGGTACCAATTGTATCTCCTGATGGTGAGATGAGGATGAAGGTCCATATTGTCAGGGAGTGCGGTGAAGGAAGCAATGATATTTAGCACATTACAGATGTGCTTAGTGCATGTTTCTTGATGAGAGTTTATTTTTCCATACGAATTGAAAAAAATAATGTTGAGTGAACTGTGTGGCATCTCCCTGCCCTTTCCCACGTGCTTCTTGGGCATTTATTAGGGGAGGAAAGACTTGGAGAAGGGATATGGTCTCTGGCGGTGAATCGAGATAGAGTTGTCAATCTCTTAGCTGCAGATACATTGCCAGGATGTTTTCTGGTAGAAGTTTTATTACATTAAAGCAAATTTAAAGAGGTAAAATCCAACCTCCCTGCAGTCTCATTCACTCCCTGCTGCTGGAAGCTCACTTTCCCTTGGAGCTTAACCAAGATAGGAGTAAAAGAGAAAAATAATCCTTTCTCTTGCCTTTTCCTTTCTGCCTAAGGCAGCACTAAACTTTGTCCTCCTGGGTATTATTGGGGCAGAGGGACGGGCAGAGAACGGAGCCCACATTGTGCTCCTTCATCTGAAGGTGTTGTGTGACTCATGTTCAATGAGAGTTCTTTGCCTTTAATTATGTCCCCCTGCTTTTTGTTTTCTCTCTGCTTTATCACTTAGCCCCTCAGGTTCTCTCTTTTCATTTTTGGACTTGGAATATGTAGAAAGTCAACTTTATTTTTCTTTTTTTCCCTTATACTATTGTGAATTATTAATTCCATGCCGCAGACTCAGAGGGTGGGCACAGATGCTGAACAATAACAACTGGCAAAGTAAATAATATGGAACACCCTCCTTCCCATCCAAGTACAGGAATAAGCCTCAAATACTCACATTGCAGGCACATGCTCGTGCTAGGCTCCTAACATTCTCTATGTTTAAAGTAGTCATAAAAGGGGTTTGCAAATATAATGGTGATGGCTTCTGAGCTGTCAGGAAATTTGCAGTAAGAAGAGCCCTTTTGTAAGCCTCCCACAAAGCTGTCAGAGCCACAGCATAAGATGTAATAGTTTCCTCTCCTTGCAATGGCTTGGGTAACAGGGGAAAAGACTGTCATGCTGTTTGATTATGGGCTGGGGGGGTGAAGGCAGGAGAGCATAAGGAGGGGCTTCTGGCCCACCTCACTGCATTCCATGTGATGATCTCACCCCCAATACAAGGACTCTGTGGTCCAGGTATCACATCTCCCTGTAAGCCAGGGGTCACAGTGTCCTGATTAGCTCGAGACTCCAGATGACTTCATTTCACCTTCCCAGGGGCTATTCCAACTTGACTTCCATCCTCCTTACACAAATGAGCAATGGGGTCTCTGTTCCATATCAAAGGCCAAGAAAAAGATTCATTTTGCAAGATAATGTTAATAATACTACCTATTATTCGTTGTGTTTATATTGTGTGCTAGGTGCTTACATAGTTCATAAAAATTCTAATTACAACGATAGGTAGATTTTATTATTCCCTTTTGCTGTCGAGGACATCGAGGCTGGGGAAAGGAAGGGGATTTGCTTATGGTTACCCCACCTGTGGCTGGCCAGGCTTGCAGTCTGAGCGGGTCTCATTCTTTTTCCCCTCTCTGGCTCTACCTCTTCTTTGTCTTCTCTCTCTGGCCTTTGGCCCTCCTTCCTTTTCAACTCTCGTTATAGATTCCAGGAAACAAAGGAAAAACAGGGTTGCTTTATATGAAACTTGGTAACTGAAATTAGAAACAATTACCACCTTTCCAAGGAGAGAGCTACTGTTCCTTCAGCAATTTTAGAACATAAGGCCCGATAGAATCCAAACATTAGTGGATGGGCAGGTTCGCATGATAAATGAATCTAGTACACACTCGGTTTGGTGTAACTGTTATCTCATCCACTGGCACAGTTGACTGAGGAGATGTTAGATGCAGTTTTCGCACTGCTTATGAAAACCACCGGGTGAAAGAGTCCCTGCACAGGTGGAGATAATATCATTCAGCTGCAATGAGGGCAATTTGCAAGAGAGAATTGCTCCTGTTCACGCTGAGGCCAACAGCAGAGCCTTGGGTTCTCATTTCATGGCAGAAAAGACTTCCTGACACATTTTTTCTTTCCACAGCTCAGTTGTTGGCTTATTCTTACTTGTGTTTATTGGAATAATGATTTTTTTGTAATGTCGGTTTCGTGGCACAATTATTCTTCTGCCAAATCCAGCAATCAAGGCAAATTAAGGCATTATTTATTGATTTTTTAGAGAGAATAGGTTTATTGTGCCTTATTTATTCTTGAATAGGCTAATTTGATACCCCAAAAACCTATTTGGGTTAGACAATGCCACTAATAAATATAGATTACCCAATAATTCAGAAAAAGTTGTTATTTTCTTAAATATAGCATAAAGATCACAGTTACAATTATTTTCAGATGATGTTTACAAAACAGCAAGAAAAGACTCAAATTTGCCTGTTGAAAACTACAGTAGAGGTGTTTGGCAGTTTCTTTGGCATCAGGTTTTCTTGAAAAAACTATACTCAGCAAGTACTTCCCTTAGTCTCTGTTGTCACAGTTTATTATTGGATACAAAAAGAACAATGTGTGTTTCTTAGAGGGTCATTGGGTACCAGGAGATTGGCAGAGAGCGTATCCTTGAGCTGTGTGAGGTATTTCTAAGGTCAGTGCTTTGGCTGGTGAGTGGCTTCATCTTCATCATTGTAACAATAATAGCTAATATACAGCATACCAAGGTGGTAGCCATTATTCTGGGCAATTTAGCTGTGATAATTCATTTAATCCTCATGGCAACCCTAGGGAGTAGAAACTATTAATATCCCCATTTTAGAGGACACTGAAGCACAGAGAGGTTAGGTAACTTGCCCAAGGTTCCACAGCTACTTAGTGGGAGAACTGGAATACATATGCAAACAGCTGGCTCTAGAGTTCATGCTCTTAACCACTACCCTAGATGGCAACACTGGCTGAGGTCATACTATACGCCACACATTATGCTAGGCACTGTGGCTGGAGAGAGAAAAATTCCTTAAGAGATTTAGTCTAGCGCACATAGATATAAATCTGTCTTCCTCCCATCTCAGGAGGTCATTTCCAAAGTTTCTGATGGCAGGGAAAAAAATTCCTCAACTGCCAGTGATTTGTATGGCTGTTAACAAAGAAGCGCTGCTCTTCACAAAGGCAGCGTCACAAGGCTGTCCTTTACTTAGAGTTAGAATGATGCCTTAACAACAGCTGCACCAGTTAGCCCTTGTTGAGGGCTTCCACAAAGCAGGCATGGCGCTAACTCCTCACATATAGTCTCATGGAGCACTGACAACGGCACGAGCCAGCTCTTTCATTTGAATGGGTCACTACTCCCAGCCCACCCCTGCGTTTTTGCTTGTGGGTCCATCTTACTGGACTCATTCTCAGGCAGCCCTCCTGCCACGTGCCTCGAGCCACAGGGAAGCGATGGACATTCCCTTGTTGGTTTCATGGTTTCAGCTGTAAGACATCTCTTCTCACATGAAACCCTGAAATCACACCCCACACTCAAGCTAGCCTGTTTTTACAAATTTTTTTTGGGGGGAGTGGGTAGTCAGCTAATTTCCACACTCCCCTGATCCTGTTATTTTCATCATCACACTTCCCTGCATTTCCTTGTTTCAATTAGGGCTGAAGACAATGTGCCAGAATTGCGTGTCTGTCTTCCGTGGAGAGGAGGTAGCTCTTCACCTCACCCGGGAGGGCAAGAGGCTCATCCGACTTCTTCCCATTTATTAGACGTTGTGGACCCTTCTAAACCGGGCAGGATTTAGGAAGCTAGCTAAAATCCAAAGGAAGTATTAAAACTGAACTTCAGAAACACTGAAAGGTTTGCCTAGTGATTCCCTTCTTCAGTTTTAGCAGCGAGAACCCAAAGTTAATGTTAAAATGGACAACCCTGGGCTATAAATATCCATGATTCATATTTGAATCACTAAAAATTTCATCATAACACAGTTGGTTCAGTTGGACTCTCTGTGAAACGAGGGTGAAAAGCCCTAATTCTGAGGACCCCCCACATCTGCAAAGATCCATCTTTAGCTGTTGCAAAATCTCCGTATCAGGATTTGATAACGTTGACAATAAAGTCTGAAGAACATATCTTTCTGTGTCCGTCTCCATATATGTAAAATGTATGCACACATGCAAAGGATACCCAACAAACAGAATCAAAGGAGAGTAGATAAGGTTGGGATATTCGTATTTTATTTTATACTTTTGTGTATTGGAATTTTAAAAAACGAATACATTTTACTTTTGAAATTTTATTAATACTTTTAAATAAAGAAGTATGTTCTAGAATACTCAAAAGCAAACTTACACCTCCGTTGTTGAGAATAAAGAACAATGTTCTCGGGGCATATCAGCCTTTCCCTCTCACGGGCTTAACCTTCACTTGAACAAATGTCTACATTTGCATAACCAGTTACTAAAATAAGTCTCACATTAAAGCAACCATTTTTTTTTAGTGTCCTTTATTTTTAGTCCAAGATCACTTATTATCTTTAGTTGTCATCTCTCTTTTAGAGGCATTTAATTGGGAAGAGTTTCTCACTCTTTTTTCTCTCTCACTAAAGCAGCCATTATTTACCTGCCATAGTACATGACAAAATAGTTTCGGAATGATTTTATAATTATACTTTTTTGATGCTGTGCCTTTGGCTGCCAAAAGTCAGACCTGCCAATCTACTGCATATTTTTGTATGTAAGCAGAGACTAAATATAGGTGATTTTTAAAAGTTTGTTGTTTTATTGTGTCATTCTTCGTAAAATTATAGCTTCAGAATGGATATTATCAAAATTTGATACGGTAATTTTCTTTTAGCATTTATCATGTTCTTTTTACGCAAATATCAGAAATGTCTGGATCGCTGACAGAATCTTTTTTTTAATCTAAGCTTTATTTTTTATTTTTTTTATTTCAATATATTTAGGGGGTACAAGTGGAGTTTTATTACATGGATATATTGTATAGTAGTGAAGCATGGGCTTTTAATGTACCCATCACCTGAACAGTGTACATTGTACCCAGTGTAATTGTACCCAGTTATGTACTAATAATTTTTCATTGTTCACTCTCCTCCCACCTCTCACCTGAGTCTCCAATGTCCATTATACCACTCTGTATGACCACGCATGTCCATAGCTTAGCTCTCACGTATAAACAAGGACACACAGTGTTTTGGTTTTCTGTTCCTGAGCTACTTCACTTAGGATAATGGTCTCCAGTTCCATCCAAGTTGCTGCAAAAGACATTATTTCATTATTCTTTATGGCTGAGTAGTATTCCATGGTGTATATTCACTACATTTTCTTTATCTGGTCATTAGTTGATGGCCCCTTATGTTGATTTCATATCTTTGCAATTGTGAGTTGTGCTGTGATAAACATACGAGTGCAGGTGTCTTTTTGATATGACTTCTTTTCCTTTTGGGTAGATACCCAGGAGGGATTGCTCAATCAAATGGTAAGTCTACTTTTAGTTCTTTGAGGAATCTCCGTATTGTTTTCCATAGAGGTTGTACTAATTTCCATTCCCACCAACAGTGTATAAGTGTTCCCTTTTCATCACATCCCCACCAACATCTCCTGTTTTTTTGACTTTTTAATAATGTCCACTGACTGGGGTAAGGTGGTACCTCATTGTGGTTTTGATTTGCATTTCCCTGATGATTAGTGATGTTGAGCATTTTTTCATATTTTTTTTGGCCATTTGTATTAATATCTCTTCTACTGAAAAATGTTCATGTCCTTTGCCCACTTTTTAATGGGATTGTTTTTTTCTTGCTGATTTGTTTGAATTCCTTGTAGATTCTGAATATTAGTCCTTTGTCGGATGCATAGTTTGTGAATATTTTCTCCCATTCTGTAGGTTGTCGATTTACTCTGTTGATATTTCTTTTCCTATGCAGAATATTTGTAGTTTAATTAAGTCTCATTTATTTATTTTTGATTTTGTTGCATTTGCACTGACAAAATTTAAAAGAAAAAAGTAGTCTAAAGCCTTTGGAATCCTTTAATCAGATCTGTTTCTCACGATTACACAAATGCAAGAACACATATGATTTTTTTAAAAAAAATAAAAGCAGTTGTTATCTATAAAAAGTTTCTGGTCTTCCCTGCCAATGTTTGGAGACAGCTTTAGCTGGGAAGAAAGTGAAGTTTATCTTCACAGCATCTGTTCACCTTTCTTTTCCCTTTCATAAGTTAATATTTCTGTTTCAAGGATATTTATGCATCCATGCTCTCTTTTGGAATGTCTCTGATAACCTCATTTCCACTTAGATGTTCATATCTGACAGCATGTTGTCTTGTTCCCAGGGAATATATTTTTAAGTTAAAAGATAGAATCTCTAATGGTTGAATATTGAATGTCAGGGAATAGGAGACAATCTAGGAGAAGGTCATTTCCCAATGCATCAGAGGTAAAAAATGAATATATATTACAGTATTGTTTATGTATCTTGGATCTTCCCATAAAATATGTTTTGAAAGTACTATTAGGGAAACAATATGGGTTGGATGGATCCTCTACTTATTACGTACTGGTAATAAAATATTTTGATATTCCTTTTTCTTACATTTCATTTTTGCTAATACTATCACCATCATTTTAAAGCTCAGATTTTAGCTCATGATGATTTAGAATTAATCTGAATTTAATTAAAAACAAAGTAGCCCAACAATATTTTATTTCAATTTCTTAGCATCTAAGACATCCAAAAACTTGAAATCGCTAAAGCATCTCTCTGAAACATCGAATAATATGAATAATAATAACAAAAATACTTATTAAGCACTTACAGTGTGCCAAACACTGTGCTAAGTTCATTTTATGGATTTTGTTTTTTAATATTTGAAGAACCCTCGGTGGTAGGACCTAATTCCTTCTCTTCACAAAGGAGGAAGCTGAAGCTTAGAAAGCCCACGCAATTGGTTCGACTGTTAAACCAGTAACAGAATGAGAATTTGAACCTGGTTCTGTTTCCTTCCACAACCCTTCATTCCTAATCATTACACTCTAGATCTAATCATCTGTCTTTCCCATCCTTATTAAATGCCCACTGTGTGCCAGGCACTGACCTTAGATACTTACACACCTTTTCCTCCTCATTTAATCATGCTTAAGTGGCCTGTCCAATTTTACACAGCTTAGAAGTAGCAGAGCCAGGGCTCGCATCCAGGGCTCATGATTTCACATTGAGTAGTGTTTCTACCACATGGAGCTAATCTCTCAATCAGGCCAAGCATGATATAAAGCAGGGAGAAGTCTAGAGGTGGGATCTTTGGTGACAGTTCGCTCAAAAAACCCTCAGGCTACCTTTAAAACAAAGCCAAGTATATAATGCACTATTTTTGCACTTACTGGGCAAGACATTCATTTAAAATCATAACTAAACTTTATAGTTGTCATGCATAATTTCTAAGTTAAATGCTACCTAGTCTATACTTTGTAGCACTTTAGAAGAGATGATTTTGTTTTTAGTTACTAGAAACTGATAGAACTCACAAACTAAACCCTTCATTGATTAAGTGATTTTCTCAAAGTTAAAGTTTAGCTGTCTAGGGATCAGTATTTTGAATAATGAAAGAGGAGCAGGAATGTTCTTGTGTAATGATACAATGAGGGAGAAGTTGTGGTTCTGTGAAAGGGAGAGAGGATTTAAGAAAGGTAATGTAATTTTCTTAACTAAGACCCTCGGTGGGCATTGCTGTAGGGAGGGAATATAAATCGTATGACGGAAGCAGATTGGTAACCAAAGATGTCTTGGGTGGGTCTCGTTAAGATAACACTCATTCTCAAACTGGAAGACTGATAGCTAGTCCAAGTCACCAGGGCTTCACATAATTCTATCTTAAAGTTCCATTTTCTTTTTCTTTGCATTTTGCCTCCTTTGTCCTCAATTATTCAGTACCACTTCCCAGGCAGCTTCAAAAAATACCCTCGTGTCCACCCTCATTTTTCTTAAGCAGGAATCTGTATGCCTCACTGTATACTGTACTCATGGATCTTCTCTAGCTGCTGTAGCTAAGCCTTGAGAGCTCCCGGAATGAGGCATTTTCTTCATGGGAAAGCAGGAGAGGAGGCACAAGCGTCTGCATCTGGAACACCAGATTTAGGATGATTTGATTATTCAGATGAATTATATTCCAGGACACATCGATTTTTTAAATAATAACACTTCCCAATGCAGTTTAAAATGTAATAGCCATTGGATTAGTTTCCAAGGGCTCCCATAACAGAGTACCAGAAATTTATTCTCTCACGGCTCTGGAAGGCTAGAAGTTAGAAACCAATGCATTGGCAAGGCCATGCACTAGCTCTGAAGGCTCTAAGGACAAATCCTTCCTTGCCTTTTTTAGCTCCTGGTGGTTCCTGGCAATCCCTGGCATTTCTCAGCTTGGAGCTGCACCACTCCAATCTCTGTCCCCGTCTCCACGTGGCCTTATTCCCCTGTCTGTGCGCATTGTCTCCTCTTCTTCTGAGGACACCATCATAGGATTTTGGGCTCATCTTAATCCAGTATAACCTCATCTTAACTATGTACATTCTGAGGTTCCAGGCAGACATGAATTTTGGGTCACACTAATGAACCTACTTACAAAGTGTTGGTCTGTGTCAGGCATTTGCTTGCCACTCGGGACACAATGGTGAGCAAAGCCCAGTGTGGCTCCTGTCCTCATGGATACTACCGTCTAGCATGGAAACTAAGTATATGTCACATAACTGTGTTATCAAGAGTGCCAATTATATTAAAGGACATATACTCTGTGCAAGTGTATGGAAGAGGAAATTGATTATATTAGGAAGTTGGAAAAGCCTTCCTGGAGAGTGAGGTTTGATCTGAAAGATAAATGATAAGTGGAGCAGAGATAAGAAGGTGAAGAGAGAAGAGAAGAATGTTCCAGGCAGAGGGAATGGCAGGTGTGAGTGATCTCTGGTGGGAAGGAGCACATTCAAGAAACCAAAATACAGCCACTGTGGCTGGTGTTTCTCACACTTTACAGCATTAAAAATCAGATTATACCCAAACCCTGGTCTCCAAATACCATACACTAGAGGTCCCCAACCTTTTTGGCACTAAAGACTGGTTTCATGGAAGACCACGTTTCTACAGATGGGGCAGGAGGGATAGTTTTGGGATGATTAAAGTGCATTACATTTATTGTGCAGTCAAACCTCTCTGCTAATGATAGTCTGTATTTGCAGCCGCCCCCCAGTGCTAGCATCACCTCCTCAGCCCCACCACAGATGATCAGGCATAGAGTCTCATAAGAAGTGCACAACCTAGATCCCGTGCATGTGCAGTTTACAGTAGGGTTCATGTTCCTATGAGAATCTAATGCCACCGCTGATGTGACAGGAGATGGAGCTCAGGTGGTGATGCCAGCAATAGGAAGCGGCTATAAATCTATAAATATAGATGAAGCATCACTCACTGGCCTGCTGCTCACCTCCTGCTGTGCAGCCCAGTTCCTAACAGGCCATGGACTGGTACTGGTCCGCAGCCTGGTGGTTGGGGACTGCAGCTATATACCACTAAAAGAAACCAGCCTATTTTGGCAAAATGTCTGACTCCTGATTTGTAGTAGAAATATACTAGGTATCTATCTTGTTACAAAAAAGAGTAAAGAAATCAGCAATGACTACTGAGGTTGTATCAGAAAGATCCAGGAGCGAACTTGAAGAGGCTCTTGTTGGCCAAAGATGGGACAGTTTGAGCATCAATATCGCATCATTGAAGTAGAATGAAACATAATCTAATATTAAAATTATGAGTACAAAATGATACTAAAAAACTCATTTTTTTTAAACTTTGGAGGATGCTAGGGAACCCACTTATTATTCTAACAACTGGTAAATGAGAGGAAGGAATCAAGCACTTAACTTGGTTTTCCTGTGTAATCTGTCTTCAGGATAACCAGAGTTGATACAGATTCTATCCATAGATGTATGTAAACTAATGTACGATGAAGGAATGACAAAACATCACCGTATTTTAAACTGCTCACGAACTAATGGATCTAAGCATTGATCACCGATGGCCATTAATATCATTGAAAGAGAAATAACTGAATATTATGTGCCTCTACAAAACATTCTACCCCAAATTTGAACCTGAATTAAGTCACGCTTCTAGGTTTGACTTCCAATTTACAGAAATACATTAAATGGTATGATAGAGATGCAGTTAGTAAAATCTTAGAATATTATGAACCCTGCAGGAATAAATGATCTGGTTTCCTTAGCAAGTGAATTGCCAGGAGAAAAGTAATGGAGGAGGGACCTTCTGATGAGAAGGGATAAAGGAACTATCAAACAAATGCAACGTGTGTTTTGTGTTTGGATCCATATTTCAACTAACCCAATGGTAAAAACAATAAACATACATATATTAAACAATAAGAGAAATTTGAACACAGTCTGGATAATTGATGACATTAGAAAATATTACTTTTTCTTGGAGGGTCAAGGATAATGATATCTGATTATGTTTTAAAAAGAGTTCTGTTTTTTTATTGAGATGCATACTGAAATATTTATGAATGAAATAGTATAATAGCAGAAACTTGCCTCAAAATATTCTAATTCTTGTGCGGAAGGAAAGAAGCAGATGGAAGAAAAGATGAAACAAGCCAGAGCCCTGAGTCGGGTTTTGTAGCTGACTGACAGGTGTGTGGGGATATCATATTCTACTTTTTTCCCCCTTGTATTCTCTACTTCTGTCAGTGAAAAGAAGAAGAAAAAAAATCAACCAAGAAATAGAAAAGAACCCTCCTTTGTGAATTCCTGCTTCTCCTCTATGTCATCATAAGCGTTTTTGGTGCTTGCTTCTGGGTAATGCTTGCTTCCTCTAGAGTGGTCGCCAAGGTAACAACTCTGTTGTGTCTACAGGCAGGAAACATGGCAGAGTTATGAGGTCAGGATCACCTGAGGTCTTTTAAGTGTTGTATTATCAAGTACCATAGGAAACTGTGAAAGAAGATGAAGACCACAGGAAACTGTGAGGTCTTCTGTGTAGCTTTTTCCATTTTTTTAAACCTGTTTACCTGCTTCCTAAAGGAAAGATAATAGAAAAATTCAGGAGAGGATATACATGGCATGCTTGAAAATGGAGTTTCTGTTTCTTTTTTTCCTGAACATAGAAAATTTAGGCTAAAAAATAACTCAACAATGTAAACAATGACTACTTGAGGTTTTTTTTTTAAAATTGTTGTATAGATGCTACCTTTGAGTGATCAATGTTTGCTTCTAACATTGCCTACATCATTTGAATGTTCCTTTTTTTCTGAAATTAATTTCTACCTGAAACTTTAGTGAAAGTAGAGTTAAATATTTGTTTTTAAATCACTGGAGTTCTTTTTGCATTGTTTGATGACTCTATAAGAAATTAGATTTACTATGGTTTTAGAGTCTGTCAGACATACTTTTTGGTGAAAAAAAAAAGATTCTTATGGGTTATAGATACTACCAAAGTTACAGGAGAGGAGGCAGTGAAAATAT
Source organism: Eulemur rufifrons (assembly GCF_041146395.1). NCBI lineage: Eukaryota > Metazoa > Chordata > Mammalia > Primates > Lemuridae > Eulemur > Eulemur rufifrons. Next base: position 92,578,836 of record NC_090997.1, on the reverse strand, counting down.
CAATATATACTCATTACAATATACTAAGCACATGTGGCAATCATAAAAAAATGATAAATTTATTATTTATGTTATCAATAAATATATCTTGATAAAATATATAACTCATGGAAATCACTCAAGAAAGTAAATATAATGATAACCCCCAAATATATTCCAGCTTTAACCTTTCTCTTGCGCTCTAAGATGACAAATTGACTTCTGGACATTTCCTCCTGGATGACCTTGCCACAAACAACCAAAAATCAATAAGCTTAATTGAGTTCAATTCAACATATATTTATTGAACCCCTTTCAGGAGATACGGTAGAAGCTGGGGACACAAAGATAAGTAAGGTCCAGCCTCTGATCCGGAGAGGTCACAAATGAAACACAATTATTTTTCCACTAAAAATTTCACTTTCTTTTGAGTTCAATGTTTTGGTTGATGGCAACATATAGTCCCCAAAGCTAGAAACATTCGAACCCTCTTTGACACACCTTCTCTCAAAACTAACCCATTTCCATTTCATTTCTTTTTTATTCTACTTCTAAAAATTCTCTGATTCTGTCTCTTTTTTTTTTTTAGCCCTTCTTTTATTGACTATTTTGTACTTTTTTATCTTTCTTTTGGACTATTGCAATAGCCTCCTAATTGGTTTCTCTGTTTCCAAATTGTCCCCTTTCTTCCCTGCCCACCTACCATCCTTTACCGCCAGAGTTGCTTCATCACAACAAAGATCAGATTCTATCACTCTCCTGCTTTAAAACCTTTTCTAAATGCGTCATGTGCACCTTTGAAGTCTCTAAGTCTTTCTGCAGGGATCACACGAAAACCCACAGAGGACATGCAGGTGACACAAGAGAGAGAAGAGCACCAGCTGGATATATATGAGGACCCCATACCCTATAGAAAGGGACAGAACTACTCAGCTCCAGCCTGTGGGAGTATGGGCCCAGTTTTGTCTAAACTTTTCCTTTTCCTTCCATAAGAAGATAGAAATCCTGATTTTTACTGAGATACCTTTGTTTTAAAATATTGACTTGTATTTTATTTATTTATTTTTATTTCTTAAAATTTTTTTGTAGAGATATGGTCATGGAATATTGCCCAGGCTGCTTTCAAACTCCTGGCATCAAACAAACCTCCTACCTCAGCCCTCCAAAGTGTGGCTTGTATTTTAAAACCACTTTGTGGGCCAGTTTGTGACGCTCTGTTTTTGTGCTTTGAACCTCTTATCATATAGTAACATGGCAAACTCCTATTAACTTATTACTAGGACACAAATCAAATGTCCTTTTATCTCTTAATCCTCCTCTAATCCTTGTCAAATATAGTAGCTCACTAGTCTAAACTTCTATAAAGTAAGAAAGAGAGTCTATTCTGCCAATGACTAAACAAAAATCCAGCGAACGTTGTATGTTAAAGATAAGTGAACTTAGAAGTTAAGCCTTAGATATAGAAAACAATGAGCACAGAAACTGATAAAAATATATTGGTTGTCTTAACTATTTAATATAAAAATAACTATTTGTAAAATGATAAAACCAAAATCCTTAAAGATACGATGTTCGGAAATGCTTTAGTTTTATCTAGATAACTAAGGTACAGTCAGGAGGAGAATGAAAATACTGAATAATTGTTGATTTTGTTTAAAAAATGTAGATATTTACATGCTCTACATCTGCTAAAGGGCTGATAACCAGAATCTACAAAGAACTCAAGCAAATCAGCAAGAAAAAAAATCAAATAACCCCATTAAAAAGTGGGCAAAAGACATGAACAGAAACTTTTCCAAAGAAGACAGAATAATAGCCAACAACCATATGAAAAAATGCTCAGCATCTCTAATCATCAGGGAAATGCAAATCAAAACCACAATGAGATATCACTTATCTCCAGTGAGAATGGCTTTCATCAAAAAGTCCCGAAACAACAAATGCTGGTGTGGATGTGGAGAGATAAGGAACACTCAAACCCTGCTGGAGGGACTGCAAACTAGTTCAACCTCTATGGAGAGTAGTATGAAGATAGCTCAGAGAACTAAAAGTAGAACTACCATTTGATCCAGTAATCACACTACTGGATATTTTCCCAAAGGAAAAAAAGACATTCTATACAAAAGACATCTGCACTCAAATGTTTATAGTAGCACAATTCACAATTTCAAATATGTGGAAACAACCCAAGTGCCCATCAATACATGAGTGGATTAATAAAATGTGGTATATATACACCATGGAGTATTACTCAGCCGTGAAAATTGGTGATCCTAGTATCTTTTGTAATAACCTGGATGGAACTGGAGACCATTCTTCTAAGTGAAGTATTGCAAGCATGGAAAAATAAATACCACATGTACTCAATACTAAATTGGAACCAATCAATCAACACTTATGTGCACATATGGAAATAAAACTCAACGGAAAGCAAGCAGGTCAGAGACGGGAGGAGGGGATGGTAAATTCACAACTAGCAGGTACAATGCATACTATCTGGGTGAAGGGTGCACTTATAACTTTGTCTAAAATTGTACAAAAGCAAATTATGTAACTAAAACATGTGTACCTCAGTAATATTCTGAAATAAAAAATTATATAGATAAGTATAAAATTTAATGGCAGGCAACTAAAATAAAGACAAAATCTATAGCTTCTAAACTAATGGAAGAAAAATGAAGGGAACAAAAATATTACATATACAATGGAAGACAAAGAAGATAAAAAATCAAGGAGAAAGACGATAAACAGAAAACTCAAAATAAAATGGCACACATAAGCTCCATTAGTGTTTGTAATAGATGCAAATAGATCAGAGTCTTCTATTAAAATACAGAGTTTATTAAAATGAATTTAAAATATTAAGCTACAATTTATGAGATTTTCTAAAACAAAACTATCTAAAAGGGTAAAAATAGAGGATCAAAAGAGATATGCATCATGAAAATATCAACCTAAAAATAAGCTGATATAGCAATATTAGTATCAGTCAAAAACAGAAATTTAAGACAAGAACATTAATAGTGAAACAGAGTGACTTAAATGAGAAAATGAACACTCCATCAAGAAGGTAAAATCATTAACTTGTATATATCCAGTAACATAGATAATATGGGCAACCAAGATAAATTGATTTAAAAGGAGAAATTAACAAATCTACAATCATCCTGCATTATGTGAGAGAGTGTGTGTGTATATATTTATATATATGAAACAGACTAAGCATGCCAAAAATGAATGATGGATGATTAGAAAATCTGAGCAGCACAGTTGACAAGGTTGATTTATGCAGATGATTATATACATAAAATCTTGTACTCAATATTAAAGAATACACATTCTTTTCAAGTTTACATTGAATGTTTACAACAACTGACCATGAAACAAGTCATAGCACAAAGGAATATCTACAAAGTTTACAAAATTTATATCAAAGAGACTAGAATCTCTATACATAAGGTAGTTAGATTAAAAAGGAGAAGACAGTTTAAAAAATATTTGATATATCTGAAATTATTATAATATAGCATGAAGGTGGAGGGCCAGCTTTTAATTCATTTCCAAATTGTAATAATACCATTTAATGGTCATAAGTGTAACCTTGTTATATGCACTATTTCCACATGAATTTGGGTCCTGTACTGAACTCTGTGTTAGACTCTATTAGTAAAACAGTACCAAATTAATTTAACATTGAAGCTCTGTGATATGTTTTAATGGGCTCATTTCACCTTATTTTTTGCAAGAATTTTCTGGAATGTGTATTCTCTCTGATGAATACTATTTTGTAAAGTTTCAAAAAATTTTAATTGAATTTTAAAATTGATTATATGGAATTTCTAAATCAATTTAGGAACAATTGGTATATTTATAATACTGTAACATCCTATCCAAGAACAAGACCTGGCTTTTAATACATTTAAGTCTTTTTATTCCTTTGTAGCATTTTAATGTTGTTCTTATGTAGGTCTTATGCATTTCTTGTTAACAAATTTTTAGATATTTTATTTTTTGGTTGCTGTTATTAATGGCATCTTTGCCTTTATTATAGTGTCTCCATTTTTTGTTTGCGTTTAGGCAAACAATGGATCTACTGTCTGTTGATTTTATAACTAGGTGCATTATTGAATTCTTTAATTGTTTCTAATCTTTTCAGTTGGTCCTCTTAGATTTTCCAGGATTATCATAATGCCATCTCTAAATATTAAAAAAAATTTCTCCTCCTTTCTAATATATTTAGCTCTTATTTCTTGCTCTTCCCTTACTGCATTGACTCATTAGCTTGAGGAAACAATGTTTAATGAAGTTGAATAATAGTGGTGATGGTGGGATCCTTCTTTTGCTCCTTATTTTAGTTAGAATGCTTCTGCTTTTTCACTACTAAATACTCCCCTCCCAGCCAATCAATAACCAAAGAAAACAAATGAAGCATTAAAAATCAGAAAGTAGAATTTTTATATCAATACCTGTGAATATTATATAAACTCACCTGTCATAAGTTGGTTTTCACATTAGATCAAAAAACCAAAATAATACTAAATACAAAAGGCATATGCAAAACAAAGTAATTCAGATAGGTTAAAGGCAGACAAGAAATAGGAGGTAAATGCTAAGCAAAAAAAGATGGAGTTGTATCATTAACATCAGACGGACAAAGCAAAAATGTTAGTAAGACAAGGAAGTGTATTTTAAGAATAATAAAGGGTAAAATCTGCAAATGGATGTAACTGTTTTAAATTTTGTGCAGTAAATACCAAAAGGAGAAACTAAAGCTGACAGCTGGCCCAACCATCTTTGCCAGGTGTGGCATGCTATGGCATCATAGTCACTCAGATTGCTCTCGTGGTGTGAGATGGAGAGCCAGTGGAGGATATAGCTTTGGGAAATCATCAGGCTGTTGTACCCCGTGATGTTGTGTCAGTGATGATGACAAATATTTCAGAGTATTTAAGTTGCTTCTGACTGTGCCAGAGAGCTTGTATGAAGATAAATATATTGCTTTATCTTCAATTTAAGTCAAATGTGGCAAACCACAAAGTTTCTATGGAGGCCTTGAGAGAATCCTTTATTACCTATAGCTGCGGAGCAGACATGAATAAGGATGAGGCCTCCAATGTAATTGCATTGCTACAGAATTATAACTCTAGTTAAACATGCAACCTGTGGCAGTCTCTTGTGTTAAAGTTAGAACCCTGCTTGAGAAGAAATGAGATGCTGAGACTTAAGATAGGGACATTGTTACAGACACAATTGTGTATAATAAGTATTTGCAGAGTGAGTGAGTGCACACTGGTGACTCTTATCATTTGGGAGTTAAAATTGTAGACTTGAGTCTGGGTGCACATCTAGGTCCCATTACTTCCCATCTATTTGACCTGGGAGAAATTGTGTCCCGGATCCATCTCTGCTGTAGTTTCCTCACTTGTGCTTGGGCTACTGCACGTTCAAGTTTCACAGCTGTAAATGCAAAATCCAAAATGCTCTGAAAACCTTAAAGTTTTTCTAAGTTTGGCAGAAACTCATTCGGTGGCAAAACCTGACCTGACTTAATTGATATGAGTTATTTATGGAATTTATTTTTCCAACTTAATGTGAATTTTCAGAGATTTCACTGCAAAATATTAACATGATTTGAACGCAGGAGGCTTCTCCAGGACTTGTGGATTTTATGTCTTATTTAGCACATCTACCTTATACCCTTTCTAAAATCTGAAAAAGAAAATCTGAATTTCAAGACATATTTGGCTCCCAGGTTTTTGAATGTGGAAGTGTATACCAATAATAGTACCTAACTTAGTGGGTTGTTGCGGGGATTCAATGAATTAATATGTGCAAAGCTCTAGTGCCTGGTACACAGTAAACAATAAATGTTCACCTTCATTAGTATTATAAGACCTTTTGTTTTCTCAGATATTGTCAGAGTGGGATCTCTTTAACTCCTTTCCCATCTTCTTTGAGACTGTTTCTATCTTTTAGAGCTTATCATGAGGGCTGGGTAAAGTGTGTTGTGCCAGTTTTCTGTTGCGAGAGGGACAGGGAAGAGGAGATCTCATCAGGACTTAATGGGAAGGTGTGGCTTGTGAACCCGATCCCTGCTGTCACTACTTCTACTCCGGTTCAGTCCAAAGCACTGTCCAGAGTTTCCTACAACTATCTGAAGTCTTGTCTGAGGCTGAGGGGATGCCCAGCTTAGGGTGGAGTCAGGAAACCGTTCTTTGCAGAGAGACAAGGCGCGCTGGAATTTTACTCCTTATTCTCTACCTGTGCTTTCTCAAACTGCTGTTCCTGCTTCCAAAAGATAGGTGAAACCTGTGGGCTGAATCTACAGCCTCATCATTTGCTGAGAAAGAGTAACACTGCAACTGGGCTTCTTTCTGATTTCTTACCTTGGGCCTCTTGCATAGAGAAGCCTGTTTTATTTTTCTGTTCATGTTTTCTTTGTTTTTGATCTTCTGTTTGGCTAGCTATATATATTTTGTTGGATATAATTAGCTCTAGGTAATTGTGAATAGCCTGCTTTCTCTTTGCAGCTTTGTTCTCAGCTGGAAAAAAAATAAAGGCATAAAATAGGCAGGCGCTCTGGAGATTTATTTTACTGATTCTGGAGAGACACTAGTAGATTTTTATGTTTCTTTTATTTGTACTTTATATGCCTTCAGTTTTCTTCCTGCATTGGAGGTGTTACACGAATATGTGTTATGCATGGGCCCAGCAGCATGGACTCCCCCTTACCAAGGCTAATCTAGCTACCACCATTGCCGAGTGTCAAACCCGTCTGCTGCAGAAGCCAACACGCAGCCCCCAGTACAGCCCCATTCTGCAGGGGAGCCACCCAGACGCTAGTGGACAATGGAATACGTTGGTTTCCTACCATCACGAAGGAGGAAGCTATCTCACAAGATTCATATTCTGGTTACAGACCACACTTCTCCTAGAGTAAGCATAAGCTGTATCTCTTTCTTTCTTTGGTTTATTTTTTATGTCTTATTAAACCTAAAGTTTGTAAGTTTCTTTAGTTGTGCTGGAAGAAAATCTGTGATGGTTTCTCTCTGCCAACATACTCTGCAAATGTCATCTCCTACATTATCTGTTGCTCTATAAGGCAGTTCATAGGAGTTCATGGATGAGGGTAATCAGACATGGGGTAGTTGAATTTTTGTGTGCAGAAGGAAGCCAGAAGAAGCCCATTTGAGGTTTGAGCCCTACCAAGTGGCACGGTGAAAGAGACCCTCAGACCCTCAGCTGAGGTGCACCAATCATTCATTGCATTCATTGAATTTTTTTTCTATATTTTTTCTTGAGTGCCTGCTATGAGCTGGGGACCTGCAGATTGAGCAGAAAGATGAAAGAAACTAAAATTCCTGCCTTTATGGAGCTTATATTCTATTGCAGAAAAACAGACAATAAACAAAATAAACAAGTACATCATGTAGCTTATGAGAAGATGTAAGAGCTAGGAAGGAAAATAAATCAGGGGAGGCTGACAGCACTGTGGGAAGGGGGAGGTTGCCATTTCCTCTATTTGTGGAAGGCCTCACCCAGAAGGTGACAACTGAGAAAAGATTTGAAAGATACAAGGAAGCAAGTCATGTGTATTTCTGGGGAGAAGCACATTCTAGGCAGAGGGAACAAGATAACTTTTTTTTGTTTATTTTCTCTTCTTTTCTTCTGGATATAGCAGATAAAAAAAAAGTTTTTTAATGATCTGGGCTGCTCAGAAAATTGTTTCAATTCTTCACTTCAGTCTCCATGTAAAGCATAGCCTGAAGAGGCTGCATACTTTAAAGCAATTATTAATATTTGTAATAAAAATTTAAGTATGTCTTTTGGCTATACATGAACGAGCATGCATAAATTAGTAACTCAATAAATATGTGTCCTGACACATTGAACTTGGTGCTTGTTCTTTGAGTTATCACATATAGAGTAGCTGAATGGTCCTCAGCAGAGACAAGCTCCATGAGTTGGCAGAAAATCTGCCAGTTTCTTCAAGCAAAAGTGTTTTCTTTCCTATTTGTATCTTGTTCCCTCTTTAAGGGACAAATGGTGGTCTGGATTTGAATTGTGATTTCTAGTTTTTGCACCAATCTACTTTATAAAGCAGAGGAAAATGATCTAAAAGGAAACAAACTTTTGCTTCACTGAGTTGGATGGTTTTATCAGTTGATTTCAATCTAAAAGTAAATTGTTCTCTGGAGAATATATGCTTATTGCTGTATTTTTCTTTTTTGGAGAAAGGATTTAACAAATAACTTTTAGAATATGCCCAGTTCTTTCTGCTTGAAAAATACATCAATAAAACAGCATTTGGTATTTAAAACAATGTTCTAAAAATAGCTGAGAGACTATACTTCCATTTGGGAAAAATTGCTATGAAATTATTTTTCTTAAATCTTATTCTGAGCATTGCATAAAGGAAAACCAATTCACAGTAACTCGATGTAATTTCTCAAAGAGAAATCTCCAGTCATTTTCAGCTCTGGACCCTGGAGACCTCATTATACTGCCATTACAAACAGACCTGCCCCAAGCTGTTTACTCCTTTCTGCAAGTGAGTTAAGCACAGGGCACAGAGATTGCTATGCAGATACATCTACTAGTTGCTGGCACATATGCAAATACACTCAATGTACCTCACTTTATGGGATAAGTGTATTTTTTTAAAAATTGTGTTCTAATATAATTGCATCTTAAAGATTTTACACCAGTGGTTCCCAAAGGGCACACTCCTTAGGCAGGTTTATCAGAGTCACTGCTGCTTAGAATTCTCTGTGAAAATCCCATGTTCTACCCAACCCCTGTTCTGGATGCATCCCTTGAGGGAAAATGTGAGTGTCTTCTCCCCACAATCCCCTTGCTTCGCTGAGGGTGAGAAATTCACTGTTTTTGTCTGGAGGATGCGATGGCATGTGTTGTTGGGGTGAAAGTAAAGTTGAGAGCTACAGTGAGGCTTCCTTCTCTGTGGTTTTCTGCAGAATCAGGTGTGAACCTTAATCATATGGCACTTTCCACGATATGGTATAATTCTTTCTTCATATGTGTATAACCTTCTACTAGGAACATCTTGAAGATAAGAATGGTAAAAATTGTTTATTTTGTAATCCCTTGTACATAGCAACTGGCCAATACATATTTATTGAGTGAATGAATAAATGGTTTTATTGACACTATAGTTTGGGAAATCAAAGGTTATCTCAGTCCTTGATGGAATTAAAATCTATTTAGCAGAATTAAGCATGCATATGTAAAGAGGAAAGACAAATCTTGGGTTAAAACACAGCAGTTTTCAAGGGAGAATAAATCCTATTGAATGAGAGACCATTTTAATCTGCTGAGCACCTTGATGCATTTGCATGTACAAATGTGGGCCTAATGCTGATTTTGAGAGTAAGGACTGGAGGGAATTACATTGCTCCACTAAACAGAATGAAAAAAAAAAAAAAAAAAGAAAAGAAAAAGCACTGGGCTGTTTAGAATATGTTCCAGAAGGGAGGGAGGAGGAATTGAGGACCACAGAAGTTGGTGGGGGAGAGAAGAAAAAGAGAAGCCAATGAAGCGAAGTGAGGATGGGTGCTACAAAGGGTGAAATGGCCAGTGAGACTCCCCGGTAGGAACACCCAGATTTTAATATTGTGTTGCCCTTTTTGAATGGGTATGCTGTAGATCCCTGCTCTGTCTCCCCAGTTATTTAGTAATGACTATTGAGTCTAGATTTGTGACTATAAGGCATACACATTTCTTATAGAATATATATATATAGTATATATATATATATATATACAAATTCTGTATATTTCTGAATCAATATAGTGCAAAACAGCAACTAACTAGACATTTCTGTCAATATGATGTAAATTTCTTCGGTTTGCCCAACTTTTGGTTAAGTCATTCACACAAAACCTTATATGAATGGGGTTTATTTTCTTGCCATTGGTTAGTTTTGCTTTGTAGACATCAGGAGATGGGCTGAGTTTCACTTCTGGATTGACCAGGGGCAGAACTGGAGCAGTGGTAGAATAGACACAGCATGTACCAGAGAGGAAGATGATCCACATAGGGAATTAACTACACAGAAAAAGGGTTCAGAGCCAGAGGTGACTATGAGCACAAAACCGCCCCAGGAATTCACTGAAAACTTGTGGCATATTAAGGCTGGCAGGAGTGGGATTTGAAACACACTTAGATCTTACTAGGTAGATAGGATCTAGATGACATCTGAGTTACATGAAAAGAAGAAATCAAAATTACAATGCAATATGTTAATATTGTAAATGGCAGATGAATGGCAGATAGAATAAATGGGAGAGACGTTTAAAGTGGGGGAAGCCATTTGAGCTGAGGCAGATGGAAAGCTTTCTTGAAGGAATTAGGACACAATGTGAATCTTATGGAAGAAGATTTCTGATATGGGATTGTTATTCATAATATTATTTATTATGTCAACTCTCTTTTATTTTCTCATATTTACTTGGCTCCTACAATATGTCAGGCCCTATTCTAGACTGTTCAGATATAAAGATCATTAAGACATGATCTTTGTGCCCAAGGAACACAAAACCTAAGAGCAAAAGCAATTTCATAAGCAGTAATGATAGTATCTTACAATGGAGTGAGTCCTACACTGGTATATGAACAAAGTCCTATGAAAAAAATACACATGGAAATGATGCTTTCTGCTTGGGTTGTTTCAGAGAAGATTTCACCCAGAACTTGACATTTGATCTGGGCCTTGAGGAATGCATAGACTATGACTAGGTAGAGAATAAGAAAGGGTATTTCAAAGGGAACATGAGCAAAGCTAGGGGATTTGCAGTGTGTGGGATGTAAAATATGGTAAAGTCCAATGTGGCTGAAGCACAGAGAGTGCATTTGGAGAAGGCTGGAATGTTACTTTGGGGCAAGGAGGTGAAAAGTTCAAATGGCATTATTCATAGATAGCTAGGAGCCATCAGAGGTTTCTGAGTTGGAAAGCATGGTTGGATTCATTTTGGAAAGATAATTGATTGGGGAGGATGGCAACAAAAGGGAAGATTTTAATGGCTAACACTTGCCTGCATTTACTTTGCACTAAGTACATTCTAAGTGTTTGACGCATATTAACTATTCATGACAATGCCAAGATGTAGGTCCTAATATTAATATTTTATAGATGAGAACATAGTACAGGTTCCATAGGTGTGTCCACAGAATAAGTGGTGAACTCGGGTTTGAGCCTATCCCGTCTGGCTGCAGAGTATGTACTCTTAAATGCTACAGTGTGTTGCCTCTTAAAATTAGGAAACCAAGGCAAAAGTCCAAGACAGAGATTATGAGATTTTAAAATAGGAAAATGTGTACAGGAATGGCAAAATGGGGATGGGAGCCCAAAACCACTACATGGAGTGTGGGAGAAAGAGGTGACAGCGATGAATCAGTTTTCTTGTTTGGATTGCCAGAAATACAGTGAAGGTACTAAGTCAAAGAGATACACCAGTTTACTAAGAGAAGAGGGAAAATGCAGCTTTTCAATATATCATGGTCTTTATGCTCTCAACAAGCATCTAACCAAATGGTGGCATGGACACATATTACTATTTTCGTATGTATGGACAACTTCAAATTCATGGAAAGAATAAAAGGCTGATGTTCCAAACTGTTGGGTTAAATTTAAATCTGTGACACATAAAGGCAAAAATTCGAATAGGGGAGATTGAGTTAATCAATCAATCACTCTATTGTGTGGTGTCACCTAATGAGAACATCTGGAAGACTGAATGAATTTCACTTTTAATATAGTTTCTTTGCCGTTATGTAGCTGCTACATTTAAGAAATGAGGCCAACTTCAGAGATATGTATGCAAAGAAGCAAGCAATAATAGCATCTGTGGCTGTTTCTGGATTGTAAAAACATTCTTAGCCTCTGGCATGTGCATATAGATTGCTGAATTTCGTGAAATAAGAAAAATAATAATGCTTCACATTGGTATAATCCTTTACATAGTTTTCAACACTTTCCCAGAGAAAAAAATACAAACACCAATATGCATATGCATCCCAAGATAATTAGTGATATAGCAGAATGTCTGACTCCTTTAATATTCCTATGTGTTTCTTGAATGCCCATAATGTATTTGGAATTGAAATACAGGGATTAAAGGGAGTTCAGTAGAGTCAAATCACCCATGTTTTGTTCCTTGTAGATTTTCTAAACCAGCTGGGAGAATGTTAACATGTTTTATTTCCTACAGTCTGACCTATTTAGAAGACAACCTTCCTTTGCTGAGCCCTATGTTTATACATGGTTAATACGTTTTTCTACTTATTTAGTTTTTTAATTTGCTTATTCATTCAGCATTTGTTCAGTTGTTTCTGTGAGCACTAGTATGGTGTTTCATTTGAAGCCAGTAGAGGACAGGGCTTCTGTCTGCTCGCCTGTGATGCACAGCATGGCACAGAGAGATGGACAGAGGTGTGCTGAGTGAATGAATGACTCTGCTTGCTGACAGTATGATGCTGAATAACATGTGAATACCATTGGGGACACTTAGATAATTATTCGGAATGGAAAACCCATCAATTTTAGCTATAGTGCTATAGTGTGTGTGTGTGTGTATGTGTGTGTGTATGATAAAATATATGATAACTGAGAGAAAAATACTATTGTTTCATATCTACCCAGGAAAGTGTAGACAAGTAAAATTTTCACCCCTGAGACATATAAAGAATAGCAGCTGGTAGTTGTATTTTCACATAATAATATCATCAATAGCAGCCAGATATTAAATGCTGGCCTTGCTATGCACTTTACAGATTAAAGTGCTAAGTACTTTCACATTTTTTGTATCTCATATTTAATATAATAATGACAGCAACCTTACAAGTTGGTAACATTATTCCTATTCTATAGATAAAAAAAAAAACCCTGAAGCTCACAGAGACTGAGTAACTTTCCCGAGGTCATGCTCTTAGCAAAGCAGGTCTTGAACACAGGTGCTCTAAAGGCTGTGCGTGCTCTTTTTACCCACTACAGCATCCACAACATCACAGGAGACTCAGCAAGACTTAAGGGATCAAGGGCTGAGAGAGGTTCAAGGACCCAATGCTGCAGTTGGAATATAGAAGCCATTTACAGATTGTTAAGAGTCTAGCAAAACCAACAAAACCACGGTTTTTATGTTCAGTATTTAAGCTTAACTCCTCCCATATCTGGACTTAGCCATTTGCTCATTTGCAGAGCTTGAGGAAGGTACATTATTCACAAGTACTGTTTGTAAGACAAAGCACAAAAAACAGTGAAAACAAGCCATGCTCGTACTAATTTATTTAAATCCCATTTTTTTCAAGCTAATTCCACACATAACTCTTAATTGAGCATCTGTAGCCTTTAATTTATTGTGCTAAGCACTATTGCAGGGCTTAATAAATAGCAACAACAACAACAACAAAAAATGTGGTCACTTCTATCCTTAAGCTTGAGACTATTCTTGTCTGGGGAAGAGTAGACCAGAGAGGAGCTCACTGCCCACTTCTGTTTTGCTTATCCATAAGTCATCTTTGCTCAGCTATCTTCTTCTACCATAATTACTCAAAAAAATTCTAAACCAAAATTGCAAACATTGGGTAACTCTTTTAGATTGGGCAACATTTCATAAAACTGAATGAGTGAAATCTACATACAATGGATAGGTTTCAGTATTTCGGAAAGTAAACTGAAAGATTGCAAGTATAATATCAAGTGTGGGAATACATGAAATGCTAAATAAAATAATCTGAGTGTAATCCCAGGACTGAAATATCACTGGGATTAGAAAGCACATGTAATTGGTAGAAATTTCAAAGGGAAAAACTTCAATTTGTAAAACCCCATACTTAATTTTTCCATAAAATCTGAAGGTTTTTTTTTTCATGAGTTGCCCTTTGCATCAGATAGCAGAAAATGAAATTTGATCTCACCCGGGTAAACTTGGTCAAAATAATGACCAGTTGTCTGTTAATACACTCAGTCAATTCTGGGTTTGTTTTGCTTCCCTTTATTGGGTTAAGTTCCAGGAGGTTTATAAGAGGGCCATAGCATCAGTGAAGAGGGAAGGTCTGCTCTTTGAGCATTCTCTGTTGACCTTGGCCTCTGTTGGCCTATGTCCTATGATCCTTGTGGCTGGTTATTGGTCAGCTGCCGATGCCCTCAGTTCCTTGTTGCACGGTCCAAGGAAGCTGATGTTTCTCCCTGAAAATGCAAGATCCACTCTCAACCTAACCTACTTCCTTTTAGAGGGCTCAGGAACTGTTTTCCTTAAAACACGCTGGGGGTGCCCACAACTTTGCTAGCCTGTGTGTAGGCTCATCTGTCTAGCTTGCTGAGTCCGCAGTGGCCATGTTTGTGTACTGGTGCTGTGCTGGGTGGAGGGCCTCCTTCGGGGATGCCGAAGCCTTACCAGGCTACACGTTGGGAAGGAAGGCACACATCTCTGTTTTGAGATGCCCACAAACTCATCTGGCTTCTCTGTGTTTCCGCACTCTAGACTCTAGGCTCAGCTCTTTTTGGGGGGCCAGTGCAGGACCTTCTTTTTCAGAAAACCATGTAGGGAGCTAACTGAATTTCTTTTCTCCATTTCTGAACATTCTCCTTCACTTTTCCCTGTGGGAGGCTGGAAGCACTGAAGAGGCAACTGTCCTTTCAACCTCTATTTATGAGTCTATCAGGGTTTTGGCTCTTTATGTTTAAAGCCAAACTTTTCTTTAAAAAAAAAAAAAAGCTTGATTTTTGCAAAGCAAAAACACCTTGGCTTTCAAAACTATTGTTTTTGTTCTGAGTTTCAAAATCTATTTTTTAGACTCCATTGACTCGTATTCTCAGCTGTATCTACCTTTCTTTCCACCGGAAAAAAAATGCCAAGTGATTCAGTGGGTAGAAGGTTGTAACACAATGAGCAAAATGCTGAAATGAAAATACTTGGTTTTCACAGAATTTTATTTCTCCACGTTTAACTACATGCAAAATATTTTTCTTCCTGCAAAAAATACTGCCCAGTTCCCTCCCCGCCCTCCATCAAGGCATTGTTCTCTCAAGAAAATGTCACTGAAGCATCTGTCTGGAATCTGTGCCCTAGACACGTACTCCCACACCTGTGGCAGCACATGGATGGGTCATCTCATTTTTTGCCCCGGCATTAAAGTGCCATGTAGGAAACCTAGCTATTGGGTGAAGTTCTCTCCTCCCTCTGCTAGAAGCACTATTTTCCTGATGTTTCACCTTTGATTAAATATGTTTCCTAGGTGGCTCAGACATGGAGGTAGGAGTGGCTTCCCTAAAAGCAGAAAAGAAAAGAGAAACAGCAGCCTTTCTAGAAAGGTATCACGTGGCCGTCCTGGCCTTCTCCCCAGAGCCTTCCTCTCTGCAAAGTCATGGCATGGCCCCAGCTGTGAGCCCCAGTTGTCAGGGTCAAGCCTTGGCTCTTGAAGGAATAATTTGACCCCCTACCTGTTCCTCTCTGGTTTCTTAAAACCTTAGGAGCCTACTAAGATCTGTATTATAATTTACAATATTCTTATAGGCAAAGAAAAAAGAGAGGAACTTGCCTTTTAAAAACTCTTAGTAGCTCTTTGACAGCATTTCTCTGCCAGATAAGGCTTTGCTCAATGCTTGCTGCATAAACTAGGGATGCTGGAATGGTTCAGCACTTTCCACAGAGGAGATTTAGTTCTTTTACCATCTCAGAGTATTTTGGATGCTCAGTTAAATTTAGGTTTCTTCTCACCCACTCCTTTCTATCCCTCTCCTACAGTAGAAGAGAAAGGATTACATATTGTTAGAACATCAAGGGAGAAGGACTTGGCATCCGGGAGTGGGGTCTGCTCCCTGGTACAGGCGTTTGTGGACTTTGGTTTCCAGGGAGAGTTGCAATCTCCATTGGCCTCTGATCATTGATATCCATCCCGCTGGCATATGAGAGATGATGGATAAGTTCCCAGACTGTATATCGTCTATGTAACAACCACAAGATCTCTTTGCGTTCCCCATACTACTCTGCACCTGCATCTCTTGGGAGTACATGGATTTTCAATTCTTCCAGCCTTTTTTCTTCCTTTCCCCATATTTACCTACCTATTTTTATTATGGTTTTATATACATAAATATATATATAGTGCCTGAAAAATATTCCATTTGTATATATATAATGCGTGTGTGTATATATATGTGTGTGTGTGTGTGTGTGTGTGTGTGTATATATATATCACGTTTTATTTATCCATTCATCTGTTGAAAGACATTTGGTTTGGTTTCCTTCCACCTTTTGGTTATTGTTAACAATGCTGCAATGAATATTGGCATAAAAGTATCTGTTTCAGTTCCTATTTTCAATTTTGGGGGGTATGTACCTAAAAGTGGAATTGCTGGGTCTTATGGTAACTCTATGTTTAACTTTTTGAGGAGCTTCCAAACTATTTTCCAAAGCAGCTGCATTGCTTTACATTCCCACCAGCAATGTATGATGCTTTTAATTTCTCCACATCCTCACCAACACTTGCTGTTTTTTTAAACTATTGCCATGCTAGTCGATGTGAAGTGGTATCTTATAGTGGTTTTGATTTGCATTTCCTTAATGATCAAGGATGCTGGACATCATTTCACATACTTATTGGCCTTTTGTATATCTTCTTTGGAGCAATGTCTATTCAAGTCCTTTGCCCTTTTTTAAATTAGGTTGTCTGTCTTTCTGTCTTTCTTTCTTTCTTTTCTTGTCTTTCTGTCTTTCTGTCTTTCTCTCTCTCTCTTTCTCTTTCTTTCTTTTCTTTCTCTCTCTCTCTCTCTCTTTCCTTTTTTCTGGTTGAGTTTTAAGAGTTTTAAAAATACATCCTGGATATTGAACTCTTAACAGATACATGATTTGGAAATATTTTCTCCCATTTTGCAGGTTGTTTATTTATTTTCTTCATAATGTTCTTTGATGCACAGAAGTTTTTTAATTTTGAGGAAGTCCAATTTATCTATTTTTTTTCTTTTGTTGCTTGTGCTTTTGGTATCATATCTAAGAATACTTTGCCAAATCCAAGGTCATGATGACTTATCCCTGTGTTTTCTTCTAAGAATTTTATAATTTTAGCTATTATATTTGGTAATTGATTCATTTTGAGTTAATTTTTATATATTGTGTGAGGTGGAGGTCCACCTTCATTCTTTTGAATGTAGAAATTCAGTGTCCTAGCATCATTTGTCAAAGATATTGTTTTTTTCCCCCATTGAATGGACTTTGTGCCCTTATCAAACATTCATTGGGCGTAGATGTATGAGTTTATTTCCAGACACTCCATTCTATTCCATTGGTCTATATATCTATCCTTATGCCAAATCCTCCCAATTTTATCTCATTTTGGACAGGCAAACTGCTGCTCTTAAATCTTTCTGATTTGTTTTCAACTCTATTGTTTATGTGTAGACTATTTGTTTAGAATTTTCAAAGCCAAACATCTAAATAAATATAAATTTAATAACTCCCCCTCTTCTCTCTTTCTCTCAAAAAATTCTGGCTCTTTCAAATCACATACCCCTTGGCTTTCAAGACCATTCTCTCTACTAGAATTGTTTAAAAATCTATCTAGAATCTAATTTCATTTTTGAAACATCTCTGGATTCAAGAATTTTTGATTGTCATTCATTCATTCTTCTTTCAGGTCAAAGAATGCCCTGGGAAGCAACACAGGCAATTTCAAGGGGAAGAAGAGACCATGAGTAATGTTGGGGGTCAGGGGAGATCTCAGTAATTATAGTGAATTTTATCCTGTCACATTATCATTTGTATTGCTTTGGTGAAAGGCCATCTGAAAAACAGAGATAATCTCCTTGAAACAGAATGAGAATTGACAAAAAAGAATGGGAATGAAGTGGGAGAAAAAAAAAACAGTAAAAAGAAAGAAAAATAAGGAAAACAGAATATTTTCTAGGATACTCCGTGAACAACAGTGTCAACATTTTTAATATGAACCCAAAAACTTCATATTGCATGCCATGTGAAATTTAATAGGGTTGAAACTTAATAGAGCACTATGGTCAAAAAATTAGTAATGAGGAAGAGCCCCAATATCTGATTGATCCATTTTGGCAGAGTTTTCATTCTAACAATATAATGATATTACATCAGCTTGTCTATAGATCTCTAGCTTGCTTGTTAGCTTATACATTATCAATAGATTTATTAGCATCTGTGTATCAAGGACATGCTCAGAGGTCATATGGAAGTCTCAAGATGGAAAGAGTTGAATTTTCTCAGCACTTGTGATACTTCTAAATGATAAATCTGTATCCAGGGTAACACTTACTTTGCATTTTTAAAGAAACAAAGTTAAATAGCATTTTAAACAACAACAAAAAAGAAGATCTTTTTATCCATGAATGGTGTTTACCTGGTCATTTACAATTGCCATTCTAACATCATAAATATGTGTTGCTGTCCACCCACATGGTTTTTTCCACCTCTGATGAGACTGTGGGAGATGCCTCAGAGATTAACAATGCTAAGATATTCCCGCCTACTTTTGGAGAGTTTGACTCATTCTTTGGCTGGTCACCACCTAGAAAGAATCTGCTATAAATCTTAGAATTTATGCTGATTATATATATCTATGTATATATGGATTTTTGGGGAGAGGGGGAAATTTGAGGAGGAATTTGAGAAATTAAGTACTTGTCTTCTTGATGTGGACTTCACATTATTTTCTGATTTTTCTTAAAAAATAACTTGGTGTAGAGCAGAGATTTTTCTCATGAATTTATGGATGTAAAGAACATTAATGGATAAGCTTCAGGAGTGCCGAAAACCTACCTAAAATTGTATGAAAAAAAATTTTTTAGTATGAAAAAAAATTTTTTTTTGCATATGTGAATTTTCTGGGTAGAAGAAGGCTCATAGTTTTCACAAGTGTTCCTGATTCAAAAAAGCTAATCACAAGTCTAGAGAAAAGGTGGCAGAGAAGTTTTTTCTTATGCTTCAAGGTAAATTTTTAAATAATGTTTTCTTGGCACACTGTGTTGAGAAGGATTCTGAGGTTCAACAGAAAATGTTGATAAGCAAGATCTGTCAAGTATGTGTGTGATGGAGTAAGTTTTGCTACCAATAACTTAAAGTGAGTTTTTCCAGAAGATTGAGCAAGCTTCTGTGTTCTTAATTCCTAGAATCTAAGTAAAGTGCAATACAAAAGGGATATTTCAGCTTCGTCTGTGGATAAATTGTAAATTTGTTTTTAAAATACTTGAGCATGGATTTAGGTTCTTAAATAAGTTTTCTTTCTTGATATTTTGTATTGGAACCATTTGTACTCCTTCAGCAATATTTAAGACATGTACAAATGTAGCACCAAATTAAGAAATATCACATGGTAGCAAATTCAGTTGTTAAATGCATGAACACAGCTCTTGATTAGTTTAATAGCAACTGTGAGTATGCATTAAAGACCAGAATTTGGCCATTTGTGTCTATGATTATGAGAAAACAACATGGATAAAATATGAAATTCTAAAACTAGTTTATAGGAGGATTCCTAATAGAAATGAAATGAGCCCTACGCTTAGTATTACTGTCTGCTAATCATGTAGAGACCTGGGAAATATAGAAGCATCCTCCTTTGTTCACTTAGTGTTCTTGGTTTCCTTGATGTCTGGGAGGAACTCAGATCTTGAAAAAAAGAGGACTTCTCTCCACTCTTTCCTCATAAGGGAAAGGGGAAAGTCGAGAGTAGACAAATGGAGACAAGCTTACCTTTATCTAAGGGTATTGCATCTTTCATTGATAAGGATTCTTGCAAGTGGTGTAGCACTACAGGACTCTCTCTATTTTTCCTACTTTTCACTGGCACAGGTAAGAACCTGAAAGAGGCTCTGGAAGAGGAGAGCCAAGCTCTTTATAGGAGGCATTTGTGGGTCAACAAATATTTACTCATCACAAATTGGGGGCAAGATATTGGGCTTGGTGCTGGGAACACAGATATGACTCAGACATGGGTCCTGCCTTCAAGGTTCCTGCCATCTAAATATGTTTCCAATAGAAGTGGGAAGCCAAAGTGTCATAAGAGAGGTGAATTGTTTTAAGTGTTCAGAGGGAGGATAACCTCAGCACACACAGTGCCAGCCAGTCCTTCCAGTTTGCCTGCTGGCTTTTCTCCACCAAGCCTGTACATGTGGGGTTAGGGGGCAGCTCCTCTCTGGTTGGTACTATAGCATAGCCATAGCCAGAGAGCATCTGCATTCACCTTCTGGGCCTTGTAAGAGAAACTGAACTCATGTTTTTTTAGGTATTACAAGTATCTTATATGATTTGGCTCTTTACTTAATAATATAAGCACTCAAGTTTATCTTCATGGCAGAACATTTTAATAATTCATTTTCTTAGTAAAGTGTCAGGTTAATTTTATTTTCAGTAAAGCCAGGAGTTAACTTCCGTATCAACCATAAATTAGCCTCTCTCAAGCATAAGTCAGAGGGTAGAAAATATTAAAAAAAACACTATGATACTGTTGTAAGTGCCTGTGAGTTAAATATACAGTATTTAAATGCTTTTGGAAATGTTATATATCTTATATAATCAAACTCTAGTAATTAGAAGAAGGCAAAAGAAAATACTTGGTAGCTACTGCAAAATGAAAATGTTTACCCTAGTATGTAGAAATTATTAATTAACATCAAGCAGTAATCCCTAGCTAGGAGAATTGGATAATTAAGTACAGTTTTCACTAGAAATCTTATAATGTAAAAAAGAGTCCTTAAACCTGTAACAATGTATTATTGGACTTAGAAATTGAAAGTCTAAGTCCACAGAAGGAATTCTGCATTTCTTGTGATTTTGAGAGGATCAAACAAGGAAGAAATTGCCTGCTGTGTAGCTGGAGTGAACCCACAACTATTATCCTTTAGTTCCAGGATACCAAGAGAAAACCAGAACTTAGGGAGTTAATACCCACTCCAACCACATATGTTCCTTCGTGTCACTCTTTTTCTCCTTGTCCTTTTGGAGGCCAACTCCACCCTTAGACTGACAACTTGTATGCAGCTATCATTTTTGAGGAATGCAGGCAAACCAGTTTTTAGAGATTGCCAAGTATGATTCCTGTCCATTGTGACCTTTATGCTGTACATTTATGTTAGAAAACAATTAAAATGAACAGAGTCAACAGTGTACAAATAATGCGGTATAATTTGGTTTGGCTATCTTTGACCTTCTCTGTATGCCATATTTCATTATTTAGCTTCTTTTGCACACAGAATCTAGTCAACCATTCATGCATGTGCATGGCAAAGAAATAGGTTTGCAGGATGTTTGACAGCTAAAGGAAAGTGATAAAGCAATATTGTCAAACAGCTGCACAAAAGGCCTAAGAAGCACTGAGCCGTCAATAAGTGATAACATTACTGTAAATTATCAAATCAAAACATCTTCAATGTGAAAACACTGAAGTCATGAATTCCTGAATTCTTAGAACTCAATCCCTTGGAATCCTAAGGATTTATTTAAAAATGAAACTTCCATAGACAAAATGGAGAATGCACTAATGACTGAGATTTGGATCCTCTTTGTATTGTTAACAGGCTCTGCGACGTTGGCCAAGTCATTGAATTTCTTTTTACTTCCCTACTCTGTAAAATATCACTGATGATACCTGCTCTATCTACCTCTCCAGGTTGCTATGAGGCTCAAGGAAGAAGAGGTGTGGGGAAGGGCTTTGCATACTCTAAAGTGCTGTGCAAATGCTAGTCCTTCTATCCAGCCTTCTGCACAGGGAACGGGGGTTCAGTAAATGCTTAAGAAGTAAATGGACTGTGATCCTAACACACCTGAAGTTTTGAGACCATTAAAAATCATGTTGATCCTCAATAATCATCATGCTAAATTAGAACATCAGTTTAATATATTTTAGGGAAAAATGAACAAGAATGGCAAAAAGAATCATAACATAGTTTGGTTTCTCCAAACATCTCTAATTATAGATCATAGATGAGAATGTCATTCTGACAGGCAGACTTTGGAGAAAATGCATCATTTTGACTTAGCAATGTTCAACCTAAATCCAAAAGCTTCTAGTTCCTCTATAATCTTTATTTCATTTCCTTGTGCTTAAAAATAAAAGAAATTTGATCTACTAGTTAACACATTTCAAACACTAAACCTCATAAAAGTTATTTTGCCAGGACTTTTGAAAATATGGCTTCTGCTCATGAGCAACTGGATGTGTTCTAAGCAAGGCAGGGCCTATACGTTATTTATTAATTATTTTTTTCAAAAGAGTTATTCAAACAACTAGCTGAGTATGGAGATGAGGGTTATCGGTGGTCATTCAGGAGAGGAGCAGCAGTACAGACAGGATTTGAGCAAAGTTTGAGGATTAGCTGGGTTTATAGAGGGTTGAACAAGGAAGTCCTGAGTGCTTCATTTCTCTAGTAGTTTGTTATTTTCTGATGAAAAATTTTCAAAAATATTTGGAACCTTGCCTTTCAAGAATTATATTATGTTTCTAAGAACATTTCTGTTATTTTTTTTTGCCACAGCTTGTTTTCAGAATTAGATAACTATTTTTTTTGGGGGAAACAGTTAATAGAAATGTTTAGTCCTTGCTGAATTTTAGAGTTGACTTCAATATTGCATTGTGATTTTTAAATCTTATTAATATTAGCATTTGCCCTCTAGCTGATGGTACTAAGGAGACATACACCCAACTTTTTAAAAAGTCCCTAATTTTACCTACCCACTACTAATTTTTACCAAGTTTTTCTAGGAACATGAATTCATTGTTTAAAACTCGGCATGACCTCAGGTAAAATTCCAGCGTGAATTGTGGCAGCCCCCTCACCCTGCCCCATGCCAGACGTTCCTCTGAGATTCACTAGGCATTCTACTACTATTTGAAATGTACTGATGTTTGAAACCGTGAAAGTCCAGTTGTATATTCATTAGCTCTCTCCAGGAAAGTAAATGCAACATGGTCTGACTCTATTTCGTGGATTCAACTTTGAATTTGTGTAGGTTTATTCCAATTTTAAGCTGTTTTATTGAAGTAAAAATCACTCCTGATTTTTCACTGCAAATTCAAAGCAGGTGCTATTTTTCTCAATAGGTTCCTGGCAACTGCTTCTCCTCCCACCCCTCCCCAAATTGCACTCTATTGGCCTGGGTGGTTGTAAACGGCAGCGGTCTGCAGGGAATTCGCACCTCACTGCTCCAGAAATCAGGACTCTCTTTAGTAATTCTAATCATCGACTGTTCCTTATATACCAAATGACATGGCACATAAACACCTTTTATTGCCAGTTTTAGGTAAATCACTAAAACCAAACAGCAGGGACTCATTTGGATGGGGGAGTAGGGAGCAGGCAGCAAACTGGAAAAATACAAAGGAAACCGTAAGAGACTGAATCTGAAAGGGTCAGAGGCCCCATGCCAAACCAAATTCATGTTGAGAAGGTTTGTTCCAGTTTCTTGTAGCTCCCAATTTGTCTCCTTTTTCTGCTCTGGTTCTCTGTAGGTTTGTCAAATTTTATCTCTAATCTTCCTCTTCTCTCTCCTTCGTGACTTGCTTCTCTGAGTTTTCCATACAGTTTCACTTAACTTGTGCGAAGGAAAACTATTTAATCAGTTGATTTTCCTATAGTGTCAAAAATCTGGAATTTTAAATCGTTATAATTTTTAATTGATGTGCCCAAGATTATCCATGAGGGGTTATCTTTGCCAAGAGGAAGGTTGGATCCTGATCCAAGTTAGATAATCGTGGGGCCTCAGTTTCTTTTTTGTTTTTTGAGACAGAGTCTCAACTTTGTTGCTCGGGCTAGAGTGCCGTGGCGTCAGCCTAGCTCACAGCAACCTCAAACTCCTGGACTCAAGCAATCCTCCTGCCTCAGCTTCCCGAGTAGCTGGGACTACAGGCATGTGCCACCATGCTCGGCTAATTTTTTTGTTTTTTGTTTTTTGCTATGTACTTTTAGTTGTCCAGCTAATTTGTTTCTATTTTTAGTAGAGATGGGACCTCACTGTCGCTCAGGCTGGTCTCGAACTCCTGAGCTCAAACAATCCTCCCGCCTCGGCCTCCCAGAGTGCTAGGATTCCAGGTGTGAGCCACCACACTCGGCCCTCAGTTTCTTTATCTGTAAAGTGGGACTAGAAATAATTCATGGGGTTATTGGAAAGACTAAACACCCTATTATATGTGCAAGTGCTCTATAGACTGTAACATGCCGAATAAAACTTATTTAACCATCCAAAGGAGGCAGGCTTAGTGGTTGCAAGTAGCCTTTGCTTCTAAAGAAGAAGCCAGGCTGTTCCCCTGGGTTTTATTATTAAATATTTACATGAGTAGAAATGTAAAGGGATTTGCTGGAAATATCTTTTAATTAGGACAGAACTTACTAGTTCAAATGGAACATTTCCCTGAGATGTTTCCCTGGGGCAGGCTGGTTCTGTTGTTAAGAAAGCATTGCTTACACCAGTTTCTCCCGTCCACAGATGGTCAAGATACAGAAAGAAACTTTACAGATTAGCTCCCATCAATCTGGTTTCCTGAGCAGACTTGTTCAGTTCCCGCTTACAGGCGTTCTCTTGTGAAATTTGGGGGTGAACTGAAGTTTGTGAAGCGTGGATGCCCCGTTTCTCTCTTCTTCGATTTATACCTGCCTGTTAGTGCCACGGTGTTGCTTTACCAGGTGTGTGCTGGGCATACTGACTGCTCCAACAATGGGGGCACAGGGCCAGCCCCAGGAGCACTTGACCTACTTTGACTTGGCTTCTGTGCCGGTGTTTACCTGCCATGCCGGTGGCATCTCAAAAAGTAATAATGTTGTCTTTGATTCTGCTGCTGGCCCCATTAACTTTTAAAGATTTTAACTTTTAAAGCTGTAAAAAGTATTTTTAAATTAGGACATTTGTCTTCTTAACTAAGCAAGGTTCTGATGTCTACACAGTGTCACATAGTCTAACGTGCAGAGGGTATTTAGAGCTAATCAGTAAATACACTCACCTGCATTTCACTTACTGCCACACATCCATAATGTGCTGGGGCAGAGTTTTCCAAGGAGTTGACGGATTCGCTGGGGCTAAACTTTTATTCATCTTTAGGCACTAGGTTCCCTCAGATGCCTTCTTTACTATTGATTGAGGTTGTTTTGCAGTAGTGTTCCTGAAATCTGATTCCCTAGGTTGGAATCTCACTTTCATTTCTTACTAAGAAAACCCAAGATGCATAACATAGTGAATATACCACTGAAGTAGACAGCAGGTGTCCTGAAAGAGAAAAAATTTGGGTGTCTAAATTTTTAGAAATCTAAACCTTCGCCTTTTTTTTTTTTTTTGGCTGTAAATTTGGGCTGCCCGAAATGTGTTCCAGCTGCCATTTGTTAAAACTATATTCAGTGCTTTTGAGTCTTTGGTGGGCAGGGGGATCTTGAGGAAGCTTATGATTTGGATTGAGTTTACAAAATGAATTCATCCAGTTAGCATGAAGCAAGGGCTGCTTTGAGCCAGGCACTGTGGCTCAGACATGAAAAGTACAGGATTCTTCCTACTCAAAAAGTTTCTTACTCACTTTTGAGACATACAATCTGCTGATTTTCCTCCTTCCTCGCTGATACTCTTTCTTTGCTGTATCTGTATTAACCTACCAGGTGGTCTCAGCTCTGAACACCGCCCCTTAATCTTTAGACTGGTTTAACCAACCACCATGTGCTGTAATGTTATATGATACATTTCCTTATTAGCCTTGGGATTGTTTCTTCCCTCATCTAGAATGTAAAGACCGCAAGGGCAGAGGTTGTTCACCTCTGCATGCTACCCTAGGGTATACTGTGAGCCGTATGATAAACTATCACTAAATACTTTCTTAATGAAAGAATCGCTTCATCTAGAGCTTTCTAGCATGAGGTCAGATACTGCGCTGTCATCTTCTCCATGTGTGCTCCCTATTTCCTGGCCACCTTCTCTTTCTAATCTGGAACGGTCACGCCCCATGCTTCTCCAGTGTGTCCTGTGGCTGAGACCACGTGCGCGCTAGGAATAGGGAGACAGCAGTTTTTTAGAGACTTTCTTTGACCTGTGGGTCAGAGACTTGGGTTTGTGTAATACTGCTAGGAAGCTGTGCTTCCTGAGAAGGTTTCATAGTCTGGCTTACAAAATCCTTTGCGCTCAGAAATCAAGTCTGTGCTGTGCCATCTGGTCTCTGTGCTGGGTTGTGAAGTGTGTGCCTCCAGATGGATGCTTTGCGCGTGGATGCTGGCCCGAGAGCGCAGGCAGGGAGGGCTCTGGGGAAGAGAGGTGGGCTTTGAGGGATTTCTTTTTTATGCTGACCCCTGGGCAGCTCTTCCATTTTGATTTTGTTGTGTTTTGATTTCCCATCATTTTCGTCTTTATGAATGTTTGCAAATAATTTTTAGTTAGGATTTCATGAAATAAAACCTTTCATTCCAATTTTTATTCTCAAGTTTTCCTGGTTCATAGACAAGACAGCCTTTCAGGGGACAGGAAGTGAGAAAAGAACATTTGGGGAAAAAGTAACAGTGAACCTCCTACGATAAAATCCTCTTTTCCTCTGAATTTAATGTTCTATTAGATATAAAAATAGTTTTCAGATATCATGTCTCTATGATGATAACTACTAACATTTACATGTGTTTATTATGTGCTAGTCACTGCTAAGTGTGTTACAGGTATTATCCCAGTTAATTTTCACAACAATCCTATGAGGCAGGTTTTATTATTATATTATCCCCATATTAGAGAGGAGAAAACTACAGAGGCACCAAGAGATGAGGTGCCTTTTCTAGGTTATCTAGCAAGTGGGTTTGCTGGTCCTAGGTCTGTGTTTGCAACGAGTAAATTGTACTGTGATTTCCGTAGAGCCAACTGATGTTCTTATGGATTTTAGGAGAAATGTTGGCCTCAAATGAACTTTCTGGCTCTCTTGAATGTAAGCACATATTATATGCAAAACCTTGTTAAAAGGCCTTTTTAGAAATGTCCCCCTATTTCCTATTAAATTAAGACAAAATTCCTTGAACTGTTGCCCATTAAAAGCCATTTTGCCTTCCTTATTATTCCATTACTTCTTCTGTCAATTTTGTGTTCTTTATTTAAAAAAAAATTAACTGAAGAATTTTAAATGGTATAATGCATTAGTAACAATTTAAAAATTCCTTATCATAATTAACTTAATATATTTTCTAGATGTGGCATTAGTTGTGATGATTAAAATAGCAAGTATGATTTGAGGACATATTTTATGTAAAATACTCTTTATATGTGAAGCTATTCAATATGTCATTTTCCAAAGTGAATTTATATTTATTTCAATTTAATTCTGCTTTACTTAATTTATTAAACACCTGCTCTATGTTGATTATTGTGCTTAGAACTCTGGAGATATTAAAAAATCTATGACATGGCCCAAGCTGTGAATGAGCTTTAAGTATTATTAGACAAATATTTACAAGAAATTATAAATTACAAATTTGTAATTAAAAATAAGAAAGCGGCCGGGCGCGGTGGCTCACGCCTGTAATCCTAGCACTCTGGGAGGCCGAGGTGGGCGGATCGTTTGAGCTCAGGAGTTCGAGACCAGCTTGAGCAAGAGCGAGACCCCATCTCTACCAAAAATAGAAAGAAAATTATATGGACAGCTAAAAATATATATAGAAAAAATTAGCCGGGCATGGTGGCGCATGCCTGTAGTCCCAGCTACTCGGGAGGCTGAGACAGGAGGATCGCTTGAGCTCAGGAGTTTGAGGTTGCTGTGAGCTAGGCTGACGCCACGGCACTCACTCTAGCCTGGGCAACAGAGTGAGACTCTGTCTCAAAAAAAAAAAAAAAAAAAAAAAAAAAAAAAAAAAAAAAAATAAGAAAGCAATTAAACTGCAAAAATGTGAAGCAAAGATGTTTTATTTGTTTATATTTTCAATTTTTTCCTGAAAAGAATTTCAAATACCTAGAATTGAATGTACTATTTTTCACATCTCCTTTTATATTTTTTATTCATTCCTTTGTTCATTCATTCAATATTTATTGAACAAATATGTGTAACATGAGCATAGATTCTTTCAAGGAATCCCAAGATTCTATGGACTGGAGTTTGACAGCCATTCTGATAGATAATAAGATGTCTGCATGTTTGGACTATCAAACAAGATGATGGCTTCTGCTTCCATTAAATGACATTAGGCTGGTATTATAGATAAAATTGTTTTAAATCAATCCACTGGCTTATGGAGCACCTCTTATTTTACAAACTAAGTCAGACATTAGGAATTTTGAAGAACTAAGATATGTTTCCTGAACTCAAGGTGGGGAAAAAGATACGATCCACAGCTGATGACAATGCAATGATGAGTGCTAAAAATAGAGGTGAACGAAGGGTGCTGTAGGAGATGGGGGAACACAAAGAGCTTTTAATGCAGCCTGGAGAGATTAGGAAAGGCCTCTGGGAAGGTGAAATCTTAAAGGGGAGAGGGAAGAGGGCTAGAGAGGATTGCAAGTCCTTGGTTTGAGAGAGTGTATCTGATTTAGTCTCTGAGAGAGAGAGAGAGAGAGAGAGAGAGAGAGAAAGACTGTGTGTTTGGGGGGACTATTATAGGAATTTATTTTCTTGAAAATTTAGATCGAGTTCCTCATTTGAACCACAGAAGCAGAAACTTACTTGAATTAGTGTTTTCTCGATTCTTCCAAGGATGGTATATAACTAAGTATTCTAGATGCCAAAGGTAGAAGTTAGTTAACATGCCCGCAGTCCCCAATTCCGGGCCATGGCCAGGTACTGGTCCGTGGCCTGTTAGGAACTGGCTGCACAACACTGCCTGAGCTCTGCCTCCCCCACAACTATCCTCTATGGAAAAACTGTCTTCCATGAAACTTAGGAACCAGGCCACACAGCAGGAGGTGAGCGGCAGGTGAGCAAACGAAAGTTCATCTGTATTTACAGCCACTACAGCTGCTCCGCCATAGCCGCATAGCTGGCATCACCAGCTGAGCTCTGCCTCCCCTTCCTCCCAACCTCCTGGAAAAATTGTCTTCCATGAAACCGGTCCCTAGTGCCAAAAAGGCTGGGGACTGCTGAACATGCAATAGATGCTCTGGGGTGTTAAGGCTTACTTCTCTGAGGAACTCCAGGTGAGAAAGACAGACACTAAGATGAATGCATGTGATTGTTGAATGTGACTTTTTGGTATAAAGTTTTTGAATTAAAATTACTTTTAGTTTTGCTTTTATTTCTTCTTATTTTTTTAAAAAAACATCTTCCTAGTATTTATTCTAGATTTTGAAATATTGCTCTTTTGAGTTGTTCATTCTTCCTACCTTCCTTCCTTCTCTTTTATTATTAATATTTTGTCCAATTAATTGGCCAATTAGAACTGCATTCCCCTACATGGGCCCAGAGTTTTTTGTTCAAAGCTTTAGTGCTTAGTATAAAATCCTGTACTGTTGTATCCATTTACATCCTCTGCATAAATAAAATTTTTAAATTATTATGGGTACATAATTATATATATTTATAGGGTACCTGTGATGTTTTACAATGTGCATTAATCACATCAGGGTGATTGGGGTATCCGTCACCTCAAGTATTTATATTTCTTTGTGTCAGAAACATTCCAGTTGCACTCTTTTAGTTATTTTAAAGTATTGCATAAACTTATTGTTTACTATAGTCACTTTGTTGTTTCACAATATCTATCTAACTGTATTTTTCAACCATTAAGCATCCCCACTTTATTCCCCCTTCCCTGCTACCCTTCCCAGCCTCTGGTAACTATCATTCTACTCTCTGTCTCCATGAGATCAATTGTTTTAACATTTAGCTCCCACATATAAGTGAGAATACATGAGATATGTCTTTCTGTACTTGGCTTATTTCACTTAACATAATGTTCTTCAGTTCTATCCATGTTGTTGCAAATGACAGGATTTCATTCTTTTTTATGGCTGAATAATATTCCACTTGTATATGTACCACAATTTCTTTATCCATTCTTTTGTTGATGGACACAAACGTTGAATTTAAATCTTGGCTATTGTGAATAGTACTGCCCTAAACATGAGAGTGAAGATATCTTTTCAATATACTGATTTCCTTTCTTTTGGTTATATACCTAGCAGAGGGATTGCTGGGTCATATAGTAGTTCTAATTTTAGTTTATTAAGGTAACTCCACAGTGGTTACACTAATTTACATTCCCATCAACAATGTATGAGGGTTCCCCTTTCTCCACATCCTTGCCAGCATTTGTTATTGCCTGTCTTTTGGATAAAAGTCTTTTAACTGGGGTGAGATGATACCTCATTGTAGTTTGGATTTGTATTTCTCTGATCACTAAAGATATTAAACATTTTTTCACATACCTGTTGGCCATTTATATGTATTCTTTCGAGAAATGTCTATTCAGATCCTTTGCCCATTTTTTAATCTGATTATTTGATTTTTTCCTATTGAGTAGCTGGAGCTCCTTATACATTCTGGTTATTAATCCCTTGGCATATGGGTAGTTTGCAAATATTTTCTCCCATTCTGTGGGTTGTATCTTCAATTTGTTTCCTTTGCTGTGCAGAAGCTTTTTAGCTTGATGTGATCCCATTTGTCAAATTTTCTTTTGTTTGCCTATGCTTTGCGGGTATTACTCAAGGAGTCCTTGCCCAGCCCAATGTCCTCAAGCATTTCCCCAGTGTTTTCTTTTGGTAGTTTCATGACTTAGATTTAAGTCTTTAATCCATTTTGATTTGATATTTATATATGATGAGAGATAAGGGTCTAGTTTCATTTTTCTGCATATGGATATCCAGTTGTCCCAGCACTACTGAAGAAGACTGTCCTTTCCCCATTATATGTTCCTGGCACCTTTGTCAAAGATAAGTTTACAATAGATGTGTGGATTTATTTCTGGGTTCTCTATTCTGTTGCATTGGTCTGCCTCTGCATTAGATTTTAAGCAAAATTTTTACAACTAGAATCAAATCATGGTCTCTGTCGTGGTCAAGATGAAGTATAAATTGAATCCAGAGAAGCGATTTTTAGGCTGATTTAAGAAAGGACCTTTTTTCAAAGTGACTGATTTTCCAAGGTAAATTTCTATAACAATTTTCCAGGCCTTTACACTTTACAATAAATGAAGGTTTTCTTTCCTTTTTTTTTTTTTTTGTAAAGGTTAATGTCTTCAAATGTCCTCTGAACAATGTGCTTTGTGTCTCTTTATCCATTTTGCAGTTCTGATTCACTCCTTACATGGCTGGAGAGGGAGTTAGTGGGCGTCTCTCATAAATGACAAGTCACTTCTTTGGAAGCAGATAAGATGCAGCTCAGCCCTTTGATTCTGACAGCATCTTTCTGCTAGTTAGGAGACAGTCTTCCTTCTAGAAAGCTTCCAAGTCTTTGTTTCAAGGACCTCCTGGTATGGATTAGGAGTAAGCAGGGCTGGGTCCACAAAGCTGAGCCCGCAAGTTGACGTCCTGTTTCTCACAGTTCTGTGTACAGGCCAAGAAAGGCAACTCTTGTGGCCTCTTTTTAATTTATGCCTTACTGCTCTAAAGAGGAAAGATTCACTCTTTTAGAGAGATGCCGGTTTCTTCATCTTAAACTTGAATATAAATTCTGCACAGTACATGGCATTATCTAGGGAACTGGAGCCCTATAATTTATTTGAAAACTCAAAGTAG
Source organism: Eulemur rufifrons (assembly GCF_041146395.1). Taxonomy (NCBI): domain Eukaryota; kingdom Metazoa; phylum Chordata; class Mammalia; order Primates; family Lemuridae; genus Eulemur; species Eulemur rufifrons. The sequence goes on along the minus strand of NC_090997.1, from coordinate 92,547,217 downwards.
AGTTACCAAATTTCTGGCCCTGAAGAGATAGTCATTGTAGTCATCCAAGCAGGAGGATCAGTTCAATCCAAATCAGGAACAATCATGGCTTATTTTCAGGACTGTATTGTGTGGATCAGACCACATATTCCTCTACTACCATTCCTCTGGGCTTGCTTGGGAAAAAAAAAGAGACAGAGAAGAAGAAGACCTTTGCCAGTTGAATAAAGCCACTGTTGGAGTAGTGAACAGAAAACCTTTATCTCTTAACGATCAAGAAGCAAATCATTTTGCCACATAGATAACCTATTAATGTATTATTAGATGGAGATGGCTCAGCTCAATGAGGTCATCATGGAAATTCCTGTGCTCCCATGTACAACCAGTCTGGTTTAAGGGCCTGCTGCAGTGCGGTGTTGGCCTGGCTGGATATAAAAAGAAATTCACATCCCTTGTGTTTATCGTGACAGTTTCTGGGGCCACCATTGCTTTTCGGTAAATCTCATTATGTGATCTGAGTATCTAAATGAAAGGTTCTTTCCTGCCAGCATGCTGAAAAAACACTACTCCTGCTTCTGGAATCCGCATGAGCCCCTCTGCATCAAACAGCTCCATCAGCTTTGTCGGAAATGACTTTGTTCCTGGGCTGGTATTTCTCAGTGAAGGCCACGTTTAGCAGGGCAAGGCTAACTGAAATCACTTTGATAATGCAAAAAGCTTCATAAAACACAACTTCACAAGGTCTTCTTTCTTTCTAAAGCAAGTAAGTTAGATCCTGATTTCCAAATATTGACATCAATAAATTATATGCTTTTCACTTTTTGAAATTTTATGCCACATAACTCTCTTACCATTATTGGGACCAGACCTCATTTTGCAATTTGGATCTCACTTTCTTTCTAGTCATCAGGAGTTCTATATAGAAATTGAAATGGCAATCAAGGCTCTTGCTATTAAATAATTCCTTCTGAGACTCTACCTGATATAAAGATATGGAATGAATTTTAAATGAAAGGCTATATTCAAACATTTCAGCGAAACTAATCATGCCACTATTTTAAGTTATTAACACATAAAATTTCATGCTATGTTTTCCTTCAATGCGTTGACTTAAAAATATTGAAATGAGATTCTAAGGGTAAATTATGGTGATTTTATATAAAAACTAGGAACTATATAGTTTTTTTCTTATGATTTTTAAAAAGGTACAGCCTATTACTGTGGTTCAATCAGAAGCCTATTACTTTCACATTTTCACATTTATAACTTACTATACATGTGTAACTCCAGCTAGCATTTATAAGCAGCAAGGATCTTGTACTTAAAAGCACTGAATCATTTTCATCCACCAAAGAACCCTATTAGAGGATGTAATAAGATTTTGAAAATATATATTTTTAAATCTGGAGCCATTGACTTATAATGGTTCACATAACAGATTGCATTAGATGAAGGATGCTTAAATCTTACTTTTCAGTCTCTAGGTTATTACTTGTTCTACCAGATTTCAGGGAGACAAAGAAAGTGATGAGGCATGGGTGACAGGCAGGAGAAGACACAGAGATTGCCCACATAGATGACAGCTCTCCCACTCCAAAGGATACTGTCATTCCCAAGGCTGCATTCCCCACAGGGCTATGGCCCCTTCAGTGGCACCCATGGGTGGAAGCCCAGCCTTAGCTCCTATCAGCAGCTGCTGCACTTCCACTTGGCCTTGCAGCTCAGACTCACCGGGCACTTTCCATGCTCTGATCGGAGTGCATAAATCAGTGTCTGAAAGCATATCAGAACCTTGACCTCTTGATCTCTCATTTGGGTCACCCACCATCTCCAGTGTGGCCACTCTTGATGGCTATTGATGAGAAAAGAAAGGATCAGAGTTTGGTGGAGGTACTAACAAATAAAATTGTGTACATTGTCACTGTATTTTTTTCCTCCTTCACTTTATGTGCATTTTTACTATGAAAATAGGGCTGGGGGTTGAGAGAGCTCCCACTGGTGTGCTTACGTTATGGAAGTGAAATGATCACAGGTCATGTGATACCACCGAGTGAGCATGTATCACTGCGATCTGAGCTTAGGTAAATCAAGTCATGATGTCTCTTTGCTTTTTCTGTTAAATGGGGCAATGCCATATTATTAAACTTACTGATATCCCAATGTGTTTGGATGATAATATGTGATAATACACCCAGAAGCAAGTTTTCAAAGGCCATAACCAAATGGAATGTGTCACGTGTCATCATTTCTAATATCATTATTGTAATAGAGGCCATAAAACTCATAGCTGGCTAAGCGCTTCCTCATTCAAAGAGTGCGTGAGAAGAGAAATCTATCTTGATTCTCCTCCCTTCCTTTCTTATATTCCCACTCAGTCTAGAAAAGCCATGAATGCTGTATAAGTCTCTTTAGGATTTGTTTTGGGAAAGAGAACCATAAATATCCGGGTGGAGGTGAGCTTGTAAATGGCACAACATTTTCTATACCTGTGCTATGTGCCCTCTGCTTTTGTAGCAAAGAAAAGTAAGTAAAAATGACCACTTACTGAATACCTATTGTGTATGATGCACTGTGCTATATGTTTTCCCTGCACTATCTTTTAATTCTTGCAAGATTCCTATGACAGCAGCTACTATTATTAGCCTCATTTTAGAGATGAGGAGGTGAAGTTCAACAGGTTAAGTAACTTGCTTAGTATCCCAGAGCAAGTAGGTAGTTCTCTTAGAAAGAAAGCCCGTATTGTGTAGGAAGTTTCACATTAAGGTATATTCTGATTTCATTTGTTTTTGTACTTTTGTGAAAGTAAACTAGACCATCAGTGAATACCAATCTAGAAGAATCTGAAACTGGACAATAGCATTTGGTCAGTGGATAACCAAATATAGCTGTTTGAGGTGTGATGTCACAAAAACACAGAGGCGTCCAGGAAAGCTGAAATAATTGGTCGATAATGATCGAGACACTGGGCATTTCCTGAGGGAGTATTAACCATCTAGGAGGAGTTAATGGACCAAACTGTGCTACAGGTCATTAACTACAACAGTAATTATTCCTGGGAAATGTCTTATTTTGAAGTTAATACTCTGGCTTAAACATGCATATTTAAAACAAACTGCTTGATTCTTCTTGTAACACGTGGACTGAAGGGCCTACCATAAAGGAAAGAAGTCCATTAGAGGGACTGTCTGTAGTTCTCCAGCACAAAATATGAGAAAAAATTATGTATGTATGAAAAGGGAAGCATATTTCAGTACTTTAGACTCCATTTTATTGTCATGGAAATGGAATTTATGTATCATCTCTTTTTTCCCCACCACACTGGGAAGCATAATATCCTACAAATAAGATCAAATAATCCCGATTCACCTGCAGAGCCCAGCAAAGCAGCACCACCAGGAGAATATTGAGCTAATATTGAGGTAAAGGCTAAGGGCGGGTGAGGTTGTGAAGGAGCATTATGAAAGGCAGAGTTCCAGAGAAAGTCAGCAGAAAGAACTGGTAAAAGGGAAGGCATTAAGAAAAACGTGAGAGAAGTATAGATGACCTGGTAGAGAGTTCGAGTCACTTGATCTCCGCCTTTTGTTTCATTAGATCAGCCACTTGTACCATTTCTACCTTCCTCACCTGTTCCACGTTTCTTGCAGAATCTCTTCTCACTCCCACTGCTCTCTTCAAACACCCTGAGCCACTTCCCCTCACCTGGATCCTCACCAGGTGATTTCTATTCCTTATGGAGGCCAAGATTGAGCACCCCAGGCAGATTGGTAGTTGGGAGGCTTTCAGACCAGTGGTGTTTAGATAATCATTAAAGAGGAAGGAGGGGCTGATGCCCAGGTCAGCCTTTCTTCCACTATTCTAAGCAATTCAGCTCTGGCCCTGGACTTGCACACCACTCTGCCAAGCAGCAGTTTTGCAGGTAAGTAGAACCTCCTTCCCCTCCTACAAAGCGGTTTAGCAAACCTGCCACAGTTACTACTTGAGCATGGGCCTTCTTGGCAGAGGGAAGAATACTTGTCAGTCTTTATTGGTCTTTATTGTTCTGCAGCACTTGGCACCCTAAACCACTCTTCTCTCATGGTTTCTATGATAACATTGTGTTCTGGTCATTTCTTATTCTGATCACTCCTTCTAATTCTCCTTCACTAGCAATTTTTACTGCTCCTGCCCCACAAATGATAGTGTTTCTTGGGCTCTAGCCTTGACCACAAAGATCTCATTTACTCTCACAGTGCCAACTCAGTCATTCAGCTTAGACCTCTTACTTGAATTTCAGAATATTATTTCTAGCTGCCTATGAGATACTTACACATGGAAATCTCACACAGAAACTCAAAATGCAACAGCTAGGAGGTTGAACCCATCTTCTTTCCAGAATGGCTTTTTCTGTGAATTGGAATAGCATCATTCTTTTACTATATTCCCAAGCTTTGTTGGCTTCCTAGACTCCTTCTTGGTCCCCACAACTAACAAATATGTTCCATATCATTACTATTTTTTCTATATCTATATCGTTGCTGTATGTTCCATATCTACTATTTTTACACTCTCCTCTCTACTTTTGCAGACCTTTGTCATCTTTCTCCTGAACCATTGCTCTGGCCTTCTTTGTGAGCTCTGTCCTAATCCCCTCATCCCCACCACCTGTCAAAAACCTATCTTTGAAACAGTTACCAGAGTTAATTTTCTAAAATATGAATCTGATGGTGTCATGGTAGGCAAAAGAAATAATGTTTAAGCTGTGGCTATATTAAAATCAAGACGCATTTTTGAGCAACTCAAGTAGTTGGCTATGACTGGATGTTGGGTTCTGTAGATAAGGCCAGAAAGGCACTGGGGACAAATTGGGGAAGTCTCAAATGCCACTCTAGATCAAGGGTCAGCAAGCAATTCCTTTCAAGTGTGGCTTTTTGGGCCACATACATCTTCTTTTCTCCACCTTTAAAACATGAAAAACATTCTTAGCTTGCACACAACACATATGAACAGGTCATGGGCTGCATTTGGCTGGCAGGCCTTAATTTGCCCACCCCTGCTCTAGAGTTTGGATATTGTCTACAATTAGTAAATAGCCAATGAAGGGTTTTCAGTGGCAGAGTGAAATAATCAGAAGGGAACTGAACTTTGAGGTGAGGCAGAGTAACTGTCTAGAGTGGCAGTGGGAGCCATGTGGTGGTGATTCATCTTCCATCTTCAGCTCCCAGAACTTCCCCCCGCCTGGCTGAAACATAAGGGAAGGTAACTGTGCACTATATTAGCATAGATAAAGAAGTCCTTAACTCTAGGAAGTTCAGGGAATGCTTCCCAGTGGTAATGAGTCTCTTAGTACTGATAGAAACTTGAGAGAACAAGAGTTAAGAAGTCACACTAAATGTAGAAGTTATGGTAGTTGTAAAGCTACAGATGTGCTAATGATCATGACTCATTACTTAGGGCTGATTTATTTTTATCCACTTGAAACACCTAAGGTGACATTTAATAGAATGCACCATATTGAGATATTTTCTTGTTGGCACTGAGAGAGGAGATCATTGAGGAATGTGTCCTAGAAATCTTTGGGTGAACATGCTATTACACACTTCATTGGAAAGCACTTGCTTTGTCCTAGAGCGTGGAACTCTCCATTTTAGTATAGTAAAAGACAAAGTAATTTCCTTGAGCTGTAACAATGAATACCCTGTTCTTCTTTGCATGATGTTTCTGAAGGGTCTCATCATACTCTGCTTTCACCTAGTAGAGTCTCAGCATATATCTGTTGAATGAATAACACATTCCAATACTGGAGCCAATGCTGGTGGTGAAGATTTGTGTTCCGAATGCCTTGGCAGGTTTTTGCTGGGCTGTATGGATCTATTCTTCTCTAAGTTCATTCTAGAGTGAATTTGAAACCTGTTTTGATGCTCCCATACAATTTATGCCATCTAGGAACAATGTTTACTGAAGTCATATCTAGTGTAGGCCTCTATCACTTTTGATGGTTACCATAATGAATTTTTCTAACATATGTATGTTCTTACAGAAATTCTTAGACATGCTCTATTTTCATTTCTATACTATCATAGGATGAACTTTAGACTGAGAATTTCTCTAAATTTTCTGTGTGTTCACTTAGGGGATGCAAAGGTAAAGTTATGTTTTTGCGTTTTCTGAATAATAATAAAATACACAAATCTTAAATATTCAGATTTATGAATTTTCACACTTGTAAAGACCCATGTAATCACCCATAACAACATATAGAACATTTCTATCACCCCAGAAGGTTCCTCCTTGTTCCTTTCCAGTAACTATCTCCTACTCAGAGGCAACCACTTTCTGAATTCTCTTAACATAGTAGATTTTCCTGTTCTTGGATTTCATATAAATGGAAGCATAGAATATTTACTATTTTAGTTCTGGCATCATTTGCTCAATATAATGCTTTTGATATTCACCCATGTTGTTGGGTTTATCAATAAGTCCAGAGCTTTTTATTGCTTGCTAGTTTTCCAAACTATGAATAGATCACAAAATGTTTAGCCATTGATAAGGACATGAGTTGTTTCTAGTTTGGGGCTATTTTGAATTAATCTACAAGTTGTAGATAAACATTTTAATTTATTTTGGGTAAAAACCTCAATGTAGAATTGCTAGTTCTTAGGTATTCTATCTAGGAGTAGAATTGCTGGATCATAGATCACAAGCTGTATTTTTTAATTTTGTAAGAAACTACCAGACAACTCTTTAAAGTGGTTGTACTATTTTACTCTCTCACCAGAAAATTGTGATTTTACATCCCCACTAACATCTGGTATTGCCAGACTTTGATTTTAGCCATTCTAGTGGTTGTAAATTATCTCACTGTGGTTTTAATTTATGTCTCCCTGATGATTCATGACATTAAGCACTTTTGCATATATATCTTCTTTTTTGGGGTGTCATATCTTTTGTCAATTTTTATTGGGTTATTTATCTTTTTGCTATTGATGTGGAAATCTTTATATATTCTGGTTATAAATCCTTTGTGAAATATATGTACTGTGACTATTTTCCTCACTCTGTGGCTTGTCTATTTCCTTATTGTTGTATATTGATTGGAAAAGTTTTTAATTTTGAAGTCCAGTATATGTTTTCTATGACTAGTGCTGTAAATATCATTATTTTCTAAAAAGTGTTTGCCTACCCAAAGGTCATGAAGACATTCTCCTATATGCTTCTATATTTTCTTCTAGAAGGTTTATGGTTTTAACATTTACATTTAGCTCTATGATCCATCTTGAACTAACTTTGTGTGTAGAATTAGGCAGGGGGTTGTTTTTAAAATGAGTTAAGGTGTTATTTATTTTTCTTGTTAGAATCAATTTATAAAGGGAATTTTCCTTTGTTGAAATTACTTGTGCCTCATATAACATGTTAAAAAATTATTGTCCTTACATGTGTGTATCAGTTTTGATTTACTCTCTTTTATTGATCTATAGGTCTATCATTCCAGTAACTCACTGCCTCGATTTCTATAATTTTAGAGTAATCTCAAAATTAGATAATACATATCTTATAACTTTATTCTTATTTTTCAAAATGGTTATGGTGAGTCTAGGAACTTTGAATTTCCTTGTAAATTTTAGAATAGCCTGTCAATTGCTTCAGAAAAACCTGAAGAACTTTTTATTAGGATTATATTGAATTTATAGATAAATTTTGGTAGAATGGACATCTTAACAGAACTGAGTCTTCAAATACATGAACATAATATGCCTTTTCATTTACTTAGGTCTCCTAATTTATCTTCATAATGTTTTGTAGTTTTTAATATTCTTGTATGTTTTTCATTAGACATGTTCACATGTATTCAGTGTTTTAAATGCTATTGTTTTATAAATTTTATTTTCTAATTGCTGATGATATAAAGAAATACAATTGGTTTCTTTACACTTATCTTGTACCAAATGGCCTTGCTAAATATTCACTTACTAGTTTTAGTACTCTTTTGTGTGTGTATGAGTGTGAGTATGTGTATGTGTGTGTATTCTATAAAGTTTTCTCTCTCTCCAATTATATTTTATGTAAATAATGACAGTTTTCCTTTTGCCTCACCAATCTCTATGCCTTCTATTTCTTCTCTTGCCATATTGTACTGACAGGCCCTGCAGTACAATGCTGGCTAGAAGTTGTAAGAATAGGTATCCTCTCTTTTTCCTTATCTTAAAAGAAAAAGTGTTCAATGTTTACCATTGATGTTAGAATAGTGTTTTTTGTTTGTTTGTTTGTTTTTGTTTTATTTGCCATTTTTATTTCAAAAGATTAGGGGGTACAAGTGTTTTGTTACATGGATGAATTGTATAATGTTGAAATCAGGGCTTTTAGTGTGCCCATCACCAAAATAGTGTACATTGTGCCTGATAGGTAAGTTTTTATTCCTCAGCTTCCTCTCACCCTCCCTGCTTCTTAGTTTCCAATGTCCTTTACACTGTGGCCCCCAGCCCCCTGGCCTTGGTCCGGTACTGGTCCATGGCCTGTTAGGAACCTGGTCATGCATCACCACCTGAGCTCTGCCTGCATACACACCCCCTCTCCACCCCACCCTCTTCCCCCATCCATGGAAAAATTGTCTTCCATGAAACTTAGCAACTGGCCCCAGACAGCAGGAGATGAGCAGTGGATGAGCTGAGCAAGGGAAGCGTCATCTATATTTACAGCTGTTTCCCATCACCTCCATCACCACCTGAGGTCTGCATTCCCCCCATCCCCCCCACCCCCTGGGTCTGTGGAAAAATTGACTTCCATAAAACAAGTCCCTGGTGCCAGAAAGTTTGGGGACTGCTGCTTTACACCACTTTATGACCATGTATACTTATTGTTTAGCTTCCACTTATTAGTGAGAACATGTGGTGTTTATTTTTCCATTCCTGAGATACTTCACTTAGGATAATGTTCTCCAGTCCCATCCAAGTTGCCGCAAATGACATTATTTCATTCCTTTTTATGGCTCAGTAGTACTCCATGGTATGTATATGTGGTGTGTGTGCACGTGTGCGTGTGTGTGTGTGCATATGCATATATATATATATATATATATCACATTTTCTTTATCTACTAATGAATTGATGGGCACTTATGTTGATTCTACATCTTTGCAATTGTGAACTGTGCTGTGATCAACATTCAGGTATGGGTGTCTTTTTGATATAATGACTTCTTTTCCTTTAAGTAGATATCCAGCAGTGGGATTACTGAATCGAATAGTAAGTCTACTTTTAGTTCTTTGAGGAATCTCCATACTGTTTTCCAAAGAGGTTGTACCAATTTACATCCTACCAACAGTGTATAATCATTCCTTTTTCACTGCATCTATGCCAACATCTGTTGTTTTTTGATTTTTTTATTAATGGCCATTCTGATAGGAGTAAAGTCGTATCTCATTGTGGTTTCAATTTGCATTTCCCTGATGATTAGTGACGTTTAGCACTTTTCATATGTGTTTTGGCCATTCATATACCTTCCTTTGAAAAACTGTTCATGTCTTTTGCCTACTTTTTAATGGGGTTATTTGGTTTGGTCTTATTGATTTGTTTGAGTTCTTTGTAGATTCTGGATATTAGCCCTTTGTTGGATGTATATTTGTGAATATTTTCTCCCATTCTATAGGTTGTTTATTTATTCTGTTGATTATTTCTTTTGGTGTGCAGAAACTTTTTAATTTAATAAAGTACTATTTATTTATTTTATTGTTGTTGTATTTGCCTTTGGATTCTTTGTCATAATACACTGCTGTCAAGTAGGTTTCTTCGGGAATTTTTATGGCTTCAGGTCATATGTTTAGGTCTTTAATCTGTCTTGAGCTAATTTTTTTAAATGATGAGAGATAGGGATCCTATTTCATTCTTCTTCATGTGGCTATCCAATTTTCCCAGTACTATTCATTGAATAGGGCATCCTTTCCCCAGTGAATGTTTTGTCTCTTTTGTCAAAAACCAGTTGGTCATAGCTATATGGCTTTTTTTCTGGGATCTCTATTCTGTTCCATTGGCATATGTCTTTGTCTTTATACAAGTACCATGCTGTTTTAGTTATGATAGCCTTATAGTATAATTGGAAGGCATCAGGTAATGCGATGCCTCCAGATTTCTTCTTGCTTTGGTTATCCAGGCTCTTTTATTCTGGTTCCATATGAAGTTTATTTTTTCTTGATCTATGAAAAATGATGTTAGTATTTTGATGGGGACTGCGTTGAATCTGTAAATCACTTTGAGTAGTGTGGGCATTTTAACAATATTGATTTTTCCAATCCATAAGCATGAGGTGTTTTTCCATTTGTTTATGTCATTGACGATTTCTTTCATCAGTGTTTTGTAGTTCTCCTTGTAGAAATATTTCACCTCTTTGGTTAAGTATATTCTTAGCTATTTTGGGTTTTTTGTAGCTATTGTAAATGGTATTGCATTCTTGTTTTGATTCTCAGCTTGACTGTTATTGGTATATAGAAATGCTATGATTTGTGTACATTGATTTTGTAACCTGAGCATTTGCTGAATTTATTAATCAATTCTAGGAGTCTTTTGGTGGAGTCTTTAGAATTTTCTAGATATAAGATCACATCATCAGCAAACAGGGATAATTTGACTTCCTCTTTCCTGATTTAGATGCCCCTTATCTCTTTCTTTTGCCTGATTACTTTGGCCAGGACTTCCAGTATTGGAAGTGGTGACAGTGGGTCCTTGTCTTGTTACAATTCTTAGAGGGAATGTTTTCAACTTTTCCCCCATTCAGTATGATGTTGGCTGTGGTTTTGTCATATATAGCTTTTATTATTTTGAGGTATGCTCATTCTATGCCTAGTTTGTTGAGGGTTTTTATCATGAAGGGGTGCTGGATTTTATCACATACTTTTCCTGCACCTATTGAGATTATCATATGGTCTTTGTTTTTACTTCTGTTGATGTGGTGAATCACATTTATTGATTTGTGTATGTTGATTCATCCTTGTACCACTGGGCTAAAACCCACTTGATCGTGGTAGATTATCTTTTTGATGTACTGTTGAATTCGGTTTGCTAATATTTTGTTGAGGAGTTTTGCATCTATGTTCATAAGGAATATTGGTCTGTACTTTACCTGTTTTGTTGTGTCCTTTCCTGGCTTTGGCATCAAGGTAATACTGGCTTCTTTGAATGAGTTAGGGAGGGTTGCCTGCTTCTTACTGTTATGGAACAGTTTCTGTAGGATAGGTTCCAGTTCTTCTTTGTAGGTCTGACGGAATTTGGCTGTGAATCTGTTTAGTCTGGAGCTTTTTTTGTTGAGAGGTTTTTTATTACTGTTTCAATCTTGGCTACTCATTATTGGTCTGTTTAGGATTTCTATTTTCTTCCTGATTCAGGCTTGGGTGGTTATGTGTTTCCAAGAATTTATTAATTTCCTCTAGGTTTTCTAGTTTGTATGCATAGAGTTTTTCATAGTAGTCAGGGATGATATTTTGCATTTCTGTGGCATCAGTTGTAAAGTCTCCTTTTTCATTTCTTATTGAGCTTATTTGAGTCCTTTGTCCTCTATTTCTGGTTATTCCAGCAAGTGGTCTATCAATTTTGTTTATCTTTTCAAAGAATTAGCTTTTTGTTGCATTGATCCTTTGTACTGTTGCTGTTGGTTTTAAATATCTTTTATCAGGCTGAGAAATTTTCTAGTTTAGATTCCTATTTTGCTGATACTTTTTATCATAAATAATTTTTCAATTTTGTCACGTACTTTTTCTGTATCTATTGAGGTAAGTTTATTTTTTCCTCCTTTTTTCTTTACAAATTTATTTTCTCATGTGTAATGTAAGTATTCATATGGTTGAATTTAAGTATACCCTCTTGATGTTGATTTTCTCTTTTTTCACATTTGCCATTTGTTATTCCCTTCTACTTCTATTGCCTCCTTTTGAGTAAATTAAGTATTTTTAGTATTCTAGTTTATCTCTTCTATTGACTTTTTAGTTAGTTATGTTTGTGTATTTCTTTTGGTGATAGCCCTAAAGACTGAAATGCACAGACTTTACTCACCACAGTTTACGTTCAACAATATTATAAAGCTTTATGGAAAGTATAAGAACCTTTAGCAATAACATCTCCATAACACACATTTTGTTCTTGTTTTCATATATTTTACTTTTGTATATGCTACAGCCCCACAATATATTATTATTTTTACTTTAAATAAATAATCAGTAGTCCTTCAAGGAAATGTAAAATTATATGTATAAAAATAAAGATAATATAAAAAATGTTATCTCTACTTACTAATATATATTTTTTGGTGCTCTTTTTCCTTCCTGAGGATCCAGGCTTTCATTTGGTATCATTTCCCTTTAGCCTGGAGAAATTATTTTAACATTTATTTCAGTATATAACTTTGGATGTAAATCCTCCCTGTGTCACTTTATCTGAAAATGTTTTAATTTTGCATTTGTTTTTGATGAAGATTTTTGTGGGACCTAAAATGTTAGATTGACCTTTTTTTCCAGTAATTCAAAATATTATTTCTGACTTATGTTGTTTGTGATAAGAAGTTAGTTTTGATTCTTATCATTATTTCCTTGCATGTAATGTGTCTTTTCCCCTCTCTTAGTGCTTCAGAAGTTTTCTCTTTGTCTTTTGATTTTAGCAGCTTGACTATAATGAGCGTAGGCATGCTTATTTTTTTCTTTATTTTTCTTGGAGTTCACTGAGCTTCTTAGTTTTACAGGTTGATACCTTTTGTCACTTTTGGAAAATCTTTACCATTACCTCTTTCAAGATTTCTTCTGATCTATTCTTTCTCTTTCATTTACCTGGCAATACAGTTAGGGTATACATGTTAAAATGTTTGGTGTTGCCTCACAGATGTTGGATATTCCGCCTCATTATTTTTTACTCTTTTCTCTTTTTGTTTCGAGTTATGTCACTTCTATTCATTAGACTTTGAGTTCACTGATCTTTCTTCTGCTCTGTCTTCTTTGCTACTAAGTCCATTAAGTAATTCATTATTTCTGATACATTTTTATGTCTAGCATTTTTATTCTCTTATTTGTTTCTATCTCTTTGCTGAAAATGTTCACTTGTTGTTGATTTATGTTGCCTAGGTTTTTTATTTGATCCTCTAGCATATTTAATCATAGTTACTTTAAGATCCTTGTCTGATAATTGCAACTTTGGGGCTATTTCTAGGTCTATTTTTATTGTGGTTTTTCTCTATTGACCATAAGTTGCATATTGCTTTGTTATATAACCTGTAATTATTTATTGTATGTTGGACGTTGTATACAAAAGTAAAAATTGGAGTAAAATTTTATTTACCATGAGAAAAGGGAATGCCCTTATTTTTTTAAGCTTCTCATGGTATGTGGGGTGAGGCACCGTCAACCTAATTGCAGTTGAATTGGAGATTCACCAGTTTACCACTGGCTTCAGAAGTTTTGAAGAAGAAATTAGGACTTTCCCTTCAGCAGGGCTTGAGACCTGGGCTCCAGTGATGCTCTAGAGAACTCTTTGTGCTTTACAGTTCAACAATCAACTTTTCTAGCCACAGGAGATCTCTCTGTGTTTTACAGCTGACCTACTACTTTTGAGTCACTGGGAAATCATTTTTGCTATGTAGTTCCACCCCTGGATTTCTGTGCCTTGGAAGATCTCTCTCTGCCCTGCTGCTGTGGCCCCTAGTCTTTGGAGGACCTCTATAATGCACTTGCTAAAAACCTGGAGTGCCTTGGAGAGATTATTCACAGTGCTTCTGTCTCTCTTCTAGCCATTAGTAGGCTGCTGGCTGGACTAAGTACAGGCAGGCCTGGGCTGCCACAGAGGGCTTTCTTCCAACTCTCTTATCCCACCCCCAGCCTGTGATATGCCACATCGTGCATTCAGAGAAAGTTCCTGGGAAACTGTTGGGAAGTGGGTGCAGACTTGCTCTGTGCCTAGAGTTCCTCAGGATTTTAATCCATCATGTTAGCCCACATGTGGCTGTTAATAGTTTGTCAGAACTTGTCAGGTTTCTCTCCACTCCATCTTTTGTGGATTCCTCCTCTCACTCTTCTGCCAGAATTAAAAGCAACCATTGGTCTCTTCTCTCCTGGAAAAGGTTTGTCACTTTTTGGAATTTAATTCACTTAGATTTTTCACATCTTAAGCTCTTGGATGATATTAAAGAAGACTGTTATTATGTAGCTGTTCTGACTTGTTCTCATTTTAAGGGTGGGAGGAAAACATGGTCACAGGCTGCATGCTAAATCCCCTGAATTGCCCCTATACACATATTACTCCCATATCCTAGTATGCTCCCTAGATTGCAGATGCTGGAAAATTAAAGGCTACATTCAGGGTTTCTTTGTAACCAAGATTCTAGGTATAATTAGGTTTTGCAAGTTAGATGAACTCTCGTGAAATATAAAAACAGAAAATGAATTTGAGGTTGTCTCTGTTGTTTCTCCTGTTCCTTGCTCTTAAGCATGATCACAGAGGCAGTGGGTGTTTCTGTGACTGTGTTAGCACAGGTCCCTGTGACCCATGATTAGTTTTGTGGTTATGGAGAAGCAGGTCACAGTATAGGAAGAATCTGTTTATCTGCTATTTGGCTGGCTCTAGAATGAACAATTCTGGCCATAGTTTTCTGATCTCTGGATTGTAGGTGACAGCATACTTTTTGGAGTTAGCAGTTAGGGAGATGACTTTCTGATTTCCAGCTTTCTGACTTTGTAGAGGTAGCAAATATCTGATAGCACAGTGCTGCCATGGTGCTCTGAAGATCACTCTGGAAGGCACTGCCTGCTCCTCCAGGCCTCTCAATGATTTTGTTAAGAACCTTGATAAGTGCCTTTGTGCTTAAAATACCTAGAGTGGTTTTCCTTATCTTCCGCTGATTCCTGGCGAGTAGTATTATCATCTTTTTCATTTGTATTGACTTTTGTCATTTACAAAGCACTTTTACCTACACAATCTCATCTGACTCTGCTGTAGATATTATGTTTCATGAATCTAACATGCTATGGATTATAAATGCATTTTTAAATATGTACCACTATGAAAGCAAAAGAAAAAAAAGATTCTATTTAACCATGACAAAATACTTCTAATCACATGTCAATTTCATTTTATGCTTGCTCTAAATGTGCTTTGACTCTTCCCCTCAGCCCCAGATGAGTTCCCTAATTATTCCCTCTGTGACTTATGACTTGAAGTGCCTGTAATAAGTGTGTTATTATAGCAGACAGGTAATAATACTAGGTAATAGATAAGGAAATCTGCCTTTTCCTGTATCCCACATTAAATTCCTGAGTTCTTAGTGTGGAGGCTTTCCGACCTGAGTTCAGCAGAAAGAGGGCTTGGAATAAAGAGACTATGAATATGGCTGGGAAGAAGAATCAGGAAGGCGGTGACAGGGATATTACCAAGTACTCACCTGAGCAATTCCTTAGGCCTGTAGTTCTGGAGTACCACGGTAGTCCTAAGCAGTAGCTTGGTCCCAAACACTGATGTAGGTTATTGAAAGCAACCATATGTTGTCAGACGCACCTTAACTTCAGTGGTTAATGTGGAAGAAAATGTGCATCTAATAATCAACAAGGGAATTTTTTGTTACCATTATATAAATGAAAAATCTAGGCTCAGAGATTTTAATGACTAGTCATAGCTAGGAAGGAGAAGAGCCAGGAATTAGACTTGGTCTTTCAAAATTAAATTCTTTGCTCTTGGGACCCTGGTATCACTGCCTCATATATATATATATATATATATATATATATATGCTATAGATCTGAAATCATAAACTAAACTTTCAAAGAGAAGACTAATATAATTTGCCTGGATCTTGTGGCAATTTCTTGTTATTTTTTCATAAATCACTTAGATAAGAAGTTCTCAACCTGTATGGCTCAACTGAAAACACTCCAGTGGATGAGGATCTGGAGTCATTTTCCTTGAGCCTTTTCACATCTTTCAAAGCGTACTCCATCCAACGCTTGTGCATGTGATGATATCATCACACAGCTAAAAACAGAGTCTATTTCAGTGATGCCTTGAATCCACAGAAAATGAAACAAAATCCCAGATAATGACAACCATTTTAAAGTCTGTGTCCTCCAGGAATCAAATAAAAGGACTCAACAGCATGTCACAGAGAAGGACTGAATCAAGAATGAAACAGATTTAGTGAAACCTCCTAAAATAATGATGAAGCACTGATTTGTCTAACATGTCCCTCAGCACCGGCAATAGTAGGTCACTTCTAATTACCTTTCCTTTTCTGGGCTATATATAGATAAATGCTTGGAATATTAAAATGCCTTGTGGGCTGGTTATTTAATTGCTACAGAATTGATTTCACGGAAAAAAGAAAAACAGGTTAGATCCTGAGATGTAAATGTGAAACTTGACAGACTGCAGCATGTTGCTCAGGTCTATCAATAGCACTGCCAGCCCCAGTCTCTAGCTGGCTATTACAGATCCATGCAATACAAGAACACGTTTGACAACCGTAAGAGCAAATGTAAACTGCCCTTCCCTCCAAAATAACAAGAAATGGTGCGTTTTTGTGTTCTCGTTTCCCATGCCATCTAGCATATTGTACATTATCAAAAGACTTTTAGGCTGGATTGGCTTCCCTGTTTGGTCATGAAATCTTTATGCTTTCCTTTTGCTCTTTTCTTTTTTCTTTGTTTATTCCATAATTCAGTATACGAGTGGTGATGGTATGCTCTATTTTGGACACTAGAAAAAAGTGGGTTTCATATTCTTTCTGTGTCTCACGATTGCAAACTTGGAAACACAAAAAATACGTTTTCTCTGCTTCTTGCTTCAGAAAAGTCTTGCCATTTCAGACTATGGGAAGGGATAACCAAATGAGAGAAAATATCAGGCTTAATATTCCTTTAAAATTCATTTATTTAAAATTTATTTGTCTAGCAAATGTCACTCGATTATCTACAGCATGTCAGGCACTATTCCATGTGCTGCAGAGTCAGCAATGTACTTGCTGTCTTGTTTCTCCTTCCTACATGGGAGACACACCAAAAGCATAAATGTAATACAGATGCTCCTCAACTTAGAATGGGGCTACGTCCTGATAAATCCACAGTAAGTTGAAAATATTGTAAGTCAAAAATGCATTTAACACTTACATTAGCCTTCAGTTGGGCAAAATCATCTAACACAAACTGTATTTTATAAGAAAGTGTTGAATATCTCATGTAATTTATTGAATATTGTACTGCAAAAACAGAACGGTTGTATGGGTACTTGAAGTACAGTTTCTACTGACGCACATTGCGTTCACACCACCATAAAATTGAAAAATTTTAAGTTGAATGACAGTAAGTTGGGGACTGTCTATATTAGGTCATGATAAGTACAATGGAGGAATATCTTATTAATATTTGTTAAGGTATATTTTCTTTATTGCAGTTATGAAGGTTGGGTATTATATTAGTGTACTCGGGCTGCCATAACAAAATGCCACAGAGCCAGTGTCTTAGACAACAGGAATTTATTTCTTCCATGATAATTCCAAGATTAAGGTACTAGCAAGGTAGGTTTCATTCTGAGACCTCTTCTTTTGACTTGTAGGTGGCCATCTTCTCACTGTGTCCTCACATGACCTCTTCTTTGTGTGCTTCAGTGAGAGAGAGAAAGGGCATGAGAGGGCATGCCTGGGCACTCTGATGTCTCTATTTAGAAGGACACTAATCCTATCATCTCAGAGCCCACCCTTATGACCTCACTTAACCTTAATTACTTGCCTATAAGTCTCATCTCCAAATACAGCCACACTGGGGGTTAGAGCTTCAGCAAATGAATTTGGGGGGAACACATATATTCTTTTTATTAATTTCATAATGTTAAAGGGGTATAAATATTTTTGGTTACATGAATTACTTTTGTAATACATGAGTCATGACTGTAAGTGTGCACATTACCCCAGTAGTGTTCATTGTACCCGTTAGGTAGGTTTTTGCCCTTCCCTTCCTTTGCCCTCCCCCCGACTTGATTTCCACTGAGTGTTACTTTCCTCTGTGCAATATCCCTCTATACTCATAAGGGATATTGGTCTGTAGTTTCCTTTTTTTGTTATATCCTTTCCTGGCTTTGGTATCAAGATGATACTGACATCATAGAATGAGTTGGGAGAATTCCCTCCTCCTCAGTATTATGGAATAATTTCTGTAGCTGGGTACCAGCTCTTCTTTGTAGGTCTGGTAGAATTTGGCTATGAATCCCTCTTGTCCAGGGATTTTTTTGTTGTTGTTGGAAGGATTTTTATTACTGCTTTGATCTCTGCTCATTTTTGGTCTGATCTGGAGTTTTATTTCTTCCTGATTGTGTCTTGCAGGATTGTGTGTTTCCAGGAATTTGTCCATTCCCTCTATATCTTTTAGTTTATATGCATAAAGATTTTCATAGTATTTATGGATGATGTTTTGTGGTATCAGTTGTAATGTCTCCTTTTTAAATTTCTGACTGAGCTTATTTGGGTCCCTGCTGTTCTATTCCTGGTTATTCTAGCAAGAAGCCTGCCAATTTTGTTTATCTTTTCAAAGAACCACCTTTTTATTTGGTTGATTCTTTGTATTTTTTTGTTTGTTTGTTAGTTTGTTTTCCATTTCATTTAGTTCTGCTCTGACCTTCATTATTTCTTTTCTTCTGCTGGCTTTGAGTTTGGTTTACTTTTCCTGTTCTAGTTCTTTGAGTTCTGACATTAGTTTGTTAATTTGTGATCTTTCTGTCTTTTTGGTATAGGCATTGAAGGCTATGAATTTTCCCCTGAAGAATGCTTTTTTTGGGTCCCATAGATTTTGTTACCTTGTATCCCGTTTGTTCAGTTCAAAGAATCTTTTGATTTCCATCTTGATTTTATTCTTGACTCAATAATCATTCAGCAGCAGGTTATTTAATTTTCATGACTTTGTATAGGTTTCTCTTGTGATTGATTTCTTGTTTTATTCCACTGTGGTCTGAGAAGATGCATGATATGATTTTGATTTTTTCTGAATTTGTTGAGACCTGTATTGTGGCCTAAGATATGATCAGTCTTAGAGAATGTCTCATGTGCTGCTGAGAAGAACATACGTTCAGTAGTTTTGGGGAGAATGTTCTGTAAAGGTCTGTTAGGTCCGTTTGATTTAGAGTCTAGTTTAAGTCCATTGTTTCTTTATTTATTTTCTCCTTTGATGATTTGTTCTGCTCTTACAGTGGAGTGTTGAAGTCCCCAGCAATTATGATGGTGTCATTTATTTCTTCGCTTAGCTCTAGTAAAATTTGCTTTATGTATCTGGTAGCTCCTGTGTTAGCCCCACATATATTTAGAATTGTTATATCTTCTTGTTGAATTGTTCCCTTTATCATTATATAATGACTCTCTTTGTCTTTTTTACCTTTGTTGGCTTAAAGTCAATTTTATCTGATATGCGAATGGCTACACCTGCTCTCTTTTGTTTCCATTTGCATGAAATATTTTTTCCATCCTTTCATGTTGACTCTGTGTGCATCCTTGTCATGTGGATGTGTTTCCTGGAGATAGCAGATACTTAGGTTGTTTTTTTAATCTATTCAGCCAGCCTATGTCTTTTGAGAGGAGTATTCAGACTGTTAATGTTAAGTGATAGAATTTAAATGTGGGATGTTGACCTATTTATCATGTTGGGTATTACCTTATTGATTTGTGTTCTTTCTTGTGCTATTGTTTTATAAGAGTTGTGAGTATTGGGGTTTTTTTGGGTGATTTTACACTGGTGGGTATCTGTTGTACTGATTTATGTATAATGCAGTTCCGAGTATTCCCTGCAGAGCAGGTATGGTCGTGACAAATTCCTTCAGTGTTTGCTTGTCTGGAAATGACTTAATTTCTCCATCACATATATTCAGTTCTTTACAGGTAGAGTAAGGGTTAGAGCGTGAGAAGAGTCAATGTCAAGTGGTTCCATGGGGAGAACTGTGTTATAAAGATGACTGGAGCATTTCTGATAAAGTAACCTTTGAGTAGAGACCCAGAGGAAAGTGGTGGACCAGATGGATAGCTGAGGAAGAGTTTTCTAGGCAGTGGAACTGAGGCAGAAGCAGGTGTGGTGTGGCTGAGGAGCAGCAAGAGGCCAGAGGGCTGGAGTGAGCCAGACTAGTGAGGGCAGGTGAGAGTAGTGGGGTCATGGGCCTGGCCTTATAGGGTAGTAGCCCTCAACTTTATTAATCTCCATGCAAAACTTTCATAATTGCCATTTTTTGTTCTGAAGTAAAATTCATAGAATATATAGCCTATGTATACAAATGTATTTAGGAAGACCAGATAGGAGGCATTATAAACACATAGAATATGATAGCTTAAAACACATACCAAGGAAAAGTAGACAAAACTATACAATCTCTTAATGAAATTTAAAGCAACTGCTTTTCTCAATTGGTTTGAGGCAAACATCCTGTTGAACTTATCAACATACTTTAAAGTACACATGTAAGTAGATAACATAAAGGTAAACTTGCATCAGGATACAATAGTTTCTAAAGGGACTCACTTCCTTCAACATTTCTGATGAAGGTCTGAATTCACGTCATTTTCCTGAATTAATTTCTTTGGAAAATGATCAGATATAATCTTGTCAACCATTTATTGTTTTCTTTATACATTTTGTAACTGTGCATACTCCAAAAGAATGAGAGAGACATTTTTTCTCTTTTTAGCTATAGTAAAACTGCATATTTTCTTCGTAAATAGAGGAAAGGATGTTAAATTAGACAAGACTCTAAAGTGGAATTTCTGATGGGAGATTTAGGAAAGGTAAATAGTTTCCTATGATGCCTAAAAGGTGATTAAAGGTTGAGGAAGGTGACCTCGTGGGGAAAAGTTAACTGATCGTAGAGCTGATTTGATCCAGGAGAAGAGCAGTGTGGACAGAGCCTGGTGGCCTCCGAGGTCCTGCAGGCAGCTTGGCAGTGGCCAATTGGATGACCTGGATTTTGGATGATTTTCTAGGACTAAGGAGGGAAATGTCCACCAGCCACCCATGAAAAATAGCTAGTGCCTAAACACATGAGAACATTTCTGCCCTATTTTTTCATTGCCTAATGTGCTGGGCTTAAAGTATTTCATAATACCCTTGTGCCTGGGATATTTTGGGCATTATTAGGCATGAGGAGGATGAAATGGTTTCTAAAGTGACTCACTTCCCTTGATTTGTAAATATTTCTTAAGACATTTATCCTTATAGTTATTCAAAAATTTGTAAGTCATTACCAATGAACCATATTTCTTATAGTTGATTTTTAAATGTTTTCATTCCATACTTAATTAACATCATCTGGGCAGTTAGAATTGAAAAAAAAAAATCCCAATTCATAATTTGTGGAAACTCAAATCCAATAGACAAAATTTCCATCTATCTCTATATCTATATAATGATGAGTGGAATATAAATGTAATTATATTTAATATGATCAACTAGATTAGATTGTGAATAAGCTTTAAAAATTAAAAGTGGTTTAATTGGTGACTTTTTTCCTATCAGGATTTTATATTTTGGAGTTGGAATCATAGGCATTATTCAATAAGTATATAAGAAGATGTATTAAATACTGAGTACTTTCTTCCTTTCAAAAATTAGATACGGCTTCTACTATAGCTATAAAGCTCCCTGTAATCTTTGATAAAATGTTGCAGTCACTTGGTTAAATGCCAGCTTTCATGCCACTGGAGTCTTGGGCTGCCAGAGTCCAGGCTACTGAGTGGGATAGTCATTTCTGAAAGAGAAATGAAAGGAGTGGGGTTGGACTGTTCTTTAAAAATTTCTCCTTCAAAACTAATAGGATTGTGTTATTGCTGCTCCCTTGACCAGAAGGAGTGAAGACGAGAAGAAACGCCAAGGATGTCCTATCAGTGGAGTGCCCTCCATATGGAAAGCAGAAGTGTGTACCTCTCCCCAAGAGGAGATAATCTCTCTGCCTACAGTCTGAATGGTGCTTAGGCTCTGCTGAAAAGTAATGAAATTATGAGGTCATCCACCCTTGGTGGTATTCAAAGAAAGACACAATATAACAAATGGATTCCTATTAGCCAAGACACAGTGACTTCCCCTTGACAGAAGAATTACCTATTGAAGGCATCAAATTTTATTCCACAGAGGTTGAATCCTGATGAACCGAGAGGATATTCCAAGTACTGAGGATTTTGCCTTGAGGCCATCATTCCAGCTTGAACAGAGTTTGAATGAATCAGCTGTACCAGATACAATTTTTTTTTTGCTTGGTCATTAGATTTTATATTACTGTGGAGACAAATAAAATAAAAATCATTTCAGAAGAAGCTTATTAGATGTTAGCATTTTTGTTATGAGTAATCTACTTTTTACTAAATATGAATTTGAATCACTGCAGAGCATAAAGAAGAAATATTAACTTCTGGTGATTTATGATGCCTGACTCAAAGGCTGCTACCCGCCTTTTTTAAAAAAGGAAAGTGACCATATTTAGTTTTGGAAATAGAAGTTGTAATACATTAAAGATTGATGTATAATCTTGAATTTTTTCCCCATTAGTGATATTGTTGGTCAGGCCAGTTAGCTGAATATTGGAGCGTATTTTTCCCCTTATACCAACTATTCTCAGGGCTTTGCTCCATCACCAAAGGTCCTATTCTTCTAGTCTCATATAGCTATTGCAAGTCTGTCTCACTGGTCACCAGAAGGACAAAAAAAGAGGAAAAAGAAGGTATCATTGTATAATAGAAAAGCATGAGGCCTGGAGTCAGTTGAGAAGGGAAAGAGACATGGACAGGTGCCCCTATATGGTGCCAAGCGTCTTCTCATTATTTATCTTATTTGAATGCACATGAGTCTTAGAGGTGGGGGTTGCTGCTGTTACAGCTTAGAGGTGTTCACTGATTTGCTCTGGGCTATAATATATATCAGGATCCAAATCCAGGTCCATCTGCTTGTAGAGTCAGTGCATGCTCCACATACCACGATGCTTCTCAGGGGCTGAGTTCTGTTTGATAAGCCTCGTAGCATTTCTCTAAAGTAGGAATAACTACCAACATCAGATTACTATTGTTAAAATTAAAATGGCACCGTATATGTGAATGAGCTTTATAAACTCTAAAATGCCAAACAAGGGAGATTATATATTGTGGATATATTAGTGAAAATTTAGCATGATTCTAAACTGGGGAAGATAACATAAAACACCCATGCCCTCAACATGATATATTTCACCAGAGTCATCTACATAAGAAATATGGAAATGGATAATTAAGATACAAATTCTTTAAAAATTATTGCCAAAAGCAGTATGTACATAAAGAACCAGAGTCACTAAGAGGAAAACCTCTGTAGCAACCACAATGCTGCTAATTGACTATTGAAAACCGTTGTGTACATTAAGTATGGTTTTCATAGGTGAGACACACAGCTGTAGCATAGAAAAATATTAGTATGATTGAAGGTTAGCAAGAAGAGAGAAATATCAGTAGGTGGTGTTAAATATAAGATTTTTTCTTTAGGTACTGTTAGGGAAATTCTTGTGCTCACTACTCTCCTAAAAAGAGAAGAGTAAGTGGGGGAAAACGCACTCATATTTTGCCCTTCATTCATACATAGTAATCAGACACCACGGAATGTTTCTGGCTCACAAATTGTTTACAAATTGCCGGGCTACCACTCACCTTGTTTCATCCTTGCCTACATGTTTGTCAGCCATCAGAACCACCTACAATAGCTTCCACTCAGAATAGCATGGTTACTAACAAATTCCCTCAAAGGGAAAATGAATGTGTGCAGTTGGGTGACACCCTTTCTTTCTCCTTCGTCTTCCCCATGCCTGGAGCCCACTTGGCACCAAGCGTCCTGCCGTCCAGATGGTGCGCTCTTTTCTGCTCCCGCTTTAGCACATTCTCTGCCAAAGCACCAAGTGCCAGTTTTCCGGTGAGAATCTGCTTGCAGAAAGATAGTTGCCTGGGTTATGTCACCTCCCTTGCAGTCGACAACTGGGGTCAGAGTGAGACAGGTTAAGGACAGAGGAAGGAGGCAGGTAGAGATAGGGTTTTATGAAAAATGAAAATTATTGGAGAAATGGAATGCGCTCACTTACCTGTGTGAACTTTGGTGAGTTATTTAAGCTCTCTGAACTTCAGTTCTCTGATCTCTCAAATAAAGGAGTTGAACTGGATGACATCTGATGTCTATGGCTCCTCGCCTCTAACATGCTACAATCTTGTGACCATTTAGAGTATATTGCTTCAGGAGGATGCCTATACGTGAGATCCATTGTGTTGAAAACATTCTACATGAAAATGATGACTGTATTATGGCCATCCAGCAATTTGGGGGAGGAATAAATAAGTTTTGGATAAGTGTGGGAGGTAGCTTCTTTATAGCAAAACTAGGTCTGCCTGATGAGACATTGCAGTGAGATCCTAATTTCAGACTGCCCTGTTCTTCGTGTTGAGAAGAGTTTTCAAGGCAAGTACAAGTTTCTTGTGATGTAAACAATTGGTATGGTGTTGTTGATGAAGGAAAGGGTGACTTACTGGGTTTCTACTGTAATTTAGGTGTCAGAGACATAGTGGTAAACAAGTCTGATCCTAATAGCCATACGACAGGCTGTGCAATAGCTCGTAACAGCAGACTACAGGCAATCTTTCCACAAGAGTGCCAAATTATTGCCATGCCCTTCAAACATTCTTGCTGAAGTGGAGGCCATTCTGAAAGGCTCTGAGAGGGGTCTGACCTCATTCTGTTTCCTACTCTGGCCATCTGAGCAGCTGTGAGAATAACACTCAGGAACTGGGTCAACTTCTGGAGCTGTCCAAGGTTCCAGGATTCCAGGGAGGGATCTGCAGCATTAGTAGAGGACTCTGGGCTCTGGCTCAACTCCACGCTATGCTTGTCGCTATAAATGTTTCTTGGTAAATTCTGTAATCTACTATGTATAAGAGTAGAAATCAAGGATAATACTTGGGATAAAAAAATACTGCTGTTTTGATATTGAGCTTACTCATATCCCAATTATGAGTCATTCCTTCATCAATATTTTTAAGTAACTATTTTTAATATACAGTTTGAATATACAATAACACTGAATATTTAGTCATGATTTACCCACCTTTCCTTCCCACTTAAAGTTTCAGCTTTGGGGGATGTGTGTAGAGCTTGCCAGAAAAAAAAATGTTTTCTTCTTTTTGAATATGCTGGGTTTCTGCATATGATTAGGTATCAAAATGGGTGGTGGCCCTTTGCTTCCTATGCTTTTCATTTAATATCCATTTTTCCCCTTATGGTACATATCCTGATATGTACAAGAGTAACTCAGGTCACAAGAGTCATATAAGCTTAGAGCTGGGGAAATTAGGTATCAGAAGTGTATGAATCTGCTCAGCTGACATAACAAAATACGATAGACTGGATGGTTTTAATGACAGAAATTTATTTTCTCCTAGTTCTGGAGGCAAGAAGTCCATGACCAAGGTTCTGGCCATTCAGTTTCTGGTGAGGGCTCTCTTCCTGGGCTACAGATAGCCACCTTCTCACTATGTCCTTACATGACCTGCATGCTCATGGAGGGAGGGGAGAGAGAGAAGAGAGAGAGAACACTCTGGTGTCTCTTATAAGGATGCTAATCTTATTGCATCAGGGCCCTACCCTTATGGCCTCATTTGACCTTAATTACTTTCTTAGAGGACCCATCTCCAAATACAGTCACACTGGAGATTTGGGCTTGAACATATGAATTTTGGTAGGATACAACGTTTTGTTAATAGTTCATAACAAGAAGTATACTTCTCAGGAGAAGTATAGTGTAAGAATGCAGGTGGTGCAGTTTGGGGGCTAAAGACTATGGTCTTTGGAGTCAATTACATCCTAGTTCGATTTCTGGTTTTGTCACTTATTGTGTCCTTGGGTGAATTTATTCATCAAATATTTTTTGAGTATCTTATGAATCCTATGCTAGGAGTTAGTCATAGAGTTGTAAATATGATAGAAGTAAACAATACCATTCATGTAAATCCTCAAAAGGGTAGATGGAACATGGAAAGTATTTGGTAAATGCTAGTTAGCATCTAAAATTTATCAGTTGGTTTGAATGTAGTGGATACAGGTTCTGTTTTGTTTGTACTCCTTTGGATTTCCCAGGAAGTGAGTCAATCTCCTGATGGGACTATGCTTTAGCAAACATTGTACAGTTTCCACAGGCAGAGTGGATGTCCCTGAGGTTTCTAAGTATATGCATATACTTGTGTGACTGAGGAGGCATGTGAATACATGAATGAGCTTTATAAACTCTAAAATGCCAAACAAGGGAGATTATATATTGTGGATATATTAGTGAAAATTTAGCATGATTCTAAACTGGGGAAGATAACATAAAACACCCATGCCCTCAACATGATATATTTCACTAGAGCCATCTACATAAGAAATATGGAAAATGATAATTACTGATTGTGCTGTAGGAGAACTGGCTCCCTGATGGTCTCTTGAAGTCATCCATCATCTCTGAAATTCTTCCAGGTAAAAGGTGAGCTCCAGGCAGCTCCTCTACTGGGAATTCTGCCTGGATTTACCCAGCCCACTTTGTGGAGCCTCTTCAGTTCTGGGGTGACGTAGATTTCTCTTCCCACCTCCACCAGCAAATACATATGCTTATATGCACACACTTGTGTGAACTTGTTCAAGCATGTACACATACACACACACATACTTTTTACAACTCATGATGGGGGTTTGGAGGTATAAGAGCATAGAGGGCGCAAATATTAAAATTACTTTTGTTAACTGCTAAGGGAAAAATGTCTCAGCAGTGTCTTCTTGTTATTTACAATCACAGATAACATCTTTTAATTCTTTATTGATTTTAAAATTAATTTGTTATCATAACAATCTAAAGGCATTTTAAAAGGTGTCATTTAGGATCTCCAATAATACCCCAAGTACAACCACTGATTTAGAGTTTTATCAACCACTTGAAGGTTTTCCAACCTCCAAACTAATTCTGGTAGTATCTGAATGCTGTAGAAATGGCAGCGGGTTAAGAGAGACAGAAGGAGGAGTAGGAATCCTAGTCCTTGGTCTGCCCCAAGCCAGGAAGGACCTTGGGAAAGCCATCAACTGATTCCCCTAGAAGCAGACTTTAGTCTTCCAGTTTAGTTAATCTCTCTGGGACTTGCTATTCTTGTAAAATGAGGGTATTAGAGTAGATGACCTCAAATGCCCTTTCCACTTGATCCTTAAAAATGGCCAGACTAAAATTTCACAGACATTGTGTTTTATATGCATCATCTCATTTAATCTTCTCAGTGACCTTTGTAAGTCACACTATCTTCATTTTACAGACAAAGAAACGAATGCCTAGAGAAGTTAAAATATTCCCTGAGAACCTTACAGCAAAGAAGTGGTAGGCATCCCCAAACCGTATGCATAACCACTATGTTGTCCTGTTTGATGAACTCATACAGCCCCTGGTTTGCTCAGCCCTGGGCTTGGCTCTGTGAGAAGGCACAATCAACTATAAGACAGAGTTTTCCTCATTCCTATTTGTTCAAGTCAGATTTTGGAAACATATAAAAAGCTAAACATACAAACAAAGAAAAATATTTGAAGCAATTAGGTTCTTATAACCGTGTGTTGCTGTCTAAACAATAATTTGGCAAAGGGAGAGATAAATTTGGGCTTGAAGTCTTCAAGAATGGCATGGGATTGGGAAGGGTCTTCAAACATAGGTAAGATTTGAGTAAATAAAGGATGTACAGGAGAGAGCTACAGAATGTGAAGATACCAAGAGCAAAGGCAAGATGGAAGTTGTGCCTGGTGCAGGGGGTGGTTAGGCTTGCTGTGAGCTGTGGAGGTCTGTGTTAGGAAATGAACTTGGAAAGATGTAGGGCTGGTCTAAGGACAAGAGGGTGGGAAGATGGGAATTACTTCAAAGCTGTTAAGTAGGGACATAGTTTGAGTAAGTCTGTTGTCATGCATTTGGTCAGGAAGTATGCTGGGGACAGAGAGGAGAAGCAGTGGTGGGGTACGTGTTCAGGCTACAGGAGAGGTAGCAGGAAGGAAAAGGAGCTCATTCCTAATATTTGAAGGACAAAAATAGATTCAAGGACAGTTTAGTTATAGGGTATGCAAGAAAAGGAAATGTCAAAGATGACTCAAGATTTTTTTGCTGGATTTTTAAGAAATGTCAATATTGCCATACTGTTCTGTGTAAGACATACGAAGGAATTTGTGGGTAAAGAAAAACAAAGTGAAGAGACCTACAGAACTTTCTGAGAGCCGGAACTCACCTGGTGGGAAGGAACATTTGGAGAGTGGGGATGTCTAACATTCAGTTAGAGGGGTGTGTGTGTTTCTGTGATATAAGCTCCCTCCGTCTTTCTCAAACATCTGCAAAGTCTACTCTGCATACAAAGGATTTGTAAATGCTCCTTTTTGTTTGCTTTCTTTTTGTTTTTGGTGGAAATCAAGGACAGGGGCTAAATTACTCATATGGTAGGTATTGTACAGAACAGGAACAGTGTGTGGAGACACTGAGTTAATTTAGCAGAAGAGTTTGGAGCTAGATGCAGCACTAAGACCTACCCGCCTCACCCCTAACACACCTTTCCACCTCACTCCTGCCCTTCTTAACCTTTGCATTAGACTTTCAATAGTATGTGGAATAGGAATTTGTCTAATCCAACCTAGATCTGAAGGGAAGGGATGAAACCCTCAGCTGATGAATGTGTCATAAATGGAACATCAAAAAATGGTGTCAGATACATTATTTTTATTATTATTATTATTATTTTTTTGAGACAGTCTCAGTCTGTTGCCTAGGCTAGAGTGCCATGGCATCAGCCTAGCTCACAGCAACCTCAAGCTTCTGGGTTCAAGCAATCCTTCTGCCTCAGCCTCCCAGTATCAGATATATTATTATATTCTGTTTTTGTGCCATTACCATATTGGACTTGAGTTCAGGATCATCCACGTAACCTTATTAAACTCAATCTTGTTAAATTCAGCTCATTATCCCAAGCTGCCAGAACTGTCTTGGATCCTGATTCTGTTATAGTGTTTTTACAATACTACCAAGCCATTTATCATTGTATAATGTGATTATTATAACTTCAACACTTTTAATTATTGATAAAAATGTTGAATATTAAAAGTTAAGGAGAAAGCACAACTTTGGCTTATACTCACACAGTGATTTCCCCTAGGTAAGCATAATCCATTAGCCATCCTCTGAATTTAGCCAACCACTAAGTCACTAAATTAAACTAGCATCTAAACCTTATTATTCCAGATTGTCTCAAAGAAGGTCATGAACAACAAGGTGAACTCTCTTGCATAAGTCTGAATGATCTACCAGATTAATAATAGTATTAAAGGAGGAAATGTCACTATATTTGCTTTTTTGATTTACTTCCCTATAGCTTTTTTGAATTCACTGTGTCATGTATTTCTAGTCTTCTAGTATTGCTCTTAGTACCCAGAGATCTCAATTGCAAATTATTATTATTTTTTGAGACAGGGTCTTGCTTTGTTGCCCAGTTTAGAGTGCAGTGGCATCATCATAGCTCACTGCAACATCCAACTCCTGAGCTCAAGCAATCCTCCTCCTCTTGCTTCAGCCTTCTGAGTAGTTGGGACTACAGGTGTGTGCCACCACACCTGGGTAATATTTTTTGTATGTAGAGACAGGGTATTGCTATCTTGTTCAGGCTGATCTTGAACTCCTGGCTTCAAGTGATCCTCCTGCCTTAGCCTCCCAAAATGCTGGGATTACAGGTGTGAGCCACCACACTTGGCCTGCAAATTATTTTTATGCTGTGCTTGTAATTCATCATTATTAGGAGATATAAATTCATTTAGAACAGATAGGTGCTGACCAGTAGTTTTTATTCTCATTGGACTTCAATTTCTTTCTAATAGTGTTTAGTTGCAGTTTTGAAGGTTGAACATCATTATGTTTATAACATTATTATATCATTAGTTCAAAGTCATGGCCTTCTCTTGCTCCAGATAAAACTATAAGTTACTTTGCATTTTAAATTTATTCCCCCAAATCTCAGCTCATTTGGCACTTTGGTCTCTCTGACATGTATCTTACTGGCCCTACCACTGTCATATTCAATGTTCATTTGTTCTTTCACTCATTCAACAGTACTTTTTGACTATTTGCTATGTTCTTAGCACTGCATTACCTAGATGATAAATGCAAGAGACATGACTACCTTTAAATTGTATTTTTCTTTTTAAAATATCTGCAGCCACTATTTTTTTAGTTTTCTTTCCTTTTTCTTCTTCATTTTGTCATTTGCAATTGTGCTCAAAATTGCATTTTTGAGAACATCATAACACTTTTGAGTCATAATCTCTTCAGGAGTCTCATGCCATGAATTATGCATATCTTTTCTCTAAATATTTTGCAGACATTCATACGGTAGGGTGTACAATTCATGATGTCCTGCTTTTCTTTCCTTAGAAAAAAAAAATTTAAGATTACATGGCCACCTTCTTTCAAAGTTCACATTACTCTAACTTAATCAATTATTCTTATTGTCAAAACTAGGTCCAAAGTTGTTTCGTCTGGCTGTTTCCATGTCTTTCCAGAGATTAAATCATCATTAACAATATTCAAGATCTGTTACATAGTTGGCTTTTAGCCAAACAAAATGTTTGGCCTATTCATGGATGGTTGAAGACTGCTGATAAAAGCGGGAACCTTTCCTGTCTTGTTCACCACTAATCCCTGCACCGTGATGGGGCCACGTGGCCACTAATATTATTATTACTTACTCAATGCTTTCTAGTGTGCTCTGCCTTCAGGAAATGGAGATTTCTATGTGGATGTTAATCTTTCAACATTTACCACTAGTCTGCTTCTCCTTTTAAAAATCTGTTTCTTTTGAATGAGACAAATCCTTATATTATTGAGTTCTAATTTAGAGAGTGATCATATCACATTTCAGATAATTCATTGTTTTATATTCTCATTCGTTTAACAAATATTTATTGAGTGCCTATGTAAGAATAAAAATAACATTAAAAGTTATTGTGATTGAGCATTAACTGTGTGTTAGGCACTTTCTAAAGCAGCAGTCTCCAACCTTTTTGGCACCAGGGACCTGTTCATGGAAGACAATTTTTCCACAGACGGGGGTGGGGGATGGTTTTGAAATGATTCAAGTGCATCACATTTATTGTGCAGTCAAACCTCTCTGCTATTGATAATCTGTATTTTTAGCCACCCCCCACCCCCTGCGCTAGCATCACCACCTCAGCTCCACCTCAGATCATCAGGCATT
Organism: Eulemur rufifrons; assembly: GCF_041146395.1. NCBI lineage: Eukaryota > Metazoa > Chordata > Mammalia > Primates > Lemuridae > Eulemur > Eulemur rufifrons. The sequence goes on along the minus strand of NC_090997.1, from coordinate 92,515,999 downwards.
AGAGTCTCATAAGGAGCCCCCAACCTAGATCCCTCGCACGTGCAGTTTATAGTAGGGTTCGTGCTCCTATGAGAATCTAATGCTGCTGCTGATCTGACACGAGGCAGAGCTTATGTGGTGATATGAGCAATGGGGAGTAGCTGTAAATACAGATGAAGCTTTGCTCACCTGCCACTCACCTCCTGCTGTGAGGCCCAGTTTCTACCAGGCCATGGACCGACTTGAAGGTTTGAGGACTGTAGTTCTAAAGCATTTTACATGAAGTAACTAATTTGATCTTCATAATCCAACTGAGACACAGAGATATTAAGAGAATTTTGCAAGGTTTAAATTTTAAGTGGAGGAGTGTGACAGTATTCTGGGCACTGGTGATCTAGCAATGGACAAAATGGACAAGATTCCTTTTCTTAGGGAATTTACAGTCCAGAGAGAAAAGCAGATGGTAAATAAATAAGCAAGATAGTTTCAGAGGATACATGCTATGAAGAAAAATAAACACGAGGATGTTCCAGAGAGTGACTGGCAGAGGAAACACCTTTTATAAGATGGTCAGGGAAGGCCTCTCTGGGGAGGTGACACTTTAACTATGCATGAGCCAGAGTGTGTTCAGGGGCACGTAACAGAACCCTGAACACAAAGTAGCTTAAATAAGAGAAGGATTTGTTATCTTACATAAAAAGATGTCTTGAGGTAGAAGGGCTCTGGGACTGGTTAATGCAGAGGCTGAGGGTGTGAGGGAACATCAGTTCTTGCAGGCCTGACTCAGCAGGTTGATTAGCTACCTCCTTGCTTGCAAGATGCCTACAGCACTTCCAGACATTCCATCCTCACATACCTTAGGCAAAAAGAAACAGTTTCTTGCCATAGGTCTCTTTTTTATCAGCAAGGAAATCTTTGTTCCCAGTAGACTTCATGTTGCACATTATTGACCAAAATTGTGTCACCTACATGGGGACTGACATTACCATGATTGGCCTAGAGTCTAAGTCTTAGAGTTAGCCACTGGAGCTTGAGTTTGGGTCACTTTCCTTAAGTACAAGAATAAACAGAGAAGGTTAAACAACCAAAAAATTAGGTACAAAAGAGCGGATGGATTTGGATAGGCAACCGCTAGTGCCTGTAATAAACATAGTCCTGAGTAATGAGAAGGAGTCAACTATATAAAGATCTGGGGGAAGAATCCAGAGAAGTACACTGCAGGTGCAAGTCCTTGAGAGTAGGGACTAGCTTGATATGGTTAAGGAACAGAGAGATGGATGTGTGGACCACCGTCACCTAGGATCACAGGAGGTACAGGAATGGGAAGAAGAGGTGAAATGGTGTTTGAACTGTGAATTCAAACTATTGAGGTGAATAGTGTTTGAATCTGGGCTGAGGAGACGTAGTGTCTGGGTTCAAATAACAGACCTGCATTTACTATTTATTTGACTTTGCACAAATTATCCAGCCTGTGTCTCAGTTTCCCCATCATTAAAATGTATATAAATAATAATACATAGGTCATTGTTGAAAGATGAAAAACAAGAGAAGACACAAACATCAATTAAAACAGGGTCTAGAATATAGTAGATGCTCAATAAATGTTTGCTATCATTACTATATCATTGGTTCAGGATTCAGATCATGTAGGGTCTTGTAGGCCAAAGGAAAGTATTTTATTTTATTAAATTGCTTTTAATAATTTTAAATTAAATTGTGAACCCATTGGAGGAGTTTTTTTAGGCAAACAGTGGTCTAATATAATTTAGATTTTTAGAGAATTGTTATTTTCTACCATGTACTGATTATGGGGGAAGGGGAGAGTAGATGCAAGATAGTAGGATTTTGTAGTAAACTAGGTCAGGTAGGTTTGACTAGGGTGAAAGCTCTGGGGAGGGAGGTAGAACCAACAAAACTTAAGGGCTTGTACTTGAGCTTGTGGTGAGGGAAATAAGAGATTCTGAATATTTGACTTGGAAAATTATGATGCCCTTTACAGAGGTAGGGAGGGGGCCCCTGGGATTCACAAAACTGCCAAGGGGAGGGGGATCTCTGGAACAAAAATGTTAAAACTCTGCTTTAATTTTTTTTTTTTTGTTTCATGAATCTGAAACATGAGGAAACATTTTTCCTCATTTCTTAAGAGAGGTTTTCTTTTATCATTCCTATCTTCTTGGTAACTCACTTTCTCCCAATTTACACTCCCGATCTGATAAGATAAAACAATTTGTGGAGATGATCATTGTTGAACTGGTTTACCACAGAGCAGAAGTGAGAACATAATGAATTTAGCACTAGCTTGTGCACTATGTCCTAAAGCTTTCAAAGCCCAGCTGTTCAAGTTCAGTAAGTGACTCTCATGAAAAGTGATTCATAGTCATTTTCATTTTTATTTCCCCTAACTTTTCCTTCCAGCTGTTAAGGCCTAATTTTTCCTGTAGGTCAAAATAATTTTAACTTCTTTTGTTCTCAAAGTCCAGTTGAAAAGCAGGCAGAATAGCCATCTCTGTTTAGCCCCACTGCATCCCCTTGGCATGGTCTGGATGGTCTTCAGTGATAGGTAGATACCTGTCCCTCTCCCACTTGTCCCTAAAAGTGTTCTGTGATGATGTAGGCTATGTAAGCATCCATTTTTGCACATCACATGGACTTTTTTCCATATGTTTTACTGAATATCAATAGCATTTTTAAAAGGTAGTTCATAAAATTTTTGCAAATGACTCAAACCTTGTTGCATTTTGATGGCAACAATAAAAACAAAACCTTATGTAGTTTTTTATTGGCAAGGGCCACTCTTGTGTTTGTGTGGCTCAGTAAGTATGTAACTCAGGGGGTATAGCTAGTTGTTTGCTATACCTAAAGATGGTATCACTGACAGGCACTGTTATTTGGGCACTTACATTATTTTTCCAGCCATCATGAGAAAGTGAGCTAAACCATTTCTTTCCACTTTTCTTCCTTATGGTAAAAATCACTACATCAGCCAGGATAGTTTTGGTGACAAATTATGAAAGCCCTACTTGAACTAGTTTTGGCTGAAAATCTAGGCTTAAGAATCAAAAGAAGAGTTAAAGACATTTTTACAAGACAAAGAACAGAGCAGTTTCGTGAGTCTTGGGAACAAGGACAGATGTTCAAACCCTGCTAGGGCTGCTTTTGTTTCCATCTCCATCTCTCATCTTTCTTTCCCCCTTTCAGTAGAATACCTTCGTCTACTGACAGCTTTGAGACTGTATCTTTCTAGCTTTAGTATCAGAAAGAAAAGCCTTCTACAACTCAGCTACAAGTGGAAAAATCCCAAATAAAACCCCACTGATTGGTGAAATTAGGGGAGAAGCCCAATTGCCACCAAATCGTTGCAACAAGGGGAGTCCAGGCTACATAGTAAACTATCAGCCCCGAGACCATGGCTCTAGAGTGGGTGAAGGGGCAGTTCCCCAAGAGAATGGGAGCTGCTGTTTCCAGAAGAAGAAATGCTACTAGAAAAAAAAAAAAAAAAAAAAAAAACACAACCAAACCCAAGTGTTCACTGAAAGAACACATTTGCAAGATGACCAGAGGAATTGGGGATTAACCCAGCACCTAGGGAATAGAGTTTACTGGCACACACCTCTCCTTAGTTTTCAGTCTCAGACAGTTAAACTCATTGGGTGATTTTCTCAATAAACTTAGGTATCTAATTCAAGATCAGCACTTTTCCAGCAATCAAATCTCATTGAGTTGTTTTGCTTTCTTTATGTCTTTCTTTTAATTTAAATAAGTTTTTTTTTTTTCCATTGTGCTTCAGGGACTTTCAATTTCAAGAAATCATCTTGTATATAATGGATCTGAACTGCTTTGGGGTTAATCAGTATTTTCTTTGTATCCCCATAAATGGTTGATAGACTAGAGCAGAATTATTTGGAATAGATCACAACAGACATATCTGGAAGAAATTTTATTTATAGCTGGCATGATCCCTGCATTTTATAAGCCAAGTGAGATTCAGAGAAGGTAAATGATCTGCCCAAGGTCACATTTCTCATGACAAAAACAGCCAGCACTTAAAACCCAAGATGGCCTGACTCCTTTGGTTTTTTGTCTTTTCCATTACATGAGGCTTAGTGAACAAAAAGTGAGAATAAATTCAACAATAAGAATGAATGTGAAGGTCAGCTTGGATCACCTCAGGTCACTTTGATGGACACTTGCTGCCATTAGTTCTGAGAACGTAAAGCTGGCCTGATACATATGTGGCAAAGGAAAGGTGCCTTGGGCAGAGAGATGCTTCCCTCCCTCATGCGGGCAGGAGCTTCAGTGTTGGGAATGTTGTGGGCAGCGTAAAAGAGCTCTCGGAGAAAATAGATTCTTCCCTCTCCTTTCGACCCATGTCCAATCAGATTCTATTCATCACATCTCTCTCCAAGCAGCCCCTTCTTTTGCTATGCCACTGATAAGACAGCTCCTTATTTTCTCTGCTTCCCAAACGGCCTCCTTCCAACCCATCATCACCATAGTGATCTGTCTAAAATGCAAATTGGATCACATCATGCTCCAGCTTAAAATAGTTCAATGCCTACCCCTTCCTCCAACCAGACAGGATAAAAATTTATTCCCTTCACACCAACATTCCTCTCTGCTTCTTCTGTCTCAGATCCTGCCAAACCTGGTCCCTGATTTGTTAAGATTTTGCACTGACCTAATAATTAGGACTCCAAGAGGTTAGGGCCATTGAACCTTATTTATCTTCACGTATCTAGTAACGCACAAGTATTTATTGAACTGGATCTCTTTTGAACCCAACTAGGTCTAAAATTCAAAAGAAACCAAGCCACTTAGTGAATAAGTTAACGCTTCATAGACAAAACCATAACTATAAATGATTGCCCTTATATTTTACTTCCGTAGTCTTACAAAAATAGATTCATTGCTATTGTAATATTATAAGCAATTGTGAATAAATAGAATGTGAATTTTGCAGTTTGAGTTGCAGCTTGATGGAATATCTTAGCACTTAATGCAAGGTTAAATCCTGACTAAGTGTAGACAAGGAATTTTTCTTTCTTATTTGTTTTTCGATGCTCTGGGACTGTTTAAGATTTTTGCCTTTTTGGATCTCTTCTTATGTACTTATGCTCCAATTCTATTTTTGAAAAAGAGTGAATGGAACTTAAAAAAGAGCAATTTCTACTAAAGGCAGAAGACTGCAAACCTTGATATACGTAGAAGCCAAACTACTGCCGGAGGACAGCTGTAATTTTATCAGGGCTACCTGGATTGAAGTCTGCTAATTCTGATGTCTGCAGACCTTTCTGAAGGTGGGAAGACCTTCTGCCTCACTCAGTTGCCAGTGAGAAAGTTAAAGCTGAGGATGCCGTTTTCATTGAAAGAGTGATGATTATTTTTTTTTTTTTGAGATTGTTAGTGAATATGTCTCTTGAGATATATGTGAAATAGGAGAAATATTTGCATCACTTTACTACTCTCAGATCGCCTTTAAAATAGTATCCACAGTATCCATTAAAGATGCCCTTGGGTTGTATTATATAGGGAAGGAATCTAGAAAAAGGTGCGCCTAATTTAGTGGCACTAACTCAGCTGTAGGAAGGTTGAGTTCAGAGAAGCTCAGCAGTAGTCCAAATTGCAGTGTCCTTAGGGGAAAACTTTTGGTATGATCAACGTATAGAGTGGGAATAAACTTGGAAGATAGGGGAAAGTTTTCATTGTGGATACGCTTAGGTTTCAACTTCAAAACCTCAGGCATCAGCCTTCCTATAGCAAGACCAATTCTGGGTCCCATCGTCCTGACGTGAATTTCCCTGGTCTATTTTGTCTCTGGAACTGAGAGAGTCTGGCTGTCGTCGTCAAGCATCAGCGACTCCGACTCAGTAGGTAGGAGGCAGAGACTGGTGTCCTCATCTCCAATTCATTGGCCTCTCTATCCTCATTCCTTGGACTGTGTCTGGCACACAGAGAAACGTTATAGGAATGTATCACATAAATCATAACTTACCATTTTCATCATACGCATACCTCAGAAAGCAAACAGAACTTGTTGTTTCATAGAGGTAGTTTCTGAGGTATTCTTAATATTAAAGACATCTCCCCTGCCCCACCATTGGCTTGTGTGGCCTTACGGCCTCCTGGTTCTGAGCATCTATTCCGGCATCAGGTCCTTGTCCGCTGACTGTAACTTGGCTAGATGTGTTCTGTTCCGATGGGTCCCACGCACATCGAAGCTGGCGATGCCCAGTCACTTTATCGCTGAATGTCCTCCACAGGCAACACCGTATCGCCCCCTGTCTGGTGTAACTTTCATCTGACTCTCCTCCTCTTGGTCCAATCTCTTCTCTTTTGGACTCCATTCTTATTGGGCACCATGGTTCTTTTCAAGGATCCAGTCTTTATTTAAGAACCTTGGAATCTTTTTTTTTTTTTTTTAATTCACCAGAGGCTTACATTTCCCCACATCCTGTCAGTTAATGTGACTTGCCCATCTTCCTTCACACTCTTTTTCCTTACTACTTCTACCTTTTAACCTCTCTGCAATCACCACTGCCCAAACCCTCTTTGCCCATACGTAACTTATTACAGCCTCCCACAAGCTTCTCCTGTCTGCAGCCCTTGCCATCCACAAATCACGTGGCACTTTGATGTAGACTAATTTACCCTACACAGATTTTTCTCAAGTCATCAGCTTGCTGACTTATATGTGATTTTAGGTTGTACTATTTTGCAAAATGCTTTGCAAACCAGTGATCCCATTGTTCCTGCAAATGGGTAAAGCTAGATCCTTTTTCCATGACGTGGTTTATGATGGAGCGCTTACCTGTAAAGTCTTGTCTTTGCTCTGTGCTACCCGTCAGGGTTCAGTTTTAACATCTCTTACCACTTGAATGCACTTATATTTTATTTAAGATACAGTTGCCCAGGCTGGAGTGCAGTCGCTATTCACAGGCACAATTATGGTACACTGTAGCCTTCAACTCTTGGGCTCAAGTGATCCTCCTGCAGAGAAGCTGAGAATGCAGGCATGCACCGCCACGCTTGGCTTCCTTTATAAAACTTTCGTGTGACTCTTCTGCTCTTCACTGACCTCACCTTTGGCTAATCTGCAGTCTTTAGAAGCTGTGCAGTTTTGTATGGTTTCTTCTAATTTCACCTACAACAACTGTATGTTGTCAAATGTAAGTTCATTGATGTTAGAGATCTTTCCTTGCATGTCATTGGTGGTCTTCTTGGTAGAAGTATATACAACATTCTATGGGCTTAATAAATATGCTTTATGCTTAAAAATATATGGTTGGTATATTTTATTAATAGTTTGTCATTTCTAATTGCTAAATAGCACATATTTAAAATCCCAACAAGATACTCACTGTTGTTTGCAGCTGTCATGTAGACCTTATGTTCTAGGATCTTTTGGGCAGACTTCTCAAAGGGTAATGGCTAAAGAAAGAAGGGAATCCCCTTTGTGTTTTAATAAAGTATGCTGCAAGCACACTGAACTAATGTTAATTTCACAATGTGCTTGATAGAGAAAAATTTAGTAGGAATGATTCAATATTCAGAATTTTTATAGTCATCAACTTTCATTCTTATATTTCTATAGTCGAAAATATAGGAACTCTACTTGTTACTCTTACATCCAGTGTTTTCAGTTCTCATTTTCGATCACTTAGCAGCAGTAACATCAAATGATGGTAACTATAAAATTGGTAGATGTAACAGCATCCATAGAAATAGCAGTGATATCTACCATTTATGGAGTATGTACTGTGAACCAGGCACGGTGGTAGGTGTGACACACACATGATTTCACTCACCCTTATACAACTTTATGAGGTTCATGATTCTAAGATCAGTCAACTTGCTCAAAGGACTCATAACTTGTCTAGGGACCATAGTTAATAATTGTAGATCTGGAAACTAGGTTCAAATCTGTCTAACATCGAAGTTAAAGTTTAGAGTAATATTACTAAATACTTAGTGAAATCAATATTAAAAAGTTTACTATAGACTTTTTTTCAAACTGTAGGCTTTTACACACATTTTGTTGGAGCCTTCTTTTGTACTGTGACTGCGTCAGATTAGTTGAATTCTGGGTTTTTTTTGACGGTACTACTGTGTGGTCTACACAATCTTGGAGAGTGAATTTGAGCAATTCAGAGATCAGATATAGCATAATTAGCTCTCAAACTCCATTTCCCTTTTATCACACATTTAAGCTTAGGTTTCTATGATATTTATATCCCTGAAAACTGGATTTGTGATATTTTGGAGTTCACCTTAATTTTGACATTTCCAATCTTGAATAACAAGTCCATTGAAACAATTATGTGAAAGTCCTGGGCATTCATGATAAAAATAATTTACTTGTGTTTTTTGAGTATGTTAAAGACGGAGACTATGGAACTCAAGTTACTTTATTGCATTAATCCTAGTAGTAATTTTATCATTCCTCCTTTATTTGGGATTTCTGTCGGAATGTGCTCTTTGCAGTGCAGCTGCTGTGTGTGTGTTGAGGATGTACTGTGTGAAGCTGGTCCACAGCTGAACCAGTTGCTGTCTGACAAGTTTTCGGTTATTTGTGGTTCATTTTATAGTCCTCTGTGATGTGTGCATGATTTGTTCTTGGCACTGATTCAGAAGATGAAAAACAGAAACAATTTAACATATAAATAAAGTATTTTGCACTGGCCTTTTGGAAACTTTATTAAATTATTTAGCTGTTCCAATAGTATATGAAGTTGTTCACCAGATCACACTGGTTAAGAGTTAATAGGGGTACAATCACAGAAACAGTGTTATCCGACCTCACTTCTCCCTGCGATTGCAGAGACCTCAGTCCCCCTTTGAAGGGATCTCTAAGTGGTGTCTCAGGATACTCCAGAACAGTTGAGTTATGGTGCCCTGATGATGGGGATGGTTCTGGAAACTCCTGCATATGTGCCTCTTGCCATGACGTGAACTGCAGCTTCCGGTATTTGTGGAAGCCAAGGCCACCGCTGCCCGGAAGTCCGAAGCTGTGTTGTGCCATGTGTCCTACTAAATGGAAAGACTTTCTCTTCTCCCTGGGATACATACTTCCCAGATTCGGTTTCAGAGCCATTTGTGTCCCTGAGGGCTGACAGACGCTTCAGTTTTATCAGTCATTAATCCGAGCCTTGAGCCGAGTTCATGGGCTCTGGGCTGAGGAAACATCTGAGCATCTGAAGAAAAGTAGAGCTTGCTTCCTATAAGTAAATTATTATATATATATGTAGCTCCAGCAGCGTTTGACCCAACAAACTGTTGCTTGTTCTCACGGGGAAGTGCTCTTGTGGGGGCCCTGCTCACAGCAGGCACTGCACTGGAAATGGCTCCCTCTCCCTACGCTTCAGCCTGAGGGTGGATTTCTTCCCCAGAGGGATTCTGGTCTGTCAGGCAAATTAACCTCTAGACAACAGTTCCAGAATCCAGATTTGCCCTTAGGGGATAACTAAATCTTAATGCATTCACGAGTTAGGTCTGAGCTAATTTTACATGTTATCATCAGCCAAGCCTTCCAGCGCCCTGTTGTGTTAGCTCAAACTGCATTCTTTCATGAAATACGGTAGTCATTAAGTTCCAGTTAATGTAACAAGAAGTTAAGGTAAATTTGCCTTAAGTGGCCTTGGCTATAGCTTTCTCTTTTCTTCCTTCCTCTCCTTTCCTTTCTTCCTTCTCCTTCGCTGCTTTCCTCGCTTTTTCTCTCTCTCCCTCTTTTCCTCTTTGCCTTCCTCTCTCCCTTACTTCTTCCTGCCCTTCCTTCCCTCCTTCCTTCCTTCCTTCCTTCCTTCCTTCCTTCCTTCCTTCCTTCCTTCCTGTATTACCTCAATTTCCCTGTGTGGGGGTGGGGTGATCTTTCAGCACTAGTCAGAGTTCGTCTGCCTCAGTTGCACACACAGCATCATTGTTGTGCCCCTTGACTTTGGCATGGCATCTGGTGATAACTTACACTGTTATTGTTTCAGATCTATAACAACCTCTGCTTCCAAAAATATACTGCCTGTGCCCTAATAGTTATCGTGGGTAAATACTGCTTTCCTCTAAGTCGAATCCATCCTTGTTTTCTGTCATGGTCGGAGTCATACAACACATTAAGCGTTTAGGCTTTTCTCAGGTTGTGATGTTTGGTGTTGTGGTATGCTGCATTGCACCCAAATCTGTATTCCTGTCAGAAAATCAGCGTTGGGAATTTGAAGAGTTGAAATTGTGGCATTTTGTGAATACTTATCTACAAATTTAGAATTTTTTTGACAGAAGGATTGACTTATCTGAACATTCAATATTGAGTAATGAGCAAATTTCATGTGCAAAAAGAAACTTTATTTATTAAACGTCAACTTTGTGTCAGATGCTGTTCCGGATGCTGGTGTACAGTGGGGAGCGGATCAGCCCTGCTGTTCCTGGAGCTGATAGAGCCGTGGGAAAGGTGTTCATTGAGCAGGTATCCACAAGTATAGGATGACCTGTGAGCAGAGCTGGAGGATCTAATAGAAAACTTACCAGTTCTTGTGAAATCTTAAGAGAGAAACAATGTAACATATTAACCTAGTGACAAATATAAACTTACGGTTACATGAAGAATATTTTAATCAAGAAAACCTTGAAATGTAGATTATTTTTAGATTGAAATACAATGTTCTCCTAGAAGTACCTCAAGCTTTTTGTAATAATTAATTTACGCTTCTTATAGGGACCACTATATCACGAAAAACAGCAAAACATAAAAATATGGAAAAGAAGCAAAATAAAAGACAACTATACTGTAGAGTGAACTATGGAAAAATAGTGTTTGTAAGGGCTTGTTCCACTCTCCTGTCTCCACCCCAACTGCCCACCCCGGGACCTCTATCACATACACCTACTTTACAATTAGCAAGTGGTCGAGCTCAGGCACCTAAGTGAGAATCATATATTTAATGCTTACGGCAGGTAAAGCTCATCAACCCTCCAGCCTCGTTAATGTGTGGTGCAGCTTGCCACCCAATGGTATTAGCCCCAATGAAGGACTTAAAATGGGCCTGGCTCTTTGAGAAGATCATAGAAGACCTGGTGGTGGTCAGGGTTGAGTACGGGAATATGCAGGAATAGAGTTCTAAGAGAAGACGTTATCTTTCAGCACATTCAGTACAGTCATGATTGCTCAGCTTCACATGCCTCTACTAGGAGTTCTTAAATTCAAGAACATATCCATACAGAAAAAAGGAAATCTTTGTCTTCTTTTCGATAAATGCCTGACTAAACAGATGGGCTTTGCCTAATGTCCTAGACTCATAGCTCGTTTGTGTGCTTTAGACCAGAGGATAAAAGATTTCAGACCTTCACTACCTTTATAGAAGAAACTGTTTTATAACTCACTCAATCCAATTCTAGAGAGGAAGAAAAGCATTAGTAAGGTCAGCAGACTCCAGACCTAGTAGGACTCCACAGATGAATGATAAACACCTTGATGTACACTTGGAGGGGAATCATTTGCCAGGCTGTGGGGCACAGGTGTGAAACTGACACACTAGTAGGAAATTTTTTTTTTTTTCTTTTTTTATTTCCTAGCGCTGGCTGACTAGTAGGAAATTTTCAAAGTGATTTTCAAGCAAGCTGTAACTATTGTTTTTCTTATCAGTTTATTCCATTGCCATTTGCATTAAATGAAATAATAGATATTAAGATTTTGTAAGATTTTTCAAAGCAAACAACACTAAACAAATATAGGATGATTGGATTGTATCCTTGTATGTGTAATTCACATGGCAGTTGCAACTCTGTTTATGTCCAGTAAGAAACAACCATTCAAACAACTGTTCACTCATCATGAGAATTTAATTGTCCCGTAATCCAACTGTGCATTTGCTTGAAAGTAGCGTTTCTATTAAATTGACTCCTCCCTTCACTTTCTGAAGCTGTGGACCACTTCATCTGCTAGTGACCCCAATGGTAAAGTTTTGTCCCAGATGGACCACATACTATTAATCTGGTGTTTAGGAATTCTCACACAATGTGCAAGTATATCAAATGATGATTTTAGATGAGGAAACTGTGCCTAAGAATCAATCTTTTTCTAATTTCTTTGTGCTTTTCCTGTCAAATAGGAAATGGCTTAAATAAACTCAGTCAAATAGGAAATGGCTCTTTCTGGAATTTTCCCTCTTCAAGGTCCTATAAAAAGTATTTAATGTTAGTGTAATAGGCGCTGGCTTAGAAGTCAGGGAGAAAGGAATTTGGTTTCCAGATCTGCTAAATATTAATCATGGTCTTTTAACAAGTCGTTAACCTGTCTGGGTAAACTGGTGTATATAATGGGACTGAGAAGGTGCTTCTGGGTGGGCAGGAGGAATGTGAGCTAGGATAGTGCCCCAGAAGCCCTTCTTGTGGACTTTGAACCCAGTGGGTTGCTGAATCCTGCCTTTTCTAAGATGTTAATATCATGTCTGTACAAATTGTGTCACTGGTTGATGAAGCATCATTCAAATACTTGATTACTGAGAAATGAAAAAAAGAAATGAGATACATGCTGGGGGAAAAGGTGCCAAAAGAGGTGTTTTCTTTTTTTCCTTTTATAATCAGAGAAATAACAGCTTCATTATATTGTAATGGGATTCAGTCAACAGAGAGGAAATAATTGATGATGCTGGAGAGAAAGGGACAAAGTACTGCGCAATATCCCTAAGTAGGATATTAGAGGTGGGATAGCTGGGGTATAAAGTTCAAGAGAAATTATAGGCTTTTTCCTGTATCTTCTACAATCTCTCCTCCAATAAATTGATTTTTTTAAAAAATAAAGCACAGTTTTACCTTGATGCCTTTGTTGTCCCCATTTCTCATGTCTGGAATATTTCCATTATAATACTCATTGCTCAAGGGTTACAAGTCCTTCAAAACCTGCGTAAGTTTAATGAAATCTACTCCAACCACAGAGACCAACAAAAAAAGAGCAGCAAATGGATGCAACTGGGCACCTAAGATGATAACTAAAGTTGGAAATGAATTTGAGTTTGGTTTCATTTACTTTTCAGCCAAAGCAAATAGCATGTCATATTAGTTTACGTAATTTTCATTTTCTGTCCTAAGAAAGCTTTCAAACTCTGCTATCTACATTCATATTATTAATAAAATAAAATAAAATTAAAAATTCATTTCTTTAGTCACAGCACCCACATTTCAAGTGCTTATTAGCCATGTGTAGGTAGTGGCTATGGTCTTGTAGAATGCTGATATACAACATTGCCATTTATTGCAAAAATTGCTGTTGGATATCACTGGGATCAATTTTAAAATATCATGCAGATATAATTAGAATACTTCCCATATACAATGCTTGATGCCCCACGGTGATGCAGAAACAGACTGAGGGCAAGACTGTTGTTGCCCTCATGAAACACACAGTCCAATAGCAGAACTAGGATGTAAACACAAGATAGGCATAAACATAGACATGTGAGAATACAGAACTGATTCAAACTAGGTAGCTTCTAGAAGCTTCATAGACGAGAATACTTTTGAGCAGAATCTCTGTAAAGAACAAACTTGATTGGAGAAGGGAGAAATCAGTTCTGACTGAGGAAACAGCATGAGCAGAATTATTGGAACACAAGAATGCACAGAGGAAGTTAGTATACGCAAGCATTCAAGGTGGTATTTTGATACTATCAAGCTGTATTGTGAAAAGAGCCAAAAAATAAAAATCAAGGAATGTCCAAATTCTATCTCAACTAGTTAATGTTCCCCCTTGAAATTCCAAAAGGGACAGATAGGAAGCAAGGTATCATTTACTAGCTGAGTTACTGCCACGGTTCCTTGCGTTAACTTTGGATGAGGCTTGTTTGGAATGTGCAGCTTATAGCAAAGGCAATGATAATCTATCCTGTTTTCTAAACACAAATTCAAATTTGGGGATGTTACCACACTCAGGCCAGCTATTTTGTAAAGTGGGCTGAAAGGACGCAGATATACTGAGGCATACAGTGAGGAAGGGAGAGGAGCTGGGTGGTGAATCTCAGCCTATGGCAGAAATAAAGAAATGATTTGTAACAGAAGTAAAGGTCTGAAAAAGGGCAACAAAATGGTTTACAAGTTGTCTTTTCAAAGCCCCCCACCCTTTTGGGGAATTAAAACCTGTATTTCTGCCCAAGGCCAGTAATCAAAGGGGCAGAAAAATGTTCTTTGTTACTTGTTTTCTAGTATCTTAAACCAGAGATGGCTCAACAGAATGGTCTGGACAAGGGTTATGAGATTGTTGTCACCAGAGATAAGGCCAACTGAAACCACCAATTATAGTACACAACAATAGGCCAAAGCCATGACTTGTGACACTGGTCACGTAGACACGAGCCTAACCACCAAACCCCTCCCCCCTTTTAAATAACACTATATTTCTGCTTAAAGACAGGATGGCAGTCTTTGAGAGACTAGTCCACTTGTCGAATTAATAACCTTCTCTTTCCTTGTCCTCCAACTTCTTGTCCTTGTTCTTTGTTTTCACTGCTTTGGCCTCAGGGACAAGTGCCCAATTTTCAGTAACAGAGTGAGTTGTACATCAGTGGCCTCGTTGATTGGCAGTCATGACTAAAGCAGTGTTCTAGAATTTGTATATGTTTTATATATCCAGAAACCTTGTTGAATACTCTTGTAAGTTCTATGAAGGCTAATCATCTATATGCTCAGGTTTTCTATGTAGGTGATCATGCAACCTGCAGAACAAAGGGGCAATTAGTATCTTTCCCTTCAATCTTTGCATCTCTGTTACTTTTACTGTATTATTTCATTTGCTTGAGCATTCAATGAAACACTGCATAGCAGAAGTAATAATACACAATTAAAAATTTTTTGCTAACTTCCAAACTTCCATCTTTAAGCAAGATCCTAGCTATTTTGTAAATACATGTTCTCATGTTAAGACAGTTTCCTTCTAGTTCTAATTTAACAGATTTTTAAAAATCATGAATGATTATTGAATCTCATCAAATGCTTTCAGGGTTCAAAATATGTTTAGGTGGTAATATGAATTTTCTCATTCAACCTATTGATACCGTGAATTTTATTGATAGATTTTTCTTATTGATTAACCACTCTTATCTTCCAAGAAAGGATTAATAATTTTGTGCTCATGAATATATTTTTAATATGATCTATTGGGTTTGATCTGTAAGTATTTTATTCAGATATTTTTGTGTATTTCACAGATAAAATTGGCTAATGTATTTTTTTCTGGCACTTAGTTTCAATATCAGGGTTTTATTGGCTTAATAAAATAAGGTGAGTGGCTTTTACTATTTTATTTTTCTGGAACATATTGGAGTTCTCTGTTCCTTAAAGATTTATCCATAAAAGTTTTTGAACCAGATTCCTTGATGGGGGAAGTGGGTTGTAGGGTGTTGGAAGAAAATAAAAATTTTGGTTACTGCTTTAATATAATTATTTGGTTATTGGTATAGATATGTTTTTAAAAAATATCTTTTTGAGTCAATCTTGGTAACTTATATTTGTTGACATAAATGTTTGTATCTTTGCCTTTCTTTGGTTACTAATTTTCTAGTACATATTTTTTTTCTGACTCTTATTTCATTTTATTTTTTTATTTCACAATATTACAGGATACATTTTGGTTACATAAATTGCTTTTGTTTTGAGTCAAAGTTATAAGCGTGCCCATGCCCCAGGTAGTGTGCACTGTACCTGTTAGGTATGAATTTATCCATCCCCTCCTCTCCTTTTCCACCTGCTGGATTTCCGATGAATGTTATTTCCACATGTGAATATAAATGTTGATCACCTAGTTCCAATTTAATGATGAGTACATGTAGTATTTATTTTTTCATTTTTGTGATACTTAGAAGAATGGTCTCCATTTCCATCCAGGTTAGTACAAGAGGTATTAGCTCACCATTTTTTTATGGCTGGGTAGTACTCCATGGTATACATATGGCACATTTTCTTAATCCACTCATGTATTGATGGGCACTTGGGTTGTTTCCACATTTTTGCAATTGTGAATTGTGCCGCTATAAACATTTGAGTGTAGGTGTCGTTTGTGTAGAATTCCTTTTCTTCTTTTGGGTAAATACTCAGTAGTGGGACTATTGGATCAAATGGTAGTTCTACTTTTAGTTCTTTGAGATAGCTCCATACTACTTTCCACAGAGGTGGTACTAGTTTGCAGTCCCACCAACAGTATATGAGTGTTCCTATCTCTCCACATGCATGCCAGCATTTCTTCTTTTGGAATTTTCTGATAAAAGCCATTCTTACTGGAGTTCGGTATACTTCACTGTAATTTTGATTTACATTTCCCTGATGATTAGAAATGCTGAGCATTTTTTCATATGTCTGTTGGCCATAAGTCAATCTTCTTTGGAAAAGTTTCTGTTCATGTCTTTTGCCCACTTTTTAATGGGATTATTTGATTTTTTCTTGCTGATTTGCTTGAGTTCTTTATAGATTCTAGTTCTCAGCCCTTTATTGGATGTGTAGCATGCGAATGGTTTGTCCCATTCTGTAGGTTGTCTATTCACTCTGATTGTTTCCTTGGCTGTGCAGAAACTTTTTAACTTGATGAGGTCCCATTTATTTATTTCTGTTGTTGCTGTGATTGCTTTTCGGGTCTTCTACATAAATTCTTTGCATAGGCCAATGTCTATAAGAGTTTTTCCACCATTTTCTTCTAGAATTTTTATGATTTCATGCCTTAGGTTTAAGTCCATTATCCATCATGAGTTGATCTTTGTGAGTGGTGAGTAGTACAGATCCAGTTTCCGTCTTCTACATGTGGCTATCCAATTTTCCCAGCACTATTTATTGCATAGGGGTCCTTTTAACATGTAACCAGGTACGTTAAAGACATTCTAAGAATGTGTACCTTTTAATCCATGATTTTTAACCTCCTTCGTTCTTCAATCATCTCATCAAAGATATTTGAGATCTTCTGGAGTATGATTTTTCCCCACTTTATCTTTTAATGACTTCTGCTAGCTAGATGTATATACCTCTACTTGTGAGCAATATTTAATTATACTAAAATTTCTCATGGACTGAATGAAGCCCATTCCTTCAATTATTTTAGGTATACTGATTTATTTATTTGATGATATATTTGAACTTATTTGTGCCAATCTATTTTATACAATTTTCTATTTATTATATCTTCTCTTGTTTTTTCCTTGCCTTTCTTATCTTTGAAATAATCAATTTTTAAAAATTAAAAAATTTTAAAGTTCCCTTAATTTCCTCTCTTGCCAATTTCAAAGTTACAAATTTGACTTCGATATTTTAATGAAAATACTTACATTTTTTCAAGATATTCTAAAGTTAGTATTTTTTTTCTCTTCTCAAATAAGGTACATTATGAGTTTTGTCTGAATTCTCCTTTCTATCCTCATCTATCAAGAACCACGAAGGGGCTGGGATTTTATTGTACTTGCAAACTAACAAGTTAGTTAGTTTGCCACAGTTTCATGCATGCTAACAGAATACACAGCCTGGGTTATGAAAAACCTTATTACTCACAGTAATACCAATAGCTAAAGTACAGGCATTTCTTTTCCAAGTTCCTGGACCCCTAATTCCCAAACAATGACATCAAGAGGGAGAGTCAGGTGACACCTGGAAACACACTGGGTTACATAACAGGGAGCAACACCCTGAACTAAGAGTACATGAATCTTTTATAATGAGCAGTAAGCATGGATGGTCTTTGCCTGGGAGAAAACCATCTATCTTCCAAGGCTATAAGGAAAATTGGCCTTTACTCTAGAGAGAGATACTGTATAAGGCAGTCAGTACCTCTGCTTGTAAGACATGCAGAAACCCAAGTGACTCAGAGTGTTATCTCCCAGCATCATCGTTTTTTCCCTATATTATTTATTATTTCAAAACACATATGAAAATTCTGATTTTACAGTTCTTATCAAAATAGTAGATTTATCATTGTGTTTTATCAATTTGATCATATCTGCTTCTGACATTTTGTTATTTCCTATTGTGCTCACTGTTCTTGCTAAAGTATTACCTCTATTTAGTGATACTAAATATAAATATTTAGTATTTCCATTTCCTCCACTCTTTACTTCAGAAAGACCTATTAGAAAAATATTCGTGATTATTTATCCTCCTTATTGCTTAATTTTCTACATTTTTCATTTCTTTATCTTTGCATTCCTATGCGAGACATTTCAATTTTATCCTTCCATTAAATTTATCTTAACTTGAATTAAATCTATCATTTAGCCCATCTGTTGAGATTTTTCATTTTAAAGGCTAACAATTTAGTTCTATAATTTCTTTATTTTATAACTATCTGCCTGTTTCACACCTGTCTGATTTTATTTCACAAGTGCTGATCTCTCTTTGCCCTCTTTGTAAATTTTAACAAATTAATTTCAAAGTCATTTTTATATCATGCTTTAATTGTATTTCTTCAGATACAGAGTTTCTTACTTATATATCTGTCAATTGTCATTTATCACAATGGACTGACTTTTATATTTTCTAATTCTTGCCCAATTTTATCTTCTGGAGCTTGACATTCATCCAGAATATCAACCATTTGTGGGATGCCAGCCTAAGTTCCCTGGCCTTCTGTTTTTGTCAGTGCCCGGAATTTACAGCCCGTGTGTGGTCTCAGCTTTCATGAGACATTTTTATGTCACCTTTTGCTTATCTCTGTGGAGTATACCTTTATTTATGACACATGGAGGTTTCTCCTTTTGGTTTTGGAACTCAATTAGGCACTTTTTGTTTTTAAAAAATTTTCTTTATGATTTTAAGAATTTTGAGGAGAAAGAATACTGTTTCAATGTGTGTTTGATCAATATTTGGCTAAATTGCCCCTCAAAGAAGGTTTGCAGTGAAAAAAATGTATGATAAAGGGATAATAGTTTGAGAGGAAAACTAGTAAATTAAAGAATTTTTAAAAGAAGGGAGACTTAAATGTGTTCGTGGAAAGGAATAACTGAGAAACCAGAGAAAAACAACTTGACAAAAGAAAAGAGAGAGAGAGAGAGAGAATTATTCTAGACTAAGGGAGAGGACATGACAAGTCTCAGGGGGACGACTGCTGCACTTGGAAGATGATAACATAGATACGGTCTCCAGTGAAGCTGCCTGGATGCTTGAGTATCACTTCAGCCAGATCAGGCTAACCCATGGCTGGATCAGCTCTGTAGAGGCTGAATTTTGATTATGTCAATATGCCTGCAGATAACCAATCTTTCAGGAATGAACTCTACCAATTCAACTCACAAGAGCTTGGTGTGTAAACCAGAATGACAATTTTTTACAATGGGAAATACACATGACAAGAGACTGGAATGTTTCTGTCTCCCTCCATAAGTTACCTAAGAAGTCAAATTACAAACCACAAGTTGGTTAATGAGCAAAGAAGCAGAATAATGAGAGTTAATTGGGTGACTTTAATGGCTATTGAGCTATAGCAGCCCAAAGCACTACATGGGAATCTACCTATCAAGAGACTGGCTAAGTTAGACCCATTGGTGGAAGACAGCTGTATAGTTCAAGGTCATAACTGCCTTTTGATATCATTTTTACACGGTTCATACTAATTCTTCTTATTTACATATTAAAATGAAGAATGACAAATAATTACCACAATTAGTACTATTTCTACAACTATAGATACAGCCATTATCACTTGTTACTGACACATTTGTGTGTAGGTTACACATAAATTCCCTCATTTAAACTTCACAATTATGTGAAGTACAAACCTTATTTTATACATTGGAAAACTGAGGCATAGAAAAGTTAGATAAATTGAACAAACTTATACAAGAAGTGGTCTAGCTGGAATTTAAACTCATGTCTGTCTGTTTCCAAATCTCATGTCTTTATGATCCAGTTGATTAACTACAGTCCTAGACGGGCTAATGATTTTCTGAAAGGACACTGAAAGCACTGAGCCTGGATGATCTTGAAACACTTTAGCCTCTCATTACTGAGGGACATTTCTTGTACAGATGGCTAATCTCATTAATTACATTTCTCTCAATTTCATTCTCAGCATGCAAACTTGAAGTTATGAGGAATACCTCGCTGACACCCCCATCTGCCTTACTAGAATATCTCTGTAAGCAAAATAGACTCAACTTCTAAAACAGGATCCAGGAGGGAAGGGAAGGAGATGGGTGTAATGGTGAGAAATTTGGGAGAGAGAAAGAGGGAAGCCAAAGAAGTTTTTATGTAGCAACTTCTATGTTGTCCATGAAGTAGTAGCTAAGGTCACCCTTTTGCTCTGACACTGAAAATTCCATTTTTAAGGTCAGGGTCTTTAGTGGTGTTGATGACTAGGTGATAATAGTGGAGAAATAGGAAATAAACTATAGGCTAGAATAAATTTGTAGAGATCCAAGAAGCAGAATCACACAATCTAGTAATATTTAGCTGCTGAGAAAGTTGAGAAAGTACTTTAGTAAGTTTATGATGTGCAATCAATTTGTGTTCTTGGGTTTGAAACAGAGATCTTGGCTGGAGGTATGGTTTTGAGAGTCATTTGTTGTCCAGTACTTGATACTTGAAGTAAATGCAATGAATGAGATGGCCCAGGCAGAGTGTAGACCCAGAATGCAACAGAGCAGAGTGGAATCCTGGAAGTGATGTAAAGGTTGGGTAGGGAAAGCGTAGCCCACAATGGAGACCAAGAAGGAGCAGTGAGAAAGATGGAGGAAAACCACAAATGGAAAGATGGAAGTCAATGTTTAAAATGGTGTACATCTGTGGTCCCCAGTCCCTGGGCTGGACCAGTACTGGTCTGTGGCCTGTTAGGAGCCAGGCCACACAGCAGGAGTGGAGCAGTGGACAAACCAGTGAAGCCTCATCTATAGTTGCAGCCTCTCCTCATCACTTGCATCACCGCCTGAGCTCCACCTCCCCACGCCCTACCTTCCATGGAAGAATTGTCTTCCATGAAACTGGTCCCTGGTGCCAAAAAGGTTGGGGACTGCTGCTTTAAGATACTTGTGAGGCAGTCTGTTAACATGTAGGGAACACTGATTTTTTACAGTTAGGAGGTGTAAGCTTGGCCTTAGTTATTAGACACTGTCATTTTGTGACCTCCTTTCTCTAAGCATCAATGTTTGTGAAAGTTTTTTATACACAGAAAGGCACTATACAAAAGGGGATTTTTAAAAAGTTGTTTAAAGTCAGAAGCTTATGTATATTTAAACTCCATTTAAAAATTTATAATTTGTGATAAGAAAGCTTTTTTAGACTATAATTTCATAGGCTAATGTGTGGTATAAATAAGATGGGAGTAAAGATAACATCTGACTTAAAACCCTTACTAGGCTTCACATCTGTAAAAGTTTAATTCATATATAAATTATATTTAAGAGAATATTTTATTCACTATTATCAGAGGGATTTGTTCTTGTACTTCTGTCCATTTTTGGTAGTGTCTATTTTGAGGGTAATGCT
This sequence comes from Eulemur rufifrons, assembly GCF_041146395.1. Taxonomy (NCBI): domain Eukaryota; kingdom Metazoa; phylum Chordata; class Mammalia; order Primates; family Lemuridae; genus Eulemur; species Eulemur rufifrons. The sequence goes on along the minus strand of NC_090997.1, from coordinate 92,494,594 downwards.
GGGAAGTGTATTCAGGATCATCTTCCTGGGAGCTGTCACTTACATTATTAAAAGTAATAATTTTCTTTACCATGGCTTTTGTTTAAAATCTCTATTGACTGTTATTAATATTGCAACAGTAGCTTGTGTTCCTTTAGTATTATCTTGGTTTATCTTTCCTTATTTATTAAATGTAATTCTTCTATATATTTGAATATTAAATATGTTTTATGCAAACAGAAAAATTTTTAAAACCATTTAAATCTGTTTTTTAAAATCATAATGTATAATCTCTACTTTCTTATGATTGAGTTTATTCCATTTATATTTCTTGTGATTACTGATATGGATTAATTTTGACCATGTTAGTTTATCTCCTCTATTTACCATGTTTTTTGTTTGTTTTTATTTACAACTCTGTTCTTGACTAAAAACTTATTTTTGAATAATTACTTAGCTTGTATAAAATTATAGACTGACATATTTTTCCCTTGTCTTCTGGCCCCCATTTTTGCTGATGTGAAATCTGCTGTCCTTCTAATTTTCATTCCGTTATAGATGATCTCAGTTTCTTTCAGTCGCTTTTAAGATTTCTCTCTGATTTTGTATTCTGAAGTTTCATTCAGATGTGCCTTGATGTGAGTTTATTTTATTTTTTTATGCTACTTAGTATCTCCTGGCTTAAATTGTGAAATGATCGCCTGTTCTGGAAAGTTATTAGCTATTATCTTTCTATTTCTTCATTGCTATCAATTTCTCTGTTCTTTCTGAAACTCCTATTTGCAAATGTGTTAGACTTTCTCAATTTATTCTTCATGTCTTAATCTTGTATTCATATTTTCTAATTTTTATAGTGTTGTGTTATACTTTTGGTAAATTTTTCCAAACTATTTTCCAATTCATTGTTTTCTCTTTGGCTATATTTATGGGTATGCTTTACTCATTCCTTGCATTTTAGATTTTAGTGATCATTAAAAATACAATTTCCATAAATGTTTGATCCTTATCCTAATCAGCTTTTAAAAATAGTGTTATTAGTTTTGTTAGTGCTTTATTTCACATTATTTTTTAATCATTTAAATACACTTATTTTGGAGTCTTTTTTAATTAGGATGGTTTAATTAGCAAGGTTTTAATTAGCATGCTAATTACCTTGTTATATCTGCTGACTCTTTCTCATAGTGATTCATTGCCTTGTGTGACTTATAATTTCTTAGGGTTTGGTTACCTTCACAATTATTTATCTGTGGGGGTCTTATGTGACTTGGATTCTTATAAAGTAGTTGTGTCTTTTTGCTGTTTGTTTACTTTTGCTGAAACTACTAGTTTCCATTGGGCTATGATCAGTTTTGTTTAAAATTCATTTCCCAGATTATCATGCACCAATTAGGTACTACACATTTAGATCTCCAACCTAATTATTAATAGATATACAGTTTTAGTTTCTCTTGGGATTTTAAATTTTTCCCTACCCGGTGTTTTGAATAGACTACATGCTTCCTTGCCACTTCCAGTCCCATTTTCATAGAAAACATGACTGTTATAGGGTCCTGGCTTTATTTAAGTGTTTTATTTTGATGTTTCATGTTCCTGGATGGGTGTTTAAAATCTAGCCTGTTGCTGTCAAGATCTATATGGGGATTTGATGAGTTCTCCCCCTCTCAGCAGTGGAGGTATCAACTTTTATATTTAATCCTTCACTTAATGAACTTGGTATTTCCTTTTTTTAAGATTAGTTTTGTATTTTAAAAATGTTCCAAGAATTTCTATATATTTGGAGGGAAAGTAGAGTCTGCATCAGCTGATATAGTCATGTTCCCAGAAGAGACAATATGTATTTGGCTAATTTTAATTAATATATATCTTTGAAAAAAATAGACCTATTTTTAAATATTTTACAGTTTAATGCCTTTATTTAGGTAATATATCTTTCCTGGCCCAATTGTCCTGAAACATGTAGCTTAAAATTTTTGGAGTAGGTTTTAGGAATATATACATAGCTTTATTTTAATGAAAAAAATTTCAACCTTAGTAGGACATGCTGTAAAAATTGCATTAAAACTATATCCTTGGCCGGGCGCGGTGGCTCACGCCTGTAATCCTAGCACTCTGGGAGGCCGAGGTGGGCGGATCGTTTGAGCTCAGGAGTTCGAGACCAGCCTGAGCAATGAGCGAGACCCCACCTCTACTAAAAATAGAAAGAAATTATATGGACAGCTAAAAATATATATAGAAAAAATTAGCCGGGCATGGTGGCGCATGCCTGTAGTCCCAGCTACTCGGGAGGCTGAGACAGGAGGATCGCTTGAGCTCAGGAGTTTGAGGTTGCTGTGAGCTAGGCTGATGCCACGGCACTCACTCTAGCCTGGGCAACAGAGTGAGACTCTGTCTCAAAAAAAAAAAAAAAAAAACTATATCCTTTGTAACTGAATGTGAGTGAAGGTAAAGTTACCACTCTGCTGTTGTTTTTCAAATCTTACCATATTAGACAGAACTTCCCAGAAATGTGACCCTGCTACTTACTCCCCTTTCTTTTTTGTACTCTAGTAACACTAAATGGATATTAGTTCTTGATCTCATTCTGCTGTTTCTCATCCAGCTGACTCTTGCTGTCCCTTCTTATTGGAATTTTTCCCACCCTTTCCATCCTGAACATCTGAACACCTCCACCTACCTCCCATCCCATCCCACACCCACCCTTGATATATGGTGCTACTCTTGAAGGAGGCAGCAGGTACAGCCCAGGTTAGGGGGTGGGGAACCTTTTCATGTTGGAAGGCTGCATAAATTTAGCTGTGTAACCAAATAAGTCTGAGCTCAAGAAACTTCAATTAGATTACTTAAAAATGTACATTATTTTGTAAAAATATACTCCTGTGTACTTAATAACTTCAAAAAAGGAAAACTATCTAATTTTAAAGTTAAATAACCTTTTAATAACTTTGTTGTGTCTGCTTTTTGTTGGAAAGCATTTGAATATTTGGTTGCAGCATGGAGGTCCACAGTTTCAGTTGATCCTCTAGATGGGTATCAGTCATATGTGATCTAAGGGCATCTCGATTGGGGTTAGGTAGGAGAATGTAGATTTGTAACAATAAGTGGTTGAAAAGCAAGAAAGCACTTTTTGGGCATACTGCCAAAGGCATGGGTATTCTACTGCACTTTTCTGTATTTCAATTGGATCTTTCTTAGCATCAAACAATGACTTCAAATTGTCATCTACTGAGAGCTCAATCAATTCCATCTTTAGTTCTTTAGGTGCCTTGGTGATATCAACTAGGTGAGGCTGAAATGCTAATTTGCATGTGATGCTATGATTCTCAATGTCAGTGAAAGTTTCATTGTATCCTCCAATTAATAGGTCTATATTCTTCAAATGATTTGCATATATCATCCTGCTCATCAATGACCTTTGCTAACTGGGGAAAATATTCATCCAAAATTTCCTTTTGAGGAAGAAGTATTATGAAAAATGATAGCTTTTTTGAAATGCTTGGATTTTTTTTTGCCACATATCATATATAGAACTTAATTTTACTTTGCAAAGAAATATTCAAGTCATTTTGATTTGACATAATATCACACAGAAATGCTACATTCCTATAGAAATCTTCTTTCAGTAATTCACATTGCTGATTCTGTTCTTCATAAAATTTAACTATCTGTTCTCCCAGAGATAAAATTTTGGCTAACAACTGTCCCTGAAATAGCCAACGCACTTTAGAATGATATGGCAAATCCACACTGAATACATCATCCTTCAACTTTAGCATGTTATGAAACTGACAATGCTTTGTAGCATTTGCAGGAATATAGTTAACAATATTTATAACTTGTTGCAAAATGTCACTTAAAATAAAAGCTTTAGCACAGAGATTTTGCTGATGCAAGATACAATGAGAAGAAATAAGAGCATTTGGATTTGTAAATACTTTTTTTATCTGTGCAATAAATCCTTCATGTTTTCCTGTCATGGAAGGTGCACCATCTGTACATAAACTCACTGAATTTACCAAATTCAGTCCAACTTCATGACATTTATCTTGAAAGTTGTTCAAGATAGCTATTTCTGTTCACAAAAAGAGTGCCCAAAAGGAGTAACTCTTCATAGCAAAGAAAATCTTCTGTGATGACCTGAATAAAGTATAAAACCTGCACTGAGTCAATAGTATCAGTTGATTCATCCAAGGCAATTGAATAATATATATTTTCCTTTTGAAGTATTGCATGAAGTTGTTCTGTTAAGTTGAAGGCTAATTCATGCTGCCTATCAGTTATGGTTCTCCTTGAAAGAGGTAGTTATTTGTACTTTGAAATGTTTTGGGGTTTAAGCATCCTACAACTTCGACAATGCATTCTTTCACAATGTCTACATCACTGAATGGGTTCTTTTTCCCCCAAGTATATAAGCTACTTTATAAGTTGCTTCATTGGCATTATTTCCAGGTCTTATTGCTGCTTGAAAGAATTGTCTTTGCTTTTGCTTTTCATCTTTTAATTTCTGCAATACAGCCTTTTGTGTCTCCCCCTCTAATTTAAAATACTTGTGGTCCTTATGAGTGTTATCATGCTGATGAGCATTGAATTTCTTTAATGTTGATATTGAAATATTGCAAAGCAAGTAAATCATTTTATCTTTAGCAGAAACATGATAACATTGCAATTACCAAACTTCATCAAAAAATCTGTTTTCTTCTTTCAGCATTCTCTTGGTCTTCTTTGACATGATGGGCTGTTAGGCAGACAGAATTAAAAAATACTGTTGAGCTGTGTGACTATTCAAAAATTCCACTTCAAACAGAAACACAGTGCACCATTGTCAAAAGCTGGGAACAGACTGTCATATGCAACCCCTATAAACTCTCACCAATCAGCCTCCTGTGGTAGTGGCGCCAGTCAGGCAGTGGAAATGAAAACTAAATCATGAGCATAGCAGCCATCAATTTACCCCTTATGGCTTACTAATGTTCTAATTGTGCCTGGTCAATCTAGGAGGATTATTTCATTGAAATTTATTTTATTCTTTGTTATTTTAAACAGGTTCTTTTTAAAAATAAAATAAAAATATAAAAGACAAACAAAAATGTGTTAATGAAAATAAAAGGATTTGTCCTGTAGAATTTGGATTCAGTCAAAAGTCTGCACTTAAGGACTTAGAAGGTCACATGTGGCCTTAAGGCCACAGGTTGCCCACCCTGACCCAGGTGTTTTCTCCTTGGAGCATGAATGAATGAATGGAAGATGTGAGCATGAGCAACTGGCATTCTCTTGTGGGTTGAATTGTGTCTCCTACAAAAAATGTGTTGATATTCTAACCCTTTAGTACCTGTGAATGTGACCTTATTTGGAATAGGGTCATTATAGATGTAATCTAGTCAAGATGAGGTCATTAGGATGGGCCCTAATCCAATATGGCTAGCATCCTTAAAACAAAAAGAAACACCATGTCAAGACAGAGACACACAGGGAAAAATGTCATGTCATGACAGAGGCAGAGACTGGAGAGATACTGCTGCAAGCCAAGGATTGCCAAAGGCTGATAGATTTCCCAGAAGGGAGGAAGAGGCAAGGGAGGGTACTACTCTCCTACAGGCTTCAGAGTGAGTGTGGCCCTGCTGTCCCCTTGATCTTGGACTCTGGCTTCCAGGCCTGTGAGCCAAGACCTCTCTGTTGCTTTAAGCCCCACAGTTTGAGGTACTTTGTGCAGCAGCCCTAGGAAACAGATACAGGGCCCCTCAGGAAGAGCCTGTATTTTTCTCAGAAATGAATTTTGAAGTTTCTCAAGCCTTTGCACAAGACAATATATGTAACCTAAATATTTGAACACCTGTAATATGCTGAAATAAAAAAATTATAAGCTAAAAAAATAAAGATAAAATAAAATAAAATCTCTTTTGTTAAAAAAAAGAAAGCCTTTGCATGTGGTGAAGATCACAAAATCCTGACATTGGATGTGAAAACCTTCTAAGATGATAACTATCAGCCTCCATTTTTGTTCTGATCATCATTTTTTTTCTGACCATAGCTGACCATCTTTTCATATGCTACATGAGTGAGTCTTCTAATTCCATGAGAAAGTGCTACGATTGCACTTATTATCTTCGCTCAGAATGGATCACAACTGGGGACATACCCCAGGTTACTGCCTGTCTGCTCCACTGTGGCTCTCCCTACCCTCCATTCCCAGAGGTAAGGAGGAAATAAAATCTTGAGATAGTTAAAAAAAGATGACTCAGATCATTATTTTATTCCTATCAAATTTTGCCTTAAGATATCTCCTCCCTGCATGTCTGTCTATGCTATATCCACAATGAGTTAAACGAAAGTAACCACCCGAATTTTCTTTAGAGTCCACCACACCTATGCTTAAAAAAAAAGTGTACACTGACCCCTCTGCAGCCCTGTAGGTAGAAAACAGCTCTATGCCATCTCACTGCTCTCTGGTAGAAGTGAACCCTTTTGGGATTGCTTTAATATGGCTTGGAGTGGGAGAAAAGTAGAATCATCCAGCTCTTTCTACGAAGGTCAGAATGACTGCTGCAAATTATCATGCTTATTTTACTTAGTCATTTTTTCTGAGCAAGTACAAATATATACCTGATTTCTTTTTTTCCAGTGACCCCCATCCACCCACTTACCACCTTGTCTTTCTAGCGATTTCTCCTTGTTTCTGAACCCACCTAAATACCCCTCAATCAATTTCCAAAAGAAAGCCGTGCATAAAGGATGTGCCTGTTCCTGAGAATATGAAGAATTGTAGATGATGGAAAGGCATGGTAGGAAAGGAAAGCTGGGTATGGAATGAGGTTTTGGGGATTGTGGGGTGTTGAGCGGGAAGAGAGTGCCCTGTACACCCCGGAGCACAGCCCTCTCTCTCTCTTCCTTCACTTTTCTCTAGGTAGTGCCGGGCTGTGGGCTCATGATCTCAAGATGAAAAAGTTAAAATGAAGTTCTCCCATTTCTCATGTCCTCTTCTAGGTACAGCTTGTTCCCAATATCCTTTTAGAGAAGTTCGTATTAGCCCTTTTATGTTGTGCACAGGTGGTGCTAAATGACGAATGAATTTACAAGGTCCTTCTCTTTGACATGGGTTCGAATCCTGACTCTATTAGCTATAAACAAATGATTTAAATTCTTTGAGCCCCAGATTCTTAACTGTAAAGTAAGAATAATAATACCTACTGTGCTGGGTCCATGCAAAGATTAAACAACATAATGTTCATTGTTAGCCTCGAACAAACACTCACTATAAAGGGTAACTGGTTGTTATTGTTGATATTGATATTGATAAACTTTAGCTTCATGCTCATTTCTGGGCGACTGTCAATATTATGCTTTAGAACAGTTCTTGTGTGGGTGCTTTTTTATCACTATTTTGTGTACATTGGAAACAGAAATTTTTGTCTACATACGAACAATTTTTCTGTGGCTTTCTGGGATTTCTTAGACTCTATCTACCCTTAAGAGGGAGCCCTGAAGGTATGGAAGGTAGCATAGCTCCTTTTGTCTCTTACTCAACTGGGATCCTTCTCGAATTGGGAGTGCAATTAGGACCCAGGCTGGAGTTAGGCCCGGGATGAAGGGCAGTGAGGCTGTTGCCATGAGAAGGCCTTGCTCAGGAGCCCTGGGAGCACAGTAGCACAAGGACATGGATAGCAGTGCTTTGCTGCCAGACCTACAATTGCTTTGCTGCTTATTAATGCCTCTGTCCCCCCATACTTCTGTGAAGTCAATATTATACTCATTTTGCAGATGGAGACCCAAGGTGTTGAACTTGCTCTCTCCAAGGACAGCCAGCCAGCTAGTTGGAGGAAAAAGGTAATACCTTAAGAATTCCTTCCATCTTTCTCCATGAGGGCATCTTGCTAATGGTGCTTAAATAAATGACTCTATGTGGCTCCAAAACTAATTTAAAATTACACAGAAATGAATCGCCTTATTTTTCCACTGAAGGGGAAATTTCTGTCCTTTTCAACTGAAAATTTTGAAAGTGATAGAGTCATGAAATAAGTTCAATATTTTATTGGCTAGTCGATGAGGAGACAGGCCAATTTAATGGATTAGGTGAATGACCCATAGTTTATCATTTGTGAAAGTTTTTTATTCTTTTACATTACCCTTTTCTATACCTGTGAGCAGATTTTTATGAAGTCTGTGGTTTTCTCTCACCTCTTTAATAAAACTTTTTGAAATAAATAGCAGGAGAAAGCAAGAGGGAATTTCATTTTCAGATGTTATTTTCTTTCTGCCTGTATTCAATCAGTGGTTTGCTGGTTTGCTAACTTCATCTTGTCATGGGATAAAAGTGAAGTAAGTCTATAAAATATCTCATTGATCTTACCTAACTCTGAAAGCGAACATGAAGAACTGCATAGCCCTTTAATGTCTTGGGCCTGGAGAAATGCCAGGGAAAAAATTCTAAGAAACAAAGGTGTATTTAATCCCTTATTCTTAGTCTCTGTCTAGTGCATTGTGGTCCAAAGAGCACATAGTTTGGAGATTGGATAATTGGCCTAAATTCCAGAGCCACCCATTGCCAGCTATGAGAAATTGGGAGTCACTTAACGTCTTGAAATTTCAGTTTCTTGCCCCAAAATAGAGAAGTTGTAAATTCTATCTAATTGGCTTATTCTGAGCAACAAATGAGAGAACATGTCATCCTAGTCTGTTTGAGTTGCTATAAAGAAATAGCTGAGGCTGTGTAATTTATAAAGAAAAGAGGTTAAGTTGGCTCACGGTTCTGCAGCCTCTATAAGAAGCAGGGGCCGGCAGCTCCTTCTGGTTAGGGCCTCAGGAAGCTTTTAGTCATGTCTGAAGCAGAAGGTGAAGAAGGCGTGTTTTGTACATAATATGGGGTAAAGTTTGAGGTTATTTTTTTTTTACCTTGAATGTCCAATTGTTCAAGCAACATTTGTTGAAAAGATTATTGTTTCCCAACTGAATTACCTTCACACCGTTGTTGAAAATCAATTGGCCACATATCTGCATGTCTGTTTCTAAACTCTCTATTCATTGCCTTTGCTTAGCCATTTTTACACCATATTATGCTGTTTTGATTGCTAAAATGGTAAAGTAAATCTTAAAAATCCTTTGAGTATGTCCCCTAACTTTGTTGTTTTCCCAACTTGTTTTGGCTGGTCTATGCAAATTTTGTAATCAGATTGTCAATTTCTGAAAAAAACAGAGCCTGATGAGAGTTTGAATTGCGTTGAATTTATGTAAGTTGGTGGGAAATTACCTTAAAAATATTGAGTCTTCTGATGCATGAATATGCTTTACCTCCCCATCTATTCAAGTATTCTTTGTTCACTTTTAGTAATGTTTTGTAGTTTTTAGAGTATAGCTCTTATGCATATTTTGTTAAATAGCATATTTTTAAATTTTAGAATATTATAGGGGTACAAACATTTTGGTTACATAAATTGCTTTTGTACCATTTGAGTCAAAGTTATCAGTGTGCCCATCCCCCAGATAGTGTGCATTGTACCTGTTAGGTGTGAATTTACTCATCCCCTCCTCCCTCCTCCCACGTGCTTGATTTCCAATGAATGTTATTTCCATATGTGCACAGAAACCTTGATTGATTATTTCCAATTTAATGGTGAGTACAAGTGGTGCTTATTTTTCCATTCTTGTGATACTTCACTAAGAATAATGGTCTCCAGTTCCATCCAGGTTGATATCAGAGGTATTAGTTCAACATTTTTTTTTATGGCTGAGTAATACTCCATGGTATACATATACCACATTTTCTTAATCCACTCATGTATTGATACGCACTTGGGTTGTTTCCACATCTTTGCAGTTGTGAATTGTACTGGCATAAACATTCGACTCCAGGTGTCTTTTTTATAGAATGTCTTTTTTTCCTTTGGGTAAATATCCAGTATATCATGTTTTCGATGCTATTGTAAAGTGTATTTAAAAAAAAAAACAAACCTATTTTTGAAACAGTTTTAGATTTACTAAAAAATTATGAAGATAGTATAGTTTCCTTATATCCTACATCCAGTTTCCCCTATTATTAACATCTTACATTGATATGGAATATTTATTAGAGTTAATAAGCCAATATTGATACATTACTATTAATTAAAGCCCATACTTTATTCAAATCTCCCGTTTTTACCTAATGTTATTTTTGTATTCCAGAATCCCATCCAGGACACCACATTGTATTTAGTCATCCTGTCTTCTTAGATTCCTCTTGTTTGTGACAGTTTCTAAGACTTTCCTTGTTTTTGATGACCTTGATGGTCTTAAAGAATAGTGGTCAGGTATTTTGCAGAATATTCCTTAACTGAGATTTGTCAGATGTTTTCTCATGATTAAACTGGGGTTACTGGGGAGGAAGACCACAGAAATAAAGTTCATTTTCATCACTTCATTTCAAAGGTACACAGTATTATTTTGGCCTAACACTGTTAATGTTTATCTTGATCACCTGACTAGGGTAGTGTTTGTGAGGTTTTCCAGTGTAAAGTTACTCCTTTTTCTCCCTTTCTATAATGCACTTTTTGGAAGGAAGTCACTATGCACAGACCACGTTTAAGGAGTGGGGAGTTATAGTCCACCTTTTTGAGGGCAGAGTATAAACATAAAGTATTTGGAATTCTTCTGCACAGATTTGTCTCTTTTCTGTGGTTTAATTATTTATTAAGTCGTTTACTTATATCAGTATGGACTCACGGGTATCTGTTTTATACTTTGGGTTATAATCCAATACTACTTTATTTTGTTGCTCAAATTGTCCCAGCTTTGGTTGTTTGGGAGCTCTTTAATTTGGCTCCTATGTTCCTTTGCATAACCCTATTATTGTACATTTTTGTTTTGTTTTGTTTTGAGCATTTCCTTACTTTCTGACACTACAAGATGCTCCAGGGTCATCTTGTATATTCCTTGTCCCTGTCCTAGAATATGCCATTTCTCTAAGGAGCCTTAGTTCCTTTCATTAAATAATGATATTAGAAATAAAATCTGGGCACTAAGTGTGCTAGTAAATAATATATTTTTAAAAATTTGGTTTTCAATATTTCTTACTTTATAGGCATGTAATTGTTATTTGTGACTGGATCTTGAATCTTGTGCCATTGTAGAACTCACTTATTAGATGTAATATCATTCTTGTAGGTTCCTTGGAATTGAATGCATAAACAATCACGTTATCTGGAATATAGATATTTTTCTTTCTTCCTTTCCAATTTGTATGTCTTTTGTATCTTTTCCTTGCCTTATTCATGTCTGGGACTTCTAATATGATATTTAATGAGGATGGTGTGAGTGGACATTCTTGTCTTGTTCTTAATGTTAAAAAGAAAACATTTACATTTTTATTATCACATAAATTTTTACAGATGCCCTTTATCAGGTTGAGCAAGTTCTCTATAATTCCTAGTTTGATAAAAGCTTTTATTGTGATATATTTTAAATTTTATCAAATTCTTTTTCTGTATTAGGATGTGAATTTTTTTACACTTTTGATATAATAAATTTTAAAATGTTGAACCAGTTTTGCATTTCTGGAATAAATTCCATTTGGCTATAATATAGTAAGTATCCTTTTTATATATTATTAGATTCAATTTTCTTATAATTTATCAGTGATTTTGGCATCTATATCCATGAGGGATATTGGTCTTCAGTTTTTTCTTTATTCAGCTTGTTTTGGTTTTCACTTTCTTTTTGTCTTAATGCAAAAGACTATGATCATTAATTTGAGACCTTCTTTTCTTATGTTAGTTTTTAATGCTGTAATATATCCTTTAAGAACTGCTTTAGCTGCATGTCACACATTTTGATATTGCATATTTTAGATTTTATTTATTTCAAAATATTTTTTAATTTCCCTTGTGAATTCTTCTTTGACCACAAGTGTTTATAAATGTGTTGTTTAACTTTCAAATATTTGGGGGATTTTCCAGACATCTTTCTGTTATTTTCTAATTTAATTCCATTGTGTTCAGAAAATCACACTTTTTCTAGTTTCAGTCTTTTAAAATTCATTTAGAATTATATTATGGCACATAACATGGTATATTTGGGTAAATATTCCACACGAATTTCAAATGAATATGTATTCTGCTATTGTTTGTTGAAGTGCTCTATTAATGACAATTTGGTTATATGGTTTGATGTTGTTCATGTCTTCAAAACTGTCATCAATTTTTATATGTTTTGTTCTATTAATTATTTACATAGGGATATTGAAATGTTCAACTATCATTGTGGATTTGAAACTTCTCTCAGTTCTATCTGTTTTTGCTTTATTTTTGAAGCTCTGTTATTAGGTCATAATATACATTTAGAAATTTTATGTGATTTTGATAAACTGAATTGTTTTTTATAACAGAGTATCCCTCTTTGTCCTATTTTTTCCTCTGCAATATGCTTCTCTAATGTTCTTTATTTCCTTATTTTTATTAATATTTTCATGTTATATATTTTCTATTCTTTTACTTCATGTCTTTATGTTTAAAGTGAGTTTTTTTTTAAGAGCGCTTATAGCTGGATTTTGCTTTTTTATTAAATCTAAAAATTTGCACCTTTCAATTGGAATGTTTAGGCTATGTGATTATTGATAAAATTTTGATTATTTATCATACTACTGTTTGTTTTCTATTTGATACATTTGTTCCTACCCTTTCCATTTCTTGCCTTCTTACGGATTTAGTATTTTTTATGATTCTTTTTTTGCTCCATTGTTGGCTTATTAGCTACGCAGTTTTAAAAATGGTTGTTGCTCTGGGAGTTACTATATAACTCATCACTATCTACTCTCAAATAATATTTAGCATTTCATGTGTTGAGTACGAAACATAGACCATTATACTTTCATTTTATTCCTACAGTATTTGTGCTATTGTTGTCATGTATTTTACTTAGACATAGGTAAAAAAAAAAGCTCACAAAATAGCTTTATTTGCTTTAAATCATTAATTATCTTTTAAATAAATAACTTAATAAAAATGAGAAAAAATGTTTTTATTTATCTATACATTTACCGTTTTCTCTGTTATTTATTTATTCCTTTGAGTAGACCTAAATTTTCATGTAGTATCATTTCCTTTTACTGGAAGAATTTCCTTTAACATTTCTTAACGTGTTGTTCTGCTGGAGATGAATAATCTTTGCTTTTGTTTATCTGAAAAGGTCTTTATTTCAATTTTCATTTTTGAAATATTTTTGCCAAATATAAAATTCTATGCTGGCATTTTTAATTTCATTACAGTAAATATATCACTCTTTTTTTCTTCTGGCTTGTATAATTTTTGATAAGAAGTTTGCTGTATTCTTTGTTTCTCTATATATAATATGTATTTTTGTCCTCTGACTACTTTTAATATTTTCTATGTTTTTAAAAATTGAATATAATATGCCTTTTTGTTCATATTCATATTCATGAATATATTCATATATTCATGTTTCTTTTGTGCTTTTGCTTGAGGTTCATTGAATTTTTTGGATCTGTGGGTTTAATTTTTCACATTTGGAAATGTTTGGCCATTGTTTCCTCAAATATTTTTCTGATATTACGCATCTCTACTTTCTTTTTGGAAATCTAAGTTCACATGCATTAGATTGTCCACATTCACTGAGATTGTATTTATTTTTTCATTTAAAAAAACTGTAATTTCACTTTTTGTAATTTCTCTTCCTATATTTTCAAGTTCACTTGTCTTTTATTCAGCAGTCTGTAATCTGTTGCTAATTTCACTCAGTATATTCATATATTTAATTCAGGTGGGTTTTTTTTCTCATATTTAGAAATTTGATTTGAGTCTTTGAAAAACACCTTCCATTTCTTTCCTTATACATATATTTTCTTCTAACTTCTTGAACATGTGGATTACATTTTTAATAGTTACCCCAATATTCTTATCTGTTAATTATATCATCTGCCTTATTTTTGGGTCTCTTTTTATTGATTGGTTTTTCTCCTGTTATGAATGCTATTTTCTGCTTCTTTGCATAATTGGTCATTTTTTATTAGATGCTAGATGTTGTAAATTTTACATTATTGCATGCTGAATTTTGTTGTATCTCTTTACATGTTGGACTTTGCTTCGAGGTTCAGTTAGGTTTACTTGGAATAGGATCATTTCAAGCTTGCCTTTAAGATTTGTTATGATGAGTCCAGAGCAGCTTTTACTCTTGGATTAATTTGTCCCCACTACTGACACTAAAGAATAGCCTAGGCCGGGCGCGGTGGCTCACGCCTGTAATCCTAGCTCTCTGGGAGGCCGAGGTGGGCGGATCGTTTGAGCTCAGGAGTTCGAGACCAGCCTGAGCAAGAGCGAGACCCCATCTCTACTAAAAATAGAAAGAATTATATGGACAGCTAAAAATATATATAGAAAAAAATTAGCCGGGCATGGTGGCGCATGCCTGTAGTCCCAGCTACTCGGGAGGCTGAGACAGGAGGATCGCTTGAGCTCAGGAGTTTGAGGTTCCTGTGAGCTAGGCTGATGCCACGGCACTCACTCTAGCCTGGGCAACAGAGTGAGACTCTGTCTCAAAAAAAAAAAAAAAAAAAAAAGAATAGCCTAATGTCTCATGTATTAGGAAATCTTTTTATTCTGGCTGGTGGGAACTCACAGTGTTCCTAGGCCTGTGTGAGATTCAGGTATTGCTTCTCCTACTCTGTTCCAGTGATTCTTTTCCTGCTTCCTTTCTCAAATGCGTGTGCTGATCAGTACTTAGCTAAATAGTGACGAGCCACCGAGCCACCGAGCCCCCTCTGTATATCTCTGGAGTTCCCTTTGCAGTTTCCTACTTTTCAGTATTTTGTTCCACAAAAGCTAGCTTCTCTAGTTTCTCTTAACTACAAATTCTATCCTCTTGATTCTATAAGACTACTGGGTTCATTTGGGTTCCAAGACTCCATGGCTTGGAAATTCATCTGAGGTTATACATTGAGGCTATAGTGGTATTTACTTCGTAGTCCTCTGTTGCTTATTTCCTAATGTCTAATGAACATTGTCTTCTGTATTTCTTGCAGTTGCCTAGTTGTTTAATGTGGGTAGGTAAATCTGGTCTCTGTTACCCCAACATGGCCAGATGTGGTAGTTCCTCATCTTGTCTTTATGACCTTCAGTCTCTAAATGTACTAACTTACAGCCATAAGTAAATAAATATACTCACCCCAGTGTCATTGTGCTTAAATTCAAATCCGATTTCTTTACTAATAGCTCTGTGATCTTTGGGTAAATAGATCCACCTGTCTGGACTTAAGTCCCTTTATGTAAGGAAGTGGTTGAACGTGATACTTTCCAGATCACCTTCGTGTGATTCTATAGCTACTCCTAAGCAGACCCCCGTTCTTAGGATGCAACTGTTACATGGCTCTAGAAGACAACCTTGTCAGTCAGAGAGGACAGGTTATGTGATGGCTGATGTTGGAGCGTCTCTAAAGAAGATGCCACAGAGCAGGCCACAAAATAAAGTCCTTTGCTCTAACCATCTGGGCAAAGGCCAAAACTTTCCAGGTCATCAGTTTTCACAATTCAGCCCCAGAAGATGCTGTTCACATTAATACCTATGTGTGTTATTTCCTGGAGTTTTTCAACACACCCTTAATGTAGTACATAGCAGACCTAAAAACATCATGCTTCCATTAAGCAAAATACTTATTAAGCTGGTTAGAGCTTGGGCTGCAAAACTGGAGGACAACTCCCAGCTCAATAAACACATAGCTCCCTAGAAATGCATCCTTCTTGTTCCCTCTGGAGTAATCAATCAGCCATACTCAAGAGAATCACTGAAGAGAAAAAGTTAAAGTTCAGAAAGGGCCACTCTCTGGAAGGGCTAGGGGGAGATCTGAAATAATTGTCTGCTTCTCTGGAAGAGTAAACATTGTGTAAGATTATCACAGGCCTTAGAGCTAGGTGGTACAGAGTTCAATTTTGGCTCTGCTTCTTTGTAGCAATGTGATCTTAACTGCTCTATATCTGTTTCCTCATTTGTCATTTGGGTATAAACATAGTACTTTCAACTTGATGTAATTGTTATATAATATATACACTATAACTTGATATAGTTGTTGGAAGGAATATATAATGGAATACATAAATGAGTTAAAACATACATAAAGGAATGAAGAAATACATAAAATGAGTTAACATATAGAGTGAAACTCTTTATATATAAAGCGTATCTGGTACTCAGGAAACCTCAAATGTTGGCCATTTTATAATTGCCTTTATTTAAAACTGCTGATAGACTGTTAGGTGGGTCTTGTGTAACCTCAGAAAATAAAGAAGCTTTTCCTTGATTGCATCTGTTTCAGTTTCTTTTACCTTTATTGTCTGTACAGGGCTCTACTATTGGCTAAGCTTCCAAGCTGCAAAATTGAATTTTTCAAATAATCTCCCATAATTGCTGAAGATGGTTCTCCTACCAGGAACATGTGCATTTTTATAGGGGACTCTGGAAGATAACAAAAACTTCCTAGTTCTAATCAATTAATTGCTTTCTCAGGCGATTCAGGCTGGGCTGCTATGTCACCCATCTCCAGGGGGTGCCATACATGACAGCCAATGAAGGAAATAATTTGGAGCAGTGGTTTTCAAACCTTGCTCACTGGAATCTCTGGATTATGGTGAGGATACAGAGAGAAATCCAAGGCCTTTCATTTCTCCCTATGACATGTAGATAATTTTACCCTATTTCCATGTTTGACATCTGTCTACTTTAAAAAGAAGATTTGAAATTCACATGTTTAGGGTAGGATAGTTTTTCAAACCCTGTTTTAGTTTTTTTTTTTTTTTTAATGAATGAATGGAATGGACAGACTACATGGGAAATATATTTTCACCAGTAGGTTAATAAAATCCCTGTGGTTTTGACTAAACCCGCCTGATTTAGGATAACACATAGGATCTTCATAATCAAGCACCTTGGTAGTATTTACAATGCACACCTTCACTTCACCTTTGCCAAGTGAACTGAACTCCATGAAGCTCAGTAAAACCCAAGTGTCATACCATGATTGACACACTGACTATTGAAACAGCCGAATTCCTCAAATGCCAAACGTCTCTTGAATTTCCTATCCACAAATCCAAAGGGGATTTGCATAAAACTATTTTTCTGATTATAGAAACAATAGAGCAAAATCTCTTACATTTTCTCCACCCTCTACTTTTGTCCTTTGGTTTCTTACCTTTCAATTTTTTTTCCCCCTGCATTCACACAATACACACCTTTGAATGTTTAAATGTCATTCACTATCAGAACTGGAAGAGGCCTTACAAAGACCATCTTGAGCAACCTCCTACCAGGGAAGAAATTTCTCTTTATCATCTGTCATAGAATCCTACATTTTGAAATGCTATAAATGGAAACATATTGTAAAATTTCTTTAAGATACAGAGCACATCCTATAGAGACTGGCACCTGAAAATTGCCTGAGTTAAGTTACATAAAATGCCCGAGGTAGTGTAAGGTAAAGGTTGGGTCCTCAAGTAAAAGTGACAGGATGTATCAGCCATGGCAGGATTGCTGGGTGCAAAGGCTGCTGATGCCACAGCTATTTTCTTCCTGATCAAAAGCCTTATTTCCCCTCCTGTGAGTAGATCTAATCCCCATCCACTTTTCTCATCCAACCAATTATGTTTACTGCTTCTGATATTTTCTCTGCTTCACTGGCCCCTGGTCATTAACTGGAATCATTAACACCAAACACAGTAAGCTTCATTAATTCATATCTGGGGATGGCTGGGCAAAAGAGCTGAGTAGGTCATTGTGCTTTCAAGATGGGAAGAGATCACAAACTGGATGTGATTCCCCAACCTTGGTTGACCCTTTAAAAGGATTAGTGTTCCATAAATTGTTAATAGGTATTCCAAGAAAGAGGGTTCTATAGTCAAACATGTTTGGCAAAGCTACATTCTACATGTATATATTTATTTTTTTACTGTTAAAAATGACCAAAACTCATCTTGAACAAATTTAAGCAGCAGAAGTAAAAAAGGAGTAAGGGGTAATTATTTTGGCCAAAAAAACTGGGAATTCCAGAGGGGGAGCTGCCCTTAGGGAGTCTGCCAAGAAGCCCAGTAATGCCATGAGGTGGTCTTTCTGTCTCTTCACAGACACTCCCACCCCTGAATCTTTTAGCTGTGCTGGTATCTGTGAATTTTGTAATTTTCTGGTGTTGATGACTTTCTACCATGCAATGAGATGATGGTGGTCATGGGGCATAGAGAGGAACATGTTTACAGAGATATTAAGGTTAAGACCATCTCAGTTTACTGACCTCCTAGATGAAACAGAGCCTTTCCAATCAGGAATGTGTATGTAAAACCCCAGAGCAGGCTCTCGTTTGTCTGATTTGAATTATAGTCTAAACCTTAAACCATAGCCAGCATAACTAGGGGGTTGTGATTTGCCAGGATTTGGTTCCAAGGCTATGCTCTGTCACCAGGGCATCAGCTTATTATGATTAGAAACTTTACCAGGATTGGGTAGGGAAGATAAGGGGGACTCATCAGAGGAAAGTGGCTGTATGTGACAGAAGTGGGAGAAGGGATGCTGTGCCCATGAAAGAGGAGATGTCTCTAAATACCTTTGCACAGTGCACCTGGGGACATTTAAAAACCACTGATGTCCGAGTCTCACCCTTAGTGATTCTGATTTAGTTTACCTGGCAGGTAGCCCAGGAACTGGGGTTTTAAAAAGTCTCCCCATTGATTCTAATGTGCAGCCAAAGCTGAGGACCCCTTGCCCATTTCCTTTTCCAGGTCATCCTTTGACACATTATCGAAGATTAATCCTTCTGAATCTCAGTCCTCTGCTCTAACTAAACAAAGCCCGAATTCCAAATGAGTGTATTCAAGACTCACTGAAATCGGATTCCAACTTCCGTTTCCACTCTCATTTCACTGCTATTTTGTTCATACCCTGTGCTCAGTAAATGTGAGATGTCTACCGGTGTCCAAGCATCTGTAAAACACCTGTAGTTGCCTATTGGTGATGATCCCATTTCTTCAACTTAGAACAGAGCTGTCCAACAGACTTTTTGTGATGGTAAAAATGTTCTTCTGTGCTGCCCAATATGGTAGCCATCAGTGACATGTGGCTACTGAGCACTTCAAAGGTGCTGAATTGTTAATTTTATTTCAGCTTAATTTAAATAGTCAGGTGCGGCTAATGGCTACGGTCCTTTTCATAGGGCAGACAGAATGTTTTATCCAGTGTGTCTCTATTAACATTCTGTTGAGATTTTCAAGGTCCATGGTGCGTAACCCCCTATCCTGATAATTTCCCTGATGCCACCACTAGAGAACTCTTCCTCTTGTTAATTACTGAGCACTCTATTTGGACCCTAGATGTGGTACTTATCTATTAATATACTGCCCCATATTACTTTTTCTATTACTCCTGCCTGCCCCCTCCCCTGATACTAGAAATTCCTGAATGAAGGAACTGATTAGAAGGCTTATGTTTAATAAAACCCTATAAACATTTGTTAAATAAATGCAGGCAAAATGACACCAACCTTAAATGTCTGTACATACTTACGCATTGCAGAATCACAAAGGCACACATGTTACTATGCAATGGATACACACACATGGAGGTTCATATGTTCAAAAGTGTTGCCGGTTAGATGGGAAGGCACGTGCCCTGGGTGTGTGAGAGAAACTGGGTAAGTAGAATAGGTAGGAAGGGATGACTAATCTGTGCAGTGACCACAGGGCGCTTGCCTATTTTATTTGGCTTGGAGGCAAAAATAATTTTGGAGATCGGATGTACAAATGATTTTTATTAAAGTCAATGAGGAGACATGGCTACTCATATATATTCTAAATTAGTAGTTCACGAAGAATTCTGGGATCTTCCCTGGTAAGGTAGTTATAAATTCATCCTGACCCACCCTTTTTTCCAGAACTAGTTTGCAAAATGATGAACTCTCACTTCCTTAATTTTCTGCGGCTGCTACTGTTGCTGGGGAAATGTCACTGCTGGAGAATAGAAGACTATTATTCCAAAGAGTATTTGAGACTGACTGAATCAGGTCTGAAACATTATTGAAGTGGTAAGATAAACTCAACTACTTTCTGAGAAAAGAGAAGTTCTTTTTAAAAAAAATGTGCTCCCTTCTGAATTATGGGCAAATGTCACCGACTCATTTTCAACGAAATTTTATGTATTAACAGGGAGGAGGTGGGACGAGGCTCTGAGCTGCTCCTGGGAGCTCAGCAGCTGAGGTTTGTTTCCCCTGAGATCAAGGGTAATGGAAGCAGCTGAGGCTGGAGGTCATTAACATTTTGAGAACACTGCAAACCAACACTGTGTAATGTTGTGACATTTCATCCCAAGACATTTAATCTCTTTTAATCAGTGTTTATGTTGGCAATACTTCATAGTTATTTGCTTTCACATAAAAATGGAACAGTTCAGCATGTCATTAACATAAGGCTAATTTACTGTTACCCATTGCAATTGTTTCTAGAGCTTTATCTCACTTCCTCTTTCCTTCTCTCCCTTCTTCCCTTCTTTCTTTCTCCTTCCTTTTTTCCTCTTTATTGCTTTTGAACTTTCCTTTCATTCATGCTATTTTGAAAGCACCTCTGATTTTTCCCTTTGCTGATATTCTTCCTGGCCAGTTGGTTGTTTGGGGTTCTCATACCCTCTTCTTAGTAAACTTTAAGTGTAGAATCTGGAAGAGAAACAATCTCACCTCTCTGACTAATGCTCGGGGTCCCCATTGTCCTTGATTAGGGACAACTTCTCCTTTTACTGTTCATCCCGGATGGCTCAGCCATACATGATTTTCCCTCTTCCCCGCCTTCCTTCTCTCTGCGGCTGAGGATAATGCTGAAAGCTTCTGGCATCTGCCTTCCTGCTGCAATATCTCTTTCCTCCTTGTGTGCCAGGTAACATACTTCATCTTATTTAAAGTTACTTAAGTTTTCTTCCCCGCAAAACCTTTTTGTTAAATGCAGAACTGATAATTGTTGATTATTTTATACCAGAGAAATAATATAGTCCTTAGTGTAAAAAAGTGGTTGTACATTTCAATCCATGAACTAGGTGTAATTTTCTTTATTTTAAATAAATGGACATAATTTCTATCCTAACTCTCTTGTTTTGCCAAGTGGTCAAAACCTAATCTCAGTTTAGGGCAAAGTTTCTGAACCTTGACACTATTAACATTTTGGGCTGGGTAATTCTTTGTTTGGGGGAGCTGTCCTGTGCACTGTAGAACATTTGGTGGCATCCCTGACCTGTGCCCACCAGATACCAGCAGCGGCCCCCGTCATAACTACCAAACGTATCTCCTGACATCGCCAAATGTCTGCTGAGGGGCAAGGTATCTCCCTGTTTTGGACCACTGGTTTAGTGGAGTGCCTCTCTCTTTGTGTGGGGTTTGCTTATGATCTAGGACAGAGACTTAAGGGTAGAGGGAGGCCTGTCCTTGACATCATTCTGTATCTACACAGGTGCATCTGACGGGGTCCCAATCTCACCAGTGACTTTAAGCCATGATGCATTTACCTTGATCTAAGGGCTCAGAGCAGCTGTCTCTGCTGTGCTCTCAGCTGGGGCTATGACATGCTTCCTGTGGCCCCAGGACTTTCTGCAGTGCCATTCTAGGGAGCCAGGCTTAGGGACTTGCTGGCTCCAGGCTCTCCTCTGGGCTAGGGACCTGGCTCTGTCTAGTGAAAACTCTAAAAAACTGTATTAAAAAGCTACAAATATTAAAAATATAGATGAAACAGAAAAAAAATAGCATAAAATTGATTCAAGAAGGAATAGAAAACTTGAATAGATTCATAACCATAAAAGAAATTGAATTAATAGTTAAAAATCTTCCCATAAGGAAAATGCAAGATCAAGATAGTTTTTGAGTGAAAGTTATAAAATATATAAGGAATGAATATCTTCAATTTTGTATAAATTCTTCCAGAACATAGCAAAAAAGGAGACACACTTTCAACACATTCTATAAGGCTAGTCTAATGGTAACATCAAATTCAAACAAAGGCAATGCAAGAAAGAATGATTATAGGTGAGTTCCATTAACTAAAACATGTGCAGAATCATAAATGCAGTATTACCATGTGAAATCCAACAGTGTATTAAAAAATATAAGGTATTATTGTTAATTTGTATATCTCCCAGGCAGGCAAAAGTGTTTTAATATCAGACAATATAGGTACTATATTAACAGATTAATGGGAAAATGATCTTTTTATTCACAGCAAAACATTTGATGAAATTCATTCACAATAAAAACTCCTGAAATTTCAGAATAGAAGGCATCTGTTCTAATCTGACAAATGAATCTATCAAAAGTATACAGTAAACACTATACTTAATAATGAAATACTGAAAATAAAAATAACATGATTGACTACCATCCCTGTTTTTATTTAGTAATGTTCTTGACATTCTAAGTTGTACATTCAAGAAGGAAACATAATCTAAAATGATCAGAAAGGAAGAAATAAAACTATCATTACTTTTGTACATAATAAACCCCAAATAAGATTCGGGAAAATTTTTAGAAATAATGCAAGTTTAACCAGGTTCTTAGGTGTACGATCAATATCTAAAAATAGCAATAGAGTTTAAAATCAATTAAACAGATAACATTTAGCATTATAAAACACAACGTATAGGAATAAATCAAACAAGAGATGTGCAAACTTTATTGAAAAACTAAAAAACTTTATTAAAAGACATTAAAGACTGTATGTGTGTGTGTAAAACTAAATATATAATATCTTCATGAGACTAAATAAAGATGGCAATTATGATCTATAGATTGATCTATACATTAATCAAAATACCTATTGTATTTCTCGTGAAACTTTCTGAACCAAAGCTAAAATTTTATGGACGATTGAATGTCCAAGGGAAGATAATCTTGAAGAAGAACACAATGTAAGGACTCACTATACCAGATGTCAAGATTTACTATAAAGTTGCGTTAAGACAGTGTTGAAATAACACAGACAGGGACAAATAGGGCAATAGAAGAGAAGAGAGCTCTTGAAGACACCCACATGTATATGAAAACTTGATGCATGACAGCAGTGACACTGTAGGTCAGCAAGGAAAAGATGAGCTGTTTAGTAAGTGGTGCTGTGACCATTTGTAATCCATCAGGAAGAAAGGAAAATGGTATTGCTATCTCCGAACAAACTGAGGTAAATGAGAAAGGAATAATAATACTTTAGAACCAGCTCAGCACACTATTCTACAAAGGCCCAGATAGTAAATATTTTTTGGCTTTGTGGGCTATGTGGTCACAACTATTAACTCTGTCACTTGTAGTGTGAAGACAGCATAGATATTATGTAAAAGAATTGGTGTGGCTTGTGTTCCAATAAACTGTATTTGCAAACACAAGCAGTTGTCTTCAGGCTGTAGTTTGCTGAATTCTGCTTAAAAGGCAATACAAGAGAGTATCTGTAATCTCAGGATAGAGAAAGACTTTTAAAGAGAGAAGACAGTACACAGTTGACAGGAAACATTGATAAGTTCAGCAACACTTAAAAGAAGAATTTCTGTTTATCGAAAGATTCCAAAAAGAAAAATACAAAGCCCCAAACTGGGAGGAGATACTTGCAACACAGAAAAAGATTGAGACTTAATACTCAGAACATATAAAGAAGTCTGATGAATCAAAGGGCAATTTTATTTATTTATTTATTTTTAATTTCAGAATATAATGGGGGTATAAATATTTTGGTTACATATAATGCCTTTGCCTTGCCCAGGCCAGAGCTACAAGCATGACCTTCCCCCACACAGTGCATTCTGAACCCATTAGTTGTGACTTTACCCACCCCCCGCATCCCCCTCCCATCTGACTGGCACCTGATGAATATTACTTCCATGTGAGCACCTTAGTGTTGCTCAGTTAGTACCAATTTGATGGCGAATACATATGGTGCTTGTTTTTACATTCTTGTGATACTTCACTTTGAAGGATGGGCTCCAGCTCTATCCAGGATAATATAAGAGGTGCTAGTTCACCATTGTGTTTTGGTATACATATACTACATTTTATTATTCCACTCATGGATTGATGGGTACTTGGGTTATTTCCATATCTTTGCAATTGTAAATTGTGCTTCCATAAACATTCAAGTGCAGATGTCTTTATTATAGAATGTCTTTTTTTCCTTTGGGTAGATGCCTAGTAGTGGGATTATTGGATCAAATGGTATTTCTATTTTTAATTCTTTGAGATATCTCCAAATTAATTTCCACAGGGTTTGAACTAATTTGTAGTCCCACCAGCAGTGTAAGAGTATTCATTCCTATCTCTCCACATCCACACCAGCATTTGTTGTTTTGGGACTTTTTGATAAAGGCCATTCTCACTGGAGTTAGGTGATATCTCATTGCAGTTTTGATTTGCATTTTAAACGGAAATTTAAACAACCCACTAGAAAAGTGTGCAAAAGATATGAACAGGTATTTCACAGATGGGGAAACACAATGGGCATTAATTATGTAAAATAATAAACCTCATTTTGGTAGTGCAATTTAAAAGCATAATGGATTACCATTACACACCTAATCTATTGAGAAATATACAAACTCTGACCATATGTAATAATGGCAAATGTACGAATCAAGGGAAGCTCTTAAATGGTACTGGTGAGGTGCACACAAGGTACAACCACTTTGAATGAGTCGGCACTATTTTGTAAAGTTGAACATGCACATATTCCATAACTCAGCAATTCTGCTGCATATATTATGTAACACAAATACTTGCTCATGTATCCAAAATATAGGTATAAGAATATTTGTATCAGCATCATAATAGCAATGAATTGGCAAAACATACTGTCTTTAGGAAAATGGATGAATAAAAATTATAGAATATTCGTAAACTGGAACATCTATTCAGCAGTGAAGATGAACTACAACAATGTGCATCAACGTGGGTGAATGTTAAGAGGTAATATTGAGCCAGGTGCAGTAGCTCTGCCTGTAGTCCCAGTCACTCTGGAGGCTAAGGCAGGAGGATTGCTTGAGCTCAGGCGTTTGAGGCTGCAGTGAGCTATGATCTTGCCACTGCACTCCAGCCTGGGCAACAGAATGAGATCCTGTCTTTCTTAAATAATAATAATAGTAATAACAACAATATTGAGTAAATAAAACAAGACATAAAAGAATAAATATAAGATAAACACTTTAAAGCAAAAAAAAGCAAAGCTGTAATTAAAAATTAAAACTTAGGCTAGTGGGCCCTACTGGTACAGAGTGAGTGAGGAAGGAGGGAAGAATGATGAATGGTATTGATAATATTTGTGTTTTTGCTATCCCTTTTATGTTTATAACTTGCATATGTCACACACATTCCTTTTGCATATCAAATACTCCAAAATAAAAAAATCCAAAGCAAGTATCCCTTCTCTCTGTTAAATTGACACAAATTTGTCAATATTTTTTCTCCTAATATCCTAAAACAGTCTCTCCTGTCTTAAAAATCACTTTCTGTCCTCTTTACCCACCTTTTGTCCTTATTGTGCTTATTTTTATCCAAATCATATTGTTTTATATTGTATTGTTTAGCGTACTTTTTTTTACCTGTGTTCTCCACTTGATGGTAAGGTCCATGTGACCCTGGTTTCCCAGTTACCTCCATCCTATTTATTTCTGCATTTCTTGGCTCTGCCCTGTGATCTCCCATGCTGAAGACTTTATCACCCCACCTCCCTTACTCTCGTATTTCCAGCTGGGTTTGTCCAAGGGAAGGCGTGGCAGGAGACTAGAGTGTGGGAGGAGAGAGGTTGGGATATGTCTTTCCTTAACGTTCTTGTCTTTGAACAGTACCTGCAACCCTCAGGACCTCCTCCAGGCAGCTCTTCCTCCGTGTCTCAAAGTCTCACTGGTTTCTGTAACATTATGTACCCCTCGCCCCTTCAACATTAGGTGTGCTGGTAGCTTCTCACTGTTGCTGGTCTTGGGGTACCTCAACCTCCCTTGTTTATGTCCTAAGTATTTCTCAACATATATAAATAGCTCTTTCATCAAAACCATTTCATTTGTTGCATCTGGGGTAAATTTCGATTCCTACCAGAATCTTGGTCTGTCTCATTCACCACTGTTTCCTTAACATCTAGAATAAGATTTAACACAGTAGGAACCAAAAAAAAAAAAAAAAGAAAAAAAAAGGGAGAAATTGAAGAGCTCATGGTCACTAAATACAATCACCACGTGATTCTGCTCCACTAGCAGCAGTTGATTAGGTTAAGTTAAGGTTGGGAAATTGACTCAAAGACAATGCCTTCACCTACTGGCTAGCAGCAGCCCAGGAGGTGGTTTGGCATAAGAGCTTTGCCAAAACAAAATGATAGTGACTAAATAACAGCTGATTCTCTTCCTTGGAAAATTTGAATGACAAATACAAGGAAAGTGTTCCAGTTGGTAGTGAAGGCTGATGTTAAAAAAGATATAGAAGACAAGTAACAGAGACTATAAGATGGCAGTGGTTATGAGAGGCTATAAATATGAACAGGCTATGGGTACATTCAAGTTCAAAGTACAGATGTCATGACTAAGCAGAAACTGAAAGATATGCAGCAGTAGAGATAGAGAAGTTTGCTGAGTCACCATATTGGCAAGAGATAGTCTACAGAGTGACAAGTTAATGTTGGTAGTAAAATGACTTTAGACCCTAAATCATCTTTCCTCTCCTTTGACATCCAGGCTATACCTGTTATGGGACTAGAAAGGATTCTCCTTTTTTTCTCCATATGTATTTTTGTAATAAACTTCTCATTATCTGAGGTTCTAGCAAATATAGAAAGTTAGTGGAAAATCAAAGCTCTGGCCCCCAGTGTGGTATTTTTCTCCTATATCACTGATATTACATTATCAATCAAATTTTAATCCTATTTATGATTTTTGCTTATTCTAGCTTAGTTTAGGGTAAGTTAAAAACCCCATTCTTTGATAGCTTTACCATACAATGATTGCTGTCTAATTTTTCTTCCCTTTCACATTACGTCTGAGTTTTGGAGAACATTGACAGCAACCAGAAAGGTAATCCACAAGGTAAGCCCAAATTTGCCCAAACTTCATTATATGTATTTTTACAGGTGATCTAACTTATAAGGGGAAAACAGAAAAATATAAATGTCTGGGGATGACAATGAGGAGGAGGACATAAAAGATTAGTAATTTTATTCTTCCTAATATCCCAAATCTGGAACAGAACTTCTCTGAGAACAAAGGCTCAGGAGGAACATCAGCTTGAGGAGGGAACAAGACAGAGAATGAAGTGATAACCCACAGAGAGGGAGAGGACAGATAGCAGCAGCCTCAGGGGTGTGCAAAGAGCAGCCTGGCGTTGAGGAACACATTCTTCTGGAGAACGGATTTATAAACTGGTGATTAGTATGAGAGGAATATAGGGGGTGTCATTTATCTGAAATGCCCCAAAGCCCTTGACAGAGCATTTTCCTGAAGACTCCTTTACAAAAAGTGAACTCAAATTGTTTTGAACATTGGCTGATGAGTCCAAAAAAAAAAAAAGATAAATAGCAAATGCATCCAGTTCTAGTGAAGTACCTGAAAATGACAAAGGAATTGATGTCAATTTTAAGTCTTCATCTCACATTTTTGAAAGTTACCTGAAAGTAGTTTTCTAAAAAATATGTGATGACTCAGACTTACTGTGTGCTCAATACTGAGTTAAGTACCTTGCATTCTGAGCCAAAATGAGGAAGGATTTTGTGCTGCTTCTGGTGCAAGAGATGGGAACAAACATGACTGACTCTTAGTGAGCATATAATTCAATGGTAGGAATGGAATGTTAACGCCCTAGGTGTATTAGTTGTGGGCTTTCATGAGTTAAGTGGAATCTGTTAACTAGAGTTCAGTCTGGAAAACTTCTATTGTTTTGTGATTATAATTATATGATTAACAAATAATATCAAAATAACTAATATAGTCTGAAAGGGTAAACACAACACATCCAGAAGAGCTTCCAATAAATATTTGGGCTACAAAGGACCGGACACTCTGGATCACCTTCTGATCTTAATTTTGGGGTATGACTATGACTATGACTTTCAGATGAAGGAGAACAGCCATTGTTTGTCAATCAAGATCCTTTATGCACTATTCATTTAAGATAATGTTGACTTTAAAAAATGGTAATTGAAAATGGTTTTCTGGGGCAAATGGGAGAAGTGTAAAATTCAAATAGTCTTGTGAAATTCACAATCATTTACACTGGGATGCTAATGATGTTAAGGAAAATAACTTTTGCATTATAGCACATTTAAAGGATTTTCAGGAACATTATCTCATTTGAGCTTCACACCCCTGTGAGCTCAGTACTATAGAGAAAGTCACTACCCTAGTTTCAAAGAAGAGGGAGCTGAGGCCCCAGGAGATTAAGTGATTTGTCCAAGGTTTTATAACATGAATACACAACCATAACTCAAATCACATCACTTCAAATTTTGTTTCTCCCTATTACAGCGTGTTGTACAACTAAACATCTTGAGCAACAAAGCTCAACAGGGAACAAAGCGATGCGTTGTTATTATTTTTCCCTTAACTCTATTACCATGTGACTGTACAGGTTTCTCTTCCTTGCTAGACTGAGCTACAGGAGAACAGAGTTCAGCTCCGTTTTGCATGACAGCCCTCCTCATCTATGCATGTCTGGGGACATATTAATTTGGCTGAGCTGAATTCTAAAAGATGAAGCTTTACCCATTTTAGGAATAAGAATACATTTTAAGAGCATGTTGTATTATTTCTAAACAAAATTTGGTATTTTGTGAAAATAGAAAGAAGAAAAAACTTGGAGATTTGGAAAGGGAGAATAATCAGTGTCTTTTCAAAAGTACCGCAGGATATAGTTCATGTTATGAAAATGATTCTCACATTCTTAGTTCTTACATGTACTTATTAAGTCAATGATTTTTCTATTTTTAACTCACTATTTTATTCTTTATTTTCATTACTTTCTTCATGCTGATTCCTTTGTGTGTTACCCTTTTTTCTAATTACTTCATTTGAATATTCTTTTTTTTAAATACTGAAAGTAAAAGGTTTTAAATTGTCTGAATATAGATTTGATATGTCTTATCAGCTTTTTTAAAATTAAAAATTACTTTTTTTCCCCTGATTATAAAATTCATTCAATACAGAAAAACATGAACAAGAAAGTGAGAATCACCCACATTCTCAGCAGGAGAGCAGGAATCTGCAAACTACACCCCACAAGCCAGCTCCAGCTCACTGTATATTTTTGCAAAAAAAAAATTTTATTGGAACATTGCCATGCCCCTTTTTTTACACAATGTTTATGACAGCTTTTGTGTTGTGGTGGCAGAGGGGAATAGTTGTGACAGAGACCAAAGGGCCGGCAAAGCCCCAGATATTTACCATCTAGCCCTTTACAGAAAAAAAATGTGCTGATTCTTGACTTAGAGAAAAACCAGTAATATTTTGGTCTATCTCAACAGGTTTATTTTTGATATCAAAATATTGATCAGTCTATCTATCTTTCTATCTATCTTGGTGCAAATATTGTCAGTAGTTTCCTAATGTCAATTTCCCCCCTTAATTCTAATTTTTAAAACATTGACTGTTTGAGGGAATCCAATACTTAGGTAAAAATGCTTAATTTTCTAGACTTCCTTCAGTTAAGTGATGTTGGGATATAGTTCTAAACAATGAGGTTTCATCAGTAACTGATTTCTACAGAGCATACAAATTAAACAGCTTAAATAATAATTTAAAATTTTGTTTAAGATTTCTGAGCACTTCTGCTGGTCTGGGCTGGTCTCGGTTGACGACGGCGGGCACACTGGTGTGTCTGTGGTCAGCTGGTGGCTGGGGAGCCCTCTGGGGGATTACTCAGCTCTTCCCCACCTGCCTTTTGCATCCCTCCAGGTGCTTAGCTGGGCATGTTTTTGTGGCAGTGCCTGTGGTCCAAGAGAGAAAGCAGAAATGTGCAAGTTCATTTTCAAGTCTCTGCTGCACCACGTTTGCTACTGCCCAGTGGTCAAATCAAGGTACAAGGCCAAACTTGCAGTCACAACCACAGAGCATGAATATGAAAGGCATGAGAAATTCAGTCCACAAATGCAATTAATTTAGCAGATAAACATAGGTGAAAGTCCATGGACAGGGCATCCCTGCCCTAATAAAAAGAGAAAGTATTTCTGCTGCCTAAAATAGAGATGTGAAGTCTGGTGGTGTGGTCACCATCTTTTGCCTTTAGGGTGACAAATGTAAGGACCAAGGCGTATTTATCTGTTTAATTATGGTAGAGCAGAAAGATAGAAAGATCCTACATTCCTAATAGTTTCTTTGAGCCACTTCAGCAGTTATGGAATAAGATGATTGTAGTATGAGCCAAATAAACCCTACCTGATTTAGCTACTAAAGGAAAGTTCCTGAATATTGCCAAATATTTTTCAGTCAATAATATGTTGATAGCATTTCTCAATAGTACATATAAATCTAGTTCATTTTCAAAAATAGCTTCTAACATCTGGCTCTACCAAAATTTATTTAGTAAATCTCCTCTTTAAGATATTTAGGTAGATTCTAGATTTTTCTCTATTATTTAATACAAATAGTGCTTTGGTTCATCCTTGCACATATATCTTTGCACACTTCTTCAAGTGTCTCCATAGGGTACATTTTGAAGAATGAACATATTTACTTTACATTGGTAAACATGTGGCAAGAAAATCCTGCAAAGGCCGGGCGCGGTGGCTCACGCCTGTAATCCTAGCACTCTGGGAGGCCGAGGTGGGCGGATCGTTTGAGCTCAGGAGTTCGAGACCAGCCTGAGCAAGAGCGAGACCCCACCTCTACTAAAAAATAGAAAGAAATTATATGGACAGCTAAAAATATATATAGAAAAAATTAGCCGGGCATGGTGGCGCATGCCTGTAGTCCCAGCTACTCGGGAGGCTGAGACAGGAGGATCGCTTGAGCCCAGGAGTTTGAGGTTGCTGTGAGCTAGGCTGACGCCACGGCACTCACTCTAGCCTGGGCAACAGAGTGAGACTCTGTCTCAAAAAAAAAAAAAAAAAAAAAAAAAGAAAATCCTGCAAAAATATTTGGTAAAATTTATTCTCTTATCAAAAATTTGGGGGATGGGCGTGGGGGGAGGGGATGGGTGCATACCTACATGATGAGTGTGATGTGCACTGTCTAGGGAATGGACACACTTGAAGCTCAGACTCGGGAGGATGGGGGCATGGGCAATATATATAACCTGAACTTTTGTACCCCCATAATGAGCTGAAATAAAAAAAAAAAAAGAAACAAGAGAAAGAAAAACAATTTATACCTAAAGCAAGCAGAAGAAAAGAAATAATAAATATCAGAGTAAAAATCAGTAATATTGAAAACAAAAAAAAGAATGGAGAAAAACAATGCAACCAAAGGCTTGTTCCTAGATAGGATCAGCAAAATTAAAAAAAAAAAAAAATTTATGAATGTGCTTATTTTCTCAAAGCTGTTCCAAAATTGGGTTTTGAAAATCTTTAAATATTTGGTCAATCTGTTAAAAATATATCTCATATTTGTTTTAATTGATAATTCTTTGAGTTTTAGTAAGGTTGATCCCTATAATGTACATTTCTTTTATGAATTTCTGTCCATATCTTTTAGTAATTTTTTGACTTGTTCGCTTTTTTCTTATTATTTTGTGTTTGCTCTCTCTGCTGTAATATGATTACTGAGTTTTTGGTGTGTTTGTAAGGTGTATATATGTTCTCCCAGTTTATGGCTTTTTCTTTGTTAATGTATCTTTTCCATGAGGAAGTTCATTTTTGTTCAGAAAAACCTGTGTTTTTCAAAAATAAGGTTTCTAGGTTTTCTTCATGTAGATAAATCCTTTTTAAAACTACACAAATTTTTTTTTCTATATTTTCTTTCCATTTTGTGATTTTTAAATATGTCTAAGTCTTTACTCCATTTAAAATTTGTATGTGTGTATAGTGTGGGTAGAAATATAACTTAATTTTCTTTCAAATAAATGACTATTAGTAAAAGTGGCTTTTGTTTTGTGTGTGTGTGTGCATGTTATCTTAGGCTGGTTATGGTATGAGTCTTATTTTGGCTGTGAAAAAATAATAGGAAGATTTTATCTTTCTCCTCGTGATCTGGAAATGTTTAAATAACTTAAGAATATTTTTAAAGATTTGCAAAGATTTTCTATATAAACCGGCAATTTTAGAAAGTACCTTTATTAGATTTATTGGTTTTGGTTTGTTCGGGTTTTCTTCCCGCCCCCCCCGAATTTCTTTTGATAGTTCACATTTTCCTAGGAAACTACCAGTGTTTAGCTAGTGGTTTGTCTTTCAAAATTATTTTTCCACCCATCTGCAAACAATTTACTTTCATGTAAATTTACTAGTTTCAATTTCTATTTTCTAATTTATTTCTGGTTTTATCTTTATTCACTCTTTCATTTAGCCTTTCTTAGGGGTTTTCTTGTTGCTGGAGTTCTTGAACTGAATACCTTATTTAATTTAATATATTACTATTATTATTTTATTTTTAAAAATTTTTACAGATTTAGGTTTATAAGTGCAGTTTTATTACATGGATATATTGTGTAGTGGTGAGGTCTGGGCTTTTTGTGCATACATTATTGTTTAGCGGTGTGTTTAAGGTTATAAATTTTCTTCCATGTATAGCTTTGACCATATGTCTTAGTTTTGAAAATGAAGTATTAATATTTTCATTTTTATAACTTTTAATTATTATTTTGATTTATTCTTTTAATCATAAATTTTCTGAGATGGAGTATTTACAGTTTTAAGAGATGGGTTGTTTGGGTTACATTTTCATTGTAATAATGTTATTATTTACTAGTTTATTGAATTTTAGATAAAGAAAATTGATCTTCATTATTTTTACTTTTTGGTATCTATTAATATTTTCCTTGAGGGTTAATATATGGGCAAATTTTATAAATAATTTACAGGTACTTTATAGTGAATTGCTTATTTTTATGGCAATAGGCAAAGTATATAATGCCATATATATGCTTTGTGTCACCAGTAAATAGACATAAACATGTATGAGTATTTTATATTACTGTGTTACTCAGTGTAATCCTTGAATTCCCTTTAACTAAATTCCCTGTGATGACGTTGAAGCAGATTCCTGGGCCCCATTGCTAAAGACTCTGTTCGAGTGAGTCTAAAACCCAGAGTCCTCATACAGTGAGCGTGGTTTGTGCTGAGTGGGAGATGGGAGTGGCTCAGAGCAAAGTCCTGTACATTCAGATCTTTTATTTGACGTTTTGTGATTTACTCCGCTCAGCTGACTGTTTAGCAGCAATGCAACTAACTACTTCTTTTTCTTCTTCCCCTTTCTTATCTCCAGACTAGTTCTCTGGGTTAGAGATATTATGACATATTGGCACTGTGTCCTATCTCAATTTTATTAAAAATTTATTTTGGATTCTAGCCATTTCCTAGTTTCACTGGGCATGAAGTTTTTTCTAATATTATTTTGCTGTTCTGGTGGTTTTAAAGAGAGAACATTTGCCTCTGTTTCACCAGTTCTTTTTGAATTTTTTCCTTTAATTCTGCTATTTCTCCTGTTCATCTCAGTCTATAATTTTACCTAATCTCTTATCTGTTGCTTTACAAAGTCTATGTTTCCTTTAATTTTCTCTAGTGCAAAGCATTTTCTGCCTAAAGAGAAATCAATATTCTTAATCTAGTTTCATTATGCTACATTTATTTTCTAATTTTAAATATTCTTCTTGCAGTTTCTCCATTTTCTCTTCTTTCCTATTTTATTTAAACAACACAGGTTTATGTCAGTTTGATCTCCCCCACTCCCCAACAATAATGTGGTTTTATTTTGGGGCTCATGACATATTTCCCAGGGAAATATTAAGATCTTTCCTTTAAAATATATGATGGGCAATTTAGCTTTGTCATACATCAGACAGTTCTCACTTTACATATTCAGCAGCCTGAGAATGGCAGGAGGAAAGTTGAGTTCCTTGTGAGTCACAGTGGATAATCTGATAAAATTCGGTGAAATATTTCTGATGTTTGAATAATTGTAACCGAGTCTAGTTTGGGAAGGTAGAGATTATTCTTTCCTTCCAAGTGATGTAGACAACTGTTATGGAGTCACCTTGTTCAGGGTGAACTAGTCACACTAGTCAGAGGGTGCTTGACAGTAATGGCCCATGGTCCATGCACTTTCAGTCTCAGAAGGCGTATATGTTTTTTCCACCATGGATAGCTGCCCTTGGACTCCACAGCCTGGACTGTTTACTACTATGTTATACCTTCTTTCAACCAATGTTTATTGAATGCTGATGATACAAAGCTCTGAGCTGCAGGACAGCATAATATGATCTCATGGAGACCATGACTTGTTTAGATCTGCAGATAATACATGGGCCTTGCTTATGCAATGTGCTCACTGTCCCCTCACTTTTATGGGCCTTTCAGTGTATTTGCTTGCTGCTATCTCTCCCTGCCTTTCTCTCCCGGACATGCATGTGACACTATAATAGCCAAAAAGCATAGCCAGAGAGAGCAGAAGGAGAATAGAGGTATGAACCATCCACAAATGGAACAATCAACCTCTGGATAACTGAAATTTAATTGAACACTATTATAATTTTTTTGTTCTTTTTTCTAAGAGATTTGTCCAAGACTTTCTAGGAGTAATCTAAAACAGAGTAGTTGTTTTGTTACTTTTGTTATAGGCCTACTCTTTCAGGTACCTGCTAAAGATTGATATGATTATGAAACCATTAATTAATCAAACATTCTGTTCAGGTCTTCCTTTTTTTTTTTTTTTTAACTGCAGTTGACATTTTTCCAGGGTACAGGAAGTATCATGATGCAATTGGCGGAGGGAAGCAAACAGAACATTTTTCTATAACTACTCAGTCAGAGGTCAGTTGCCAGGATTTTTTGTCCATCCCCATGCAGTAAGGTGATTTCTTTTCTCTTGTCTTCAGCTTGACATCAATATGAGACAGCTTAAGCTCCCCTCTGCTGCTTTCTGTGATTGATTTTTGAAGCAGGAGAAGCATCCCTTTCCCTGCATGAAGACCTGAATCTACCAAGTCTTCTGCAGGGAACTGCTGGGGCACAAAGTGT
The DNA here is from genome assembly GCF_041146395.1 of Eulemur rufifrons. Lineage (NCBI taxonomy): Eukaryota > Metazoa > Chordata > Mammalia > Primates > Lemuridae > Eulemur > Eulemur rufifrons. Next base: position 92,459,516 of record NC_090997.1, on the reverse strand, counting down.
TCATCTCAAAGTTCGTTTCAGAGTGACTTGGGAAACTTGAAAAGCTGACCCAGGCAGCTGGGCAAATGCAGTCTAATACCCACGGACTACCAGGGATGGCAGGTGCAGAGCACCTAGCCCTACCTTTCTGCATCTATGCCTCGCAAGTCGCATTGGTGAGCTTCTCTTGACTATGCTGTGCTCATATCTAGCCTTTCAATTCTTTCCAGTGTTCCATAGGCTAATATACTTCATAGGCTAAGACCAAATAATCCAAGTTAATAAAAGCAAGTAAGTAAACACATACCTATTCGACACCCTTGCATGGAACAACAAACCATCTAGGGGGCCCTTACAGTTCTTAAGTTTTCCTCTCACATTCACCAGAGCTCTCAGCCATACTTCTAGATTTTGCTGTATTCTTTAGCTCTTTCCCTTATCATACAAATGAGAAAACTTAAATAATAATTGTAATTAGCCTATTATTATGCTTCTGAATAGGTAGGATTCCAGGTATCTTGGCTTGTCTTGAACTAGGCTTCCTGATTTTAGTAGAATCACAGACTGATTTTTCTTCACTGCATTTGGATTTCTTTTAGCCTCCTGGACCTCCTCCACTATAATCTAAAAGCTGCTACTATTTAATGAAAACATACTATGTTTCTAGGAATTTTACATCATTATCTTTATCCCAAAGCCCCTAGCAGGCATATGTAATAATTGTGTTTCAGAAATAAAGAAATTGAGGTTGAACTAGTAAGTTGTGGCATCTCTCGATCTATGTGAACTTGTGCCTTCACTCAGTACTCTCTCTCATTCAAACCATGGAAGTTTTAATTTATATAAAAATAAGAATTTTTATGCCAACAGAAGTTTTCAGAGTTTGAGGACAATATCCATAAAATTATCATAAACTAGTTCACTTTACTATTTCTCACATAGGTTTACATGTAGTTCTTGAAAGCTTGAAAGTTCTTTTCTTGCTTTGTGCAAGTCTATTTTTTTTGTAGCATGACATGAAGAGTAAATATTCAAAATCTAATAGCTTCTATATAGCTACATGTAGATATCAAATCTAGATAATATAAGTTCCTCTGTTTTTGGAAAAGAGAAAGAGTGAGTCAAGGTCTATGTAAAAAGGATTAAAGAAACTTCCCCCAAATTCAACCTCAGAAGGGGATTTCCATTAGCTTTATAAACAAGAATAAAAATTTTAACAGTTCATAAATTGTAAATCCAGCCTGTCTTTTCCCCAGGAAGCTTGGATTCCCTTGTCAGTGGATGCTGATTGGTATACGTGGGCTAGTCAGCATCAGTGCTCTTCTTCCCCTGCTTCCATTTCTCTCTGGAAAGAAACTTGCAATTATTTGCACTTAAGGGTCTTCCCTAGAGATGATACTTGAAGCTGTGCACTGGATTTGATATCTGTGGTAGGAGGTAAATAGAGACAAGAGGAAAATGAAATTAACACCGGAAGCAAGCAAAGAAGGCAGTCAGCAGCTTCAGAAAGGTAAAAGAATGGCAACAGCCTTACATCCTCAAAGTCAAAGCGACAGAGCATTTCAACAAGGACGGAGTCATTGCTAGAGTTAGATGCTATGTAGAGTTCAAGGATAACAAGAATTGAGAAAAGGGCCATTGGTTTGAATGATCAGGAGCACAATAATTTCTTTTAATAATGCTATTTTAGTATTCAGTGGTAGGGACAAAAGCTGGATTCAATGAGTTCAGAAGGGAGAAGTAAAAAGGCTACACCCATGTGGGCTATTGTTATATTTTTTCTGTTGTTTCATTGTCCTGATATTCTTTCTTAATAATCCAACCAAAAGTCTGATCCAAAGTTGGTTTATGTATGTATGTAGTTATTGACATTGAAATGATTTAAAATGAATTTTAAAAATGCCTTTTCTAACTAAGGCTGATTTTTTTCCCTTCAAAGCTGAAGAGACTACATTATTAGGAATATTTTGAGTAGAGAATTTATTATACAAGACACAATCTCACTGGGCATGCTGACTAAGTAACTTTGTGTACAAGGAAATATGTGGTTAGTTCATATTCCAAGAAGTGACCTAGGAGAAAAGAAAACATCAAATTACAAATAAATGTAATACCTACTTTGTGTTTTTTTCTTATATTGTCTGTAAAACACAATGATCCACAATGAGCTTAATAGGATTAGGTGTTCATAGTTTCCCTCTGTGGACTGTCAAACGCACCAGACCTAGAAGTTCTGTAGCTTGTTGACTGATGCCCCAGCACAAAGCAGGCTGCATTTCACTGACCACAACACCTGAAAATGGTGAGTGAATTGCTTTAAAGAAGGTGGCCATCAGCTCTGCATAGCATCAATTATGAATTCATCTAGTTAGAACTAGGAACTGATAACAGAGAAATGACAATGACTAAAATTGAGACTGTCTGATGGCTAGGGAAGTTATTCCATATGACCAGGGAATACTGACTCTAAATCAGAAGACCTGATTTCAAGTCCCTATGGTGTAGCTTGTGTGATTATGAACAAGTTACTTAACTTCTTGATGTGTTTCCTCCTTGCATAGAACAGTGATGACAAAATGACATGTGGACCACTGTCCTGTATAGTCGTAGAGAAGGTCAAATGTAAACTCTCAAGCAGCTACGGGGGAAGTTTATAACTGTTGTTACTATTAATATTTCTGTTTGATTTCCCCAATGCTTGACTTTATATTTGGAATTAGAAATATTTTCTGGAAAGATCTGCCAAGCCAGAAAATGTTAGTAATTGGGAACTCTTTAGAAATCATCCCTTCATTTTATACATCAAACACAACAAAAACCTGAAAGAACAAAAAAACCAAGCCTACAAACAAATGGAAGACTGAGCTACTGAGAGAAGTAATTTGTACAAGGTTGTACAAATAGTGAATGGAAACTCCTAGGTAAAACCACATTCTCGGACATCCAGATTTTTATATAGTCACACAGCATGACCAAAGCAAGTACTCCAAAATTGGATGTTTTAACGAGAAAATAAAAATAAGGCCATCTTTTTCAAATCCGGCGAGGACCATCTTTCTGTGAAATGGATCCACCCTCTAGCATGTTTTCCTCAGGGTGGTTGTGCCTCTCCGTCTCCCTGCTCTGAGGGCTGCTGTCCAGCTGTGGCAGGAACAGCTGGTACATCCTTATCCTGCTGCCTTGAGTGGGTTCACATGGGCATGGTCCAGAGGTGGGCACCTGCCCCTGAGGAAATGCCCCGGGAGTTTTCTGTATGGATTCCTAGAGTATAGGCTGTGGAACTTGGCAACTGTCAGTGGCCATGTTTCCTGTTACACATTTCTACAGGCCTACAGAGGTGATTTGGAGGGTAAAGAAGAGAGGCAAGGAGAAGATAGGAGAAGAGAGGAGAAAGCTGTTGTGCAGAGTGGACGAGACAACAGTATGAAGCCTGGGCCCTTTCAAGCCAAGTTTCAGCCCAGACTGTTTTTATTTCGGCAGGCTAGTTTTTCTCTGATGGATGTACTGGTGAGCATATGGACTTTGGGGTAGGCTGAACTGAGCCTGAATCCTACAGCCACACTTACTGGCTGTGCGACCTTAGGGAAGTTATTTTATTTTTTGTCCATAGTTTTTATTGTATTCATTTGATCACCCTTCAGCAGTGTTCTTTTTTTTTTTTTTTTAATTTCAGAATATTAAGGGGGTACAAATGTTTTAGGTTACATGAATCATGTTTTGTAATGCTTGAGTCCTGGCTACAGGTCTGCCTGTCACCCGAATGGTGTTCATAGTATCTATTAGGTTGTTTTCCTCCTCACCCCTTTTCCCTACTCCCCCCTGATTTATTTCCATTGAGTTTTACTTCCCTCTGGGCACTAGTGTGCTCATTGGTTGGTTCCAATATAATAGTGAGTACATGTGGTGTTTTTTTTTTTTCCATTCTTACGATACTTCACAATGGTCTCCAGTTCCATCCGGATTGTTGCAAAAAGTATCAGCCATTAAAAAAAGAAAAGTTATTTAAACTCCAGGGCCTCAGTTCCATTATCCATACAAGGAGATAAACAGACCCTACCCTATAAAGTTTTTCTAAAGCTTATGTAACACATTGTGTGTAAAATGCTTGTTCCAAGCTTTGTACAAATTAGACAGTAAATGACAACTATTAGAATCTCATAGATTTTTGGAATTAGGGAGTTTTAGGGCAAAAAGGACTCTTAGAAACTATCTGGCCCATTGATTCTCATAAAACCCTTTGCTCTCTAAAGGCGGGCAGCGTGGGGATGAAACGGGGACTCCACACCCCATCTCCTCCTTCACACAGGATGCCTCTTTTTATCTGTCCTACATTGGACTTCTTAGCTTAAAAAACATAATATAAGGAAAGACTTTCGGAAAAAGAAAGAAAGTTTGAAAAAAAATATTCCTGTGCAACTTACTAATTCTATAAATGAGAAAACTGAGACACGGGGAGTCAGGTGATTCGCTTCATTGCCCGTCTTGTCAGGAGATTCTGGTGGGTCCAGGGTCCTCACTCAGATAAGCAAGGCTGTTAAGGTGGGTGGGGGGCTTGTAATCAGTCATTGGCTTCCCCTCACTGTGGCTCCCCTAGACACCAGACTACAGTCAGGAGTCACTCCTAGCTGCTCTGCCCATTACAGGCGTCGGAATCTGACTGAAGTTCCAGATGGAATCCCTGATCAGGTTAATTATCCAAAAGTATTTCTGAAGATAGTGCAGAGACAATAAAAAAATGAAAATAACTAAACCTATGCTGTGGAATAAAAACTCTATGTTATACTCTCCAGTTAATCGACACATAATTAAAAACAAGGAACTCTGAAGAATATAAAGCAGGCTTAGATATGAACTTCCGATCCTTATTGGACGCTGGTAAAGTCCTTAGTCATGTATCATTAAGGGAATTGTCTCTGTTATGGTCCAGTCTGGATGTCTCTTCATCATTTCATGTTCTGCTGATATAGTTCATATCCCGCCCCAGACTGGGATGACGTTTTCACTTTCTTCAATCAAGCTTTTATTCATAATTACAGTGAAATTTTTAGCCTGTGCATCTGCAATTGCTCAAAGATTATACAGTAAATCAACTGATTTCTAAGAAAGCTTCAATTCTGGAAAATGCCTGTTGCCAGTTAGGAAACCGTAATGGTTAAGATGACATTAATAGGCAATGTTTACTGAGCCCTGCGGTGTTTCAGCCAGGTTATACACACTGACAGGAAGAGACCCGCCCCCAGCACACACACTGCAAGGTTAGATTAAGTTCCTGATTTAATTAGCAGAGGATGCAAACCTAATCGGAAGGCAGGTGGTCACACAGGAGAGGAGAAGATACAGCACATCTCAGCAGAGCTTCCTCGGCTCCCCCCAAATCTAACAGGAGCCCACAGCTGCCAGGGGCACTGTCCACACAGGTGGGCAAAGGGCTGCTCTTGCCAAGCCGCTGACCTTTAATATTCAGGGTTTCCGTCATTTTCTGAAAGCAAATATATGACAACCTGTTTGACTCTCGAACCCAACTCAGTCTTGCAAGATCTCATCTCCAGGCAGGGAGTGAGCAGTGTCAGGGCCTGGGTGCCCCAGAATGGAATCTCTGCTTCCAGCTTTCCAGGGCCCTGGGAAACCCTAGTTCCACTGAGTGTTAGTGTTCACCTGGTGCGCTGGCCCTGTAACGCACTCCCGTGCATCGTCTCGCTGAATCCTCAAAGAGCTCACAGGTTCACAGTCATTATCCAAAAACCTTAGAGTCGTATATGTTTTTGAATTCAGAACTTTCAGATTTCAGACAAATTCTATGGTACATACACCACATATTTGATTTGTACCACCTCCAGTGAGTTCTGAGGCAGCAACCCACAAGTGATCACTTTGTAACTGGAATAAATAAAGACTATGAATTGCCTTGCCTCAGTTCCATCAGGATTTGCTACCAAATATGTTTGTGCCAAATGTATGAAAAATCTTTTGGTTCTAAGAACACTTTGGACACTGCAATGCAGATTAGGGTTTGTTGACCTATATTATTATCTCCAGCTTGCACAGAGGAAACTGAAGCTTAGAGACCTTAAGAACCTGGCCAGATATTAAATAGTAAGTGGTGGGATTAACATTAGGTCTGTCTAAATTTCAAGCTTGCATCTTTATTCATGCACCATGACCTAGGGATGGTTCTCTGTCAATTTGAGAGAACTTCAGTGCTCTGACTCCCTCAAACAGGGCCTGGACTAGGGAGAGGAGAGTAAGATGCCCACCTCAGGTGCAAAATGTAAGGAGGTGGCCAAAATTCAGTTATCAAGATAAATCAATTTTAACGCAATAGCTTTAAATTAAAATTAATGCGAAAATACTCAACAAAATATCAAAAAATTAAATCAAGATGGGTTCAGCGTTACTGATTTTTCCTTTTATCTCAAAAGCCAATATGGTGCCACAGGCACTGCTCTCTGATTGCTGTCTGATACCGCTCTGGCTTCTCTCTGCTCTCCCTGCAGCAAGAGGAAGCATGATGTCCCATTCCTCTTGGCAAGAAGGACGGCTCCAGAGGGCCCGAGGAAAGCAGGTTTTCAGTGTACAGAGTTCATGAACATCATGATGCTTCCTGATTACCAGGGTTTAATATGACCAAGGTCAGAAACCTGACATTATTGTTGAACTGTTTCATTCTAGCCTCAATTACACCAAGAGAAGAAAGGCTATGTTTCACAGACATTACAACAGAGTTAAGGGATTGGAATGGAAAGTTTAAGTTGCTCTATTTTCAAGTTCACAACTGTATCAATAGAGACCCAGTAAGAAACAGAATCCGCTCCCATGAAGAGGGTTTAATGAAGAGACTACTTACTGGGTGAACAGAAAGGCTATTGGGCACACAAGGAGGAGCAACAGCAGGAAGCTGACACCATCCCCTATCCTAGAGGGGAACGGGAGGGAAAATGGTGGTTCTAGAGTCAGAGAGCTTGAGCAGTGGGAAGGGCTGCCAGGCAGGAGCGGTAGCTGTAGAGCGGCACTGCCCCGAAGCAGGGAGGGAGAAAGGAAAATCTCCACCACCTCTCACTCCTCCACTTTACCAATCTTTTGCCAGAGCCTCGCCTTGGCTGGACCCACGGTGAATAGCTGGAAGGAGTTTGGCTAGTGCAGTGGAAGGGGCCAGGCTCCCGGGGCACAGAAAGGGGTATCGGAGGGTGGAGAAACAATCTGGAGCAGGGAGAAACTGGAGAAAAACCACACAGTGAGTTTTGTTCATTGATCTTCACCAGCTCAGATACCATCAAGGGACTTGTTTGTTTAGTGACACAGCTAAAGGAGCTGTTTAGTGAAAGTAGAAGGAATACAGTTACTTTAACTAATGTTTTCACTATCACTTAAAATTAATTGTATGCAAAAATTGTTATTAAGTGTTATTGCCATTCTCATTTTGTTTTATATCACAAAAAGAACATTTGAATTGTATAGGAAATAGGAATGTTTATGTAAATGTGAGTCCCTGGCAATATGACTTAGATTTCTTTATTCTCCCATCCAAAACAATAAGAGAAAGACTAGAAAAAAAGGCACTGACAATTTTAAATGCTAAACAACCCTCTTGATCAGCATTCAAAGGCAACAGAAGGACTCACTGGGTATTTAATAAAGTAGCTATTTTTGTACATAATTTTAAGGGTATGGTTAAGGAGTGATGGTCATCGATTTCATATGACTCATGGCCACTGACATGACATTTTCTACATAGATGAGAAATCTATCCTGGGGTAACTGTAGATTTGCTTTCCATACAAATAACTACATTGAGATCTTATTCACCTTAAACTTCTGATAAGTAAAGTAGAAGAATGAGACCAAGATCATCTACCTGTCCCTGAGGATGACCAAGGAAAGAAATTCAACTTCAGTTGCAAAACTCTTAATTCTGGTATCTTTGCACACCTTCAAGTTTTCATGCCAAAATTTAAGACCAGATTGCTTGGTTGTTATGTTCTAATGCCATGTTCCTTCAGCTGGTGCTGGGATCAGTTCCCCATGGGTCATCTGGATCTTAGCAATGCCTAAAATATTAACTTCTCAAGTTCCCTTTTAGTGTAGTTGGATAAAGCACTTGAAGTCAATATAAGTCATTGTTAGAAACCACTATTAGAATTTTTTCCTATAAATTACATTAGATAAAGAACATATGCATTTTTAAAGGTATTTTTCAGCCTACCTATCTTACTGGTGGGATCTAGTTGTTTCATGCTGATAGCACTAGAGGGTATCCCAAAAGTCTCCACACAAAGGAAAAATTTTGTAATGAATATTTTGTAAATAAAGGTACATTTAGCTATTTTTCCCATTTGCCTTGTGTATGGCAACTTTTGAGACACCCTGTATTTCCTTCTTTGTGTGGATGCTTAACCATATTTTAAATATTGATTTTCTTTTTCTGCCTTGGCTTTTCCCTTCCCATTTAAACAAAATTAAACATTTGATTTTTAACTTTTTTTTTTAGAGACTCACAAAGGAAGAGATACTGAGGTAAATTTTCAGGATAAATTACATTTGGGAAAATGCTTATGAATTAAATTAGGTATAGCCGATATTTATTGCTTATTGTTTATTCTATATATAACATTGTGTTATATGCTGGGAATTTAAAGATGATTTCATCTAATACGCTAACAATAACAGAAGTCTAAATACTTTTTTTCTGGATTCAGGCATTCTGAGCCAACATTCATAAACAATTGATGAAATAAATTCAAATATTTATTATTTCTTCCTTAAAATGTTTCCCAAAGCCTTTATCTGTAAGGCTCCATTTTTTTTAACCTGCTATTAGTTGTGTAGAGTGGTGTAGCAGAGTGAATCTCTATATTATGGATGTTTATGCTGACAACAAAATGCTGTGTCATTTCTGTGGCATAGAGATGAATACATGTGATTGCAATATACACTTGAAAGACAAAACTTTATAAACATGGCTATTTGGAATTTAACTTAGAGGTAATGTAGTTAAATGCTTAGGTTTGGAAGTCTAAGAGTCCTGTCTTTGAATTTTGGTTCTGCCATTTACTAGTTATGTGACTTTGGGCAGGTTACAGGAAACCCTTGGAGGATAGGAATTTTAATGTTTAAAGTAGGGATGAAATTCCCCTACAACTGCATGGTGGTGGTAATTAAATAATATAACATGCATTAAAAAGCATAATTCCTATCATTTAATCATCCAATAAATGGTAGTTATTATTATTATTACTTAATGACTGTCCAAATTACTTGTACCATATAGTTCTTCCTTCTAAAATATTCTGGGATCACAAGGATCATCATTGCTCAGTTAATTAGCTTATAAAATTATAAACTCAATGTGTATAAGTTTATAATTATAGAATCATAACTTTTTAAATGGTAAGATTGACTCCTATCCATTTTCTAGATTAAAATACTGAGGTTTAGATGGTTGCAGTCACTTGCCCAAGTCACTCGGCTATTTAGGGACTCCACTCATGCTGCTCCTGTGCAGGGCCTTGCACTTCAGAGTATATGTGTGCTCCCTACTCAGTGTACCCCACTCTTCCTGTAACTCCTATCTGCATTATAAATTTCCCTCCTCTCATGAACATTTCTGATTTATGCTCCTTTGACAGTGAAGCTGAGCTGTTCTATCATTGATGAGGTGCAAATGAGATGCTGTTATTAATACAAACAGAGGCACCCTCTGGGTATTATGCATTTATCAGATCAAGCATCCAAATATGCAACTACAAAAACAACTAATGAAAACAAAATGAATATTGTTAGCTAAATTAATGCTGTCATCTTCCCCAAGTGTGTCTTCAAAATGAAATGGCCCGATGGCAAAAATAGAACAAGCTGGGAACACTTAGTTTCACAGTGTAGAGGGTTTGAAACACAGACTTAATTTCCAATGTGTTAGATTGCTCAGGTGTTAGTGACGAATGAACATTAGCCTGTGAGGATCCCTACCCTCCCACATCCAGTGTCCCCCTTCCCAGCAATTGTAGTAGAATTATAACATAAAACAACAACAGCTACATCAACAAAATGAATCTGTATTTTAGAGCCTGACCCAAAGATCCCTTCTCTGCTTCCTGCTCTCCTACCTGTTCTAGGAGTTTTAAAGCCATTGCCATTGTCTTCTTCCACTGCCAAAATATTTGTTTTAGTGGCCGCTACAACTGTGCTTCAGATGGAGCAGGCATACCAAATCAGTAAAGCATATTGCTATGCATGTTTTATTTGTTGAAACTAAGTAATGCTCTTGAGAGTAGTGAAATTAGTACGTGTACTTATTAAATTTATTTTTGCTCCTTTTCTAGTCACTGTCATTCTTCTAGTGGTCTATCACTTTGTGGTCAATGGTGTCAACTATATGTTGACAGCATATGGTGGGTATTTAAAGCCACAGGACTGAAAGAGATTACCAAAGAACTAAGAATTAGGGCATTCCAGTATTTAGAAGTTCAAGGTTACAGGGAGCTATGGGGGCACCACTACACTCCATCCTGGATGACAGAGCAAGATCCTGGCTTAAAAAACAAAACAAAACAAAACAAAAACAGATCACCGGCAAATACCAGGCCATAATTTCCAAGGGAGCCATTTTGGGGTGAGGAACCTGTGACCTCAAGGCTACATGTGGTCCCCCAGATCCCCAAATCCTTTATTAAAAGGATTTGTTCTTTAAAATTTGGATTTGGTCAAAAGGCCACACTCAAAGATCCAGAAGGCCATATGTGGCCCCGAGGCTGCAGGTTCCCCACCCCTTAAAGTCCCTTCCATCAGTAAATCCTCAGGTTTCTGTTTGGTTCAGTCTTAACATGAAGTTCAGCAGGCCTGACAGGCATTTGCACCTGTCTATACCATTATGTGCCTTGTCGTTAGCCTTCCCTCCTCTAGGCTAGATGTCTCTGTTCGTACTTCCCTTTGTGTCTTTCACATACAGTAAGTCAGCTTTTCCAGTGAAACATTTCTGGCTGTACTTGGAAAGGAAGGTGACACTGGAGCTGGCAATGTGACCAGCACTGTGTAAATAACCAGGCAGAGAGCAGCACAACATCCACGAATCGATGGCAGAGTTAGCAGGTCAGAATAGTTGGGAGGATGGAAAAACCCCCAAGACGGGAAATCTCTGGCCTTTTTTTTTTTTTTTTTTTTTTTGCTATTTTATTTAGTTTTTCTTCTTCTTATTTTTGTTTCTTTCCCATCCACTTATCTCTATGTTCCAAGATGTAGTGTAGATCTTAGCAATGATGGATCTTAATTTTTGGAGTACACAGACATCTTCTGATTTAATAAAAAAAAAAATAGAAAAGTGGACCATATGCATTCAGAACTACTTCTTATTAGAAAAATGAAATCCTTAGCAAGACTCTTGGAGCAGGTCCAATAAAATGACAGGGGCTGTGGGTTAGAGAGTAAGCCTGGATCTCTGGAGTCAGCCTCACCTGTACTTTCGACTTGGGCCAGGCTAAGTGTAAGCAGGATAAACAGGAACATCCAGTTCCTTGTTTTATGAATTTTATTATGATTTACTTGGATAGGAAGTCGTCATGTTAGAACAAGTCCCATGTTTCCATCATCCTATCTAAATATTGATCACACCCAGTAGGGAAGGCTGTAGAACTCAGACGTTTTCAGCATAATGGAGAAAATAGGGGTGTCACTATGACAATGGATCCGATGCATAGCCAGCCAAGTGTTAATACTTCGTGGAGGATATCTATACCAGGCATATTGCATGCTTTTCTCCACAAGCTGGGTGTGTTAGACCAAATATTTCCAATAAGAAGGATGTCTGTGATCATTAGCTCTAAGCATGTCCACAGGTAGTTGGAGTTTCGCATCCTTTCCTGGACTCCCTTCTGTCCTTGTGCTAACTCATATACTCAGTTACTGTAACTTGCTTCGTGCAAGGTTTTTCAGTAACTGTAACTCACTGGGCTTTTTTAACATTTAGGTAATTACAGATTCTCCCATAAAGGGGAAATAATTAAAATCATGTCCATCTAGCTACTATGTAGGCCAATTTATGTTTTCTCTTGATCCAAAATAGATCTTTCTTTATATTGTTTTACTGTTAATTTAAAAAGGAGGGAAATAATTTCCCATTTATATTTTTAGATCATTTTTTAAACTATCTTTTAGAAACCCTTTTTTAATCCAGGCACTGTTCTAGGCATTGAAGGTGCAGTGGTGAGCAGGAATAGCCATTCCTTACTAGTAGGACTTACATTTCAGTTGGGGACTCGAGCCATGAACAAACATATTGTTCTAAGTATTGCAAGTATGTTAGTCTTCATTGATTTGTAAACACAATAATCTGCGAGAATATTAATGGACACTACTTATTCAGAAAGTAATTGGCTGCCATGCGCAATGACATTATTTATAATTATTGGTATTTATAAACTCATGCTGTTATGTGTGTATGTATGTCCGTGCGTGTTTAAAAAGAACTGCACTATGTGGCATATGTTGTCAATTATATTCACAAGAGTATGAATGTGGGTGAGGATTTCCTACTGTGATTAAATGCTAATAAAATCATCTCGGATGATGCAATATGTATGTGTATATATATGTGAGTCTTTAAGAATTACATGAGTAATGGAATGAGGTGAGAAACACCATGGCCTGTAAGTAACGAGTAAAGTGGGATTTAGCCAGCAAGGATGCCAAAATAGCAATTTTGTCTGTTTAGCTTTGAATTTATTGTGGGAAACCAAGAACTCAGTTTGTATAAAGTTTTCCTTTATAACTTCACTGGAATAACTGGTACAGTCCCTTGTAAGTTTTGTCATCCCATGGGAAAGACATTTATGAGATGATAAAGTTATATTCAGACACTAAGTTAATTTCTTCAAATTTTAGAGAAAAGGAAATAACTACTAGCCCAATTTAAAAAATGCCTTGCCTGTTTTTATTTTTTGAGGAATATCAACTGGACTCTGAAACTATAAACATCCACTGTCTGAACTTGAAAGTTTAGCAAATCTGCCCATACAGATTTGTGTTAAAAGCTTCTTCCTTGAACTAAAAAACTGACCAGAATCACATTTATTCATGAATTTTAACACTAACTACTGATTCCTGCATTAACTTGGCTTATGTGCAGTAAAAATGTGCAAAGTGTAACATTGAAGGACAAAGAGAATTTCTGGCTTTCATATGCATATGGGACAGTTGTTTAAAGATGAAACATTTAAGCATCAGTGAGATCATTCAGTGAAATGGCCAAGTTTGAGCATGTTTTCTTTTCTTATGTCCTCAACTGAAGATATAAAACTAAGCAGAGGCAAGGTCGTGCAATTCCATGTGCTATGATCATTTAAATGTGGACTAGAATAGAATATTTGTCTGAAATGAGTTACATAACAGAAAATGTGGTTGTGATTACCATTCTTCTAAAATCTGTGCTTTTGGAGAAAGATGATTATCAGATTGAGTGCAATAGCTCTTTACCTGTGATCCCAAGTAGCAAGGAAAATAGGTTGATCAGATTCAGTGACATTACAGGAGAAAGATCTGGTGGCTGTGATAATCATCCTGGCCATGCCCTTTGAAGATCAGGTTGGGAATGGCAGCAACAGTCAAATGAAAGGCTGGCAAAATTAAAATTGATGACCACATTACACATTACACTGAAGCTCATGCATTATCCTCAATGAAAGGAACCATGCAATACAAATAGGAAAGCCACAATTCCTGCTCATTCCTAATTATATCTCTTTTTTCCATCTGTTTCTATTCACCACCTTAACTCATTCTAGTAGAGGAAGAAACAGGTTTCTTAAGGATTTAGGAGTCAACTTCAGGGCTTTTTAAAGTACAAAATGTAGGCAAATAGTAAATAAATTCTACCATTATTTACAAAGGGTGACAAGGCCAGTGGAAATAGGAGAGGGGGTTGTGAAGGTTGGTGCAATATATGGAAAACATATAGGTTCCTGGTCCAAGATGTTGATATGGGATTTTTGGCTTTGATATGCCAAACACTGTGCCTAGTTGCTGACAGGTTTGTAGCACATAAGGAATTAACTCTTTACTCAAGGTTGGAAACAAAAGCTCAAATGGTATCATCTGAGGAAGGAACCATATTTTTTTCCAAGTCCAAAGCCAATAAACAGATGGATAGACAAGGTGCTTACAAGTTGTAATCACCAGGCTTATGCAATGAGCAGCACCTGCTGGGGCCATGAGGACTACTTTAGTTTGGGGTCAAGGAGAGGTAGATGAGCTGGTGCTATGGGAAATGAGAGATGCGATACATCATCATTGATCAATGCTACAACAAAATGTCTTGCTCCAGAGAGTGGCCCATGGAAAATCATGGTGTTCTGTGTGTTGTTCACCAAGATTTTCTGCAGGACAGGAGCTCATGTTCTTAACCTCCCTCAACCTTTCCCCTAGAAACATACATACTTTTTATACATTTCAATGATTTGTTTCTACTATTCCTCATTTCTTGCTCCCTTCTGGGACTTTTTAGCTATCAAACTTGGCCTCTTCAGCCTCACTTTATCCTCAAGCCCATGTCAGTTGTGCACATTATTGCAGAACAACCTCTTGTTTACTGCTGGGAATGCTTCTTCTTGCTCTTCTGTCTGGCAAGCCCAGGTGTCAAGTCTTCTCTGATTGGTTCAGTCAGGAGATGGCTGTCTTACCTCTGGACTGCCATGGCTCTTTGTCATTTCCTATGCTACAGCGCTTACCATGATTGGCTGAAATTCCCTGTTTACAGTCCTGTTTCTCTAACTAAGCTATATGACCTTTGAGGATAGGGACCTCCTTACAAATGCCTGGTTCAGTACATAACATGTAGCAAATTTTACATATTTACTGGCTAAAGTTTAAATATTCACCAAATAAAAGAATGAATGAGTCTAAGAAGGATTGAATGTATGAGAGCTCCAGGACTAAGCTGATTAACCTAATTATCTGAATCCCTTGAGAGCTATGGATATTCATAAAAGATTGGTATCACATTTTTCAAGTATGTAAACTGCTTAGAAAAGTTGAGGAATAAAAGCAGCAAATCAATATTTGAGAGGAGGCAGAAGGCTAACATTTCTTGATGCTCAAATGTATATAAACCTGAGTCAGAAGAAAAATTAGAAAATTAAAAATCGACGTGACCTTAGGAAACTTTTAGCCAAACTTCCAGAGAGAATGTAAATTAACTTCCCAAGGCCTCATGCATGGTTACTGGCAGAAGACCAAAATCCAAGACTCTAAACTCCCAACGTTGGGCAGTTTTCTCTGTTCTCACTGCTGTGACAACCCCATTTCCAATGCTTGTACATCCAGCATAGAACGCAGATAATGTGTTTCTCTTCTTTTTTGCCCTCACTGAATAATTTTCAGCAGCTCCTTCAATTGCTTTTGTTGCCCTGCTGTGCTCTGCTGGGTTCACCCTCGCAGAGGACATCTGGTCCTATAGCAAAGAGAATTATCCAGTACTTTTTCCAATATCCCCTCAGTCAATCAGTCAACAAGTTATTTATTGAGCACTTGCTGATGTGACCAACACAGGGCTAATATGATAGAGTTGTATGCTTTTAAACTCAATGCATCAATTAAATAGCACTTTGCATGATTTTGACTTGGCATACTTCAAAGGACAATATTTTTCAAGGCCACTGTGAACTCAGTAATGGGAAGCTCACCCAGTAATTTCACAGGCAATCATGCATTTTGGCCTGATCCCCAGTGTAAGCTTTAAGGCTGTCAGATACAAAGCATCCAGGACCAAATTCTTTCCACAGCTGTTCAAAGACCATGTCCATCTGGTCTTTATCGTTTCTGACTGAGACTGAACACCAAGAAAGCAATAAAATGAGAAGTACATTCTTTTCAACATGAAGCTTTGAATATTTCATTAAACTTTGGATTAGGGACCAGGAGTTTGATGGAAAGAAGAATGACCACTAGGAGTTGGTGACAATTTTTGCTGATACTTTGTCATCCAAATATCTTACCCTCTGTGACTTAGGCTTCAGTTGAAATATAAAGAGATGGAGTCAACCTTTTGGAAAAGGGGCTTTCCTGTAACTCAGTCCATTATCTCACACTGCCTAGTTCCCTGGGCCTGAGGACCTGCTAGCACATGGGAGCTGGTTGGCTGGGGGAGGAGCGGAGATGTAGGGGTGTGACTCCATTACGAGCCTCAGGTGACTCTGGAGTCTGAATAATTCTTAGGGTCACCCTGGCATTCTGCTGAAGATGGGCTTTCAAATTTGCATGTGAACATTTTCTTCCTGTTCAGTGGACAACATATGAGAATGCAATAGATGCAGGATAATGTTGCCAGATAAAATAGAAGACACTTAGCTAAATTTGAATTTCAGGTAAACAACAAATAATTTTTTAGTCTAAGTATGTCTAAAATATTGCATGCTATATACTTTTACCTAGGCATCCTGTATTTTTATTTACTAAATATGGCAATCCTAAATCAGGACTTCCTGTCTGTTAATTATACTACTGACATGAAGAAACTTGGGGTGTTACTGCAAGACCTTCTGTGGCTTCCATCTTTCACAGCTATGTGAATTAGTCATAACTCATCTGACGGTAGAAGTTTAACAAGGGCAGGCTCTTGGCTAATACTTGGAAAGGAAACTTCCTGGAATAAGCTTTAGGGACAGCATTGCAAACTGGTTAAGAACACAAGTTTGGAGTCAGCTGATGTGAGTTTGAAACCTGACTCTGTCACTGCTAATTATGTAACTTCGGGCAAATTACCCAACCTTCCTAAACCTCAACTTCTTCATCTATGAGATGGGGATAATAGTCTCTAACTTGAAATTGTGTAAAGATTAATGGACAAATACACATAATGTGTTTGGCACATCATAAACCTGTGTAAATATTAGTTATTTTTGTCTATGAGACCTATATAAATTTCTGGATATGTTTTTACTTATTTTAAAAACTAACCTTACACTGTTTATATGTAACATTGAACTCAAGTCACCAATTTTGAATCGACTCATTGCATAAAAGGGCTTAACTTAATTATATATTCCTGAACATTTATTTGTTTAATCAAGCAATACTATACATATTTTAATTGCATGATCCTGTACCTAGAACCACGGGAGTCTCTACATCATTCAAGTTTTGTTGACTTCTACTGTAATGTCACACCAGAGAAATGAGAATATTCTGTGAAAAAGATCCCAGGAAAAGTAAGAACTTAAAATTATCTTTTATATAAATAAAGCAATATAAAAGACAGATGCCTCCATGAAGTACAGGTAAAATTTACATTCAAGAAGGCTGTCCTAAAAGGAGCACTTATCTCCTGAAATCACCAAGAAAATGTGTGACAATTATACTATCAATGTGGGATCAGAAAAAAGGAAATGTGAGGCAATTAGTTCATGAGCTTTTAATGAGGAAAGTGGGCTAACAATTTGCTGAGCAAGAAAACTCTAGCTACTTTAGATAATGTCACAAGTCTCTTTCAATATAATCATGCTGTAAAATTGAAAAGTATAAATATAATTTAGCATTCTATCTTTGGTCTAAAGAAGACTCATCCTACTCAATCTTTTAGTTTTTCATAAGCCAGACATAGTGAATTTCTTCAGCTTCAATTGAAACGTAAATGAAAATATAATTCCATTTTCATATAAATGAAATTATATCCAGTTATAGAGCAATTGCCACTTGAAATTGGGAAAAAAATAAGACATTTAGAAGGCTTTGAAAAAGAGAATTTTGACAAGCACCTACTTGGAATTAAAGGACCAGCAACCATTGCTGACAGCGTGGCCCTGGTGTGACGCTGCAGAGTTGAGGCAGTTTTTCCCTCCTTGGCCCCTTGTGATTCATTCTGTGGGTGAAGTATTCCCAGGGGACACATCTTTTCAGCAATGGCCTTTGCAAAGGGCCTCTTAGAACCATGGGAGGGGCATATGCAAGTCCTGAGACCCTCAGGAGAATCCCTGGTGATGATTCTGCAGAGATGGGGCTAGCTTCCTGGTGCTACTGTAAGAGCTCCCAGGGAAATATATGGTGACCCCGAGGTAGTCCTTCAGCTCTTGCAGAGTGTCATTCAAATACCAGCCTCATGCTAATCAACAAAGAGACAGAACTGCTGGGATTGAAAAACGAACCATTTAAAAGGGGGTAAGGTTGAGACCAATACATATGGCAACATACACAACCTCATTGAGTGTTTGCCTATTTACACGCTGGGCAGGATTCCTGACTCTCACCTCGTTCTCAGGTCCTGTGCCCTGTGCTGTGCAGCAGAACTGTGTGGCCCTTTATTTTCCACTGGAATTGTTTGAATTCTTTACCTAAGTGGTACCTGATTTGTTTCAACCCAGTTCTTGAAAACAAACCCAAATGGACCTTTGACTAAGAAATTTGACCTACTTTTACATGCTAAGAGGGAAAAAGATGAATCCCTAATGAATGCCATGGCTTTTTGTGAGTTGTGTTATGTGGCATGGACTGAAAAAAGTTTTAAGCAAGCTGTTGTGGCTTGTAGCTAGATAAATGCAGCAATCTAATACTCAGTTTCATCAAGGTTCATAGAAAATAAAGGTGGTCCCTAACTACTGATATGCTCTGGAAAACTTAGACCAGTTTATTGTTTAGTTTATTTTTCCAAAGTAATTATACATACACTTGCTCATGATCCTGTACTTAAACCTGTTCTTTGGTAACACAAAGAAGATGACTGATGTAAGTGACAAATGTTGAAGGCCAGAGGCTTTAGAAAGAACAAATGCTTGCGGAGATGTCTTAGTGAAAAACCACAGGGGATGGCCATCTGAACCGGGGCATCTCTTACAGTTAAGTTTAAATAAGAATGTTAGGAAGCTTCTATTTTTTCTATTCTTTAGAAGAGAAAAACATATATCTTTATTTAAATTGCATTATAGCATGGGCTGTATTGGACCAACATAGCCAAAAAAATCTTTTAATGATCATAAAATATCTGAAATACTTTGCATTTGCAATAAAATATATAGAAATGCTTGTGCCATTTTAACCAATAAAAAAGAAAGAATTTAAGTGGATCTTAATTTACCTTGATTTATAAACGTACACTGCTAATTTAGAGCACAAATTTGGACTTCAGTCTTCTGTTTTCTTTTTTCCTTTATTAACTTCAAAGCAACTTTCTTTTTGGCCTGCATCTCTCCTGGTTTATAAGGCGGAGTTTCAGACTTGAATTGACAGGTCTGCTTTGTGCGGTCCTATAAGGTGGTGGGAAGGGACTGTGGAGTGAAAGATAATTAGGATGAATTGCTTTTCAACTGGGAACAGAGGCAAGTGAAATCTCATATAACAGATTTACAGTCTAAAGGGAGCTTACAGCAATTCCAATCAAAGTGCTGGTGGGAATGTTTTGGTTTGTTTGGTCTTAATAAAGTGATCCTGAATCAGGAAAAAGAACATACTGAAAATAGACAAGATATTTTTTTAAAATGCTAAGATTCGCATTGTCATATATTGAAACATTTTTAAAAGCTTTAATAATGAAAACTGACATTGGGCCAAGAATAGACAGAACAATGGAACAGAATAGAAAGCTTATACCCTCATGTTTATTAAAGGTTAGTGTATGATAAATATGAGGTGCTACACAATGAAAAAATGACAGTTCATTAATACATGGACTGGGATAATTAATTACCACTTGGAAAGTAATAAAGTTCTAAAACCTCATGTTCTGTATCAAAATAAAATCCAAATGGAAAATGTAGAGTGGAAACACAGACAAATGAAAAGAATAAGAATAGCTGAATATTTTTGCTGAGGAAGTTTGCTTTAAGTATAAACCTCTTCTTTCCCTTCCCCCAAATACAGATGATTTCCCCCCTCAATTTCTATAAAGCAGTAACTACCACCTGCAAAATAAAAAAAAAATGTCAAATTAGTAAAAATTTTCATGACACATGAGATAGGGTTAATAGTCTTAACACATAAAGAGATTTTTGTAAATTAATGAAAAAACAAATACAAATTCCATGAAGGCAGAAATCAAGAAATCATCTCCCAATATTCTTTTTTCTCAGTCTAGCTTACCTTCTAGCACATTGTAAACACTCAATAAAATTTGTTGAACAAACAAATGAATTATTGAAAATGATAGATATTCTACTAAAAAAAAGAATTTGAAGAAGCAATTATAAAAGAAGAAATATAATACTTTATGAATATATAAGAATCTCTAACCTCACAAGAAGTCAAAGAAAAAGAAATTAAAATGCAATAAAATAGCATTGTCTGCCTTTAAAATTAATTAAGGCTGATGCAGTTAACACTCAGTGTTTGAAGAGAATAATAAAATAGATGGTAAAAGTATAAATCGTTATAAGCTTTTTAGAGGTTTATTATATATATCAAAACTTTTAAGATATCTTTATCTTTTGATTAAAAATGTATTTTAACTATCAGAGCTCTTCAAGAAGATTTGGTAGCAAAATTATACATTATTTTATTATTATTTTATTGAAAGTTGGTCTTGATCTATATGCCCATAATGTCGGATTGTTTGAATTAATTGCAATTCATGCATAACATGAAACAACGAGCAGCCACTAAAATTGTGTTTCAGGGATTATTTAGTGACATGAGGAAATGATTAGGACAGATAAAGTGAAAATAGCAAGTTAAAAAGAGATTCTAATTCTTGAGTGTTGTTTTCATTGTGTTGCTTATATTTGAGTTAATTCAGTTCTGTGAACCTGAGATGCCAGGGCGTGGGAAAACGCCGTGTGCACTCCCACCCTGACTGCTTTTAAAAAAGTGGATGACATGTTTCACAGGAGAAGATGGCTGGGAACTTATCTAGATAGTACCAGTGGTTACCTCATGAGGCGGGACTAATGGCAATTTTTATCTTTTTAATATTCTGATGTAGTTTTAAGAAAAATCACCTTGTAATGAAGTTGCGTTAACCTTATAGTCAGAAAAAGAAGCAGACTTTAAACAAAAATTGAGGTCTTCTAGGTTCTTTGAATGCTGAGTGGAAGGTTGCAGAGTCTTCTAGGCAGAAGGAAGGAGCTTCAGAGCCAGAGGCCCGTCTCTCCAGAAGAGGCAAGAGACGGAGTAGAGCCAGCACGCCTGGAGTTGTTCTGCCAGGGGGAAAGCCCGGCTGGTGGGGAGCAGGTGTAGCAGGCTGGGAAAGACACCCTGCAGGGTGCTGTGCTCAGTTCTGCATTAATCCAGGCTCCCTACATCTCCTGCAAGCACCAGGGGAGCAGATGGCTGCTGGAGAAGGGAAGTTTGGGGGCCATGGGAATGCAAATTCATCTCCCAGCAGCGTAGACCAGGAAGAGAGGCCAGGCTGTGTGAAGTGAGCTGAGCAGTGACTTCATACAGCAGCCCACCTCCAGAAACGTATGTGCCCCTGGAACCTCAGGATGCACCCCTATTTGGAGATCGGGTTTTTGCAGAGGTAATGATGTAAGGATCTCAACGATGAAATCATTTGACTGTGTCTTTATAAGAGAAAGGAGAGGAAGACTTGGGCACAGAGGCATACAAGGAGGAAGACCACACACAGATGGAGTCGGGGGTTGGAGTGATGCTGTCTCAAGCCAAGGGACGCTGGCAGCCCCCAGAAGATGGAAGAGTCCAGGAGGGACTCTTCCCTAGAGCTTTCAGAGGGCACATGGCCCTTCCAACACTTTGATTTTGCACTTCTGGCCTCCAGAGCTGTGAGAGGATAACTTTCTGGTTTTTAAAGTCACCCAAATTGTGGTCATTTGTTTTGACAGACCCAGGAAATGAATACAGCTTGGTGAGCTGATAAGGCCAGAAAGAAAAGGGGCCACCCAGTGCCTTTTAGTGGCAAAGTCCCTCCTCACCATGGTCATCAAGCAGGAAGCTCTGTCCAGGGCTCTTGCTCTGTCTTCCTCTCTAGTGTTTGTGGTGCTTGGTTTATATTGTCCTCAAAAGTCATGAGTCTTAAGTTGGGTGATGCCTGCAGTGATTTCATAGGAAAGGAGGTGAATACATCTTTCTGAATGCTTACTTCTTGCATGAATTTGAAAGATATTCACTAGAGACATTTCAACTAGGCACCAGGCATAGACAGTGACCTCATGGTGTTTTAGCAAAAGCAGCACTAGTTTTCCTACAAATTTTGGTAAAGTATTTCTACAGGGCTGGTGGGCAGAGATAAAGGGGAAATTTCTGAGAGAAACCGGGCTGTGAAACGCGAGTCTGAGATGCACTGGCCTCTTCTCAAGCTCTCTGACAAGGCATGGCGCTTGGCATGAGAAAAGTTCTCCCTCTCCCCGTGTTAGAAGGTGACTGTCCATGCAGTTCTTAATAATTTGCAGAGAAGAGTGACTGTGCAGGAATTCTCACTCCTCTGGAGTTCCTCTTACCATTTCCCACAGGCAAATTCTCAAGACCTGATATATACATCAGATGATTAACAATTCAAGCAAAATGAGATTTCAGAAAATTCTGATGCTCACATTTAAGGTTCATCACCTTTAAAAAAAATCTTAGTGATGAACCCTGTTTATAGTATAACAGGAAACAATATGAACCTGTAGCTTTGCAGTGGTAGTCACTGATGCCAAATGGAATCTTGCTGCTGGTAGCTTATTTATGGCTGTGCTATCATCTTAAGTAGAACACAGAGAAGCAGCTATTACTGATTTAGTTATTAGACATAAGCACAAAGGGTTAGGAGCTTCTAGGGCATTATTCATTGACAATAATCTGTAGCCGGCTATGAACAATGCTGCATGCTGTGCAAATATAGCAAGAGTGCCTTCATAAATAATACCGGAAGCACTGGTGGTGCTAAGACAGAATGTATCGATGGAAAGTTAATGTGTTAGGCCCCTGGGTTTGCTTAATTATGTAGGCTGATTTACTCTAAGAAAATGAAGAGAATTACCATAGCTAAGTGCGGGTTTTGGAGTCCATAATCCTGTCCCTCTTCCCCTACCCCCAGGCTTAAGATAGATCCTTCTAATAATGATGCAATTTGCTTGGCTCCTACTGAATTCAATCTTCTTACAAGATACAGTGCTGTTGTTCTTATTTTGGTGATGGGAATAGAATGTGTTTTCTCTTCTTTTAATTATCTTCTATCGGCAACAGAAATGGATTTTTAGCTGGTCCAGAGATGTCAACGTCTGCTTATTTTCAGGCTGTTTGTATGCATGGGAGGTAGTAGTCTGAGCCCATTGTTCAATTTATACAAAATATTATAGCATCACTCACCCATTTGGGCTACAGCCCTGAGATGGGAAAAGGAGAGATAAGATTATTTATAAGGAATTCCTCTGCAGAATATAACTATGTAGCACATGTTTGAAAGATAAGAGAGAGGGTCTCCATGGTATTGTCTAAGACAAAGGTGATTTGTTCCCAGAATCATGTCAAATGTGGTAGGCAGAATAATGGCCCCCTAAAGATGTCCATATCCTAATCCCTGGAATCTATGAATATGTTATGTTACATCACAAATGACATTTTACAAATGTTATTAAGGATCTTGAGATGGAGAGATTATCCTGGATTATCTGGATGAGCCCAGTGTAACTACAAGTGTCCTTATAAGTAGAAGAGGGCAACAGGTGAATTAGTGTCAGAGTGCTGCAACATGAGAGAGACTCAACTGGCCATTGCTGCCTTTGCAAGATGGAATGAGGCCACAATCCCAGGAATGTGGACAGCCTGTAGAAGCTGAAAAAGGCAAACAACAGATTTTTTCCTAGAGCCTCCAGAAGGAATACAGCCCTCCTGCCACCTTGATTTTCCAGAAATATGAGAAAATAAATTTGAGTTGGTTTAAACCACCAAATTTGTGGTCATTGGTTACAGTGGCAATTGGAGCTAATACACACAATAATAAATAATCCATACCAACATCTTTGTCTTAGTCCATATAGTGCTACTATAAAGACATACCTGAGGCTGGGTAATTTTTAAAGAAAAGAAGATTTTTTTGGCTCATGGTTATGCAGGCTTTGCAAGAAGCATTGTGCCAGCATCTGCTTCTGGTGAGGGCTTCAGGCTGCTTCCACACATGATGGAAGGTGAAGGGGAGCTGGCATGTGGCATGTGCAGAGATCACGTGGTGAGAGAGGAAGCAAGAGAGAGAGAGAGAGAGAGAGAGAGAGAGAGGCAGGGTAGATGCCAGACTCTTTTTAACAGCCAGCTCTCCCTGGAACTAATATAGTGAAAACTCAGCCCTGAGGGAGGGCATTAATTTATTCATGAGGGATATGCCCTCATGACCCAAAAACTTCCTATTAAACCTCACCTCCAATATTGAAAATCACATTTCAACATGAGTTTTGGGAGACAAACATTCAAACTATAGTAACCTCTATTAAGTAGCAACCTCTATTAAGAGGTGATCAGGTTTACTCAGTTATGTTAGGCAACTATTTATCAGGGGACTACTACATCCCAAGCATTGTGCTTAAGGATTGGTGATGTATCAGCACATGATATATGAGCATTCATTTATTCTCAAAATAGTTATTTAGTGCCTACAATTTGCAAAGTCCTGTTCCAGGGAATACATGGTGAATACAAAAGATTAGATTCCTGCTCTCGCATAACTTATGCTCTTCTATAATAGATACAGATAATAAGCAAGTGAGTGAATAAAGCAGGATAATTACAAACTGTATCAAGTGCTATAGAGACAATTAAAACAGGGTAAGTGACAAAGGTTAACTGGAAAAGCTCCCTGAGGTCAGCTGGATAGGGAAAGCCTCTATGAAGAGGAGGAGGTAACGTTTGAGCTGAGAGCTTCTTGACAAGCTCAGTTGTGGAATGTCCCAGGCTTAAGGGACATGAAGGGCAAAAAAGCCTTAAGATGGGCATGAGCTCAGACAGCGTGAAGAACTGCTGAAGGCCAGTGTGAACAGAGAGGATTACGAACCATGAGAAAATCGTGAAGAGACTTGTAAAAGTCAGATCACTGAGGGTTTTCTAGGCCATATTAAAGAATTTGGATTTTATTCTAAGAGAAATGAGAAGCCAATGGAGGCATTTAGGCATTGAGTGATGCGATCCAGTGGATGCTACAGTTTATTGGGCGACCTTAGAATAATTCAAATGATTTTTCACTATTACTTAGACCTTGAACCTAAAGTAAATTTAGAGATGATTAGCATGATTCTCTCTTCTTAATGGAAACTGGTGCCCACTTTGGTTGATTCTCTTGCCTGGGACACAAATGTGTCCTGTGTCTCTAGTCTCTACTGTTTTTACTGTGCCACCCACCACTGGTGCTCAGCTGTACTAATCATTCTTTGGTATTTGTGCTTCTCTCCTTTCTTTGCACTTTTAAGTGAAATCATTTGGGAACCAAGATCTGCTGTGTACAGACTAAAGTAGTTCTCACAACTACTGGCACTGGGCAGAAATTGGAAGGGAAAAATCCATGAGAAATAGAATCTCTACTGTGTTCTTCTTCCTGACCTTATATTCGTGAATGGCTTATTGTAGGTAATTCACATTGTTTTATGAAATAAGTTATTTTTAGGAACAACCTGCATAACTTTTTAATTTTTTTTTCTTTTTATTTATTTGCCAAAGGGAGAAAAGGGTAGCACTGCCAATTGGAGTGTTGGCAGTTGCTAGGCACCAAGCGACATTCAGGAAGTGGCAATGAAACCCAAAAAGATTTAAAAATAAACAAGCATTTTAATCTTTAACCACAA
The DNA here is from genome assembly GCF_041146395.1 of Eulemur rufifrons. Lineage (NCBI taxonomy): Eukaryota > Metazoa > Chordata > Mammalia > Primates > Lemuridae > Eulemur > Eulemur rufifrons. The sequence goes on along the minus strand of NC_090997.1, from coordinate 92,433,864 downwards.
TTCCAGTGATTCAGATTAAGTTATCTGATTACTAGTATTCCCCAAAAAGACTTTTAATAAGAGAAATGAAATTATATTTTTGAACTATCAGTTCTCCATCAGTTATGTTTATTTAATATAGTTGGTTTTCCTCCTAATATGCTTGTCAGAGTCACTAAAATTGACTCTTATAGTTTTTATGTTTCGTGCTTGGAGGACTGAACAGTTGTTTGCAAGGCTAAGTCAAATTTATGCCATTTAAATTTCAGTAGATTTGGTCTGAATATTTCCTGAAAGAGACCTTTGTAATATGGTAGAAAGGGAGTAAATAATTGACTCATTCCATGATCTCTGGTGTTATTTTCCACCTTCAGAAAGAGCTTTGTTCTCAGAGGAACTAGTTGATTCAAACCCTAAGAGATGTTACCACCTGCATTCCCTTTGCTCCAAACCATTTCCTTCATGTTCATGGCTACTCTGAAAGAAAGGCTCTACCTCTCTCCTAAGCTCTGTGGAGCCTTAGTAATCTCTGTGGTAGATAATGGCAGCTTTATATCTTTAGTCATAAATGACAATAATGAATGAGGTAGGCCTAACTGTACCAGAAGGAGCAATAATCTGATAATGTGTTACTTTGCAGAATTAGCAACACAAGCCAGTGAGTGACACAAGGCAGCGTTGTGCAGTGGGTGAAAGCATAGCCTCAAAGCCAGGCTGCTTGGGTTTGAATCTTGCTCTAACATTTATTTATAGGCTATGTGACCCTAGGCAAGTCAATTATCTTCTTTGGTCTTGTTTCCTCATCTTTAAGAGGGGAAAATAACAGTAGCTACCTCATTGCAGTTAAGACGATTAAATGAGATGATTTCTGTAAAACCCTTAGAAACATGCCTGACATAGTAAATACTATATAAGTGATTTGATAAACAAAGTAACATACTGAAATGTACATGGCAATGATCTCTCACCAGATCCTAGTATTTTGTTTCATTTGTCTCTCCCATTTTCTTAAACTACACCTAGAATAAGGACCTATTTTATTGTTTCCAAAAGACAGTCCTTGTGAATAAATAAATTCATAAATCATTCCTATTTATGCCAAATCAGTTGTTGCTTTGCATGGTTCCCAAATGCATGAATTTAGGTTACCATGGTTTAGTTAGGAGATTCCTCCAAAAACATGGTTCAAATTGCAGTTATCACTGCAATATTAACTGAATAAATGCATAAGGCACAAATTTCCTATTAGCTCTTCACTCCTCCACACTCACTATGCAAATATCAGATGTGCATGATGAACACTGACCAATTATGTCACTTCTTTCAAAGATTGTCAGTGATTGGTCACTGCGTAGCTGATTTCAGGTCACATAAAGACAGCACAGTGTGTAGCTATGTTGCCTTCTTGTCTCCCATTGATAGACCCACATGCCGTCTTATACAAATGGATAATCAACAGAGGAAATTGGCCAAGATAGATGAATGTTCAACAAACAAACAAAAAGGAGTTAGCAAATTGAATGAACACAGATGGAGCTATAGAACAAACAGCTGACCATAGGAATGTGGACACTGGCCTCCATTCTAGAGATTCTAGATCTGCATCCAGGGGACCATAGTGAAGGTGAACTTACAGACATAGATGAAGAAAGAGGTTGTGACCAAAAACAATAAAGCTGTCCTAGATGAAGTGACATCTTCACATTAAAAGAACTCTCAGGCGTATTTCATGACATTGAAAGCACAAAGCATGACATGTTTGAAGCTGATCAAAACTTAGAAAGCTGTATAATTCTCCAAAGCAGGAACGATGCTTCCTCTGTATCTGAAGTTATACAGCGATGAGAAGAAGAAGGCAAGCCTTATTCAAATGACTTTTGATGAAAATACAAAGAAATAATTTTAATTCCCAATGGCTCTAATATTTTAATATCAAAATATTTTCAAATCAGTATATATCAATTGTATCAAATGATATATCAAAGTAATATCAAAATTTAATATCAATATATTTATGATATACTAAGTAAATATTTGTTTTACTTTTTTCATTTTCCTCTACATTTAATAACTATAGTAAGAGGGTGTTTTAAGTTTTGAGAAAAATTTTTAAGATCATGGAACAATCATAACTTTTCCTATGGATTACTAAACTCTTTTTGTAAGCTTTCGATTTGCATGGTCATTTTAACAGCCCTGCACATCCATATAATGTGAGGGCTACCTGTACTATTTTGGAGGCAATGCTAACCCAATAGAAGTGGTGGAAAAGATCATGTGAGATAAATGGCTGTGCCATTCAAAGAAAAGCCTTGAAAACAATAAAGCTATTGCTCAAACAAATAGTAAATCATCCTATTCTTGGGGCATTTTTGATATAACATTTAATTACCAGCAAATAGTGTTGGAAACTATATTCATTTGGATTCTCAGAACCAGGGATTCTCTAAATAAATCAAAATACTTACACTCAGCATTCTCATTTCCTGGTTCTATATTTTTCATGGGAAGAAACGGAAAGAGTGTTTTTCCTTTAGCAGTTAAAGAACGAATGTTATTGGACATAAACTATTAATATATGCTCAGTATAGAAATTGAATTGTGTAAGATCCCACCTAAAAGTACTGAATGCCAATGTTCATGGGAACTAACACAGGAAATATACTCATTCTATTCAATTTTAGAAAGAACACAAAATTTAGGGATCTGTAAGTAGGTATCAAGGTATCAACATTATTTTGATATTTATAGATTCTTAATGTTTTTAGATTGAAAGTGGGCCTAAATAGTTTGGTCATCTATTTCCCATCCATTCCTAACACTTAAGTATAATAACATATAATTGAAAGCATGTAGGAAGAAATTTCCTCACATTCGAATGATTCTTGACTGAGGATCATATAATATTAACTCTGCCTTGGTAAAACTGAGCTAAGATTTAGTTTTTATCCGTTGGAAGTTGTCTGTAAAGTCCTAGATAAAAGTTGTTTCATGAGAACTTTATTATGCAAAGATAAAACTATCCTTGATAAATAAAATTTCTCACTAGAAGCCTAAGACTTTGGAAAGCCAGAGCCCTGCCTTATACTTGAAAAGAAATCTTTTGTTGTATTCATTGTAGCCTTGCTGACGTAGGCAAAGGGAATAAATATTTATGTTTTGGTGACTGGACAAAGTAGAAAAAATTAGGAGGAAGGATCACTAACCCCAGAAATCTGCAATCAAAGAATGATTTCCTCTGTATTCCCTGGAATGGAGCCACTCCTTCTGTATCCTGCCCTAATAGAGAGAGAGAGAAAGATAGGACTAGAGTAATAAGAAGATTTTCATTATTATCACTCTTCAATCTGTAAATGGTCAAAACAAAATTTAGAAAAATTAGGACATTTCAGTAGAGTCTTAGCTTCATGACTCTGGTTATTGTCTCCTGTTGCCTGAGATTCTCTTTTCCTGATTTCTTTCCCTTGGGAAGATTCTCAAAATTAGCTACAGCCACACTTTGGCTTCATGTTACTTAAATTCCTAACAGTCAGTTAAAAAGAATTAGAACATTTAAAAACATATAAGAACACACAGGAAGCCCTTTTAATTACAATTATAAAATGTCCATTTCTACTCAAAGGAAGATAAATCTAGTGAAGTATATTTTTCATTAATAGGCAAAGTCAACAGATAGACATCATGTCCTGTTAGAGATGATGTGGAAAAATAGTCTCCCTCAATTATTTGTTTCTGGATGGGTAATTTGCTGTATATATCTGTATATAGGAGAGTAAACCAATATAAACATCAATTTCGCAATATCCATCAATAGTAAGAAGGGGGACCTTTGACCATTAATTAATTCCACTTCTTGGATCTATCAAACATATGAACATGTATGAAATGATGTATGTACAAGAAAATTCACTGCAGAATCATTTATAACAGAAAACACTTGAAAATATAATGTAACAGGATATTGAAAATAAAATTTCTACTATGGTGTTAATTAAGTGAATTTTAGGTACTAAAACAATCATAAGACAGATCTCCATGTGTGGGGATTACAAAGAAAATGGTATGGAAATGGTTTTACAACTCTTGGACCCATCAGCTCAGTGAAGGATTACAAGGAAGGGTTAGAGATGAGGACTATAAGTGCATTATTTCTAAGAGGTGGAATGAGAGATATAACAGCACTTCAGCTGGGTGTGGAAGAGAGGACCACTGGGAAATGTCTTCCTTGAAGGTGAGTATTTGAGAGAACTTGGTACCAGGTCATGCCCAAGAGAGCTCAAGTGCCCTGTGATCATCCATTAAAGTGTCTGCCTTGGCATCAGCGGCACTCCATTTGTAGAGCAAGCAAGGCGTGTATTTCCTATGCACAGAGAGGACCTACTGGATAGTGGGTATAGTAGGCAGAATAATGGCTTCCCAAAGATGTCCATATCTTAATCCCTGGAGCCTGTGAATACATTAAGATACATGGCAAAGGGAATTAAAGTTGTAGATGGAATTAAGATTGGTAACCAGCAGGCCTTGAGGTGGGGAGACTATCCTGGGCCCCACAAAATCACAAGAGTCCTTATAAGTGTTGGCAGAGGAGTCAGTGACAGAGTGATGCAGCATGAGAAAGACTCAACTGGCCACTGCTGGCTTTAAAGATGGATGGGGACCAAGAGCAGGGAAGGCAGAAGGCCTCAAGCAGCTGGAAAAGTCAAAGTCGTGGATTCTCCCAGAAAGCCTCTAGAGAGAACAGAGCCCCGCCAACACCTTGATGTTAACCCATTGAGAACCATTTCAGACTTCTGACCTCCAGAACTGTCAGATAATAAATTTGTGTTGTTTTAAGCCACTTAGTTTGTAAATTGTTATAACTGCAATAGGAAATTAATACAGTAGGTCTGCATAGGCCCTGGATCCTGTCCAATATGTCCCCACCTGGAAGTGTGGAGGGAACCTGGCAGCATGGAAGATGGACAAGAAGGGACTCAAGCTGTACCCAGAACTCACATCTACCTCAGTCAAGGGACATGCAAGAGACAGTTTTCCAGCAACTGGTTCTCTGGGGAACTCAGAGAAGCATTCATCAAAAGAAGGAGGCTGCTTTATCCTTCTGTAAGATGAGTACCTCCTGCCCCTGTCCCAGTAGAGAGGCCCACCACAACCTCTGCCTCGAACATAGGGAGGCAGCCATCAAAATCATGCCTTGGCATGAGGCCCTAACCTTTGAGCAAAGATCCAAGCACTGGAATAATACCTTGAACTGGGCATTATAATTTCTATATTGAGACTTAAGTAATCATAGGCTTACAAATCAAGTCATGTACTCTGCCCAGGTCTTCCATAGGGGCAGGAGATGACTATCCTCATGGCATAAGTATTAAATAGAAGACATATCCTGTAAGTTTTGTGCAACCTATCAATTATGGCACAATAAAATACTAGGATAATGGTTACATAAAGTGAGGTAGATTACATATAATAGTGTGAACCATCTCCAGGATACATTGATAGTGAAAAAAGCAAGATGCATAATAGTGTGTGTAGATTATGTGTATATATAATATATAACATATATAATATATTACATATAATATAATACATATAATATATATACACACATACATATATATATATAAAACAACTGCATTTGTATATGAGAAGCGTATCTCCAGAAAGGTACATAAGTGATGTGTGGGAGTGGTTGCCACTGCAGAGAAGAGGAACTGAGTGACTAGTGGTAAGGGGGGAATTTAAGATTCCCTGAATATTCTTTTATTAACTCTTGAATATTTACTATGTAAACATATCATCTATGTAAAATCTGCCAAAATAACAGAGGAAGACAAAAATATTCTAAAAACATAAAACTAAAACAGGACAAATCTTAGACTGGAAGTAAAAGAATAGTTCCAGAACTGATGATAAAGTTATTAGTTTAAGATAAAAGGAAGGAAACAGAACATAGAACAGGGCCTCTTGACTGTGGTTATAAGCGTTGCTGTATACCAATTGGAAAGTGAGGCAGAGGTGATATGGTGAGGTGGGAGGGAAGTGGGATGGGGTATGTAGTGGCCTAGTAGGAGAGACATTTCTCTTAGGCAGTGCGGGTCACTAAGACCCTCACACAAATGGGATTGATCATTATATATATATATATATATATATATATATATATATATAAAACCTGCTCACTAAATTTTGTAATCCCTGAATCAATACTCTGTTACCACTGTGGTCATCTGTGAACTTGTGCAGAGTGTTGACAAATTTGAGTCACCCAATGCACATGTTCCCATCTAATATTGAACAAGGGGACACTTTGCTTTCTGCCTTCTTGTTTCATTTCTCACACTGTAAATAAGTATTCTCTTCATGGTGTATTTAGTAGCACTTTTTTTTGCATTCTTGTGCTTTTTGCTGTTTAAAATGGCCCCCAAGCATAGTGTTCCTAAGTGCAAAAAATCTGTGATGTGTCTTCCAGAGAAAATACATGAGTTTAGGCTTGAGTTATAGTGTTATTGGCTATGAGTTCAGTGTTAATGAATCAATAATGTATATTAAATAAGGTGTCTTAACAGAAATGCACATAAAACATGGATATATATTGATCAGTTGATGAAAATATTGTCAGTAGAGGCTCACATGAAACTAACTCTGTATTTCCCCAAGGAGCAATGATTCAGTATTTGCTAATTCAATGTTTGAGGTGACTTTATAGAACACAATTACTGTAAATAATGAGATAATTCTATATGTGTGTGTATATACATATTTTTTTATGAGAATGTTAAGTTACCAAAAATCTGAAATATACTACAATCTTCTAATTGTGGAAATTCTCTGGTTAAAAATACACAGATAAAAGGCAGAATGGTCCTATTTGGCTGTACAGGAAATGCTTCTATTATGAGGAACAGGAGTTTCCTGTAGCAAAGAACTCATCCTAATTTAGCAGAGAGTTTAGATCCAGGAATGTGCTGAAATACAATAGGTCTCTGTCAAAGGGAGGGACGGTTTGGGGTATACCTGAGTGTCTACTTCTCAGATTATTGAAATCCTCAACCACAGGAATTTGTGCTAGAACCAGGGAAAGAGGAGAAAGTAACAGCTTGTTGTGAGTGAAAGGTTTTCCTGTGCAACGAGGTGACTGCCCTGTGTCAAGGACACATAGCAAGGAAGCAGTGGGCGACATCAGAGTGGTTGGTCCTTGGAGCCGGAGAGACCTGGTGACCCGGGTAGTGCGCCACAGCCCAGTGCAGGGGAGCAGAGGGTTTTAGGGTGGCAAGCTAGGACTGGGATTACTAAGGATGGGAGCATCAGAGAGAAAGGAGGATGCCATACCAGGGATGGCCGGAACAAAGGAGCACCATCGCCCACTGGAAGCTAAGGAACTCATTCATCCACACATTCCGACAGAAACACGTGGGTAAAGCCCATTAGGCCTTCCTTGATGAGTGTGGAGAGATTTGGAGTGCACGGAGGCCAGGGTATGACTTTCTGAAATTCCGCTGGAGGAGACTGTGTCAGAAAGATAGGGTTTTTTTTAAAACAATAATTTTGAACATTCTTCATTCAGCTCGTATTTAACATGATCTGGGAAAATATGGATTAAACTACATTAAAACCAACCTAGACTTTAGAAATCTCACTCCGGTTTGACTTCTGTTTTCTCTATCAAGAGGAATGATTTTCACATTAGAAAGGGGAGAGTTACTGTGGTTAAGAAAAAAATCAAATACCAACATAAGTGAGGAGATGATTACAGAATATTTCTCTCATAATGAAGAAGTTGCTAATACAATTGAGGAACCATTTTAAATTATCTTTAAAAATATGAAAAGTAGAGAAGTTTCTATAAAAAGTTTTTTAAGTTTTCTGAGAGGAAAAAGGTCAATTCTGGGATTTAAATGTAATTTCAATGATTAATGTACTTCCAAAAAGAATGATGATGATGGGTTTTTTTTTTTGGTATCAAAAGGAGCTAACATGAATTTATCAAAAATATGTCATATTTTGTGATACTCTTGAGTACAGTATATTTGTTAATGTCTCTACATTTCTTCACAAATGAAATGGAGAAATATGACTTGGTGGGAGTAATACGGCAGCTGCTCTCCAATGAAGTATGTGGCTCTGTCCTTTTCAACTTCGTTATCGATAACTTGAATGGAAACAAAGACAGCCAATTTATCCAATTTTTGAATGATACAAACAGGATTCTGAAAGATGAACATTTTCAACAGGGTGAAATGATGAATCAAAAATTGATAAGACACAATTCCACAGAAATGAATATAAATGACCATATTTATGTTTAAAATATCAAATGCAAAGTACAGGTTTTGGGAACTTTAACTTAATGAAAATTAATGTAAGGTTTTAGTTGCCCAGTGCAATAGGAGTGGGTATGGATGATGAATAGGCTTATAAAATCTTCTTTTGCATAAATGGAAGCCTGGTGCCAAGAACAAGGAAAGTAAAAGCTCATTATTCTCTGAACAGAGTAGACCATATAAAAATATCCCATTCAGTGTTATCAGGTTTTACCAGAGACGCAGACACAGTAGGTCGTGATTATTGAAGAATGACCAGAATCAAAGCAATTAAGAGATGATGAACCTAAATAATACAAAACTTAGGTTGTACACAATAGCTGGACTTAAATATTTGGGAGATTGTTATGAGGAAGAAGTATTAGATTTGTTGTCTAGATGTTCAATGACAAAAATTGCAACATGGTGGGGAGTAGACTGTTGAACCTGAGGTGGAGAAGGCTGGGGGTAGGTAGGAAGGGTCCAAGGCATAAAGGGGTTATGCCATGTTAAGGAGAGTGAACAATGAGAAAACCGGAAGGGCTGTCAGCAGCAGAGAAGCAGGAGGATCTATTGGGCTGCGCTGGGCAGGCAGCATCAGCCATCCAAAGAAGACGTTGTAAAGACTGTATTCCCAGTGGGTGGGGGTGTAGATAGAGTCACCTCCACGACTCTGTACATTTTAACTACAAACGTACAGCTCTGGAGAAAATCGAAACAGTGTTTAATTGCTTTTTCAGTTCCCCTTATAATTAACAGGAAAGCCAAGGTTTACATTTCTCTGAGAAAATTTCAAAATTCTAATCTAGAGATAGCTCACACAGAAATACAGTGGATGAGAAACAGGAACACTGTAATAAATTATAAACTGGAATTCAATTAGCAGAGAGAGGTAAGCATAAACAATTCAAAATTCACTTGCTTGAGACAGACTTTAATTTCTGAAGCTCTAGAAAATAAGCTTACTCATACGTGGAGGAAATTTCGAATTGAGATATTGTTACCATCATCACCATCATCAATAAAACATAAACCCCAAAACCTTCATAAGCATTACCAATATGGCATAATATTTTTTTTTCTTTCAAATAGATAACAATAAAAATTGAAGAGGTAGTGGATTCAGAATAGCCAAGGTCATGTCTTGGCAAAGGATGGGTCTGTTTATTACCTGCTGTGAGGAAAACCAAATAGTAAATTTAGGTAGGGTCTTCATTTCTCAAATGGGATTGCTTGTTGGCTTGAACTAACCCCATTTTCTTTATTAGTTTTATTAGTGCTATCAGTGGATGTCTACATGTGTGTGACTTTTCTAAGCTTTTCATTTTATAGCAAGAAGCTGCGGTTAGCCAATATTTTTATGTCCCTTATTTGTAAACATCAAAGAAACTACTGAGCTTACAAACTAGAAATAGAGTGGCAGAGAAGAACAAGGACTAGACCACCAGAAAGTCCAACTGAATGAAAGTCATGGTTAAACATGGGGACTCTGGCACCAGTCTGTATTCAGACGCTGATTCTGCTATTTACAAAGCTATATGACTTGGTGTTAATTATTCAATCTTTACCTGTAACTTTCTTTTTTTTTTTTTCAGCAGAGTATTTTTGAAAATTACCTTCTAGGGTCTTATTCTTTTTTATTTCAAAATATGAAGGGGATACAAAATGTTTTTGTTACATGGCTTCAGTCAGGGCTATAAATGTGCCCATCACCTAAATAGTGTTCATTGTACCTGTTAGGTGGGTTTTTGCCGCTTCTCTCCTCTTCAGTCACCCCTGATTGATTTCCAGTGAGTTTTACTTCCATCTGTGCACTTGTGTGCCCACTGGTTAGTTCCAATTTATTAGAGAATACATGTGATGCTTATTTTTCCATTCTTGAGATACTTCACTTAGGATAATGGTCTCTAATTCCTTCCAAATTGCTGCAAAGGGCATTAATTCATCCTTTTTATGACTGAGTAGTACTCCATGGTATACATATACCATATTTTGTTAATCCACCCATGAACCAATGGGCACTTGGGTTGATTCCAGATCTTTGCAATTGTAAATTGTGCTGTAATAAACATTCAAATGAAGGTATGTTTTTGATAAACTGACTTCTTTTCCTTTGGATAGATACCCAGTAGTGGGATTGCTGGATCTAATGGTACTTCTACTTTCAGTTTTTTGAGAAATCTCCATACTGTTTTCCATAGGGGTAATTTGTCACATTCTTTTTCTGCCAAATGAACTACCTCATAGAGTTTTTGAAAGGATAAATAAGTTGAAATAAGTAGTCTTATAACTGTGCCTGTTACATGCTAGGTAGTCAAATTATGTTAGCTGTTACTCTTAGTTCTGGCTCTGGCTCAACTAGTTATAATGCAGGCCAAGATTGTTAACTTCCTTGGGATTCAGTATCTTCATCTCTAAATGAAGGCATTGGACTAGATACTGGCAAATGATCCTTCCTTGTCTACTTAGCTAATAAAGTCATTATTCCTTTTAATAGCTTCATCTATCAGTTATATATGGACTGCCTATTATGTATAAGGAATTTTGCCTTGGAATAATGATTTGTATAGATATTTTATTGGCCTTCAAGAGTTTACAAAATATAAAGGAGATAAAACACAGAGATATAACCCTGATGCAGGCTCTGTGGGACAACTTTTGGGTACTCCACACTATGTATGAGGTTCAGAGAGGTCAAAAGAGAGGAAGAGGCAATACAGAGAGGAGAACATGAAGGAGGGAGAGAACAAAATTTATTTAGGAATGGAAAATACATCAGTTTAATGTGCTGGAGGGTTCCTTTAGTACAACTAGGATCAGGTTGGAAAGGGAAGATGGGCCATATTACAGAGCATAGCACATGCCTGCCTGAGAAGCATGGATCATTGCCTAAACAAAAGGAAGCTGTTGATGATTTCAGAGCATTATTGCCCTGGAATGAGGAGAGAGAAGGGCGTGCTGGATAGAGATGAGAAGAGCCCAGATAGGACATTACAACAATCCACCCTTGATCTGGGATTGCCATCCTTCTTATAAACTGCCATGGCATTTACCACCTCCTTGTGTTGCTACTAAATACTGATTCCTATGCATAACTGTTCTCCTCCTCTCTGCTGCGCCAGCTTGGTAGGTCTCCCTTGCAAAAACCTGAACTTTCCACAACTCTATTTCCTTTGATGATGCTGGAAAGCATTGGGAAGACTGGCTGCCGGTATCTGTGCTGCTGCAGCCATCCCTCCCTCAGGTGATGTCAATTAGGGAACACTCACCCCCATGGGACTTGTGCCTTGGCCAGCCACCTACATTTGTGCTTAGGTGCTAACATGAGTCCAGTCAGACTCTTTTTCCTTCCTAGAGTTTATGTTTTAAAATCTTCCCTCCTAATCTACCCTGGAGAACCTAACTGGGCAATGTACATGCCTCAGGATCTTTTCCCCTTTCTTTTAAAGCCTTTTTATGTATAGCCAAGTCCTAAGTATCCCTCTTTCTTTGTCCTCTCCAGTCCTCCTGACCCCTTTCAGATCTCCAGAGTGGAAGACATATGGTAACAAAAGGGACACCTTGCACCAAGGCAAAGAAAACAGGAGGAGGATGGCAGATTTGGTAATTCCCCTGATCCCTCCCCCCTCCCCACCAAAGGTTCCACTAGCCAAACCCAAGCAAGGGTTTGCTGGGGCATTGCTGCAGGAGGCATTTTTAGGTCCTTGGTGGAACTCTCAGATCTGTATTTCCTAAGGAGTTTAGAGTAAAAAACACAGGGTAAAGGGATCAAATGATATCCCTAAAAGAGCGTGAACTTGGAAATCAGACAGATCTGTCTAGGTTCCAATTCCAGGTCTACCACTTATTGATTGCAGATACTTCTCTAGTCTCCTGTTATCTCAGCTGTAAATAGGCATAACATCTGACAAGCTTGTTTTGAAAATTCGATGAAAAGATATAAGCAAAAACCTTCCACCAAATAGGAGTTTATTAAATGCTTCTCCGCCTACCACTATCTGCAGTGAGGACTTTTCCTCTCCTTTCTCAGGACAGTGGTGCCTTCTGGTTGGTTTGTTATCTATTCAAACTCCTGGCAGAAAAGAGTCTGTTATCTGTTATTTTGACAATTCCATTATACTGCCTCATTTTGAAATATATTATCTTTAAGAGTAAAGTATAATGTTCTGTCTCTTATTTAAAACACTTCAATCATTTTGTCCTTTGAATGCTCCAGAAATCAAAACATCACAGGAACCACCTACTATATACCCCCTTTTCTGCCTGGTGATTCTCTGCCCATTGTTTAGGAGCTGCTTCCTCAGATGTGTCTCTTCTCTGATCTCCCTCCACAGCCCTAGAGAAGTCAGTCAGCATTTTTCTGAACCTTTTCTGAATCATGCACATATCTCTATCAGAACACATGCTTCATGATGGTATAATGGGGTGACATGTCTGCTTACTTTCCCAGAATGAGAACTCCCCGTGAGATGTCCATTCACTTTGGCTCTTCCTCTGGGGCTCATTATGTCCTCTTCTCCCCCAGACTAAGTGTCTGATGTCCTCATAGCACCCCCTTGGCTTCCAAGGGTGTCTTTATACCAGCCCACATACAGCCCTCACTTTCTGGAAGGTTCTGCATGCTTTTAATCATTCTGCATTCATTCCCTTCAAACTGTTTTTATCCAGTGGCTCAATCCTAATAGCCAAGCTATGTAACTAGTAACTAGTTAATCCAATAAAATAATTCATGCTAAACTGTTATCCAGGCAATGGTTCAAAATGTATGTGATATATAATACTGATATATACTAATATTTGCCTTAAAATGTAACTAGTGGAATCTCTATCAGACATTGTTCCTAGCTAATGAGTATCTTCTGGGAGAGGAAAATACCCCTCCCCTCTTAAATATCACCATATATTATAGGGCTAGCTCTGGAGCCAAATTGCCTCGGATTAAATCTGTGTCACTTTCTAGTTATATCCCCGTGGGCAAGTCATTTAACTTCTCTGTGCTTCATATATAAAGTGAGTTTCCTCGTAATAAAATGGGGATAAAAACAGAAGTTACTTCCTAGTATTGTCCTGATGATTAATTGATTTAATATATGTAATGTGATAAGCAAGAAAACAGCATGTGATTAACCCTATGTAATTATAAAGCCTACTCTACTTCTTGCACAACAGCCGTCTGACCATGGAGTCATAATGTGGTATCCTCAGAGACTTTGCTTAACAAAATGTGAGCCAACATTTTCCTAAACTCACCATTCCATGACCGTGAATTAAGTGAGACAAAGAACTTAAAAGGGAACATACTTATTAATACATGAATCTCATCATATGCATATACATGTACACACACACACTCATATAGTGTGTGTGTGTATGTGTATTGTGTTTGAAGAACCCCCTGAATTAGGAGTTAGATGTTTTCATGTGTCTGTCTCGATTTCACCACTTTACCAGCAGTCCAGGCATTAGCACTTCAGTTGATTTCTAGAAAAATTGAGCATTACCTGCCTACCTAATTCACAGGATGTTATCAAGATCAAATGGGTTAAAAAACAATCCCTTCATAAATTGCAAGGTGCAATGCAAATAGGAGGAGTTTTACCATTAGACTGTAAACTTTTTCAGGGAAGGGGTAGCTCTTATATCAGTGTCTGTCAGATAGTAAGTGCTTACTCTTAAGGAGAGTATGTTTGCACCAGGCTAGGACAATATTTAAAATTTTATCCCAAGGAATGAAGCTGCAAGACTTGATACGTTCAGTATAACAGAAACTTTAGGAATTTTGTACATTCTTTTATTTCCATGATGGTTGAGAATTGTGTTGTAAGGGGAGCTTTTGCTTACAATATTTCCTTAGCAATTTCCTGGAATCAGATGAGGGCTTGGCCTTTGTTCCCTCAGGGTGGGCTCTGGGTCCCATTCACTTCAAACCATTGTAGTGCTCAGCACGTGCTTGTTGAACAAATGAATGAACGAGTGAGTGAATATTACCTATATTCAGCCAAAACAACAAATTCTTAAAGTATTCATAATAATCTTGCATCCCTACCTATTCATATCTTAAGGGGATTTCTGGTTTGTCTTGATTTTTATTTAAAGGAGACTAGCATGGAAACAGTAAGTCTTTTTTTAGACTTGTCATGAAAATTATTTTACATCAATTGTCCTGTTAACAAATTCACAATGTTAATTGCTGCTTTCACCACTGTGATTTGTTTACTGCTGAAAAATCACAACATCTCAAATTCTTCTCTGCCTTAGTCCCCTGACAGTGTTCACTAGAGAAACACAGAGGATTGGATGTTACCTCCGAGATAATGTGCACAGGGACCTTGGCTAATTGAGGGGAGAAAAAACTGTAGTAGTGAAATTTCATTTTGAAAGCAAAAGGATAAAATTATAGATGTCATCAAATATATCTGATTTAATCAACACTGATCATTTTCAAATTCAGTAGATAAATCCATCTTCCTAAAGTCAACTGAAAATCTGATATATATACAACGTATATAGGTCAATTGCTTCCTATTATAAATTTACTTGAACTTGGCTTCACACTTAAAAATTGTAGGAAAGAGCTTCTGTCTCTCACCTAAAATAATTTTCATGCACAGACATTTAGGACTAAATTTAAGTGTCATTTTAGACCAAGAACATGGCATAAACTGAAGTCATATTAACTTCTTACACAGGTAAAACATTACTGGTAAAATTTCACCCCATATGAGGTTTATTCTGGGCTTAGAAATGGCGGTTTGCACTAGCCTGTGTATTTTTAATCTTGACACTCAGAGAATGTGGTTAGGTTTGGGGCTGCTGTCTTTTGAATCTACCCTGAGGCTTCCTCTGGGCACTTTCTACTCCCAAAGAATCATGCCAGACCACTGCAGGATTTCCCTGTCTTCTTTGTTATTAACCTTTCTTCCTTCTAGTCCAAATAGCTTTTATCAGATCAACATTCCAAAATTTTTGCTTGATTGTGCCACTCCCATGCTCAAAAACTTTCACTGACTTTTAAACTGCTTCTGGAATAAAATCCAAACTCCCTTATTTGGAACTGAAGGGGTCCTATGGTTATGACATTATCTCTGTTTCAAGTCTAAGCCTAGCCGTAGAAGTCTCTGAAATGAATGTGATGATGTGGTCCAATTGCACTCACTTTTCCATGCACATATGTTTCCTTCCTTCATATCATTCCATGTAATTCCTCCAAATGAGAATAACACTATACTTTGCTATTGAAATCCTTTAAATAGAAGTTGTCCTCCCAGATTCCCTATAGCTCCATTCTCAATGATAATAATTTAGAAAAGATCCCTTCCTTTTAAGAACTGCTATAAATCTTTGTGGAATGATTTTAACTATCTTGTAATTATTGAACAGTGTTCCTTATGTCTTTATTTTCTTAGGAAAAAAAATGTCTGTGGTGGTATTAATTTATCTATAAATATTTGATACAGTTTTGTCAAGCCATACAGACCATGATTTTTGTGGAAAGATTTTAAATTAAGGATTAAATTTCTTTAATAGACACGGGCTATTTGGATTTTCTATCTTCTTTTATCAGCTTTTGAAATTTGTGTTTTTCAAGGAATTTGTCCATTTTATCTTCAGTGTTAAATTTATTGGTATAAATCTGTTTTCTCAGTGTGTTTATTTGGAGTCTATTTTCTGCTTTTAAATTCACTGATCTCTTTCTGTAGCACCTAATCTGCTTTTAAGCTTATCCAGTAAATTTTAATTTCAGGTACTGTATTTTTTAGCTCTAGAAACTCAATTTTGTTATTTTTTATAGGTTTAATTTCTCTTCTTATTTTGTTCATTATTTTCTTTATATTCTTGAACATATTTATAATAGCTATTGACAACCTTGTCTACTGATTCATGCTCTCAGTAATATCTGGGTCTATTTCTATTGATTGATTTTTCTTGTGGTTATAGGTCATGATTTCCTGCTTCCTTGCATGTCTAGCAAATTTTTATTGGATGCTGGACATTTTTAATGTTTCATTGTTAACTGCTTGGGTTTTATTGTTTTCCTATAAAGAGCATTGAAT
Source organism: Eulemur rufifrons (assembly GCF_041146395.1). NCBI lineage: Eukaryota > Metazoa > Chordata > Mammalia > Primates > Lemuridae > Eulemur > Eulemur rufifrons. The sequence continues at coordinate 92,417,531 of NC_090997.1, read as the reverse complement.
TTGTTTTGGTCAAAAAGCAACTTACTTGTGAATCAGCTTGATCTTTTCAATGTTTGTTTTTAAGTTTAGTCAGGGCTGATCTGGGGTACCTTCTACTGTTTAGCTAGGTTAGGTTTCTCCTAAGGCATGGCATTTCTCTAATCTCTGCTGAATATTCAGAGTGTGCTTTGAGGTCTCTTCACTTTGGTTGATTCGAACTTGAATGTAGTCCAGCTCTGTGCAAACTCTAATAGTTGTTGAATTTATAGTTCCTTGGCAGTTATCTCAATCTTGTGAAGTGTCCCTATGCATGGACAGCTTTACTCCTCCAAAAACCCAAGAATAGCTTTGTGTAGGTTCCTGGAGCTCTTACTCTGTTTACTCTTTCTCTCCATTTTCTGTCCTGCTACTCCAAACACCTCCACCTCTCAAAGCTCTGATTAGTGAAATTTCTACGTTTTGCCTGGGTTCCTCCTCCTGACTCAGCCTCTGCTGGAAAGCCTTGGTGATCACAGGGCTCACCATTTTTGTTTCCCTTTTCTGAGAGATCACTGTCTTATGCTGCCTATCAATGTCTGAAAGCATTATTTCAGAAGGCTTAGTGTGGTATCAGTTGCTCTCTGATATCCAAAAGTGGGGGCTTATATTCCCAAAATACAATTATTGTAGTCAGAACTTTTTTAAATTGAAGGAATTTTCTTCTAGAAAATATAATTTCTAAATCAATTTTCTATGTAGCATATGCAAATACTTTTTAATTCTAAAACAAACTCATTCTCTTGAATAAGCTATTACTATGTAATTTTTAGAATTGATGACATGATCCATTGATAAGATTGGTGCATATTAAATTTTACTCGTCGTAGCCTGTGCAATTTCCCATACTAATTTGCTCTGGCAAAGTTTACCCATGACATAATTATGGCCAAAGACAATGTTATCATTCAGTCCTCATTTTATTTAATTTTGGAATTATTTTTTTCCCTATCCCTTCTGATTCATGACTCTCTCCTGGTAGTCCTCTTTCCTATTTAAAAATTCTCCTTTGCTAATTTCTCTTCTTCTAATGATGAGTGTTTGTGTTCTTTGGGAGTCTGCTATTGAAACTTTTTCCTCCTAACAACTTGTCTTTGGGCAAGCTCACTACCCTCTGTGTGTCAACAGTCAGCTATGCTGATGACTCCAAAATCTGACAAACAAATCTTTTTATCCAGCTCTGGCCTGTCTTTCCTAAACTCGAGACTTATGTGTCTCACCCATCTACCACTGAGATGTGTCTCAGATATTTCACATGTCCAAAACAGACCTCATCATCTTCCACAAACCTACCTTTCCTTTTGCATTCCTTATCTTAGAAATTCACCAAGCTGTTGATGCCAAAAGCCAAGAGTTGTGTCTTTATTTCAACCTTGTTGTTTAATCATCACTAACTCCTGTGAATTACATCTCCTTAAACCTCCACTTTCGTGTCCTGATTCAGGCCTTTCTCATCTCTCATCTTGGCATGGCCTTGGTCACAATAGTCTTAATAGTCTTCAATTTCATATTGGTCTACATTTGCACACCCTCTCATGCCTCCTTTCACATTGCTGCCATTGTAAAAATCCGAGACAATTTGATAAAATGTGATACTCACCTGTTCAAAATGATCAGTTTTACTCTTTACCTGTGGATAAAAGACAAAATCCATAGCAAAGAAACCCATCTACGTTCTGCCGGCCATCTATAGGTTGACTGTCATTCTATTCCTATGCTGCAGAGAAACCAAGATAATCACCATAAATGGTAGATTGCTGAAATTTCTTTAGCATTCCTTTAATTATTTTCTTCTTACCCTACTCTCACTCCCAACACATGTTCACAGTATAAGCACACAGTGGTTATGTCAGGTGAATAAATGCTGTAGTAGAATTAGTGTGAACATTCAGAATAGGCAGTGAAAACAAGCTTTTATGTCTCATTATATCTGAATATCAACATTCTAACATTCTTAAATTCTGTTAAAATTTTAAGAATCATTCCACTTCCTTAGTCCCAATTTTACCTAATAAAAACATTTTGACAATTCAAACAAACTTATATAGAATATTTTTACTTACCATAAACACGATTCTGTTGTATTCAGTTGGTTTTAGACAAGAGAAGCCAATAGAATGAAAATCCTTCAACATATATTGCTCCTTTTGTTCTTTATTATATGCACATGTATACATATGTGTTTTATCATTTCTAGTGAACATTTTTCATTGCTAGTTTACTTACAGTTCTTAGGATCATTTTTGGAGCTCTTGCTTCCCATTATTTTGGAATTGAAGAAAATGCAGAATCTGGACCAATGATGTGAATACTTGGTTACAGTAACCAAACTGGTTTTATATAACTATCTTCTAAACAATTTGGCAGAGAATTTGATCAGAGGTCATAGAAGAATGTGTTAAACATAATATCTTTCTCTTCCCCTTCTTTCTTTTCTCTTCATTTATTTATAGGCATATTTTCATGTTCTCAGAAATGCTTTTAGAATAAATATCTGGCACTCGTCAACATGAAGTTGAAGATCTTCATTTCAGAAGCTGTAATATATTCTGGAAGGAAAAGCTGGTTTAAATAGTCAAATAATTTTTAAATTAAAAGATTCCTTCCTACCGATATACAGATTAAACATAAAGAAAAATCTAAAAGGGAAAATATACAGAGATGCATAGGGGACAGACAATATCAAGGAATATTAGTGCTCATAATTGAAAGCATGTAAAGGGAAACTAACCACAAATACACAGCCCAACTGCTTAGTCAGTTCTTGCTAGGAACATATTGGCTATTCTAAGATCAAATGTGAAAAGAAATGTACTCTCACAGGTCGGTTTGAGCCATGTGGAGAATCACTGATGTGCTCTCAGCACACTGGTAAATGATAATTAAAGCTGGTTCTATAAATAAAAAGGGAGATGGAGAATAAGGGTGAGAGAGAAAGAGAAACAGGGAAATACTCACATCCCTTTAGTTATATAAGAAGGATGCTGGAGCATTTGCTTCTAGTCTGCAGTTGTGTGAAGGACAGAAAAAGAAATTAAGAGATTCCGGCATGGAGATCATTCTACCACATTAGCTTAACTGTACATTTAATATGAAATGATGATTGTTGCTAAGGTCTGACACTCATTAATATGGGCTGCAGGAAGGAACTGCTAAAATTGCGAGAGGGGGCCGGGCGCGGTGGCTCACGCCTGTAATCCGAGCACTCTGGGAGGCCGAGGCGGGTGGATCGCTCAAGGTCAGGAGTTCGAGACCAGCCTGAGTGAGACCCCGTCTCTACTAAAAATAGAAAGACATTATATGGACAACTAAAAATCTATATAGAAAAAATTAGCCGGGCATGGTGGCGCATGCCTGTAGTCCCAGCTACTCGGGAGGCTGAGGCAGTAGGATCGCTTAAGCCGAGGAGTCTGAGGTTGCTGTGAGCTAAGCTGACGCCACGGCACTCACTCTAGCCTGGGCAACAAAGTGAGACTCTGTCTCAACAAAAAAAAAAAATAAATAAAAAAAATAAAATAAAATAAAATTGCGAGAGGGATTTTAGGGTGAATCCAGTGAACTAGCAATGAAGGCAGGGATAGAGAACAGAGTATCCTTTTAAACTGTTGATTTTTTCAAAAGCACACACACAATAACAGCATGGCCCTTTCTGAAATGAACAAAAGGACAACTTCTTAGGATAGACTCGCTTACCCCTTGATGAACCCTGAAATTCTAGATTAAAAATGAATAAAATTCATGATGCTAAATCAGATTCTTTTCGGCAGTGTTTTGTTTTTCAGACAGGCCTTCATGTTACCAATGACCAGATCTGTGCAGGTGGAATAATATTTTCAAAACACTCACTTTAAGAAAAAGAAAATACAAAACACAAAAATACAAAAGTGAGGCTATAACCTTGACAAGAATCACCTTGACAAGAACATGTCTGCAGTCACGCATGGCCCTCCCTGCTCTTTCTTTCCAAGCAGACCCGCTGTGCAGATGTCTCAGTGGGTTGTATCCTCCAACATGAAGGATAACTGTCATGCTACCTTGTTAATCATACACCCAATAATTGCTCATGATAATTGTGGAAGTTGATAATCCTTTGCGTTTGGAGGGGCATGAGAAAAGAAGAAAAACAAAGAACAGACTACAAAGCTAGCAGAATAAGTCCTCAAGCCATATAAACATTTGTAACTATGGTTAGTGGGGAGAACAAAGACTTTTATAACTTTGTAACAGAAAGAATTCTTATTAATTGAATCTATGTATGAAGCAACTCAACTAAATGGTTTGTGTATATTATTTTTTTAAAAATATAGGTAGTTGTTGTTATATATGCCTTACAGATGAAGTAACAGGTTCAGAGAAGTGATGTGGTGAAGGGGTCTGGGTCAGTAAATCGTGTGAGTGGGATTCAAGTTCAACTGAGTCCAAATGTGCTCTTGACTTTATATTGCATCACCTCTCCTCTGAATCTTGTAGATCGTTTACAATAAACAATTATATTACATAGATCTAAATATGATTGTAAAATCAAAGATAAACTTTTGAGGTCTAAAAATTGTAAAACTCATATTTTATATTAATATAGCATTATATAGTTTCTGAAACATTTTCACAAATGAATACTTTAAATTAAAATATCATTTCACAGTTTCTGAAACATTTTTACAAACCTTAGATAATTTGATCTTTATAATATTCCAGTGAAATGATGGGCAAGGAGATTTTTTTTCTCTCCTCTAGAGATGAAGTCACTGGAACTCAGAGGGAGCAGGTGATTTATCTGTGGTTCCAAAACTTGCAAACTGAGATTTGGTGCAGGCCTTAGGAGTCTCTGTCCCACGTGCCTTCCCACTGTTCTGGTGTTGTGGGTAGTATAGTGGTGCAGTAGTGGCCACTGGTATAGAGTCACTTATAGATTTGAGTTTTACTCTGAATTTCCTTAGATAATACCACTAAGGTATTTAGGGTGTACAGGGCCCATTTCAATATGTTTAGTTCATGATGTTTTCATTGAGGCTTACTCAATCCAATTCTCTTTCTTCTTTCTTCTTCTTCTTCTTTTTTTTTTTTTTTTGAGACACCCTCATTCTGTTGCTCTGGGTAGAGTGCAGTGTCATCATCATAGCTCACTGCAACCTCAAACTCCTGGGCTCAAGCGATCCTCCTGCCTCAGCCTCCCAAGCACTCGGGACTACATGCATGTGCCACAAATGCCAGGATAATTTTTCTATGTTTTGTAGAGATGGGGTCTTGCTCTTGTTCAGCTGGTCTCAAACTCCTGAGCTCAAGCGATACTGCCACCTCAGTCTCCAGAGTGCTGGGCTTACAGGCCACCATGCCCGCCTTAATCCAATTTTTTCAAAGCCCAAGTTTCATCCTACATAACAAGATAAGTTGTAATGACCAAAATTATTACCAATAATCATAACTAATTGCTGACATCTAGAAAGTGTCATCTGAAAGGCATGAATGCTTTATCTCCAACAAACATAGAGTCATTCAAGGGTGAACTAACAATTACTCGTATTTCTGAATGCCTTCAGTGTAGTTCAGCGCATCCTTATTCTGAAGGACGTTTCTCCAACATGAGCAGACGGCTAGCTCCACAAGAGGATAGATTCGACTTCAGCTGGTAAAATCCAACTGCTTGGCATATTGTAGGCACTTAGTAAATAGATGTTGACAACATCAATGAATAGATGATAAAGCAACCTGACCCATTGAAATCACTTCCTATAATATCCTCAGGGGTTTTGCTATTTTCTAATGAAGTAATTTATTAGATTTTTAATCTGATTGGAAGTCAGTGCATTAATGAAGCTGTGCGTATTTCTGAGTGCAGAGTAAGTCAGTGACATAAATGGAAGATGTAAATCATTTGTGTTATTGTGAGAATATTGGTTGTATGTAAAATCATGGGAGGTACAAGCTGAAAATGAACTATCAAAACATATGACAACTTAAATAATTTGGGAAAAGATTACCCAGAAATGCCTTTATTTGAAATAAGGTAATGAAGGAGCATAGAAATATTCATTTGCGTGAAAATGTACAAAGTAATTTTTTTGACCCAGCAGTCCTGATGAATAAGACACACTCTACTGATAACAGTGACTAACAAATGTGAAGTGGGCTGGGGAGAGGCTGAGAATGGGAGATATGCTAGAACAGGTGATGTTTTCTGATGTTTTCTGATGTTTTCTCTCCCCTGATTGCTCTCCATGAGTAAGACTAGTCTATATTTCATGATACTCAAAATTACAGATGCACTAATTGAAAATATTGCCTCATTAAATTCTGGCTTGTGATAACTTGTTATAATTTTATAACAAGTAGAGATGTTAAGTGACATACACTTGAAATACTTGGGGATGATATGGGTATGAATTCCACTTGCATCTTTATTAGCTGGAAGTCATGCAGAGAACATGCAGGATGAAAACCTATCTGAAACCGAATCCCAGCCTTGAGGAAGTAACTGATCCTGCCTTGATTCTCAGTGTCTAGTAAAATGGGGACAGTTCCACATCTCATATGACTCTTGAGAACATTCAGTGAGAAAATGGACAAAGAGTTTCTGGCATGATATCTGGCATATAGTACTTCACCAATAAAATGCTCAATGAAGCCCTTGCTCTTACTGTCATTGTAGTCAGCCACCCACAGTTAAACCGTAGTAACCTTCACTGAGCAGGTAGTTTTAGTTGTCATATTTCTGCCGCTTGTTTTCTTTTTAATACCTGGCTGGGGGCCGGGGGATCCTGAACAGCTCTGGGCCACAGCTCCCACATGGTGCTCTACTGGGAACCAGAGCTTATTCAGGGAATAATACAGGTGCTGAAGTTGCACACAGAGGGTCACAGGTGGCCCTGTGGAGGGCAAAGTCAGAGAGGTCCACACTCCCAGACTAACACTACATCTGCCCTGTGCTGTCCTATTGCCATCTCTTGTATATTGTCCTAATCTTCACCATTAATGTTCTTTCTCTTCTCATATATTCTGTCTGATGACAAACATGCTCTGGATCCAAGACATTTTTTTTTTATATTAGGCATTTTTAGTGTATGAGAATCATGCTATTCTGACCATTCCAGTGTTAATCATTTGTTGCTACTCAGTCACATGAGAAAAGGGTAAACACCATGAAGGAATGAATTAGCCCTCCCCCCACCACCCCTTTGTATGGGGGAGAACAGACAACTTAATTCCTTTGCTAACCCAGTCATTTACTATAAGGAAATATAGGTCAGGGTCAGCTTTTCAGAATTTTGTTCAAAATCCTTGCTCTAGTCAACTATTACTTTTTAAATGGAACTTGTTTCTTGATTTTCCTTGGAACCCAAGGGAATTTGGGGTTACTCCTCAATATTCAAATAACAGGCCATTGGAAAATTGTTCCTATTGGACTTTTCTTTAATCTCAGAATTCAGCTTTTGTGCTTGATCATCCAATTTGCTTTTCTTCCTTTCTCTTCCTCCAAAGAAGTGGCATGGTCTGATGGATGTCCAACTTAAAGCACAAGGGCAGAGAAATATTGATTCTAGTTCATTCCTTGGCTATTGGGAAGTGGAGGAGTTGGACTTGCCCTGTGACTCATTTCCTCATCTGTGTAATGTGGGTCATCATTCTAACGTGACTTCCTCTGCTTAAACTTCCTGGCTGGACACTTTCACTAGAGCCTAAGTGCAAGGGCCGTTCTCACTGGGACTACATAGCTCTGGAGACTTCTTGTATATAGTGCTTGGCATACTCCAGGTGTATGGTGATGGGCCTTTAGACACCGCCTGTAATACTGCTCAGTGACAGCCCTAAGGACATGAGGGGATTGTGGTGGCTGCTTCTTCCTGGCTCCATCATTCAGTGAGAGCGTCACAGCCAATCTAATGACCATGCTTATAGCAGTAAAGATAAACAAGGAATTTAGTTGTTTGGGCTCAAATAAAATTGGGCTTTCCAGAATACTGAAAATGAAATAAAATCTCATTTCTAGTATTTTTTATTATAAAGTAGTAATAACCGTCTCAAGATTGTTCTAGGTCCTGAACTGATTAAGAAAGCAACTATTTATAAGCAGTTTATAAAATCCTAAACCTATTATAGCCAACCTTTAATTCTCTGTGTCTTAAAATGACCTCTTTCTCAGGACTGTGATTTCAATCTCACTCTCCTGTGATGAAAAAAAAAAAAAAAACAACCTCATTTTCATTCTGCTTCGTAAGGGATTTCTCTCCCCTGTTCTACGCTTATCAGCATATCGCTTTTAAAACCAGCTTAGCAGACCGACCATGACCTTTCCAATTGAAAGGAAACATCTTCCTTTTTATCAACTGGAGCTTGTGGCTTCTGGCATGAAATTACCCAAAGTGATTTATTAATTTTAGCATCTTAACATAGGCTCACTCAGACCCACCTAACTGATGGGTTCCCAGATAATAAAGAAAAAGACCATTTCAGAATAGAAATAACAACTCCAAATCTGAGCTGAATTTGCTTGGCAAATTTTCATTGGATGGTACCAGATGACTCACTTTACAGCAAACTCCAAGTCTGTGGCCAGAGGATTTGTGAGTCTGAGTCAGACAGCAGAGAACCTTAATAAAACAGGAGCCAGCAGCCCCGGCATTCCACTTGGCGGGGCAGAGAAAACACAGGCGCTAAAACACTGGCTTCTGAATTGTCTTTCTGGGAATATCTGGATGTTGCAGAAGGCTTGTTTTCCTGCAGAATCTCCCGTGCTTTCCTGCGAGAAGGCTGTGGGGCAGGACTGGCTGTGCTCTTGTCCCTTAATCACTTGTGAGGCAACACAGGGTAATATTATTGTGTCATCTAGCCAGCTGACGAGAAGAGATTAAAAATTATTTCAACAGCAATACATTAAAACTCCAAACGAGTCCCAGAAACTGTGGCGACCTCCAATGAACCCTTGCTATATGACTCAGAAGCAAGAGGAAGCCAAGTTGTAGCTAAGATGAATTTTGAGAAAAGGCAAACGCTGCCTTTTCTGCCTCACCGCGTTCAGTCTATGCTGCTGACCTAGAGCTGTCTGACGCAAAGTGAGAAACTAGCAGAGAATCATAAAGGGTGTTACTCAAAGAGTTCAAAGGAAATTTATTTTAAATGAGAAGAGTTACTATTCATAGTGATTTAAAATCCTGATGGTCACCACGGGTCTCCTCTGAATGGGTCTCCTCTGAATACCAAATCTCTTCGTTGAGCACTTACTGTGTGCCTTCTCCACAGAAATGGAAACCCAAGTCAAAAGGGTAGCCTGGAAGTCTCTTTCTTCCATTGTTCCCTCCACGTGGCAGATTGTATTTTTGTAGTTTGAGTTCCAGTCTGCCAATTTGCATTAGTATGTCATCCTCCTGGTTACCAAGAAAATGTGCCTGGAAAAAAAAAAAAAAAAAAAAGAAAGAAAGAAAAAACAGGAGCGTGTTCACGGTCATTAGATTTGCAACATGAGCATGAATCAGCAGTTTGGAGATTGCAAGGCTGGGGTGGAAGCAGAGGAGGAGCCAGCAGAGGGGGCAGGAAAACTCCAGGCTGCCTGACCACCCCTTACTTCATCCTTGCTGCATAGCCTCCAGCCCTGGCGAGGGAAGGGGCTGAGAGACCCTTGACGTGAGGAAAGAAAGTCCTTAGTCCTGCATATCTGCTTTTCCCTGACTCCTGTAGCAGAGGCAAAGAATGCATTTGACAGTAGCTATGTAGGAATCTTTGAAAGAAACAGAAATTATTGCAATAAAAAGGTGAAGATTAATTTATTCTGATTTGCTTTGGACATTTTATGTCATGGGTGTTTGAATGCAATACTAGCAGTATGGCTGATTTATGCCATGCATGATAAATATACAAGAGATGCAAGATAATTTTGAACTCCCGTAATGTTAGCGGTAATCTAGATAATTGACAGTCTGTCTCGTTCACTCCTTTACCTCCCGTGAATAAAACAATGCCCACCCTGCAATAAATACTACTCAGGAAGTGATTAATGAATGAAGTTTGTCTTTTTGTCTTCCCTTCATCCTTGTGTTACAACATCTATCTATGTGTTCATTCCATAAAACGTGTAGGTGACATCATGGCTACCATTTTAAAGCATGGTAACATTTTGTAAGCAGTTTCCCATTATCTTACTGAGCTGTCACAAAACACCCTCTAAATCTCCCTTTATCAGATGGGAAAACTAAGGCACAGATAGGTCAAGTGACTTAACCAAGTGAGGGGAGTCACTTGGTGGTAGAGCCAGTCATTAAGCCCAGATCTCCTGATTTCTTAGGGCTGTCCCATTTTCTGACTCTCTCATAATTAACAAGGCTATCGGTTGAAAATCTACCTCCTGTCATCACTTTGGGTGAAGGCTCTGGGCTACAGTGTTGCATCTCATGGGGTCTGTGATCAAGGACACATGGCCAGTTGAACCCATTATCAGTCATGAACCCTGTAGAAAGCTTCATTTCATCAGACTGCTTTCTAAGGGGTCAGAAAGTTGAGAGCAGTTGCCTTCAGGAGTTAAGCCTTCAGGTGGGCTAGAGCAGAGACAGGTGGTATTGAGGAGGCACCAGAGGCACATAGATAAAGGACCCCTGGGTGTTCACAAGAGGGAGGTGGGTGATGCTTGGTCCAGACCACACTTCCTTCTCCCTTCTCCCTTTTGCCTCTGCATCCTCCTCTCCTGAATCTGCTTGGGTTGTCATCTTTCTGTGGCTTTGCCAGGGATTCTCTAATAAGCTTGACATTATGCTGCTGAGATTATTTTGATGGCTTTATACAAAGTCAGAATACTACTTTTAATGATACACTATTGATTTCCTCGATGCAACGGGTATAAGCTTCTCTCTGTATTGGGGTCCCATGAAACAATGGGCATTTTTATTTCTTTTCATATCAGGTGGCCATACTTTCGGCCTCCTCTCAGGATGAGCACAGAGCACTGAAGTGTCCCACTATCAATCTGTATATTGAAAACTGCCTTCACTGCGTGTCTTTTTCATTTTAGAAAAAATATTAATATACTTTATATACATCAATGGAATTATCAGAATATTCTCTGATGATAGCACAGCCCTGTTAGGAGACCAGACTTCTTATAGGTAGAGAGAAATAAAACATTATGAAGCTAAATTATAGGTACCTTTATCTTAGCTCTTAGCAGCAAAGCCAACTTTATACAATGTGATTATAAATTACTGAAAATTTTCTTAAAGACAGAAAAGTATACTTAAACGTTATCCAAAGGCAAAAACAAAGCCATGATTTATGTGTATTGCTTAAATGACTTATAAAGTAGAAATTAAAACAGAAATATTTGTTTATATGCTTATATATTTATGAACTGATTTTGTCACAAAGAATTTAATAGAAACTGTAACTATAACTGCTTTTCCCCAAATCCAATTTAAAATTTCAGAAAAAGTATACCACAATGTAGAATTCATCTTTGTAAATGTTAATGATTTGAGAACCGACTAGGATGGCACCATTTCATCCAAGCTTATTTTCGAGTACGTGTGTGCTTGGCCAGGTGTGCTGGGTGGGGCACAGACTCGCTGCTTCTCATCCATTAGGGATCTTCTCCCAGGCACTTCAGCTAAGCAAGAATGGACACCTCCCTGGTGTAGAATGGACTTTAAATGGATCCCAAGCTATAGCAAGGTCTACCTACTGAGGAGCTTTGGTGACCTCATCTGTAAAGTCAAACTATCCAATAAAATCAACTTCTTATGGTTAGTGAGGGTAGAATGCAATCATAGCAGTGAAAGCCCTTTATGAATGTAGAATGCTGGACGAATGTCAGCTGTCTTTTTCTACCTAGAGAATAAAGAGGTCCCCATGGCTTGGTGGGCTACTACTCTGCTCTGATGGAAGTACCATCCCAGTCCAAGTATGAAAGAATTTTCAACATCAAGACTGATTTAAACATCTTCAATGGGTGCGTGTAGTCTTCACACATATAGCTGTGAACCAGAGCAAAAATCTTTCATTTGTGAAGTGGTGAGTGTAAAATCAGAAAATCTGGGATACTGTCCACGTTCTTAAATGAATTAGCTCTGTAAACTTGAGTAAAGTCACTAAAGTTTTTTCTAGTGACTTTCTAGGTGTTTTTTTTTCTTATTTAGAAAACATGATTTGAATTGGGGCACATTACAGGTTTTAAAACTAAGATACCAAAAGAAATGTAAGGAGTTGACCTAAAATGGTAGCTCCTTTAATATAGTTTAAGGCCTGATAATAATCAGAAGAAAATAGTTCAGTTCAGCTTCAACGTCTCAAAAATCATGGTTTCCAAACAAGGACTGTCCTCTCTCCGGAGGAGAGGAAAAAGCAGAGGAGAGCCATGGCGCCCAGCTGGGGGAACAGCAGGGAGGATACACATTTTGCCTGAGAAGACACATGTTTCTATTCAAACGGTGCTTTATACCTGTGAGGAACACTCACCTTGGAGAAAGCACCTTGGAGAAAGTGATCTATCTATGAGAAACAACTTAGCCCTTCAAAAGGAATGGAATGAACCCCCAGTCAGAAAACATCAGACAGAATTTAAATGTTAAAAAGAAAAGTGTATTCTAAGGATTAAGTATCAATAATGATATGGTCCTTGTTTCTCACAATTCTATTGCCTGAATTTATCATCTTTCCTTGGAAGTGCATCTTATCCCCTGTCTCTCAGCTGAACACATGTCTAGAGTCAGAAATGGGAAGCAGCAGGAAGAGATTTGTCAAGAAATGGTGACATGAAGGTGTAGAAAGAACAGTTTTTAACAATCCAGTTACCAGAGCAGCTTGGAGACAAAGCCTTCCAGACAAAGATTTAATGGTAAAGGCAGCTCTGATAGTATTCCTCTTGGATATGTGAGGTAGCTGTCCATGCAGAACTCCACACCCATCTGTGCCTTCATTCTTTGAATTGGGAAAATACAGAATTTTATTCTGTACTACCAAAATTTTTGTTTTTTGTTTTTGTTTTTCAGTGGAGGGAGGAATCATAGAGGGCAGGAAAGAAAAAGACGTAAGTCACTTGGGAAGAAGGTGGAGGCACTAGAAATAGTCTGTGGAAAGAATATCATATTGAAAGTAAGCAAGAAGGTAAATTTTGTTGCAAGGGAAATGAGGAACAAATCAATACAAGGTGAAGTAGATGCCAAATCATAGGAAAGAGTAGAGACAGAAACATTTTTTGGACTTGTCAAAACAACTCATTATTGTACTATCTGTGCAAAGGTCTTCAGAGTCAGTGCATTTATTTATGTTTGCTCCTCAGACCACTGTAACCATTTAGTCTCAGCATTCACTTCTCCTGACAGACAAGCATTGCTGACTTGATATTCCGGACTCTGTATCAACCATCACACTTGGCCACTTAGATGATTTACTTGGACCGTAGCCCTGACACAGGTTTATCTCCAAGTTCATACTAAAGACCTTTACTATAGTGACGTTTAGTAGATTTAAATCAGCCTGAGAAATAACCACTTGTCTACTTGCCTTCTGTTGAGTGGCTTCAGAATCTATTTATTCACTTGTGTCTTCAATAATTGTGGGTGTCACCCAAGCATGTCTAGAGAGGTGAACTGAGAGCTAACCACTCCATTTCCTTTTAAGAGATCACATCATGATTTGATACAAAATATTACCATGACTTGGAAATTCCATCTTTTGAATTTCTACCTCTGGTTATTCCATGAGAACAAAAATGTTTAACAATATCTTGAGAACATAGAGCTTTATAGCTAGATGGGGCTTCAGAGCTTGATGAGATCGCTGAGAATCACCTTTCATTTCACAGCTGAAAGAACTATGGTCAGAGTGGCTGTTATTCATCCATCCAAGGTCACACATTAGCTACAGGGAGGCAGCATAAAAACTGATGTCTACTGACTGCCAGGACTGAGCTCTTTCTTCCTTACTATGCTGCTTCCTTCAAATAAATAAGTATTTCTAAAATACCAGGGTACATACTATCCAGTTTTTATTATAATTAGGCATCCTTTCCTCTAAGTAACTGGCTTTTTTGTTTATTCTTTTCAAACTTGGTTAAAACATTTATTTTTCTAACACAGACTCTGAGATTTTTCCAAATACTAGGAGACACTATGCTCAAAGACACAGTGTGCAGCGCACTTAATGTCAAATGCACTTGCTGCCAGAATGATCAAGAGTAAAAAGAGAATTGCACACAAAGGCTGACATAGGAACAAGTCTCCAACTTGCTGTACTTGAGAAGTACACTCAGATAAGTGGATGATTTTCCTCTGCACAAGTGTAAATGGGTAAGTACTTCATCATCAGACTGCCTTGTGATGCACCAGTCTACATCACAAGATATCTCTAATGCACATAAATGACTCAGGCTCTGTAAGTCAGAGAGAATGACAGGATGGTGAGAGATCAGCCAATATCTCAGAGAGTTGGTGCCAAGAGGAAGGAAGTAAAATTTGAAAGGAACAATCTATAGCTAGGTCTCGATTTAGAAGAACATTAATAAGGAAATAAACACTGAAAATTCAGAGTGTACGTGTCCAAGAGGAAACTATCTCCAGAGAAATGGTCATAAAGGGTAAATGAGAAAAGTCACTTGTCTATATTTGTTATTGATGGTACTATATTTTTATTGCAGATAGTCCTGAGAGAGTTAATCTATGTATTCTAACATCAAATGGTAACAAGTTACTACTCATGTCCTCTTGTGCATAGACTGAAATTACTTGTGCTTAATCAAACTAATCTGCAGGAAATAGGATCTTCCAAATATTCTTAGCTTCCTAAAAGAGATTGCTATAAAAATAATGAAGTTAGTGCTCAGCATCCCAAATTTGATACAGAGGTTTGCAGTTTTATCCTACTCATGTGATACATTTTACTTCCCGTTATGTATTGAGTTTCTAGTCCCTGGGACCTAGGATCCTCCAGGAAAGTACTATATTTTAAGAGTTTTTGTCAGCAGACTAATAACTATAGACCTTACATATGTATCAGGTTGAAGTCATTTTTTCAAATAATATACAATTAATGCTACATTTGTAATATAAGTTTCATTGGCTTTTAGCTATATTTCAAAGATGACCATTGAGTGATATTTTCCCAAGGGAGTCTCAGCAGTGAGAAATATCCCAACACTGTTGATGTTTTTCAGCAACCACAACCTGACCCAGATATCTGGTTACCCTCCAAATGACTAGGCTGAATGTTTTCTGATTGCCTGGTTACACCTAATATAGTCAGGGTATACCTCACTGGCCCCAAAAGAAAGGAAGTCTATTGTCTGTAGTTCCAGGGTAGCCTAAGGCAACAGGACACATATTCAATGACTTACTACTTCTCTTAGCAATACTGAGTCCACCAACAAAAGTGGTGTCCATTCTCCATCCAGATAAGAATGGACTCTGCTTTCTCAAGGACTCGTGAATGTTGGAAAAATTCCATTCTCTCTTCTCAGATGTAAACATCAGAATTTTCCCTGGCAAGGAGAGAAACTTGAACACTTCTCTCTTTTCTTTGGTAAAGGATTCTTCCCTTCCAGGAGGCTCAGAGTTGGCTTTATTGCTTGTATTTCTTCCATTTCCTTTGAGTCTGAGTCTCTGTGTGGAGGGCAATTGTCTTGGGAAAAAAGAACTGGTTCTAGGTCTATTTATTGAACCAGAATATTAGTCCTTATACAAACCAATATACAAGGTAATGTTACTGATTTCTACAAGGAAATTAGATCTCTTGCTTAGGTAGAAATGTGAATATTCCATCTACATTGAAGTATCAGTAATGTTCTGTTTAACCATTCACAATGCCAAAGCCACCTGTTTATTACTCACAAGTTTACCTTGAGTGAAGGTAAACTTGTTTAAAAATCTTGTTTTACCATATCACCTTTAATTGCTGTTTGAGGGCAATTACATCATATTTGTCTCATTCAGTTCATGCTCAACATACGACCTCACTCATAGAAGTTGTTAAGAAGCCAACCAAGGTTATCAATAGAACCTTGGCTTTAGAAGGTGCTGTCTTTGCTTAGCAAAGAGAAGGAAAACAACCTGCATTTAATTCTTTTTTTCACAGTGTGTTTCTTTCAAAGATTTTTAAGTGGCAATGGGGGACTATGTAAAATAATAATAATAACAATAATAACACACTTTAAATGTTCTTGGCCAGGGGAAATAAAGTTGCCAGAATAAGAATGACATGGGAACAACCAGGAGTAGATTAGAAGGGATGTAAATGTAAAGATACCAACAAATGTTCTCCTTATATTTCTGTCAGTGCCTGTGTTCACCAAGCTACCTTAATCACACAATCTAAGGAAAATGAATGAGCTTAGTATGCAAATGCAGCTTTAAGACAATCCCCAATTCACCACATAAACAGAAGAAAAAACAAAGATCATATTAAATATGATAATCTCAATAGATGCAGAAAAACCATTCAATAAGATTCATGATAAAAACCCTCAACAGGCATAGAAGGGCTATCTCTCAAAATTTTAGAAGCCATATATGACAGACCCACAGCCAACATCATACTGAATGGGGAAAAGCTGAAAGCATTCCCACTAAGAACTTGAATAAGACAAATATGTCCATTGTCACCACTTCTGTTCAACATAGTGCTGAAAGTCCTAGCCAGAATAATCAGGCAAAAGAAAGAAATATAGGGTATCCAAATCAGGAAAGGGGAGGTAAAACTATAACTTTTTGCTAATGACATGATCTTATTTAGAAAACCCCAAAGATTCTACCAAGACACTCCTGGAATTGATAAATAAATTCAGTAAAGTCTCAGGGTACAAAATCAATTTACACAAATAAGTAGCATTCCTATACACCAATAATAGTCAAACCGAGTCAAATCAAAGACTCAATACCATTCACAATACCTACAAAGAAATTAAAATACCTAGGAATATACTTAACCAAGGAGGTGAAAGAGCTCTACAAATACAACTATGAAACACTGAGAAAAGAAATTTCAGATGGTACAAACAGATGGAAAAACATATCTTGCTCATGGATCAGTAAAATCAACATTGTTAAATTGTCCATACTGCCCAAAGTGATTTACAGATTCAATGCAATCTCCATCAAAATACCAATGTCGTATTCACAGATCTAGAAAAAATAATTCTATACTTCATTTGGAACCAGAAAGGAGCCTGAATAGGCAAAGCAATCTTAAGCAAAAGGAACAAATCTGGAGTCATCACATTACCAGACTTCAAACTATACTATAAGGCTATACTAAACAAAACAGCATAGTATTGGCACAAAGATAGAGACATAGACCAATGGAACAGAACAGAAAACTCAGATATAAAACCATCCACATACAGCCAATTGATCTTTGACAAAGAAGACAACAATATACACTGGGAAAAAGAATCCCTATTCAATAAATAGTGCTGGGAAAATGGATAGCCACATGCAGAAGAATGAAACAGGATCCATATCTCTCATCACTTACAAATATTATTTCAAGATAGATAAAAGACTTAAATGTAAGTCATGAAACTACAAGAATACTAGAAGAAAATGTTGGAAAAACTCTTCTAGATATCAGCCTAGGCAAAGAATTTATGAAGAAGACCCCAGTGGAAATCACAGCAACAACAAAAATAAAGAAATAGGACTTAATTAAATTAAAAAGCTTCTGCACATCCAAGGAAATAATTAACAGAACGAATAGACAACCTATAGAATATATTCATAAGCTATGTATCCAATAAAGGGCTAATAACCAGAATCTACAAAGAATTCAAGCAAATCTGCATGCAAAAATCAAACAGCCCCATCAAAAAGTGGACAAAAGACATGAACAGAAGCTTTTCAAAAGAAGATAGACAAATGGCCAACAAACATGAAAAAATGCTCAACATCACTAATTATCAGGGAAATGCAATTTAAAACCATAATCAGCTATCACGTTATCCCAGTTATAATGGCTTTTATTAAAAAGTCCAAAAATAATAGATGCTCATGTGGATGCAGAGAGAAGGGAACACTTCAACTCAACGCTTTTGGTGGGACTGCAAATTAGTACAACCTCTATGGAAAACATATGGAGATACCTCAAAGAACTAAAAGTAGACCTACCATTTGATCCAGCAATCCTACCACTGGGTATTTACCCAAAGGAAAAGAAATCATTTTATCAAAAGGACACCTGAACTTGAATGTTTATTATAGCACAATTCACAATTGCAAAGGTGTGGAATCAACTCAAATGCCCATCAATCCATGAGTAGATTAACAAAATGTGATGTATGTGTACCATGGAATACTATTCAGCCATGAAGAAGGATAACTTTATGTCTTTTGCAACTATTTGGATGGAACTGGAGACCATTATCCTAAGTGAAGTACCTACGGAATGGAAAAACAAACACCGCATGTACTTGCTATTAAATTGAAACTAACCGATGAGCACACATGTGCATAGAGGGAAGTAAAACTCAATGGAAATCAAGGAGGGGGATGGGGGAAGAGGAGATGAGTGAAAACCTACCTAGTAGGTGCAATGAACACTATCTGGGTGATGGGCACTCTTATAGCCATAACTCAAGCATTACAAAAGTGATCCATGCAACCAAAAATATTTGTATCCCTATAATAATTGGAAATTTAAAAAAAATACAATCCCCATCTTCTCTTCCAAGAATATTGTGCCCCTGACTGTATAGAAATTCTGGAAGCTAGCGTCTTCTAATCCAATAGAGTTTAATAGTAATAACAAAAATCTCTGAAGCTCTGTTGCAAGCTCACAATAACTTATAACTTCCTCATCTCTTTTCCCGTGTTGTTATTGAGTAGTGATAAACCTTGACTTCAAGCAATTTTAAGTGGAAAATATTAATACTGATTATATTATCAATAACACTGGTTAAGCGCTTATATGTAATGAACTTGTATTAAGTGCACTATCGGACAGACTCTGTTTAAGTACTTTTTGTGCATTATCTCACTTGTTTCTCACAACAGCACTGTGTGAAATAGATACCGTTCTTTCACTCACTTTAATAATTGAGAAAACTGAATTTCAGAGAGTAGAAATGACTTGCTGAAAGTTATCCTGTGAGTGGCAGAGCTGAGAGATTGGCATGGCCTGTCTGACAGGAACCCCCTAGCTTGTAACCACTATACAATATTGGCAAAATGGAAAGAAGATATTTGAATTTTCAGAGACTGTGCACACATGTGGTTTGATGGCTCCTGGGAAACTAAATATGAAAATAGCTTGGCTTGTGCACGGCAGAAAACTGTTTATTTTATTTCCTGGGATGTAGGCAGGTGGCAGAAAGTAGACCCTGGAGAACAGAAGCACTTTGTTTCAGATAAAATATCTGCATTATATATTCAGCTTTCCTGCAGCTTTATGTGGCTTTACCACAGAGGAATGGGTAAACTGGCAATGGTTTGAGCTGGGCATAAGCAAATCTGTACCTTGTTCCTACTGAAGACCTGATATGTGATCTACCTGTGAGCCTGAGAAGGGGGACCAGGAGCACACAGTTTCCTGAGGACTGTTGCTATGGCCTCCCTAGTGCCAATCAGGCCTTGGCTCAGGGTTGATAGGAATTGATGTGGGCTAGTTCCGTGCAGCTACTTCTCTCTAGCCCTAGTCAAATGCATGGGAAATGTGAGCTCCGAAGGTGAGCTAAATGCCAGCAATGGGCAGCTCAGGACCTCTGTGGTTGCTTGGATAATAGGTGTGTTTATTTCCCCTGTGATATCTGGACAAGGTCCAGGCCTCTGCTAAGGAAGCAGAGGAAGTCAAAGGGATATTACCAAGCGTCTCACTCTGGCTAAAAGTATCTTCCAGCAGATATTTGATCATTCCAAACATAAAGAGGAGGGGGAAGAGCCAAATTCACTTTGAAACTGGAGTTCTTTGGGTGTTCAGTGCCTTTGTAATATACTGTTAATGTGATTAAAATGGAGGCATTTAGACTTAAATGGCTGTTTGAATAAATTAGGGATATCAAAATTGGCAGAGTTCAGGTTTTCCTCGCCCTGAAATTTAATCACTCCAATATTAAGCTAGTTTTTTTTCATGATGTGAAATTTGGCAGTGAACAAAATTAACAGGGTCACAGCTTCGAAGAGGAATCTGCTGCATTTTGGCAGAGGAATAATAATGCTCCTTTTAAAGGACCTAAGAGGAAGCAGTTATTAATCATTTGTCATTGCAGAGAAGGTGGAAGAGGTTTGTTTGTGTGTGTGCACGCATGTGTGTATGCACACAACATAATTACGTGTACACAGTATCTGAAAGACAATTTGGTGACAGATTTTTTTACATGATCTTCTGCCTTTATAGGCTTTTTCATTGGACTTCAAAAATAAAAAGCAACAAAAATTCAAATAGCAAAAATACCCTTCAATGTACATATGACACATGCATACACTACATGTGTACACATACATAGACAGTATGCAAAAAATGAGAATGTGAGAGATGTATGTATATTTATACACACACATGCATGTATGCATAGTGACATTTACATTTTGGTTGCCTGGGTAGCAAGCAGAAAGCTTCTTATTAAAGTGCAACTAGCCGCTTCTTGGGGATCTGACATGTGTTAGGCAGCCCTGGGTAGCTCAGAGCAAAATCTTTGAAAAAAGCAAATTTCAACGTTTCTTTATGATAGTATTTATAGCTCAGACTTCTAGTTTTTTTTTTTTCTTTTTCTTGGTTTGTCTTTGTATCTTGAGACACCTTAAATCCAGAGGAAAAGGGCTGCAAAATAAAGAATTGGCTTATTGGCCTATGAATTAAAACAGTTTCTGGATCCACTATTTCCCAGAGGACAAATGTCTTATTTCCCCCAAAATAAACACACACACACACACACACACACCCACACACACAGACACACGCATACACAAATTTACTCATGCACTCAGCATTATTGGCTGTTCTATATATGTGTGTCTACCGCATTGTAAATGGCCTTCATTTTCAGAGTGTTTTCAAGATTTCCCTGCAGGTTATCCAAGCAGTAATGCTAGAAAAAAAATGCATAAATGGTCGCATTCAAATTGTCTTTTGAACGATGCCCTTGCTAGTCATGAATATAAGCTCTTTTCCACATGCCTGAAGCATTACTAAAAAAGAATCATGCACTGGCCTTAATGAAAATCCAGTGTGGGGACTAGGAGAAATTTAATACACCATGTTTTTCACTGAGGTCATGACTCTATCCTCAAGGTTATAGCAAACAATATTTAGGGATAGAAAGTGCCACATGTAAAATGTCCACTGGGAAGAGAGCTGTAACTTACAATACTCCTGCATATATAAAAGAAGAAAATGGGAGGCTTTGTTTCCCATGATGTATCAATCTTGGACTTTTTACATGATCATATAAAAATCAGAGTAGGTTACAGGTCTGGGGACCAGTTCTCTCCATTTTAGGCCTCGGTTCTACATAGTTTGGGCAAGTCATTTCCCCTATTTAGGATTCTTATCTGTAAAGTTAGGATGAACATATCCACCTCCATACCATTGTGGCTGAGGAGAACAAAGATTCTTAGCTTTTGGAGTGTTTTGGAATTAATAAAGCACTTTGCAAATATGAACTATGATATTGGGGGTTTACATAGGAGAAGGTTAATGGATGCAAGCAGGAAGTGCGGAGCTTCCCCCCGGAGAGGAAGAGGTCTCAAGGTCTTGCAAAGGCAGGAGCAACTGGCTGCTACTGTCTAAGACACGTGGGATGAGCAAGTGCTTTTTTCATTTCTGTATCCCGAGTGCCCACTTTGAGAGCCTACAAGCTCAATTTGAGTTGAATTTCCAGTCTGCTAATGTGTGATGATGATGTTGTTGAGAAGCTTGTATATCCCCCTATGGACTATTTGATACGCCTTTCTACAGGGTCTGAGTTCCTGATCTTTCCCTCATTTTAGTGCTAATATAATAAAAATAAAATTATTTCATAATAACCCAAGCCCTAGTTGATTTTCCAGCACTGTAACTCAAGACCCATCTGAAGTCAGTCTGTCACTGGTAGAACGTTCTAACCAGAGCACCGGGCTGGGGTGGACAGGGGAGAACCTCAAGTAAAGGGGATCTTATTTTAGTTCAAATTAGACCTTACTAACAAAGGAAAGGAGAGTTATTCTCAAGCTTTGGGTCCTGAGGGGAGTGAATCGCAATGTTTTTTCTAGAACATTACCATCTTTTCAAATTACTAGCCTGCTCAGTCCCCTAACAACCTAGATCGGCAGTCTTTCTATACATAGCCTGTCCCATCACGTTCCTGTTTATTCTCTGTCTATGCAGTTGCTTGCTTCGTTCTTGCCTACTGTGGGTAGGTTCCCAGCCTCAAATGCAACTTTGCATTTTCATCCTTTGGCAAGGCAGAGCATGGGTGGGAGTGAAGAAGATGAAGATGGCAATTCCCTCCCTACCCCCACTGACATAGTCACCCATGCACTGTCTGTCCCAACATCCCCAAGTAAATGACAATTTTGTTAAAAATGTGATAGAACGATGAAAAGATATGAATGATCTACGTAAATCATAAAACATAAGATAAACACATGTGTATGTAGATATCTATATGCATGGTTCATACTCTATCTATAACTATGAATGTGTTGAAACATTAAATAAAAGGTGAGGAAGACAATGAGTGCCATCTCGTGGAGAGACCTACCACTACATTTTCCAAATTGTCCCTACTTCAAACATTTTTTTTAATGCCAAACCAATATTCCTTGGAGTAAAGATTTTCTACTTATTTTTCCAAGTTGTTCACCCAAATCATAATAAATGACCTCTAAATAAACACTACAATGGCCCGATGTGTCAGGATACACCTTAGGGAATGAACTGTGCTCATGGAACACGTGTTATGGTTAATCTGTAGAAAATGCATTCACTACTTACCCAAGCTCAGGCAAAAGTCTCCAAAGTTGTGCCAATCAGTAAGATATATGATAACAAATAAAAAGACTCACAGTGTTTTGATGACGACACTGTGCCTTGTGACCTATTGATGTTGCTGCAGCCACTGTTCCCCACAATATAGTTCCATCACATTGTTCACTCTGATTGTCTATCCACAAAAGCTCAATTGATCCTAAGTCATACATTTTTTCTTTCTATCAATAAACTGGCATCACAATCTACTAGCCTATCTACATGTGCAATGCTAGAATCAATAGTAATGTTCTACTCAATCCATTGCCTGAGATTCACACATGGGTAAATACCTGTTCACACTCTGTTATATGGATATATTCATACGAAGGTGACCTTACTTCTTCCTAGTGCAAACATGATCAGGGATATAGGTTTACATTCCAGGGAGTTGACAGAGTCTATGGGAAAGCAGGATTCTGGTAAATATTGTGTGAACACATTTAGCTAATAGGAACTCATCATCTAGCTTAGGGGAAAGAAGTGTTTTAGTAGCTCTTCTACAAATAGGAATGGAAAAGTGTAGCTAAGTTAGTTTCTGACAATGAGTGAAAATGGTGTTATTGGTAAGACTAGCTTCCATGTCTCCTCAAATCCATTCAATCACCAAATATTGTGCAGTGATTACCGTGTATATAATACCTGCACTAGGGAGAATGCAAGACATGAAACAGACAAGAATGGACAAAACTCCCTGCTCTCCAAGAACTTTCATTCTGGTAGGGAAATACAGATATAAAATAAATAAAATACACTGTTTGTTGTAGAATGGCAAGAACAAATGAAAAAAAAATAAAGCAAGGAGCTGGGGGAGGCCCCATTGAGGAGGAGAATGTTTCAATTTTAGATAAGGTGGCAAGGGGAGGCCTCTCTGAGAAAGTGACATCGAAGGAGGTAAGGGCAAGCTTTGCAAGTATGCTGGGCAGGGGGGCTCCAGGCCGAAGAACAGTAAAACAAAGACCCTGGGGCAGGCCACTGCCTGGCATGGCAAGGAACAACTCTCCAAGCACCAGGAGCTAGGTTAGGTTCTTTTTCACATTTAATCTCATTATATCCTCTCCACAACATAGTGAGCTAGAATCTGATTAAAATCCCATTTTATAGGGAAGAAAACCAGCACACCAGGGGAGTTCCCAATGTGCCAAAGCTGATCAGTGGCGGGCTCAGCCTTGTCCCCAGCCTGGTCCCTGACTTGATGTTTTAACACACTAAGCCTCCAGCTGAGGGGCCGATCACACGGGGCTCTCTTCAAGGTTAGAAAGTGAGGAAGTGTAATGCACTCGGAAAGGAAACGATATTCTGAGGGCCAGAAACTGGAAGTTCCTAAGGATTTTGTGTGTATGTGTGTGAAAAATAATTGGTACTTTCCCTACAGACTATATTCTTTTCATAAATCCAGTTATAGAATTTCAGTGTGTAAATGCTTCTAATTTCCGTATTTTCATATTTAAATTAGGCCTTGTAAGTTTTATTCCTTCTATTTTCAAAAGATAAGGAGTAGTGGAATAGCTTCAGTTTCTGAAGTTAATTCATTGACTACTTGAAAACCATTAAGTTGTCCTGAAGAATCTGGTTTCACATCACAGTCAGGTCTAGAAATCACATTTTGTGCTTTCTGTTTTAAAAAGTGAAACAGGTTAAATGTGTTCTTTCTTGGCTTCTTTCTTCCCCCCCCCCTTTTTTTTTTTTCCTTGTTTTTGGTTTTTGGTTTTCTTGTTTTGGGTTCTCTTATCTTATTGGGTCCCTCCTATCTCATAGACAAATCCTTCATTATTTAAAGGATCGCTACTTACTTAAAGGACTACTCATCATTGCAGCATGAAAGATCAGCCACGAGCATAGTTATAGCCAAATGGTTTGTATGGGGAGGTGGTGATTGAAGGGAAGAAGCTTTGAAAGGGGTGGTGTGCGGTCAGGGGAGGGGGCCATGATGATACAGGGAAAATGATTGGGTAACAAGGAAGGGAGGTGGAAGGGAAGATGAGCTGCCTCAGAGGCTGGACCTTCTAAAAGACTATTCTTGGCCCCAGGGCCACATGGAAGCAGTGGTTCGCCTCTCCTCCTGGCTGGCCTGCCTTCCTGCCCCATTCCTTGGGATCTGCTTTCCTCAAGTTCTTTCCTTCCTACCTCTCTCTAAATGCTCACATAAGAAATAACACCAACAGTAGCCTTCATACCAATAGTACCAACAACATTACTTCTGTGTGTGTGATAAACACTTCCTATTGTTAATCTTTACAAAAATTCTGTATTCAGCATATACCAAAGAGATGCAGAGAGATTAAGAAGTTTGTCCAATGTGACACAACTACTAAATGGCAGAAATTAAACCCAAATTGCATAGATTCAGAAGCTATCTTTCTTACATACTAGGTAACCACTTTGTGCCTGGGGGATGAGCAATCCTAGAATTATTTGTACTTTAATCTTGAGCACCATTCAAAAGGTGAAGAAATGGGCTCCAAAGTCAAACTTGCAGACACGGGAGAGTTTGGGAGTAAAACAGGTGTTGGGTTTTAGGAATATTCCCAGAGTCTGTCCTTGAGATGGGTCCCTAATATAGCATATTGTCAGTTCCACCAGAATTTATGGAGCATGTAAATCTGCCAAGCTCTGTGCCAGGCTCTGGAAATAACCTGACTGTTATAAGCTATGTTTCCCTTCTCTTTCTCTGATAACCTACTCCTCTTTTCTGCAAAGTTCAAGCTGTGGAACAATGTCCCCAGGACCTAGTTCCTCTCTTTTCCATTAAGGATAATTCTCTGTCTGCCCCAGCAGAATCATATGATATCAGTGACTAGGTATGTTTAAGTTTTTCATATCCATACCCACTATTGACTGTAACCTTTGAATCTAGATTTGATCTGCCCAGCCTTTGGAAAATAGTAAGAATTTGGGAGATAGTTTTTAGTATTCCTAGTACGTATCTTATGCTGAAATAAAGGACATTGGAGAGTCTTAAGATTTATCACTAAATTAAACCACTGGAAGTCTGCCAAGGGTCACCAAAAAAGCACCATATCTTTAATTTGCCAAAATGAGTCCCTTTTCCATGGACACTGATTCAGTTACTGAAGGCAGTTTTCTTGTTTCTCCACTAATTATTTTTAATGAGACCTGCCTGATATCTTCATTTGCTCCTCACAGGAGGTGATTTTTAGAACCTTCACCTTCCTATGTCTCTCCCACAGTGTGGTTGGACATCCTCCTTCTTATCGAGTGGTGTTCAGGGTTAGA
Organism: Eulemur rufifrons; assembly: GCF_041146395.1. Taxonomy (NCBI): domain Eukaryota; kingdom Metazoa; phylum Chordata; class Mammalia; order Primates; family Lemuridae; genus Eulemur; species Eulemur rufifrons. Next base: position 92,391,374 of record NC_090997.1, on the reverse strand, counting down.
TATGTCATCTCAGATAGGGGCTCATGGAACAAGAGCTCTGCGCTTCCCTTTATCTGAAAACCACTTTTCATGCTGGTTTAAAGGGTGTCCACTTATTTATCAGTTCTCTCACAGAATTGGTTTACGCTGAGTTAACCCACTGAAGATCTTTTCCTCACAAATTCCTTTAAAGCCAGTTCTTCTCCAGCCTTAAAATCAATTAAATTTAATTTGAAAGGCATACATTAAAAATTCTCAAAGGAGACTTTTCTACTTATGCTGGTGGAATGTTGCCTTGTTCATATCAATATATTTTCTCATCCTTTTAAGATGTTTTAGAATCTTGGTGGATGTGGAGGGAGATGATGGCTCTGATGAAACAGAATAAGTCATGTGAGGAGAATGGTGGAAGTCAAATGACAGGTGCATAGGGGCTCATTCTACTGTCTGCTCTATTTTTGCATATGCTTGAAATTTTCCAAAATAAAAAGTAGAAAAAAACCATCACCGAAGCTTTATCTTTTTGCTCATACTTAGCCATAGCCTTCTCATGTAGCAATACAGCAGAAAATTTGCCCAGTATTTTCCTGAAATAAAAATACATTATTTCATAACCATTTCTCTTAGTTAATTGTCTGGTACATTTATCAGAATTCCTCAAATTGGAATTAAGCATTATCAATTATATGAAAAAGACAACTTATAAATGATCGATATCTCTATTCTGTTTCCAATCTTGGCCACAGCTTTGTTACATGTAACAATATTGCCTTATAATTTTGTCCTTGCTATGGTATCAAAATTGGTCATTTATATATATTTTGGGAACTTAGTTATTAGCAGAGCTGACTCAAAATGTAGATAGCCTTCAGCATCAATCTATGAGGGGAGCAAAATGTCACTGGGTGCAAAGACATGAATGGAAATATAATCAGTAGAAGAAATCATACTTACCAGAATTCCTCTAAGGAAAAGTGTTTGGGACAATTACTTTGGTAAGAGCTTGGGGATGAGAGTAGAGACTTCCTCAGGTTGTAACAAGGAATGTACTACCCGATTCTGAGGATGGTGGGTCAGAGAGGGCAGGCATGTTTTTCGCAGAGTGAGTGTTAGTCACATCTGAGATCCGACTGAATTACTTAGAACAATTCAGCACAGCCATAAGCACTCCTCCTTCTCTGCCCCACCCTACAGAACATACATCCTCTCTCCTTAATGTACATGTCAGACAGATATTATTAAAACATTAGCTTAAAGGTGCAACAAATTATTAGCATGCTCTCTTGTTTCAGGTGAGCCCTTGATCTCAAGTCTTAATTTGCAAAATTTAAAATTATGACCAGAATGTTGGAGAGTAAAGAAACACTTTCACTCAAGAGCTTTAACTCTCGAGATAATTTTGCTTCATTTTACTTCAGAAACTGTAATGTTCTGTGACCAGACTCAGATTGTCTTAATCACTCAATGTTAAAAGACTTCAGAGGAGAAAACATGCAACTAAAAGGAAATGAAATACCAAGGACGATTGCCTGAGCCATAGCTCAGGAGCACCACTGGACATCCCCAAAGGTAGACTGTCCCTTGGAGGGCTTTACCAATCCTGTGGGGCCAGAGTCCCTCCAAGGGCTGTTTCCAACATGTCACATGAGCACTGCAGAGACAGTTGCTGCGGCTACAAAAAAACATTAAATTCAGTCAACCAGGCTCAAGTTAAGAGAAGGACAAATATAGTCATGACAGTGCTTAGAAATGTTTAATGAGCATTTTTAAAAGAATCTTCCAGAAGGCAGAAATGTGAAAGACATGGCCTTTATAGACCACATCTTTCTCATCAGGCTGTGGAAAATTAGAGTCTCCTCTTGTTAAATAGGAAAGGTTAGCATTTAATAGTTAATGAAGCCAAGGGGAATCTGAACAGATAAGAGATGAGTCTGCACAGGCTGCATTTGGAGAATCCCAAATCCTCTTATCTCTTCTGAGAAGGTCTGCTGTTTGCAAGATATTGTTTCAAGCAGAGGGGCAGCAAGAAGAGCAGCCTGTACGTGGAGAATTGCTACCTTCTTGGAGGGATGCTACAGAGGAATGCAGGAAGAGGTGCTGGTTTGCACTTTTATGGGGTACTATAACTTCTCCATTATTAACTAACTTAATGATCAAGATTAATACTTTTTTCTCAAACTAATGGGCTTAAATTTGCTTGCAACGATTCAGAAATGATAATAGTAGTTCCTGAGCTAACTGTCCATCTTACTACAAGGAAGGGACACCATTATCCCCATTTCGAAGAAGAATTAACTAAGAGAAAATGAGAAACCAAAGATCACACAATAAGTAGTTTGCCTGAGATTTAACAACAGGCCAAATACTGAACATTCCCACTCATAAGAAGTCAGGTTAAAAGTTCCACGTGCAATTGCCAGTATGTTTCTAATACCCGTGCTCCATCCCCTCTGCCTACTGAATCCCACTCACCTTTCAAGTCTCACTCACTTCACTGATTCCACCAGGTCACACAGATATTTCCCACCTAAAGAATGACTTTTGAGGGTAAGGATGGGTGAGTATTTAGCAAACAAGAGGCAGGGACATGGGTGATCTGCTAGTGAAGTGTGGAACAAGCTGCCTGGAGACACACACATCCTGTAAATAGTAAGAAAGTTCCAAACTGGACCCATCCCACGAAACGTGGAAATAACTGACAAACAAACCAGATGGGATAATAAACAGGAAGGCTGGGTCATTTTACCAGCAAAAAGGAAGTGAGGATGACTCATAAGCACAAGACCATTGACTTGAAAGAATGTTTTTGCTTAACAAGAAAGTTTGGGAAGAGAAGCACCATCCTATCCTAATTTTATTTGTTTTGTAACACAGAAAAAACATTCCAATAAGCATGCATTAATTTAATCAAATGATTTAGAGGTATGTAACAGTGGATAGTAAGCATCAGAATGCAAACAGGTATCATTTCTTCTTTAACCTAAACATGCAGTCCTTATTTTAATGCAGTAGTTTAAAAGTAACATTGCAGATCTGAAATTAGAACTCACAGTCACTTATAGAAATGACTATGACACATTATTATCTGCCTCTAAACCCTTCAAATACCTCACCTTCTTGCTAGAGTTATTTTTCTAACTGATTACTCAGGTCAGCTTGAGTAACTTTTCAAATACCTACAATGGCTTTCCACTCCTTGGGAGTCCATTTCTAGCACAGTGTTCCCAATTCTTTATGATGTAGCACCTGTCTGACTGTCCTGGTTCATCAGCCAGAGCTTCTCTGAGTGAATCCTTAGGTCCCCTTCCAAAGCTTGGCTCAGGGTCTTCCTGCGACTTGTTCTGCCCTTCCTGTCTTTCTCTGTGTTAGGATCCTTTGGTCCTCACTTTAATACTCAACTTCCATGAATCTTCTACTATTACTCCAATCCTAAGTACCCTGTCCCTCCATGGAATTCCAAGCTCTGTCACACTCACACAGCTGCAGCTTACTGCTTTGTGTGGTAGCTATGTGATGTTTTCTGGAATCTCCTAAGGCACTGGTTCTCAAACTTGGGCACACATCAGAATGACCTAGATGGCTTGGGAAAACACAAATCGGTGAGCCCCACCCCAGAGTTTCTATTCAGCAGTTCTAAGGTGGGTCCCCCAAATTTACATTTCTAGAGAGTTCCTAGGTATTGCTGATGCTGCTGTTCAGGGAGCCCCTACACTGTAGGGTCTAGCATAATGCCTTAAGTATGGCAGGCTCAACAGATATTTACTGGATAATTGGGTGTGTGATATAGCCGTACACTTTGATTGAAAATTTAGAAGGTGTTTTATTAAGACTTTTAGCAGTGTCTAAGAATATAAATACGATGGTTTTCATTTCAGAATATGAAAGGAAATAGAGTTTATATAATCTCTAAGAATTGACAAATTTATGCTTAAGTATCTCCAAGCTGTTCTGATACGTGTTGGAACTCTTGAAAGCAGGTCATAGGGCACCTGGTGAATGAAGATCTGGCTGTTGGAAACTGGAAGGAAAGGAAATTCTGCAAATTTTCCTCAAGGACTCATGTCAATAGAAGTAGTTCTCACTTAACTGACAAGGAAATGGAAGCTCAGAAAGGTCACATTGCAAGGACATAGCAGAACCAGAGGTGCATCCGGGTCTTCAGTCTCCCATGCTCAGTAGCAGCAGCATCTTATATAAAATTAAATACCAGGTACTATGAAAATACTAGGTTCAAGCTCAGGACAACAACCAAAAAATCCCAATTTATTTTAAATGAGTCGTAACGAGTAGGTAGCAAATATATGACACCAAGCATGTGCCGTTCTGTCACTCATAATTCCCTAGGTGCTATTCATTTCATGCCTCCTAAGCCATGACATGGAACGCTGGCCTTGTGCTGTTGCCTGGTCAAGATCCAGGGCTCTGTGGTATTGTTTTTTTTTTTTTTTTTTAATATGCTCATAGCCCCTTTCTGCTCTTTGGGGAAATGGGAGAGGTTAGAGCTGCTGCCACCCAAAGCACAATAAGTCAATAAACTGATGAGTTAGCAGGAAATGAGTATGTACCTGGATGTAGAGAGGAGGGTTTTTATGAATCTCTAAACATCATTTATTGGCATTCAGAGAGACAAAAAAACCTAAACAGATCTAAGCTTCTTTTATGACAGCCAAATGGATTATTCCTGGGCCCGGACAGCCCTCCAGTGTAGAGGCAGTGCAGTGTAGAGTGTTGTCTGGGAGCATGAGAATCTTCTGGGAACCTTAGTTAGACATATACATTCTCAGGTTCTACACCCATGTACAGAACCAGAAATTCTGAGGTGCAGAACGCTGTATCTGTATTTTAACAAGTCCTCCAGGTCATTCTGATGCAGATTAAAGTTTAAAAATCACTGTTAGTATTTAGTTATCAATAAATAGGCAAGCCTCAAAACTTCAATTCTTTTTTCAATACTGTCACCAAATCCTAAAAAATTAGTGCTTTGGGCCAAATTCTGTAGATATTCTATAGTGTTTTTTGACATGAAAGTGCCTTATTTTTTGGAGAAGTTTTAGAAGAATACAAAAGCTTCCTTGTTGTTTTCCTTGTGCTTTTGTTATTATTTTTAAAGTATCTGAATTACTAAATTTAAATTAAATTATTATTTATTTTTAAATTTTGTTTTGTATTGAGTGTATATTTGAGAGTAAATATTTAAAAAGGCCCTGCCATGGAAGTTTAGAGTTGAAAGGTCATTTGATGTATCATCAGACCCAATCCTTTCTTAGAGTTGAATAAAGAGGCTGAGAAAGTTGACATGATCTCTGGGATTCCAACACATTATCTTCTGTGACCACCCCATTTTCACTGAGTTTGTGCATAGAAAAGGAAGGGATAAATAATAAGAAGGAAAAAATAATAAATAGTTTCTTTCATTTACCTTGGCTGTCATTTCCCACACCTCTATAAAACAATGCCCAGGTGTAATACCTCCATATAGTAATGTCTCTCTTTGGACCTCCTTAAGTTTATAATTTTCATTTAATTTTATAAATGTGTTGAGGTTATGAACTATCCTTTGAGACTCCGATAACATTTAATAATCTTATTTTCTGAGATATTCGCCTCACCCAATATATGAGTGAACATCCCCCCCCACCCTTCCCCAGCCCACTGCACACACAGACACACTCCCTGTGTGGTTCTGTATCCAGTTGCAGAATTCCCCCCTTGAACTTCGACTGGGAACTTCCAGAGATCTCCCAGAGTTCAGGTTAAGAATTTGTGCTTTAAGAAACCTCATTTAACATCAGGAAGAAGAAACATCTTTCCCAGATTATCCTTGCCAGCTAAAGACTTTCTTTGGGAAACTTGTTTTGCGCCTCTGTGAATGACATGCAAATAACTGTCAGAGTTGTTTTCCTCACCTTCACCTCCTGTGCCCCAACTCGGCCCTGCATTTGCAAACATTCAGCAGCAATGTCCAAGGGGCAGATGCACCAGCTTGACCTCCGTAGACGTTCTATCTCCTTCTCCATAAGGACTCCTGCCCTGCCACACGGCCCTGGCATTGTGAGTGTTACTGGAGGCTGGGAGGAACGTCTGCAGCCAATTTTAATGTGCCTCGTTGTACCAGAGATAAGCAGAACATACAACTCCCTGCTGCGTGCTGGCCATACAGATGCAGTGGAAATTGTATGCACATTTGGAAAGCTTGCTTATTTTAGGTTTTTGTTCAGAAATCATTTTGCTGAAGCTTCTCTTCCTCCCTTGCTTTCTCCTTTGTAACTGTGTCTCTCAGAATCATAGAATTCCCAACTAGCAGCCACGAAGAGATTAGTTTAAAATTTGTTCTGGTAAAGAAGCTCATCCAGTAGCAGTGCCAAGGGACACGTCACAGCGGCTCTCCAGTTTGCATAAGAAATAAAGAGCTAAATGGAGGGTTTGGAGGTGAGCATAGAGTGGGCTCTGGGGTGATGACAGCTGAGGGGCCAGGGTCTATTGAGACCAGGAAGACAGTGATGGCGCCTAAAATCTCTTACACACACAGACATCGTGCTGTTAGGGAGTCCCCCATAAAAATGTGACAATGTTATCTAGGTGTGGGAACTCTAGAATCTGGTAGCATAGATTGATTGATTGGTGGGAATCAGAAAGAATCAGAAAGCAAAATTTAAAAGATTCACCATGGATGCAGATATTTGAATTGGGGTGGGTTAGGCAGGGCAGGGGGGCAGCAGTGGACCCTGAGGCTGAGCTGGGAGAAGCCCACCATGTGGGCCATGCTGGGGCTGGGTAAACGGCAGCAGCAGAGAGACTTAGGGGGTCTGATGAGTGGTTAGATCTCCATAACTAAGGTTTCTTTCTTTATTTTTTCCAATATGCTTCTCAATTTTCTGAAAACTGTTTCAAGAAGAAAGGGCCATTACTAGCTAGGTTGAAAAAAATAATCTGGTCTTGTTTGAAACCCTTTTGTGGAATCACACAGAATGACCCTGGCAGGGAATGAATGACTATGTAAAATTGGAGCTTAAATAAGCAGTTCATAGTTTAAAATATTAAAATCATCTTAAAATCTTATTTAAGGCTAGTAGACCATTTTCCTAAAGGGCCTCCTTTTAAATTGAAACACCATCTAGGAAAATGTCACGGGTTTCATAGTCAATAAGCTTTACTACATATGCTTGGAGTAAGGACGTACTATATAGCTAACGTGTTCATTATTCATGCCAATTGTACATGCACCATTTTAATCTTCATTATCCTTTATAGACATTCGCTAATTTATGCAGTAGGCCCCTGGAGAGGGCAGTGCTATTTCTGTTATTTGGCAGGCACAGGAATGAATGCAAGGTGAAGGGCCTTGATTCTCCAAGGTCCTATTTCTGAGCACTGATCCAGCTGAAATACTGAAGACAGACTGTGATATCGAAGATAACTTTCTGTTCTGTAAGCAAAAGAAAGATAAAATACTTGCCAATTTGACTGGAAAGTGTTGCTGGTGTTTACTTACCCTAGAAGGCTTAAATGAAGCAGGAATCTGGAAGCAATTGCGAGCTCTGTATGCATTTCCATTTTAATGCTGCAATTACAATGCCGGACACTTTGCTACCTATGGACAGCACTGAGTGCCTCGGGTCTTTCCTTCCAGGGAGATAGAGGCAGCTTTGCTTTCCATAGGGTTCCCTGTTCTCTTTCTGCCTCGGTCATCATGGGACCTCCTCAAAGTGAGCCTTTGCACAATCATGTGGGTTTCCAATACCTTCTCTCTTCCCAGCAAACCAACTTTAGTCATGCTCTCCCTCACCTCCGTGGCTCTCTTTTGGTGAGATGTATTCATTGCTATGTGGGGTCAGCTGTCTGGCTTCCTGCCTTCCTAGGGCCAGGAAAGCCCTACTACCCATTCTTAGCAATCTTTTTCAACATTTTTGTTTGGTTCATCTAAAAGTGGTACTGATGAAATTAATCAGAAGTTGATTTAGAAGGATCTGGTAGAATCAAGGGTAGGATATTTGATCCCCCATGGACCCAAATCTTTCTTTTAGAGTTTTCCTGTAGGTTGTGTACATTTACATGGTTCCACCATTTAATGATTATGTAAATTTGGAAACTTGGGCAATTCATTTTGTTTCTTTAAGTTCTTATTTCCACATCTATAAAATGGCAGTAATCCAAGGAAAGCAATGACGTAATGCCTAGCTCATGTCAAGCACTGCAAAATTGTAAACTATTGCTTATTATTTCCTAGTAGTCATAATTTGATAATTAAATGTATGAAAAGAAATTGGATCTTTTCATCCAGCTAATGGATTCCTTTGAAACTTTTTTGAAAAATGTTCAAAATTTGTTTTAGTTTCTACTTTTAGAAAGATATTAAAGAAAATATAACCTTTCTTAAGAACCAAAAATGGCTTGCCTATGGTCTCCTAGGGCTGTTTAAATTTTGTTACCAACAGCAAACCAGTATCCCTCCAGCTTATTCTTACCCCCTTTTCTGAAATTCCCCTTTGAAAAACCACTGGCACTTCGCTATATTTTTCCTACCATTTTTTAAAGTCATTCCTCTGGCTGAACTGGGACTTTGTCACCACTCTGTTTCTGCCATTTCCTTATAGGCAACATAATTTCTGAAAGCTAGATATAGATAACAATAGAGTAGGCCTGTCCACAAGAGAGTATAACAATGAAGAGAAGAGGAAGGGAATTGAGGGGAGAAATAGTTCAACTTGATCCTGGCAGAAGGGAGATGATCTTCAAAAGATGGACACCTAACATTTTATGGACACCTGGCTCTTCTTCTTTCTCCTCTTATGAACAGTCACAGGACAACAGTTTCTGCTGGAGTTGTTTCCCTTGAGGTGGTGTTAGCAGAGAGGCTCAGCAGTGGAGAAACTTTTATTAACCCTTGTACCACCCCGTTCACAGGGCATTGAACTTGTTCAAATCTAGGAAGTAGCCAGTGGTTTGGAAAAAAATAGAGATGAGAACTAGCACAGAGGAGAGATGGGCAGTAGGTACGGACAGGTGGGAGGGTAGCAAAGATGGAGGCATCTCAGGGTGGCATCTTGCAGGGCTGTGAGGACAGAACTAGGGTCCTTGCTCCTTTTTAGGAGTTGTGTTTATTCTCCTGTGACAAGTTGACAGAGCAGCCTATGGAAAAATCTTCCATGTTTTCTTTCATTCTGAAACAAAAAATAGAGATAATCATTGTTCTCAATTTCAAAGCAGTAAAAGGTTGTGTGTGAAATGAACTGGATGTCCCACAGTCTGATGCCCCAAACATGGACAGCATAAAAGAGAAAGCTGGAGGAAGTGGTTGCTTTGGGAAAGTTGGTTGTTTGGGGAAGAGCTCCTGTTTGAGGGAACATTTGTCCAATATCACTTGAACAAAATATATCTAATATTTAACACCTATAAATGTTTTCTTGGATGTGCATATAAATTTTAAAGCATGCATAGATGTTACCTAATTTCTGACTTTTTTCCACTGAATTATTATCTTTGTGATAAAGGAAAAAAATCTGCTTGAAAAATAATTCACCCCGTAAGCCATTCTAAAAATATTTATAAAATTAAGGCAACTATTGAAAATTCTCTTGTCATCTAGAATGGCTTTCCATTCTTTTATGTTAAATCAGATTTTTGGTCTGATTAGGGACATTTGTGGTCTCTCTCAAAAGAACCTGTCTTGATTCTTTCAAAAGCAGACAATAATTCATTTAGTTTGATACTGGTTCCCAAATACCTATATTTACTCTTAAATATCTCTAGAAAATGTTGTCCTTTCTCTTATTGTCTTTATAAACACAAAGGTCGCTTTTTCTATGAAAAAGAATAAATCCATGACTAACCCTGGAGTAATTACTGTAGATCTGAAATCTAGCACTTATATCATCCCTCCCGAGACTGTCAGCCTTTCACCACTGCTGATGAGCGATTCCAGTTAATGTTTTACCCCCATGGAAACTCAAAGGCAGATAAGCCTTGCTCTGAACTTACTGTAGGGCCTTAGGCAAATTGATTGATTTTCCTGGGACTGAGCTAGGATATAGTGTCATGAGAATTGTATTCCTCTACCTCCCCCTGTTCTTCTCAGAAAGGCTAGGAAGGAATTGGAAACCAAAGACCTGATCAAACCCTTACCATGTGTAATTTTGAAGCTTTAACTGAGTCTGTGTACACATAGGGGGGCACAGCTGTGTTTGGTGTAAGGGTTCGGAGGTGTTGAATTACAAATTTTCTAAAAACCTTTGTGTTCACAAAACCTTTGTGTTCATAGGAGGATGAATGCAGAGAAGGGGGATGAGTGAGGCTGGGACCGTGGGCCAAGACAAGTGACTCTTAACAATAGAAGTGGCTAATAATCAATTCTACCTTTTTGGTAAAGAAGCAAAGTCAGGCTTTTTTTTCTTTTAATGTCTCTACAAGCCTTCAGTGAAGTCTGCTCCCCGCACGGAGGAGGCTCTTTCATGTACGGAAATCAAAGTGTGAGCCTGAGATCAGTGTCTGGGGAAGTGCGGAACAGGAAGCATGGATCCATCAGGGCCAGGAAGGCGGGACCAGGAATATCCATGAGAACATAATCCTGGAGGGAGTTAGAGAAATTTTAAGAATGGCAACAGGTTTTTCTCTGGGTTGTGGTATAGGAACTGGGGCCAATTTCATCATGATCTTAGTGGGGCCGTATGACCCCAAATGGCAGCTGACTGTGACTCCAAAGCCCTGACTAGGTTTGGAGCTGGCTCAGCCACACACCAGCTAGTTCATATGGGGAAGCTACAATTTGGAGCCTGAGTTTCTTCGTCAGCAAAATGGGAATGATATGCAATTACCAATGTAACCATTGGTTCAGGGTCACCAAGGTATGGTAAAATAAATAGGTAAAATATTGTTGAGGAAAGGGATAATCTCAAAGTATCACCCCTCATATTATGTTTGAATTATAAGGGAAAATGTGTTCTTATAATTGAGAGATTATGCAGATATTGCCTTCTGCAAGCAATCAAACCTAACATCATCAAGAATGACAGCGATGATGGTACAGAAGTTTTTTGGAAGAGCATCCTTTTTTCTGGGAGATACATGCTGAAGTGTTTATAGGTGAAGTATCATGATACCTACAGCTTAGATTAAAATGTGCTATCTATATCTATATTTTTTTTTTTTTTTTTTTTTGAGACAGAGTCTCACTCTGTTGCCCAGGCTAGAGTGAGTGCCGTGGCATCAGCCTAGCTCACAGCAACCTCAAACTCCTGAGCTCAAGCGATCCTTCTGTCTCAGCCTCCCGAGTAGCTGGGACTACAGGCATGCGCCACCATGCCCGGCTAATTTTTTCTATATATATTTTAGCTGTCCATATAATTTCTTTCTATTTTTAGTAGAGGTGGGGTCTCGCTCTTGCTCAGGCTGGTCTCGAACTCCTGAGCTCAAACGGTCCGCCCACCTCGGCCTCCCAGAGTGCTAGGATTACAGGCGTGAGCCACCGCGCCCGGCCTATATCTATATTTTTTAATACATGTAGAGAGAGAAAGCAAATGGGGGAAAATGTTAGCATTCAGTGAATATAGGTGAAGAGTATGTGAATATTTATTGTACTATTTTTTGTAATTTTTCAAAATACAATGTTTAATGTGCAAATAATTATAAGAATACCTATGCCCCATCAGGCCCCAAGTCTATGGGTTGTTGCATATTAATTACCTTTTCCTCTTTCTTTCTTTTTCCTCTACTAGGTTTGTTCACTTTTCCCCAATCATGATAAGCACTCACTATGGCTATTTAAATATACCTTGGGTCTAGTTACATTGCCATTTAAAAAAAAAAAAAAAAAAAAACATAGTTTCTGGAAAAGCATAAAAAGCACAACAAGGGCAGAGTGCTGTGGAAATGCCAGGAGCGATGATAATTGGCAGCTCTGCAAGGCTGTTCTGTTCTCCAAAGGCGTGTCCCATAGTGTGGCCTATTAAATATTTTGCAGAATTAAGAGGATGAAATCAGTAGTTTAGAAAAAAAACACCCAGAATATTATCGTTTCTCAATAAATACGAAAATAGAGCAAACATCTATTTCAGAGTGCTGATTTAGTAATGAAAAAACCATATTTTTTTTTTCCCCTTAGAACTTGTTTCCCCCAAGGTAACAGGTTTTAATGCCTGTGGAAATGATGAACATTTATTTGGCAGTTGCCTCAAGGGCCTGAACACAGTTAATAATATACCATTGAAAGATATTTCTGCCACAGCTGCTGGTCAACTTAACTAGTGCCCAGTGCCTATCTTGATTTTTAGGATGAATAACACTGCAGGGCTCTGCAATATTTTTTCTTTTGCTGTGCTTACTTTAAATCTGTAGCACTGGAACGGAAGTAGGGGGGAGATGGAGGAATGTGCTCTATCTGGGCATCCCTATGGGCCGTGGTTCTCTGAAATTCCACTCTTTCTCTTGGTGACCTTGTAAAATGAGCCCTTTCATAATTCTGTCATTAATCCTCAAACTCTGCTGGTAGAAGGCAGTGAGTGGCAAATTATTTATCATCTCAACTTGTAAGGCGAGAAAACAGAAGAGCTCATGGGGAAATTATTTTCTGAAACCATGTAATGAAAACTCAGTTTATCCATCAAGCTTTCTTTTACCCTATGTGTATAGAGCACTGTGTGGAATATAGGGAAATGTGAGGAAGAAAAGAGTTTAGGACATAGTTTCTTCTAACTAAATAATAAAAATAATGTAAGATTGTGTGTGTGTGTGTGTGTGTGTGTGTGTAAAATTGCTATACAAATTGTAAAATTCTGCCCAAATGTAAACTATTCTTCGTATTAATTTTTTAGAAATGGGGTCTTGCTATGTTGCCCAGACTGGACTCAAACTCCTGGGTTCAGCCTCCTGAGTAGCTGGAAATACAGGCACACGCCACTGTGCCTGGCTAATTTTTATTCATCCAAGTTATCATCATCATTATCCTCATCATCCTAAGTTTATAACTGTGGAGTTCTCAGGAATTGAGAAGGAAGAAGAAGAATGATTTACTGTTTGGAAAATCTAATTATAAGCAAATGTTGAGTGACAGCGTCATGCTGAAGATTTTTAAAGACACAGTTGGGCAAGGATCAGGGCACATGTGTTCAAATGTGCAATAAGGTACAAGAGAAAAGATGACAGAAAAAACTGCCTGATTGCATCAGAATGGTAAATTAACAGGAAACAAGGCAGTCAGGTCAAAATAAATGTGGGAGGATGGAAAGTCCAGTAGCTGGAAGTCAATAAAGCCCACGGTTTTAGATTTTAATTGGCTTTAGGAAGCAATAAAGACTAACTATAGATTCTAAGGAAACATAATGATGAAGTGATGCTTGGGAAGCTGAGGTCTTTTCAAGTGATCTGAATATACTGCAGACAACTGAAACCAAGAGAGGAAAGAGGCTTTTAAGATAGGACAGATTCAGGGAAGTAAAGACCTTGCCTTGGGTGTGCTGTTAAGACAGAGACAATGGGTGTTTTAAGAGCATATGCCCCAGGAGGAAGGCTTTCCTCAGTGTCAGGTGTGTGGGAACAAAGGAAGGCTAAAGTGATCCAAAGTAAGAAAAGACTCCTGCCAGCAGCCTGGAAAGAGAGATGTGCCTGTGTGAGCCTGAAGTGTATTAGGTGAGGCTGGAAACCAGATTAGCATTAAAAATGGGTGCTTTTAAGCTCTTGTCACCCTTAGTCACCATCCAGAAAATAGCTGATCACTGGCATCTATTCTGTAGCTCTTCCCTTTCTTCCTGGACTTGCTGTAGAAAGACTTTCTCTCCATGTCTGAGCTGCTGGGGCACCAGGTGCCTGCTTGTGGCCTCTCATTACCGGTGGGGGTGGTCAGGGCGAGGGTGGAGACTGTAAGCTTGCTGAGGTGTACGTTTGAGGTATTGTTGTTATTTACTTTGTTGTTGTTTTGTTTTAGAAAATTTCACATAAGAGAGTTTAAAAATGTGTCATTGATGTAACCTCTGTATCACTGGCTCTTACTCTTTCCTTGCAATGAAAAACTTGAGTCCCCTGCCATGTTCTCCCTCAATCCAAATACGTGTGTGGCACAACCATGTGTATTTTACATGCAGAACATGAATAGGGCTGCTGTACCCACCTGGAATTGCTGTCCCTCCACGGGGCTCCCATTTTCCGTACATGATGCCATAGTTTTCTCTCCCTACTGCTTAGTGTCCTGGGAAGAAAAAAAATATTCTATTTTTTGAAAATTTTTTGTATAGACCAGCAGAGGATACAAACAGGACTCATGCCATCATATCATGCATCCATCATGAAAATGACTGTTAGTTTTATACTTAAGTCTATAAGGACCCAGGCTTGGGAAAAATACCTGTGTGACATACAGTGCTCACTGTTCTCACATGGAATCTTGGAAATAAAAGATGCTGAGGGCTTTGCCCGTATCCTTTAACCTACTCATCTCATATGTGAACCCCTGGGATTATTGGCCTCTGGTGGATGCAAAGAGGAAACTAAAGATATAAGAGGGATGGATGAGGGGCTGTGTCCCGTGTGGTCATGTTGTCCCTGCTTCCCTTTGCTATCACATGGCTGGTCTTCAAATTCCAGGTAACTGGTATAAATAATTTAGCTAAGTAATCCCACCTCTTTTGGGCAGAGGCTGTCAAGCCAGGGTACCATAACCATAGTTGTAATTGGTTGGGTTGCTTTTGGGCCCCCCCCACCCCCCCGCCACTGCCCGCAACACACATACACAAAGCTGGCTGGGGCTTCTCTCCTTAGCAGAGGGCTGTGGATTGGATAGTTTCAGCAAAAAGATGTCTCTAAGTATAGCAAGGCCTATGACCTACATATCCAAGGGCCTCCATCCCAGCCAGTGTGTGTGCTCACTGCACCCCAAACCCATTTTTGTACTTTGCTGCTGCTTTCATTCTTTGGTTAATACCTTTTCAGCCACTGGTAATATCATTTCTCTCACTTCAATTGCCTCAATTCCACCTACCCTTAAAACACAACTGAAACTATCCAAGAAGTCTTCCATGCTTATCTCAGTGGGAGGCAATTGCTACCTGGTTATGGTCTCCCATGACATTTTAATTTGTGTACCATTTATTTAGCATCATTATTTACTGCTTTCTGTTACTTATTCACATGTCTATGTCTCATCTCACCAACTACATTATATACTATTTCAGGCTACAAAATAGATACATAATAAAGGCCTATTAATTGAGACTCGTATAATCTTGGGGAACTCACTGGGGTCTTGATTATCTCTTATAAGTCAATACTCTAAAGAGCTGCCCCCCACGCTGATGGTGCTGGCATTATAGAAGTGTACTAAGGACAGACTCTAGAGTCCTATATATGGACCAAGGGGAAGGAAAACAGCATAAACAATAAAGGAGAGAACTATCAGAGGAGGTGCTGACAAGGAAATACAATGACCTAATTTTAGAGCAGCAAGGATTCCAGAGTCCCAGAGTCCAACTCATTCTAAGTAAAGCCACTAAGAGACAATGGAGCCAGATAGGTGAATTATCAGAACTTTCTTCCACTGAAGTTATGCCACTCTGCAAACAAATATAAAAGAGGAGATTCATAGACTGGAACATTAATTTAGACACTAGGAGGAAGCCAAAGGCTGTGATAATTTGACCTTTAGCACACAGTCTATTTCAGACTAAATTTTATTATGGAAGCACATTCCACAACATGCTTGTAGTGAGAAACAGAATCTAATCAGAGCTGACAGCATCTCCTAGCCTCAGCAGAATGAACACAGTGTGAGTAAGAACCTGACTTGGTGGGAGTCTGAAAGCAAAATACAGTGGATCCATAAGAAGATGGATGGCCAGGGTAACTCAGGGAGTGGCTATCGGACACACAGCGCTTACATGGATTTGATCAGCAAAGGTCAAAAGGTTAAATAACCCACTGCATCGACAGCTAAATAAAAGCTGCTTTTTAAGCCTTCCACAAAAACTCCAATGAGAAGAAAAGTACTTTTTAAAATACTGTGTAAAATACTGTTAACATACTGTGTGTTAGCTTAAATCAGAGAAAATACAAGAAAAGAAATGGTTTATAAAATTAATTCTTTGGATTAAGAGGATTAACATTCAAATAGTCTACTCTTTTTCTGACGATCCCAACTAAAGAAACAATTTTTAAAATTATGAAGCATGTTTATTAAAAAAAGCACTACAATTCTGTGCCTTATCTTTCAGCATCACATTTGATTTGAAAAGGGGATAGAGAAGTCTTACAATCATTGTACAAAGAGTAAGATATAAAAGTGTAAAAAGATAAAATGGCTTTCCCATAGTTAACAATGAGCCAACATGGGTCCAAGTTTTGAAACAGAGATCTCTTGGCACCAATTCTGGGAAAATGCATTTAAGCTCTAAAATCCAATAAAAATAGGGAAAATAATTAGCAATAAAGGCCTAGTCTCTTTTACATAGTCAGCACTTATGATGTTGAATTCACTGTATACAGAGAATTATTTTGTGTTTTTTCCTCTTTTTTCTAGGTTATTTTCTTTCTCCTTCCTTCCTTCCTCCCTTGAATTATTTTATCAATTTCCCTTTATAAATGTCAGGAGAAAGCCTACATATGTTATAAATCAAAATGTTTTCCTATTTTTATCCCCACATTAATTACTCTTGCTGGTTTCTTATGTATCCCTCTAGCTTAGTCTGTGCACTGATAAGTATACATGTGCAAATGGGATTACACGTTACACATTATTCTGAATTGTGGTTCTATAATTAAAGTTGTACCATATTGACTTTTACATATGTGTTTGCCTTACCATTCTCAAATGCTATGTATATTTTGTACATATTCATAAGTTAAAAATATATTTAACAATCCTCTACTGGTATTTATTTAGTTTGTTTCCATTTTTTTTTTTTTTTGGCATTAGCAGCAGTACTACAATTAATATCTTTTATCAAATACATTTTGCATGAATGTGAGTATTAAAGTCATTAAATATGATATGTCCAATTTTGAATCAGAAGTGTAGTTTATTATATTTCAACAAGAAGCAGTACAATTAATCAAAATATGCGCCTAAATTATCAACACAGTTTTGTCATCTTAACAGTAGGTTGTTTATGCCAGGAGCGAAGTAGCTTGGAGAGCAAGTGGCGAGTGATGATGAAATTGAAAAATTGTTGAGAATTGAATATTTTCCCTTGCGAGAAATGGTCCAAAGCCTAGACAAAGTGGTAGTCAGTTGGGGGTGTAGGGTCTGGTGAATCCGGTAGATGACAGAGAGTTTCCAAGTCCAGCCTCTGCAGTTTGAGCAGTGTTTGTGCAACATGTGGTGAGCGTTGTCTTGCAAGAGGATCGACAGGTCTCTGTTGACCAATCTCAGCTGCTTCATCACAAGCATCCTCATCATATCATCCACTTGGTTGCAGTAGACAGCCGCTGTAATCTATTGATCAGGTATCATGAAGCTGTAGTGGATAATACCAGTGCTAGACCACGAAACAGACACCATTAGCTTTTTTTGATGCATATTCAGTTTTGGAGTGTGTTTCAGCACTTCCTCTTTATTCAACCATCTTGCCAAATGCTTGTGATTGTCAAAAAGAATCCATTTTTTATCACACATAACAATATGATGTAGAAAGGGTTCACCTTTATGTCACGACAGCAAAGAAAGGCAAGCCTCGAGATGATTTCTCTTCTGATGCTTGTTTAATTCATGCAGAAGCCACCTTTCCAGCTTCTTTACCTTGCTGATTTGTTTCAAATGGTCTAATATTGTTGGAATAGTAAAGTCAAACCTTGCTGCTAATTCATGCATGGGTTGAGATGGATTTGCTTCCGCTACAGCTTTCAGCTCATCATCATCCACCTTGGTCTCAGGTCACCCACATGGCTCATTTTCAAGATTAAAATCACCAAAATAGAACTTCTCAAACCATTGATGTCCTATGCGTTCATTAGCCACATCCTTCCCAAACACTTTGCTGATATTTCTAGTCGTCTGCACTGCACTGGTTCCACGAAGGAACTCATATTCAAAAAATAACATGAAATTTTGATTTACCCATGGTTTCACAAAAATTGCTCTAAATAAGATTGTAAAGATAAGCACAAGCCACAACATGCATTAAAAAGGCTGAAGATGTACCTTCACAATAAAAATAAAACAAGAAGTGTCAAAGTGAAATGTTAGAGATTTCAACTGTCAAACTTAGTACTTAAGGAAATCGGACATTTCATACTTAATAACCTAATATATTACTAGAATCAAGTCCTAAAAATGAAACTTCTTAGATCAAATAGTAGGGGACATCCGTCATTTTTCTGGATATGGCCAAAGTGTCCTCTATAAACCTTCTACCAACTTATATTCCCAGAAACAATGGCTAAGAATGCCAATTTTCCCAAACCCTGATCAATTAGTTTTACTTTTCATATTTTTTATTTTGACAATGAGCATCTTATATGTTTAAAAGTCACTTGTATTTCTTTTCTTGAATAGTCAGGATCAGTTTTTAAAAGTATTCTTAATTTAAATTTAATTCGTAATTAAATTAATTAAAATTTAAAATTTGTAAGAGCACTTTAAAATGTATTCACAATTTTTATCTTAATGACAGTTGACACATTCACATTTGGCCTCTTATGTTAATAGTTTTCTCTGAGCCTCTTCATTTTTCTCATCTATAATAAAAGTAGAGGGGTGTGTGTGTATGTGAAGTGGATTATCAGTGAGGTGGCTTTTATTCAACATATCACTTATGTGATTCCTTTGGCAAGCATATATACCTGCCCCTTTGTTATCTGTCTTTAAATGTCAAAATATTCATGAGTACAGTCTATCTGGGCACATAAACCAATGAATGTCTAAATTGACATCGATGAGAAAAAAATATCAGAATAAAGGTGAGGGTTAACCATTTTTTATCCTTTGAAAAAGATTATGCAAAGATTATTAGAATTTTCCCCTTGCGATGAACACATTTTGCAAATTCTTTACGTGACTTTAATTCACGGTTAACCCTAACTTCTCTATTTCATCTTGGAGATTCTTCTCTATTCTCAGGAATGGGAGGGAGATAAGCTATCTGAATCTTTTAGAAGCTTCTGAGGTCAGTAAAGGAAACCCATGCCAAAGGAGACATCTTTTACTGGAAAAGGGACTTACTTTATCTTTTAACACACAAGTAGAGTCTGCATTATCAATGAAAATGCCCCATGGGAGACCTTCTGGAATGATTGATGCCATCCCTCATGTCTGTTGCAAATCTCCCTGGGTTTGCACAGGCCACATTTCTCTAATCTTATTTCCATGCAAACTCCAGAAGAGAGTGACAGCCCATATCTGACAACACTTGACTGTGTCACATGACCCGACAGGGCAGAGCAAAATTGGGCAAAGTAACTGTGCTGGTCTCTGTTGTCAGTTTTATTGACAGAAAAATGAGTCATTAAAAAAGGGCATCTGAAATTATAGACCTAATTTAGTTCCTGTGTATTAACCAGCAATTCAATAAAGTCTAAGAGCAGCTTTCATGCACCTGAAGTAGCTGAGTGTAACTGGTTTAAAAATCTGTTTAGTCTAGTCCCAAGAAAAGTCAGAGATCTGCTGATTTCTGTCCGCTTCTCCAAAACAAATTGTCTGCAGATCTGGAAAACATTTAGCATCCTGCAAGATGGTGAGAGCACTTCACAACTTTCTCAATCCCCTGCCTTTCTTTAGGTATGATTTGGGGAGAAGAAATAACTTGGAGTCATTTGTTTTCTGATTTGAAGATTGGGTTGCATGTTTTGAAATGTTTCATTAAAATCTTTGATTTTTTACCTTTTGATACCACTATAGGAAAAGATTCACTTATAAGTGTTACCCATTTGACTCAAATTATATCTCTCCATTGCCATCTCTCCAAACACCATTGGTAAAATTGCTTTTGAATGTGGAAATAGGGGAAATTTGACAAGCAGAGAGATGTATTACAAATTGAGATGCCTATAAATTCTAAAGTAACTATACTGAATATTTCAGCCTTTATACCTTTTGTTTTTTAAAAATGCATCTTAGCAACATTTTTATACCTAAAGGCTAAAATAAATTTGACAAAATGAAGAGAATGTTCTGGTATTCTGACTTCCAATGCCTTTTGTGAAAATACATTATTTAAAAATAAGGAGCCACTCAAATAATTAGGAATTATTCTCTAGGTTTATGATATATATTTCTAAGACAGTAAGAGAATATATTTTCTTCCACACTAAGTGTCTCTACAGATAGAACATGGCAAAGCAGATGGACCAAATTTGATGATGTGGTGGCTGTCTGAAAATAAGATATTTGTTGTTTTTCTTTACACCAATAATATTCATCTAGAAAATATGATAGGAAAAATGTATCACTAAAAATCATAACAAATATAGAAAATCCCTAAGAAGTACCTTAAAAGAAGTGTCTACTTATGTGGGGAAAACTACTAAACTTCATTGAGAGGCACACGGATGATTTGAATAAACATCTTCCAAATGAAAAAACACAATATCGTATGAATGTCAATACTCTCCGAAATGATGTTTACATTTAATGCAATCCCCTTCAAACATTTGAGTTTTTGAGAAATTTGCTGAAGTTCATATGAAAGGATAAACACATGAGAATCACCATTTTTGAAAGAAAATTATAGGATGGAATTTGCATTGCCAAAGATCTGAACATATTAAAAAGGTGCAAAACATGAAGAAATGTGATGTTAGTGTAAGGATAGACATTCAGATCAATGAAACATAGTAGAAACACTAGAAAAAGGCCCATGTATAGAAATTTTTAGTATGTGATTAAAGTGACATTTCAAATGAATGGAGGAAAGAATGACATCATTCATAAAGACATCATGTCTTTACTTGCCTTGTACCAGAAGTGCCACAGCACAATGGCATGCTGGGACTGGGATGCGGATGATGCCATGGTGGCTGGTAAACTCTGGCTGTTTACCCCAGAGTGCCATGAAAATACACATTTCCTATGTGCATTACGATGCAAAGTACACTAGAAAGTACTGTCCTTTACTATATATCAAATAAATTTAAAGTGGATTTAAAAATTAAACATAAAAGAAATAGTAAAAGAACTACCAGAAAATATGAACAAATAAATATCTTGGATCCAGAAAAATAAAATGAAAGATAGAAATTATAAAAGTAAACAAAAGAGTTTTGGTGAGCTATTTCTGAACCTCAATAGTACAAGATTAACCAAATTGAAGGTCAAGTGACAAACTGGGGAGACTGTGTCAGAAAAAGTGTCGAATGGATGGAAAGCTCCTACAAATCTGTAGGGAGAAGATAGACACCTGTATATTTTAAAAAGTAAAAGGCATGAACAGGTGATTCATACAGATGATTTTTAAATACCATAAACCTTTTGAAAAATATTAAAGATTAATAAGAAATAAATGTAAATTAAAACACTAAAATTCTCTTTCCATGTATCAAATAGGTAGAAATGGAAAGATTCATGATTCCCAGGGTTGGCTAGAGTGTGGGACATTGGTCACTTTCATATACTGCTGAAGAGTAAATAAGTTAAAATAAACCTTTAAAGGAAATTCTGAAAATAGATTTCTAGGCTCTTATAATGTCTATATGATATGACCTAGCAGTTTAAGGGCTCTATTCTAAGTAAATAATTAAAGATGGGGCCAAAGTTCAATATAAAATGATGTTCTTCTCAGTATAATCTTTAAAAGGGACAATTTAAAGAAATCTAAAAGTTCTTTAAGTGGTAATTGCAAAAGTTTTGTTAGATTTCTACTATGGCATTCTATTTAGTCATTGAAAGTATTACTGAAAATGCTTATTTACTGATAAGAAAAAATATTCACAATATAGAGCCAAATAATAAAATGCAAGTTGTGAGAGTATGATAGATACCATTTCTGTAAAACAGTATATAAACAAACAAAAAAAAAAATAGAAGGGCACACAGCAAAATGTAAATGATTACATATTAGTGCTGAATCATAGAGAACTTTTGCTTCTGCTCTGATTTTTCCATTTTTCAAGTTATCTGCAGTGAACATGTATTCCTTTTGTAACTATTTTTTTAAAAGATAGATGTTATTAAGTTACAAAAAAAATGAAAAAGCTCAAAATTATTCTATTTCAACTGTGCTTATACAAGCATGGTTTATTTAAGTGACCAATTCAAATTTCAGGCACATATCGGGGATGACCTTGTCAGAAGAATCAGTCTTCTATTATTGATTTGCTGCAATCATAGAAGATTGGTACATCTTAGAAGATGACATGACAAAATAGAATCAAAATATTCAAAGGGGTTCATGTCCTGGCCAAGACTCCTCAATTCTAACTTTTCCATTTCACTGAGATGGCATTACTTGAACAAGAAATGTCTTGTACACAGCCAATAAATATACACTAATTTTGATAATTGTGAAAACTCCTACTCTTATTTACTTACATTGCAGAAACCTTGTATCATTTATTTTGATGAAAATTGTGATAAAAAATTTAAAACTACCATTAATGTTTATGTTATGAAAATTTGTATTTATTTAACACTACACTTTGATCTCATATATTAGTTAAGAGATAGATTTACCTTCAGGACTATAAATAAAAAGCGTATGCATGATCCAACCTGGCACTCTCTGGAGTGGGGTGTGGCCTTATGCGTTCATAGTTTTAGGTACTTAACAAATTTAATTACCTAATGTAATTTATTTATTTTTTATCAGACATAGAGTATTGAAATCTAGTATTTTCATGGACATAATTACACTGACAATGCATATTCTATTTGAAGTTTTAAAAAATGGAGGCAAATAATTTGGTTTAAAGATGAGAAAGCATGTGCGAGTGAGTGGACACTGTCTTAAATGTTTGGGAATATTTAAGTATGCTTTATAACCCAAGGGATTAATTTGAATAAAATTGATCAAGGATGATGCACAATTTGTGACACTTTTTCATTAATTCTGGGAAAAGCCTGGTGACTTGAGTGCCTTTTGCGTCAGATAGCTCACTCACTTTCCAGTGAGCTGTGGTTGAACTTGTACCTAGAATGCACACGTGAAAGGCCCTCCTGAAAAAATCCAAGAGGCGTCTTAATGGATCACGAGTAGTGTTCCACAGCGTGAGTCACGGGTGTTTCGGAGCAACATCCATTTGGCCGTAATATGTTTCCATGGTTTCCACCGTTATCACTCTCTGCCTGGGTAATGAGGCCAATAAAATATGACCTGACTGGATTATAGCAGAAGAATCTGAAGAACACTCTTTTAATAGATTCTTTTCTTATAAAACACTCGACTGACTCCTTGTGCTAAGACTATCCTAAAATTTACTGTACGGTGCAGTATGAGGTAATTGGCTTTCAGGATTTCGGGAAGGCTCAGATCAATATTGTATGCCTTGTCTGTGTTACCAGAAGAAAGGAGATCTACCTGGGAACTGGAGTGAGGGGAAAAAACAACATCAACAACTGCTGGAAAGTGGCATAAGCAGGAACATGCCCAGTGCTACCAATGTCTATAAAATGCAGGAAATGTGTAGAAATCTGCACCTTTGTGGATCAGTAATAGATGGAGCTGTTAGGTAATGGTAAAAAAAAAAAAAATCAGTTGTGATACAAGTGATCTTTCTTGGAGCTGCTTGGAGAAGCAACGTGCTGCATTCAACCTGGGACGAGATGGGAGCAGGTTTTCATGCTGCAAGTTTAAGAGTTGCTCAGTTACAGGGACTACTTTTGGTGGAAGATTCAACAACTAGTTACATTTCCTGTGCTGTGTATGTGGCCTTCCATTGACAAGAATTCCCAGTCTGTATTTCCCTTGCAAAAAAGTGCCTCATGATTGGAAACAAGGGGGCTGCTCCCAGAAAAACCCCACCCCAGGGGACCACCATTGTAATGCGGCCCCCCTTCCACTCTCTGCTCTCTTGCACCTGGCTCCACCAGCCGCTGCCCCTCTGCTCCCCTTGATCCCCTGTTGGACAGGAGCCTGTCCTGGTGGGTGAAAGTGACATAGTTTTGTTGTCATGAAAGATAAAACATCAAGTAGGGGCAGGGCAGTGTGGCTCCTTGCTGGGGCAGTGCAACCTGACAGCAGACATCCCTGCTGCTTAGGCCTGAGTCATGCATAGACAATTCCTGGTGAAGCCCTGTAGGGACCTGTTTTTCCTGAGCACTGGGGAAAGCCCCTCTAGGGACCACTGATGACACAATTGTTGGAAGTTTACTTTCTCTCTCTCTCTCTCTCTCTCTCTGTGTCTCATACACACACACACACACACAACATAAACTCACACACACACACACACACACACACACACGGGGGTCGGGAGGGAGGGAGAGAGAGAGAGAGATAACTAGATTCAAAATGAACTGAGCAGAGGTTGCACAGCAACCGTGAAAACTCCTGTCCATTTCTATATTCAGAAGTCTTAGAGAGCAAAGGCTAAGAGTCGCAGAATAGGGAAGCCTTCTTGACTTGAAATTCCTCAAATGCTTTTGTCCAGTTAGAGAGCTCTGGTCATGGCCAAATTGTTCTATCACTTGCTAGTTGTGTAACCTTGATCAACTTGCCATCTCTCAAACACAAGTTCTTCATCTGTAAAATGGGAATGATAATGATTCCTACAACACAGTCATAGCAAAGCTTAACCAAGATAACACATCTGATGATATGGCATATAATAAAAATTCAATAAATGTCATTTATCAGTATTATGATTTTAGGAAAACAGAATAATATGTTTCTAATTACTACAGGTTTTCTAGCTGTTACATGCATACACTGCCGTCATTCAGAAAAAAAAGTAACCTTCATGAAGTGCTTTTATTTCCGCAGGGGCTATTAAAACGTCTAGTTCTATTATGAAGACTTTTGCTTTCAGCCTAACAGACATACTCAGAAATGGAACGGACTTTGGGGCAGATAGGACTATGGATTTAATGACATCAGGTACATAATGAGGCCCACTTTAGGCAAATCGGAAAATACCCTCTGCCCTTCCTAAACCAAATGGCAAGCCAAAATCAAGCAACCTACACAGCCAAGAAATGATTTCTGGCCTCTTGGGTCTGTTTTCATTAAGTCTGTATCAATTATGTATTGAGTATTTATTGAATACTATATGTAAACTGTTACATGCTGGCTGCCTTGGGACTGTATAAAAATGTATAAGACACAATATGGTGCTCTCCAGGAGCATGTATATATATATAGTAAGAAAAACATTACATGCAAAAATAACCACGATAAAAGTAAATGTGAAAACTACTGTAAGATTTAATGTAAACACAGGGGCTCAGAAAACTTACTTTTTTCCCACAAAAAAATGTTTGCATTTTGCTGAATATTTATGCATTAAAGAAAAGGGCTCTCAAAGAGGAACAAATGGTGTAAACAAAGGGGTGAAAAAGCTAAAAATAATAATAAAAATAACTAATTTGCATTTTCTACTATGTACTCGGTAAAACATATGTGTATATATGTCATGTCAAATGGACATATCACAGATATGTGCTAGGCTATATATGTGTGTGTGTATGTTTACACACACACATGCACACACACACACACACACACGCTAGAAAATATGTCTTAAGGTGGGCAAGGGATTAAACTGTAAAGTAAGCTGAGGTAAAAATAGGATTCCAAAGCCTTCCATGATGTCAGACCTCCCTAACAGGAATAAGTGGTTTTCTGGAGCTGGGAAAATCTTCTGGCCGGTGGCAGGAGACTAACCAAATGCAGTGCTGGTCTGGGATTCAGTACTTCCCAATAATCCTCTGGAACAGGTAGTGAAAAATATTGTCATGTCCATTTTACAGGTGGTAAGAATGAGGCATAGAATACTTAAGTGACTAAACCAAGGGCACTTAGAAAGTCCATTTCAGAGCTGGAACTAGTATCCAAATCTTGCCTGGCTGACTTCCAGTGCAATTCCCTTCTCCTATACAGGTTCTTACTCTGCGGCTCTATAAAACCTCATGTTGTTGATTTCATAGTGAAAAGCAAAGCCTTTATGTCCAGAGATTGCTGTAACAAGTTATACCAAGTGGCAGCAAGCCCAGTGTGCTTGGACTACTTGAACTGCATGTAAATTGTATTTAATAGAAACAATAATGGCTATGGTTGTCTAATATTTGCTTGTGAGGCGTGATAGGGTTGTTCCTAAAGGACTGGGGAGAGTCTAAGAAGCTAAGTGAATGTTCAGAATTCATTGGTTATAGAATTTCAAAAGTGGAAGAAGCTTTGAGAACATCTAACTTCTTTATTTTACCAGTGAGGGAACTAAGGCTCAGAGAGGTCAGGTGAGTTTCCGAAGTCACATGGACAGTGAGCAGAGGGGCCCGGGTTCTTTACTCATGGGCCACTGCTGATGGGGACTGAAGGCCTGGGCCATCAGTCTGCTGGGAAAAGCATTCAAAGTGGCAACAGGTATGACGGGAACTAAAAAGGGTGGGCTAAGCGTTGCCCTGTGTGTGCAGAGGTGAAGCTGGTTCTACAAACAAACCCTGGAACATTCGCCAGAAAGGGATATAAATGTGGAATTATAAAGGGTTCTGCCTCACCTCTGAGACACTCCCTTCAATTTTACCAAGTCCCGCTCCAGATGAGTTTGTAGAAAAAGGTAAGCAGCCTTGAATACATCTGAATTTTCAACACAGTGTGACAGAGAAATCACCAAATTCTATTAGATTTAAATGAAATTGACTGGATTAAGTTCTCTACTTAAGAAAAATTGGGGATTCAGTGTCATATGTTAAAATTTGGTTTGAGAAAATAAAGTTATGGTTCAGGAACATCTGAGAAGATGATGGTAAAAGTTCAAACTTGTGAGAGACTTTGGGTTAAGAAAAAGATCCTCAGGCTAAAGGAAAGCTTTAAAAACTTCTGATCTGTTAAACAGAGAAGTTAAAAAATTCTTAGTCTACTCCTACAGGGAAATTAAATGATTTCTCCAAGGTCACAAAACAATCCCAGGGGCTAGAGCAAAGACATGACCCAGAGACATTTCCACCCTCCCCTAATAGAAATTTGTGCAAAGCAAAGGAATGCCAGGTGTCACTGGGTGTTGAGTAGATCTGAGTCCCTTTCTGAGTGTGCTGTCATCTTTCACGTTGAGATTCCTTGGGGCAGGGTTTCTTGATTCTGCACAGGTTGATCTGAAGCTCCTCTTGGTTACACATACAGAGGCTGAAGAGACACCTACTGTCTTAGGGTGGTAGAACAGACCAGGACCTTCTTCCATTTGAAGGCCACTCTCTGGGAGCCCTAAAGAAATGGCGTGTCCATTTACATAAGAATCCCTGGGACTTCAGGGAAGCAAGGGAATGAGGACTGAACTTTGTATTTGAAGTTAGGATAGCTTGTGTCTGGATGACTTAAAGACCTGTTGGCAAGAATGGATACCAAGTCCCCAAAGGAGAAACTCATGAGAAGGAATGGGGTAAATTGCACTGGCGACTTTGGTGCTACCAAAAGCCTTCTACTAGTTAGTGTGAGGCAGGAAGGATGATTCAGATTACGCCCACCAGTCTCCCGCAGTGGAGCTCGGTGTCAGCATCGCCAGTGCTTTGACCAGACTTTCTGCTTTTTTTTTTCTTTTTTTGCTTTCTCTAAGCTGCCGCCTGCCATTCTTGGTACACAATGAACACTTTTGAATGAGTAATCCCATAGTGTTCTTGGGCAAGTCAGTAAGAGGGAACCTGAATAAAATTATGCTAGATATTTTTCTAAAAAACAAATTATGGGAACTCAAAAATTAATTGAGGGGGGAGGCATAAAATAGAAAGAGATAAAATCTTATTTAAACCACAAAGTGAAAAAAGTGACTCATGCTGGCTTCATGTGAATATCATTAGCACAACTAATCTGTAGATATTTTCTTTTTCTGAGACTCTCTAATTTGATACTTAAAGTGCAATGGACTTTAGACATGCGGGTAGATGCTCTGCTGAAACGGACAGGCATGGGGAGAATGCCGTGGGGGCAGTGGGGAAACTCTGGGAACCTCCAGTGAGCAACCTCTAGCAAAGAACTAACTCTTTTTCCACAGCTATTGGAATATCGACTAGTAGGAAGAAGAAATGTATACAAGGTAATTTAGGTCTCAGGGGAAATGTAATACAAGCCTGAATATTTTGGCAAATATGCTATATCTAAAGTTACATTTGATTTTATACTCTATGGTTTAGGCCCCATGAAGATGATTTACGGGTTGTGGTCTCTTCCTTGGCTAGTTTATGGGCCCAGAGAATGTGTAGCTACTCTGACCCCACCTGCTAATTTGCTAATTGGCTTTTTCAATCCCAGAAGTTCATAGCTGTGTGCAGAAAAGCCATTGTGACTTAGAAACAGATGAACATGTTGGTTTTCTCTACTCCCATACTGAGCTTCTGTTCAGCACATACTAGAGGTGCTGCTAAGTCAGATAATTGAAGAGGTTCTTGACAGGTGTGCTCTGTTCTTCTTTAAATAATTACTATTTTGGTGACTGTATTTGCCCATAGCTTAGAACCACCCAATGGGTTAAATGAATGTGTGGAAGTAAATGAAATCCCACTCATGGAAATAAACGTTTCATGGAATTCATAATGCATGTGGCCAGACAAAAACACCCTGCAAACCAGCTAAGGTTTTGAGCTTCCCACTGAATGGATCCGTTTCACTTCAACTGCCTGTTTCATGCTGAGGGCTGTTGGCAGGGTTTCTGGCACATGTCAGCAATACAACTTAACACAAACGCCCGGGTGATCCTTCATCCTGTGCGTGCTGCAAACTGTTTCATGTTTCTGATGCCCAGACCAGAATACTTATGAATCTCCAGCCACACT
The DNA here is from genome assembly GCF_041146395.1 of Eulemur rufifrons. Classification (NCBI taxonomy): domain Eukaryota; kingdom Metazoa; phylum Chordata; class Mammalia; order Primates; family Lemuridae; genus Eulemur; species Eulemur rufifrons. The sequence continues at coordinate 92,362,570 of NC_090997.1, read as the reverse complement.
TCTATGCATTCCATGACCTGTCCTATGTCATTTAGTTTAACATATAAATTCTTATTCAGAAGATTTAGCAACATATGTTATGACTCCTTAGAAGACTTGGTGACCATTACAACCTAAATAGGTATTAAACCCTGCTATGTTGTAGAGTACAGGATTTGGAGTGGGAGGCAAGTCCCAGGTTACCCTTTTGTAACTGTGTGAGCTCAGTCCCACTAACTATGTCTTGTGGCAAGCTTGGGCCTCTGAAAGTCAGCCTTGTCTTCTGGTCAGCCTCAGGGATATATCACTGGAGGATATATCCAAGAGATACATCAGCAGTTCCTGTAAGGTTGGCTCTATGCACTCCTACTACACCATTTAAATAAAAACCAGAAACCCATCCCCTCTTCCCAGGAGCCAAACTTCTGTAGCTGGCAGAGAGGCTCCCTGCGCGTTTTCTGGGAAGAGTTCAGGGACATGGGAGCTCGTAGCCGGCTCTCAGGCTCCCTTCCACAGCCACATACACTCTAACGGGGGGAGGACTTTGTCTGAAGAAATCCAGAGTCAAGCACAGAGTCATTGTGTTGGGCTCTGGACCCGCGCCAACCACTCCACTCCCAAGTAAACATGGGATAATGTCTTCCCTTCTTCATAGGCAGAACAGGTCATGGAAATTATTTTATGAAAAGTACCTGGGAGTTTTGCCAAGCTCATTTTTTTGATTCATTATCCCATCTATTATTAATACATTATCACATAATGATCGCATGGTCTGATTTCTCGCCTTTATGCGCACTGTGGTGGTTTTCCCCTGCGTTGTGTGTGCAGATAGTGTAACTGAGTCATGGTTCATGCTGAGGTTTAAAGTTTGACATTCTGAATATTGGCAGAAAGATTCTTTCTGGTGAATGCAGGTCTTCTGAGCAATTATTGACTAACTTTGTCATTAGGCTCACCTTCCAGAAGGTAGAAACAAAATAAAAGAAAATTACCATTGTGAACTTAAGTCTGAGCCACTGGGAAGAAATGTGAGGTACGGTGAAGTGGTAACGAGCCAGGAGAAAGTAACCACAGTATCTTAGAGTTCATGATAAACTGGGATGAAAGTACAGATAATAGCACGATACGCAGATTTTTAAGTTATCAGAGGAAAAATAAGCACAATTTTGTGACTAGAGGCTTTGAAAAGGAAAGACAGTTCAAAAGGAACGAAATTCTCAAAACATTCTAATTGTATAATCTTGGAAGACCTTCATAAGAGAGCAGTTTTAGAAACTAGTGCAGCAAGAGAGGGCTCATCGTCTATTTTTAGAAGAATTTTGACCAAAAAAGGGAAGCATCAGTACGTAAAGAAGAATCAATTTTTACATACCCATGAGGGTTAGTATTTTCCAAAAAGGCTGAAATGTGGCCCTGTTTCATTCATCTTTGTAACTCCTGCTCCTACCATACTGCTAGGGTCACCAGGTTTCTTTCATTGATTCTGTAGTTCGGAGAACTTTGATCCCAGGTTTGTATAAGAAGTTGCTGATGTGATGCCAGCATCACTGTGGTAATATGTGATGAAACGTGGAGAATGAGAGAGGTGTCAAAAGATGCAAAACTATTGTAGCAGAAACACCTAGCTGCCTACCCCATTAGCTAGCCTTTTCTTCCGTAGTAAAAGAACTCTGCCTGCACTTCGGAGGGGAGGGCAATGTAGCTAGTGAAAAGCATACCTTTTCCAGTGTCCCTTACAGCTTGATACAGCCATGTGACTGTATTCTGGTCAATGAAATGGAACAGCAGGTGTTGATGTCACTTCTGGGTTGACGGAGACCACTCAGCTGGAAGAATGGTACCTTTGTCTCTTTACTCTATTGGCTACCTGTCATCTTGTAATGCAGCCACAAGGGACAGCCTTAAGGAGACCAGGCCACAGTGTAAAGGAGGGAAGTTAAATGCTGAGGATAGTAAAGGATAAAGATGGAAATCTGGATTCTTGGGAGCTCCCTGGTTCCAACTCTGAACTGTCTACCTCTGGACTTCTTTGACTTGAGAGAAATAAAAAAAACACTGCTAAGATTATGTTATTTGGGATGTCTGTTGTATGCAGCTGAACCTCACCCTAACCGATAAAATTTCCAGGGTCTACAGATGGATTTCAGGAGCTGGATGCATAACTGTGTATAAATCTCAGAAAAAAAAACCTTAAAAAATTCTGTCACCTTGAAAGTACTTAGGGACAAAAATGGTGATTTATAGGAGACAAAACACATTTGATAAGCATCATTATTGCTTATTACCTTCATTGTTTGGGACCTAGATTAGTAGCTTTCATTTAATAGCCAACATTTCTGGCAGACTTACTACTTACTGGGGCTGTTTTAAGTACTTCCTATGTTTTATCTTTCACAGTCATCACAAAGGTACTGTTCAAATCTCCATATTGCAAATGGTGACATGGAGGGGCAGAGATTTACATAACTCATCCAGCCCAGTTCAACACAGTTATTTAGTGATGGGGACAGGATACAACCCAAGTACTCTGAGTTCAGGGCTCACTATCTTAACTAGTATACTACACTAGTATACTACACTGTTTTTCAGGGGAATTTTAATTTTTAGGGTCATTGAATACAATTGGATAATAGCAGGGTGGAAAAATGTGAGATGTACATTTAGATAAATTTAAGATACTAAACCAATGTCTATCTGAAGGGAAGTCTCCTGGCACAAAGTTTCTTATTCAATTGGCTTCTGGTTAACAATTTTATTAATGGATGTAGATACAGAAGATACCTTTATCAAGTGTGCACGAAGCAGAATAGCTTAGCTTGGAAAAGAGAAGGCTCATATGGTAGTCTCATCAAGCTCCTATTCTATAATTTTAAAAATTTACCAGCCTTCAAATGACATGAATAGAAACTTCTCGAAAGAAGATATAAGAATGGCTAACAAACATATGAAAAAATGCTCAACATCCCTAATCATCAGAGAAATGCAAATCAAAACCACAATGAGATATCACTTAACTCCAATGAGAATGGCCTTTATCAAAAAAACCCAAAACAACACATGTTGGCATGGGTGTGGAGAGACAGGAACACTAATACACTGCTGGTGGGACTGCAAACTAGTGCAACCCCTGTGGAAAGCATTATGGAGTTATCTTAAACAGATTCAAGTAGACCTGCCATTTGACCCAGCAATCCCATTACTGGGCATATACCCAAAGGAAAAAAGGTCATTCTTTAACAAAGACACATGTACCCGAATGTTTATAGCAGCACAATTCACAATAGCAAAGATGTGGAAACAACCCAAATGCCCATCAACACATGATTGGATTAGTAAGCTGTGGTATATGTATACCATGGAATATTACTCAGCTATAAGGAATGATGAAAATACGACATCTCTATGGTTCTCCTGGAGAGAGTTGGAACCCATTATATTAAGTGAAGTATCCCAAGAATGGAAAAACAAGCATCACATGTACTCACCAGAAAATTGGTTTCCCTGATCATCACCTAAATACAAATCTGGGAACGACACCAATTGGATATCAGACTGAGGTGGGGGGTGGGGGAGGGGATGGGGGTATGCCTACACAATGAGTGCATTGCGCACCATTTGGGGAGTGGTAACACTTGAAGGTGCTGACTCGGAAGGGGGGGTGGGGAAGGGAGGGATATATACCTCATGATGGGTGCAATGCACACGACCTGGGGAACAGACACGCCTGGAGCTCTGACTTGGGGGGAAAGGCGGTACAGGAGCAACATATGTAACCTGCAATTCTGTATCCCCCATAACAAGATAAAATAAAAAAAAAAAAAAAAATTTACCAGCCTTCAACATCATCAGTTTCCTGCCCCTCAGGGATGGCGGGAATGCAAAGTGGTACAAGACCTATGAAGATAATTTTTTGAAATATCACAATATTTAAAAATATTTTGAAAACTTATGTATGCATTTACCCTTTGATATGGAAATTCCACTTCTAGGACATTATTACAGAGATACACTGTAAAAACAGGGAAAAAACCACAAAAGCAACAACAAAAAATATACAAAACACAAATTCACAAAGCTATCCATTATACAGTAATTTGCAAAAACAATAGACTAAAAGCAAACCCAAAATTAATCAACTGTGCACTTATTGGATAAACTATGGTATGCTCAGATCATGGAATTGTAAAAACAAATAAGAAATGTTTTCATATACTTCAGTGAGTGATCTTTAAGATGCAGCATAAGGTGAATAAAGCAATGTGCAGAAAAGTTTGCATAGCACGCTACCCTTTATTTAAGAAGGGTTTGTTGGACTGAAGGATGAGGAGAGATATGGATATACTTGATTATTAAAAATTGGAAGAACAAACCATAAAAATGTTTTTAAAACCCTATGTATGGAGGCAGTGAGGAGACAGGGGTAGGTGTTAGTATGCCTTGTTTGTCCATCTAAGCCATATGAATATTTTACATAAGTATAAAATAAAATGACATTCTAAAGTGCAATTCCTTATAACTGATATATCCCAATAGGAACAACCACATTTACCATCAGTACTGTGGTCTCTAAATACTATTTCCTCACTGCAGTGAAACTAACCTCCTTAGATAAATGTTTGGCTTAAAATATCAGAAAATTCTGATATTTTGTCATACCAGAAAGGAAGGAAGCTATCAAAGGCTACTAGGGTTATATCAAAAGAACTGAAGAGGCAACTCAAATGGAAATAGACTGCCTCTAGTGGAACGTGGGTCAAACTAAGTACCACCAAAGAAAATAATTGAAATGGGGTAAAACACACCAAATATTTTTATATTCATGAGTTCGTGGTAATATTTTAAAAAATCCTTAGTGATCACCCTTATTGGTGAAAATATTAGGAAACAAAATTGTTATTTTTGGGAACTGGTAAATGAAGGTAAAGAATCAAGCATTTCTCTGCCTTTTCTATATACACTAAATTTCACGGTAAAGAAATAATTGAATAGGGGAAGTGTCTCTTTAGAGAGATATTCCAGCTAAAAATTGAAAGCAATGATACGATTCATGTATCATTTTGCACATCTACTGAATTAATGGATTTAGACAAAAATCCTGCTACAGTAGCTACAAACACCACAAGGAGAGAGGCCTGCAGGCACTCTGTGCCCCTGATGGAAGTACACAACACCTCCTGGAAGTAATGCTGAGTCAAGTCTGACCCAGAATCTGTTTAATCCTCTAGACATAACTACCAACTTATCTTCTACCAGGTGATAAAGAAGACCATTAAACAATACCTTGGTGGTACACAGAAAAATTCAGACTTTAGGAATCTCTTCAGGATAAATAACCTAGTTTCTTTAACAAGTAAAATTATAAGGAAAAACTAAAAATTAGATGGACAGGGATACCTGTTGATTAAAAGAGACTTAAGTGATGTATTAACCAATTGAAGTGGTGACCTTATTTGCATCTTGATTCAAACAAGCAAACTAAGAGAAAGAGAAGGAAAGAGAGAGAGAGAGAGAGAGAGTGTGTGTGTGTTGAAGAAATGTGAACACTACATAGTTTAAGATATTTAGGAATTATTTTTAATTTTGGGGGAATGATAATGGCATTGTGGTTTTTAAAAAGTCAAAGTCTAAATATTGTAGAGAAACAGTGAATTATTATGGATGACATTGTACAGTATCTAGTATTTGCCTCAAAAACAATCCAGGGAGGAAGATAAAGATGGAATAAGACTGATCCCAATTTGATATATTTACAGCTGGGTGACAAGGACAGGGGCATTCATTATTGTATTATATCTACTGTTGTAGATATAATACAATATTATATCTTTGAAATTATACTCTTTGAAATTTTATTATACTCTTTGAAATTTTCCATAATAAAAAGTTAAAATTAAACTCTATCTCTCAATTTAAAATATTGTAGTTTCCTAAAAAAAAAAAAAAAAAAAATTACACTTGAAATGTACAAATGCAGATCTTTAAAAAAGAAACTCACAAGAACAGAAAAAATGAAACCCTTTGGAAAAGGCTAACAGAATCGAAGCGTGGGTCACGCATCTGCTTTGCAGTGGAGCGAAGGAGCAAGTCTGGGCCTCCAGCAACTCCCTCTTGTGCTCTTTCCATTTCATGGTTGACTTTCAGTCCAAGGGCGTGGAAGTCAGAGGGAGCTCAATGTTTCTGGGTCCCTGTTCGAGAACCAATCAAACTTATACAAAGGTAGATTTCGACTAAAAATAACAAAAAATTTTCCTACAGTTGAAGCCAGTGAGCAGCACAGTGGCCTTTTCTCTAGGGTTTAGGCAACCCAAGTGTGGACACAGGTGGAGGCTTGGTGGCCACCTAAAGGGATGCTGTAAAGAGAATTCCTGTATCAGCTCTGAGGCTGGGTTCAGTGACCTTGAAGCTCCCTTCTAACTAGATGATACCATAATTCTGTAATGAGATGATCCTTCTTGTTTAGGCATGTAACTCAGAGCTTTGCTGGGGGGCTGGCCAGTGTCAACAGCAGCATTCATACCTGACACAAAAGAAATACACTTGCTTTTCAAATACAAACATATAGTCCTTCACCAACTAAAAACATAAAGACTCAGATTGTTAATATTCAATAATTAGTTTTAGTAAGTTGGGCTTCATATATTGAATTTCTAGAAAGCATAAGGTGCTTGCATAGTAAAGAGGGCAGGCCCTGGTCCAAGTGGTGAGTGCCCAGATGGGTTTGGTACCTCCAGACTCTCTTCTCCCTCTCCTGTGAGTTGCCATGACACCCTGCCCTCAAGCTGTTCTTCCTGCATGGAAACCAGTTCCCCATATCCCAGACAAGGTTCTGATGCCCACCTTGCAGAGCTATTTTTGAACTTAAGGTGACATGTCACCATTCCCATGTGTGCATATATATATATATATATATTTTTTTTTTTTTCTTTAATAGAGACTGATGTTGCTATTGCCCAGGCTGGTCTTGAACTCCTGACCTCAAGTGATCCTTCCACCTCAGCCTCCCAAAGTGCCAGGATTACAGGTGTGAGCCACTGTACCTAGCCCCCCATTGAGTTTTCTTTAAGCTTTATTTCTAACTGAAATACAAAGAGTTATTCCTCAAAACAAAGAAAGAAGAATTTGTGTGTCATCAAGCAAATGGGATAAGGATTGAGGTAGGCATTCTGAAGTGACACAGTGTAACCAATCCTGCTATTCTGGTGAGTCCAAAGAGAAACTAACCACATGGTCTATATCAGAGCGGAGTGGGGGCCTTGTGTCCTCAAGCTGAAGGGGACTACCTGCAAGACCTCAGAGTTAGCCTTGCAGTGAGTGAATTAGGAAGGGTATGGGGCTCACCTTCCAAAGATCTGTAAGGGAGTCCATTCTGTCCCCATGATATTATTATTATTATCTTTTCTTTCTCTCATCTCTGGTTGTCAATGACATGAATCTCTGCTCCATTCTACGTGGAATATTTCTGATCTAATTCTAATAGCCCCCACACTTCAAAAGATAGATATAAACACCATATGGGTATTACAAGAAAATTGGATTGTTCTGCAGTGAGTGAAATATGGAAAGGCCTTTTCCCAACCAAGCAGTAGGCAAAATTGTAACAGTAAGATGTGTTTGAAATAAAATGGTTCATAGATCAGAGGTGATGCTGCCTTTTGTAAAGCGTGAAATTGTTCCTTCTGTTAGGCAAAATGAAGATCAAACAGAAAAAGCATGAATAGTTTGATATTTATTTATTAATTATGATCTGCCTCAATCCACACTGTATATATGTATATATGGTGTGTATATGTATACACATATATGTATATAGCATTGTAGCATTCTATTGTATAAAAGGCTACATATAAATATTGCAATATGCTTTCATGATTGGTCCAGAGCAAATCTGGTTTGTTCCTGCAGAAAAATCATTTCCAGCTGTAGAGTTCTATAGGGTTGACTTTAAATAGGCACCTGGTCTTGGATTTTGCTGGATTTCCAACATGACAGATGAAAGTGTACCACATCCATTACTCAACTACATCTCATCTTTTACATTGCAGGCCATGCATTAATGCACAGTGTCTTCAGCTCACTCTTCCATCTTCCTTAATCACTGCAGCACCCAATGCACAATTTGCCTTTCTGTGTCACCTCTGTTAACATCTTTATTGTCCCGGTCAAGTTTATGAGCATTCTGGCACTTTACCATTTAACACATAACACCCTGTGTTAAAGTTTTTGTAAATATTTTTTTATCCCCTCTCACTTTTAGTATATTGAATTTGGCATTTCCTATACAGAGACCATGATGATGCACTGCAAATAGTATGAGGTTAACAAATATTTGCTATGCCCCAGTGTCTGGCAGGGCAATTTTTATCTTAGGTTCACTTTTCTTACCATTCTCACCACCTTTAATCCTCCCTTGGTAGACGCTAGTGTCTACCAAGGCTATGATGGTAGAAGAGGGCTTTTAAAGTGCAGTCAAGCTGAGAAGGAGATGTACTTTTATTTTAGAAAAATGTAAGAGAAACAGGCAGGAAGCTAATCTCACTATAAAATGTCTGCTCATCCCTTTGTCTCTCCTGCAGAAGCCAGATCACTATGAGGGCTCTACCCTCCTTGCCAATCTCCAAGCCATCAAAAGCCTTTGTCCAGCTGTGGATCAAACTCCTGACAACTCACTCCAGGGGCAGAAGCAAGAGGAGGAAGTAGTGATGGTCATTTATTTTTGATCAGTGGGTGCTGATCAGAAGGGTATAAAGGGGCTATGGACAAAGGGAATGCACGGCAAGAAATGAGGGTACTCTTTGACCTATGACCATGGATGGAGCTGGAGGGCAGGTTGCAATGGGTAAGAGAAATTATTTCCAAATCACTATCACCTTGTACATTTTGAACGTATCATTAAATATTATTACAGGTCCTCTAAGATTCCACATAAACATTTAGCCAGCCAATGATTAAATCTTTATCTCACATGGCAAATGGTGAATGTCGAGGTTATACTTGTGAATGGCATAATCTCAAGGTCTAGGTGAAGTACAATGTTGAGTGGGGAAAGACTGAAAAAGGAAAAGGAGACATTTTCAGAAGAAGGTGCCAAAGTAGGACTCTAGGCCAATTTGTTGAAAGCCTATTTACTAAAATTAACTTGATGAATGACCAATCTCCTGACTCATCGAGGATTTTTGTTTATAAGTTTTAGTTTGGTTCCTGCCACTGCCTCTGAACTTGACCCTGCCTCTGTAACAAGATAGCCTCAGAGACAGGGATAGGGGAAAGGATAGAGTGAGAATGAAACTAAAACTTCCTAAACATCCTTAAAATTTTGCATATTGGGCATTTGGCAAATTGTTTTTCAGTAAATTGACTTGCTTCACCAAAGCGCAGCTATCTCCTAATTGTCTCTCTTTCCTAGCACAGGTTCCTGGTGCTTTCACATTCAATTAAAATAAGGATGATGAAATCCCCGAGGACATGCACATATGCACACCACAAGATGACATGTGCACACCTGTATGTACAACCCACTCCCTAGGTTTGAGTCATAAGGTGAAGAAAGGCTTCTCAAAAGTCACCTATTCCTGCTCGCTATGATTTTGCCTTATCTAAGGCTACCTTGGGAGCAAACATCACCAGAATTCTAGTGTTTAGACTTTCTGAAGATGATAGATTTTTTAGTTATCAAATATAATTAACCAAATATAAGAATAATGTCAACCTGGATCCCCATGGACAGTCCCTCTCTAATTTTCTTGGGTGTAAATCTATTTGGGCTGCTATAACAACAACAAATATATATATACATATATATATACACATACGTATATATGTGTGTGTGTATATATATAAGGTTAGTAAGTATGGAATGTCTGATTTTCTTAAGTACTAAGTTTGACAGTTGATATCTCTGACATTTTACTTTGACACTTCTTGTTTTATGTTTATTGTGAAGATACATCTTCAGTCTTTCAAATGCACATTTTGGCTTGTGATTATATTTCACGTTTTAGAGCAATTGTTGTGAATCCATGGATAAGTAAAAAATTCATGTTATTAATATTTTTGATTATGAGTTCTGTCATGGGACCAATGCAGCACAGACAGCTTGAAACATCAATGAAGTGTTTGGGAAGGATGTGGCTAATGAATGCACAGTACATCAATGGTTTGAGAAGTTCCATTCTGGTGATTTTCATCTTGAAAATGAGCCACATGGGGGCCTGAGACCAATGTAGACAAAGATGAGCTGAAAGTTGTAGTGGAAGCAATCCATCTCAACCTACATGTGAACTGGCAGCAAGGTTTGACATTACTCTTCCAACAATATTGGACCATTTGAAACACATGGGCAAGGTAAAGAAGCTGGATAGATGGGTTCCACATGAATTAAATCAGCATCAGAAGAGAAATCATCTCAAAGTTTGCCTTTCTGTGGTCCGGCGCTGGTATTATCCACTACAGCTTCATGAAACCTTGTCAATCAATTATAGCAGATGTCTACTGCAACCAATTGGATGAAATGACTGAGGATGCTTGTGATTAAGCAGCTGAGATTGGTCAATAGAGATATTAACTGGGTATCTTATAAACAACAGAAATTTATTTTTCACAGATCTAGAGGCTGGAAATTTTGAAATAAAGGTGCTGGAAGACTCAGTGTCTGGTGAAGGGCCTGCTTCCTGGTTCGTGGATGGCTGTCTTCTTGCTGAGTCCTCATATGGTAGCTGACAAGAGAGCTCTGGGGGGCCTCATCTATAAGGGCACTAATCCCGTTCATGGGAGCTCGACCCTCATGACCTAATTACCTCCCCCAAATCCTACCTCCTGATACCATCACATGGGGCATTAGGTTTCAACATATGAATTTCAAGGGAACACAAATATTTAGTTCATTGCAGCTCCAGAGTGCCTATAAAAGCATTGGTCTATGCAAGGGATATTGTTTCATCAAGTCTTCTTTTTTTTTTTTTTTTTTGAGACAGAGTCTCACTCTGTTGCCCAGGCTAGAGTGAGTGCCATGGCTTCAGCCTAGCTCACAGCAACCTCAAACTCCTGAGCTCAAGCGATCCTCCTGTCTCAGCCTCCCGAGTAGCTGGGACTACAGGCATGTGCCACCATGCCCGGCTAATTTTTTCTATAAATATTTTTAGCTGTCCATATAATTTCTTTCTATTTTTAGTAGAGGTGGGGTCTCGCTCTTGCTCAGGCTGGTCTCGAACTCTTGAGCTCAAACGATCCGCCCACCTCGGCCTCCCAGAGTGCTAGGATTACAGGCGTGAGCCACCGCGCCCGGCCTCATCAAGTCTTAAATATCTTAAATGTCATAGTATACCACTATATTTCCCTTCTTTCTTTAGCTGCTATTCACTATTATCTTTTGTTCCTTGCATCATAATCTAAGGCCCTAGGAAAGAGCCTTAAAGGAAGTCTGACAAATTCAAGAGAAAAAGACACAGAAATGCAAATTAGAATAACAATAAAATACTACTTGGTGACCTATAAGATTGGCAAAGCACATCAAAAGGAACCCTAATGTTATTGTCTCCTAACTGTTGTGAAAATACACATTGGCACAGTGCTTCTGAAAGAGCATTTGCAAACACACACTGAGTAGCTTAAAATAGCCATTGATCTTCAATTTCTCTTCTAGAGATTTTTCCTAAGGAGATACAAATGTATGCAAAAATTATCCTGGTGATGTTTACAATATAGTAAAAATAATGAAAATAGCTTTAATGTCTATTCTTACTGAATTAACTGAATATATTACGCTACATTTATATGATGTATCATAAAGAATACTATGCAAGAACTAAAATTTACCAAAATGCTGTGAATAATGCAATAGATTTTAACCAGTATGTGTAATATTATAACTTTCAAGCATAGCATACAAAATGTTGGAAAAAAGGACCATCAGTTGTTATACTAAATTAAATAACAATTATCTCTCTTTTAAGGGATAAAAGGGATAAGTCCATATTATGCTCTTTTTTCCTGGATCTATATTTTCCAAATTTTAAAAAATTAACAGGACAATTCATTTTGGAAAACAAACAGGAACACTGAGCTAGTGTCACCCAGTTCACAGTGAAGCAAGCATGGTTTTGACCTCTTACATTTCTTTTTAAAATAATTTCATGATTTTCCTTATAATTAAGAAAGGGATAAAAAAAAAAAAATAGCCCTATTTGCTACCAGAGAGACCCCCATGATACCTTTTCTCTCCTTTTTAAGAAACCTTCTCTAGAATATAGTATCCAAAGAGATCACTGATATATTTGAGGGAAGTTTAAAACAATACAAACAAAAGCCTTAAATAAGCTAGGAGAGAGATGAAACTGATTTAAGAAAATCAAACAATATTCAGTTTCCTGTTCCTTCTCTACACACTAGCTCTCTCATTGATAGGGCGAATATACATTTGGGAAGGGAAGGATGTCTTCTCTTCCGTCCTTCTCTTGCCTTCCTCCCTCTCTCGCTTTATGAAACAAGCTGTATTTAACCCAGCGGGGAGGCCTGGGGAAGGCACTGCTAGGACCCCTTGCTGCGAGATGAGAGGATGAAAAATGCACAGCAGGGAAACATACACCATGCACATGACGCCCCTAGCACTGCGAAGGCATACAGGGGCAGTTCAGCAAAGGGTGCCTATAATAACTATTATTATTTAGTCTTAAAACAAAAATCAGGGCAGTCCCTTTTGGAAAACAATCGGGGGAGCACTGAGCTAGCGTCACCCGGTTCACAGGCAGCTGCCAGCTGTACGTGGCAGCGAGTCAACCAGAAAAGCAACTAAGCAGTTTCCAGGGTTTCATGGGAAGGACGACGACTCCTGAGAGCCTGTCCTCCCCTCTGGGGAAATGGGCCACTTGGGCCCCAGATGTGCCTGCCTTTTCCCCACTCAGGCCTGCGTCAGCACCCCAGCCCCGGAGCCTGCGCCCTCATCGTTGCATAAGAGTCTGCGCGGCTCCCAGAGGCGCGCTAGGCACGGGAGCCCCCTGCCGGAGAAACGGGGGAATGGTGCTGTCCCGGTCGTCTCCTTGCCCCAGGCGTTCTCCACGTGTAGGACATTACTTTCTCACTGTGCCACCATAAGAAGGGGATTTTCTGCAGAGAAAGAAAAGAAATGAGTCTTCACTCCCCATCACAAAGCATACCCTGGAGCACCAGCCAATATATAGTTCCTGTTCTCAGCGGTTTGCCCGCATGGGCAGCCATCTTTCCTCTAGCCGGTACACCTGCCCGATGCGAGGGGCCAGGTCTCAGTCAGACAGAACAGAGGGGCTGCCAGGATTTCTTAGTGCCTGGGGGAATGTGAAGGGCCCAGATCTGCAGGATTCTCTTGCTTTTAACTCTTAATCATATCATAGAAGCAAAAAGGCCCTCAGACTGCAGGGATGCCCTAAACTTCTTTCCTTCCTACTTACTCCTTTAAAAATCCCAACAAACTGCCCGTTACTCCTACAGAATTACACTGACCTCCCTTGAAGTATAAGCTGTTACCCTCACCTAGCAATACAAACCTCAGAGGTATTCAGACCTGCCTTGAAATTCTCTCTGCCAAAATGTTACGATCCCTGAGCTTGGGTGAGCTGCAGTCGCACGGTATTTCCCATACCATTGTGCATGTTTCACCAGAGAAAGGTGGTATCAGTGTTGTTCAGCTGAGAAAAAGTTAGTGATACTGACATTTTCTTTTTGCTGAGTTTGAGTCAGATGTGCCACATCTCTCGCCTGAGCTGTGGCTAAATTTGTGGTGAGTGGGGCTGAGCAGAGATGGAGGGGCCGGCAGTGCTTTGCAGGCTGAGGACATGGGCCTGCTGAGATGCTCTCTGCGGGGTACTCTCTATAATGTGTTTAGGGCACCCTTGCCTTTTAATTTTAGTCCAAGTTACTTATGCCCTTGTCTTCTCATGGTTCTCAATCCTAGCTGCACTTTAGAATCAGCCAGGGAGCTTTTAAAATTCATGGATGCTCAGGCTCTGCCCCAGGCTAATTCATTCAGAGTCTCTGGGGATGCGGCCATGGCATCTGTATGTTTTTAAAGATTCTCAGATGACTATAGCGCTCAGTCAAGGTTAAGAACCACTGTCCCCCAGCTTGTAGGACATGACCTTACACAAAGTAGAAACTTAGTAATGTTTGATGAATGAAGGAGTAAATACATGAATGAATGAATGAATGAAGGCTGAGAAAGGCAAAAACAGATGAATACTTTTATAAAATTATGCTAAAATGTTGTGATTAATTAATTAACTACTCCTACAAGTAGACAATACGATAAAAGCAGTACCCAAACCAGGGATAGAAAGCTCAGTATCCAGGCTTCAGGGGGTTGGGCCAAGTATCTAATGCTGATAGCAAAAGGCCCCAAAGCAACTTATACTGATTGCTCATATTGGTCTAGTAAAATTCTCCCTTTGGATGACAGCAGGACAGGGAGGAGGAGGGGAGAGGGGAAGAAGTTGAAGTCACACAATTGAATAAGAAGAGAGGACGGCTGTGCTGCCTGTGTTTCATGGAGTCAGGCCTGCAGAAGCCCTTGCTCAGCACACAGAGCATATGGAACTTGGAGTGCCCTGGGGTGGTTGCCATGGAGGACTAGTTGCCATACGCTTAGGGAAAATAGAACGCAAGGCCACCAAAGAGGTTCAGGAAGAAGAATACACATTTGGGAAGTCTAGGCAGGTCTAGTCTCCCACCTTAACTAGAAGGCAAACTCCTTGAGATCAGGAATAGCATCTTTCTCAGACCCTTTTTGGAAAGTTTCTGTTTTCCCAAGTATATGGAAATGGACCAGCTTCTAAAGTAAGTGCAAGCAATAGGGAAACCAACAGAAAAGTTAAGGAAAGAATGAAGATTCAATGGGATCCCAAATTGTTATAACATTAATGCAGTGAAAGGTGGCACCTTCTGGGGCAGGTGTATCACTAGAAAGGAGCCCAGTGGTTAAGTCACAGCCAGAAGGAAAATCAGTCACAGAGTAGGACTCGCTTGGCCCTCAAAGAATTGTGTCTCCAGGCTTTCAGATTACCAGTTTTCACAAACAACTAAGATGGTTTCCTTCCTCATTGTTAGATTCTCCACATTCAAAATAGATTTAATAACAGAATTTTTCTCAATGGTTGGAACAATGCAACGTACCTTATTAGTCACTTCAGAATGGTCTTCTTTATAATGCTAAATTATCAATTCTCTCTACAACGAACATTCCAAATATAGCTGGTTTATCTAATGCACTGGAATTGTCAGGAAAAAGCTGAAGCTCTCTGAGAAAGTTCTTTTTCCTCACTGGGGGAAGAGGGGGCTTTTGGTGAGGTATTGGATACTAACACAAATTCTTTAATTTGGCATTAATAATTACATAATTCCTGTCCACTGCTATAATACAAACTCTGAATGCTCATACAATTTGAAGCTTCTTTCTTCCCCTAGCTTGTGCCTAACCCAGGCCAGGGAAGGATTAAAGCATGGTTGTCCTTCTCCCTGCTTCTTGGCTCTGCATCTCTCCTCACTTCTTAGCTGTCACTTTTTAATTCCTTTGGAATTGGGTCCAGGGTGATAGATGAATATGGGGAAAGTGTGACAGGTCAGAGGCTGGTACAGTTGTCATCTAGTGCTGGTGCCGTCTGGCCACACTACATGTTCCAAGCCCTTTTATGGGATGTTTGTTGTGAGTCTTTGGAGGTCTTCAACCTGTGGCTCTCTAGAAGTGGGAAAGGTCTGTTGCCTGTCATTTGACAGGGAGGTGTGATTCCCAGCTCAGCCCATGGACTCTTAGCAGCGCATCCTTCTCTTGGAGTTTGCTAAGGACTAAATGTTTGTGTCCTCCAGAATTCATATGTTGAAGCCAAAGTCCCAGTGTGATGGTAGCCTTTGGGAGGTCATGAGGGTAGAGCCTCAAGAATGCTACCCTTATAAAAGAGATGAATAAATAGATACACACACACACACACACACACTATATGCAATGGGCTATTATTCAGACTTAAAAAAGAAGGAAATCCTGACATTTGTGATGACATGGATGAACGTAGAGGACATTATGCTAAGTGAAATAAACCAGACACAGAAAGAAAAACACTGCACAATCTCATTTATACATGGAATCTCAAAAAGTCAAACTCACAGAAGCAGAAAGTAGAAGGGCGGTTAGCAGGGATCAGGGCATGGAGGTAACGGGGAGATCTTAGTTAAAGGGTGCAAACTTTCAGTTATAATATGAGTAAGTTCTGGAGGCCTAATGTATAGCATGGTGACTAAAGTTGATAAATAATGTATAACTGAAATTTGCTAAGAGACTAGATCTTAAGTATTCACATCAGAAATTTTAAAAAAGATAACCATATGAAGTGATAGATATGTAATTAGCTTAACTGTGGCAATCACTCGACAATGTATCTATATATATCAAAACATCACGTTGTACACCTAAATATATACAATTTCTGTTTGTCAATTATATCTAAATAAAACTGGAAATATAAAATAAAATATATGAAGGAAAAAATAAATAAATCAAATGAACGAGGGGGTGTTGAGTTGGGAGACACGGGAGAGCTTGCTTCCTTGCTCTCTTTCTCTCTGCTGTCCACCACATGAGGACATGACCAGAGGGTGGCCATCTGCAGACCAGGAGGCAGGTCCTCACCAGACATCAGATCTGCTGGCACCTTGATCTTGGACTTCTCAGCCTCCAGAACTGTGAGAAATACATTTCTGTTGCTTAAGGCACCCAGTCTATGGTATTTTGTTTTGGCAGCCCCAGCTGCGGCTCCAGGCATTTCCCATGGGTAAGTCTTTTCCACGTTATGTCTGTTGCTGGCAAAAAGAAGATCTTATTGCACCATAAAATAGGAACTTCACCTTCTGAGAAGCACCAGGGAGAGCTGCTTGTGGGCAGCAGAAGCTGCCAATACCCCATGGACATCCACACAGCACTTACCGCTCCGCGCAGTACTCACTCCCTCCTGCTTCCTTCTGGCAGCAACTGTGAGTCTCCACCTGGGGGCTTCTCTGGCCACAGGAGCCGGCTCTCCTGAGTGGGGCACACCGGAAAGGCTGGTGAGTTATGGCCTCGAGGAGCAGTCCTTCTCTGGAACGGAAGTGATGGAAGGGGTTGGCGGATAAATACCTCAGCTGCCCTCCTAACATGTGAGACGGCGCGAAGACATGCTTCTACGCAGGAACTCGGGGCCCCAGCGGGAAGGAGCCCCACTTGCCCACGCTGGTAACTTGCCCATTGGTGCCGGATTGGCTTCCTGTCCTGCCACGTCTCACTTCCGCTCTCGCCCGCCGGCACTTCCGGGAATCATCTCCGACAGAAATCATCTGTGGCCAAGTTCTTTCTCAGAGTCTGTTTCTGAGGAGGCCCATCCTAAGGTACCTTCTCACTGCCCTCCTCGTGCTGTCTTTCCTTGGGGAGAATGGACTGAACTGGTGAGCACATTTGGGGTGAGGAATGTGCTTGGGGGACAGGGCTCAGCCGAGGCTGGGCTCCCTCTTCAGAGCTAAGCGTGCGCAGGCTCAGTGCGCGTCAGGCTCAGGATGCCCCGTTCTCTGCTCACCTAATGGCGGGATTACCAGGGCTCGCTCCGCCCTGAGATTTGCGGTTGGTGAGCTCAATGGGGCTGGGGTTTTTAGGTGATTTAGTTGTGAATATATTAAATAGATCAATCTGTGCTTTTCAATTCAGTCCTTTCTCTAATAAGTTGCTGTCATGAGCCCCATTTGTCTGATTCCTGTCCCTTAAGTTGTTTTAGTGCTCAGTGAAGGTGAAGAAGAGGGTTTTTTGTGTGTGGCCTAAAACTTTACGTGCATGTAAAATACAGGGGGAATGAAATATCTAATTTATGAGCTTTTTCATATAACCTACAAAATTAATTGTAGAATATCAGGCCAATAATGCAGTTTTTTGTGTGGTATTTGTGTGCGTGTGTGTGTGTTTTGATAAAAAACACCTTGATAATCTTTAGTAAAGCATTAACTGTCCACCTCAGGTAACCAAGTCCTGGAAAAGACTGAAAGGGAAACAATTCACATGACAGGAATCAAGTTTGTAAAACATGCATATTTGCATCTAACACTGTTGGGAGATGGAACACTGGTATATGGTTCTGGAATGATGTTGGAATTTTTAGCTTCACAAAAATGAAACCTTTCTTTGCTTAGTGTGAATTTGGTTTTGGCACAGAGGGAAGTCCTTAGTCACAGGCCTCTGAGTATTTTCTGGTCAAGACGGCATTTAGCATTTACTTTTTAGCTGCATTAGGCTGAATTCTACTGTATCCCTATACGTCCCCACTACCATTCCCTCCCAAGAAACACATAACTAGAAATGACAGATAAATAGATAAAATGTTTTTTAAAATAAAAGTAATGTGGCCCACTCAAAATTTATATTTTCTGTGAAAGAAAAATGGAACAGGGAGAAACCAGAGCTGAATCTGTGGAAATACTGGCTTCTAGGAACAGAAACAAGCATTTGAGTTCTGGAGGGTAATGGAGACCAAACACAACCTGCAGAAGTTAGAGAGCTTGAGCCAGAGTCATCATGCAAAGCTGGGAGCTGGGGTGGGATTCTCCTTCCTATAAAAGGAGGCTGGGAATTGAGCCTGCTCGCTGTCGAGGGCTGTGACTTGTTTAAGCTGTGTGGTGGGAGGAGGAACATGTGGCACAGCCAGTACCTGGGATAGGCCACCTGCCCCCTTGAAGTACAGATCTTTGATGTCTGTGGTGTAATTGTTGAGTAGGAACACCCAGCTGACAGGTTAAGATCTGGGGCCAGTTGGAAGGAAACTGTAAAACTGCCATGCTGGGAATGGTGAAGGCAGGGAGAGGGAAAGCCTTTGTCTTCAAGTCAAGCCTGCAAGCTGAAGTTGTACTGCACACAGGGAAAAATACTGCTAAGAGAGACATCCAGCAAAATCAACATAGAAGCTCACCAATTTATTGTCAATGAAATACAAGTAATAGAACACTCTGAATAGGATTAAAGCATAATTGTGTTTAATATTCAGACATTGTTCAAAGAAGTTTACACGTATTATATCATTTGCTCAAAACAATAGCACTATGTAGTAGGTACTATTATCCTCATTTTATAAATGAGGAAATCAAGGCACAGAAAAGTAAGGGAATTAACCCTAGGACACATGACATGTCACTGTAAGTACAGAATTGCATATTCAACAAGAAAAGAAATTCTAAACAAGAACAGGAAAATATGGAATTAAAAGAAGCAGACAAAAAAGTTGTGAAATTAAAAGAAAGATATAATAATAATAGGTGAATATAGAAAAGAACTAATTATAAGTCTTAGAAATAAGAAAAAAGATAGCCAAGAAAATAACCTCAGTAGAAGATAAACTCCAACTAGACATACCTGGAAGATAACTTAGTAAAGTAGTAGTGAGTAGTTTACCTGGAACTTGGCATGGCAAGACAAAGAAATCAAATATATGAAGCAGATGTTAGCAGTAGTGGTGACTAGAAAGAGGGGTTCCAACACTTATCTCATAGAAATTCCAAAAGTAGATACTTAAGAGAATACCTGAGAAATCACTATTTGAAGAGATATCAGCTGAGTAATTTCCAGACCCAGAGATGTAATTTCTTAGATTTAAAGTACATACTGAATGCCGATCAGGACAAATAGAAATAAACTCACACCCGTACATGTTGGAGTGAAATGGCAGAACAAGGATAAGGATAATATCTTAAGAGTAACAGAGAGAAAAAAATCAAATTATGTACAAAAGAATCAAGATTAGACTAGCATCAGACTTCTTATCAGCAGAAATGAATGCCAAAAGTCAATGAAGTAATATCCTCAAAATGCTACAGGAATTTAATTGTCTACACAGTGTTCCCTTTGTGGCCAAACTCTTCTTTCAAGGGTGATAAAAGGTCAAAGAAAGTTTGCCACTGTGGACTCTCCCTGAAGTCAGTAGTGAAGGGTGCATATATTAATACAAGAAAAATGTCATCCCAGAGGAAAAGAGTAGGATTCCAGACAATGCAATGATCTGGGAAATTGTTTAAACATATGAGGAAAAGCTGAGCTGGATGTATTGATGAGCTTCACTAGACTATTAAAATGCTGATGTGTGACAGTCTTCAATTGTACATCCTGCAAGCTTCTTTGAGAAATGGAAGTCAGTTACTTTGGTTAAATGTCAAAATTAAAACTATATTAGGAGCAGTAGTGACAGAGAAATACAAGTGTTTGTGCTACTCCTTTTTAAAAAAGAGAATAGTTTTGTGCTAGAGTAGTGCCATTTTGCTCTGGAATATGAAAGAGCATAGTGAAGAAAAAAAATGTGGAAAAGAAATTGTACTTGCCTTGGTGTATAATATGTAAGTCAGAAAAAAAACATACAATATTTTAAAATTTTGGCAAACTAAAATTTTGGATGAACTAAATCTGACAATCTATGTCTATTAGTATACCTATAGCATACATCTGAGTGAAAAAGTCATTTTGTAGAATATATGATAATGACACCATATATATAACATATATATCTCTACACACATAATTTTAAAACCATGCCAACCATGGGTAACACTCATATAAATATCACTGAAGTCAAAAATAGATCTCACAATCTCTTCTCTTGTCCTCTAAGAAACTCTTCCCTCCTGAAAAACTCTTCCCTTCCTAAAGGTAACCATTACTCTAATTTCTAACACTATAATTTTGTTTTCAAATTTTATGTCAATGAAATCATACAATATATGTTCTTATGCATCTTCATTTTGTTTAAAATTAAATTGAAGATATTGATGTTGTTGGTTTGGGTTCAACAATCCATTTGGAATAAAATACTATCTATGTCTCTATCTAATCTGTTCATTTTGAAGTCATATTATATTGTATTAGGATACATTAAGCTTATGTAAGTAACGTAAGGGTAATAAAAGACCTAGAAGGTCTCAGTGAACGAACATAAATTATTTCCCACCCATGCAAAAATCTTCCATAGGTCAGGTGACTCTTCACAGCTATTGTACTCTGCATGTGACTTAGATACCCACACTTCTTGGATCTTAGGACTCTGACTTTGCAATACACTTTGCAATACACATTTGCTGAAGCAAAGGATGTGAAATAGCAAAGAGGCTGTTTTCACTCCAGCAGGGAAGTCACACAGTCATCACAGCTACTCACATCCATTTGTCACAACTAGCCAAAAAGCCCCCTTTTATTACCTTCCTGGTGGCTGGGAAGTATCATCTTCTGGGTGCATAGGCAGAACAAGCAAATCAGATATTGGTGGGCACTCATGAGGGCCATCATACAAATGTTAATACTAATGGCAGATGAAACCTATTTAAGCAAGAAAAGAAATACATCTGCCAAAAAATTACAAATTTAATTACAAAATATGGTCCAAAATGTTAATATCCCTAATGTACAAATAAGCTCCAATAAACAGATAACAAAAGAACCAATAAGGAAGTAGAAAAATGGGGAAAGATATTTGCAGGTTATCTATACAAGTGATAATCAAATTGACAATGATGTTTACATTCGACAACAATCAATGAAGAGTTTCACCCATCAGAACTACAGAAATTTTTCGAATGGTTAATTTCCAGTTCCATGAAGTTATAGGGAAATAAGTACCCCTTCACATACTGTTAGAGGGAATGTAAATTATAATAACGTTCTGGAAAGTAATCTGATGTGGTGTATTACAATTTTATCTATGTATGTCCTGTGACTCAGTAATTTCGAGTTGGGAACTCTATATAAAAAAAATACTTGTACACATGCAGAAAGAGGTGAGTTTAAGAATCCTCATTTCAACATTGGTTGTAGTGGTATAAAATAGTGCTAATTTAAATACCATTAATAGGTGACCAGTTAAGCAATTTATAGTTCAGTCATTGTATGTAATTGTATAAGCTACCGAAATATAGACTTACCTCACAAAATGTTCAATTGGTAACTTTTCAGTACAATGGTTTTTAAAAATTTATACCACTTTTTGGATTTTTTTTGTGCGTAACAATGCTTTTACCTGAAAACATACAAAATAAATAGGATCTAAAAATAATATTTTGCTTTTATTATTTTAGACAAGGACAGGCTCAAAATTTATTCAACAAAACAAATTCAATGCAGAGAAGAGATGTGTGACAGATTAGAATTACTCTCATATTTGTCTAAACCCAAGACATTTTCATTTATGCAGGTACACAGAGCAAGAGGGATACAGAAATAGCAATTTTTATGACTCTTGGTCTTTTATGCACATGCAGTGCTATTTCCAAATGTTTTGATGTACTCTTGTGTTTTGTCTTTACTGTGCCCTAAAGTTTCTGTGCTGTAACTTTAAGTATTCTTTGAATTAAAGGTAATCGCAAACCCCCAACATCTCAAAAACTGACAAGGTAAATGTTACAGAAAGGAAAATGAGAAAAACTTTTAAGCATGAAGCAAAAGATGGGTGTGATAAAATACAATTGAAGAGGGTGAGTTTCTTTCCCCAGG
This sequence comes from Eulemur rufifrons, assembly GCF_041146395.1. NCBI lineage: Eukaryota > Metazoa > Chordata > Mammalia > Primates > Lemuridae > Eulemur > Eulemur rufifrons. The sequence continues at coordinate 92,340,099 of NC_090997.1, read as the reverse complement.
AGAAGCGTAGTATTGGGCATCTCCTGGTTATTTTTTCTTTGCTTTCTTTTTTTTCTGTATGTCAGAAACTGGGGTCTTCTTTTCTGTCTCCACCCGCATGGCAGCTTCCTGAGCAGCCAGCACTTCCAACCTTTGGCGCTCAGCTTCCAGCAACTTGTTCCTGTACTCTTCCCGGATATTGAAGATCTTCTGTCGGGCTTCATCTAAGGAGTCCTGCCCAAAGCAAAACCGCAGACAAATAAGTTCCACTGAAAAAAGTTTATGGTCCCAGAAAAAGAAAATGCCATCCCTTTACCTTTTCCTTATGCCAATAGATTCATGTGGACAATTATGAAAGATGAAAATTAGGTTACAGTCTCAAATGCTTATCAATACACAAACATGTTATAGCAAACAAAGGGTGCATGAGATTTTAACACAGTATGGTAAACAAAAGCATTGGTAGGAGAAAAATAAAGAGAAAAGTAAAGAAAGAAATAGGTAAAGATTTTGGTAAAAGAACTCTGCTTTAAATGAGTTCAAATACAACCTATATAAAATATTAAGCCCAGTGTCTCTCGTATAGTAACTGTGCTCTATAAATTCCCCACACGTATTCTAGTCCTGACAAAATGTACCTGAGCTGCATTTGAACAACCTGCAAATAATATCACCTAATCTATTGGTTATCTTTTTTGTTGTCAATTTGACTTTCATTCTTCCCACTGCAACAAAACTATATTCCTCAAGGACAGCAGTGACCTAAATGTAGCTAAATCCGTGATCATTTCTTGGTCCTATTCTTGCTTAACCACATTCTGTCCTCCTGGATTGGCTGACTTCACGTGGCTTCCTGGACATTGCACCCTTGTCATTTCTCTTCTACCTCACCAGCAGCTCCCTTCCAGTCACCTGTGCTGATCTCTCCTTTCCTCCTCCATCTCTGAATGTGGAATTGGATACATTGACTGTTTACTATTTCAAAAGTGATATAATCAAAGGGTAAGGATTGATGAATGGATGCTAGCCTGAAGAGAACCTTCTAGAAATGACCGCTTTGTCTTGATCCTTGAATTCTTCAAGAAATTTTCCATGTTTTTGCAAGTGGAATGATTTTGTTGAGATACTGTAATAGCTGGATGTCAGAATCAGACTTCCCAAAGCTTTTGATGAAAGAAAAGTATCTACCATAATAAAATTGGATGCACTAAACTAATTGCATGAGTATAAAATAACAGTGACATATTAAAATGAGACAGAAAGAGAGAGAGAGATCATAAGGGTTTTATGTAAAGTAAATTTAATAGATATCTGTAATCCCTTGAGGAATGTGGCATTCTACTATTTGATAAGAAATATGTTACTGATCATGTCTCTCTTAAAATGGCTTCAATCAAAATTAGAGTGTTTGTACCTCACACTTAAATGAATAGGGACTGAATTCAAAGCTGTTCCAGTTATTATCTTCCCCATCTCCTCCCCATCTGTTGCATTTGTTAGTCTATTAAATACAGAAAAAACAAACAGCAATCCTGAAATTCCCTTTTATCTTATAATTTAATTTTAAATATTTCTTTTATGACAAATTGAACCTATATAAATTTAATATTCATTCATTGGTTTACTGATTCACTTATTAAACAAACTTTTGTGAGGCAGGCATCCCTCCCAGGCTCTGGAGTGAATCAAAGCAAAGTCTCTGTTCACAACATACAGTCTGTATTCTGGTAGAGACAGATTAAAAATGCGTGCATAGTATATTATATATACTACATATATAATACACCTACATTTTAATATTAAACCAATAAATGAGTATACATGTAGGATAAAAGCTTTGAAGAAAAATAAGACCAGGCATGGCCATACAGATGTTGAGGGTGCTAATTTTGAAAGGATAGCTAGTGAAGATCTCTCTGATGAAGGGCAATAGATGAGAGATTTCATGAAATGAATGTAAAAACCATTTAGCTCTCTGGGAAAAAGATATTCTAGGAAGAGGTAGGAGTAAGGTCAAAGATGCAGAGGTGGGAACATGCCTGGCTGTTAGTGGAAAGACAAAGCCAGTTTGGTAGAAGCAAGAGGAGCAAAGGAAGCAGAATGGCAGAGAAAAATCAGAGAGGAAAGTGGGTACTCAGCTATATGGAGATCTAGAGGTCATAATCAAGATGACAGCTTTTTTTCTTAGTGAAATGTGAAGCCATTAGAGAAGTGAAATGATCCCATCCTTCACTTTAAAGATGTATTATAAAAACCATTAGTGTAATTCATAAAATATTCCCAGTTATTTTCCAGATACATGGTAGCATTGCCCTCTAAATTAGTTTGCCAGGGCTACTGTAACAAAGTACTATGAACTGAGTACATTAAACAGTAGAAATTTATTGCTTCACAGTTCTTGATGCTACAAGTTCAAATCAAAGTGTCACCAAGGTTGGTTCCTTCTTTGAAGTTGTACCTGACCATGTGTCTGGTTTTGGTCAGTGAAATATGAATGGAAATGAATGTTTCATTTCTGGGCAGAAATAATAACAATGTACAATTCACCACATTCTCTTCTCATATCATAATAATCATTGTAGAAGTATCTGTATGGAACCTCCTTCAGCTTGGGTATCTTAATAAATATGATAAGAAGGACACCCTATGAAGTGCATTGGATATGTTTCTAGAAAGAAAAAAACTCTCTTTTTTTTAAGCCAAGGGTTGGCAAACTAAGGCTTGTGAACCAAATCTGGCTTATCGCCTGTTTTTCTAAGTAAAGTTTTATTTATTTAGGTATTATCTTTGATTTTGTATTAACAATGGAAGAGCTGAGAATGTGCTACATAACTATTTACTATCCGGCTCCTTTAGGGAACATAAGTTTGCCAAACCCTACGTTAAGCTATTGTGACACTGGGGTTTCTATTACCACAGGATAAACATGGTTTATGCTGACTGGTACAATTCTTTGGTGGCAGAGCAGAAACCACGTTATAGAAGGGCACAGATGGAAGCAGTGAGATCAGTTACTGGGCTGTAGCAATCTTCTGAATGGAAAACCATGACGGTTTGGACTAGAGTGGTGGGGATAGGGATAGTGAGAAGTGGTCAAATTTTGGATTGTCAAGGTAAAGTCGAGAGATTTTGATAATGGATCACATGTGAGGAGTGACAGGAATCAGGGATGTCTCATAGATCTCTGCTCTGAGTTTCTAAAAGAGTACAGTTGCCAATGACTAAGATAGAGAATCTTTACGGAGTGACATGTTCTTGCTGAGATGGGACAGAGGGAATTTGGGTGTGGACAGGTTCAGTGTTGGGTGCCTATGGGACAAACAAGAAGAGATGTCAAATTGACATATTCTTCACATGGGCCAATGCTAGAAATGACATGGAAAACTCAACATCACTGTGGCTAAAATGTTCAGAAAGTCTGTAGGCTTCAGTGTCTTTGGCAGTGTATATGTTTGTGTATGTGTGTTGTAGGGAAGAGGGAAGAAAAAAATAAATCCTCATCTTCCATAGCGGGGAGTCATCCATATACATTGATCAAATTTTCCATTTTTGGTGTGATATTCCTATTTTAAATTAAGCTTAGTCTTCCACAGTACAGAATTCCTTTTTCTTTTCTTTCCTTTTTTTTTTTTTTTTTTTGTGGCCATGTCTAAATAAAGTAGCTCCCATTCTTCTGTGGGGGTGGAGAGGTGACATGCACCTGGCTACAAAAAGTTGAGGTGGTGATCTGTAATTCTTAAATAGCCTATTTCATCTTCCTCCTACTTTCACTTTCACTTCCTAACATACTTGGTGCATACCAATTGCTGAGCCTTGTGGGGATTCTATAGGGATTCTGTTGAGCAAATGGGCTTGACTGTCAAGTATTCCCACTGCTGGTTTAGGGTTTGGCTGTATCAACTCCGTTAATGTGGTCTTCATCCAGCGATTTTCCAACCTCACAAATAATTTTGTTGTTGTCTTCTCTCCTAGTCTTCCCATCTTTGAGAATAGATTCCCAATACTGTATTTTAGGGGGATTTTACGGAGTAAGTGAAATGAGATGTGTATAATCAATTTTCAGTCTTTTCCCAGAAGTTGTGAATTGTGGAAAAAAAATGTTTTCAAGACTTCTTTCTACACACATATATGATTCTATGATTTCTTCTCTAATATTACAAAAGAATTTTTCAACTGTGATCCATGTAAGTACTTTTAGACTCACCCGCATTTCCGCATACATATCCAGAATTTCATCCTTTAACTTAAAACGTTCATCTTGGTCAATGTCTCTAATGCTGAGGACTCTGGTCCTATACTCTCGAAACTGATGAACTTCTTCTGCCTTTTGCATTGCCTGCTGCTGATTCAGTTCATCTGTCTGTAGCAGAGGCTCCTTTTCTGATTTCCTTGATATATAATCATCAAAAGAGAGATATGAAACATTTGAGAACTCTGGAATAAACTTAACTTCAGAATTCACATAGTTTAGAAACAGTGTGGTGGTCTGAATCAAATCAAACATCAGGAATAGAAAAAAATTATTATTTTTTAGATCTGCTATGCTCCATTTACTGATTCACTGATATTTTAGGGAAATATTTTGTATAATATCAGTAAATTTGTATTCACCATTTGGTGAGGTAACTGTAGAATCGATGTTCAAAAATATGACAGTTTTTTAGGTTTTCTTTTTGAACTGTGCAGCTAAATAATTTTGACAATGTTTTTAAACTTATAAATATTCTTGAGTAGCTATCTCTCTACTAATCCTATCATCTAATTTATTAAAAAATTGAATCTAATGAAATAATGGCAGCAAGTATGATGGAAATTTTCTGTAGCTCAACTCACTTTAATCAGGTTTCAAATTAAATCTTTACAGAAAACATTTAAATGCCTTTATGATTGACTTAATAAATGTTTGCTAAATTTGAGATGTAAAATTTTGTACTTCTAAAAATTTGGACACACTGAGGATATATTAAGCATTTAATTTCAAATTTTCAGTTGCTTAGCAACTGCCAATTGGCAATATAGCCAAAATTTTATAAACACAGTTGTCAATATTAATCATGCTTATTAAAACTTACCGTACATATTGATTTACATCCATAAATTCTAGAGCTTTTCGAATAAGTCGTGGAGACGTTTCCAAAATTGTTGGAGGCTCTGTTTAAAAAAGAAAAAAAGACCTAGGCTTTCAAAAAATAATCAACAATGACTAAATAAATGACTACTATATCTCATTTTAACTGAAAATATTTTCTGTTAAAAAAACAACCATTGATTGCACATGCCTTATTTAATATCACATTAAAATATAATCACATAATTATATTGCATGTTTATCCTCTAACTGATGTTACTATGCCTTTATTTAAATGAAGGGGATGACAAAATGAATATACTTTATTAGAAGAGTAACAAAATATTATTCTAATCACATTAAATGAAGGAGGAAACCAAAAAAAAAGTATTAATTTAAGGTATAAAATTTCATTACAAAGAAGTTAAATGATCCAATAGTTAAAGCTCTTAGGCTCTGTCTGAAAGTTATACTAAGCACTATGGGGATTGGGATATAAATACATAAAAAACATATTTATACAAAACACTGAAAACAGTATTTTACCTTCAAGAAACTTTTAGTACAGTGGAGTAGGCAATATATAAAAGGTAAACATGGAAAATCAAATTAACAGCAGCTTTCTACTCCATAGGCCAATAGTGAGCCCATAAAGACAGATTTAAGAGACTTTAGAGACTAGGATATAAATCTTTCAGCCTTTTCAGACCACTTTATCTTTTTCTTAAAAAAAAAACAAACCTTATTGAAGTATAGTTTACATACCATTAAATTCACCATTTTAAGGGTCTAATTCAAGCCTTTTTAGTAAATTTTCCAAGTTGTGCAACCAGTTTTAACATATTTCCATCATCCAAATAAGATCTCTTGTGCACTTTTATAGTCACTATTCCTGCCACAAACTCTAGGCAACCATTAATCTACTTATGCCTCTATAGATTTGTTTTTCCTGGACATTTTATTTATGTAGGAGTAGATTCCTGGGTCATATGATAAAATTATATTTAACTTTTTAAGAAACTGATAAATCGTAGTGTTTTGATTATTATTGTTAACTTCATAATCAATTTTGAAATCACAAAATAAAAATCTCTCCACTTGGTTCTTTTTTTAAAAAAAGACTTTATTTTTAAGAGCAGTTTTAGGTTCAAGTAAAATTAGAGGAAGGTACAGAGATATCCCATAGGCCCTTTTCCACACATACATAGACTCCCCCATCAGAGTGGGACATTTGTTACACATTCACACCATCTACAAACAAAGATGGTTTTATTTCTTCCTTCCCAGTCAGTATATCTTTAATTTTCTTTTCTTGTCTTATTGCATTTGCTAGGACTTTCAGTATAATGTTGAAACTGAGTGGTGAGAAAGGACATCTTTGGCTTGTTTCTGATCTTAGTGGGAAAGCTTCCAGTTCCTCACCATCAAGTATGATGTTAGCTACAGTTTTTTTGTTGATATTCTTTATCATGTTCAGGAAGTTCTCTTCCCATTTGTTTTTTGCTTTTTCAAAATTATTTTGGACATTCTGGGTCCTTTGCATTTACATATAAGTTTTGGAATCAGCTTATCAAATTCTATAAAATGTCTACTATGATTTTGATGGAAATTACACTGAATTTATAGATCAATGGGAGGAAGATTACTATCTGAACAATACTGACTCTTCTAGTCCAAAACATGGACTCTTTATGTAGATCTTCTAAAATTTCCTTTGGTGATGTTTTGTAGTTTTCAATATAAAAATTTATTTCCAAACTTTTATTATTGATGATATTGTGAATGAGGGAGAGAGATATGAAGATGCTCTCCTGCTGGCTGTGACTATGAGGAAGAGGCCACAGCCAAAGGGTCAGGTAGCCCTAGAAGCTGCAAAAGGAAACAGATTCTTCCCTATAGCCTCCAGGAGGAATGCTTTTCTTTTTTCATCATGATTACTATGATATCTTAGATTTCTAAAATTCATTTGCTTTTCTCGTGAATCTACTTATATTGGATATATTTTTGGAATTTCAAACTTGGATTGTTTCTAAAAGACACCAACTCTGCTCACTCTGACTAGAAAGAAAATATTTCCTGATCAATTAGATGTTTGGTTTTTCTTACATCTTGCCAAATTATACACGCACACACACACATACACACACACACAGAGAGGAGTAGGGTATGAGTCTGGTATGATGGTCTTGGACCTCTAGAACAATACTATCAAAGTGAGTGTGTGTGTGCACATGTGTACCATCCTCTATCTCCAAACTGGTCCGCTGTGGGATAAGTTCTAAAAGTGAGAGAATGCATTTAGAAATATTTTGTGTGGCAACTAGAAACTTCTGGGTCATTTTTATTATATTTTACAAAAGATTTGGTTTGCAACAGACTGGTGGAAAGAAACTTCTTTCATCATACATAGTGTGAGAGTCAATGTTTAAAAAATATGATAAGAAATATTTTGACTGCAAAGCCAGGTAAAAAGAGATTTGGAGATACAGGCAAAGATCACCTCCCATCTCTGGAAAGGCACTTTCCAAGATACCCAGAAATAAAAGGGGAAGTGAAAGCAACGGCTGGATGTTTGATCTTGATGATGCTCACAGTTGGGGAAGAATGCTCAGGAGTGAGATTCATAATGGCATGGCTGACATGTCCTCTGACAGCATGAGGGAAACTGTTCTATTATACATTATGTAATATATGAAAATAGGAAGTTGCAAGCATAAGGGAGTTACAATTATCTATGGGAATGTAGAGGCCAAACTACAGAAAACTCTCAGAGAATCTATATCTCTTATGAGTGATGCTTCTTCTGGAGTGAGTGCCCGGGGTGGGGGGCATACGAAGAGCACACAAGGGCTGACATGCGAGTTCCCGAGAACAGCTGGACAACTGAACCTATGGTTCTGATCAGGGTCCCTCTACAACCATAGCTCCTGCGGTACATGGCAGTGTTTCAGTAATGGAATTACACAGCAGCACACCTCTCCTTGAAGGGAAAGAAAGTCAATTTTCCTTGATGGTACACAATTAAATTTGTCATTTAATGTATTTAATTAAAATGATAATAAATGTTTTTAAATGAGAAATATTTTGAAGACTTTTTTTGCTTGATGACAGGCTTCTTTGGCTAGGGTCCTCCTTTCCTGCTGACTTTTACCTTTCTTCCCTGTCCTTATTCCTCCTCCCCACCCAAAAGTACACCCCTTCACAATTACGTTGACTTTAATGAAAATGTCTGAAGACTCTGATGGCCAATGATGTGAAGAAATGGGGAGTAGGGGAGCTGTAACTGGGGTACAAACTGCTATGCCTTGCAACACTGGTCTGTGGCTCTGGGAAAAAATGAAGTCTACACTGTGACTGCCCTCAGGCTGGTGTGAAGTTAAGAATCATGATTACATTCAGTTTTCTCAATTTAAAGAGTATCTTGTTAGCTTCAGAGTACAGTAGGGCCTGCATGGGTGGAGGTTGGTGTGGCCTTGGACAAAACATTGATAGGAGAAATTGAAGACGACACAAATAAATGGAAAGATATCCCATGTTCATAGACTGGAAGAATTAATAGTGTTATAATAAAATGTCCAAACTACCCAAAGTAATCTACAGATTCAAGGTAATCCCTATCCAAATTCCAATGTCATTCTTCAGAGAAACAGAAAAGATACTCCTAAAAATTGTATGGAACCACAAAAACTCCAAATGGAAAACAGTATGGAGGTTCTTCAAAAAACTAAAGGTAGAATTACCATATGATTTAGCAATCATATTTCTGGCTATATATCCAAAGGAACTGAAATAAGTATGTCAAAGAGATGTCTGCAGTTCCATGTTCCCTTCAACATTATTCATAATAGCCAAGATATGGAACTAAAGTGTCCATCAATGGATGAATGGATGACAAAAATGTGGTATATATACACACAGTGGAACACTATTCAGCCTTAAAAAGGTAGAAAATTCTGTCATTTGCAACAATAGGGATGAACCTGGAGGACATTATGCTAAATGAAATAAGCCAGGCACAGAGAAAAAAATACTGCATGATCTCACTTATATGTGCAATCTAAAAAGTTAAATTCATAGAACTAGAGAATAAAATGGTGGTTACCAGAAGCTGGAGGTTGTGTGGGTGGAGGGCAGTGGACAGGGAAAGGAGAAATGTTGATCAAGCGTACAAAGTTTCAGTGAGATAGGAGGAACAGGTTCTGGTGATCTATTGCACAGCCTGATGACTATAGTTAATAGTAGTGTATTGTATGTTTCAAAATAGCTAAAAGAATGGAAATTAAATGTTTTCCCCACAAAGAAATAGTATTTGATGTGATGAATATGCTAATTACCCTGATTTGATCATTCTACCATGTATATATGTAACAAAATATCACATTTTGCCCCATAAATATATGAAATTGTCAATTAAAAATAAAACTTCTTTTAAAAAAGATTACCTTGTCACCAAATAAATAAACAATTTGATATCACGGAATTTAAATTGCACTGTTTTATTTACATTTTTAAAAAATTTTACAGATCTTTAAATTAACTAAGTATGGGGAAATATTTGTGTTCAGTTAGAGATCACAATATATGGAGTCCAAAGAACCAGATTTTAAGTCCTGGTTCTATCCAAATTGCATCAGCTTCCTGCCCTTGGGTGAATCATTTATCAATTCCCTCATTTATGATGTGGAGATAAAGTATATGCTTTCTCTAATTCATAGAAGCTCAAGTACTAAAACTTGCAAAATCACTCTACAGATTAAATATTAATATTAGATGAAAGATATTCTAATAAGTTTTAGTGGTAATGCCATGTGAGTCATTACCTATTAAATGGGCACTTACTTTCACAATATCAGTTCAAAAGTATCAGAATCTCTTGTTAGTATAGTGAAAGAGTTTTTTGAATTTTGGAATTTTACTCTTACTATGGAAATCATTCAAGGACATGATTTAGTCTTAAATGTTTCTTCATTTTAAAATTCTCAGAATGATTTAACAATTTTGAGAAGAGAATCCTTGTTGGTGTTTTTGAGAATGCTTCTTTCCAAAACATCCTTCTTTCCTGCCTGGGTTCAGCACTAGCAGAGAAATAAAGAGGAAAATTTTGCTATTGGTACAGTGTAATTGGAGGACGTAGCTTTATGTGAGAGACAATGAATGATCACTGATCACAGAAACCCGGAGCTAAGCAACTCTTCCAGCGCAGGCACAGGTAGTGTTCCTCGCTCAGGCAGGAGCAGGGGACTCAAGCTCCCAAGGGCAGCCCAAGTCATTCTTTCCAAATGTATCAGTCAGAGAAGACACTTAGTTCCCTTCGGGACAGAAAGAGTTCAGGAGTTGCTTAGGGATAATTCTTTCTCGTGGAGTATGAAAAGGCATTTCCCTTCCATCAAAGATATAGGTTCATTTTGGTGAACAAATACGAATCCATACAGAAATGAATCAAGTCAGTCTGACTTGTTAACCACTGAAAATTGCTCTTTTTCAACATTTTAAACACTAAATCCTTAATTAAGATTTGTTATAAAGAAAATCTATCATGTAGCATACCATAGGTAAATCAAAAAGGATCTGTGTTAACGACAATTGTACATGTGGCAGCTGACATTTTTAGCATCTGTAGACCAAGAAAACCTACACATGGAAAAATATACCTGCTAATTTTTTTTGCCCACTTTTATTTTGCGATTAAGTATTTAATAATCAGGTCCTTGAGCAAATTACCAACTCTGATAAGTAAAATGAAGACCTATGAATCCAAAGCACGTATTTTTCTATTTTTATAGCCCTAGCCATCACATATGTTTAAGCAACAATCTTTTCCAGAATATTTATTTGAAAATACATATTTATCTTACCAACAGGAGCAATACTTACTTCTATATTTCTTCTGCACGATCTGCTTGCTCTCTTCCTTCTGCTCTTCCTTCCCTGACGAGGGCGCTCCTTCACTGTCACTGCTCATGGATTTTGCCAGATACCTCAAGCCCTTGGTCATTTGCCACCTCTTCCACACCACATTCCCTGCCATCTCTTTGCTCTCTGAACCCACAGAATTCTTTGCCTCTGGCTCTTTTACAGCACTTGCAGGCGTTTCTACTACAACATGACATGTGCATTACTAAGAAAGCTTGCATTCTATGAAATCACATGCAACAAGTAACAGGGCTTGCTTATAAGAGCACAGATTTGGAGCAGGTGACTCAAAAGTTTTGAGACTTCTTACCAGAGCACAGAAAAACAACCATTGGTACCTCAGAGGATGATGTAGGTAGCCCAGGTGAGTAGTGTGTCTGGCAGCTGCTTCAAGATATTAAAACTTAACATTAAAAAAAGAGGCTTTTAGGAGCTGAGACAATAGAAAAAGAAATGGTATCTTTGAACTAACTGGGGCTGCCATTAATATGGGCCCTGGAAGAAAGGCAACCGCCCTATGCTGACAACTGTGCTTGTGCAGGAATGGGGTATCCTTCCTGGGGAGGGAGCCCTGTGTGCAGGCACTTGTTCGAAATTGTACTAAAACAGAGCTAAAAAAGGGCTCTTGCTTGTAAAGTTGTAAAGCTGGGAGGTTTTTCCTTAACACTATATTCTATTCCCATCGTTCCTGATTCCTAGGCCCAGGAAAAACTGTAAAATCTACCATGACTTCCCCATTATACAGACATTTTCCCCCTACTTATCAATTTCAGGTAATCAAATTCATGTTATAATCTACATTGAATGAAAGGCAGTAGATAAGGTAATGCTTAAGAGTATGAAGAAATATCGAAATAAAAGACATTCAGTAGTCAAAAGCTGGTTCTTGAAAACCATTATTAAAATTGACGCACTCCCTAGAGCAAGACTGATTGAGAAAAAAAAAAAAGAGTTAAAGATAAAATTTACTCCAGTAAGTTGGACTTAGGTAAAATAGATAAATTTCTTGTAAAACACAGTTTACTATTGCTGACACAGGAAGAAACACAAAAACCAAATCATGAGACATATAAAGTACATATGAGTCTAAACTGATGAAGTTCAAGAATAGGCAAAATTAATTGATGGTGACAGACGTTAGACTAGTGGTTACCTTGAGGGAGGAAGTGACTGGGAGGCGAATGAGGAGGACTTGTGGGGCGTGGTGTTTTACGCCTTGATCTGAACAGTGGCTACTGAGTGTGTACATATGCAACAGATAATCGAGCTGTACAGTTAAGATTTGTGCCTTCACTGTGTGTATGTTACAGGACAAAGTCAGGCGCCTCTGAGTCCTGTTTTTCACTAGGCCCTGTCTTTGGCCTGCTCACTCCATTTTAGCGAAGAATCCTATGAAGCCAATTTACCCAGAGTCCACTCACCCTTGATATGCAATCAAGTTCCTCTTGGTAATTTCCCATCCACTACCTCTCCTGGCCTTATTGGCTATAAATCCCCACTTGTCCCTGTTGTATTCAAAGTTGGAGTTCAGTCTCTCTTCCCTGTTCCAGTAGTCTTGAATAAAGTTTTTTGGTCATTTTTAATGTGTCCAGTGTAATTTTCTTTACCTCTATGTTAATATACAAATTAAAAAAATAAACACTATAGCCAAAAAGATAAAAACTTAATCTTATTCACCTATATTTTTGCTAACATTACATTACACTCTATTAGAGGAGTGAGTACTTTAGAAGTTAGAAATATTTCAAATCCCAAATTTGTCACTTCCTAGATGAATGACTTAGGAAGAAAAAGGTGACCCTCTGAACTTCAGTCTCTTTATCTATGAAATGGGAATAGTAACATCTGCCTCAGAGTTGCTACAGGTTAAAGTGAGATAATGAGCATGAAATGCTTGGCACAGTGCCCATCCCAGGATCGTAGGGTTAGGGTGATGCTTGCTGTTCACACTGTTCCTATGAAAAGTTAAGAGACATTATTTGTGTAACAATTATTGAATTACATTCCTGAAGATATAAAAATGGAGAAGCATGATTTGGGATGTGGATGTCCTCGGCCTCTGTGGACAGACCAGTGTTGTGACAGAGGGAGCAGTCAAGTGGCTGTCAGAAGATGCTAGGGTCCAAGAGGGCCCCGTCTGCAGGCTGGCTCTGTCTCTGGGGATCTTGTGAACTTAAAAAATTATTGACACTCTCTGTGCCGCTGTCCTTATTGGTAAACTGGAAATAATATTATATACCTCAGTGGATTGATGTGAGCATTAAATGAAATAATTAATATAAAGCACAGTGCCTGGCCCAAGGCAATTACTCAATAAACTAAGTTAGTTTTATTACTGTAATTCTTCATGTTATTATTTGCTATCGTTGTTATCAGAAAGGCGATAGAATTATGGTAGCAGGCCTGCCTTCAAGTTCCATACAGCTACCTTCCAATTAGGCTTCACTCTTATCTCTGGTTTTATATTTACTTGTGTGTGTGTTGCGGGGAGGAAATGTAGGACCTAAATGAGAAAATGAGTGAAAGTGATTTGATAATTGAAGTGCTGCTCACACAGTTAGCTGAAATTGCGCGACTTTTTCCACTTCCTAAAGAAAAGAGATTCTGAAATGTTTCCTTTTTACCAAGCATGACCCACTGACTATTTTTTAAGAGGTGCAAGTAACAGCTGTGTGCTCTGAGGCAGCTGGGGTGGGAGTCACTGACCTTCTTCCACGGGTTTGGTTTGGCTTTCAGCCGCAGGCACAGGCACGCTGGCGCTCTCAGCTTCGCTTGGTTTCTGAATGAACCGGAGGAGGTAATGCAAACGAGCCTGCGAAGCCTACGGAACAAACACGAGCGGCCTTTTAAGCTCCTGAAAATCAGCAACCAGTATAGGCGGCGACATATTAACAGTAATCAGTCTGGAACCAGGGACATGTGAATTGAGTAGGGCGGTTTGAACCAGGCCAGCTCTTCTTCATTACCAAATAAACTCAAATTCTGAACCAGCCGTAATTTTGTCACAGTTGTATTTGAGAATGAATGAAGCAGCAGTCCTAAAACTAACAAACGGGGCATGCTCCTGAATCTTTTCATCTGCTCCAGTGCCGCTGAGTTGAAACACGAAGCACTTATATAAGTAACAGTGTTTCACTGTGGCGATGACTATTATCAAATACAGGGGCGAGAGTCGAGACGAGGTATGCATGTTCCACTAGGGGGCAGCGTGCTTTTATCTATCTAAGGATGTTCAAAGCTTTGGAAAGCGCACGGGAAACATTTTTATGCTTTCTTATGTGGAAGTGTTAAGGGCAGACGTGGATACAGGCAGGGCTGTGTAAACGAATGAGGTAACTCATAGGTTGGGTCTGTAAGTGGCACCAGCGTGTACTTTGCTTTATCAAGAGGGTAACATTTCACAATGTGTCCCAATGTGATCTTAATATCTGGTTAATCAATGTCTGATAAAATTCCAGATACCATTTCTAAAGGAAAAACTGTGGTTTGACCAGCATGACTCTTTTTTTTTTTTTTTTCCAGACCTTGACTAAGGATGAAAAGTAAAAAAATTATAGCTTTTCAAAGCCAGGTGACCTTGATTGCTCTTCCTGGCTCAGTTGTCTCCCAGGCTTGCTTCATGGCTCGGATTTCATCTGCTCGTTCTGTATCTTTTCTCACTTCAAATAATTCTGATTCACTGTGTTCAGTGACCAACCTCAAAATCCAGTACGGTTTATTTGGGTCTTCTTGCTGAGAGTGCATAATGGATGTCTGATAAAATAAAATAAAAGCCTTTGGGTAGGAGGTTTTCCTCCTTTCATAAGGGTCTGGATATTACCTTATGATTCATAATTTCACTGTTAGGTATTTTACTCAAGAGATATGAAAACATATTCACAAAAGACTTGAACAAGAATGTTCATTGCAGTCTTATTCATAATAACACAAAAGGAAAACACGTAAATGCCTATCAACTGAGGGATGGATAAACAAATGATAGTATATTCATATAATTGGGTACTACTTAACATTAAAAAGTAATAAACTACTGATGTACACCACAGAAAGACATTTTACTGAGAAGAAGTTGAGGACAAAAGAGTACATCTTGCATGATTCATTTATATAAAATCCCACAACAAGCAAAAGTAATATATAGTGACTGAAAGATCAGTGGTTACTGGGAGATGGAGCAGGAGGATGACTGCAGGGAAGTTTGAGGGTATTTCTGAACTTGTGGAAATGATCTATATTTCTTGATAGGGACATGAATTACCTGGTGAATACACTTGTCAAAACTCATTGAATTGTACAATTAAGATTTGTGCATTTCATGGTATAAAAATTTTACTTAAAATTGTACATAATTTAGAACAAAATTTTTTTTTTCATTTTTTTAGTTCTAAATTTTTTGTTCTAAATTATACTTATGCCCACTTATAGAATCTTGTCACAAAAATGAGAGAAGGATAATTGCTCATTTCCAGGTCTGCATATACTTGCTCTATATCCATTATGAAAGCTGACAACATTCTGATGTCTCCTAGGGTCACTTGAGTGGGCCATAGACTGGGAACAGGTTGATATAGGGCTTGACAATTTCTGCATAGGTGGGGCTCGTTGGTGGCAACTGGGTAGGAAAAGAGGCTTGAAACTGATGTGGTTACACTTCATTTTAGGTAAGGCTGAGACCGTGTCCATTATCCATGTCAAATAATGGGGCTGGGGAAGAGGGAATTGGCACAGGCACTGAATAAAGTTTTCATGTGCAGTTTGGTTTCAGTGTTACCAAAAAGACCTTACATCCTACAGTATTCCCCTAATATTCTTGTAAGGACCAAATTGCAATATTCCCCTAATATTCTGGTAAGAACCAAATCTCACAACTGGAAACTTTTTATTTCTTCCTTTTAAAACACAGTGTATTAGCTTTTATCATTTTTTAAATTGCTTGACAAATGAGTTTATCAGAAACTGTTCTGGGATCCAGTTTTGATGAGGGAAGGGAGCACTGTGAAGATACTACAGGAGGGCCACCTGTCTTGTAGGAATACATGGGTTGAGTTAAACTTATTTAGTTCACTTCCAAGGGTAGACTTCAGCTGGGAAATAAAATCTTTCAAATGCAAGTGGACCCTTCTGTAGTCTGGAATAACTGAGTCATCATCACTTCTCCTTATTTGCTATTAATAATTTTCCTTCATTGACCATTTTACCAATGATATCAACATCCTACTTAGTTAATCCTGCTGGAAACCTGGGAGATAAACTTCTTGCTCTTTAACACTCACTGTGGATTAATAACTACACCAGCCATGGCAGAGGCTGGATTACAACCTATGCTTTCTACCACTGTATCTATGACATCTAACATTAAAACTCTTTGTTTATCTTTAATCTCCTCCATTAGACTGTGAGTTCTTTTAGGGTAGGGACTGGATCATGTTAATCGTAGAGGCCCAAGTCCCAAGAAAAGTATTCTATACACTAAAAGTTCAGTGAATGCTTTTTGATACTGAACTGGAAAAGGAAGCCTGGGAAGATGTCCAAGGAATGTTCTCAGGGTATTTGGATGGTTGCTGTGATCAGGGAGATAGAATTTTTCAGTTTTGTCCTCAGGAGAGATAGGCAAGTAAGCAACCAATGGACCTAAATTCATTAAGTGACTCAAATTTTAAAAAATACCACACCTACCTGGGGCTCAAAGCGAGGTGCTTGTTTTTCTTTAGCTGTCTTTTCCTTCTCGGAAGACTTTTCTTTGCCTTTCCTTGTTTTAGAAGTTCCTGAAGATTTTTGCCCCTCACTAATTGTATGGGAATCTGGGCTTCCCAAGGTAACTGATTCCTCGTGTTTCTCAGTATGAGCTAGAGAGACATAAAAATGGAAACCAGTGAGTCATGATATATCAATAAAACCATTTCACATAAAGACAAGAGAAGCAAGTCAGGGAAAAATGGTTAATCTAAGAATTTTGTGTTTTTAAGCAAACATCTTCTATAAAAGTCTATTTGACTCCTTTTTATAACACTGAGATACAATTCATATACCATAAATGCACCACTGAAGTGGATAAATCAGTGGGCTTTGGTGTATTCATAAGGTTATGCAGTCATCACCACTAGCTATTAATAATTTGTTTCCTATCTGGATGTCTTTTATTTCATTTCTTGCATAATTGCCCTGGCTAGTACTGCCAATATAATATTGAACTCATTTATCTCTGCTCTAATCATTACTATTCCCTTCCTGGGGTAGAAGAACTCACTACTTTCACCTTGTGCTGTTAATCAACTCTGTTACCAGTAATGCTGTGTTGATTGTCACACAACTCTGTCACTGGTAATGCTGTGCTTATTGTAACAGAACAATTCACAATTTTGATGAATGTGTAAATCATCCAGAGAGCCTGCAAAATGCATATCTTGAGGCTTACCCTTCAGAGATTCCAACTATGTAGTTTGGTGTGGGACCCAGGAATCTACCATTTTAAAAATCACCTCAAGTGATTCTGATACAACTGGCCTGTGGATTGTATTTTGAAAAACACTGATTTAAGAAATCTATGCATTTTTCCCTTTTGTTAGAAATAAGTACTGCTGAAGGGAAGAAAACTGATCACTTAGAATTCAAAGAAGCTGAAGGTGCCTTCACAAGAGTGGTTCTCAAACTTTAGCCTGTATCAAAATCACCTGAAGAGCTTGTTGTCAAAACAGATTTCTAGGCACCACTTTAAAGTTTCTGATTTAGAAGATCTCTGGTGAGGCGCCCAAATTTAAACTTTTCACAAATTCACAGATGGTGCTGAGGCTGCTGGCCCCAGGACCATACTTTGAGAAACACTGGTTTATTTTTAGAAGAGTGTATTTACCTTTCGCCAACATGAAGGGCATTTGCCTTATGTTCTATTAATTCTTTCTAACAACTAAATATCGAAGCGGTGGCGGTGGGGGGGGGGCAAATAATATTTGTTGAATCCTTACTATGTGTCTTTCTTTTTTAATTCTCAAAGCTTCCTAGCAGGGCAGATTCAGAGAGGTTACATAATTTACTCAGGTACCCCAATGGATAAGAGTTGAATCAGCATTCAAATATAAATCATAGCAAAATTGCACTTATACCCTATGAATATATACAAATATTTTTTTAAAGAATGTAAAAAAAAATCAAATACAAGTTCAAAGAACCTGTCAGTTTCTTTCAAAATTGGAGTCTTGTTAAGTCACCCCATTAACAAAGTAAAATAGTAAGTGTAAAGAACCCAGATCTTATTGATTACTTAGTGCCCAGCTATTAGCTACTTTCAAATTGGGGGGCAGATCACCCTGAAAGACTGCAAAGAAACTGTGAGCACCACCCTTTTACAAGAAGGGAACTTGCCCTTTTGCCAATAATGCCAGCTGCTGAGAAGTGTTTTTCTGGGGAAAATCCTTTGGTCAAACAATCAAATGACTTGGAGGTAAATCCTGGACCAGCCACTGGACAGGTTAGTTTTGATAGGTTTATTACATCTTTTGAGCTTAAGTTTCCTCCTCTGTATAATGGAGATACTAAGACCATACCCGCGGTGCTTCAGATAATCAATATAGAGTATTTAAAACAGGCTCATACCTAGTATCACATATGCTGGGTTTTTAAGATGCTTAACAAATGTCAGCTGAAATTGAATCTCAAGCTGCCCCATGAAGTATTTCTGCAGCTTTCTTTTCTTACTACCCACGGTTCTCAGTATTTGAGTCATACATTTAGGTGTATTTGATTCCACTGAAATTAGCATATTATAATACTCAAGTTTACATTCACAAAGCACCTACTAAAGTGTCAGGCACACAGCAGTGTGTGCCATCCTCTCTCCTTACATTAGTAATATAGAGAATATAATAATTTCCATATTCTTTGATAAATAGCATAATGGAGGGTAACCTTTTCTCCTTTGTTATAAGTTCTTCGAAGGCCAGAATATCATTATATCCCTCATTTTAAATCACTAATTTCAGCTAATATAATGTTGAACTGATAATATGTACTCATCAGATTGTTTAATACGTAAAACTTTCATTCCACTTCATATACATATATCAAAACACCACATTGTACCTCATAATTATATACAGTTATGATTTGTCCATTTAAGACAATCTTAATAAAAAAGAACTGTATTTCTCATATACCAGTCTCTGATACAATTATAAAGCCATTAATTTGGAATTTGTAGTAATTTATACTTGTCCAACCAATGTTTCTCGAAAAAATATTCAAAATAATCCTTTCTCTGATGGAAAAAACAGTGAGTCCAAAGTTTGGAAGCCTAGGGGCAAACCCCAGATAGGCAAATAATTAGCCACATGAGGTTGGGAAAGTCACGCAGCCTCTGTGAGTCTCTTATGTAAAACTCTGGTTTGTTGAGACCATAAAGTTGATAAAAGGATACTGTGGGGACAAAAAAAAAAAAAAGAAAATCTATACGTGTTGAGAGCATATGTAGCATTAAGATGCAAGAAAAAAACATCTTACTGTTAAAAAATTATTAAAAATATGACTTCTTGTTATATATTCATGTAATTAGGAGACCTCTAGAGGAAATGATTATTGGAATAAATTAATATACCCCTTGCAGAGAGGAAGTGCTCAGGGAGTATCTGTTGATAAAATGAATTTAAAAAGCCTTTAACATTATGCTTTTAGGTCTCCTCTTATATTACCTTATACATATCCAAAATATAGTAGAAAGAAATCTTCAGTAGATAATAAAACTTATAAAAATTTAAAAATGCAATTTTGTTTTTATGATTAAAATTCAGTGCTTAGATTTTTTTATATATTCAGGAATCAAATCTGGTTGGGATTTGAACATTTACATATTTCTAAACTAGAATTAGAACAAAATATACATTTGTCAAGTACAATCATACTTGGTAAATATAAACAGAAAAATCCCTTTTTATACATAAGTATATATAAAGATACATATATGTATGTTTAATAATGTTTAGTTTCTTCAAAGACCTTGAATTGGGTACACCAGGCATTCATTGAGCCAAAGAAGGAATTAAGTAAAGGAAATGTTATGATTCTGCTAATAAAATTGGGTGGGACTTGAAACCCAATATTTTTGAGAATGACAAAGTTTATTTTTGTTTCCGTAAATGGATTAGAACTTCGAAGGCACAGGCCAGCAACATAAAAGTGTAACATATTGGCAAAAGGAATTTAAGATCACATCACCACTAATTACATATGAAGGCGAATGATATCACTAAGTGCTACTTGCTCAAGATGCTCCAGTCTTCTGTGTTCTTAAGTGAAAGTGAGCCATCTCAGTAAGCAATTTTTACTAAAACTTACGTACTGAAATATACTAAAGGTGGCACTGTTGCCTCATGTTAACCAGAGACCAAGCTTGCTAAAAATTTATAACGGAAATATCCTAGGTGGTACATAGCCGTATTTCAGGCCTTATTTTTTATCATGGGTTATAAAGATGTGAAATTTTTGAAAAAAATCAAATTATATGTGATATTTCTCATAGAAATTAAAAGTTGAGTTTAAATGAGTAAATGGAGCAACAATGACTTCTGGATGAATATAAAATTTAAATTAGGTCACCAACATAGTAATTATTAATAAAAAAGCACCTGACCGATTTCTTTATATAAAGTACTTATATTTTAAAAGTAAACTAAATTGATAATTTGAAGACATTAGTAATTGCATTTTTCTAAAATATATCTTACACTTAAAATTAGAACACATAGGTTGAGTTGTAAATATAACTGATGCATAGCAGCTGACATATTGCTATTTTTAATTTAATCAAATTGCCTAAACATTTATAAACGTGACGTTTAAGACTGATTCTTCAGAGTAATTTTTACCTGCTAGACAAAATGTGCTTAAATTAAACATATATTTTTGTTTCTCATAAACCATGCAGTAAAAATGTTGAAATATATAATCAATTAACAAAAGGAAATGCCACAAGATATAGAATACAAATGATAAGCAATATGTTTTAATAATTACACGATCAATTTACTATTAAATAGTTACATAAAATGTAAGTGCATGTGTGAACATTTAGAGGGACATACCTTTGGTATCACTTTTCTCTAAGTCTTTTAGTGCTTGAACAAACGTTAGCTGATTTTCAGTGAGAGGCCAACTGTTATACAACACCAAACACTGTATAATATACTTGTAACTCTGTGAAATAAAATGCAGTGTTTAAGAACAAGCAATAAGAATAGACACAGTATGTGCCTAATATAATTTATTATTCTAGGTACATGATAAATATATAATTTTCTGGATCATATGATCATAATTTAAATAATACCAGCTATTCTCCACAATTTTGTAACACTACAATTTATAAAAGTTTAATATCCTCACATCCCCACCAACACCTGCTACTACCCAACTTTCTAATTTTTGCCAGTGCAATTGGTATAAAGTGGAATCTCACTGCTGTTATATTTTGCATTTCTCAGATAACCAAAGAGTTTCAGTATTTTTTTCAAAGCTGTTGGCCTTTAGGGTTTTCTCTTTTTGTGCTGAGGGCACAAAAAATGGTCTCCTACATCATCTATTATTTTATTACTTTTATGGATTAAAATTTTACAATGAAATCTCCAATACATCTGGAATTTGCCTTTATTTATGCTGTTAGCTAATGATCTAGTTTTATTTTTCTCTATGGAAAGGTAATATTCCCAGCACTATCCACTCAACAGTCCATGTTTTCTCTGGTGATTTATGGTGTTACCTTTAATTATATATTAAATTTCCATGCAAATGTGGATATATTCCTATTTTGCTTTCTTCCATTGCTTCATTTTCCAATTTTTGCACTAATTAATACTATTTTTACTGCTATGGCTTTTTACCATCTCAATATTTAGAAATATTAAGATATACTTTGTTCTTCTTTTTCAAAGTTGACTTAACTATTTGTGAATTCTTATTAAGTCTTGTGAATGTCAGAGTAAGTTTAGAAAATTTCTGATAAATATAGTTGGAATTTTGATTGATATTGCATTGAATTTAAAAGTAAATTGGAGATAACTGGTGTCTTTATACCATTGTGTCACCTCTGTGAAAAACATGAAACACTTCTCTATTTATTCAAGTCATCTAAGTTCTCGAGTTGGTTGGATCATCTTCTATGTCCTTTATTGAAGTATTAAGTTTTTTCATAGAGAATTGATGCATTACTGGTTAATTCCTAGATATTTTACAATTTCGTTGCTATTATGAAAGGCATTCTATTCTAGTGTCTAATACATAGTGCTACTGTAAAGAAAGGCTACCAGTTTTTGTAAGTTACAGAAGCTGCAGTGTGGTGGTTAAGAGTATGGCCTCAGGGACTGGAGCTGTCTGCGTTCAAGTCCTACTTCATTACAAACCAGCTGTTTGGCCTTGAGCAAGTCACTTAAGCTATCTGTGCTCCAGGTTCCTTGACTGTTGAACAGGGATAGAATACTTCAAGAGTTGCACATATAGTGGTAGCATTCGTGGGGTGTTGGGCAGATGAGAGGGGAGAGAAGGCGATGGGTATATATACACCTAATGGGTGTGGTGTGCACCGTCTGGGGGATGGACACTCTTGAAGCACTGACTCTGGTGGGGCAAAGGCAATATATGTAACCTAAACATTTGTACCCTCGTAATATGCTGAAATAAAAAAAATTATAAAAAAAGAGTTGATGGGAGAATTAAAGATCTATGTGTATACACAGTACCAGATGCATAGTAGATGATGAGTAAGTAAATATATAAGTATTTGCTATTATTAATGTCTCTGACAATCTTGCTATTATACCATCTGTAAATAACTCAGTGATTATTTCAAATGCTCTTTTATTTATTTTGTTTCTTGTATGATTGATCTGACTGTGCAATGATAGTGGACATTCTTTCTTATTTGAATTTTAATAGGAATACACCTAAATTTTCTACATTAATGTAATGTTTTTGTATATAAGATTTCTCCATTAAGTTTAAGATTTTTGATATGTGACATTTACAGTTGAAAAGTTCTCTCCTATGCTAGTTTGCTAAGAGCAGTTTTGAGAAATCCGTAATAGGTATTGAACTTACATGTTTAAGGGTGATATATTTTCATATATTTTCATCTAGTCAAAATTACTGTGGTGACTAATACTGATACATTTTTTAACAGCAAAACACTTTTGAATTCCTGAGATGAATGCTACCTGATCACTTTCTGCACTGGTAGAATTGTTACCTATTATGTTCTTTGCAATTTTTCATTCATGTTTATAAATGAATTTTATTCACTTTTTTTGTGTTACTTTTATCTGTTTTTGGAATCAGGATTATATTAATCTCTTAAAAAGCCTTTGAAAATTTGTATAATTCTTTTGTTTTCTAGAACAATTTACTCCTTGAAAGTCTGTTAGAGCTGCGCCTATGGATTTTTGGAAAATGAAGACTTTGGATTATCATTTCAATTTTATTATTCTTTCTTGTTTTATTTAGATTTTCTATTTTCTTGTGAATCAGCTTTGCCATTCCTTCTCTCCTCTGCCCCCGGGAACTTACGTGTTCCCCCTCCCCCATAGGTTTTTTGGTTTTTTTTGGTGCCGATACAATATCTTTTTAATTAAAAATGAGACAAATCTTTTTGTATCTTTTGAGGTTTCCTTTTAATCTACATGCCTATATTATCTATTTAAATAATAATTTAAAAATGTTCACATAGGGACAAGACATAAAACTGCATCAATTGGATCCCAGATCCTCTTTCCCCAAGGGAAGCCCATGCTTGGTCCCCCATAGCTTTTGAATTTGTTGGCACAGAGTTGTTTATAACACTTAATTTTTTTTAAACCTATTGTCTGTAATTTCACCTCCACCCTATTTTTTGGTCTGTATTTTGTTAATTTATATATTTTTCTCTTTCTTTTTCTTGATTGGTCTTACTAGAAGTATGTCTACTTCATTAATCTTTAAAAGAAGTAGCTTAGAATTTATTAATCTGATTTATTTTTTGTTCCCCATTTCATTGATGTCTGTTTTCTATTAAAATCTGTTTTCTTTTATCTTTGAGTTACTATTTTGTTTTTTTCCTAAATTTTATTACAATAGCTTATCTCATTTGTTTTTGATTACTCATGCTTCCTAAAGAATTAATCTAAAATTAGCATTCCACTAAATGTTATTTTAGATGTTGCTTACAAATTTTGATTTATAGTTTTTTAACTTTTATTGAATCTTATGTATTTCATAATTTCTTTTTTGATATTCTTTTTAGCTAAAGGATTATTTAGCATACTTTCAGTTTTCACATTTATGGGATTTGAAACTATCTGTTAATTATTCTAGTTTATTGCATTGTGTCCAGATAACATATCTATATGATATAGATAGTATGGATTTTATTGAAGCTTCCATTTATTGCCTATTACAGGATAGTTTTAAAAAAATATTCTGTCTGTGCCAAGAAAAAGTATGTTCTTCATTTACTAGGTAAAGTGCTTTATATAGATGCCTAAGCTATTAAGTTTATACTTAGATTTTTCAAATCCTCACAATCATATTTATTTTGTTTTTCAGCTTGATCTTTCTAGTTTCTGAAAGGAATGTGTTAAAACAGTGGTCCCCAGCCCTTTTGGCACCAGGGACCAGTTTCATGGGAGACAACTTTTCCACGGGGCATTGCAGTGGGGTGGGAACGAGAGGGCTGGTTGGTTTTGGGATGATTCAAGCGCATTACATTTATTGTGTATTTTATTTCTATTATTATTACATTGTCACTTGCCACTCACTGACAGGGTTTTGATATGACTCTGCAAGCAATTGATTTATTATGTTCTCTGTGCGGTCAAACCTCAAACTTCTCTGCATTAGCAGAGATAATCTGTATTTGCAGCCACTCCCCAGTGCTAGCATCACTGTCTCAGCTCCACCTCAGATCATCCGGCGTTAGATTCTCATAAGGAGCGTGCAGTCTAGATCTCTGACATGCTCAGTTTACAGTAGGGTTCGCACGCCTGTGAGAAGCTGATGCCACCGCTGATCTGACAAGAGGCGGAGCTCAGGTGGTGATGCCAGCCATGGAGAGTGACTATAAATACAGATGAAGCTTCACTGGCTTGCCTCTGCTCACCTCCTGCTGTGCCGCCGGGTTCCTAACAGGCCACAGACCGGTACTGCTTTGTGGCCCTGGGATAGGGGACCACCGTGTTAAAATATTCAATTGATAATTGTTGACTTTCCTTTTTTTTTCCTCCATAGTTCTAATAGGTTTTTTCTTTTTATTTATTGTGTTTGGGTAGTTAGGTGCCTATATGTTAGTTATGCTCATATCTACTTGATTTATCTTCCTTTTATTTTTATATACTATCCTTTATAAATTATATGTCTTGATGTGTTAAAACTATCATCACAGGTCTCATTTCATATTTGCCAGGTATATTTTTCTTTGTATTTTTAATCTTTCTTTGGCATTTTGTTTAAAAGTGTCATTTTTGACTACTTTATATATCTTTAAAATTTTAGTCTTTTAATCGATTAATCTGTTTGAATTTATTGTAATTACTATCATATTAGGATTTAATTCTGGCACTTTATTTTCTTTTAATTTCCTTTTACTTTGTTTGTTTTTGGTTTCCAATGCCCAGGTCTTTTTTTTTTTTTTTCCTGCTGCTTTAAAATATATGCATTGTCCTTTTTTTCCTGTAGTTTTAACCACATACAGATTAGTTGTTATTAATATGTGATCTTTCATATGTGACCTTTATTATTAATACTATGTGACCTTCAAAGTTATATAGACTCATAACTCAACTGTAAAGTTAGATAATTACATCTACATTATTGAGTTAGTGTACAGATGATATTTGCCATGAATTTAAAGATCTTGGCACAGAGAAACAGTCAAGGATGTTTTATTCTTCAATTTTGGTTATACACTGGTGACCTTGTATATTACATATTGACAACTTTTAGGAAGTGGATTGTTTTATGTTACATTAGATATTTAGGAGCAGTCCAATTGAATACTTCTGTTTAATGTAAATATACCTGCTGTGGCACACTAGGAATTTCTTCTGTGGTGGGTGTACTGGTAGTTTCCTCCTCCAAAAGAGGCAGACCAGTGTCTTGTATTATATTTCCAGGTTTACCCTTATAGGATTTCTGACTTCCCAGGGCAGATTTCTTCTTAACATATACTTCTTGTTCTTTCTTGGATGCAGTGTGAAATAAAAGAACTTGTTTGCTAGCTGAATAGGAGAAATTTTAAGTTTAATTTAAAACACGTTTTATATATATATATATATATATGTATATATATATAATTTTTATTAACTACATTGGTTAGATCTCTTTATAAAACACTCAAAGGAATAGGTCAATTCTTTTTGTTTTAATGAGATAAAACCCAACACGACTGGCTCCTTGGAAACATCCCGGTCATAGAGAAATCTGCCATAATAGTATGTTGCCTGCACAGAGCAGTGCATATTCTGAACAACTATTGATTGCTAAAAGAATATATAACAATTCAACAGTTTCTCCTTTATTTTGTACCACTCAAATGACACTAAGCTATTAATAACATCACTGACTCTGACTTTCTTAATGTTTAATACCATTGTGTATGTCGTCACACTTTAAAAGACTTTCACTTTAATTTTTAATTTATATTTTTATTATTTTGTAATTAACAGATAATATAAGTACCCTTGGTATGAATCAAAAGAGAAATATGTTGGATATCATTAATTAATTCGTCAAACATGTATTGAGAGAACCTAAGTGAATAACACAAGGAAATTTCAATTCCAGCCATAACAAAATAACGAGCATTATACTGATTCTCCCACCATAAAAAATGATAAAATTGGATAAAATGTATAAAGCAAGTGTGTTCATTCACTTGGACAATATACATCTCAAGATTGTGGTCACTTTTATTTATCATTGGCTTGGAGGTCCCAACCGATGCCACAAAAAAATGAAAAACGTTATGGTTTTAAGAAGAAGTATCAACTGGAAAAATAGGTAAGATACTGATTTTGTTTAAAATGTAAATGCAAAAATGGAGAATGGAGGCATAAAAGCTAAAATATTTACAGTGTGTTTTGTCAAAAAAGCTAAAATATTAGCAATATTTTTTTCTGGGTAGCATGATTATAGAGAATTTCTTATTTTCTTGTTTACAATTATTTATTTTTCCAAATTTTATGCATTGGTCATGTTTGATTTTTTACAGTCAGAATCAAATTACTAAAGTAACTGAATAAACAATACATCTCAGAGTATCATTGTTAACGGTTATTTCAGAAAAATTTATTTTATTTATTAAATAACTCCCTAAGAATATTACATTGAAAATAATAACTTTAAAGTTTCTGTTAACTTTAATATGCAGAATATTTTCTAAAAATCATGAATTGGGAATGAAATAAAAGTAAAAAATTATTTCAAAATAATAAAAATTCTACTTCTTATTAAGAAAGCTCATGTAATAAGTACATTTTTCTCCAAGGTGAAAAGTCTTTAAAGTACACATATAACCAATCTATTAATTTTCAGAGCCAAATGTGACATGCAAATGCAATAGCGGCATTTTGATATTTTACTATAATATCGAGTTTTACATATTTAAGTGGTTACTTGCTATCTTGTCTTCATTTTTGTCATGTCATGCAAACATAAATGTCTATTTAGGAAAGCAAATATGCAGTTCAAAAAGGCACACTTACATTGGGAGCTCAGAGTTTTATCACTTCTCAAGAAGTTGAATGCTGGGATTATAGCTTGGCCTTTTCCAATGGAGCTCACCATAATTTCTTCATTTTCTAGCACCTGCAGCTTGATGAAAGCATCTGGTTTGGATGTGCGTACCTGTATCGTAACGGGTTGTGGTACTGCCACTTTAGCTGAATACCTGTCAAAAAAAATTAACTTTATCATCAAGTATATTAGTCTCTCCCTCAAGTCAGTAAAGGAAACGGTATAATTATCAGACATGATAAACCTAAAAGTGAGACCACCTTGTAAAGTCTGCTAACATCCTGGAACTATTAGTTATTATAGATGTTGGCAAAAGATCCTAACATTGTACAGTAAAACAAAAGGAGTATAGGACTTTTATTATCATCAAATCCCAAATTTAAAAATGTACCTTTTTGTTTAGACATAATAAGCATTCACCGATAATAGACTTAAAAGTCACTACACCCTGTAACAGATCTGCGAACTACTGTTACACTAACCCTTTCTTTCCATTACATAAAGAGCACAACTGGCAGAAGCAGTGCCCTTGGAAGCTTCACTGATAATAGTGTTTTCCTTGATTCACAAAATACAGAAAAATTAAAGTAGTACCCATACCCTCCATCCTCATCTTTTACCAACAGGTTGGAAACCTCTTGCAAAAAACATTGGAAATATGCACCGACCCAGGAGTGGGGAACCTGTGGCCTTCTATGTCCTTAAGTGTGGCCTTTTGACTGAATCCAAATTTTACAGAACAAATCCTTTTATTTTTAATACATTTTTGTTCATCTTTTATATTTTTATTTTTTAAATGAATGTATTTAAAATACCAAAGAATAAAATAAATTTCCACAAAATAATCCTCCTAGACTGACCAGCACAATTAGAAATCTTCCCACATTGACCAGCACAATTAGAACACTAGCTAGTAAGCCATAAGGGCTAAACCGATGGCTGCTGTGCTCATGATTTAGTTCTAACCTCCCCCGCCTGACTGGAGCCACTGCTGCATGAGGCTGGTTGGCAAGAGTTTATGGGGGTTGAGTACACAAGTCTGTTATCAGCTTTTGACAATGGTACACTGTGTTTCTGTCTGAAGTGGAATTTGTGAATAGTTGCACAGCTCAACAGTATTTTTTAATTCTGTCTGCCTAACAGCCCATCATGTCAAAGAAGACCAAGAAAACATTGAAGGAAGAAAACAGATTTTTTTAATGAGGATTGGGAATTGCAATACTATCTTATTTCTGCTAAAGAATGTTTAAAGTCACAAAGAATATTTAAAGTCTCAAAGAATATTTAAAGTCAAATAGGATGACAAAGAAAATATCATTATCATTATATGCAACCTTCTAGGCTTGATCCTATATAATGCCCATATAATCACATTACTCTAAATTGATGGTTTCCAAAAGAGCATAGAAATTCAAATTAAAAACTGACTCAGGATTTTATTGCAGAATTGATTTTTATCCTAAACTATCAACATTTTAAAAAGAATGCATTTTCCCTTCGGCCATATACTTGTACCTGAATAAAATTTTCTTATCATTGGGTATGTAGTGATCTCTGATTTCCCTTATAGTGAAGGTATTGTATGGAGAGTCCCGAGAGAGGCATGGGAGTGGAGTGTACGAGCCAATGAGGCGCAGTTTCCATCGTGAAGCTGATACATACGTGTCACCCGTAAATACTTCAGCCACAAATGTGTATCCCTTCTATAAGAAAGAGAAATTATGCAGAAATGAGTAATATTGTTACTAGCCTCTTAAATGTACAATATATCACAGTACTAAATGTTTTATTATCCTGATACACGTACAGATCCCAAGATTTCTCAATAAACAGTAAAATCCCTAGCATTATGTTTTGAAATTCCTCTTCGAAAGTGCCATCTTACGTGTTGTCAGGCAAATGATTAACATTTTTCTTTGTGAAATTAGTTGAATCAAATCTTCCATCCGTTATTGGACTATTTGGCCAAGCACCTGCCCTTACGAAGACTGTTGGGACTACTGATGTTTATCTCCACTACACTCATCAGTCACCTAACTGCCATTGCAGTAGCATTTCCATATTTATATCTACATCCTTCCATTCATAAAAGTCCTTCCAGTAAAAAAAAAAAAAAAAAAAAAAAAAAAAAAAAAAAAAAAAAAAAAAAAAAAAAACATTTTTCTTTGTGTAGTTCCTTAACTATAT
This sequence comes from Eulemur rufifrons, assembly GCF_041146395.1. Lineage (NCBI taxonomy): Eukaryota > Metazoa > Chordata > Mammalia > Primates > Lemuridae > Eulemur > Eulemur rufifrons. The sequence goes on along the minus strand of NC_090997.1, from coordinate 92,310,209 downwards.
TTAAAGTGCTTAACTGTAGTAGATGATTACTGTTTTTTTCCTAATTCTTCTAATGCTTCCAAAGGCAAATTTTTATCATTGCATCATCCTAAAGTGGTCCAATAGCTTCTGATTTGATTTTCCTGTCTCTCAGATTCATCTTTCTAAAATACTGAAGTGAGAAAAGCCTGAATTAACAGCTGATTTGATTCCTCAGAACCCAGATGTACGGTTGGAAATGAGCTCCTTAGGGTGGAGAAAAGCAGCAGCTAAAGAACCTGGGAAAGTGCCTAGTTTATGGTAAGGAGCAGCTTGGTTCAACACAACTGGATATCTGGGCAGTAAGTCCATGAACCAAGAGCATGATATCATAATAAGATGCAAAGCCTCAAAGTCATTCTGAGTTTATAATTTCAGACGCCCCTACTAAAGAATAAAAAGGTAGATTTGTCTTCCAATTGTTCTCTGTTGAAGAGGAAGTTCTCTGACATATTTAGATTTCCAGAAACAAAGATTAGATACATACAAGCCAGAATAAATAAAAAAAAATAAATAGACATCTAGGAATATTAACTCATAATGAAATGAGAATTGGCAACACCAAGAAGGACCTTTTGATATTATGTTTGGAGTGAGTAAAAAAGGAAGATAAATCATATATGCTAAAGCATTTTTACTTGCAAAGTGTAATGCACAGATTTGTTGCTTTTTTTTATTTTTTGAGCTTATGGTACTAATGCATTAAAGAAGCAAAACAAAATTACAGGACTCCTACTTTGTGTTTGTCCAGACTCAGAGAATAATTTTAAGAGAAAAAAAGTTATAAAATAGTGGGATAGATATCAGTAAGTGAAAATCTATAGCTAAACCAGTGATAGGATTTTAAGATAGAACCTGGCTATTATAAATGGATTCAAGACTCTCAGAGTAAAAGAGTTATACATAGAGTACTGAGTACTGAGAGATCTCATAGATGAGTATTCTGAATTACAAAGACATTTTGCGGTCTTTAAGGAATTATGAGAAAAACAGAATGAACAATTTTGATTTTTCAAATTGAAGAAGAATATGTACTCTGCAACCACACACTAGTAAATTTAATAGTGGTCCTTATCAAGGTTCTACAGCAGATCATAAAAAGGATGTCTCATGAGAGAACGCAAAAGAACAAAACAGATTCTTAAAAGCCAACCTGAGTTTATTGGGAACAAAAACTTCACTTTTCAAAATAAGATTAGAAGACACAAAATCAGGTAAATATTGCAGGCATGGTGTTATGGATTTCAGCAAGGCATACGTCAAGGCCTCTGGTGAATTTCATATGGGCCAGAATGCCTCTTGATGAGTTAGACACAAAATTCCCATCTAAGGTTACCAGTTAGGCACTACCTACCCAGCCAAAGACGTTCAGTTGTCTCTTGAGACCACAATGTCAACATGCCTTGCAGGTGGCCAAACACTAATGCAATCATAAGATACAAAACAATGGAGTAATGATCCTTTTTACATTTAGGTGTGTCAGAATTCCCTTCAGAGGCAGCGTTCAGTTCTGGCAACCACATTTTAGCAACGATGTTGAAAATTTGGAGAAATGTTCAAAGATCAAGAATCAGGAAGAGAGGAAAACTGCACCACACTTTAAAGGGACCACTGAAGCTATTCTGCTAGTCACACAATTTTATATCCTCCTCCCCAATCTCTCCATTTTTTTTCTCTAAACAGAGCTATCTAGAGTGAAAGGGTAGAATAGAAAAGACATGAGAGAGGAAATAAGTGTGTTTGGTGTGATGTAATTTACAATTTAAAAATAATAGTTAAGTAGAGATGGAATGTTCTGCATATTAACTCAAAATGCATCATTTAAAACTATCCAAAAGAAAAAATTCAAGCTTAGTCTAAAGAAGTAACTCTTTACCGGAGTTACTAAAATAAAAAACAAACCCAACCCAGCCAAACAAAGTATGCTAGATGTAAATAACAATCAGGTTCTTTTTTTTTTTTTTTTTTTTGAGACAGAGTCTCACTCTGTTGCCCAGGCTAGAGTGAGTGCCGTGGCGTCAGCCTAGCTCACAGCAACCTCAAACTCCTAAGCTCAAGCGATCCTCCTGTCTCAGCCTCCCAAGTAGCTGGGACTACAGGCATGCACCACCATGCCCGGCTAATTTTTTCTATATATATTTTTAGCTGTCCATATAATTTCTTTCTATTTTTAGTAGAGATGGGGTCTCGCTCTTGCTCAGGCTGGTCTCGAACTCCTGAGCTCAAACGATCCGCCCACCTCGGCCTCCCAGAGTGCTAGGATTACAGGCGTGAGCCACCGCGCCCGGCCCAGGTTCTTATTTGAGTCAACCAAATGCTATTTAAAGGTCCTTTTCAAAATTAAGTATCCATTACTAATATTAATATACTTTATCTAGTGAAGTAAACCTCATTTCTCGATTTTGATGACATCTATGGCCTTGATAGTCTCCCTTTAATTGAAATCATCTTTTTGAGCTTGATCTTTGGGACTTTTTATTTCTAATCACAGTTAAATAAATTATTTCTATTCAAAAAGAAATCTAGGTCAAACTGAGAAAAACATTCAAAAAATAATACACTGATGTGAAGACAAGTTTGTTGTTGAAGAACTAGTTCTCTCCTATAGTGTCTGGTTTAACCCAAGGTTTTCTGCTGTAAAAAGATAAATTTCACAAAACTTCAATTTTCAATAAAATATAATTTATTAGTACATAGAGAAGAATAAGTATAGTGTAAAAGGAAATTATATGAGTCAAATAAACATGGAAATATATGTTTGATGTGCAGAAATTGATTTGTATTAGCAAATTGCTCTGTTTTTAAGTGAAATATGAATACCCTTTCAAAAACAATTAAGGAAAGTAAGTATAAATAAAAATAACATAATTATAATAAATATAAATAAAAACATCAATACATTGACTTTAATCAAATGAGTATTTAAAATTATGTTTAAGTGTATAATTCCAAACATAAATAACTACACACAAAAATATTAATGTTTATCAGATTTTCTCATAAAACGTAAATGTGAAACTTGCCAAATTTAATAGAAAGTAAAAATAATTTGAGCCTGTTACAATTTGATAATATCTTCAAGTTTAGTAAAATCTGACTGCAATATCAAGAAAATTTACCTCATGAAAAACAATAGAAAAAAATGCTAAGAGTTTAATAAAACATATACGTTTTAAAAATTATTAAAAAAATCAGTAAAAACTCAGTGAAAATAAAATTTTGAAACTACTAATGTGTGTGTATATATATACATATATACATACATATGTATATGTATCAATTAGATTAAACAATTTCATCAAGAATGTAATCGCTTTCATTTTTAAAAAGTTTCATAAAATCTCTAAAACAGCTCAAAAGTGTTTTAGGTTTTTTTTTATGGAGTTAACATGTTTTTAACTTATCTTTCATTCCTACAAAACCAGTATCCATTAAATAAGTATGTCTTAATTCATTCAAAATAATGTATAGAATCGAAGGTTGCAATGAGCCTCAGAAGTCAAATACAGCCACAACTCAAAGAGAAAAATGAAGTTCAAAGCTATATAGCTGGAGAATAGAGGATCAGAGCTAAAACAGATCTCTTGGTTTCCAGTCCAGGCACACACCATCCTTTGTCATGAATCCCTAAAACATGAGTGTGGGATTTAAATAAACAGAGAGGCAACGTGGTTTGAGTGAAGGTCAGCGATCAGGGTCTATCATTCCACAGGAGTAACATGCCAAGTGCTTCTGGCCCCTGAAGGAATTTATGTAGCCCTAGAAAAATCTATGGGGGTGTGAGGGGGTGAGTGGCTGTGTAATCTCAATTTTCTGAAATACAGAGCAGAATAAAAACCCAGTGGGGAAAAAGAGACAGTCATTTGGCTTAGACCTAGGACTAAATGAGCTCTTTAGATCCATTTATGTTTTAAGGATTGATATGATTTTATGATTTCAATAATTAGAACTTCTAATGGTTTCTTTTTGTCATAATTTCTTTGGGGAGGAGGGGAGAAAAAGAAGCAGAGAGGTAATGAATGCTCTAGCATTCACATTAAGTATCTCATGTTGTCAAATAAACGGGACTTCTATATGGAAAGACCAGGGCCCTTTTCTTGTTAAGTAGATTGAAAACACCTCCGCCCTACCTTCTCCTGGCCCCTCTACAAACTGCCATTCTATTATACGGGGAGAACAAACTTTATACCTACCTTATTCTTGGTATAAAGATAAGGCACCAGCTTTTGGAACACCTTTGGCACTTGTTCCATTGTGTCATTATTAACAACATGTAGCATACAGACTGGAAGTGTAGTATATACTTTGGGAAGCAAAATCATATCTTGAGGAACCAAAAATGTTTCTCTGTAATTACAAAAGCATGAACTTTCCCTTGACATGGATCTTAAAGAAAGTCTGAAATTAGGCTTAATGCCGAGAAATTAAAAAGAAGTCTAAAATTCCAAATAAGTATAAGGTATACATATTATTTTCTTTTAAAAATTATTATTAATATGCTATTTTCATGTAAATGAGAACTCCACTAATAAGTTCCATTTCATAAGTAATTTGTGACTTTTACCAAATATGCTGTTGCTTAGAAATAAAATATTTTTCTATAATAAAAGCATATTAATGTATTATATTATTTTTTCATGCATATAATTAACATTCTTCATATTTTGATGAAAGAAACATAAATAAAAATTTCTATAATATCTCATTCAAGTATAGCAACTTTGGAAGAATTTTAACTAAGTCATGAAAGCAACCTAGAAGCCAAGACTTTTATTACTATCATAAATAAAACTCTACAGATATGAATATTGCCAGTATATAGACTATACCTGAATACTATAAACCAAGTATTTGGTGGCTGATCTTGATAGGTCACAGTATAGTCAGCAAAAGCAATCTTAGTTTCTTCATCTTGATAGCATGGATAAGATTCCATAGACTTGCACTTGCTTTTAAACATTAGTCTAGAAGTGTCAAAATATATTAAGTATCAATGGCAATAGCCACTTTTAAAATAAACTCCATTTACAAAAAAGAAATAGGCAAAAGATAATATAGAGTATTACAGGACACTGTTTGCTGGATTGAGTCCTTGATCAACGTTGGGGGGGGGGCGTCGTGTGGTCCATGGTACATGGTGCCAAAGCAGGGGAACCCATTCTAGGTCAACCATAACAGATGTCTCTCAAAGATGCTCAAGGTTACCTGAAGCTCTTAGTTAAAGGAGAATGTAATTCATGATCAGGGGAGTTATCAAAGTTTATAGGTGGGAAATCAGAACCAAAGTTCAAACTATAAAGATAAGAAAACTAGAAGCAGGCAAACCAGCAATAAAACTGGGTGAGAGTCACTGAATGATCTCGAACTGAGGTATAGAGTAGAGATGAGAATGGAGTTTAAAGTTAGAAACAGGTTTGGAAAAATAGATTTAACAAAACTGAGGGCATGAACAAGGGGAGAGGGCTACAGTTTTCCTTCTGCAAGATTTCTGGTGAATGAGGGAGTGGAGCATGCTATGGTTAAAACAATTATGGGCTGATATTTCACCATGTTTGCCCCCTGGAAGGCTGTGGCATACTCCAGAACATGATGGAAATGATGGTGTGATGGATCTTCCATGTTTTATCCCTCCCATTCAGCCATAAACTAGATCTAGACTTAGTAACACCAGGACTATGGGGTCCTTTATACAATAAAGGCATTAGCTGGGATGGAAGCCATTATGGCCATAGAGAACCATTCCCTGCTAGAGGTCTAGACAGAGCTGGAGGTGTTCTTGTCTTCCAGGAGGCAGATGGTTTCACTGATTGTAAGTGGGAAGCCAAGCCATCCAGGTCCTTATGGAGGATAGAATTCACATGCTCCATTTGATCATTGGTCTTTGTCAGTAGGAGGAAATTAACAGGGTAATACTTGGAAGGGATCTAAAAGGCCTTTGAAAATGATGACAGGAACCAAGAATAGGGCGACCATGTATCCCGGTTTGCCCAGGATAGTAGTGGTTTGTAGTCCTGGTATAGCTATGAATAGTTCTCCATCTTTCCTTGTCAAAGTGTCCCAGTTTGGATGATCAATAAATACATGGTCACCCTAGCTAGGAACTACAATGTGTCTGTTAGTGCAGAGAACTGCTGTATTGGAGCTGGCCAAATCTACACATCTACAAATGGCTGTGCCAACACAGGAATTAAGCAGTTCACAGAGGGAACTGTATGTAATGGGACCTGCCACCATTCTAAAATAAGGGTGGGATTTAGAGTCTTCCCAGATTGTCACTGTTGCCCTCATACATTCTACACTTTTTGACATACCTCAGGAAATCCTAATAAATAGAGGCCCATCACAATCCTGCTGTACTACGTGGAATATATTGAATGACCCAGAGAGACATCCCCGACAGAGCTGGAAGATTCAGACTGAATTAAGAATTACTTTTAATTTAGTCTAATCTGACTCCTTAATAGGGGAGCTCATTTTCTATTAATAGCAAATCACCTTCATGAAAATTAGGTATAGAATTTGAGCCAGAGGTCATCCTATGGTAGGCCCTACCATGATTCCAAATGCAGAAGCAAGTTGGAAAAGGTTTGTGCTCTCTGTGTACATCCATACAATTAGAATTTTAGGCAAAAGGGTACTCCTTTTAGAAAACAGGCATTCTAGAGCAAAAGTTAATCAAGTTGGAGTTATCAGGCAGTAACAGCGCCTGTGGGCCAGGATTAGGGTGATGTGAGCAAGGCATTCATTCTTGGGGTTGGGCAAGTGTAAAGCTGGATTTTATCTTTAGTTACAATTTTGATATTTGGTTCATCATTTTTTTTCATTAATTTTAGGCTATTTTAAATTTTTACATATTTTATATATAACTTTCTATTTGTCTCTTGATTAGAAATAGAAATTCAATTATATTACCCTTGAAAGCAGCAGCACTTTGTCTTAATTCTAACAGCTTTCATGTAGATTTTTTAATATTTTCTATACACACAATCAAATCATCTGTTAACAGTGGAGGTATTATTTTATCCTTTTAAATTCTAGTGACTTTTATTTTACTTTATTATATTTTTGCCCTTCTTGGAATTTCAGGATTGCCTTGAATAGATGGGTAGGCATCTTTTTCTCATTCCCAAATTCAGACAAAAGCTTTCAAAAATTTCACTACTAATTGTGTTTGCATTAGTTTTCGTTTTTGTTTTTATATTTGATTCCTTCATATATTAAGGAGGGTCTTTTTTAGTCCTTGTTTGCCAAAAGATATTTTTTAATTTTGAAGGTATTTTAAATTATATCAAATGCTTTTTCTGAACCCATCTATATGACTAAATCTTTTGTCCCTTTTTATTATTAATGCGCTAAATTACAGTGACTAATTTTCTAATATTAAACCACCATTGCATGAGTGGGGATGGGAAGACCTACTTAATTATGAGGTACTACCCTTTTTAGACAAATCCAATTTTGATTTGCTAATATTTTATTACATAATTTTTGCATCTATGTTCAGGAGGATGATTTGTTTGCAGTTTCATTTCTTACATTGCCCTTGATTTTTTGTGTCAAGGTTATGAGTTGGAAAATGTTTCTTCTTTTTCTATTCTCTGAAAAATATAGAAGTAAGATTAATCTTATTCTTAAATTCACTAGATAAGCCATACTGCATAACACTAGAGAGTACATCATGCAACCCTTTCCTACTAGAGTATTACTTAAATGATTATTTTAAACAGTAATAATTTAATTATTACTCTTATTTGTAATATTGCCAGAACCTTAGAACTTTTTAAAACCCGACTGGGTTTTGCATTACTACTGTCGTTAATTTACTCCTACATATAGCTAATTAGTGTGATTGTCCTTTGAAGACAGTATTTCTTATTTCTGTGGCTGCTTGTAAGGCTTTTCTTTTAGTCTTCAATTTGCAGCAGCAGTTTGACACCAATGAGTTGAGGTGTGGTGTTTTCTTGTTGGTGGTGGTGGGTTGTTTTTGTTTGTTTGTTTGTTTGTTTGTTTTAAATCTTTCCTGCAGGGGGTTTACAGAGTCTCTTGAAAATATGAAAATATGAGTTGATGCCTTTTATCAGTTTTGGAAAGTTCTCAGCTACTATCTTTTATATTCTGGGATGCTAATTATATACATGCTTGACTTTCCAAGCATGTCCCATGTGTCCCTCATGCTATTTCCTTATTTTTTACTCATTTTCTCTTATGCTTCAGCTGGGATACTTTTTATTGACCTATTTCCCAGTTCACTAATCTCTTCTTCTATCCTGCCTCATCTTTTATTAAACCCATGAATTAGTTCTTAATTTCAGTTATAAAAATGTTCATTTATGTAATTTGCATTTGACTGTGTTTTATTAATTAAATTCTCAAACTTTTAATCTATTTTCTCTTCCTTTATTTTTTATTTTCTTGGGCATTTTCATCATAGAAATTTTTTAGAAGTTTTCTTCTGTCACCTCCAACAACATCTAGATCACCAGAGGGTCTGCTTCTTTCAAAATAATATATTTCAATCGTTTATATATATGTGTGTGTGTGTGTGTGTGTGTGTGTGTAATTTTCTCTTAGTTTTGTTCAGATTATGGCTAGAATGCAGCTTTTCTAAGGCTTAACCTACTGCTGATTTGCCCCCGTTTAGGGACTGTTGTCCTCTAGGAATTTCACCCAACTACTTTAATTGTTTACTGGGATGCCTTCTTCTACAAGGTCCTAAACTCTAATTTTTGTCTTCTCAGCACCATAAGATTGGGAAACTGTTCCGCTTTTCAGAATTTTTTAGATGTGTGCTTAGAATTTTAGGTATATGCGACTGAAACATAAATGAAAGTAGCAAGTTCCATAGAAATGTTTCAGATAAAATACCGAGGAAGTTCAAAAGCAATGGCATTTTTCTAGCTTCAGTGATTGGGAAAACTCAGTAAATATGTTAGTATTCAAACTGAACTTTGAAGGACACCAATTTACTGCAATAAGAAATATCATTTTACTGCTTTACCTTAAGAGTGAAAGTGAATACTGTTCTAAATTCGGTTCCAATATAGCCCAAACTTTTTGAAGAGTATCTGCAACACTGATATTTTCTTTTGTGTCTAAAAATAATAATAAAAGTAACAATATTAAAGCTATAAGTTGCCTAAAAGATCATCTTGTCCACAGCCTGCATTTTTATAAGTGGAGGTGAAACTCGCAAATAAGACAGTATCCAAAGTCATGAGCTTTATTAGCAGAAAAATCATATTTAAAATACAGAGCCATAAACTTCGATTCAAGAGCTCTGCTCACCATATTATGCTGTTTCCCTTCATCTTTAGTTTAAAAATCATAAATTGTTCTTTGATCTAATTTAAGATAGTCATCAAAGAATTTACATATAGAGATCTCTGTTACACCAAAAATTTTTTATGAAAGATCATTTCTCAGAAAAGTAAATCCATCCAGTTTTTCTAAAGAACAATGGCTAATAGAATCTAGGTAGAGCTCAATCCACTGCATTATCTGCAAATGGCTTAAAAGTAGTTGATTTAACAAGAAAATGTGAATGCATATTAAGTGCCTGTAATTTACCATATGGGAAACTGGCATTCTTTTTCTAATTATCCTATCTTAATTTCTTCATGTGCATACCAGTATCTAAAATTGATATCTTAATATATTTTCTTATCTATTGTATGCTTACCACCACTAGATATAAGATTCATCAGAGCAGAAACCTTATTTGTTTTACTGATTTCCATAAGGCCAGAATCTATAACATTACTGTACACACACGCATCTGCTATGGCTTGAATGTGAAACCATGTCAACCACTTATGTTGACAGTTCACACGTTGGGAACTTAATCCCCAATGCTTCAGTGTTGAGAGGTGGGACCTTGGAGATGATTAGGGAGTGAGTTAGTTATGGAGGAAGTGGGTTCCCAATGAAGGGATGAGTTCTGGTCCCCTTCCCCCACCTCTCTCTCTCTCTCTCTCTCTCTCTGTCTCTCCCTCCTGTGCTCATGTACATACTCTCTTGCCCTTCCACCTTCCACCACAGCATGAGGCTCCCTCGCCTTGACCTTGTACTTCCCAGCCTCCAGAATTGTGAGAAACAAATCTCTGTTCTTTATAAATTATCCAGTCTGTGGTATTCCATAATAGGTGCACAAAATGGATTAAGGCACCATACATTTAGTTTGATGAATGCATATATTTTTTTCTAACCGAAAAAGAAACATAAAAATCAGACTAACATTTTACTATCACTAAACTATGCAATATGGTCTTACTTTTTACCTTTGTATATCTGAAGTTTTTACTGCTTAAACATTTTGACTATTGTCATTAAATGTTTCAAATAGACGTATTTTTACAAGGAAATGTTTCAATATATGGGAAGAATTCTATTGAAGGTCAGATTTTTTCTATCAAAATGTCCACAAAAATCACAGAATGAAAATGATTGAATATAATTTTGCATCTGCCATGTTTTATTTTAAGCTGATAAGATAGACATAGACTGCTTCTCAAAAATATTTTATTTCATATGCATAAATGTATTTGAGTTAATAAATCTAAGAATACACTTCAAATGCATTTTATGCCTCCTATGTATGTCACCACAGACATACATAGAGGCTTCTTTATCATTCACTAATTCATTTATTTATTCACCCATTTCTTTGAAAAATGATCTAGAAATGTAAAAATACCTATGAGTTAGCTGAAGCTGATTAATGCAACACAGTGCTAGGCACTGGGGATGTATACAGAAAAATCCTAGTTCCGTGTTTAAAAGAACTCATAATTGGAATCATTCACGCATTCATTTATCCATTCATTCACTCCTCCAGCAAGTCTGTATTGTGTGCTTACTATGTGCCAAACACTGTGCTGGGGACAAGAGAGTGAGTGTGTTGACATGCTTCTTGATCTCAAGCAATTTCAATATTTGTAGGATAAAAATTAATTAGCTGGGCCATAAAGTAGGGTGACGCTAAAATACTTTCCATTAACATACATAAACAAATATTCATTCTTACATACACAAGTTCATTTTATAAATGTTTGGAAAATTATACCTGGTAGTCTGGCTCTCATAAGTAATCTAACGTAAGTCCCTCTCCACATGGCTTGAATTTTAATTGCTGCTGCTACCTCCTCAGGAGAATACTCTTTATCACTTGTTGGCATACAATATTTAATGTCTACCCATTCCGCTGGAAAGAGAAAAAAAACTTTGAGCTGAAAGTCATATTTAATTCCTTCCCCAAGTTTCAGTGCCTTTAACTACTAAAGCCCTCTGGTATATGAAATGCCACAATGGGAGATTTATCGTCATATTTAACATTGCCCATTACAGGTGGTCCTTTTTTTTTTTGAAGGTGAACATTCTAGAGGAGGGAAACACATGAAATAGTGACACCTTAGTGAATTACTACTGTTGATTCCTCTCTGACAATAGCCAGAGGTTTCTCTAAAAAATGAAAGGAAATGTTAAAATGGTGAGAACAGAGCATGGGAAGGGGAGGCGAGTAGTTACTTGGGTTGGAGGATCTTCCCAGCATTCCTCAAATCATATCTTATAGATTAGGGACTTTCACCTTTTTTAAGGTTAGGAACAGATAAAACAGGGAAATCTGGGGCTCCCCTGGAAGTATGGATGGCAGGGATGGGAGCAGGGCATACTTCTCAGATCCCTGCACCCCTGAGCTTCCCAGAGCAGAGCTAGAACTCCACGACTGCCCACGCAGACCTGTCCTACCTACACCACAAACACTTCTGGTGCACTTTTCTCAAGTTATTTATCTTACATAAGGCCAGGAATTCCTTGATTAGATATCTAAAATTAATCAGTACCTAAAGAAACCTCCTCCAAGGAGGAATCAAGTAACTCCAGGTCCAAAACCATAGCACGGAATGCAAATTTGAAGTTTGGAAGAGGTTTTGTTGATTGAACTTTTTTCATTAAGCGCCATAAAGAAATATGAAAAACCTGAAATACATAAAATACATTTATATATCTTTTAAACCAAGAAAATACTATTACCCGGTCAGAGAAGCTCTAAAAATCTTTAGATACTCTACAAATAAAAAAAACATTTTGCAGATATATACACAATCTAACAGAAGACTCTTTGAAGTTTCACTTGCCCAGGAAAAAACCAAAATTATTATTTGACTATTTCTAATTTAATAAAATTAAATCACTGTAATAATGTTTATAATATACACTCAATCAAAATATAGCATTAAACTGGCTGAGGAGATACAGCGTAAGATAAAAAGTATGATCCTTGTGCTTAAGCAAGTTAATATCATATTTCGTTGATTTTTAAGATGCCATCCAAGGCAAGACACACTGTTATTTCATGTGTTACAAAAAATGAAAATATGTTGCTTAGAGTTTTTATCACTTTCTTATCACTTAGTACTTACTCCATATTGAAAAAGCTCTTTTAGATTTATTTAGCCAAAGCTTTTTTTTTTACCATATGTCACATAGCTGTGCCATTATCAAAGTATAAAATGAATATGTTTTATTAACAAAATAGCTCCCTTTTGCAGAAGTGATGCACACACAAAGACCCCTTACATATTAAATCAAGGCTAGCCGCAAAAGGCCCATGCACAGAGGACTCTTGGAAACAGGAATGGTGACTACATATGGGCCCAGTGGCTTGGGGCTGTCTCTCACCAAGGCTCAGTCATCTAACCTGTCAGCAGCAGAAACTGACTCTGATCTTTCCATATAGTACCATCCTCTGAGGGGTCCAGTCAGTCACTTAGTGGCAAGGTGATTTCAGTGACTTCTAACAAGGTGGGCCAGTGAGTCCCTACTATAGAATTGATACCTTCATCAGGTACAAGTTTGCTTTCTCCATCCTCAGTGCTTCTACCAGCATCGTTATTCAAGAAATTATAGAAAACCTGATTTACAAACATGGGATCCAGCCTAATATATCCTTGGACCATGAGCCACATTATACAGTGAAGATTTAACCATTGAGAATAGTCTGGAACCCGCTGGTCCTACCATATACCATACACAGAATTGATAAAATTCCTGGTAGAGTGGAATGGCATATGAAAGGCTCAGTTGAGAAGCTGGCCTGGAGATGACACCCTGTAGTGTGTATATATTGAACCGAAGACCAATAGGTGGTGCTTTATCTGCATAGCTAAAACATACAGGCCTGAGATTTGAAAGCTAAAAGTAGGATTGGCTTTGCTCCCCGTCACTTGCCAAGCCTCATTTGCAGAATCTGTGCTCTTTCCCTACAACAAGGGGTTTGTTGGATTGGAGAACCTATTTCCTGGGGGAGGGAGGCAAGGGAGGCTTCCACAAGGGAATCCAGTGTGATTTACAGTAAACCTAAGCTATGACATATGCCTGGTTGCTTTATGTTCCTCATCCTGGTTGCCAAGCAGGAAAAAAGGAATTAGCACAATAGGGTAAGAGAAGAATTCATGCTGATTGTCATGTGGTACTAGGGTTTCTGCTACATAATGGGGGCATTAAGAATGTTGTCTGAAACCTGCTGGGACACTTCTTGATGTTTCCATAGTAAATGAATAATTGCAACAACCAAGGCCTGACAAGAATAAGGCAAACCAAGGTCTTGCACCGATCAGGATTGCAGATCTGGGTCACCTACCAGAACTCCAGAAACTAGAAACACTGTCTGCAAAAGAGGGAAATCTAGAATGGATGGTAGAGGACAGAGATATTGAATACCAACCATGGCCTCAAGGCCAGCAGTAGCTTTGGAGACTACAACTTTTTTGTCATAGGGTGCTTTAGTTATTTATTCATTTAATTTTAGAGCATGTGACCAGCTACCAACTTGAAGAATGGATGTCAGAGTTTACTTACTAAGGGTGGGGTCAGATTAAGGCAAATATTTCTTATGTATTACTCATGCCCTAGGTAAGGGGTTCTCAAATGGGAGTTGATTTGCCCCTCAGGCAGGGTTGTGTGATAAAGTACATAAAACTGTAAGGGTAGATACAAATTAAAAATAAGAAACTTAATCCTTCCTATAGAAAATAAGGGAAGATATTTCTCCTCCCACACCTTTGTCTTAGAAAACCTGTAATTTGTAAGTTCATTCTCTTTCTTTCTCTCTCTCTCTCATTGAAATGTACCTAAATCTTTTTAAGAACTAAATAAGTCTCTAGACATAGACAGTTTAACAAGTCAGGACAGTTTTTCTCAAGGACCCGAGAACCATCTTTTTGAAATGTTAATCAAGATAGATAGCATTCCTATCTCCCAGTTTCTTTGGGAGAGTACAAGCCTAATGTTAGCAGGCTCCTTGTTGTCAGTTGCAAAACTAAACCTTTTCAAAAGGTGTTAGAAGTTTTTTTCTCTTGTATAAAGCTAATTAATTTCCTAACATGATGGTCACCCCTAACCCCAAGTGAATTCAGGAATAACTATGTGTGGCAAATGGTATTATTGAATCCTTTCACTTGAGGACTAGTTATTGTTTATCTTGATAGCCTGTATGAAATGGGCTATATCTGCTTGCTATATAAAAGGGTGAGATTTTTCTGTCTTTACAATCTCTTAGTGGATTGCTTGTTATACACATCACCTTCTGGCTCACTCAACACTAAAATTGCTTTCTTTCTCTGCATTTGTGAAGGGGTTTTCTATGTTGGGAGATTTTGTTTTTAATTATATTTCCCCAACAACCCCCAACATCCAGTCAAATTTGAATAACAGATAAAATGAACTTTTAGTATAAGTAACTTTTTAGTATACATATATGCCCTAAATATTACACATACTGTTTGTTTTCATGAAATTAAAATTTAACTGGGTGTTTTATATTTTTATTTGCTAAATCTGGCAATGCTACCCGCCTCCAGGGGACATCTGGCAACATCTGAAGTCATTTTCAGTTGTCTAGAGGGTGGAGACCAGAGGTGCCATTAAACATGCTGCAAGGCACAGGGAAGCCCCATAACAAGAATTATCTGACCCCAAATGTCAATAGTGTGAGGATTAAAAAAAGCCAGAACCGTGGCTACCTGGTTTCAGTACAGCTGTTGGGCACAGGTCCATACATATCCGATCTCCCTCCTCAGGGAGCTCCCAGGAAGCCTCCTTGCTTCCGCCCTCAAGGCTGTGTGTAAAGCCAGAAAGCTCCCCAACCACAGCAGAAGCCCACGTTACAAGTGTGAGGAAGTTAAAGCCCCTGAGGGCAACTGTCCACCAGTGGGGAAAAGAGTTGTTGGATAAGTGCTGCTCTCTTGCCAGCCTATAGTGGGACCCTCTCAGGGATGTTTTACACAGTTCATCAGGACCCCCAGCCCTTCACGCCCCAGCAGCCCGCAGCAGTAATGATCACATCCTTTCACCAATTTCTTTCTCTTTCGCCTTTCATTCTTCCCACTCCCTCATTTGCACTTTCTGAAATCACTTCCCATATAAATTGTCTCCATCCAGAATATTTTCTCAGGCTCTGATTTGGGAGATCACCTAGTGGGAGGTATATTGCATCAACAGCAAATTCCCTCCTGTGAACGTCATATCCAGACCGAGCTTACCCTGAAGTGCTGCGCAGTTAGTTCTTTATTGTGGAGCGGGAGAGGATAGTGAGCCGTTTGCAGATACTTCAGGGCCGCAGCAAGTTTACCCTTATCTTTGAAGTTAGCAATCACATTTCCAACAGCTTTCAAAATCAACAGGGACTGCTCTGTGAAGCGGTAGCTCTCCTGCGAAGACAGAGCATAGCAGCATCCTCACTTGCATTTATTGACGTGTCATTAAGTTTATAATACTTTAATTTCTGTTAAAATATTAAACCTTTGCTATATAGCTGATTCGATAGCTATTTACAGAGAACTTACAAATCAAGGCATTCTTCTAGGTGCTGTGGTCTCGGAGGTTAAAAACAAGGAACACAACTCCCACCTGGATGGGAACACATGGAATGACCGCCTCATATTGGGGCTGTCTAGGATTAGCCGGACAAAAACTGGGTGGGGTTTGAGGACTGATAACAGAAGAGATTTCAGAGGGAGAGCCCGAAAGAATCTAGTGTATGGGCTGCTGGCTGCCTCCTGTTGTCGACTCTGAGGAAACAATAAAAGCAAGAAGGGGGTGGTTCAACTAATCTTTTAAAAATCTGAGGAAAGTCTGAGGTGTTTGAAGACTATCAGTTGGTGCCAGGTGGACAGTGGTGGAGTTGCCTGGAGCAGCCGGCGCTTGGAGGCCACATGAGGAGGGTGAAAATTGGACGCAAACCTTTTTTCCCAGAGGGCAGCGCAGTGCAGAAACTCTGAGGAATGGTCCAGCAAGTGTGTCTGGGTGGCGCAGACGCCCTGCCAGGCTGAGACACTGATGGAGACAGATGCAACTGACTGGCCACTAGAACACATCGTTCTCCATTACCTCCCCAGAGCCTAGGGAACTCCGCGTCTCAAGGATTTTTCTCCCTAGAGTGGAACCATGACCAGCAAAGTTCTCTGGTCCCTGGCAGCACTGGGATGGGGCAATTCTGGCTGTCAGGAGCGTGAGGCCCTCTGCTTCAGGGCCAGTCTTCCCCCCTTTGCTTCTTTATTAGCATCAAAGAGCAGCGGGGCTTGGGCTGGAGCCCCAGGAAGCTTTACAAGTTAGAGGAGTGACGACTCCAGGGAAATAGGAGCTTACAGACCAAAACAAGTGAACACCTGGGGAGTTAAACCACCTAAAAGAAGGCAACAAACTGGATAATGCATACCAGGTACAGCAGAACTATTTTTAAAAAGATGAGAATTTGAAATGAGCAGGATAAACATAGTTAAGGAACTAAGGGACATTTGCTTATAAGGTCTACTGGCTGATCTTCCTCCTGTGCCTACTAACCAGGAGGAAAGAGACCTGGCGAGAGACAGCACAGCAAGTAGAGGAGGGAGCCATGGGGACTCTTGCAGCCACTGCCTACACAGGCAAGAATGTGCGAGCAGGGCATGTCTGGGCCATGAAACTGCAGGGTAGGGGAGCTGGTCTCCAGCCATCTTCTTGCTGCAAGATTTGCTATCTGGGTTAGAGAATCCCACCAATACAAGGTTGTGCCACTTGGAGTTGGTTTGTTTGTTCATTTGTTTTTGGTGGGGAGGTGTTGGAGCTGAGGAACTGTCAGGAATTATGCAGTGGGAAAGCCATATATGAATCTTCCCCCAAATGCACATGCTCAGAGAGAGGACATCTAAAACCAAGAGAAGACTTCAGAGGAGACGCTGGTCCCATTTATCTCACCTCTTCTTCCAGGCTGGTCAGAGCAGAGGAGCAAGAGAAACCAGAGAGACCAGAAAGAGAGAAAAGAGATGAAGGAAAATGACAGAACCTTCCATGGGCAGCCCCTTACCCTCAAATCCCAGAGACACATGTTCTAAATTCCTCGGGCCAAGGAAAGGATGAAAGGAATAAAAGAGATCAAAATTATAAACTGTATGAAAAAGGACTGTAATGATCCTTTATACCCCAAAGGACCAAAGATGTTAACAGATGTCAAAGGGGATCCAACAGAGTAGAGATGAGAACAAATTATTAGAGAAAAAAAAACCTATTTTGTTTATATCTCTACAGGATTTAGACTGTTCATTATACATGTTGCAGTTGGGAATTTCTTGCAGAATATACTTAATAGTTTTAAAAGGTTAAAAAAATGAGCAAGTTGAAAAAAAAAAATAAAAAGAGCATTTAGTACACAATCTTTGAAAATAAAGCACACAAGAATTGCAGTTGCTAAAATATTTACCGGCTCAAAGTTGGGCAGCACGACATCTTCATCCCCGATGGCGAAGCTCACCATGCTGCAGATGTGTATGGAATGCCCCACGGGGGAGTACGCAGTGAAGAGCAGCATGTGCCTCCTGAAGAGAAGGGACACTGGTGAGGACCCACCAAGGGTGCAGTGGCCTTTGCCTCTGTTAGTTGCCTTATGACGGTTTGGAATTCAAACTAAGTCACAGGTTAGTGAAGAGTTGAATTTCTATAACTCAGATGGGATGAACACCGCTGAATTTTTACTCCAAAAGAACTCTAAGAGATTATGAGATTTCTATTTTACTAATTATGTAGGACAAAAGTGGACTAAATGCCAAACTGCTCTCCAGCACGTGGTGGAGGTATCTCCTACACACTGCAGTCACATCGTGACAGATTGGTCTTGATTTCTCCCTAACAACAAAAATAACTCATGTGGGCATAGGACTTTGTAGATTTCATAGCCTTTTCCTCACAAACGCATCATTTCATGTATGTTAATTGTGTCTCCCTCACCAGCAAGAAGGATCACTGAGAACAGGGACATTCGCATTCCCTTAGTTATAAACACTTAGAGAATGTTCAGAACATCCAAGTGGATGGGTTAGGTCCTGGGAGGGAAACATGGTTAGAAGATTCTTCATTAATTCTCTCTACTTGGTGGTCTCAATGGATGAGCACTCAGACAGAGTAACTTGATATCTGGGAGAATCTCTCCAAGCCAGAGTGTTTAGGGCAGATGTGAAAAATGTTGAAGTTTTAAAATTTATTATTTTCTAGAAATACAAGATGCTTGCCCTACACTAATTTAGCATTTAATTTTGTTACTTATGCTTTGCTTCTTGCACAACAGCCCTAGCTTTTCATTGATCACATAGAATTAGCATGATTGATCTTGGGGAAAAAAAAAATCTGGTAAAAATATCTATTTTACCTGAAACATAAGGTAATATTTTGAATTTTATTCACCAAAATCAAGAAAATTTTTTCATTGTACATATTTTCTTTAAAATGGAAACTGGGTTGTGTTCATCCAGCTTTGTCTTAATTAAAAATAATATCTAACAAAAATAAACTACAGGTAAAACTATAGATTGGCAGATGAAAACTATGTTTATCAATCTTTGTTTGAATAAAATCAAGGTTCTTGCTATGGAATATAATAAGATTCATGAGAAAATAAAAGAAATTCTTTAATAAATTAATTTTAGAAATTGCTAAGTTAAACAAGTTTAAACAAGATTGTTTACTAAAGAAGTTCCCTGAATCTTTGACAATTATGAATCCTCAAAAAGATTTAGTATACAGCATTTCTCAATTTGTTTGTTTATGAAATTATTTTTCTCAAGAATCATGATAGACATGTGCCATGTGAAATCACTTCAGGAAACAATATCCTGGAATCCATGTTGTTTACTTCTTTAGTAATCAACAGTTTACAGGGCTTCAGAAAATTCTTAGTATGGGAAAAATGAGGTCCATACCCAACAGGCAGGCGAACCACTGTAGCCTTGGTGGCATACGTATGAATCTTCTGAACAAGACTGCGTGGCTTCAGAGATTTCCAAGAAATTGTTTCAACTGTTAGAAGTCCAGGCTCAATGGGAGGGCTGTCTTTTGTTAAGGCTTTAAGATAAGTGAAAAAATATTGAAATTTGATTGTGGAAGTATAGCCTTCACTCGGATTGTTTTTTATCCAGAGACAACATAAATAATGATAATAATAATAAAGAATTAGAGATATTTAAAAAATGTTCAGAAAACATTAGACATTATTCCAGGTAAATAATTTTTGAAAATATTACTGAAGTGGAATACGGATCTTCCTCCTTGTCCTGTATTCCTCCTAATAATCATCCTCTTAGGAGAAGAAACCAGGAATGGAAAATTAGGAAAAGGAGGACATATAGGTATATTTCATTATAGTATACCATCACTTTTATTAATGCTGTCTCTATGGCAGTAATTACAAATACTTCTAAATGCAATTTTAAAGGAAAGAAACATATCACATGGGGGGGGAAGAGATTTTTCTAAGATACTGTTGAAGCAAGTCAAAATATCCCACTATTTATCTAAATTTTTACCTTTCATTTGCAGTTTTTGACTATATATAGAAAATAGCAAGTAATTAACAAAATTTCATTTTGATATCAAGTTTCTATTTCAAAATAGACAAATAATATAGACTATTCTTCATCAATGACTGAGAGCAAAATACTTTTTTTCCTATTTTCAGAAAATACTGAAGTTGAGGACAGGTCACAACATGGTCTAAAAACTGCTTTCATGTATGTAGAATTGAAATGTTCTAGGGCATGATGTGGCTTCAGTGCTGTTGGTTTGGTAGACTAAACTTAGATTGCTAAACTTATGAAAGTTTATTATACAACAAGTATTTACTTAGCACATACTATATGCTAGACACCCTTCAAAATATTAAGGATACTTTGGTAAAAAATAAAACTAACTCCCTGTCCTCAATGTTGACAAAACGTTCAATATTAAGCTTTCAGCAAATATTTACTGCATACCAACAGTACCAGGTACTGCTAATTTGAGCTTAAGATAAATGTTTTAACAAAACAGAGAATCACATAATGATGTTTTATGTGTGTGTGTGGGATCAGGGACAGTTCACAGCTTAGAACAGGAAGGAAGGCAGAGGAGAGCTTGAGAGAATTCACCGTGGGAAGATGAGGTAGGTTATTTCTGATTTCTCCTGTCTTTTCAGGGAAATCAGCAGTAAGGTCATCAGCTGAAAATGAGTGAGAGTAAGAGTGGGTGTTGAACATTTGAAGAGAAACAGAGAGCAGACTTGAAGGTCTGCAAATAGTCATCCATAGGAATGAGAGTGGGGGAATGAATGAACTAGACAGCTGTTGGCAGAGCTTTGTTGAGATTTGTCTTTGTCAATTTTAATCAGGGATAGGTAATACTTTTTTTCTTCCAATCACATTCAGCTGCTCTTTTGCAACCACAGGTTAGGTGCAGAGTTGAGTTTAACCAATATTGACACTTTGCCAGGAAAGTAAGATGAGAGGATAAGAAGGGCAAGTGTTTTGAGGGTATATGCAAGGATATAATCACAGTGAAGGACCATAGAATCTATGCTGGGAATGAGAGGAAAAAGGACATGAGAAGAGAGATGGACAGAGAGAAAAAGTAGAGTAGAGGGATGGAGGTCCCAGTGGAGTCAAGAATTGTAGGAGTGGGAGTTCTAGAGAGAGTGAACAAAAGAGTGAGGAAGCAGGGATCAGAGAGTGTAGTGCTTGAAATTGAGATGATTGAGACGATGCACTAATTGGTAAAGATAAGGTCTATAGTGTAACCACGAAAGTAGGGAGCAAGGTGGGGTGGAGGAAAAGATTGTTGGGATTGTCAAACCAAAGGTTTGTGTTTTTCAGTAGATTTTGAAACAATCAAGAATAATGACATGTATAGGTGAGGGGGAAAAAAAAAACAAACAGAACAACTAGGTATGCCTAAGAGGTGAACAGATGAGTGCAACCAGGAGAGGTGCCACTGGCAAGAGTGAGTGTGATCCCTGATGTCTGGGGACTAACAGCATTGGAGGAGGGGTACAGGAGATCCTGTGGGACTCTTGAGAAACTCTGGAAAGGGTAGAAGTTCCTTTATCCATGGCATAAAGATCTCATCATTATCGCATGTTGGGTTGCATATTGGGATCAGCGCTTTAAGACCATCATTTTCTCAGAGCCCTCTTACCTCCATATTCTCCCCAGCGTACCAATGCAGAAAAGCAAACCAGTAGTTCGATAGGTTTTAGACTATCCACAAACAGGTGGTAGGACACACGTTCTTCTGAGAACTGCAAGAAATTAGATCAACCATCATACTTATTATCAGTCCATTATGTTCTACTCCTAATGATAATATAGTACAAAACCTAACATTTGTAGGAAACTTACTGTGTTCTAGGTACCACAGTAAGTACTTTATGGGTTTAATAATATGAAGAAAATTGTACTGGTGAATGCTGGCAACAGTCTATGGAAGCTGGATCTTCAGTGCCTGTCTGAGACCAGCCACCATGTCAAAGAAGCAAAGCTCTTCTCTGTGAGGAAAGAAGAGGGATATGCTTGTTCCAGAAATGAGAAAGAGAGGAGGAGACTGGGCCCAGGGCTGAGCAGTGCTCAGAGAATGGTTCCTGACAGGCAGGGAGATCACACAGTAACTTTGGCAGAGAATAGGAATGTCTAATGGGGATGCATTAAGGTATTTTATAGGGTAATATGTGATATAAACCCTCTTTCCACAAAATCTTCAGAAATGTATTAATCCATTGCTTGCTGATGCACTAGAGTATAGATTTTTGTTTGAAGATGCAATAACGTGCTGAGTAAAATCAGAACTTCCCTCAAAAGACAGCCACATAAGGGATAAATGTACATGATTTTGATTCATCCTGGACAGGTACTATTTATATCCCTGATTATAGATGAAGAAACTGAAACTCCGGTAAGTGATCTACCAACGGTCACAGAGCTTGTA
This sequence comes from Eulemur rufifrons, assembly GCF_041146395.1. NCBI lineage: Eukaryota > Metazoa > Chordata > Mammalia > Primates > Lemuridae > Eulemur > Eulemur rufifrons. The sequence continues at coordinate 92,287,934 of NC_090997.1, read as the reverse complement.
AGTGGCAAAGGTGAGGTCCTAAAGCAGGTGTATCTATCTGCCGGACTCAAAGGCTGGGACTCTTGATTTTTGCATTATTATTGTCTCTCAAATTCTCAGTGCTTCAACGTAATTTTGTCTACTGGCATATGGGAAATATGTTCAATGAATTTAATTGTCACTATACTTTAAAAGGTTTTCATATTATTTTACCATGATATTTAAATAACCAGTAAATAAATGAAAGAAAAAATTTCTAATAATGCTATTAAAAGGAAATTTAGTTATTTAATCAAGTATAACAAGATTGCTAGGAAAGCTTGGGAAAAGGAAACTATGTTTTAAATTACTGCCCCCATATTTTTCATTAGTTATCATTTGACACAATTTCATTTTTTCCTTTCAGCTACAACATGTATACATATATGCTCTATCTGAAAATATGAGGGGTCCCTGGACTTGCCAGTCCGGCATTTGTGCCTGAAGAGATTCTGCACTGAGCTCATTTGCTGCCATTTTTAAGGGTCTTCATAAATTCAAAACAGTCTTCTGGGTGTCTTCATAGATAGACTCCACAACTAGATGGACTGTTTCTTCCCCCTAGTCAGTACTGCAGACCTGCCTCTTCCTCTCAGAATAGGCAACCACCTACAGAGCCCCTCCTGAGGAATGCTCAAATGGTTCTCTCTGCCCAAGTTTTCATCTCTGACAAGTGCAATGGGAAAGTCATTTCGAAGACTGTTTCCTTCCCCCACCTCTGCAGACTGCTCATGGAGCTGAGGGATTATCCTTGGGGGCTTGGATGGCCTTGTCCTGGAACAGGGAACCACACACGTTTCGGTACAATTTAATTTCCCAGAATATGTGTCATAGTTTTATCAAAATTCCACTCAATGCATAATTTGTTAATTAACTTATTCAACATTTTTTTTTTTTATTGAACTCCTTCCTCATGCCAGGAAAGGTCATGCAATGGTAAAGAAAGGAACACAGTCCTTCTAAAGAGGCTAACACCGGGCAGGGGCAGGGAGGGCTCAGAGGAGCCATCAGGCAGTAGGGAGGGTGGGAGGTGAAGAGCATAGAGCATCCAGAGCGCAGGAAGTTGAGCCTCTTAACCCAGACTGCTGGGCAGAGAAGGAGACCTCACAGTCAAGGACATCTGTGGTGTTCCGAAGGGCTTCCAAGTATTAGCTGGATGAAGGCAATAAGGACGAAAGGGAAGAAACTCCAGGTAGAGGGAAGAACATGGAAACAAACAAACAAAAACCCAAAATCTAGACATGATGGTGAAAATGTGCTTATGTATTAGGAACTATATACTATTCAGTAAATATTAATTGAAACCAAATCTAGTGAATTTATTTCTATGGTTATCTCCTTCATTTATTAGTGAATCAAAATTTTCTTACTGTGAATTTGTATAATGCAGCCCAGGATTTAACTACTACAGCATAATCAGATGGATCACATTTGGGGTTATGAGCTACTGGAATTTTGCTTATTGTCTGGACAAGGGATTACTAGGAGCCTCTAAAAATTAATATTTTAAATATAATTAAATGTTATGTAAGTGTAAAATAATGTTACAAGTTTAGAAATGCCTGAGAAATTTGAAGGTGTTTTTCATTAGTGTGACCCTACCAAAAATTTGAGTATGAGAGGAATAGAAGAGATCATAATATACTTACCTTGAATTCTGATTTTTGAAAGTTAAGGCAATATGCACTTGGCTTGTGAAAAATATATATATTCCTGAAAAAGATAATTTATAACATGTTATTGTCGTTATATGCAAAAATTAGTACTACATGTTAAGTTTCTTAGAATCAAATAACTATAGGCAGAAAGTTTAAAAATATGACAACTGTATTGAGTTAGTTGCCCTAAAGGGACAAAAATGATCCCAGTGAATAAACTGTCTTCATCTTAACAAGTCTTTGAGGAGAAGCTGAAACTGGCCTGAGATTGGTTTGGCTATTAATGTGTTATGTGGATAATCAATACATTTATTTTTCCCTTCCAAAACTTTTATTTGATAGTACACCAACACCAGGCTAATACTGACTTAACTCTTTTGAATGATATCTAAGAATTAATAAGGTATATAACCACTGTATTAAATACACAAAAATAAACCCCAATGTGAATTTGTATAATAATGCAGCTTAAGATTTAACCACTATAACGTCATCAGATGGATCACTTTTAGATACTTACTGAAAGCATACACAGAAGTCTTCAAAATCTAACCATATTTCTTTGGAAACACTATTATCTATTTGTGGAAGTTCTTCTTGCGATTTTTCCTGTGTTTCTGTTGTCGGGATGACCGAATCTTTTTCCGTGCTAACTCCATCAATTTGGTGGCCCTCGCCCAATCCAAGATCTGTTTGTTCATCTGTGGCTAGGAGAAAACAAACATGTCAAACACATCTTATGTTGTTAAATAATTTAAATAAGAAAAATTATAAAGGGGGGGTTTAATATCAGTCTATTTGGGGGAAAATATTTACTGAGATATTCATTTACATGCAGGCCTCAAATTTGTGGAGGCCCATGCAAAGACACATTTCATATATTTAGGAGAATTTAGTCATAACTTCTATGCATATCAGAGTGTTCAGAAATTTTGAAACCACTTTGATAAATGTGTGCCTACATTCTTTGAAGATTGTGAAGTTACAACAGAAATTAGCTAGTTTATATACTTAAAATATGCTATGGACAGACATATTCATGTAAGAGGAGACGGCTTAGACAATGAAAGGGGAAATGAAAACTTGAAAGGTTTGCAACAAATTTGTTTCAGTAAGTCATTTAACTACTCCCCACAGTTGGCGATTCTGTAGCCTTATTTTATATTTATATTTACCATGTAATCTCATAAAATTCTTGTAGATTTCTGGATCCAAACTTTTATGTATACACATGCCACACAACCCTTTTTAAAAAAAAATTGAGTCTTGGCCAAGTCTTTATTTGAGAACTGAGGAGTTAGCATGGTTTCAGTTGTTTGATCACAAGATGCATGCATTAAAACACATGCACTTTACTCATGGATCCTTAATCAGATCCTCTTTTATGTTTAGCCTGAATTTAACACGTGAAATTATCTCACTTTTCTAGCCCAGAGCAGATGAGACTCAACAAGTCAGAGGAGAAACTAACAAGGCTGCTGAGTGTCAGAATGGACAGCTAAGAGCTGTCAAGAAGCAGAGACTCCTGTGCGCCTTGAAGTCCATAGAAAAAGAAGTCATGAGATTATTAATTTACCTTTTCCAGGTATAGCTTGTGCAGAATTATCTCCCTAGGAATTGAAAGAAACACTTTAAAAAATCATTTTGAATTCAATAAAACATTACAGCTATCTAAAGCACCAAGGTTCTTAAAAGAGTTAAGACAGTTTTTTAAACATTGAAAAAATACATTTCTGGGAAAACTTACTAAAAGTAGAGTAAAATAGAACTTAGTTTTAATCTTACAATTCAGAAGATGTGAATTTAATTACACAATTGGCTCAGGGTTTAAGTTTGCGACATTAAAACACATAATGTATTAATTTATTAAGTCGGTGAATTGTAAAAGTTAAATTAAATCAGTAATATCCCCAAGTAGACATATTACTTTGTATGAGGCACCTGTCATTAATACAGAGAAATCAATGAGATTATGATTGTCAAATAATGTACAGAACCTAAAAAGGCTGTTCTCAATTATAAAAATGATTCCTGAAAATTTTAGGAGGGAAATTAAGTTGAATTTATGTGTACAACTCTGTTTTCTCTGGAACATAATTAAAACAAAGGTAAAAAACAAAATGGTATAAACTCATAGAGACTGATTATGGGTCATGTGAACAATATTTTGGATGACGTCAAGTCGATGGAGGAGATAGAGTAAAGATAAGTGAACATCAAGTATAGCAAACCTACCCATGCCTCATGACCCCAGACACAATCAGCAGGTATCTGAGGAGGAGAGAATGAGATATAGCCTGAAAACATGGAAATGGGTTGAATGTCTATATAACGAACTCCACTTATTTTCCCTAGTTTCTTCTGGTTTAGCATCTAGCCTTCTTTTGCCTACACAGGACACTGGAAATTGCTTCAGGTGGAGACATTAAATGAGAAGCCTTTATATCGGAATTCACAGATACCGTGGGAAGGAGAGGCTAAAAGAATATATAATATGAATCTGAGCAGTATAAAGAATACTATTAATATTAAAATAAATATCTTATGACCTAGGTTAGAAAATGGAATATTCACCTACTATAGAGTTCCCCTGTGTGTTTCTTTGGGATCGTATTTCCTATCTGCCACCCAGACTTTAGTATTAAACAGCTCTATATTCTTCTAATTTTGCCAACTATGTGTATATTTGCAAATGACATATAGCTTAGCTATTCACATTCGAATGTTCAGATCTCTTGAAGCCAGTTTGCTTTGGAATAATTCAGAATAACATTTAAGCAGAACTTAAGTTACTGATTTATGGCTGAAATATGCCATAAGGAATAAAAAAGTATGTGAATGATAAAGTAACATATACTATAGCCAAATTCTGACTTTCACAACTTTCTTTAACATTTAAGGCAAAATAAAATAAAATATTAACTGCATTAAAGTTATTTCACAATTTAAGGAAAAAATCTATCTTTAAGAGGTGGGCCAATAATAAGAGTAACATAGTTACCTGAGATAGAGCTCCTGTTATTTGACTCAAGTCTGTCTGGCTAAAGGTTGAAGTTTCATCAGTTTCAGAAAGAGAGGGCAAACCAGAGCCTGGGGGCATCCCTTTCTTAATAACAGAGCGTACATAATGCCTAATGGGAACAAAAAACCCCAAACTTCTGTTATTTTGATCTCCATTTAAAGTTACTAATAAATAACTACAGTTTTGTCATGAGGAGTTCTGATTTTGTTCCTTTTGTCATTCTCATTCTCTTATCTAGTAATTTTTTACTTCATGTAAAGATGTTGAATCACTGCACTACTGAAAAAATACTCTATATCAGTCAATGTATTGATGTAACAAATTTCTGGAACACCATTTGGTTTAAAGGTATGGTGGCCATCTTTGGATTTTGATGATCAACACATAGTAATCTGACATTTAGAATTGATTTAATTATCAGAGTAATGTGTCAGTGAAACAGGTCTCAGAATCAGAAATTTAATTGTGAGTCTTGAGCACTTACAGTACTTCCTCTCAATTGCTGATATGACCCCAAATCGTCCTTGCCATCGCTAGAATTTTATAGGTGCAACAAAAAGAAATTTGTTATAACATATATATTTTAGGTACGTGTGTCTCAAAGTTAAAACTAAATTCTTTGTATATACACTTCATCAATTAAAAAATTTTTCCAGTTAGTGTTCCGTAAAACTTCTTAATTCATCTCTAAGTAAACTTCTGTGATTTATATGAAACTGCCACTAGAGGGTAGCACAAACATATTTGTTAAGCTCCAATTCTATCAAACAAGGCCATGAGCCAAGAACAGGCAAACCTGGAGTGTTCCAATGATAAAAAGTTGTAATAGCACTCACTTTCAAGGACTCGCCCAAAAAAAAGCAGGGTGAGGGGAGGGGGGCTTGCTCTTATGTTGACCTGAGAACTCTGTACAGCAAAGCAGGGAAAGGGACATGTCTTTTACATAGGATGAAATGCCATTCCCGTATCTTTGCCTTTGGCTCTGCTAAATAAAATGAATATGCAATGCATTCATAGCAGATTCAAGCAATGAATAGATTAGTTGAATCCAATCAAGTGATGAAGTCTCCCGTATCTGAGTATTGGAATTTCATCCACCTTAATCAAGTAATAAAGCTGAAAGAAGATACAGGAATATCAAGTAAGGGAATAATTCAGGGTATTTGGGTTATGAAACCAGCCCATTTGTGGTCCCTATTAGCACAGAGATTCTAAAAGGCTGGGTATAGCTATTTAAATTGTGAGAAAGGTTGTCCTGGTGGTCTGCAGCTCCAATTCTTACAACCCCCAAAATCTCTGATTAGTATGCAGATTTAATTAGCCATGAGATAAACAAAAATTAGTTGAAATGGCAAAATCATCATCTTAGTGGGTGTGGTGGTTAATTTTAGGTGTCAACTTGCTGGATGGAGGGATGCTTAGCTGGCTGGTCAAGCATCGTTCCTGGGTGTGTCTGTGAGGGCGTTTCCAGAGGAGACTGGTGTGTGAGTCAGTGCACTGAGTGGGAAAGATCTGCCCTCAATGTGGGCAGGCAATCCAGTTGGCTGGGAGCCTGGATAGAACAAAAAGGCTAAGGAAAGGTGAATTGGCTCTCTCTCTGGGAGCTGGAATGCCCTTCTTCTCCTGCCTTTGGATGTCATAACTCCACGTTCTCTAGACTTTGGACTCTGGGACTTGCACCAGCAGCTCCCCAGGTTCTTAGACCTTTGGCCTTCAGACTGAGAATTACACCATGGGCTTCCCTGGTTCCAAGGCTTACAGACTTAGACTGAGTCATACACTACAAGTCCCCCTGGTTCTTCAGCTTGCAGATCATGGGATTTCTCAGCTTCCATAACTGCATGAGCCAACTACCCTAGTAAATCCCCTCTGATATATCTATATCTAAATCTAATCTACATCTATATCTCCTATTGGTTCTATCTGGAAAACCTTAATAATAACACTGGAAAACTTTAAGCATAAAATTAATTAGAAAAATTATGAAGCATTAACATTTTTATGTTAAGTTTAGATAAATTCTGTCTATATGCTAATGTTTGTATTCTTCCAAAATTCCTATGTTGAAACTTAATCCTTAATGCGATGGTATTTGGAGGTAGAGCCTTTTAGAGGTGATTAGGTCATGAGAGTGGAGCCCTCTTGAATAGATTAGGGACTTTATAAAAGAGACCACAGAGAGATCCTTTGCCCCTTTTGCCCTGTGAAGTTACAGAGGAAAAAAAATGATTGAAAAGATTGAAATGCTTTAACTATCATATTAGGACAATTAAATTCAATTGGTCTTTTTAAGAGAACAAAGAAAATTTCACCTGCCTATGTTATATAAATGGGTTAGCATTTCCACTTTTAATCTATAAGTAGAAATATATGTGAAAATAATAAAAACTAAAAATGTAATAATAGTTTTACAGTAAAATGCTACAATTATAGGAAGGTCACTTATTCACTCCTTCTAACATTTAGAAGAATTTTATGCAATGGTGAAAAATGTTTATTTAGAATATTTGACTATTGGGAACCTAAAATGTGGCTAATGCAACTAAGGAATTTAATTTCTAATTTTATGTAATATTACTTAAAATAAAATTTACATAGCCACATGTGCTTAGTAGCTACCATATTGAATATTCTGAAAATTAAAATTTCTGAATAACTTAGATGCCTCAAAATATTTTCAATTCAATTAATATTTACTGAGTACCCATTATTTCCAAAGTACTATGTTAAATATCAAAGTGTTATAATATAGATACAAAGCCCATAAGCTAACTCTTAAGGTCTTCATCATAAGTATATATAAGCCAATGTTAATTAATTCTAAAATTTGGTGATATTACTCATTACACCCAGCAAATTAGAGACAAATTTGAAGAAGGCAAGGCTATTAGAAGCAGACAATATTAAGCACTGATAAAGAAATCATTAATACTGTAAAAGCAAAATAAAAACTACAACTAAACCAATCAAAGGAACAAAACCCAGAAAGGTCCAATAGTCTGCGGTCATTGAATGTTAGGGTAACTGTAGTTGGTCAAAGTCCTTGAAGTCACTCTGATATAAGAAGACAGTATACTAATAATGCTGAGTATGATTCACCAAGAAAACAAGGAAGACTTTGAGTATGCTCTACTTAAGAAAACAAGACATTATTTAACATATTAATAATATGTGTATTATAAGCAGTTAATATAATATTAATTTGGGCCAAATTAGTGACAGTGATGATAACATTGCATTTAATTTATATTATATTGCAGTATCAGTTGGGACTGTTTGGGTCCTAAGTGACAGAAGCCCAATTCATAGTAGCTTTAATAGGAAAAGAAACTCCATTGGATTTTTAACTGAAAAGTCCATTGGGAATGGAAAACAATTTATACAATATTCTTTTACATATGTAGAAAACTAATAATAAGAAGATAATGTGGTACATATAAATGTTGTAAGATATTTGAAGATTTTTCATCTATATAGAAAGGAAATTTTAAAAACCTGAAACACATTTTATCAGCTTTACAGGTTATTTCTTTTAGGAAAAGAACTATATTCATTTAGAAAACACCTTCATAGAACATGTTACTTGCTATGACGATGGCATAAAGAAGGAACAATGGTCTGAATGTGTGTATCCACCCCAAATTTATATGTTGAAATTCTAAACTGTGAGATGGTGGTATTAGAAAGTGAGGCCTTTGACAGGTGATTAAGGTCATAAGGGCAGAGCACACACGCATGGGATTAGTGCCCTTGTAAAAGGGACCCTGGAGAGCTCATTCACTCCTTCTATCATGTGAGTATCAGTACATAGCTAGAAGATGCCATGAATGAGGAAGCAGGTCCTCACTAGATATTGAATCTGCTAGCACCTTGATCTTGGATTTCCCAGCCTCCAGAAGTGTAAGATAAAAATTTTTGTGTTTATAAGCCACTGGTTTATAGTATTTTGTTATAGCAGCCCAAACAGACTAAGACAGAAAATCTGTGCTGATAAGTGTAGCTGTTGCTATAACAACTACCTAAAAATGTGGAAGCAGCTTTGGAACAGGGTAATGGATAGACGCTGAAAGAGTTTTGAGGTATGTGCTAGAAAAGTCCTACACTGCCATAAAGACCTTTAAAAATGATTCTGGTAAGGCCTGGAAAGAAAAGCAGAGAGTTGCTTCAATATTCTCAGAGAATACCTAAGTAGTTGTGAACTGAATGTTGGTAGAATTACAGATGGTAAGGGCCATTCTGATGAGGGCTCAGATGGAAATGAGGAACATGCTATTGGAAAATGGAAGAAAGGCCAACCTTGTTATAAAATGGCAAAGAACTTGGCTGAATTATGTTTGTGTTCTAGTTTTTTGTGGAAGGTAGTACTTACGGGAGATGAAATTAAATATTTGATTGAGAATATTTTTAAGTAAAGTGCTGAAGATGTGACTTGACTTCTCTTGACTCCTTATATTAATAGTGGAAAAGAGAAGTAGATTTGGAAAATTCTTCGCCTATCCATATTGGAAAAAATGAGAAAGACTGTTTGGGAGAGAACATGGAAAGTGTGGCCAAATTTGATAAAGAGGTTAATATAGATCAGTCATCTCAGTAGAAGTTAGGAGCTACTCACCAAGGAACCTATTGTCAAAGGCAATGGAAGAATGACCCTGAAGATATTTGGGAGATCAATGGGGCTGCCCCTTGTATCACAGGCCCAGAGTATAAAGGCCTGGGGGCGGGGGGGCAGAAAAATTTCAAAAGAGGGGCCTCTACTGCACTGGGCTGCTTCCCATCATGGGCTCCACTCCCCACATTTTGTTGCTGTTCTCATCCACAACCCTAGGTGTGGCTTGGGCAAGCCTCGGACTAAGACAGGAAAGGGAAAGTAAAAGGTAAGGCTTTTAAGGCATAGTCTTTGAGGAAGCAGAGCAGAACACAAAAGACAAGTTATCCTGCTCTCTGAGTAAGAATGAAATGGGAGAGTGGAGAGGGGAAAAGGTGGAAGAGACTATCCAACATGATGAGAAGCTTGGGAGACTATTGATAATGGTGGCCAGTAGAAATCCCCCATAGTGGAGTGGCTGAATGATTTAAGAGTGGCAGTATTCAATGTTTCCTTTTTATTATATAGGTTGCTCAAATATCACCAAAATATAATGCCTTCCTCAACCTATCAATACTTTCCATGAAACCTGCAGAAAATTCTGCTGTAAATGCAAATAATTTGCATGAGCATTTTTCTTGATTTGGGTATGCTTGTTTGGCTAGTTTTAAGGAATAGAAAGTAGATGCTCATCAAGGTAAAGTAAGGTCTGGGTCTAACTGGATAAGGAACAGAAGAAAGAGAACAGCCATGTGAGATGAAAAGCCAGTGAAGGGACAGCCAAAGTGGGAAATTACAAGAAGAGATTAGCATTCTAGTTCAAGATAACAGACTGAATACAAACAATCCCTTTCCTTCCTTCTACATCCCACTGGAATCTCAGAGAAATTAAAAAATAAAAGGAAAATCATACAGAACTGGCAAAATAGAAATGCCATAATGAGAGCTGTGATACATTCATCAGAGACAGATGAGAAGATTGACGGCAAAACAGCAGAGCAGAAAAACCCACAATCCCATTAGGATAACAATGAGGCCAGAGTCAGTGACATTACCCAGAACCTTCTCAGTGACCCTTCAATTAAATCAGCAGAGGCTTGGGGAAAGACATGGGGAAAGACGGTGTGCAAAGAAACATTGGCAAGGGCAGGTGAGCTAATTATACAATCACCTTCACAGCAGCTGACTCCTATAGTTAGTTACCCTTAGGACAAAGCTTCCATTGTGTCTCTGAAGTGTGAACTTTTAATTGGAAGATTATGCCTGGGTAATGGGGGAAGAGAAGGAGGGCAGGACCTGGAACACTGGATGCATTTATGACCATGAGGAAGATGAGGAGCCATGATATCGAGGAGAGCCACCTGTTCTCCCACCTCCTGCACAATCACTGAAGCAAAGACTCCTATATTCAGGGTTCCAATTATTTCTGCAAAATAAGTTCTTTGAGGTACAACTACAGATTTTGAGACATGCCTTTGTAATAGTAATTATTATATTTTATTGTAATTATATACTTATATTAATACATGCAGCTTTCCCCAGAAGTTGATAGCTATAAGGGGCAAAGTGTTATTTTTCTACCTTCAAGTGAAATATAGTGTCTTGCTGTATTAGTCTGCTTGGGCTGCCATAACAAAATTAAAGCTGTGTGCTCACATGACCTTTCCTCAGTGCGAGTATTTGGAGACAGAGAAGCACTCTCTGGTGTTTCTTCTTATAAGGACACTAATCTTATTGGTCCTGGGCCTCTTCCTTGTGACCTCACTTCACCTTAATTACTTCCTTAGAGGCCCATCTCCAAATACAGCACCGATGGGAATTAGGATTCAATATATGAATTTGAGGGAGACAAACTTTTGGTCCACAATATTCTACCTATGGACCCCCCACACACACACACAAATTCATGTCCTTCTCACAGGCAAAATACACTTACCCCATCCCAATGACCATAAAAGTTTAACTCACTCCAGCATCAACTTTAAAGTCTACAGTTCAAAGTTCCATCTGATAATCATCTACATCACATATGGCTGAGCCTACAGGGAGGTAAGATTCATCCTGAGGCAAAATTCATCTCCAGCTGTGAACCTATGAAACTAGACAAGTTACATGCTTCCAAATACAGTGGTGGGAGAGGAATAGGATAGACATTCCCCTCTCAAAAGGGAGAAACAGGAAAGATGAAAGGGGTGACAGATTCCCTATAAGTCCAAAACCTAGCAAGACAAATTTCACTAGATCTTAAGGCTCAAGAATATTCCTCTTTTGTTTGATATTCTGCCCCCTGGGCCCTCTGCAGGGGCAGCATCACCCCCAGGCTCCGTGGGGCAGCCCAGCCCCCTCAGCTCTCTGTGAGGCCCACCTGGCCTGCTGAAGTCTAGGAGAAAGCAGCCTTTCCCCCTGGGCCTGTGGTGGGAGTAGCAGCCCAGAGGATTTCTGAATCACTTTAGGGGTCATTCTGGCCTGTTCTCGAAGGATAAGGCATGCTTGCAGCTGGATAGCTCTATGGTCCCGTCCTGTCAGTCCCAGAAATTTCACAGCCTTCCTTCATTTGGTCCCATTTTCATCCCTTTCAGTTCAAACTGGTAGTATTTCTGCTAAAATAATCCATACTACATGATAAGATCATGGGTCTAATCCTATAATCTTTTTATCTGGTGATAGTCTAACTACACCCTTGGCGTTCTCTTCAAAACATACTTTCTCATTTTTTGCAATATGGACAGGCTGAGAATTTTCCAAATCTTTACGTTCTGGTTCCATTTTGCATAACAATTCCTTCTTCAGTTCATCTCTCCTGGGTTTTTACTATAAGCAGTCAGGAGAACCCAGCCACACCTTCAACATTTTGCTTAGAAATCTCCTCAGCCAATATCATTGCTCACAAGTTCTAACTTTCATAAAACACTAGAAGACAATTCAGCCAAGTTCTCTGCCACTTAATAACAAGGATTACCTTTCCTCCAGTTTCAAATAATATGTTCTTCATTTTCACTGGAGACCTTACCAGAAAGGTCCATATTTATACCAACATTCTGTTTATAATTGTGTATTCTCTATGAAGATGGAAGTTTGCTCTCCGCTTTTCTTTCTGAGCCCTTATCAGAATCACCTACCCAAAGTCCTTTCAGGTAATGCAGGCTTTTTCTAGCATGTATCCCCAAAGTCTCCCACTCTACCCAACACCCAGTTCCAAAACCACTTCCACATTTTTAGATATTTGTTATAGCAGCATCCCACTTCTCTGTCCTCAAATCTGCATTTGTTTGCTCAGACTGCCATAACAAAATATCACAGGCTAGGTGGCTTAAACAAGAGAAATTTATTTCCTCACAATTCTGGAGACCAGAAGTGTGGGATCAATAAGGGCGGATGCCAAGCAGGGTTTGTTTCTTAGGAGGGCTTGCTTCCCGGCTTGCAGACAGCTGCCTTCTCTCTGTGAGCTCACATGGCCTGTCCACAGTGTGCGTGTAGAAAGAGAGAGAAAGCACATGCTCTGGTGTCTCTCCTCATAAGGACACTAATCCTACCAGATCAGCACCGTACCCTTAGGACCTTATTTAGCCTTAATTAATTTCTTAGAGGCCCCATCTCCAAAGACAGCCACACTGGAGGTTAGAATTTTAACATATGAATTTGGAGGGAAAATAAAAATTCAATCTATAACACTCACACAAAAAAGGTGAGCAAACAATATGTGTTAATTAAAGAATTAGTGTAATTGTAAGCTATAAGAGACCAAGAAAATATCCTTTAATATGTGTGTGTTTGTGTGTGTGTATGGCCTTATTTTTAAATCAATATTCTTTAAAATGCTCTCATTTAGTGCTGTTTTTGACCACATACATCACAAAATACTCTGTTAACGAGATGCATTTGTAAGAAAGAATGTTATGTACTTACGTTTCTTTTGGAATTGTAAATGGAGTCATTCCATAATTCAAAAATGGACTTGAAATTTCAAGAAACTGTTCAGGCTTCTTTATTATTATATCTAAAAAATAACAATTAGGAAGTGTGATGTACATTTTTTTAATCTTTCAGAATTTCATGCAGAATTTAACATTTAATACAATAGTGGTTAGATCAACTATTTACTCAGCAAATCTCAACAGAGTTAAATAGAAATGTACAAAGATACATAAGGTTTTTTTATTGAAAGAGCTTACAGATCTTGCCAATATTAGATTTCTTTTGTCTACTCTTTGGTTGCTTTCCAGATTACTTGAAACAATTAAGTCTCAAGGGAGAAAGTTAGCAATGTCGTATAGAGTCATTCCTTGACATTTGCTATTTCAAGTACAGGAATGACTTTTTATACAAGTTTTTTACTTAAAAATATGTGTTCCCTTAGTTAACCTCTACAACACAGTTGCTTAGGGCATGAAGAAGAAATGTGAAATAATATAAGGAGAGAATAATAGTGGAAGAACAAAAAATGTAACAAAGTAAAGCTCATGAGTAGAAAAGAAAGCAGCAGGTCAGGAGAGGATTTGTGGTCATTCCTAAGAGACCTGAAGGTGGTCTAGAAGTAAGAAATTCTTTTTTTTTTTTTTTTTTTTTTTTTTTTTTTTTTTTTTTTTTTTTTTTTTGTTGAGACAGAGTCTCACTTTGTTGCCCAGGCTAGAGTGAGTGCCGTGGCGTCAGCTTAGCTCACAGCAACCTCAGACTCCTCGGCTTAAGCGATCCTACTGCCTCAGCCTCCCAAGTAGCTGGGACTACAGGCATGCGCCACTATGCCCGGCTAATTTTTTCTATATAGATTTTTAGTTGTCCATATAATGTCTTTCCATTTTTAGTAGAGACGGGGTCTCGCTCAGGCTGGTCTCGAACTCCTGACCTTGAGCAATCCACCCGCCTCGGCCTCCCAGAGTGCTAGGATTACAGGCGTGAGCCACCGCGCCCGGCCTAGAAGTAAGAAATTCTTAATGCATAATGGGCACATCATGTAAACACTGAAATTAGGGGTGATTATTAGGAAAGAAGTGAGGCTGTGACACGGTATAAATAAATTTTCTCCGATTGTTCTGTACTATTCTCTAAAATGATCTCCTTCCCCATTTTCTGTTAATTTTCACTTTAAATATTGAATCCAATGGTGAGAAGAAAGACACTTATGTGATGAGCCTCTAGGTAGGAAACTGCCATTATGGAATTCTGCCAATTGTTAGATTTTCATCCCCAGTTTACAAAAGAATGTTTACTTACCTAGAATTATACAACTATCAGTAGCAAAATCAGAAATTACTTGTATGTTCACTACTCTTCCTTTCATTCAGCTATTCCTTGATGCTCTGAATGAACAAGTATTTTAAGTGGCTCCATGCATTTTAACTAAAATATAGCATTTAAAAATAAATGATTTTTTTTCCTTTCAACTGTTATATGGATGCTGATCTTTGGTTCAGGAAAGACAATAAAGGGAAGGAAGGACGGAAGGAAGGAAGGCAGTCTGGGAAGTTCTTCTAACCCAAAGAGCAGATGTACTTTGTTGGCACCAACAGCCCATTGCAGAAACTCAAGGAATGTAAGGAAATAATTGAAATAATTAAGCAGGAAGGGGAGAGGAAGTTGGGCCTAAGTAAAAAATGAATTGATCATTTTTCCTCTCTATCCAAACCTGATATTTCTTTAATCTTTGTTTCTTTCTGGCAAGGATAACATATGTTGTGCTAGAGAAATCTTTGCTACCAGCTGTACTGGCTGTGTCAATGTAGGCAGAAAGCAAATGTGAGGAAAATTACATGGTTAACAGTTGTTATTTATATTTTTTAAATGTATAAATTATGGTAGGAAGTAGGAAGCAAGGAACAGGTAAATATTCCAATCTGTGTGGCTACTGCAGTTTTAGGATCCTGAGTACCCCTGAGATTTATGTATTATGCTAGGATATAATTCAAAAATGGACTTGAAATCTCAAGAAACTGTTCAGGCTTCTTTGTTATTATATCTAAAAAATAACAATTAGGAAGTGTGATGTACATTTTTTTAATCTTTCAGAATTGCATGCAGAATGTAACATTTAATACAATACTGGTTAGATTATTTACTCAGCAAATCTCAACAGAGTTAAATAGGAATGTACAAAGATACATAAGGTTTTTTTACTGAAAGAATTTACAGATCTCCTGCCATTTGCAATGAAGGATTAGCAACACTGTAGCAGCAAGAACCACAGCAATTCAGGGATGTTTCCACCACCAATAGAGGTACAAGCCACAGTTTATGGTTCATGGCAACAACAATTTAAAGCACATTTATAAGCTTAGCAGAGATGCCTTCAGTAAATGGCACTATATATGTTCATTGCGGCTTTGCCTTCATTGTTCATTCAGGTAACAGACCTCTGTATGCAGCCTCTAATACAATAAACTCTAGGACATGATATACTGTTACTGAAATAGTAGAATTAGAAAAGATAAAGGGAGAAAATGGAAAAGCAAAGAAATGAACACAAGAAATATAATCAAAAGGCTATTTTGAACAAAGATAATTTAAGCCTAGTGGAATGAGAACATATATATATATATAACACATACATATGTATAATCCATAGCACTCCAATTCTTTATCACCCTCCATTAAAAATTACAAATGCTAAATTACCTAGGGAAAGCTATATATGTTGAATAAACATACACAAATTATGTATTATTCTTCTAATTATTAATGATTCTTATTTTAATCTCCTCCTCTCATGTTAAATGCTTCTGCTTTAAATTTGGTTTTCCATGTATGGTCTCTTGCCATCTTGGTCCCACTTCCATTTGAACTTGGTGCTCACGAAAAAACGAATGAGAATGTGAAGACTTATAGAGAACAAAAATTGAAGGAATGAAGACTCAGACATAAATAGAATTTATAATTGAAGTGGGAGAATAAGAACAAGGTGGGAACACTCCCCTCCCTGCCCTGAGCCCACAGGAAACTATTTATTTCTGAGGCCAATCGTCACTCACTAACGGGCTACAGGGCAGTATTAACACAGGAGCCAGTTCAGGGCAGAAGTTCTATTCCTATAAGAGTTTTAAGTATAAATCCGTTAATTCAAAGATTATATTCTACAGGATACTATATAGTGATTGCCACATTAGAAATTCACTCCAGTGATTTCATATATGCTACTTAAGTTTCTTTATCATTTGCTGCAAACTACTTTTCTATCACACTAGTAGTAACAATGCCATCACTCAAAGGATGACCTTGATATAGCTGGCCAATTTAGACAGGAACAGAACTTCTCAGCTTCTAAGATGAGGAGAATGAATCCTTTAAAGACATACAATTTGGACATAAAATTAAATGTAGATTTCAGGTGCAATATTGAGTGCTTTACCTTGACATACATCTTTTCAATACAAATGAAATGATTACATTTTCATATAGAGAAACATTAATTAAAAATATTTGAAGATAACAATACATACCTTGAGGTTCATCCGTTATAACCTGTTCTTTTTTTGGACGAATGAGTTTCCAGGGAGGTATGGGAGGTGTCTTTGGTGGTGCCACCAGGGGACAAGATCTACTTCTAGTCACCAGCACAGGATGGCTACAGATGTGTGAAAGCCCGTACTCTCTAAGTTTCTCAGCAGAATCTGCCTAAAAGATGGAAAGTAGATTCAAAAGGATTCTTGCAATTGCCTCCTGCATTTAAAATAATACTTTCATCAATATAAACATACTATCACCACTACGCTGATATGGTGGTAATAAAAAATTACCACCCATATTTCTCTATATAAGTACTATCACCATCTTTCAAATTTTCTGGGGTGCTGTTTCTTTATTTACAAAGTAAGAGATTAGAACTAGAAGACACTTTTCAGTTCTAAAAGCTTAAGATTCTATGAGATGGCAAAAAAATCTTAGCTCATCAGTTTTGGTCCAAAATTAATCAGCCATTATTTTTATAGGTTAAAGCTTTAACTCTAGTGCTTAATAGGTAAAGTTTGTTTTTTAATCACTAGCAATTGCTACCTAGTGTTCAAAAATATTCAGTCTTGAGTGCATTCAGGTCAATGAGGTGGTTAAGGGGTTGGCTTCTCTCCTGTTCACGCCCTCATCACTAACAGTGGGTTCTTCCATAGGAAATCCCCGTGATTATTCACGGCAATGGAGGCATTCATAGAAGTTAAGGGAATAAAGGCAGGTTCCTGGGTCCTGCCAAATCAAGTAGTTTTCCCAGGCAGAAACTTCTCAGATTCGAATGTTCAGATCTCTTGAAGCCAGTTTGCTTTGGAATAATTCAGAATAACATTTAAGCAGAACTTAAGTTACTGATTTATGGCTGAAATATGCCATAAGGAATAAAAAAGTATGTAAATGATAAAGTAATATATACTATAGACTAATTCTGACTTTCACAACTTTCTTTAACATTTAAAGTAAAATAAAATATTAACTGCATTAAAGTCAGTTTCACCAATAACTATTTTTCTTTCTAATCATTTTGCATCATTGATTTCTATGCAATAGCAACAATTGAGATTATAAATTTACAAAGCGATTCTTTAAATTAGAACCAGAAACCTAGTTATCAGCTTATTTCAAATTATTACTTCGACTTGAACCTGCCTTGCTCTCATGACCCTGCTTCTATAGAGCTCAATCTACACTTCCCTGAGCCACAAAACAGAAGTACCCATGAGAAAGGAGAGTTCTTCCCAAAGCCAGGAAAATAATTTTAAGGAGTTAATCAGTGCATTAATGCAAAGCCATTTGAAAGTATTGTAAATATCGAAAATATAGAGAAAAGCGAGTCAATACTTTTTCAAAGTGGCCTAATTAAGAAGTAGAGGATACTCTTATTTTCTCTTTATCCCTTTTGTAGATTTTAGCAACTTGCTAAAAAAATTCAGAAACTTTTGGAATTTTGTTTTAGAATGTTTTTTAAAAAAACTATTTCATAGATGATCTAAAATCTAGACCTTTTATCTAGAAGTTTAACCCTAACAAGTTTTAAAAGTTTCCAGGAGTCAACACTTGAAAGTGATCCTATCAATGGAAAGTTAGGGGAGAATTTTAGGTTATTTAATAAGACAATGCCCCAGGATAGTATTTTTAAAAAGGTGCACCACTATCAAAGTTACATTTAAATAATATCCAAAATAGAAGTCATACTTAAAGTAATAGTTATAAGTTGAATAAGTTCCAGACATTTTATTAGTCATAATTTTTGGTCTCTGTAGATGAATTTCTCATGATTGCAGCCAACCTTTTAGTCTAAAAAGACTTTCTTTTTTGATCTGTCGAGTGTTAGAAAATAAAAAGCACTTTGAAAATGTAAAATACTGGTCCAAATAGCAAAGTACAGTATTAGTGCCTATTTATAGTTTCAATAATCTGCCAAAGTACTAACTTGATTCAAGCATGAGAAATTTAAATAAGACAATTCTTCATACTTCATTTTATTTTCAACATACTGCACTATATTTCTGATTCGTGTAAAGTAATGCTATTAATAATAGTTACAGTTTGATGTTAAGAAACTATGTTAAAGGATTTCAAGGTTCCTTGGGTTACAATTAGAGGCAGAGAGGGATTTACAATAGTGCCTGGATCACTGAATAAGCATTCACTATGTGTCCGCTGAATAATTCATGCATAAGACTTAAATTAGAAGTCTACTTTCTTAAGACCCTTTCATTCTTTTTACTCCATCTCATTTCAAACATCTTAAAAGAAACAGGAGTAGGTAGGGGTTTAAGCAGGTAGGGGAGGCTTTTTTAAAATTCCCAGATCACCCATCTAAATAAAACTATACCCATTTAGAATACCCAAGAGGAGGAGGATGTTGAATAATACAGGGTAATTTGTGACATCTTGCTCCTTTCCAAGTTTTGTTCTTGATTTTATTGTATTCTTCACCACTTCTTTAAATAAATGTAAGTTATTGACTTTATTTTACTTTTTGATCTGTCTTTGTGCAATAATTTTGAGCAGTGTACTCCATTTAGCAAAATTTAGGATAGAAATTGTTTCCTATAGGTTTATTGTTAAAACATTATATTGCTATTCTATTCTGATATTTACCAGGGAAACTAGTTCACCCTTATAAACTGCTAACCTATAAAAACCAGCAGGTGAGATAGGGAGATCATAACACTATAGTTAGTTCGTTACAGCCTTGGAGGTCACTTAATTACAGTTCCAGACACTGGATTAATTCCAGAACCTCTGGGCACCTGAAACCATTTTCAACCTCCAAAGGAAGGATTTATAACAATCTTTATGTCCTGACTTTCACCTATACACCAAGCTGACTCTAAGACTTCTCCCCTTACAATCTGTTCAATCTCTAGCAGTTCCCTGACCCCAGTGGGATTTCCTTCATCTCCAGACTTTCCAACATAAGATTCTCTTTGCTTCGAACACACTTTAGTCTATTTGCTTGCAAACCCTCAGAACATACCACATTGTTTAGCATATATTACATAATTAATAAACATCTGTCAAATTAACCAATGAATAAACAGATGTGAAGTTTTAGTCTTTAATTAACCTTTTAAATTCAAAACTAACTTTGTGTTGAAATCTTAGTTTCTCAGTAGGAACACCAAAGGTTCAAGTGGATTATCTTGTACAGGTTTCTTTTTATAATACATTCATCCTATGCTTTCATTTTGTGGTTTTAAAAGGAGTGTGAGTACTGCTAAGACACGAGGCCACGGCACTCCACAAAGCATGGCTGGTGCTCTTTAGCAGCCCTGTGAGTTAGTCTTTACTCTCTGGAATATCTGAGACAGTGCCTTGGCCAGTGGCATGTAAAGAGGTTAAAAAAAAAAAAAAATCAGAGATGAGAAGGCCAGCCCTAATCTCAACAAGAGGCTCAATTTGGAAGATGCTTTAGATACACACTTGGATTGTTGAATGTTCCTGATTTTAAGATCCAGTTTAAATTACTGTTTCTTCTACTTACCCATAGCTAATATTATTTAATTTTGGATTAAAATTAGTGAAACTGCCATAATCTCTATATTCATGATGGTACATTATATCCTATCCCCTTTATAGTGTGATCGCTCCTATTTGGTAGATTTTTGCAGGAAGGAATGATTTCTATCTTAATAAAAGGGAGAAGAAAGAAAAAAAAAGAGAAGAAGAGGACAAATGATAACATTATGCCCCCTGGGAATAATCTAAGAGACAAATGTAATGCACATAGTAAAGTCTAACAATCATCCAATCGGAATATTTACATTTCAAGCTAATTTCTACTGAAGTTTTAAAACTCAGCTTTTTCTAATTAACCACATGAACATTTATATGTAATTATATCCCTGCATCATCTAGTCTTATACTTTAATGTAGTGATGTCAGAATCTGAAATCCTAGCAATAAAGTGCTAGATATCGAATGTCTCCAAACAGGGTTAGGATCCAGAAAGCACCAAATGGATAGGGAATTTGTCTAAATAAGTTGCTTAGTAATTTGATGAACTTTACCATTATAAGGGAAGGAGAAAAGTTGTTTTTCTGTCCAAGAACACAAGATAGCTTAAAAAATTATGAAAGTGCATAAATACTATGCAACTGTTAAACATATATTGACTAAAACTTAACACCGTGAAAAAATGTTAATAAGATATTGTTAAGTGAAGAGCTGGTTTCCAAATGGAACATAAAGTATGATTTCACTCTGTAAAAAAAGTATACACATACAAACACAGAATGAACATATAGAAGAAAAATCAAAAGATATATGCCAAAATGTTAATATTGCCTATGACCAACCACTTATACTATGAATATTTTAACTGTATTCCCTTTGACTACATTTTCTAAATTTTCTATAATTTGTTAAATTTATAATACAAAAATCAATGATGATTTATTTTATATTATTTTATGATACAAGGAAGATCACAGCAGTGGATCTCCAGCCTGAGGGTGAATTCATTTAAATAACCTTACGTTAAAAATATATGTGTGGCCAATTTATGGGAAGGTCATTAATTATTATATAGAAATGATTTCCATGAGTTTCACTGAAAAAATATAAATTTTATATCTTTCCTTTTGTATATAATATAAGGACCTACAAAAATTAAATATGACTATATATTTTTTCTTTTTTAATAATTAGATAGAACTATTGCAATAATCTAAGATAATTTTGGATATGCCAGGTCCCTTAGGTCAAGTACTTAGTTTTAAATACAAGGGAAATGAAATCCAGGGATAGAATTTTAATTAAATTCTGGTGCACCTTCTACAACACACACACACACACACACACACACACACACGCATGCACAATTAACATAAATGACATTGTATTTCCTGGACTTGACTGCTTACCATCTTCTCTAATGCAAAGATCTTGTTTTCAAACAAATAGAGAGGTGTAAAGGTAGCATAAACGACCATATGAGGGGATTGTATTGCTGAAGAACCTGTAAAACAAACATATTTTGTGTCATAAAAATTATATCATAAATGGGTCTCTGAATAGGTCATCCCAAATTTTTCAAATTCCTTAGTGAACTTATCTTGCTGGTGAAAAATACATAAATGATTCAAAATGAATTCATGAAGATTTATGATTTAACATTTAATTAAAATGTTAAATCTCAAATATGTACCTGTTTTATTGATTCTCATTAGTTTTAAGTTCACAATAGCGCTATTTAATTACTCGACATTATTTTGCCTAACCACAAAAGATTTATCATACAAACACAGTTATTAGTCAATATAGCATAGAATGGTTCACAAATGAGGATGTCCAAAAGGAACGATTTTTAAATTGAGGCACTTCTTTGCTTTCGTAGATAGAATCTTTATTCTATTTTGAACTTAAAGAAAGTCCAGGACTTTCATTGTATGTCATTTCAAAAAGAAATAAAACATAAATACAATGAATCCTTACATGAAGATAGAAAGCATAAGTAATTTATTTTGAAAGGTTTAATGCTGGTAGAATTTGCTTTTGAACATTGCTTATCTGTTTGTTCAAATTTTTCCTTTTTTCTTTGTCTTTTTTTTTTTTTTTTAAATAGAGACAGAGTCTCACTATGTTGCCCAGGCTGTTCTCAAACTCCTGGCCTCAAGCAATCCTCCCACTCTGGCCTCCCAAAATACTGGGGTTGTAGGTGTGTGCCACCACACCTGCCCTCACGTTTTTCTTAACACCCCTGAAATTACTATGTTTGATTCAGTATTCTTTTGTTCTACAAACATTCTGGACAAACCAATAGAAGTCAATTTATTTTAGTCTCTTCCTTTTATTTTTAATAAGAATTTTGTTTTATTCTTTCTCTAACTTACATATTTACAATTAACTATATTAGATAATATATTTACAAAAGAATGCTTTTAGGGCCACAAAATATAAATTAGGTATCAGCTCAGTATCTCTCTTAAATGAAGATGTGAAATATGGCAAACTTATAGAAACATATTTTTAAGGTTAAAAATTAAACTTTGTACATTTCTCACAGACCTTGCTAACACATATTGGTCACCTTTTTCCTATACTACTTATTTACCTATGCTATCTTTGTTTGATGATGATAGTTATCATCTTAAGTCTATGGATGTTGTCTCTCCAACTGACTTTTAAGGTGTTTCTGTGCAGAGGCTGAATTAACAATTTGGTTTATTCCACAAAGGACCTTGCATGAAATAGTATGTTTTAAAATCTGACTAATGATCTGAAGATCAAAGATGTAACAAAATAATTATTCCTCTTAAAAAGAATGAATATGAACAAAAATACTTCTCATGTGCTTCTATCATCAAATAAAACCATTAGATGCACCCACATTGAACCAGAGTGACCCTGGTTAGCAATGGCCAGCAAATTATAGTCCAGTTACTTTGCTCACTGATCAATCCAGTCAAAGCCCTCCCATAAGTCCTCTAGTCAAAAGAAAGATTAAGAAATGTCTCTAGGCCTCGGGTGAGAGATGAAAGCTAATTATGTGGAGGAAGTTCCTAACAATGATGACTGATAAATATTGAAATGGTTAAATTTTACAGTTTCTCATCTATCTGCAGAACTTTCCACTCAAAGAAAGGGAAGAGATTAAATGTTCTTTCCAGGTATTTTCCAGGTTCAAGATTAACCAGCTGGCCCTCTGCATCTTAGGAATGTACAAAAGGTGAGGTGGAGGAAGGAAGAGTGAGGGCTCTGCTCTAAGTCTGGCTACTAAGAAGGATTAGTCTCTCTTTGAGAAAATCGGCTGAAGTTCCAGATGTTAAACACACACCCCTGCTTCTTCCAGTCCTATGGTACTTTGATTTTAGCAAAAGCATAAGGAAACCAATGGTAATCATTTTAAACATTTGTAGACAACAAAACTGGAAATATAGAAAGTAGAAAAATTAAACACATGGTTGTGATATCTTGAGCAGCCTGGGATTGATTGACCAGAAAAAGCAAAGTTTTGGGCATCACTTGAGGGTAGTGAGTTAAAATGGAAACAGTTATTAGTGAGGCAAATAACAGAGTGGATTAGATATGAATGGCTGGCTGGTATTGCCTGCACATAAATACAATGTGTTTAGATAACCAGCCTTTCATGTTAAAGAAATCTACCATAAAGAGCTCCTTCGATGGATCCAGAAGTGGAAAGAATAACAACTAAGTCTTGGACAACAGGGGGATGGCAATATGGATCCAGTGATAAAACAGTAAGATCATGGAACGTGAAAGGCACTTGATCATTTTTGTTGAAAGAACAAATCAAGGAATGAATGGCTTAAGGCAGTTTTTCCTAAAATGTCTTTCCTGAACTATAAATCCAACAAGATTGTTTTGGGGGGGTTCTAAATGGTCCAAAGGTGAAGAAGTCCCATAGTTAACAAAAAATAAATTATCAAAGAATAACATTCTCTCCCATGTTTCATCCTCTACTTGGTTTTCAATATAACACCTATTAATATCTCAATGAATACATAGTCTTTGGAATATGCCCTGGAAATTGCTGGCTTAAAGTAGGATTGATTTTAGTATTTTAATTAGATTTAGCTTAGAAAATAAGTCCTTGGCAACCACCATTTTACTCTCTGTTTCTCTCAGTTTGACTGTCCTAGATTCCAGGGATAGGTGATACCATGCATTTTTATTTTTCTGTATCTGGTTTATTTCACTTGTCCTCCAAGTTCATCCACATTTTCACAAATGGGTTTCCTTCTGTTTTAAGGCTGAGTAATGTTCCATTGATTGTGTATATATAATAATTTTTTTATTCATTCATACATCAATGAACATGTAAGTTGTTTGCATATCTTGGCTGTTGAGAACAGCGCTGCAATGAACATGAGGGTACAGGTATCTCTTCAGGATACTGATTTCATTACCTTTAGATATATACCCAGTAGTGGCATTGCTGGGTCATATGGTAGTTCTACTTTTGATCTTTTGAGGAACATCCATAATGGCTGTGTTAATTTACACAGTGTACAGGTTCATTTTTCTCCACATCCTTGCCAACACTTGCAGTCTTGTCTTTTTGATAATAACCATCCTAACGGGTGTGAGGGGATGTCTCATTGTGGTTTTGACTTGCATTTCTCTGGTGATTAGTTATGTTGACTACCTTTTCATATACCCATAGGCCATTTGTATATCTTCTTTGGAAAAATATCTATTGAGATTCTTTGCCCATTTTTTAATCGTGTTATTTGGGTTTGTTGTTATTGAGTTGTATGAATTCTTTATACATTTTAGCTATTGACCCTCACATTGAATATATAGTTTGCAAATATTTTCCCCCAGACAATGGAGTCTTAATGGCTATTTTTTTGGCATGAGGGTGCCAGCTGATTCTGTTCCTGGTTAGGGCTCTCTTGCAGATGGCTGCCTTCTCGCTATATTCTCACCTGGTGGAGATAATGGTTAATGGACATTTTTTTTGTTAGAAATATAGTCACTGGAATATTATGTAATGTCATATTAATTACATATGCAATATATATTACATGGATTGCATATAATGATAAAAAAGGTGAGAGCAAAGACAAAGAAGAATTTGCATTTACTGAGATTATTTTCTGATATGAGTCACTGTGATAAGTAGTTTGCACACATTATCTCAGGGCTGACTGATGCTAATCAAACATTTTATATGGTATTGCAATATTTAATTTTAAATTTTTTTAAAGAAAAACACCACTGTGTAGTCAGAGGTGGATTTTTAATTTAATTTTTAATTTAATTTTAATTTTTAATTTTTAATTTAATAAGTGATATGTCATGGACATGAACCAATTACAATAGAAGTTGGTTATAAACATTGATATTACTATGCTGGTGCTGTCAGCTAAATATCAACCTGTAAAATGTGGCTAGCAATGTGATATAAAATAGAGTTTTATTCATCTTATAAATGGGACTCAGGGGCCCAGTAACTCCATGAAGTATCAAATAAAACACTGCGCATATGTGTGCATACTAAATGTCTCAGTCTGTTCTGTGTGCTATAACAAAATACCTGAGACTCGGTAAATTTTTATTATTTTTAATTATTTTGGATATATAATAGTTGTACATATTTATGGGGTACATGTAGTGTTTTGATACAGACTTATAGTGTGTAATGATCAAATCAGGGTAACTGGGGTATCTATCACCTAAAGCATTTATCATTTCTCTGTGTTAGGAACATTCCAATTCTGCTATTTTAGTTATTTTAAAATATATAATAAATTGTTTTTGACTATAGTCACTCTATTTTGCTACTGACTACAAAATCTAGTAAATTCTATCTGACTGTATTTTTGTACCCTTTAACCATTTCCTCTTTATCCCCTTCTCCCCACTACCCTTCCCTGCCTCTGGCAATCATCACGCTACTCTCTGTCTCCATGACTTCATTTATTTTAGCTACCACATATGAGTGAGAACAGGTGATATCTGTCTTTCTCTGCCCAGCTTATTTCACTTAACATAATGTTCTCCAGTTCTATCCATGTCGTTATAAATGACAGGATTTCATCCTTTTTTATGGTTGAATAATATTCCATTGTGTACATGTACCATATTTTCTTTATCCATTCATCCACTGATGGAAACTTAGGTTGATACCACATGTTAGCTATTATGAATAGTATTGCAATAAACATGGGAGTGCAGATATCACTTCGATATATTGATTTCCTTTCTTTTGGATAGATACCCAGTAGTGAGATTGGTGGATCACTGGTGAAACACTCTAGGACATCAGTCTAGACAAATATTTCTTGAGTAATACCTTAAAAGCACAGGTAACCAAAGTAAAAATGCACAAATGGGATCACATCAAGCTAAGAAGCTTCTGCGCAGCAAAGGAAACAATCGACAAAGTGAAGGAACAACCCACAAAATGAGAGAAAATATTTGCAAACTACCCATTGGACAAGAGATTAATAATCAGAATATATAAGTATCTCAAACAACTCAATAGGAAAAAATCAAATAATCCAATTCAACAATAGGCAAAAGATATAAATACACAGTTCTCAAAAGAAGGAATACAAATAGCAAACAGATATACAACAAAATACTCAATATCACTAATCATCAGAGAAATGCAAAGCAAAGGTACAATGAGATATCATTTCACCCCAGTTAAAATGGCTTTTATCCTACAGACAGGCAATGATGAATGCTGGCGAGAATATAAAGAGAACGCTTGCACACTATTGGTAGGAATGCAAATTAGTACAGCCACTACGAAAAACAGTATGGAGTTTCCTCAAAACGCTAGAGACTGGGTAATTTATAAAGAACAGAAGTTTATTTCCTCCCCATTCTGAAGGGTGGAAAGTTGAAGATCAAGGTGCCAGCATTTGGTGAAGGCCTTTTGGCTGTGGGTGAGAGAGGTTGAGAAAGAGAGAAAAGGGGGCCAAACACCCCCTTTTATACTGAACCCACTCTTTCAATAACTAACTTACTCCCTTGATAATGGCATTAATTCTTCATTCATTCCACCTTCACAGCCTAATCACCTCTCATTAGGCCCCACCTCCCAACACTGCTGCATTGGGGATCAAATTTCTAACAACTGTTCCATTGGGGATCAAATTTCTAACACATAAACTTTGTCAGGCACATTCAAGCCATAGCATTAAGTATTTTGAAAAATAGAGAAGGTTCAGAATTTTCATAAGATTCTAAAACTCTGTCATTCAAAAAATATAAAATTTGGGAAAGGTCTCAAACGATATTTGGTTCATTACCCTTTGTAAATATGTTGTCTGATTCTGCAAAATAAGAACACTCATAATGCTTTCTTATTTTATTAGATATGAAGAGTGTTTTTAGGATATCTTGAAGACAAATGTTTGAATCCAGGGGTTCGCTGTCTTTCAGTGAACTACCAATGACCCAAACCAGGGGATTTCCTTATCTATCTTTCCAGATGTTGGAGCAGCTCGTCATTGAATTAGTGCAGCTGCATACAATCAAGTCCAATAATAGAGGAAGAAATTTAAGGAAAAAAAAAGATCCACACCGGGATAATGAGATGACATCTAAAATCATAATCTCTAAAACTGCCTTGCATTTTCTACAATATTTATGAGTCTTATATGGCCTCCAACTGCTGTATTAATTATATGTATTTTATTGCCTGAAAGAGAGTTTTGACACATTGGTATGATTTAGATGTCTCATTTTTACATGTGATACAGCTATTTTTGTTTCCTAGAAGCGTATTTCAGAAGACTCTGCTACAAAATATGTAAAATTACTTAAATACCACTTTAATCATTGATTTCACTTTATGTTAAACATTTACAGTCTTAACAATTAACAATTTCTGCCACCTGAAATGCTAATTCAGAGTGAGACTAACCCCAAATTACTATAAGGCTACTACAAATTCATGAGAGATATTTGTTAAAGATTATAAATCTTTTTTTCAGATGTGATGCTATGTCAATTTCTTAGAACGGCTAACTTTCATTGAAGGCTTACTCCGTGCTGAGTCAGTTCTCAAATAAACCCTAAGACATAAATTCTATTATTAACAGCATTTTTCGGGTCAGTAAAGTTAGTTACAGACAGATTCAAAAACATGTCCAAGGTATACAGTTAAGTGTAAGGTGTAAAGTATAAAGTGATAACTAGTCTTTCTGGAAATTTTTTGCTGTCTATTATTCTCTGTGGCAATATTTAAAGAGGATGTTGTCCACATGCTTTCTAGCCCACTTCCTGTTAGAAAATGTTTGCAGGTCCAAGACGTGATACAAAGCTTAAAAGACTTTTTAAACCAGGCTCATAATTTCTTAGTACAAGTCCTTTAAAAAATTAGTAGGCTTCTAATCTATGTGTTTAGAGTCAGTTCCTCATGCTCAATTCTTTCTTGGGCATAATTAGCAAGGCTAATTTATTTCTTTGCCTCCTGGAGATAGATCACTTTGAAGATATCTGCAACAAGGAGGCCACACTCTAACAATCTTTGACACAACCAGATACGTTGTTTAAAAAGTTTTACTGGACCTTTGTTATGAAATCCTTTTTAAGTCTTACTTCAAATTAATTGTAGTCAAGAAAAAGTCTTCTTAAGTTCTCTCTTAAGAGTCTCTTAAGTTCTGTGGTATGTGAAACTTCTCTCTTTTTTTTTTTTCACTTATTTTAGAAAGACAATTCTGGTCTGGGCTCAAGTTTATTTGAAATACCTTGCTAACAGCAGATACTACAAACTAACACTGTCTACAGTGGTAGACATTCAACCACTTACTGTAGAAATTCAGGCTCACTGACTGCGTGGTTGCCTTATATATTGTCACAGGTTCTAGTTTTACTAAATGTTTTGCTGTGGTGTTAGATAGATCTCCAGGTTTCCTCAAGCTTGAGATACCTATTTCTTCTGTCTGCCACCCTGCCACTAAGAACTGCCACATATTTTCAGCTGCTTGTTAGTACTCTACTTCTGGCGGTAGTTAATGGCAGTTAATGTATCATTAGGTAATTCTAGATGCTACACTCAAAAATATATGACCTAATCAGGATATTAATTTCTTTTTATTCATATAAAGTACAAAATGAAAATTCCTGATCAGCAGGCAGATCTGAGTAGTGATTCACAAATTTTTGCTCTTTCCATCCTTGTTGGCTCTGCCGTCTTTAACACTGTGCTCTCAACAGCATCAAGCTAGCAAAAGCGGAATTGCACACGAGAGCACTTTATGGGTCAGTTTAGAAGTGGCACGTGTCACTTCTCTTGGTATCCTCTGGGCTAGAGCTTAGGCACAAGGCCATGTCTTACTTCATGACAGTCTGGGGAAGTACAGCATAACTGTGTTCCAGGAAGAGGAGGAAATTGTCAGGAGCTCCTAGTTTTTCTCATGGTCAGAAAATATTCAACCTTAATATTCCACTGAATCATATTTGAACATTATTGATTTTTGCTCTTTTGAAACAATTTTTTTAAAGTTACCATATTACTGAACTATTTTTGCAACTAACTTACTAACTACAAAATAACTTAGAATTTATGTACTATTTCTAAGAGAGAAATTCTAAGTTATTTTGTAGTTAACAAGTTAATTGCAACTCAAGTCTTTAATATTTCCGGTAATTCTTTTTTTTTTCTCAGATATTGGAAAGGTCTGAGTTATTCATTCTTCTAGAACTTAAGTATTTCTAATTAATGTCATAATTGGTATATAAGTCTTTTCTTAAGTTACATTTTAAATTTAGCTGTTTAGAAAATAAAAGTTTTCAACAACTTTTAAAGTTGGTAATGTCTATAGATATTGAGAGGAGCTATAATATAGTAGGTAGTGGGGTGAACTCTGAAGCAATAATCGCTGGGTTCGTAAACTCACTTTACACTTCTTAATTTGGAGTTCCTCCAAGAGAGTAGAATCAGTGCCAAAGAATTTCCGCTCTATGCTAGGACAAAGTTCTTCACAGGGCCTGCTCAGTAGAATTTAAGAATTGCTAATCTTCAATAACTACAATGTGTCTCCTATTCTTTCCTTTTATGAGTGGGAGATGATATTGCAGCTATTCTCTCCCTCTTCAACAGTGCATTAGAGATGGAAGTGGATACATGTGGGTGTGGGTTTTCGCACGTGTCTGCATGTACATGACTTGGAGATACTCGACTTTGAACTTGATGCAATTTCTAGATGGTAATTTGGGTTGGAACGCTTGGTAAGTGGTGAATATATAATATATGTGGGAAGAAGAATGACATGGATATTTGGTGATCAGAGAAGCAGAATGTGGCAGAGATTGATCATTGTTCACCAAATGGTTTCCTCTTTCTCCTGATCATTCAGACAAATTGTATTTTCCAACTTCCTTTACAGTTAAGTGTGGCCATAGGACTGAATTGTAGTCAATAGAATGTGAGCAGAAGTGATATATTATACAGCTATTTTTGTCCTTAAAAGTTTTGCCCCTGAAATTCTCCAAGCTCTTTTCCCTTCCCATTGGCATAGAACTTTAGAATTCACGTACTAAAGGTATTAGAGCCATAAGAGGGAAGGAGCATGGATCTCAAATACCATTTAGAAAAGAGCTTCCTGCCAATCATTAACACTAGGCTTAGATTTTATGAATTAATAATTGAGAATGAAATATATATGCTGTTTGAACCATTGGTTAGTTATGGCAGCTAGTGTACCTAAATAAATACACATACTTTGAAAATAACAAAATGAAAAAAAATCTTAAAAATTAACAAAGGCTTCAGAATTAACAAAGGCTTTAGCAGTAAGTATAAGTATGCTCTATCAACAAGTGCTAAGCACTTTACCTGGGCTTTATCACTTAATTCTCACAAGAACCCTCCCAGATACCATCATGCTGATTTACAGAGAGAGATCCTGAGTCAGAAGAGGCTCAGTCCCTTGCCTGATACTCATACACTCAGTGTTGGAGCAGATACCTGAGCTCAGGCAGTTTGACTCCACAGTCCAAATTTTGAACCACATTCTGTATGTTGAGATTAACCTTATCTATGAGTTCAGCAGGAAAAAAAGGCACCATTACCTTTATTTTCACAAAGGAAGAAACTCAGAGAAAGTTTTAGCCCTTTTCACAAAGTTGAAGAATTGTCAGTAACTTTGATAATGTGATATTGCCCACTATTAAAAAATATGCTTAAGGCATAAATACAAGAAGACAAGAAGACAATTTTTAATATACAATTAAAAATATGACTAGTGCCTCTTTTCTCTACCCATGTCAGCAGACTTGTTTCAATAAAATGAAAAAGGTGTGATTATTAAAATGTCCTCCTACAAATCATCATAATACATTAAGAAAAAAGATAAAATAAAAATAAACCGGATAAAGCACAGTGCCAGAGGTAAAAGAATATATTTTCAACTGTGTAATGAAGGATGATATGAAAATTATAACCTATACTTTGGAAGCACCAAGATAGATGACCTGATGTTGGGATTATAAAGTCTTGAAAGAGATATTCCAATCTTCCTCTGGGATAGTCTGAGGGGTAGTTTTTTTTATAGCATATATCTTCCTTCAACTTGATACCATTTTTTAAGAGGCTACTATATCTAGACTGTTTTAGGTGATACATGGGACAAAATGCACTGGCCCAGGGGTTTTTAGTGACAATTTGTGAGTCCAAATTGGACAGACATGAACTAAAATAATGGATCTCCAATATGATGTTAGATAAAAGACACAGAAACCCAAGTATTTTCACTAAAAAGATTTGACCTTTATACACTCGGATTATTATAAATAGACCCATGTCTACCCAGTCACAATGTGACTCACAAAAATGTGTGGTTGTTAGAATCATGATATAAACAGACAACTACTCCTGGAGACTCCAGCCTCATAGTTATTTTCTAAAACACAGTAAAAGAGCTGCAGGTCCACTGTGAGCAAGGAGCCAGGTGTCCATTTTTGTTCCATTTAGTGGCTGGCATCTAACTACTTAAGCAAGTAACTGTGAATTTACTTGGATTTGGATGATAAGTTTAAACTCTGAGTATTTTTCAGAGAAATACCTGAAAACAACTAAGCAGAAGCCGCCTGTACATGTGGGCACGTCTCCTGTGACTGTTGCACCATAGGAACTCGGACAACCTGGCTCCTGGGTCATATGCTGGACCTTGTCCCAACACACACACTCATCTGAGGGCCCAGCATCGATGGACAACCCTGAACAAGCTTATTCAGTTATTTCAAAAGAGAAAATATATCTCTATGTTCCAGCGTTTTCCAGCATTTTAAGAAACAACTAACATAGCTATTATTCTAAGAGACCAAGAACTTACAATCTGATAGAGACTGCACAGAATATTGCACATCTGATGAGGGTCTTGAACCATGAAGTGACAATTTGAATTTTTCCTTTTCTCCATCTTTATTCCGCTTCTTCCCGTAGTCTTTTGCATCTGCTTTCTCTGACATATTAAAAAATCTCAGTAAATCTTTTAACCAGAAAACCTCAAACTATGTTTCTTATTCACTCATTGTGTTGGGGGGGCAGGGAAAAATAGTATTACTTAAACGTAAAACTATAACTACAATTTCCCTAAAACTCAATTCCCTCTAATTAGAAACATCACAATAAAGCCAGAAAAAGACTTTGAAAATTGACATGTACTGTGAAAGAAATGCAGTATTATTTATTACCGACTACATAAAATTTGTTTCATGGAGATGATTATTTGACTATATTTCATTTATGTAAAATTATAGTGTCAGGCTGATTTTCTCATTTAAAAACAAAACCAAAAAATAGCAAAGCATGTACTGAAAATTGAGCCCTAAATGTGGACCCCTCTCAGATTTTCCTTATTTGGAGCCTCCATTTGAAGAAAGCACAGTTTTCTGTTTCCAAAATATCTTCTTGCAGGGCCTGGAATCCAACCAGCAACCACAAACCGGCATAATATTGCCAACACGGCTTGGGTAATAAAGCCCTTGTACCCGGAATTATCCTCATCAGTTGAATTCCCATTCGTGTGTGTGCGTGTGTGTGTGTATGTATAAATATATATATATGCACACAGATATTTTTATTGAAACATGCCTTCCTTCAATTTTAAACAATTTCTCTCAACATTTTTATCCCTAATAAATCTCTTTTAATTCTGAATCAGAAATTTTAGAATTCTACCATTTCATTCTCCGCATTATCTGATAAATACGTAATCATCATTGGTCAGGTGGTTCAATTTTTTAAATTTGCATAAATTAAAACTGTGACATTAACTAGTTATGATATTCCTTAGCCTCCAAAGTAAAGTTGTTTCATATCTTAGCTTTTGCAATAGATTTAACATTTACGTTAGATACACAAGTAGAGATAACTATAACTTTAAACAGGATGAGGCATTTAACTGGGAAACTTAGGTGCAAAAAATAGTTTATTATCAGAATTTTATTTTATAGATTTTCTATATATAGTAACTTAATCCAATAAAACTAATCTTGGGTAGCAATATGTGATTTCACGTATAATTTTAAAATAGGACTTTAAAAGCCTTCAAACTCCTATTCAGAGTTTATGTTTTATAAATAATATAACTAAAATAAAAATTATAAATAGAAAAAATTAAACTGTTTCACATAGAAATTTGGATAGTGTACAACAGTGCTTACCAAAATGTTTTTTTGCCAACACCCTAAATAAGTGTTGCTCCTCTGACATTTCATCCCACCCATCTGGCAAACCCCCACTCCGAATAAAATTGGCAGCAGAATTCTGCTGGAGATAATCCTCCCCTCGTTCTGCAAACCTTGCCACATCTATTTTAAATCTCCGTGAGAATCTACATCTTCCACCTCCACCTCACTCTCAGCTCACAGCTAGACTGTCTATAAACAGAGAAAATAGAAGGCTTTTGTCAGAAATTCTCATCTTCTCCTACCAAATCTGCTCACCTACCTATACCTGTATCCATCTGCCCATGACATGTGCCAACCTGTTGGAATGGAGGTGCCATCACTCCCCCTGGGTTGGGCCAATCCCTCCAACTAGCCTATGGATCCTGCTCCTTCTGCCTTCTCAGAAAATTTACACTGTTTCTGTCATCTCAGCTGGATCTTCCCAATCATCACTTAAAAATACTCAATTCTCCCTCATTAAATTAACAAATATATATCCTGTTTGGGTTCCACGTTATTCTCTATCAGCTTCTACTTTGCAGCTCTCCTGTTCTTCAAGGTCAAGCTTCTGACAGAATTGTTTATACATTGTTTTATTTCCCACTTAATTCTTACCCCTCTCCAATATATCTTCCACCCCCATCACTCTCAAGTGGCCAGTGACCTCCATATTATGAAATCTGATGGAGAAATTTAAGTTATTATTGAAGTTTATTTCTCAATATTTTACTCAATCTATGATTCTTAAAACACTTTTTCTCTTTGACTTCAATGCCAAAATGCTCTGCTGTTGTTTTCCCTGCTTCTCTGGCCACTCCTTAGTCTTCTTCAGCAGCTGATCATTCTGTACCAATCTCTCAAATATTTGTTTAGCTTCTTCAAGACTCAGTCTCAACCTCTGAAGTCTCCTCACTCTATACTGTCCCATTGGGAAATATCATTCGTAGTTTAATTTTGCATGCATTTGTCCAGGACTGCCAAATGCATATCACCAGTTTGGGACTCCTAACATGAAAACCATACTTGATTGTCTTAAAACCACTTCAAATTCAGTATGTTCAAAATCATTTTGTGATCTCTTCTAATAGGTACCACAATCTAACCAGTTTTGAAACTCAGCATTCTACAAATCATCTTTGCCAACTCTTACCATTTTTTACTTCTTAAATAGGAGAAAGAGGTGTTTGATGGAAATTGAGAACTTAATGTTTCGTCCTGAATTAATACTGCATTAATTTAGCAGCATCAAAGTACAGCATTGCTTTTGATTTTTAAAGAAAGCAAACTATGGAATAGTAATTATCATATAGTAAACATCATTATAAGTTCTAAAGTCCTAGAAGAGAAAGATATGATTACTTGGCCATTTCCACCAACACTTAAGAAATGATAATGACAAAAAAGAATCATTAGAACAATTCAACAACAATTGTAAATCATTTATATTCACTGTCCACATTGAATAACATTGTGATGTAAAATGTCTTACTTACCCTTTGGAAGTTTGTCACTTTTTTCTAGACTTTTCAGTGT
This sequence comes from Eulemur rufifrons, assembly GCF_041146395.1. Taxonomy (NCBI): domain Eukaryota; kingdom Metazoa; phylum Chordata; class Mammalia; order Primates; family Lemuridae; genus Eulemur; species Eulemur rufifrons. The sequence goes on along the minus strand of NC_090997.1, from coordinate 92,252,578 downwards.
TGTCAAGGAACCTTCAGGTTTGAATTCCTTCCCGTCTTTCACTTCTTTTCCCTCCTTGCCTTCTTTGCTGTCCTTCACTTCTTTCCCTGCTTCTTTTAATTTGATGTCTACTACTGTTGTTTTGCTCTCAGAACTGGCCTCATCTGACAGCTTAAACTCAGGCAATATTTCTTTCAAGAGCTCCCACACTTTGTCCACATATCCTGGGCTTAAGAGAAAACACATTGACATTAATTTCTAAATGATGATTTTTGTTAATTTTTTTTTAATTCACATCAAGACAAAGCTCAGTGAGAGATTACATGTGAGAGGTGAGGAAAATGAGTGATCAAGGATGACTTAGTTTTCTCTTTAGCTTGAGTAACTAAGTATTAAATAGGTGGATGGTGATGCAATGTACTGAGCTGAGGTGTTCTAGGAAAGGGGCAGGTTTGGAAGATTGAGATTCAAGAGTTCCTTTCTGGATATTCTGTGTTAGAGATACATTTTTGACATCCATATAGCTATATATTAATAATTTAGGCAATTGTATATAAATACAATCTAGAGTTCAGGGAACGATTCTTAGACATGGAGATATAAACTTGAAATTCTTTGACAAATAGCTTGTGATTTAAAGTCATGGGACAGGAGCCTTGTTACACACCATCATTTAGTATATGTGCAATGGATGAGGAATTATCCATGGAGGCTGAGAAAGAGCAGAAAATAAGATAGGAGAAAAACCTGGAGAGTGTGCTGTGCTCTGTGGACACTCAGTGAATCAAGTGTTCCAAAAGGCAAGAGTTGTTCAGCAGCATCCAACACTAGGATGCAAGTAAAAGGGGCAAGAAAAGTGACCACTGGATTTGACAACATTAAGGTCTTTGTTGCCCTTAAGAAGAGTTGTTTCCCTGGTGCAGTGGACAAGGAAAGACAAAGAGTCATATGAGAAGAGACAGGAAGATGAGGAGATAAAGACGGTGTGTACCAACAACTCATTCATTAAGATTTTCTCTGAGGCAAGTAAGAGAGTTGGACTGGGGGCGTGTAAACAATAATTGGTTTCCTTGTGCATCTGTGATTTGCTCTAGCACGTGAACTGCCTCCCAGCCATCGCTGGACCACAGGTACCCAGCAGACAGAGAGCCTTCAGTGCATGCTATTTTGCATTTGATCCCACAAACGCTCTTCAACATAGGTAGTACAATCTTAATTGAGGTTTAAGAGGTTGGAAATTATAGTAAATAATAGAGTCAAAATTCAAACAGAACTTTCTGAATCCAAAAACCCATGTTTTTTTTTTTCACCCCTCATCTACAATATAAAAAATGCTACACTATGGAAAAGACATATTCAAAGACCACAGAAGGAGACTATGTAACTTCTTGGACAATTAGGCTGAAAGGTGGGGTTACAGTGCTATATTCACAGATGAACCACGTATCAGAGAAATGTGCCAACAGAAGAGTCATTTCTCTGTTTGAGATTTTCAGATTTCTAATTTCCACTCAGAGACCTCATTGACTGTAATTCTGTTATATGGAAAATCAGAAAATTAGGAGATTCTTTTTTGGATTAGGATTCTTTTTTGATTTTCAAAAGCAAAACTTTAGTAAGTGTAGGAAAACAGAAGAGGCAAGATCAACAATTGCAAAATAGAGCAGTGTCTCCCTTTGGTGCTCACATGGGAGAGTAGAAGGGAAGGAGCTGTCTGTTGGAGTTGCCACAAAACACATTTTCACCCTATGCGAATTTCACGTGGAAAAATTCAGTCGTTAACACAAGTTTGAAACACTAATTCTCCCTGACTTCCATAAAACCGTCAACACCACTGGGCCAATTTTTCTACACACTCGAATCCTTAGTAACAGAAACATCCACTCCTGAACGAACCACATACCTTTGCTCACCTTGTTCTCCTGCCTTCCATGCTCCTCTCCTTCCTTTTCATCAGTCTGGTCTCAACTTCCTCCACGCCTTCCCCAACTCTTCCCTGCACCCTTGGCAGATGACCACTGCTTCCCATTTTTCAACTTAAACATTTCTTGACAATAATTTATATATTGCTTTATGACATCCTTTTCATTTAAAATTATATATATATGTTAATCTGCTTTTAAATTTTATAGTAAAATTATAATTTAAAATACTTGATTGATGTGGCAGAACATTCAGAAGAAAAATCCTGAAAATCATGACACAGCAGATCAGTGTATCCTTCTTTTACTTTCTAGTTGTATTTAGAGGAAAATGGATAAATTTGATTATCTGATTCAGCCTCATTTCTTCTTCTTTATACTTTTCTCTGTTTCCAAAGGTTGATTATTAATCACCATACATATTTCCAGATAATATTAAATAATCTAATGAAAGTTATTAGAGACAAGAAGGAAATTTTCCCTAATTATGTTTCTACCACACATCAGCTACTTTTTCTGACACACCAACCTGGTTGATGGGGTCACTTGGATAATTAAATGAGAGAATCCTTTCAAGACTGTGGTTTTAAAATTAGGGATAATATATTAAAATACCTGATGGATAGTAGGTGTTTTATTATGATCATTTCCTAATACGTGTGGTTCATTAAAAGCTGCTTTTATGTTTCTGTATTGAAATACATGTGATAGCTGTATACTTATAAAGATAAATCAGTGTATATTTTACCATAATAAATAATTACTATTGTTTTAATATTTGTAAGTCAGGATTAAATTCATAATATATGAGAGTGTGGGAGATTAGCATATGCCGCCCCAAAATATGAAGGATTGTTGAGCTGAAGGCAATTAAGAAAAAGGAGACACAAGGAAGCTCTCTGCCCTCCCTCTATCTGCCTAAAAGTAGGACACAGATTTATAATGACAAAAAGGTACCCGGCCCTTCACCCCCTGGCTTCTACCATGGAGAATGAACGTTAACCACTGAAGACAGCTCTGGACTCTATTACCTGAACGAGGTACCAGAGGAATCTGCATTAACAAGCTTTATTAACTAGCCTTTATCTATCATTTATTTGCCTTCCCACATGTCGTCACCTGCAGAAACTCAAAGTCCTTTTCCTTTGGTCACCTCTCTAAAAATGTGCTATTCTTTGTTGAAGATGCTATATAAGCTGGAATTCAAAGCCGTCTCTTTGAGAACTACTTATTCCCTGGGTGTATCCCGTGTACATGGTAAATATACATGTTAATAAACTTCTGTTTGTTTTTTCCTGTTAGTTTGTCTTTTGTTACAGGGTCAGAACTAAGAACGTATGAGGGTCACTCTTCCCTATATAAGGAAACAGAGCTTACCTTGAAATTCCCAAGGAATTTATGTTATATAAATGTTATTTTCCCAAACATTTTGTAAAACATGGCCTTTTTTTGAAATTTTTGTAATGACTAAGGATATTTTAAAGAAATCATGAAAGAAAAAAATAGATATGAGCAACTTAGTGGTCAAACTTACTGAAGAGAAATGACTTCTGGTAACCACCCTGTGAGAGCATGAATAACCGTGAACTCTCCCAGTTCTCTCCTCTCTGCTACGTGGATGCTGAAAAAGCAAATCCACAATGCTACAGTTACCAAAATTTGATAACACAGAAATATATGTAAGAACTTATATAAAAGTACTTATAACATATACATAACTAATATAAGAATATATTTAAATGTATTTTAAAATAGAACAGTGTTTTTTGTCGTTATATGATTTCAGTAATTATTTTAAGATGCCTGCAAGGCTGCAAATTAAATCAGTCCTGCCTATGACAGGTCAAGGTGAGCATTAGAAATCCTCAGACAACCACAGAGAAACTAGAAACATCTGTCATAGCCTGCCAGCGTAGCATAAAGTCAAACGAGGTTGCATTAACCAAATGTCGCTATTCTCATTTAGTCCTTTTATTTTTTTTCCTGGGGTGATTAGGTCACTTACATTTATACACAGAAATGCCCTATCTCCCTTCCATCCAGGAGTCACAGCTTCCATCAATCGTGTGTCAACGGTGGTGTTCATGGCATTGGCCAACACACATGTCCTTGTCTTCAGAAAGAAATCTTACTTAGTCACATATTCCATTATTTATAAATATGCATTGGTTTTGTTTATGAATTATGAATTTCTATGTGTCCACATACCTCAAAGATAACAAATTTATGTTGGGATAGTTTACAGTCTAGTCTAAATTCCTCTTTGGATAATTATATTTATGAAGTGACTTAGCAAATCTCATAGAAATACTGCTCTTTTCTTTGCATATCTCACATTTATATTCAAATAACTACCAGGTACTCATTTTTTAAATGTAGTAAGCCCAACCTCATATGAAAATAACCACCATATTCTATGAAATCTGGAAAGACTTTATAGAAAAATATAAATTGTACCATGTAAGGCAGGTTTTCACCAGAAATCCTATGAAATGTATTACATTTAGCATGGTCCTTTATTCCAAGCTGGATTTTTAATAATAATAATAACTCTATTATTCATGTTGCTATAAAATTCTACTGAACTATAGCTTTAAGAAAGACAAAATGCCACTCCAATTATCCGGGTCATGTATTCAATGCTTCACTGGTCTTGCAGCTCGAATTCTCAGAATTCTAAGTTAGGTCTGAGAAATACAAACATTAGGAACATTTCATTTTCCAAATAAACAAACATAATTGCTGCCTGTGTGAATATTTAGTGATATTCAGCTACCTAAAAAGATCTGGGCTGTGTTTTCATAAAAATCATTGCAATTAAGGGCTGAAAGCTGGGTGAAACAAATTCCCAATAGGAAATTGAGGGCTGGTAAGAAAAAAGAGTTGAAGAGGATGGCAGTAGGAGTGGTTGTTTTTGTTTTGTAGCCTTGGGAGAGAAAAAGGAAGCTGAGCCAAAAGAAATCCACACAAAGCAGAACTGGCTTCTGATTGACACTGCAATGTTTACAGGGGAGGGATGCTGAGCTCTGAGCCAATGGCTGACAAGTCTGTTAAAGCACGTGGGTGTGTTCTGCTGAGTATAGAGAGGCTATGACACACTGCAGAAGGCGGAAGGGTATAAAATCCAGGCCCGTGCAGTCAATGTGAGAATTCTGCACAGCAATCCCATAAAGTTGCCATGCATTTCCAATTCAAGCATCTAAGCTTTTTTTGCATGGCTTGGCCTAGGAGGGAATGACTGCTTGCTTCTGGAAATGGAAGCCAAGAAAAATAGAACACAGCAGACGTGTCTCATATATGTTGGTGCACAAGTCATGAAGGAATATACAACACAAATAGATTTTGTAAGAATAGCAAAGGAAATGTGAGTAGTTTTCATCATGAATTCGTGATCGATGTTACCAAAAACATGAGGAACACATTAACATCCTTCAGAAGAGTTCATGTTTTTCAAGATTATTAATTTATTGCTACACGTACAGAATTTAAAACCTTAACTGGATTCTAATACATGTTATTAAGTATTTAGATGAACCAATATTTTTCCCATACAAAACATTTTTTTCTCTCCTTAAGCTGAAACATTATTTTTCATGATCAGCTTTTTATTGATAATAAGAAAGAATTAAATATAGAATAATTTTGTGTATTTTTTCTTGGGGAAATTTTGTCTTATTGTTGGTTAACCCAATATGTCAAATCAGTGGCTTTGGCACATTTGTTTATATTCTGGAAAGTTTACATTATTTGGCAGGAAGTTCTCTTTTAATTGATTTTTAAAAAATTAAACTATGCATATGGATGTACAGTTGATGCTGTTTGCCTTTTTTTATATAAGTGAGTGATAATTTCTCACTACTTACTCAACATTTGCCAGCTTAATGATAGCTTTAGACAAAAGCATTGGCCAGAGTTCAAATTCATAGGTTGTAGCTGGAAGCAATAGATTGTTATCTTCATCAAAGGGCAGAAAGTCATCAATAGTTATCTTTCTCCAGCAACCCTAAAAATAAGAAGAAAGAAATGTAATACTGTTAATAATTTATAATATTTTCTCTGATAGATTATTTTACACTGCTGGCATTACTATTTACTGTTTTATAATTATATTTTAGCATCTCAACATTTAAATATGACATAATGATTTTCAATACTATTCTGGTTGAGCATTTCAGCTTATCATTTTATTTGCTATAATTACAGTATATCCGTATCTTTTTCAATACTGTCCTATTTATGAGATCTTGTGAGTAAATGCCTGGGTGTCTCCTCCTACATAATGCAGTAAATTAACATGTTTCAAATAGCAGGATCAAAACATTAGGCAATCATGGATAAGCCTGGACATAATTAAATAACTTTATAGAGTCATAATACAAATTCTCCAAATATAACTTCAGTAATTATTGCTAATCCTGATATGTGCTCACTGATCATACACTTCTAATTCCCATATTACTTCTACTCTTAATTAAAGATTTAATTTTTTACATGAAGTGAATTAATATCTTATTTAATAAAATCATTATGTATTTACCTGTATGCATATTACTTCATAATTAAAAGCATGAAACAAATGTTAACATTAATGATTGTGAACTCAAATAAAGACTTTCTCTTTTACTTTGTTCTTATATGCTAAGTTCTATTATGAACTCATTCCTTTGCCAAAAAATATTTTCAGTGATTATGTCAAGCATTATGAATCCAAAGATCTGCATAACAATGGCCTATACCATTAAATTACTTATGGTCTAGTGGGTGAAGGGACATAGGCAAACAACATAAACTACAATGTGTTCAAAGTGCCCTAGGACCAAACAGCAAAGTATGATTAATTGTGCTGGAGGAAGTCTTTACAAGAAAGTGACATTTGAACTTAAGAGTTAAGGAACAGCATATTTTTCCCAGGTAGATAAGAACAATGTCTTCTTCTTTATGTCTTCTTGTCTTATATGTCTTATATGTCTTCTTCTTTCTTCCTTAATAGATGATGCAGAGCAAGACAGAGTTAAAAGCACAGGTATTTAGCCATACCCTCCTCTAATTTCAAATAAATGCCAAAAAGAATACACAGAGAAGTAAGCCAGATGCAAAAGGAAAAATACTGTATTGTTCCACTTCTTTGAAGTACCGAAAAAAGGCAAGTTCATAGAGAGAGAAAGAAGTTACCAAGGGCTTGGAGGAGGAGAAAATGGGAAGCTATTGTTTAATGGGTATAGACTTTCTGTTTGGGATGATGGAAAATTTGAGAAATGGATAATGGTGATGTTCACACAACATTGTGAAAATACTTAATGCTACTGAATTGTACACTTAAATGGTTAAAATGTTAAATGTTACATGTATTTTGCCACAATAGAAAACTTGCAACAGGAGTTTCCTTCTTACATTCTAATTTTCAGAAAATTATTTGAAAAGGCCTACTGGAGTCCTGTGAAGAAAAAGTTTTAACCAGCCATAAGAACTTAAGTCAGACCAGTTCAACAAATATCACCTGTTTCTATTATAGATAATCAATGACATTTTTCAATTAAGAATGCTTTCATTACTAAACATCATTGAACTGTACACATTAACTGAGTGAATTTTATGGTATTTGAATTATATCTCAATAAATCTGCTGCCAAAAAATACACAGGGATGGACAGTCAGTATTATATTTCCAAAACATAATTTTACTAGATTTATAACAATTTTCTTGCCAATATTTTTATTTCATTGATATTAATAAATTTGTTGATTGCTTCCTTAAAATTTATAAAGATAAATATTTTGCATATACATATATTTTTATGTTTATGTGTGTGTGTGTATATATATATATATATAGCAAAGACTGAATGTTTGTTTTTCCCCAAAATTCATCTGTTGAAATTCTAATATCCATTCTGATGGTATTAGGAGGTGGGGCCTTTGGGAAGTGATTAGGTTATGAGTATGAGCCCTCGTAAATGGAATTTGTATCCTTAATAAGTGGCTAAAGAGACCAGAATGCTCCCCTTCTGTCATGTGAAGTTACAGGAGAAAATGGTTGGCCATCTATAAACCAAGAAGCAGCCTTTCACCAGACACCAAATCTGCTGGTGCCGTGATCTTGGACTTCCCAGACTCTAAAATTTAGAGAAGTAAATTTCTGTTGTTTATAAGCATACAGTCTATGGTATTCTGTTATAGCAGCCCAAATGGATCAATACAATATAGATAGATACAGGTATAGATATAGATATAAATGCAGATTATTTGGGACATTATTATAGAACATTGAATTGTTTTGCATTTTGTATTTTTTTATTACTGCATGTAAATGATTTATTGACTTTTTAAAATTGTTTACTGTTAGCACTACATCATTTTATTAATAAAAGACCATTAAATTGTTTAATTATTTAGCATGCTTATAAACAGGGATGCCTCATTTGTTAATATAAATATAAACTACTAAGATACTTTAGAATATAACCACGTTCAAATTTTAATATTTTCCACACTTGAATTCCAGGCCAAGATAACTGAATGACTAGATACATTCATACCCTCTTTTTCCTATGAGCACACTGACAGGATAATAAAATTTTGTTTTTTTAAATTAGGAGCATAAATCATAATTATAAAAGCCAACAATTGAGCAATAAGTCAACAGAGGATTCAGAAAATGCTCAGAAAGAATGGTGAAAGGAAATTTTTCAGAAAGAAAAAACTGCGAATGAAAGGAAACTTGGAACATCAGAATAAACAAGGAAAGAAAAATTATTATTTGTCAATTAAAAAATTACTTAAAATTTTAAAAATAATTAAATATATAAGCAGCCACTAGAAAAAAATATATACACAGAGGTATGCTCAAAAGATAGACAAATCAAAATGAAATCCTAAAGAATGTTCAATAAATATGCAGGAGTACAGGAAAAGAGGTAAAGAATATAATAAATACAAATTAATACAAAAATATGATAGACTTGATAATAGATTATAGACTTCAATAATAAAATTACAGGCTTAAATCCCAATATATCAAATATAAATGGTATTTACACACAAATTAAACTACAAGAGTAACTTGAATATACTTATCAAAATTAGGAATTTGCATGTAGTTTGGCGTATATAGAAATCCTAGAAAAAATCCATATAAATAGACAAAAGATATTTACACAAAGATATTATTTTTCAGCATTGTTTGCTTTGGTAAAACACTGGTCATATGTCTGTCAATATAAAATTAGCAATATATATATTTATTTATACATCCATACAATGGAATACAAAGTAGATTGCTGTATATTACCAAAGATGCCCATGGCAAGGGAAATTAATACTTTACAGAGCAATAATTATTATATGACCCCTATTGTTATGTTATATATAGTAGGTTTATATATGTTTGTAGAAATAGAAGAAAGTTTAGGAGGATACACATAAATCATTTACTAAACAGGGTAGGATTACAGGAAAATTTCATTTCCTACCTTGAACATTCTAATAGTATTTGAATTTTCTTCACTAAAAGCATGTATAATATTAATAGTAACAAAACAAAAATAAAGTATTTCCACTTTGAAAGAAATTGATAGAAAAATAATTTGTAATAGTTTGTATCTTGAAAACATTATTCCTCAAATTTAATAAACAAAAATGTTACTGGATGAGATACAGTTTACTTAAAATGAGGGATTTTGGGCTCTATTCCCAGAAACTCTGGCTCTGGAAGTCTAGGGTTGGGCACAGGAAGCAGGCGTTTGAGTACCGTAGGTGGTGTTGAAGTTGATGCTGGGAGACCTCTGCTCCTCACAGTTTAAGAAATTCTAAATGCTACACTAATATTGTGCTTAAAAGTATGAGGGTCGATAATAAATAGAAGCTAATACATTTTTATATAAATATATTGATGGCAACTGGAAAAAATTATTGGTCCCAATATTGTTAGGGACAGAAAAACAAGTGAGAGATAATGGAAATCAGAAAAACAGAAAGGAGAAAGCAGTTATAGAAAAACAATAAGGAGGAAATGGTTGCAGAAAAATAAAAAAGAGAGAACGGTTATTTCAGTTTTAAAGAATGGGGTAACTAGGCCATGGGACACTGACCGCCAGTCAGAGAAGGGAAAGACACCATAAACAGGTTTGGCACTTTCCCCACCATAGAGAGAATGACTGAAACGCAACCTTTAAGTCATGTCCAAACATAGAAAGGAATTAGTCCTAATTATAACTAACCTCCACTAAGCATAAACTACTAGCATATATAAAAATAAACAAAAAACATAGAAGTAGACAGGGTCTTCTCCACTCGCAGAGACAGACCCATTTCCCCTAAGGGTACTTTCGCTTTGCACCCTTAAACTTTCCTGGCAATAAATTCTTCACACATACTTGCTGAGTATCTGTCATCTCTCTCTGTGGCATGGGCCAACGCTTGTGATTCCTCCAAGCCAGGAGCCCAAGAACTGGGGCAACACTTCAAAGTCCAGCCATGGACTGAACTGTGACAATATGTGTGTCTTCTCTGATTATCAGAGACAAATGAAAGCAGGGAGACGCTGAGAGAAAGGCTGCCAGCCGCAATACGTATTTCAAGTGGAGAGCAATGGCTAACTTGCTTCTTGCAGGGAGCCAAAGGAACACTGAAATTGGAAAGCATCTGACAGGCCGTACTTGTCCTAGCATCCATGTCATCACTGCCAGGTGAAAGAAGGGAGAGAGTGCTCTGGCTCATAGCCCTCCTCTTAATGCTACTCAGTAAATTTTTATCTCATGTCAAAGAACCTTGATGCAATTGATTTAGAACCCAAACTGGAAATAATGGCAATACTTTTATAGGAAAAATGATAAGCTGGTGTGAAAACTGGAATTTTAAATGCCATGCAGAGAAGTTCTGAGAGGTTGGTTTGCCTCAAAAAAGTGATAAAAGTAAAGGCTTCTAGGGACAAGAGAAAAGGCAAAGAATATTTGTAATAAGGCAGAGAAGGAAAATCAATCTCTAATAAGCAAAACTTAAGAAAGTGTCAAGAAACTGAAGAAGAAATACAGTGAGGAGGAAAATTGAAGTGTACGAAATCTGAAGTGGGAAGGAAAATAAATGGAAGGCATGAGATGGATCTGCAGTGTATTGTGCTATATCAAGCAGCAGAAGGTAACAAAGCATGTTTTTATGAACATGTTTCCCAAACATTTGCAGGGAAAAGAGAAGGAGACACAAGTACAAATACTTAACTAAAACTGGAAGATAAAGAATATCAAAACTTAAATTGCGTGTGTCTGGAAAGGGACAAAAAGGGAAAAAAAAAATATATATATATATAGAGAGAGAGAGTTTATCATGTCAGAAAGAATTTATTCTAACGCATTACTGATGATAATATGCACACAGGTGTTGATTCAGCCTTACCAGTTGGGAATTAGGTAGAAAGACATAGAAATGTCTCTGCCCTTAGCCCAGAGAGAACAGATTTCTACCAACCAGAAAACCAGGCAGTTGCATCTCTATCACAGGCCTACCAAAATAATACATATGGAACCAGTTGTATCTCAGTCCTCACCTGCTGAACAGCACCCTCACAAATCATTCCTCAGGTGAGACCAGTGGGGAACCAGAAGAAGCCATGAGACTTGCGGTCTGGTTCTGACTACACTCTTCCCTAAGGGGCTAACTTATCTAAAGAGATGGGCTAAAAGATTGGATCAGGCCAAGATTCCCAAAGTGGACTCAATGCATTTAAAAAAAAAAAATCTTAATCAAGTATTTTTGGGCTTGCGAGGAATCAGTAGAGTTAAGGTTAAATAAATCACATTTTCTTTGCAAAACAGAACCTTGTGTTAATTAATGTTTTCCCCTATCCAGAAGGAAGTTTGAAAAGAAAGAGGGATGTGTCAGGAAGTGGGAGGGAGGAGGGAAGGGAGAGAAAGTGAGAGAGAGAGAGACAGAGAGACAGAAAAACTAACAGGGTTGGTTCAATGTTTTGAAATATAATACTTTTAACCTCCCTCCTACTCTTCCTGTGTTCACCTCCTTTCTCCAACATCTCAACACCATCCACTGGGTTTTCTCCTATTTAATGCCACACCCTCTGGCTCACTCCTCTGCACACATTTAAAACCCTAGTCTGCCAAATAGGCCTCCTGATTGGTAAATAAGATAGAAGTGCTTTTTTGTTTTCTCTCCTCCTAACAAGGTATCAAGGTTAATTGTCTTGATTTGAATTTTTAAAAAACAAAAATCCTGTTTTAGATATTAGAGGCTATGTTACCTTCTTTCTCTTTCCCTTCCTATTGCAATGATCCTAATAACTTCTAATTACTGGCCCTTCAACATTCCTCACCCCAGGAAGATAGATGGCTCAGGCCAATTAGGGAAAAAGTCATGCTCTTCGAAATACATAATGGAATTATTAACTTTTTATACTCTTCCCATTTCTTCAAATGTTCAGGAAGAGCATTCTTTCCCAGTGACTAGGACCAGTAAAAGCCAAAGGAGTTTGATATGATCAAGCATTGTTAAATGTGGTGTGAGTCTACTTTGCCATATTCAAAAGGGGGTTTGGATTCTGTCTTTGCAATTCCTACTCTCCCGTCTGCTTCCTTTTTAGGCAGAGGTAAAATCTTTCTGCCTCAGAGTAAGATTTGTTCACGTGAAGACAAATCTCAAGTTTAGGACGCAGAACTGATGGGCTCAGGCCCCTTAGCTGCAGCAAAGGCCAGGACAGAAGAACTGGATGATGCACTGGCATTGCCTCCTGCCAGTCATGCTGACGCTACAGCACACAGGGAAGAGGGAGGGGGAAGCCCTGTGCATCCACCTGCCTGCCCAGCTGGGCTCAGCCTGACAGTGCAGAGGCAGCGGCAGGACTGGCGTCTGCACAGAGTGGTCATGCCTCAGTAGTCCAGGCAGCGCCAGTTTAAAAAGTATGTGGGACGAGTATCACAGGAGGAGCTACTGTGTTTCTTATTCCTCACAAATTACATATGCAGGGCAGTTTCCCCCAGCAGCTACACAATTGATATCCTATGTAAAGTGAATTATCCTGTACTAGCCCAGGTAATGGTGTGAAGGACAAATATATTGCAGGATCAAGGACACTTGAATTTTCATGCAAATGAACTTGAACTTACCATCCAGTAAAGTTTCACAACATACTTTCCATAGCTATTGAACAAGGGCATATGGCCCTTCACAGCCTTGCATAGAGAGTATATGTGTTCCCAGGGCTTCCAGGGGAGAAGAGGAGGTTCCCCTGAAGTCCCTTTAAAATAGTTGCTCAAAATCCCTCCGTTGAATATCTTCCACACTGCATAGATTTCACTGATAATCCATCTCATCAGCTAGAGACAAAAATCATTAGTGTTAACTGGTTTTCACAGTTGTAGTACTGTAATTTAGGGAGAAATACAGTAAAAATCTACTTCCAATAGTAATATTAAATTTTACATGCAATGTATTCCACATTTTGATTTCTGACCTACAGAATAATATCATAGGTTTTGCTTTTGTTTTCAGGAAATACAGTCACAATACAAATTAAAATGTCTAATATTAAACACACTCTTAGATAAGAAAGCTGTTTTCCAGAATAAACTGTCAGTGATTTGGCATTGACCTCCATTGGATATTAACCTTCATATCTGTAAGTTGGGGGGGAGATAGGGAGAGAGAGAGAGAGAGAGGGTTGAGCCAGCGCTCTTGAGAGAACTGTTGAATTTTACAAATGCGTGAGCTACTCTTCTGTAAATGTTGAGAAGTTTAAGGAGGAAATTATCTCTTTTATGCAAATAGGACCAATTAGAGAAGGAAGGAGATGTGAAAGAATTAAAATTGTACAGATACATAAATAAATGTACTCCAAATCCCGTATGTTATGTGTCGATCTCTGTAGGTGCCAATGTGCTCTAAAGTAAAACTCTGACATGCAACGTTACTAACAGGCAGCAAGCACAGAGGGAAGGCGGCTTCACAGCAGAAACAGAGACCAGGATTTGAATTCTCCTTCAGACCCTTCACAGTCTTCTGCTGTTGGGCAAGTCTCTTCAGCCTAAGTTGCAATTTCTCATCTGCAGAATGTAGACAATAGTATCTACTTTTCAGCATTTTTGTGAGGAATAGAAACAATGTGTAAGAAATCTCTGGGTCACAGTGGGTGTATAGTAAAACCATTATTACCTCAGTAGTATCAGATTTTCTGAAATACTCATCTCATGTTTAATTTACTGGTTTGTAAGGAGATTGAATACTTAAGACGGACCTCATATGATTTACTTTTTTCTTAATTTGAGTTACCTAAGAAATCCTTAAAGTTTGATAAAGTCAAAAAAGTTTCTAAAGCAGCTATCCTCCTATATATTTGGAAATTTTACTGTAGAATATTGTATACTTCTTTTTTCATTTGGAAAATGAAAAGCTAAAATGTATGTAGGTTTAGGATTAATAAAATAGGTATATTTTAGACTAAAATATAAAATATAAAAAATTCAGAGATAATTTTATACTGATCAGTATAACTTGGTTGAAGAAATAAATATTTTGATTTTAATATTGATCAATACATTAAAGATAAGAATGAGAAAGTATTTGAATTAATAATGACTATGCCCTTCTTCTCTGACTCAGTCATAGGAGAAAAGCCACGGCCGTAATCAAAAAGCCCGTGTTTCAAATTTGAAGGGGAGTAGAATAGGCCTGCCTGTGAGGGATCAAACCCAAAGCAGGGAGGTACAGGTGTGGGGATGGGAAGGTGGGGAGGTGGGAGGTGAGAGGTGGGAAGGTGGGAAGGTGGGGAGGTGGGAGGTGGGAGGTGGGAAATCACTGGGATGTAGTTGGATTGTAATACCTATTCCAAACAAGCAATATGTCTATGTATATGAAATTATCAAGTTGTACATCTTAAATATATACAATTTGTAATTGTCATCTATACCTCAAAAAGTTGGGAAAAAATACTCAGTTATACCAAAACTTAAAGGTGAGCAAGGGAGAACTGAAATCCACTCTCTGGGAATTGCTGAAGCAGGTCTGAAAGGCATTCTGCAGTGAGAATTTAGTTCATACTTTCCCACATACCTCACTGCAGAGTAAATGTTCGTTGGGTGAAAACAAGTCAAACATGATTTCATTTTTCACAACTACTGGAGTCTGAAATACAACAAAGTACATAGATAGATTTTACTTCGTAAGAAAAATAAAAGTAGGTTAATTAAACAGTTTTCTGTGTTGGAAATAGGCCAAATCTGATTTCATTTCTCACATCCAGGGAAATGAGAAGAAACAAAAAATACATTATTTCCTAAGATAATTCTTAGAGCTGTAGGTGACACTAATTTAATGTAATGCCATTGAAATATAACATTTTACCATACAAATAAAATATTATAGCATATATTATATATACAGATAAACAGCATGCAAACACACAGAGTTTAAAATATAATTTAAAATTTAAAATAAACACTCAAGTTAAAACTGGGAAAATATCTTCATCTTGGATGAAAAACACTAGCTGTGACAGCTTTTAACACTCTTGTCCAACTTTAAATTCTGTTACATTTTAAAATTAACTTAAAGGTCATTATTTAATTGGTACACATCTAAATCAGGTACCAATAATAAATAATATAATAAAAATAATAGAGAAATATGATAAACTTTTTAAATGAGCTATAATTCATCTCAAGTGTATATGTTTAACCTATCAAGTTAACATGAAAATGGTTTTAATTAGGCAACTAGACTTTTATGAAAGGTAATTCCATTAATTACTCTGATTCATTCGTACTGGTATCTTGACCTAAAACTACCTAAAAGGCCTGAATCAACTTGGTTGATTATAAGTTATAAACATAGTTCACTCTATTTGACTGACTGTGATGGAATGCTTCTAAAATGCCCATACTTTTCAGCAAGTATCAATGTGCAGTAAAATTGATTAATTATAGATTGAGTAAATATTAGATACCTAAAGTTTGAAGCATTATACTTATCTGTCATCTATGACAGATGAAAAGTAGGAACTGAGTTTGTAAAAGATAACAGATATTAAGGCAGAGAGGTCTCTACGATGGCATTTTAGCATCTCTATTCGCTACACCTGTACCTAGGGCTGGATAAATCTGCAGATATCTTATATCTGTTCAATATAAACAATGCTCAAGGGTCTGGGCTACTAATTTCTATTTCTCATAAATAAATAGATTTAATAAGTTACTCTGGGATCAGAACTTATTACCCCTTGTTTGGAATGGCGTTGATTCTAATATCTTACATCTAGAATTTCAAGATGTATTATAACTTAGTTTGTCTCTGCTTAAATCATGTCCTTTGATTGTGTCTTTTGCTTACAGAATTCTAGGGTATATTCTAGGTTGACTGTGTTTTTAAGTTGTGCATTGTGATTATTTAGTGATTCTGAAGTCAATTTAGTGGGTCAGGTCTAAACAGAATAGATAAAATTCTATTATAATGTGGTATATAATAGAATAGAGTAAATCTCATACAAATAGGTCATTATTGTTCCATGGGATTTTTGCTTCAATTTTATAAGTGCCCATATTTAATAAGTCTCAATGTCAAAAGTAGTTATCACTGTGGACCTAGACATTAAAGATCGAAAACCACTATTCTAGGATCTTCCTATTAATACTTAGCCAGACTTTCAATTCTGGTTGTTGTGGTCCATACTCCAGTGTGATGGATCAAGAGAAGGACTCAGTGCAGAGGAAAAGTAGCAGTATGGAGATAGATGGCAGAATTATGATATATGTAGGTGAAAGTATTATCAACAACAATGGACAAATTTATTTTTGGTATGAATATATCTCTCAGAACTAAGTTATGCTACAAAGAAAAGATATGGTTCTACTTATCCAAAGTTACAATACTCCCACTTTATGAAATCATATTTGTTATTTGCATGAAATGTAAACCACGTGCTTATATTGGGAGGAGACTGAATATTGTTAATGACACATTAATATTAAGTACATTATACTAACATCACAGAGTTTATATTCTTCATGTTAATGTTACCTAACATTGTAAGTCATTTAAAAGTATGGTTTGTGTATATTTGATTATTTAATTTAAAATGTCTTACAAATAGGTATTCAAAAAATACTCTGGTGGGCAGAAACATACCTTTTTATTTTCTCATTTTAGTAAACCTTTTTGGATTCAGGTTTACCTGATTTTCTCCACTAGTAATAGTAGTTGGAAAATATGATGGATATATTATATTTTCTTGCATTAGTGGCAGTGCTGATGAAGGCTAAAACTTTTAGGAATAAAATCACTTGATGTAGAGACAGAGCTTTAATAGATTCCACAAATGTACAAAAGAATCAACTCCATTAAAACCACTTGACTAGTTCTAAATAATTTAGTCTACTGGTTTTGTGTGCATTAAATGAAAGTTATAGGATATACAACAAAGGAAAAAAGCCTCAGTGATAATTAGACCCTTAGAAAAACCAAATATGCTCAAAGTAACATAGCTGTTAAGAAGCTATAGACCAGTGTGTCTAAAGTTTTAATCTATATAAGTGCTATTTAAAATGAAGGTTTCTTGAGAGATGCTTCAAAGCGTTGGACATGGAGTCCAGATATGAAGGTGACCTCTGGAAAATGCCTCAACAATCCTTGAAATAGAGGTACCAGACCTCTTGGGCTGGAAAAGTAATGCTATAAACACTAGAGAAAATAGACCTCCATGTCACATAAGTTTGTACTAAGAAGCAGAAAGGAGAAAGCATGTCAGTCATAAATTGAGGAATAATTTCACACAACATTTTAGGCTATAATTCAACATTTTGGAGAGAAGAAGAAGAAAACTCAAGTCTCTAAACAAAAATTCAGTGTAATCTCTTGGAAACTAGTACAGGAAATATTTAACTATACTGATAAACATTTATTTCTGATTTAAATGCCAAAAAGCAATTACTTTTTCTTGCTGAATACCACAAGAAAAAATTACTCTAAATCATTTCAAAAATGCATACTTTTATCACTAGGGTATGACATCCTCATAACAAATAAGTATTTTGCTTACTAGTAAACAAAATTTCTTACCCGATGAATTAAAATATCCTGTGGACGTTTCCAGGAATAAATTTTCAATGATGGTGGTAACTCAATCTTTCCTTCAGGGTCTTCAAAAAAATGCTATATAAAAAATAAATTAAGCTTTTTCTCCATATGGGTTTATTAAAATAAACACAGCTCAATCTTAATAAAAACAAATCTATGCATAAATCTGACCAATCAATAAGCATGTGTAGAGCACTTTGAGTGCTTGTCCTTAGAGCCAATTCATGGAGTATTTGGAGAATACTGAATTTAGTAATACTGCATATCATTAGCAGAAGGTGGATTGTTGAGTAGCATTTTAATTGTAGAGGAGGCAGCCCAAACAAGCATGAGCTGCTTTGGAATGTAAATTAGGTAAGGTGGGAAAACTATTTTGGATAGGCCATATATAGCCATGTTTTCCATTGAAAAAACATTTTTTTAACTGAGTAGAGAAGATTGAGAAATATTTACTTAATTTTCAACTGTTAGAATCACAAACAGGATTAAATGTAAATAAAACTTGGACCTTTGGCCCAACTGACTTTCATTTATGAATTTTTAAAATCTTGTTCTTTCGAGATAATTATAGATTCTGTACACGAAGACATGTGAAATAATATAGAGTTCCTGTATTCCCTTTCTTATTTCTCCAATGGTAACATCTTACTAAACTGTAGTTCAGTATCAGCAAAACTCCAAGAACAACTGCTATCGTTGTAAACTTAAGGCAATTAATCTTGGTAAAATATGGATGCTGCAAATCAGGGCTAAGAGTTACCATGCTACCCCATCACGGAGATGCAATCACAGGCTTGCACACTGTCTACCACTCACCCCAGTGGAGGGACTATTGCTTCGAGAGCCGAGAACGCTGAGGCTGTGGGACAGAACTGGGGTGGGGAGTCAGATTCTAGCCCAGATGTTACCACTTTGCACTGCAGTTTCAGCTAGTGCTCTCCGACCTTTGAAAGCTACAGTGGCAGAATGGGATGTAGGTTAAGGTTCTCAAGTGTCACACGCCATTGGATAGCCCCTGTTCACAGCAAGAGTTGACTTCATGTTTCCCTAAACATGCAGCTGTATAGGCTCCTTAATCCAAGGGCCACAGCATCATTGGGGGTCTGATGTTCAGCCAACCTGATTCCTATTTGCTGCCATCAAATAAAACGGACATCAGGTGACCAGCACACTTGGTGCTGCTCCCGTCTCTCTAGTTTTCTTCCAATAAATGTTCTTCTAACACACTTGCCCTTGCTTTAATAACACTGATCAATCCCAGAATTTGATACCCAACTTTCCAGAGATCTGTGAGATGTTTTCACAGTCCCCTCACAAAAGCATGCTTGCACTCCAAGATCCCTAGAGAGTTATTTTTTACATCCTATTTCAAAAACCTAAGCAATTTTGCCCTTTCCCTCCCTGTTGTTTCTCCACACTTTGGAGTGACTCATCTCTAGGTTTTTCTTCCCCAGAACTTGACTGCTCAACTGAGAATTTACGCAATCTATTCTCCTGATGCAAATTCTGAAAGCTACACACACACACACACACACACACACACACACAGAGGCACACACACAGTCTCCATAAGTTTTGAATTGCTGCTAAAAATTCACAGAATATGCCCATTTTCATTTGAACCCCGAGGGTTCAAAAGCTCTTTGTATCTAAAAGTTCCATAATCACTCTAGATATGGTACAAAGAATGTATTCTCTTACACTTTGCTAATTTGGAAATTTTTCAAGTGCTAACAGAGTCAGAAATTAGCTCCCTTTATTGAATATCTTTTGTGAATAAATCACTGATATGAATCATGCAGTTTGCGACACTATATTTTGTGAAAAAAATTTAAATGCTAACATTTACCATTTCAGAATGCTCTATGTCAAATAGAGATAGCAGAGTTCAACCTAGCAATCCTGGCAATTTTGTTTGTGTTTTGAAATTTATACTGTGTTCTATAAATATTTTTAAATGAATTACTTCACCAATTAAGTAGGTCATATTTTAAGTGCAACCCAGCCCCACAGGCTGAACAAAGAAGTCTTTACAATAGAGTAAACCTTTTTTACATTTTTTTTGTTTGACACAGGGTGTGGTTCTGTTGCCCGGGCTGGAGTGCAGTGGCTAATCACAGGTCATTGCAGCCTCAGACTCCTAAACTCAAGAGATCCTCCTGCCTCAGCTTCCCAAATAGCTGAGACTACAGGTGCACACAAGAACACCCAGCTAATTTTTAAATTTTTTTTAGAGACAGGAATCTCACTATGTTGCTCAGGCAGGCCTGGAACTCCTGGCCTCAAGTGATCCTCCTGCCTCAGCCTCCAAAGTGCTAGGATTATAGGTATGAGCCAGTGCGTCCAGTCAGAGTAAACATTTTAAAATAGGCAAAAGAACCTAAAATAATTGAAATATGTAGGTACTCCACTTAGCTCCAATCTCTGGGACATATCATGTTTACAGGACAAAAAGTAAACAAAGAGCAGCTCAGATCTTTATCCACATAGCTTGGAAAGATACTCAGAGGAATCCAGGTTTTACCTAAGAGTAACATCTCTTTTAAAAATTCCCTTTCTTACAACCACTAGGTAAGAGACCACAGGTCTGCTGTGGACTCTCATTCTCTAAACCACCTTCTAAATGCCTGCTTCCCAGCTTTGTCCAAAATCCATTGGCTAACCTCTTCTACCCCCTGAATTCCCCCTTGTTTCCCTGTGACTCCGTGGTCATAGCTCTTTCCTCCCTCTTACTCAAATGTGATTCACCAAAAACTCAGGACTAAGGCTGGGAAAGACAAAGCATTGGCTGGCGGGGAGGGCAGGTAGACAAAGACAAGATTTCTCTTTTGAATGGGATTGTGGAGAAGAATGGGTACGCTCTCATGTTAACAAATCGTAGTCCATTGTAAGATTAAAGATCAAAATGAAATCTAGTCGTGTTCAGGTCTACTTACCAATACAGGGCTTTTTCCTGTTTTGTCTTTTTCTTTTCCACCTTTGCCTGCATCCCACTTTTCTGCATTTATATCAGCTTCACTCCACTCTGGCCAGATGGGGAATTTCCCCTTCTTTTGTTCAATAAAACTAGATTGTACATTGCTGCCAAAAAGGGAGAAACTAGAGAGAAATGGAGAGAGAGAGAGAGAGGGAAAGAGAGAAAAGGTTAGTTTTAATTAAAATATCTGAGATAAAATATTGGATTAATTGTGTGACATAAATTTAATTATCTTATCATCAGAGTCATGTTAAATACGTTTTTCAATACAGTCATATCTGTGGGCATACAATGTTCACACTTCTGGGTTCTAAAGACTGAAATGACCCAAAGAGATTACTCCATCTGCAAATTTTGAGCAATAGTTCCTACTTACTAATGTAAGATATTAAAAACTAAATACAAACAGTATTATCAAATATCATAAACACATAAGAATATACACAATTCACATGTAAAGAAAATCCTTTGCACTTATAATAGTAATAGCTTTTGGACTATCAATACAAATATAATTTTGATATTTTTCCCAGTGTAAAAGTATTATGTGATCATTATTTTAAAAGAAAACTATAAAATACAAATCCGATAAATAAGAAAAAGCTACCCACCTCACTCTAGACACTATATTGTTAACAACTATCTAACCTCTGGGGTCAATATACAGAATATACATTTTTTTCTTCAAAAATTAAATCATTCTACATATACATTTTATAGACTGCTTTATTTCACTTACTAGTAATTTGTTAATATTTCTCATGTCCTAAATATTTACCTAAATACTAATTTAATGATTGTATTATATTCATTGTATGAATATACCATATTTCATTTAACTAGGCTTCTATATTTGGAATGGAGATTCTGAGTTTTAAATTTTTTCACTTTCATAAACAAGACTATGGTGGTTGTTACGGTTGTTAAATCTTTGCATGCATTCTCAATTTCCCTGGGATAAATTCTAATAAGGAGTCTTACTCTACCAAAGTATATACATATTTTGACCAATTTTCTACAGAAAAGTTGGGACTATTTTTTACTTTCATCATATATATATTACAGTTTTTGTATCTTTAAACCCTGGGTATTGCTTTTTGTTCATTTTTATAAATGTTAAAGTCTAAAATTAGAATCTTGTTTAATTTTCAAATTTGTAACTACTAGTGAGACTAGAACCCTATTCCAGATCCTGGGATAAGCAGTTGGGAAAACAACAGATTAAAATCTCAAGGCTTATAAAATTCGTATTCTAGTGGGTTCTCAAAACAAAGAGCATAAATTAAGTAATATATATAGTATACAGTCATTCATTGCCTAATGATGGGGATTTAGTCTAAGAAATGCATCAATTAGGTGATTTCATTGTTCTGTGAACAACAGAGAGCGTACTTACACAAATCTAGATGGTACAGCTTACTATACACCTAGGCTATAGGCATGGCCAATTGCTCCTAGTCCACAAACCTGTACAGCACTTACTGGACTGAATACTATAGGCAATTGTAACACAATGGTAAGTATTTGTGTATCTAAACATATTTAAACATAAGGAAGGTACAGGAAAAACATGGTATAAGAGATAAAACAAAATGGGACTTGTATTAGGGCACTTACCATGAATGGAGCTTGCAGGACTGGAAGTCGCTCCATGAGAGTCAGTGAGCGGGTGGTAAGTGAACTGAAGACCTACGACATTACTGTACACTAACTGTAGACTTTATAAACACTGTACACTTAGGCTACACTAAATTTATAAAAAAAAAAATTCTTTCTTCAGTAATAAATTATCTTACTAAATGACCACCTCCGTATATGCGGTTCATCCTTGACCGAAGCGTCATTACGCAGTGCATGACTGTAATTGAAAGTGAAAAATGTCAAGAGGAAGTATAAAACAGGACAGGGGTATTGAAGAGTTAAGGTTAAGCTAAGAGTTATAGTCAATTTCTATAAACGGAGTTAAGGAAAATGGCTCTAATAAGGTCACATTTTAATAGCGAAAGAAAGTGAGGAAGCAAACCATGTGAATATCCGTGAAAAGAATGCTCCAGATGCAGGAAACAGCAGGTCCCAACAGCAAAGAGTATCTCAGAGGCAGACAGCAACCTGTTTAGTTTAAGAATAATATGGAGGTCAGCTGAGTGAAAGGGGAAGTAAAGGAAGATGATTGCCGAGAGATAACAGGAGACATGAAGATTGTTGAGATGATCCAAGCCAGGAAAAGGGCATTGGTCTTTATGTGGGTGAGACAGGATGCCAAAGGAGGGCTTGGAGCACGAAATGAAGTGACTGAAATTTGATGATCACTCTTGATGCTATGTTGAGAAAAGACCAAAGGAGCCAAGGGAGACAATGCAGGCGGCTTCAGAATAACAGGTAAGCATTAATGGGGATCTGGACTGAGTTAGTAACTGTAAAGAAGGCCAGAAATAATCAGATTCTGTGTATATTTTTAAGGTAAATAAAGTAGATAGAGTTGATATTTCTTGATAGGCAGAAGACCACATGATGGGGCAAAATTGAGACAGGGGGGTTAAAGCAGCAGTTCACTGATAAATGAGTTGTGTTGTAGATGTCTAAAATCCATCCTCAGAGGTGTTGAATTTGATGTGTAGTTGAATTTGAGGTGTAGTTTGATTTAAGATTCTGAAGTGTAGGAGAAGAAAATGGGCTAAAAGTGAAACTTTGAGCGTCATCGGCATTTAGATGGTATTTAAAGTCTGAAGACTGGATGAAATCACCAAGAAAATGACTACTTGAGAAAGAGGCACTCCCAGGGATGCTATTCAAAACACCTAACAACTGGTATACACGGAGCATTAACCAATCTTAACGGAGCCTGACCACAAGGCTGGGTCAGTGTCTTCAAAGCCGCTGGCTAGGCCAGATATTTATTCTTTATTTTTGTTGTGGGGGCAGGGATGTAAAGTCCTCAGGGTGGTCAGGGACCCAGGGCAAAGGGCAGACATGTCTGGGGCTCAGAGGTATTAGTAAGGTACTTATAATAAATAAAAACGTATCTCAATACTCTAATAAGCAACACAACTGCATTTATGCCCTGGTACTATATATTTAAAGGTCAGAGAGATACGGAGGAAATGACTAAGAAAACTGAGAAAAAAGTAGTCATTGAATGTGGTAGACAGAATAGTCCTTCCCGTCCCAAATATATACACATCTTAGTCCCCGAAAACTGTGAACATGTTACCTCCCATGACCAAAGGGAGTTTATAGATGTGATTAAGTATTTTGAGACGGGGAAATTAACCTGGATTATCTGGGTGGGCCTAGTGTAACCCCCAGGGTCCTCAAAAGTGGAAGAGGGAGACAGAAGTGTTCGGAGGGAAAAGTGAGAAATGAAGAATGGATAAAGGCAAACTTGCTGGTTTTGAAAAGTGAGGAAGGAGTCCACACGCCAAGGAAGGTGGGTGAGTTCTAGAAGCTGGAAAAGCCAAGGAATTGGAGTCTCTCCTTAGAGCCTACAGAAAGGAAAGCAGCCCTGTGGAAACCTATTGTCAGCTCAGTCCCATGTTGGACTTCTGACCTCCAGAATTCTAAGACAGTAAATTTGTATGGTTTTAGGCCACTAAGTTTGTGGTATTTTCTTACAGCAGCAATAGGAAAATAATACAGTGAGGCAGGACAAATACAGTAGAAGGTGATGCCTTGGAAACCAAGTGAAGCAATTTTCTTCAAAAATGAGGGAATGAGCAATAGACCCAAATGTGGCTAATAGGTCAAGATGAAGTGAAAACAACTAAATGTTGAATTTAGCAACAAGAAGATTAAAGTCTCTCTCGAATATCACCTCTGGGGGGTGAGCGCTAGAGGAAGTGCTTTCTTGAATATTCTATCTATTATAGCAACGCTCACCTCTCTGCATCTTTTCATATTGCTTCAATTCTATAGCACCTGACAACACTCTCACTAATCCTTTGTCTATGTGCCTACTGTGCATCTCCATGGGTAGGATGTGTAATTCCACAGGGGCAGGAACATTGATTTTTTTTGTTTATTTCCTTCATCTCCAGCAACTGGAACAGTAGCTGGACAAAGTAGGAAATCTGTTTATCTATCATCTATTTATGTGAAACAAAAGAATGGATGTCTTTATTTTATATTTCTAATAATTCCTAATTGGAACTGTTCTAAATTGTTGTATATAGGTAGAGATTGATCAGATGCTTACCAATCCTGTTCCCATTTCTTTTCATGTTTGACTAGCTTTACAGGATGGCGTCTTGGACAACAGAATGTGGGTAAATAACAATATTCACCTTCAGGTTTGTAAAACATCCTGTGAGATACTTCTCACTTGCTTCCTGCTTAGTGTATGGCTAAGTTCTATGAAGACACCTTGCAAAATGATGATACGTCAAGAAAAAATGAGCCAAGACCCTTTATTTAGCACATTCCAAACCACCACTCTATACCCACCTGCCTGTTCAGACCTTGGTATGATGAGAAATATCCTTTGTTATTTAAGTCACTGAGGTTTGGGGGTTATTTGATATTGTAGCATTGACTAAAGAGTGTACTTCCTTTCTTTGGATTTGAATCTTCTTGTTTATATCTTTAGTCATTATAAGCAAACACATGCTATATTACTTACAGATTATTTTTCTATTATCTTACATTTGTAATACTTGATTCTCTGTTGTGACTTCTGCCTATCTTTTGTGTATTCTTTGATTATGTGCTTACCCTTGTCAGGGTTTTCTCCTCCTCCAGTCCCCTTTCCCTGAGGCGACCCTCTTCTGAGAAAATGTACTTTCAACACTATATTGAGTTTTCTTCTGTGAGAAACCCCAATGAATAAGCCAGATCTCAAACCTGTGCAAAGAGTTTTTCCATTTCTCCAGAAAGACTTTTTTTTCAGCCCAACATCAGGCAGAGAAAAATGGTAGCTTTCTTATAATCTTCCTGAGCTTGGGTGGATTTTTCTCATTCACCTTTTTAAAGAGAATTAAACTCTTGGAAAACCATGTCTTTATCTAAGGTTGGAGTACTTCCTTTACTCATTTGCACACAAGGCCTTGTCCCATATATGTTAAAACAAAAGATTACAGTTTTATAAGACTTACAAGACTTCCCTCAGAGCCATGACACTCTGATCTTCAATCCTCTCCTTATTTCTGAATCCTGACAATTTTTATTCTTTTTTTTTTTTTTTTTTTTTTTGCCTTAAGAGACAGCGCCTCACTATGTTGCCCAGGCCAGCCTTGAATTCCTGGATTGGAGTGATCCTACTGCCTCAATCTCTCAAGTAGCTAAGAGTACAGGTGTGTGCCCACCATGCCTGGATTTTATTCTTTATACAGACATTTATAGGTATTATCATTCTTTTAAAATCTCAATTCACCATCTTGCTGGAAAAGAAAATTTGAGAATTTGTACATTGTTGAGGAGTGTTCCTAAGTAGCATGTAAGAGTATAAAAGAGGCAAGGATGACTAGAATAGTTTTCAGGGAAAAATGAAGCCTTTTTCATATTATTAATAGAAAAATCAAGGCATAAATTAGAACATTATAATATCTCTGTTTTATTGAGCATTGGTACAAGCCCCAGATTAAAAAAAAAAATGCTGATTTTGTACACATCAAAACCACGATAAAATTACCTCATTCAGGAAGCTCAAAATCTTAAAATCTATTTTTTAAAAGGAAGGTATAATTTTAAAAATAAGGCTCTGCTAAGATTGTTTTTCTTCCCTGTTCATTCTGTCAAGTGTAAGTAAATGTTCTAGCTTCCACCCTTAAGCTATTAAGCTTTATCTCTAATTGGCCTACTTTCCTTGTAACGCATAAAATCTATTTCCATCTATATTCGATATTACTTTAAAAGATTCTCATTAGCAGTGTCTTATACCAGCCCAATAGATCACTTATAGTGCTACACATGCGATATAAACAATGCTCAAATGCAGCTCAAGGTCAAATATAAGAGAGATTTAAAATGATCCTCTAAAATGTTGCTTTGAAACTCTCAGCACAGTATGGCTTTGAAGTTCACTAGCAGAACGTACCTACTGCTCTAGCATAGTTGGGATCCTTTAAGTATTCAAAGCACGTTATTCCTGTCCTCATCAATTATGAAAACAAGATAATTTTTAAACACAAAAGTGATGCAGGAAGAATTAGGAACTGGTAATACTGGGAAATAAATGTTGCCAAATTTTAGAAAATTTAAACCTGCAACACTGAAAAATCAGAGTGATTCGCAGAGACGCTTTATTCACATAGCAACATACCCGTATACTAGTAAGTGATTTAATTCATTAAAATTGCAAGTTGTATAAAATATTTCAAAAATAAATATGAAAGTATATGACCCTTAAAGGCTCCTTCCCCACACAGTGAGTCTAAATATGTTGGAAACATTATTTTTTAAAAACTTAATAAAAATCAATGAGAAATGTGTATAATATAAAATCTGAATATTCCCAATACTTAATATGGGGTATTCCAAAGGAAACCAGTGTTTGGAGGGAGGAGGCAAGAGGCTGATTCCTAGAGTACAAATATAAAACACGAATGTGCTCCTGGAGAAAAGAGAGCAAGCATAAAGGAAGCAAATGCTCATGGCTGAAAACCATTGAAAAATATCAGTGGACTAATTACAGAAAGAATCTATAGTGGTGTGTTGGGGGCTGACGTAGTGTAACCCATAAGGAGGTACTGGGAAATGGATTTGAGCAGCGGTAGTCAAAGCTTAAAAGTCTGGAAGTCTATGCTGGAAAGGAAGCTATAACTACTCTGTAAATGTCAGGAGACCAGAAATAGGTTTTGTGAAGGAGCAAGTGGCTAGAGATACTCATAAGTACCTAGCTTCTAAGACTGACATAACTCCCCCTACAGTTTGTGGTATAACAGGCGATATGTTGCTTACCCATGGTTCCCTGAGGAAACAGAAAGGCTGGCTGAAAGAAAAAGAATGAGGGTGAGGGCAGCCCTCCACCACCATGGGTGTGGCATCAGGGCTAACATTTCCTATACAGTAGAAAAGCCCCCAAACCCCCAGGGTTAAGATTTGGGTGGGAGTAAGGTGAGGATAGGGTAATATAAAAAGAAATTTTAATTTTTATGGTAAATGCACCCACTAATCAAAAAGGACTCTGTTCTGGTATTGGAATAGAGTGCTAGAGGCCTTCTGCTTGTCCATTAACTATTTATTAGCTGAATTATGGGTAGGTCCTGGGGTTTCCAGAGAGAGAGGCCAGAGTTTAAAAGGAGTGGAACATTCTTTCAGAAGCTTAAAAAAGCAGCTATTAGCCAGCTGGTGAGAATGTATTTCAATATTGTAGTGGCTATCCTGTCCTTTTCAGGAGTGCATATCAACTCAGCAATGGGTAAGGAGCTGAACATCCTGGAAGCCCATCCAAACTCCATAGCACAGAATAGTATGCGTGAGTTTAGAGCATCTATGAAAGATGAACTAAAAAACTGAAATTACAAAGGAAAACAAAAACTTAAAACTATGAAATACAGTCAGTAAATATATCAGCAGAAAGAACTCATACCCAAGGAAAGAGAAGTAATATGACAAACTTCAACAGTTTTTAGAATGAGTGCATTTTGAATTCTCAAGAAGATAAAGGAGGGGTAAGTTTCTACCTTGCAATTAAACAAGGAAAATATTAAACAAAAAAATAGATATGGAAAAAGAAATCTTAAAAAATTTTAGCAATGAAAATTTCAGATATGAAGTAAAGACTTGATAAAATGGCATAAAGAGTAGATAAAATACAGCTGAAGTAAGAAGAGAGCTAGTGATTTAGGAGGTAGAATTTTAAAAATCTAGTATTTTCATAGAGAGATAAAGAGATATAAAATATAAAATAGACAAGTAAATAGATTGGAAAACTCAAACATATGCTTAATAGGAGATCCAGAAAAACAAAATTATTAGAATGTTGGGGTGGGGGGTATATTTGAAAATAGGACGGCTGAAAAGTGTTTAGAATTGATAAAAGATGTGTCTTCAGATTGGAAAAAGTCAATCAAGCAATAAAGAGGATAAATAGCAGGCTGAGCAGTGGCAATCTGAACCTAGATGTATCAAATGAAAAGGTAGATCAATGATGTAGATGTATTCATTTACACAGAGAAGTGTCAAATTACCTTAAAATGAAAAACAATCAGATTGACAGCAAGAGTAGATACCAGAAAGCAAGGAAGTGGTATCTTCAAAGCTGAGGTAAAATAACTGTCAATCTTGAAATCAATACCCACATAAATACTTATTCAAAAGTGATATAGAAACATTTATCTTAAATGAAATGAAAACATATTAAAACTGAGTTTACCATAACAGACTCTTGTCAAAAAAAAAAAAAAATACTGAAGGATTTATCTCAGACAGAAAATAACGCCAGAATGAAAGTGTGTGGATATAAGTAGCAATGGTAAGCAAATGAGTCAATATACTATTTTGCTAAAATTTTTAGAAGTATTTCCTGAAAACATAATAATAGCAATAACTTTATGCTTTAAAAATCTATAATTAAAACTCTAGCAAACAAAAATAAAAGAGATGAGAAAGGGAATTCTAAGGGACACTACCATGCCAGTTTGTTTCTGTTTTTGTTTTCCAGTAATGATACTGAATAACTGTACACTTTGTAGGAAAGTATTTAAAAATAAACACACATGTAAAAAAAAAATAAGGATAGTCCAAGAAATAAAATGTAAAACTTCCAAACTAAGAAAGAACAGAGAGTATAACTCTAATGTTAGGCAAGAACTAATTGTAAACTATGTTATAGGCAGAAGGAAAATTAGGAAAGCAAAAACTTTTAAATTGGGATCAAATCAAGCAATATATCTGGAAAATAAAACATTTTAGAAAAATACAGTTTCAGAATGAGAAAGGAATCTCACTCAACCAACAGTTCACTTATTTCTAATTAACATTTACTAAACACCTGCTTTGTGACAAGCAATCTGCTAGATGATAGGGTTAGAAACACATAAACATGTACCTCTGCTGTTGAGTTTATTTAGAATGCAAACAGGTAGACAGATAACTTCAATATAACAAGGTATGTGCAGAGATGAAAGTAGTCCCAGGTGACAGAAATAGGGACATTGTGCCAGTGTTGAGGCAATTAGGAGAAAGTTCCCACAAAAAAATAGCATCTGATATGTCTTGAAAGATAACGAGAAATTTTCCAGATTAAAAAAGGAGAAATGGCATCAGTAGGAAAAAAAGAACAGAATAAGAGACAGTGCAAAAGCAAGAAACAGCAGAAGAGGTGGAGAGATCTATGAGTTCTTCAGTACCACCTGAGTATACAGTATATGGCAGGGAGGAGAAAATTAGATTGAAGAAAAACAAAAGGTAGGCAAACAGCTTCCCCATCAACGATTCCGCTGAAGAGTTTGAACTTGATTTTCTAGTCAGCATTGACTGCTCAATGTACAGAAATAACATTTTATTCATAGATATATATTATTTTTAACATTTACTCATGGTTTAAAATATGAAGCTTGAGTAACACTGCAGTTTAAACACAACTTTAAAATGAGCACAGTAATAATACAGAAAATTTGATTTAAGATAATTTTCATCAGATCTGAAAATCACACTCTTCCAATCAAAATTCTTGTATGAACATGTCCTTGATAAATCACAAAAAATTTTTTTTAAATATAATATATAATTGCAATTATATCCAATTTGGTATTTTATTTTTAAGAAAAAAGTTCTATCTATACCTACAATGTATTACTTGTGTATACAGGTTTGTAAATATTGCATGTATTTACAAGCAGTATTTAAAATCTATCCCCTTAATATTTAAAAATAAAGTATCAAATTTAAGTAATAAGCCTGAGAGATATCACTTCCATTTCAGAGTTACAGAGACTGGATTTACCCTGCCACCTGAGATAACAATAAATCTGGACAAAATCCATAAAACTGATTTTAAAGACAGGGACATCAAGTGAGGAAGGACAATGAATGATCTCTGAATGATGAGAAACAAATGATGTGAGCCCTCTAATTGCCCCAGCTTATGGCCCTGAAAGAGTTTTCAGGCTGAAATTCAGGGAGAGGTAGCCCAGGCTTATCCCTGAAGATTGCTTGAGTAGAGGAGAAGACCAGTGTTTGGGGGAGACCAAGGTAGCTAGAGTTTGCAGGACAGTGTACTGAAATAGAGAGCTTCAAAGAGAGAACTCCTGAGATCTTCAGAGAGTCACCCATGAATATTTAACAAAGTACTTATCAGCACGTGTGCATGAGGAAGTTACCCAAAGCCAGAGGGATAAAAATAAATACCCCAAAGAACTGGAGGACTCACACATGGCCACAACTAGTTCTGCTCCCAGTCCCATGGCAACTGGGAAAAGTATTCAGAAACATTTTGCCTCAGTCAGGGAGAATAATTTGCCCTATATTAAACATGGTTCTGGTCCCACATAACAAATCTTAAAAGCAAAATTTGAAAGAATCAAGGTATTTCTAAGCAATTAATCTATATTCTAGAACAAAGCTCAAGAATATTTATAGGGTTTCAAAATATCCAACATTCAACCAGGTAAAATCACAATGTCTGTCATGCAATCAAAAATTACCAGGCATGAGAAGAAACAACCATATGCGACTAATGGAGAGAGAGAAAAAAATTGAATTAGACTCAAAACTGACACAGATATTAAAATTAATAATCATATTAGTATAGTTATTATAGCTGCATTCCATGTTTTCAACATGTTAAGTAGAGACAAGGAAGACAAAAGAGTTGATTGGATACCTGAAATGAAAACTAAACTGTCTGAGAGAAGAAATACACAAAGGGTATTAATGATAGATTAGAAATTGAAGGAGATTAATAAATTTAAAAAGGTAAGAAATAATTCAAAAGAAAAAAATAATTGTAAATAAACAGAGTGCTGGTGAACTCTGGGACAGCTTCAAGCAGCCTAAAGTAAGTGTAACTCGTATCACAAAAGGAGGGATTAAAGACAGAAAAAATGTATTTGATGAAATTATGGTCTATATTTTAAAAATTTTGATGAAAACTACAAACCCACAGATTGAAGAATTTAAATGAAACCCAAACTCAAGAAACATGAAGAAAACCATGCCAAGTTACAACATAAGAAAATAACTTAAAAGCAGTGGTAAAAAAGATTTTAAGAGAAGTTAGAGGGAAAAAACATTATATGCAAATTAACAAGAAATGGAAGAAAGCAAATTTCCCATTAAAAACAATTCAAGAGAAAAAATAATGGGCAACATCTTTAAAAAACTGAAAGAGAAAAAAAATCTGTCAAGCTACAATTCGACAACTATTGAGAATGTCTTTTAAAAATAAAAGAGTATAAGCACTTTTTTGACATAAAAAAGCTAAAAGCATTCATCAGCAGAAAATATTTAACACAATAAAAAGATAAAGGAAGTCCTTTAGGCAGAAGAAAAATGATACCTTTAGGCAGAAATACAGATCTACACAAAGAAATATAGAAAATTAGAAGTAGTAACTACAGGGCTAAATACACAAGTTATTTTATTTTAAAAATATATTTATAATAGAGATAACTACTTATACAAACAGACAAATAATGTAATATGGAGTTTATAATATATAAATCAGATGTTTGACAACAACAGCAAAATGTTGGTGGTGATGGATAAGTATACTATTATGTTTTTATATTGTATGTGAATTGATACAATGTTGTAAGCAGGTACAGTGTGTTAAGTTCAAACTGTGTGCTATTAACTACAAAGCAACCTCCAAAATAACAAAAGAAATAGATACAGCTAAAAGCCAACAAAAGAGATAAGTAGAATTTTTTAAAAATTTAATCAATCTGAAATGCTCAGGGCGAGGATGTAGAGAAAGGGGAAGGCTAGTAAACTGTTGGTAGGAATATAAATTAGTCCAGCCTCTATGGAAAACAATATGGAATTTCCTCAAAAAATTTAAAGTAGAACTACCATAGGATCCAGCAATTCTGGGTATATATCCAAAAGAAAAGCAATCAGTATAACGAAGAGATATCTGCACTCCCACGTTTACTGCAGCACTGTTCACAATAGCCAAAATATAGAAGCAACCTAAATGTCCACCAATGGATAAATGGTTAAAGAAAATGTGGTATATATACACAATGGAATATTATTCAGCCACAAAAATTAATGAAATCCTGTCATTTCCAGAAACATGTATGGAACTGGAGAATATTATGGTAAGTGAAATAAGCAGAGCAAAGAAAGACAAATATCTCATGTTCTCACTCATAGGTGGGAGCTAAAAGAGCTGATCTGATGGAGGTAGAGCTTAGAATAATGGTTACCAGAGTCTGGAAAGGGTAGGAGGGGAGGGGGATGAAGAGAGACTGGTTAATGGATATAAAAATACAGTTAGATAGAAGGAATATATTCTAGTATTCAATAGCACAGTAGGATGACTATATTTAACAATAATTTATTGCGTATTTCAAAATAACTGAAAGAGAAGATTTGAAATGCTCCCTACAAAAAGAAAAGATAAATGTTTGAGATGATGGATACCCTGACTTGATCATTACACATTGTATACAAGTATCAAAATATCACATGTACCCCATAAATATGTATAATTGTTATATATCAATAAAAATAAGATAATTATGAGTGTAAGGAGCCACACAAAAGCTACATAGGTATGAGTTCATTTATATAAAGCCTAGAAAATACAAACTAATAAAGTGACAGAAAATAAAACAGCGATTGCTGGGGACTGGGGTCAGGAAGTGATCACCAAGAGCAGAGGAAAACGTTTTTTGAATGACAGGTCACTTTATTATTTTGATGATGGTGAAGGTTTTGTGTGCGTGGATGCATGTCAAAACTTAATCAAAGTGCACCCCTTAAATATGTGCAATTTACTACATGTCAATTTTATGTTATCAATAAACCTGTTTAAAATAGAAAGAAAGAAAGGAAGGGAGGAAGGGAAAAGGAAAGGAAAGAAAGAAAGATGGAAGAAAGGATGGAAAGAAGGAAGAGAAAAAAAAAAAAAAAACAGCCTGGGAATTTTTAAAGGCAAATTCAGGAAATTGCAAACATTACTTCATAATAGCAATATTACCCATTCCTAAACTCCTAATATACAGTTAAGTTTAAATCTACATTCTATTTTATATTTGATTATCTAATCATATGCAATGAACCATATTTTGTCTATAAATAATGTCTTTCATATGTATCTATTCTTGGTAAATTAAATACTCTGAATAATTTGGAGTTCGGAAAATGTCAAAACTGTCTTTATACATAACGAAAGTGGCTCATAATTTTATTAAAATATATTTTATAATCCTGTTATTAATAAAACACTAATAAGTTTACTTTTTTAAACTTAAAAGCGCTTATCAATCACATACTTAAAGATGACAAAATGATTTTTTAAAAAATTCTTAAGTCAATTAGCAAGTTTATATAATACAACAAAAAATGCACAAGCGTTAAAAACCTTCAAGGAAAACTTTAGCTGGCACAAAGGCATAAAGTCATTACAGACTTTCATGCAATAAAAAGCCCACTGAATCTGGTTTATACACACACACACACACATACACACACGCGGACATATTCACATATTTGTTTTAATTAGATTATTTTATGGAAGCAGGTTCACTGTAGGGATGTTAAAACTTCTATAAAATGAGGGTCTGGAGTTTTGCCATTGTTTTCTTAACGCATGCTGTTCAGTGTAAGGACCTGATTTTATTCGTAGTGGGAGGCAGTTTATTTATGCAATGTGCAATCAGCATGCTTTCTTAAGTAGTGTCAGCTAACACCCTGCAGGAATCAGAATATGAATAGAATTACACAATTGACTTAATTTGGGTTAGGGGCATTCTGAGTTATACTCTTTAGAAATTAAATATGTAGGGAAGCAACTTGTAAATCTTGGAAAAAAATGTTTTAAATTAGTTAAAGTCAGTTGTTATGTTGACCTTTTATTTACTTGTTTTTATTAAAATTATTTAAATGGGCATTTCATTTTAAATAGTTCAACATTGTGCTTGGTTGGGTGACTGCGAAGATTAACAAGATTCAGTTTCTATTCTCAAATAACTTAAAATTACTAAGAATAAATGCATGCTATAACTAAGATACAAAGGCAAAAGCAAAGAGGGTGATAATGAATTTAAAGACAAAGTGCGTTATTAGCACAGAAGAGGGAGAGAAATTGCTTCCAACTTGGAAAGTCAATGTTGGCTTCATGGAAAAGAAGGCCTTTAGATGTAGATGGAATTGGAGGTAGCATGAAAGCCACTATAAAACATAAAGAAAAGGATGGGAAAATGTGCAGAGGTAGAAAAGGGAAGAATGGTAAACAGCACGTTAGTATCTGGCTGATACAGAGAGTAGGAGGGAGCTGAAGCCGGTTGCTGAGCTTATTGCTAAGAGCTAGTAAGGCGCTCTCTCTCTCTCTCTGTTTCTCTCTCTGCGTCTCCCCACTCCTTCCCTCCCTTCCTTCTTTCATGCTTCCTTTTTTTTTTTTTAAAGCAGGAACACCCTATCTGCAAATGGTATGCTAAGAAGATTACAAACAGTACTTTTATGCAAAGTTAATTGTATAAGGAAAAGCCTTGACTAAAGGCAAGGGAATTGGAAGATTTTCTTAGTGGTTCAATCTGGAGTTAATGAGGGCCTCACCTAGAGGAGGGCAGGGAAGAAAATGAGTGTGGAGCCAAGGTGGAGAATTATTAATAAAAGAACAAGGAAACCAACTGCATGTGATGTGCAAAGGAGAGGGAGAGGGCGGACGACTGATCCTTAGAGTTAAGGTGACAGGGAAGATAGTAATAACATTCTCTGACATGAGCAACACGGAAGCGTGTACATTTGGGAGAGAAAGTGATGACCTCCATTTGGACAGATTTAATTGAGAGTAGGAGAGTGCATTCACGTATTTGTCCACTTAAACTTGAGCTTAACTGCATGATAAGGGTCAGAGATGTTAATTTAGAAGTCTTAAATCAGGAATGATTTTTTTAGATGATCAAAAAGGAGAGAAGAGAGAAGCTAAATAAGACCACTGGAGAATGACTTAATTTAGCAGGTAGAAGAAAGGAAACGAGGCAGGGGGCAGAGGAGAGGGATAGGAGAACTCCAGGAAAGGACCAGAGAGGCCAGACTGAGCTGCAGTGCCCTGTGCTCCCTTGTGGCCACCTGCACCCTCTTGAGAGACAAGCAGCCAGGACAGCAGTCTGGGAGGCAGGCTGCTTCTGCTGTGCTGGTCCCAGGCCAAGGTGCAAAGGCCACCAAGATCTTAATCTTTGCCATTTCCCAGGATGTGACACCTTGAGCAGCAAAGCTGCTCATGCAAATACATGAGACAGCATCCATAATGACTTCAACCAAAATCTGTGAAATAAACCACAGGTCTGCAGGACCCAAAGGCTAGTACATGCACAGGCTCAAAATAACCCCCTTTTGAAATAACTCACAACTATTTTTCTCATAAGGTCATTCTTTGTTGTACAAACTAGTCCCCAAATTCTTCCTGGACCTTGACCAAAGGTGAGCTAAACATGTGGCTTTGTCTCAAATTTCTAATTAGCTCATCTGCATTTTTTAGTATGTGGAAAGGGCCCCACTGCCAGTTAGTTGAACAGTACAGCCTTCACCCCTGACCTTAACCTGACCTGGTTAAACTCTCACTGTGCCTCTGGTTCAAACTGGGGGGCAAAAGCAGGCAAAACAGTTCCCAGTCCCTCTGGCTTTCTCTCCTTTTGCTGGTATATCCACAAGGTTTTGATGACCTGTGGCCTTTGTCATTAATTTAATAACTCACCTGGACACATGCCCTTCTCTCGGATTTTTAATAGACAGCTCCCCCGAATACGCCCCTATGCTCAAAAAGTGGGATTTTTTGAATAGCAGCACTCAGAAACAGATGCTGCGGGAAGTCTGAAGATGTGAAGCTGAAGAGAAGCTTTGGGTTGACCCAAGTCTCTGCAGAGGCTGTGGCTGAAAGCCAGGTACCCCGACTGGAGACTGCAAGGTGAGAAACTGGGGCCAGAAATGCACACCGATTTTTTGAGAACCTAACTGAAGTAATATGTGAAATTCTGATATTCACCAGGTCAGAAGGATGGAATCAAAATGATTACAAACTATTTGGACCATGGCATTCATTCTGACATCAGCCAAGGGAAAAAAAAAAGAGAGAGAGAGAGAGAGAGGGAGGGGAAAAAAAGAAAAAACAAAATATAAGCATTTATTTACTTTAAAAATATTCCATGTGTTAATTCAGCTGTATAAATTAGCATGGCTATAGCCTCAGAATCTGTAATTAATTAGCTTGGATCTACCCTGGGAAGTAAGGTTTACAATAAAATTTCAAAGCACCTAGTCTAGTACTTCTTTACGATGCCATGTTTATATCTTCTTTATCAAGGATAAAAATGAGAAAGATTAGTAATATTTCTATCCAATCTTCATATTATACAAATATATTAAAGGCATATTTTTAATCTGTCTTAGATACAGTTTTTAGTTTTATCTCACATTAGGTGGCATAGTAAATTTATAGATTATTTAAATTAATTCCTTGATTTAAATAATCTGTGACCTGGAAATGTCAAAGTAATATTAGTGAATTAAAATATTTTTAAATAACACTTTAGACTGAGGCACTATTAGTTTGCTCATCTAGAAGCACTGGCACAATGCTATTAGTTTCAATGCATAAAATTGAGTATATTTTTAGGTAGCAAGGAAGTACTAATCCCCTGAGTTTGTAAATTTAAATCTTTTCAGTCTAACTTCTTTTACCCCTCTAATAATTCCATAGAGTAAACTTAAAATTACACAAACTAAAAATTGGGTGATCACAAAAGCAAATATTTCACTACCAGAGATAATTCTTAAATCATGTCGAACTTGAGTAAATAATTAACCAAATGCTCAGATTAAGATTATTTCAAAGGGAGAACTAAAGGCAGACCCTATTAAGATTAAAGGGGTACTCCTATCCTCATTAAACAGAGCTTTTTGGCTGAGATTTTTATACTTAAAAACATGCTACTGACATTTATAAAATGTCCTAATCTGTGCCAAGCGTTGCCCCGGGTGCTGCAGATGACTGTGACAGGGCCTCTTCCCCCTGGGCTCTCCTAGTTTCGCTCTGGTTCTGAGTCAGAGAGTTTTATGGTCCAGTTGCCGCTCTGGGTTTCTAGTTCAACTCAATTAAATTACACATGCGTTTATTAAACACACACTGTGCCAGGCCCTGAAGAGAACACAAAGTACATAAGGCCAGGCATTCAGAAATCTGTCCTGAATCTCATTTATACATTTCTTTCCTTTCCTTTTCAGACATGGGGGCACCATGGACTGGACGTCATCATCATGTATTACACTGCAGCTGAAGACTGGAAACTTGGCTTTTGTAGGCCTTGACCACAACCCGCTTACAGATCTGCTCTGCACACCCACCCCCCTTGTCATCTGCTCCTCGCCACCATCAGGAGTGCCCAGAATCAGGCATCCCCCCATTATCTCAAGGCCATGGCCCATTCTTAATCCAGCATACACTCCATGCAGTTGCTTCAGAAATCAACATTTTCATACTTAAAACCATCTGTGTTTTCCCACTACAGAGAGTGTGAATTCCTTATTCCTCTCATTCTGCTGCATACTCACTTTAGATGCTTTACAAGCCAACCTGGATGACTTTCTGTGCCCCAAACATTCCCATAGCCTACACTAACCATCCCACTCACCTGTGCCTTTCACAATTGGGGAGTGGCTATTGGAGAGAGGTGATGACGGATCAGCTCCTGTTGGAAGTGACCTTTCTCTTCTCTAACTCATATAGCCCTCATGTTAGGAGTCTCTGGATTTCTCTA
The DNA here is from genome assembly GCF_041146395.1 of Eulemur rufifrons. NCBI lineage: Eukaryota > Metazoa > Chordata > Mammalia > Primates > Lemuridae > Eulemur > Eulemur rufifrons. The sequence goes on along the minus strand of NC_090997.1, from coordinate 92,213,771 downwards.
GTCTAACCTCATGCCAACACATAATTCCATCTATGGAATAAGTTGCCTTTGACAAACGTGACATTACCCTGTATCCCAGTTACTTCTATACGAATGTTAGTCCTCCTCTCCCAGCCCCAGATTACAAATCCCTTGATAGAAGCTTCCATGTTTTACAATTCCTTATTAGCTGGGGCCTGCCAGTGACTTAGGCATGAGAAATGCTCAACATATAGTGGGGAAATGAAAATAAAGAATAGGCTTTCCTTTGGGAAAGCTTCTGTCACTGAAGTTGACCTTTTAAATTGGTTAATTGACTTCAGTTGTTGAGGTTCACAAGGGACACCTGCAGAAATCACAGAACTCAGTATGACCCGGGTTGCTTCCTCCAGGGTCCACCTCTTACCTATGCCTTTCAGTGTGGACCTTGAAGACACGAGGCCTAAAGCTATAAAGGGCACCTGCCCACCGTGTCTGGCTCTCTTTGGGGGGGTTTCTTTTGTGATCTCTGCAGGTAGAGGAACATATTAGTTACCAGCCACTGCTGCCTGGCTTATTGAATCAGCTCTCTCTTGGACCTCAGATAACCAAGAATTCACTTAGTTTAATGCTCAGTATGATATTTATTCCTTTATTTTATGTTGCTTTCGTGGTATTTATCATAATTAATCTTTTGTATTAATAATAGTTCTCTTTTCAAATTTCATATAGACAGATATGTCGATCTTTTTTGAAAATCCTAAAAAATTTACATGTGCATTTCAGTCATAAAGATAAACTTGAGAATTGTGAAATATATTACATTCTGTTTTTGAAAGAGGTTTAGTGATATTTCATCATTACAAATCTAGAAGGTTGCATGGTTCTTGTTAGTTTAACAGATTACTTGTTTTTCAATCTTGGTTAGAATTTGCTGTTAGAAGTGGAACAAAATTTTATGACTATAAACACCAACTTGTGCCCTTATCTCAAAGTGCCCATTAAAGTTCCATATATTTTAGTGCATAAAGTATATGCATTGATACTTCTAAGGACTATTAATATTAAAATCATATATCTTCTTTTGTCTCTCTTGATTTATTCATGATCTACACAAAAACTCACTTTTAGTACTTCTAAGAAGAGCAAACTTTTGTCTTCACATTAATATGAATCCTTCCAGTGGCATCTAACTGGTAAAAGAATCTTTGCCTATTAGTTTTCAAATCAATTAGATTTATCAATTAATTTAAATTTGTTTAGAATTGCTAATTATCATTGGATACTGCTGCAGACTGCATATCTATGTTCTCCCCAAATTTATATGTTGAAACTCTAGCACCCAATGGGATGGTATTAGGACATGGGGCATTTGGGAGGTAATTAGGTCATTAGGTGGGGCCCTCGTGATGGGATTAGTGTCCTTATAAGGAGAGAAATAAAGCTAGTCTTCTCTCTTTCCACCATATGAGGGTACAAGAGGACGGATATCTGTGAATTAAGAAGAGGGCCCTCACCAGAACACAATCATGCTGGCACCTTGATCTTGAACTTCTAGCCCCCAGAACTGTGAGAAATAAATGTTTGTTGCTTAAGCCACCCAATCTATGGTATTCTGTTATAGCAGCTCAAACTAAGACAGATACTGATAAAGAGTTATAACCTGTGACAGTTGTTATAAGTTGTTATATTAAAAGAAGAAAAATCAATTAAATCATGGTTTTAAACATTTTACTCTAGCAAAAGTCCCTCTCTTATTACAGACCCAGTGAAGTTAAAAAAATATCTGATACAATCACGGAAGTTTAGAGCTGGAGGAAAATACAAAGTAGGGAACAGAGGACAGGGAGTTTTGGAGTGAGAGCAATTTTAATTAGAGGACCTTCCATGTAAAGAAGATAAAACCAAATGTCAGAATAAAAAGTGACTTGTCCAATGTCACAGGAGAATTGATGCCAGTGTGAACTCTAGAATAGAGATTTCATACTGGCCGATACAGAGAACTAGAGAACATAGAACTATAGAAATAGTTTAATCTAATGTAAAAACTGACAGCTCAGTTACCTGACATGACTTTTCTTGCTAATTCAAAATCATATTTACTTATGAATTTAGTTATAGATGATATAGATGATTTTGCTGTAATCAGTTGTAACATCTCAGGTTTGAACTTGGCCAACAGCAGATCGAATAGGAAAGGGAAGGAGACTTGATCTTCAATCAAATTCACAAAGAATGAAAAACAAGGTAGGTAACAAAACTACAAGTTCATTTAATACACAAATGGCAGGTATTTATTATGTGCTAGTCACCATTCTAGGCAAAAAACAGACATGACCCTTATCCCCAGTCTGACATAGGGCAAAAAAAAAAAAAAAAAAATGCTACTTATGGAAGCTCTAGGTTCTGTGGGATGGCCATTTTCAAAACTATGAAGACTTTGTTTCTCTTATTCTATTATCCAGGACCATGTTAGAGTTGGTTGCATTTACTGGATATGTAACCACATTTACAAGGTGTGATAAAATGACATAAAAGCTTACTCTAAATCACCCCAGTATATTTCAAATGACAATCACACTAGAGCCTTGCTAGACTTTGATCCCTGTGACTCATACTGGGTGACACTTTGTTTGTCTTGTGTCAATGACTTAGCCTGGTATCTATGATTAGTTCTTCAGTTAAACTTGAAGGATAAACTTGAATTATAAAGAATTTCACATCCTATCATTTAATGCTACAGCAAAATCTAATGATTTGGTGTTTAATGCTTAATCATTTCTAGAAAATTGTAGCTTTAAAAATAACTATTTGGCCTTCCTCTCTTTTCATAAATATATACATACATTTTTATTGGTGTAATTTAATTCAGATATTTTCTGGAAAAAAGAAACATGTTAGAAATACATTATCATCTCAAAAGGAAATGGGAAATTCCAGCAAGGGAAGAGTTAGCTTCTTAACAAGCAGGAACTTTATCTCTATGTGTGATACAACCATCACAAGACTAGTTCACATAATGTGTTTTATGGTATCTGGTTTGATCAGTATCTTTAGGGCAGTTAACAATCTCATCTTTTTCAGCATATAAATTTCTTAAAAGTTGAAAATTTTCCCCAAGCTCCAAAAGAGTTGTAAGCCTTCAACATGCACTAATTATAACCAACATTGACTTGGGGTTTTTTTTTTTTTTTTGGTGTATTCAAAATTCTCTTGCAACCCTGCTACTATCTCTTAATCATTGTCATTCAATCATTCAATAAACAGTTCTGAGGCTTACTATGTATGACCCAGGAATCACTCTAAATGCTAACGTTTCAACAGTATATAAAATAGAAAAGGAAAAATCCCTGCCTTCATAGAACTTATATTCTATTGGGAAGACAAATGAAAAAAACATAACTTTTTACAAGTGAAGTTATAGTATGTTAAATGAGGAAAAAAAAAAAAAACAACGAAGAAAAATAAAGCAGTGAAGGAAGACAGGGAATTTGTTTTTTTGTTTGGTTTTGGTTTTGCCAGGGAAGTGGGGGGAGGGTTCAATTTTAACTCAGGTGGCCAAAGAAGCTGATAGGAGAAAATGGCATTTTGGTGAACACCTGAAAGAGGGAGAAAATCATATGGATATTTGGGGAGAAGAGCTTTCCATCAGAGGAAACAGCAGATGTGAAGGCCTTGGAGTGAGAACAAGCCTGACATGTTCCAGAGAGTGGAGAGGAGGTTAGGGTGTTTGAAGCATTCTCTCACAACTGGAATGAATTTCGGAACTTTTAGAAATTCAAACAATAGCCCAAATCCTGTGCTATTGATAACTGGATAACTCTAGGGGGAAATAAAAGACCAAAGAAAAAAATAATAATGCTAGGCAGGTGCATACAAATACATAACACCTAACACCAGCCCAGAACAGACAGGCACCAGGAAGATTCCATGAGCTAGGATCTGTATGGGTCTTCAGAATAAACATTAGTAAGATGAACTATATATTTATGTTGTTTTCACTTTTTGAAGCCACTTTGTGTCTGATTTTATCTGATTAAAGTTCTTAGTTGTTGGAGTGGGCAGATACAAACCAGGGAAACATCTCTGTCTCTCTCTTCTCTCTCCTTATTGGGGCCAGGCAGATGTGACCTTAACTGGAAGTTTTTTTGAGACATGCCTCTTTCTTAAGGAAGCTACAACCTTTCTAACTGCTTAAGTGGGCTATTAAGGGGGGTGGAGTTGGGGGAGATTCACTCACAGGAGCCAGAAGAGCAGCCAAGCATCCAAAGCAAGAAAACCAGGGCTCCGGGAAAAGAAGTTGGTCAAGACAGGCAAGGGGGAGGAAAGGGAGCCAGCACCTCCAGGGTCTGGCTTCCCAGGGAGGACAGAGAAGCTGTGAGGAGGCCGCTAAACTCCTGCCCTGGCAGTTTGCCCCCCAAGGGGCCAGGCCAAGGCAGGGTAGGGCAGGCAGAGGTCTCTTACTCTTTAGATTTATCAGATCCGTGCGCCGAGCTGATTCGATGCACCTCTTTCTTTTTGGTTTGTTTGGAGGTCATGGCAGAGGCCGGCCCAGCAGGGCTGAGCTCTGAGCATGGAGCGTCTGGGCGCTGGGGGCTCCGCGTCTGCGTTGCTAGGAGACCGTTGCTGTGCTGGCAGGCGCGGCTCCTGCGCTGGGTGGCGGGTGTAGGGGTGTGATGGACACGAGGTGATAGAGGGGGTTGGGGAGTGATGGGGGGAGGGGCAGACGGGTGGGGGGCGGGGCCTGAGGCGGCCTGTTGCTGCCAGTGGGGACGTGAGCACCTAGAGAGTTCAGGTCACCACATACCGGTGGAGATCTTGAAGTTGGTGTGTTGGGAGGATTCCAGGCACGGGGCATGGATTTGACAGTAGGATTGATGGGCAGCCCTGATGGATTGGCGTTCTTCTGTCAGGCTGGACTTTGCCTAACTTTCTCCTTCGGAACCATAGACAAATACTGGCTATTTCTTGGATGTCACCTTTGTATATGGCTATCTTGCGAATCCCACCCCAGGTCTTCTCTTGGCTGAACAGAATAAGTTCCTTCAATAATTACTAAGGAGACATTATGGACACACTGAATTTACCAATGGCTCTAAAATCCTGAGTCCAGAACTGAATAGAATGGGTGTAGGGGGATCCCTGCAGGGAAGGCAAGATCACCACACCCTTAGTCACTGAAGGTTAGACGACGATGATGTCTGCGATAAAACAAGTAGTATGCCTTGGTTGTTCTTGGGAAAGAATAAATCCAAGTCACAGAATCCAGTAGCCCTTGACAGACTCACTAGAAAAGACACTGGAACCAGACCCCACACAGAGCCAAGGAGACTGAGAGCTATTAGGGCTCAGGCTTAAAGCTCAGGGGACCAGTGGTGCTGTGTCTTAGTTATTTTGCCTTGGGCTAGGGCTAAGTCTTTCCTTTGAGCCTCAGTTACTCATTTGTAAATAGGAGGTGCTAACACCTAACTCACAGTTCTGTACTGAGAATAAATAGCATGTATGTAACATGTTTAGCACACTATGAAAGCACAGCAAATAGGGACCACTGTCAGAGATGACAGCCCACTTGCCTTCAAGGAGCCGACAGATAACATGAATCAACGAAGGTGACCAGCTAAATATAGGATAGTGGAGCCTATACTTAAGTAAAAAATACTTAGACTGGAAAAACTTTTAGATTCATCAAAACAAAACAAAATATTGTGTTGGTTCAATATAACCTCCCTTCAGAGAGATTTAAAATGCAGCCCTGAGGTTTAGGACCCCTGCTACTAGTTGGTCTCTCCCATGAACCTACAAATAATTAAGCATCTTTAAATAAAAGAAATACAGTCTGTTCTTGGAACTGGGCACATGCTCAGAGTCCCACCTGTGCAGGAGAGAAGGAGCTTCCTGCAAAGCAAAACCTTTCAACTGCTCTGACAACTGAATGTCCACCCTCTCCATTCAGCATAGCCTATGTTTTGTCAGACTATCCCAATCTTATTTATTGGAAGTTACATAGATGACTATCAGACTGTAACATCATTGTATTTCTATATGGAAAAGAAATAAATTCAAAGTCAGCAGTGTCTATGTTATGACTGTAAGAGTACCCTGCCAACGTCTCCTATTATATAAAGACAGCAATGATATCTTGAGATGTCTTGTTTATCCCAGGATGGAACTTCCAGAGAACTCTCCTGAATGAAGTAAAGGACTAGGTGAGAAAATATTATTTAATACCAAATATTATCAGAGTAATCAAATACATTGCCATAAGCATATACAAAGATCTTGGGTAAAAATAACACAAGTTTGAGCAGCCAACCCCATAGCCACGTAAGTTCCATCTTGAGCAAGGGCTATCCCTGAAGCCATTGTTAATGGCTGCAAGATGCCAAGACAATTAGAGAAGAAAAACCTTAGAAATCGAAAGATCTATATCCCATTCATATTTTATAGATAAAGAACCCCAGGCCAAGAGAAGCAAAATGCCAAAAGTTTCAGGGCTACTTATTGATAGTATTTAGACTAAAGACATCAAAGTCAAGAGTGCCAGTTTAAGCTAAATAGATCACTACTCCATTTAGAGCCTGATTTCCAAAGACCTATTAAATTAGGATTAAATAAGAGAGTTGTCATCAGAATGTAACAAGATAATCATAAAAACTTTTGGACAAGTATAAATTGCCTATTAATCCCTAGTCCAATGTTCTTTCTCCTTCATTATATTAAGAATGCAGCATGCATAAATGGCATTGCTCTTCTTTCTGGAGCTACAGCTCTGGTCTGGCTATAATTATAACAGGCAAATAAGTTCTTAAGAAAGCGTAAGATGATATTTTTATGTGCCAATGCAAAGAGGACAATTGGTCCTACAGCTATTTATTTTTTTCTTATTTTAACCCATATTCTTCTAACCATGGTTACTATCACTTTGGAATAAAAACATTAGCTGTGATTTATTGACTGCCTACTACATGCAAACTTAAATTTAAATACTGACTCTTGTTAGTTCAGTAATCACGAGTAAGTTATTTAACTTCCATTTCCTTTATTTGTGAAAAGGGAAGAATAATACTTCAAATGTGTGTGTTTGACACATCCTAAGCACTCACAGAATGACAGCTCATGTTGTTATTTCAACAGGTAAAGAAACTGAAAATGCAGAGAAAAAATGGGACTTGCCTAACACAGAGCAGGTGGTGGGTGGTAGAGGAAGAAGAGCCAATCCACAGCCTGTGTCCTCTCCAATACTCCAGGCGAACTATCCATGCTGTGACCTTCCAGATGACTGTGCTGGGCCTACGTTTAGGGATGTCCAAACTCTATTGCTGTTTGACAACTTTCAAAGACCGAGAAACAGGGCTTATATGTTATTAGAGCTACCCAGAGTAGAGCCTCTCTCCAATCTACACTTCCTTTTTTGGGAGGAGATGGCAGGCTTCAGGCAGCAGTAGCTCCTGCTCCACCGGGAAGTGGTTAGAAATACCCACTTCCCCATGTCAGCAGAAACAAAACGGGCAGAAGACTCTCTGCTTGGGGATCTGCCTACATGGGGAAGTGAGCGGCGGCAACCACTTCTCCCTCTACCACTGAAGTCCTGCATGACTGGAACCGGGTTGGGGCAGGTGGGAGGTGGCGAGTGGGGAGGTTAGAAGGGCAGCATTTCTGTTTCTTAAAGCCGTAACTCCAGGCAGCTTCAGACGCTTGAGTCCACAGCCACGAGAATTAGATAGAGAGTGCTTCTCAACCACTTCTTTACAATTAGGTCAATTATAAAGTTGCTTGGCATTTAACCAACCAAATGAGAAAGTGTGAATTCTACATGTTAAGTTGAATCTTAACTGTCATTTCAAGTTCTATTCTTTTCCTGTTTCCATGGAAATTAATATCCTTCTCCTTTATTTTCCACAGAGCTTTATTTGTTCAGCTTTTAAAATTCCTACAATTTCTACCTTATTTTTTTCGTTATGTATGACCTGGCCCCTTGGTTAAATTAAGTTAGTAACTGGTCAGGCAGGATTCAAAGCCCTGCAATCCAGCTCTAGATCCATGCTCTTTCTAACGGCATTATTCTGTATCTGACACCCTCCATGATCACAGCCCTATGAGGTGCTGCAATCTGCCCACTTTATAGAGAAGGAAAGTGAACTTTAGAAAGGCAAAGTAACTTGCCCAAAGTCCAAAGCGCAGAGGGAGTGGAGCCAGAATGTGAAAATGAGCAGTTTGGCTGCAGAGTGCAGGACCCTGAGCTCTTTGCTACGCTGCCTCCTTCAAACAGGGAGCGCTCACATTACTATACAGCGTTGAGAGGAGTACGTAAAGCAAAGCTTAGATTCAGTTGTGTCCCCTAATATTCAGTCTCTACACTTGTTATGGAGGATTTGGATCCTGTAGATATAAAACAGGCTGACCTACCAAATTTTTCTGGGTAAACTGTAACTCAGAGTTTTAATAGTCTTTGAAAAAAATTTCTGAATAGAGATTATTTAAAAATGGGGGATAAGGAGATAAAATCTTAGTTGAAAAGAAGCAATAGCTTTCCTGACTGCAACAAAACACTTCATCAGGATGCAGACTAACCTGCCTTTGGACAATGTTGCAATCATCCCCCCATTGGATGCGGTGATACTGTTCCAGGTCCCCTTTCTGGACGGAGGCACTCACTCCCTTCCAGCCCCACACCCCTAGCCACCAGAGGAAGCTGCCTCACCAGACCCAATGTTACACCCTTGCCCTCAGAGTTACCTGCATCACACTAGTGTGTGCCAGGGAGGAGATACAATATAATTGGGGCAACTCCGAAAGTTGACTCCCTCTCCAGAACTCCCCTTATGATCAGTGAAAACCTCTGATACAACGATACTGCAGTTTAACTTCTCCTTCTGCCTAATCCTGCTTCCTTTATAGATATTATCACTGACAACACTCACTAATAAACATAATGCATCCAAATCTCAGAGTATCCGAGCCCGACAGTGCCAGAGTCTGGTTGCTGGGAACTAGCTTAGAAGAGTTCTAAGAGTATTAGGGATGATCCCAGGAAGCAGACTGTAAAGTGGGATTTGGGAAGACTCTCCCTTCCAAACAAGATGAAGTAACAAGGACTGAATTGACCTTGAATGAAATAACTAATAAACTGAATAGAGTATATGAAGACATTGACCGGTGGGTAATGAAAGGCAGTAATCCCAGAGAGGTGGAAAACAAGAAAAATGAGGCTTTTAATTGCCCCAGCTTACCGCTAGTTCTTGGCATGGGGTGGGAGGCAGAGCATGCTGGTGTCTCTGGGGAGATATCTGCAGAGACAAGAGCTGAAGCCCAGGGAGTCAGGGCAGCTAGAGTTCAGAAAGCAGAGTGCCAGGGAGGAGAAGCTACACAGAGCCGAGCACGGAGAGGGCAGAGCTGCGCAGAAAAGAGATCTTCAGAGCAGGCCCTTCGTATTTATACTGAGTGCTGACCTCACCTGTATGTGAGGAAATTCTTTGAGGCCGGTAAAAGAACCACCTGAAATGATTAGAAGGAGCAACTTCCAACAAAGATCTGGGGATGGTGCCTGTTCCCACCAGCCTGACTGAAAAACACTCCTAATTCAAGAATATGGGATAGGATACACAGAGGAGTTTTGGCCAAGGGAGTGGTGAAAAGTTCACTCTAGACTAAATGTTCCGTTGGGTCCAACTAACAGACCTTAAAAGCAGGACCTAAAATTCTCAAACTTTTCCAAATAACGGCATCATAGAAAAAAAAATCTTAAGAATATTTATAGGAATACAAAAATATCCAGCACCTAACAAGGTAAAATTCACAATGACTGGTATCCAATAAAAATCACCAGGTGTAAAAAGAAGCAGTAAAATATGTCCCCTTAAAAGGAGAAAAAAATCAACCAATTGAAAATAACAGAAAAAATGTGGAAGGTAGAATTAGGAGACAGGACATTAAAGCATTTATTATAACTGAACTCCATGTGTTTTAAGAAGCTAGAAGAAAGAAGGAATATACTAAATTCATCTTAGGAACATTTAAAAATGCAAATTACAATCTCTATAAGGAAAAATACACTGTATGGGTTTAACAGCAATTTAGATAATGCAGAAGGACAGATTAGTCAATTTGAAGACATAGCAATAGAAACGATCCAAAGTGAAACACAGAGAAAAAAAGACTTGAAAAAATGAATAAAGTATCAGGATACTATGGAACAACTTCAAATTGTCCAATATATGTGTAGTTGGACTCCCTGAATGGGCAGGGCTGAGGTAGGGGGAGGGGCAGTGAATACAGAAAAAATTATATTGAAAAATAATGGTTGAAAATTTTCTAAATTTCATAGACCCCAGAAATTCAATAAACTCCAAGCCCAGTAAACATGATCAGTTACACCCAGGGACATCATAATCAAATTGCTTAAAACCACAGTTAAAGAGAACATCTTAAATTGGGTCAGCTTTGGAGCAGTGCAACGGTTAAACTTTGACCTGTGGTAAATTAGGACAGGATATTAGTGGAAGAGAATGGACCAACAGGGATAATATCTTAGGTCTATGAGAGGTTCCAGGTGACAGTAATTATAAGGACCAAGAAACTGGATGGCTGCTGTCATCTTAAAAATATGAGATTAGTTATTGTAACTGTTCTCATGTCTTTATCTAATAACTCTAACCTCTATGTCATTTCTGGATCACTTTTAGTTATTTATTTATGTTTCCTCCTAATTGGATGTGTTTTCCTCATTTGCTACATGTTTATTAGCTACAAGACATTGTGAATTTTACCTTGTTCATTGCTGGCAATATCTATTATGAATATGAATTTTTTTCCTTTTTTGACTTTACTAGTGTTTATCTGAAGTTTTAATTTATCTGGAGATTTAATTCTATGCATTGTAGAGTTCTAAAATGATGACTAAGATTTGGTTTTTGTCCCTGAAGAACTCATGGTGTTGTGGGTTACGAACACACAAGAAACTAGAATCGATGTTTACAAAATGATGCAGTGAATTCTATAGGGTAAATGTCAATCAAGTAACTGTGCCCCGAGGAAGGACAACCAAGTGTTCAGATAGCACATTATGACTGGATAGAAATCCCTAGCTGAGATCAAGAAATGTGGGCACAAGCCCACAAGCGCAAGACAGATATAGGGTGAGAGGGTGGAAGTGACAATTCAGATCTGGATCACGGAGCAGCCCTGGGTGACTTGCTGCAGCAAGAAGTTCTGGACAGTGAGAGGTGACATTTGGAGCAGCCGAGCAAGAGGGAAAAAGCAGGTCAAGGAACACTAGGATAAACTGCCCCATTTTCTCACTTGGACAAAGAAGTGTCACCAAATTAAATTAAAAGAGTCTATATAAGCAGGATAGCGTGAGTTTATTTGCATTTAGCCTTGGACTTCAACATAGCTCCATCACGTACTAGATGTATGATGTTAGGCAAGCTATGTAGGCTCTCTGAACCTCATTTTACACATCTAAAAAATGGTTATAAACTTTATTCCTTTTCTGATTATTGTGATGAATGATTGATATGCATATGTTAAACAAAAATGAAGCAACACAAAACTTAGCACAGCCATTCGCCCATGAGGCACCATTATTTAGTCTATATGAAGATTCTAATATAACTGGGCAAAAACCGAAGTTGCAAAGAAGAGACTAACAGAATTTTGTGTTGTGATGATCTATAAGTGTTTCAAAGAATTCCAAAAACTTTTGGGAGGATAAAAATTAATTTGAAGTATAATTTTAGAACATGAAAATTAAAAAGAAATAATAAAGTGTCATGATTATAATAAGATATGGTATTCTCCTAAGAATCTTCACATTGCATACCTTGTTAAGATAGTTAGAAGCCATTCCCTCTTTTGACTTAATTGCTGGTAATTCTTTACATTTAAGAAGCTTATTCAGTTTTATACACAGTTATATCTCATTATCTTACACATGCTATTTATACAAAATATTTAACATTTAAAAATATATTCTAGTGTTTAAAAATGCAGACAAAATTAATCAGGAGTGTGGAGCAGAACACTTTTATTATAAAAGTATTAATTTTGAAAATAAAAAAGTATAAAGATAAGTAAAAAATCTCTAATCCCAACTTCTAAAAGTAACCGCTGATAACATTTTGATGTATAAAACCTCCCCATCATATACACAATTATTTCATAAAATCAATATTTGACTTCTTTCATTTAACTATGTTGCTAATATATTTTTTTTAAGAGGCAGGTTTTCACTATATTGCCCAGGCTGGTCTTGAACTTCTGAGCTCAAATGATGCTCCCCCTCAGCCTCCCAAGAAGGTGGGGCTATAGGTGCACACCACCATGTTGCTAATATTTACCCAGATCATTTAATGATTTTCTAGATCATCAATTTTAGTAGCTGTGTAGTAAGCCATCACATGAATGTACTTAACCATTGTCCTCTTGTTGGAATTTTAGGTTATTTCCTATATTTAACTAGTGTGAATGCCTGGCTGATGAAATACAATGCAGGACAGATTAACAAGACCAGGGAACTGGAAGCCTGGACACTGTTCCCAGCTCTGAGTGGTTTTGTTTAAGTCATTTCACATCTCCGAGTTCTAGTTCCCTCACTTAGAAAATTGTCTGGTGGACCATATGAAGTTCCAGATCTTTGTGAGCACTAACACATAGACACCAGCACTTCCAGGATTAAACAAAACTTCAGTTGGGAAAGTCTTTAGTAGGGTATTGCAGCTGGGGGAACTCTGAACAGCTAGAAGGTAGCATGAGGACTTATGTATGCATGGTGGGCTGTTTGCAGAACTCAAACAACAAGAAGTGAGCGGGGCAGAGGCCTGGGAAAAGAAGTGGAAAGACATCAAAGTTCCTCTGATTCTGCCAGCCTGGCTCCTCTGAGAGCTAAGAAGGATTGACAGCCAATCTTCTCATCCCTCTGGACCCCAGGCACGTGTGGGTCATTCAGAGGATGAGGCTTACAAGTGTGATTGGGCGTTTTACACTGTTGGCATCTGTGCTATTTTCAGCTTCATAACCAAGTGTTTTAAGAAAACAAAATTTAAAAATACACATTAATTTAAAGGCAACTCATTTAAAATAAGCTTGCTTTATCAAGAAGTAATTTGAAAAGAAAAATACGTTGTTACGATACTTTAAATGGTGATAACTGCTAAGCAGAAAAAAGGAAGTAGGGTAAATGAAATAAGAAATGAGGAGGAAACTGGGGAGGAAATTGCTATTTTACATCAAGGGTACAGAAATGGCCACTCTCATAATGTGACATTTGAAGAAAGACCTGAAGTGTGTAAGAAAGCAGGCCACCCAGACCTCTGGGGGTAAGAGCATTCTAGGCAGGGCCAGTAGCAAGTGAAGCTTTTGAAGTAAGAGGGTATATGGTGTTTTCTACGTCTCTATGAGTAGAACAAATAGAGCAAGGAGAAAAGTAGTAAAAGATGAATTTAGAGGGGCAGCAGGGTGGTAGATCCTATAGGCCCTTATCAGAAACATGGCATTTATTCTAAGTCAGATGAAAGCAATTAGAAGATTTGGGACAAATGAAGTGACATGATCTGACTTAGGCTTTAACATGATCTTTTTGGATGCTTTGTTGAAAATAGACATAGGTGGGTGTCCAGGATAAGGGGAGCAGAAGCTAGGGAAATCAAGTTCAAATGCTACTATGGTAATTCAAAGAACTACTATGTTGGCTACACTTGGTTAAAAGTATGGGAGAGTAAGAACTGGTCTGATTCTTGGTTTATTTTGAAGATATAGCTGGTAGGATTTGCTGATATATTGGATATGGTGTGTGAGATAAAAGAGGAATCAAAGTGACAGCAAGATTTTGGTCTGAGCAACTGAAAGAATGGAATTGCGATCTACTGAAGCGAGAAAGACTTTGAGAGTGTAGGCTTTGACAGAAAACGAGGAGCTTAGATTCGAATATGTTAGTTTTGAGATGCCAGTTAGAAACCCAAGCAGAGATCTCATGGAGGTAGTTGGATACATGAGTCTGGAGGTCAGGGGATGGGTAGGTCTGGGCTAGAGATGGAAATCTGGAGATCATCATCATAAACTACATTTCCTAAATAACTTCACTTATCACATAAAATATCCTTTTAATTTTGTAAGAACCTTAAAAGCCTCAACTAAGTCAGAAAATTATTAAAGATTTATGCTCATTCTTCATGCAAGTAAAGCCACTCTTATTGTTATTTTTAAATCAATCCATGTTGCTTAGATGAAATTCCGCTTTAGAACAATGTTTTTTATTGCTTTAGATGATTACTCTAGTTTATTAAAAACATTGCTCTAATATTCTCCCTCTACACAGAACAACTATCAACTTAAATGAAACTTGTGCAAGAAAGGAAAAAGGTTTCACAAGCAATTATTGGGTTTTAGACTTATGATCCCATTTAATCTAGGACCTCATTATAGAAAAAGGGAAAAGAAAACAGAAGTTCAAAAGGTAAAGTGACTTTCCCAAAGTCATGCAACTAGTGTATTTATTAATTACTCAATACAACAAATATTTACTGAGTACTGTGTTCTGGGTGATGTTCTAAAGGTTACAGATAAAGCAGTTAACAATAAAGACTGTCACATGGAATTTACAATCCCTTTTAAAGGGGCACCTAGAAAACAAACAAACATGCAAATTTACAGTAAGACAAATAATTGGTAAGTGTCATAAAGAAAAATCAATTAGGATAAAGGTAGGGTAATAAGTAATTTATTGTCCAAATTGGTTCCTTTCTTAGAATAAAAGAACTGAAAACTAGACGGGATGCCAGGTCAGCATGCATAAGCTGGGACATCCCAGACAAACTTAGATGTAAGGTCACCCAGATAAGTTGGATGGTGGGAAGAGGGCATTGAGGGGATTAGTTGGGTATATTTCATATAAAGTGATCAGGAATAAATAATATAGTGATATCTGAGGAGACACCTGAAGACGGTGAAGGAAGGAGACATGCATGTATTTGGGGTAGATCCTTACAGACAAAGGAAACAAGAATGACCAAGTCTCTTTGGGAGGAGGGATTTGGAGAAACAGCAAGGATGGTCAGTATAGTTTCCAGAGAGGCAGCAAAGGGGAAACTGGTAGGAGATGAGGAAAGATGACATGGGATTTTTTTTAAGCTATTAAAATGATAAGAAATAGGAGTTTATTATAAGTAATAGGAGAAGCCATTTGTTGGTTATGAAACAAGGAGTGACATTATCTAATTTTTGTTTGAATAATAATCTGGTTGCATGCTGACAATAGATTGAGGAGGGAATGGGGGATTAAAAACAATATCATTTACAATACCAGCAAAAGAAAACAAAACAAGAAAACCTTAGTAATAAATCTAACAAAATAGGCACAAGGCTTTTACCTGAAAATTTTATTTAATAAAATTAAAGAAGACCTAAATAAATGGAATACATCATATTCATAGGTTAGAAGACTCAATATTGTAAAAACACTGATTTTCTCCAAATTCTACAGATTTAAATTCATTTTCAATCAAAATTCAAGCAGGTAAAATTTTTTGGTAGAAATTGACAATCTGATACTAATATTTATATAAAAATGCCAATGACCTGGAATATTTTTTAAGCTTTTAAATTAAACAAATTTGAAATATTCATATTATTTTAAGAATTACTATAAAGCTATAATAATTCTTAGTGTGGAATAGAAAAACAGCTCAATTAACCAACATAGAAAATACACAAGTAAATATATGCATAATGAGATACGATAAAATTATTTTTATAAAAATACCAATGAAATTTAATGTGTACAGAGAGGATGTATGTGTTCTTCTATATATAGTACCAGAAGAACTGGATATCTGCATGGGAAAAAATGTAACTTGGCCAATACCTCACTTTATGTACAAAAATTAACTCAAAATGGATTGTAGATCCAAACATAAAAATTCAATCTAAAATGCTCCCAGAAGAAAATACATATAAAAGAATAATAAAATACATATAAAAGAATAATAAAATACATATAAAAGAATATCTTTGCAAACTTGGGGTATTTAAAGATTTCTTAGGACACAAAAATCACTAACATAATAAAACATCTGAGAAGCTGAACATCACTAAAATTAAAAGTTTTTTTCAAAAATAGTCATCATTAAGAAAATGATAAGGCAAACCTCAATGATAAAATCATTGGAGTATACTTACACAACAAAGGATTTCTTTTTAGAATATATAAGGAGTTTCTAAACTTCAGTAATAAAAAACAACCTAATGAAAATTGGCACAAAACTTGGACGTTCACAAAATAAGACATAAGAATGGTCAATAAGCACAGCTGTTAGCATAGTATAAATGAAAACCCAGCGAGATACACAATGGAAGTATGACAATGCCAAAATTAAAAAATTAAACTGGTACTAATATGCTGGATTATTCTATGTCAGCCTGGTTAAACAGAGAACTACATTTCCCAGAATTTCTCTTTCTGTTTTAGATTTGGACAAGAGAGGAACTTGGGTAAGATTTAAAGCACGTAATGAAGCAGTGACCGCTACTCTGAACAGTTGGTCAGATGTGGCAGCAGAGAGGTGCAAATGTGTTCATTGGGTTATACCACGTTATTTTGCCACATGTCTCACTCATCTTCGGGGCTGGTGACACCTACGACCAGCAGCAGCTGCACTTCTACCATCAGATGCTTGGCTGTGGACCTACAAAGGTGACAGCTCCACAGTGGCAACAGCTTCCCGTAGACCTCTCCATGAACTTCCTGGTTTTGGCCACGGTGGTGGCTAGATATGCTTGGTCTCTCATATTCCACTGAAGGCTGTGACTTGTCCACCTTCCCCAGTACTTTAGGTAAACTCATTAGTGACTCTCTTGTCCTCCAACGACCCTCACGTTTATTCCATCTAATCCCACTTTTGTGTAAGATCTAATTCCTACAAAGATCCCTTATTCTAACAACACTCATGGTATCTCTGCTTCACTGACTAAGCCTTGATTATGGTTATTGGCACCTCATCTGCACTTGTATCTAATTTAGATATCTAGATCTTTGACTTTGAGTTTGATGCCATCATTGATAACAAACTTTTCGGGGTTCTAGAATAAAGGTGATTCTATTTTTCATGTGAGAATAATAAAACAATTTGTAATCAAAGAGAAGATTGCAAAAAATCATCAAATATTAATACTTCCTATCTCTGTGGCAATGCTCCTTTCCAATGTGACTTTTCACCTTCTCCCATTAAAGGTGGAATCCATTTCTCCACCTCCTAAATATGCTCTTTAGCCATGTGACTTTCTTTGGCTACTGAGACATTAGCAAATGTCTCCTCTGACCTAAAGGGAGATTTGAAAAGTGAAAGTTTGCCTTCTCTTGCTCATTTTTTAATCTAGCTACTCTGTGAAAGAGTCCTGCTAGCTTCTGAAACATACAAGGCTGAGTCATGCCCATCCTCTCAATTAACATAGAGGTAGCCATTAAATATACAAGTGAGACTATCCCTGGCCATCCAGCTTCAATGAACTGCTCAGATCAGTGTTATTTTATAGCAGAGATTTGTTATGAAACAAAAACTAACAAACAGAAATATCAAATGTTAGAGAGGATTGCCAAACAACTGCAACTCGTAGTCATTAATGATAGGAAATGACTCTGGAAAAGTGTTTGGTAGTTTCTCATCAAGTTAAGCGCACACACCTACCTTGAGATCCAGCAATTTTGGTCTTAGGTATTTACCTGAGAGAAATGATAACATATGTGCACACAAAGATTTGTACAAGAAAGTTCAAAGCAGCTTTTATTCATGAGAGCAAAAATTGGAAATAACCCAAATGTTCATCAACAGGAGAATAAACAAATTATGATATATTCGGTAATACCATTTAGGAAGAAAAGGAATGAACTACAGATACATACTTCCCAGTCTTCATAACTGTAAGAAATAAATAAATGTCTGTTGTATAAGCCACCCAGCCTATGGTATTTTGTTATCTTGAGCTGACTAAGACACCCACCAAATTTCTTGTCAATAAATAAACCTATGGATTTCAGGAAAATTGTTTTGGGGAAAAATATTTTCTCTGTCTTTCATGTCTTCAGTGTTTATCTTATGATATATCAGTTATATGACAAATGATTCAACAGGCATATTCAGATCATAAGAAATCCATATTCTGTGCTTTTCTTTATTGGTGGTTATTTACTTATTTCTGTAGGATAAAATTTTAAAAGCTCAACTTTACCAACTATATTTGTTCCCTCATGACAGCCTTTTTTTCCCCATTTACTTATGTGAAATTAAAGTCAGAGATGCCAGAATTTCTTTCAGATCATAAAGCAAGATCTCTCTATCACTAGGTCATGTTTCCCTCCCCAGTCATCGGCTACATCCTACACAGAGCATTAAATGTGAACCTGAACGACCTCTTTCATTGTTTATTCTCAATTTCTAGCCTCTGCATGGTAAAATTATAACTGAGTGGGAAGCAATTTCTGTTGAGTTCAAGAATCTGTTGAAGTCATTCAAGTAACTTGCCCATAGCAACAGAAAGAAGCCACTTGTAATAGTTGCAGTTTAATACTGAGTTCTGAAAATTGCTCAAAAATAACTTCTTCCTTTTTTTTTTTTTTTTGTAAAGATGAGTGGTTCAATCTCAGAGCAGGTATATTCCTGTATGAGCTGACTTTATTGTTCACATATTGTGAAAGTCCATTTCATATCCTGCTTGAAGAAAATGCTTTCGGAATATTTTTAGAAGTAGATGTAGATTGTTGGCCTTAAGTAAATGTTAATTACTAATATTTTCCCGAATTCACATTTCACATTATTATTTAGGAAATATTTGACCATAAGCTATGGACCTGGAAGTGGAACAATGAACAATATTTTTCAAGATAACAAAATCATTTTTTAATTTTCATCTGCATTTCGGTTACATTGGTTCTTCATCAATATTGGTGTTTTTCCCTGGAGGTGAATGATCAAATGATGTTATGATAAATACCATGTGAGAAATATATGCACTCTCAGACATATTAGCTTGGTTACTTCATTAGCAGGCTCCAGCAAACTATTAATAATCACATACTCTGCAAGCAATCATAGATTATTAACATCAATAGATTACTTAATAACTAAGGGTTTTTTTGTCTTGATTCAGATTCCCTTTTTACATGTAGTATCTTCTCTTCTACCTTGCTTAAACATCTCCTGTATGTTCAGAACTGGAAGTTCTAAAATCTCATTTACATCACATGGTTTGTCTTTGACTACACACAGGTGATTAAAATGGCTCGCTACTTTTCTGCTTCCAACCAGTAAATATGACTTTACTCAGCATGATAATTACTTTCTGAACATAAAAATAAAGAGCATTAATAAAATGCTAAACCTCTCACAGTCTCTAGTATATTTGTTTTATTGTCAATGACAATTTCATATCACTTTTCTTAAAAGTTTTCCATTCTCTAAATATGTCTTTGGTCTTTTCACTGTGTTGATTTCTGTGTGGGACCCAGAAATCTCTCTGCTTATAAATAAGTAAAACAGAAGCATTACACAACGAGCCATGCTGTCAAACTTATTGTTCTTGCATGTTCAAATGCCTGAAATACAAGACTCAGAGTAGTACACTTAATATTACTAAATTTTTTTTTAAAGTTTTGCACAGCAAAACATAATTCAGGAAAAAAAAAAAAACAACAGCCCTTTTTTACAGTAATGTTTTCTAAAAGGAATTTTTACTACAATTCATAACCTGAGAAAAATCTAAAAATTATCTTCTTCAATTACTGAAAATGATTGGAAGTCTCCAGTAATCTTTTTGGATTATCTTTTAAATTAATTCTTAGTTTCCATAGGCTCAAAACTATATAATTGTCTTGTTAAAACATTCTAGTTAAGTCTTTTAGTTTTGAAGTTTAAGGAAAAATGTGTTTTGAATACTTCATTTTTCTCATTATTTAGTTTCTTTATGTTGTCTGGTTTGAAGATTATCACAGACATTGCTTTATATGATTTTGGAGTTTTTGTCACTTTGATCCCTTAGGGAATAAAATTAATGTTTTCATTTTAATTTATGTAAGATTTAAAAAATTCCCAAAAGGGATTTTTTTAAGGACCTTTGTTCTAAATTGAATCAAACAACTAAAATGTAAATGCAGCTCTTAAAGAATAATTGATTAATGTTATGAATACTACCTAGTTCATTAAACAATTCTACAATTATTAGAAGTCTATATTTGAGAAATCTCCTCTACTACTAACAGCAATATTCTTCAGTTCAGATAGACAAATCATGAAACAAAATAGGCTTTATCTGGCATCAGGTTTATCTAGCTTAGGAAAGACTATAGACAGGCAGCAACACAGACTGCTTACAAAGGCACATCAATGGTCTTGTAATTTCCAGGTGCAGTTTTCACTACCTCAGTCACTCAGTACTCATAAGATGCTAAGAGAGGAGGTTGAGTGAGTGAGTTAGCCCCACCATCTTGTCTCAGAAAGCCCTTCAGTCTTGATTCCCACCTGGTCACGTGGCCTCTCCAATGTCGTTTACTACAGCCCACACTTCAATGAGGCTACTTCATCAAATCTGGTTGCTCTTTACTCTGTGAAGAATATTGACAAAGAAGTATAGCTGCTAGGTTTAGTGGATGGTCCTCAGTCTGATTTTGATTTATTTTGGAGGCACATTTCTAAACAATTTCCTGAGTTAGTGTTTCAGGAGTATTTAACCAGGGGTAAAATCAGCAAGTGTCACCACCCAGGCTGGAAAAAAAGGCTACTGAATCAGTTGATCAATTGTGAAACCATTACTTCCAATAATCTATTCAGTCACATCAAAGTTTTATAAATTTTTAATAATTATTCTACCTTTGTTTATTGAACTATTTGATTTTTTTTTTTGCTGTTGAGTAAAGTTCCTTATGTATTCTGGACATTAACCCCTTGTTTGCTATATAGTTTGGAAATATTTTCTCCCATTCTGTAGGTTGTCTCTTCATTCTAATAGTTTTCTTTGTTGTGCTAAAGCTTTTTAGTTTGATGTAATCCCATTTGTTTATTTTTCCCCGTTAGTCTAACAATATTTGCTTTATATACTGGGGTTCTCTAATGTTGTTACATTCTCTCGTTGAATTGATCCTTATATCACTTTTAGTTTTTGAATTCAAGTCTATTTTATCTGATATAGGTATGGCCACCACTCCTCACTTTTGGTTTCCATTTGCATGGAATACCTCTTTTCATCCCTTCACTTTCAGGCTTTAATATTTGTCTTTAATGGTGTGGCGACTTTCTCGTAGGCAGCATATTGTTAGATTTTGTTTGCTTAACCCTTTTGTTTTCTCTGATATTTTACAAAATTTTACTTATTCCATTTCTCTTTGAAATATTGCACTCTATATTCCTCACTGTTTTCAGGAATCTATTCTACTTTGTATTGCTTCTAATTTGACCTTATTTTTTTCTGATTTTTTTTTCCCACTTCAACTTCTTTTCTTGATCTATAAAAGAAGTAGAGCTGGTGTTGGGGATATATTTATTTCCTGGGGCTGTTGTAACAAAGTACCACAAACTAGGTGGCTTAAAACAATAGAAATGTATAGTCTCATAGTTCTGGAGGCTGGAAGTCCAAGATCAAGGATGTCAGCAAGACCAGGCATCTTCCAAAACCTATAGAGAAATCCATTCTTGCCTATACCTAGCTTATGATGGTTTGTCAGCAATCTGTTGTGTTCCTTGGTTTGCAATGAATCACTCCAATCCTCTGTCTTCATATGGTGTTCTGTTTGTGTCTTCAAATGGCCTTCTTTTTATATGTACACCAGTCACATTGTTTTAGAAGCCCACACTACTCAAGTATTACCTCATCTTAACTAATTACATCTGCAACCACTCTATTTTCTAATAATGTCATTTCTGAGGGACTATGGGCTATGAATTCAACATATCTTTTGGGGGGACACAATTCAACCCATGATAGGCGAATCTGCTAAATGCTCCTAATTCTGACTCATCTCGTTTTTTTAACAATCGCTACATTAAAAAAAAATCTTGGCAATATGGTTGGTTATATAGCTGCTTCTTGGAAAATTTTTGTAGTGAAGTATTTATCACTTTTGGTTCCTGTTTCTATCTTAATTTTTATGTTATCTTTATATTTATAAATTATGATCTTGTTATAAAGTTGAGACATAGTTAACCATGTAACTTAAAAATGCAAATTATCTTATTATGCATTAAAATGCTTTCTAAGAAGAAAGTGATCTTGTATTATTAAATAGCACAATGATTTTGAATTTTGTGTATGATACCTCATCTTTGCTTCAAACTTATTTCTTTAAAGTGTTAACATTAATTTTCCAATATTTAAGGTATATACTAATTGCTATGGTTTGAATGTTGGTCCCCTCCAAATGCATGTTGAAACTTAATCCTCAATGTGGCAGTACTGAGAGCCTTTAAGAGGTGATTGGGTGGTGAGGGCTCTGCTCTTGAATGGTTAATCCATTCATAGACTAATGGATTAATGTGTTATCATGGGAACTGGTAGCTTTATACAAAATGAAAGAGACACCTGAGCTAGCACGCTCACTCCCTTGCTATGTGATGTCCTTCACTGCATCAGGACTCTACAGAGTCCCCACCAGCAAAAAGGCTCTCACCAGAGGCAGCCCCTGAACCCTGGACTTCCCAGTCTTCAGAACTATAAGAAATAAATTTTGTTTCTTATAAATTAACCAGTTTCAGGTATTCTAAGTAACAGAAACTGGACTAGGACACTAATTCTGCTTTAGAAATAATGAGCTCCCACATTTTAAAGTGACTCCTAAAACAAATGTTAGAACAGAGTTAATCAGCCATGACGTATTGGATATTTTATTTACAACATGGGTGCTGGAAACAGTAAATAATTACAGCTAAGAACCTAGTGGGAGTTGGCTAAAATTTCTTCTCTAATATAAGCAACCTGCATGGGCGGGGAGGCTCCTAGGTAACGCCATTTGACAAACTTTCTTTCCTTTTACTTTCAAGTTCATGATTAACCTTAGTTTGAAAAGAAAAAGGCGGCTTTAAAAATTCACATACAAATATGTTATTTAGCAAAGGTTAAAAGACAGACTCTTTCTACAATTCCAAAAATATTGCTACTAGATGTAGTCATTTGGAAGCTTGTCCAACTCATTAATGAGAAAAGAAAGTATTAACTTCCTTTCTTTATCTATTGATTAACATATTGCATGGTAAATTAAAGGAAATGAGGAAAACTTTAGTCATATTCTCTGTATTACAAATACAGAATTTGGGTACTGATATTTCAATGGGAATTCATGTCCATGCATGGTCACAGCTTTGAATAAAAATTGTTGCATCAGACTCTGCCTGGCACCCGCAAGTCAGGGTAGGGTTAAATGACAATGAGTTAAAGGAGGCTGGTGCAGGAGTGGATTTCCTGTATTCATGATCCTTATTAGTTTGCTTCCTCCTAGAGTTATCTTAAAATATGCATGGAGTCAATTCTTCTTCTTCTTCATTAAGTTGTGAAATACCTTAAAAGTGTGCTACAGACTGAAGTATTTATTTCTCACTTCCTTTATAGTTAAATAAAAATGTGGGGTGAGAAAACATTGAAATAAATATTTTTAATATATAAGTACATGAAAAATATCAGAATCTAATATTTTATCTTCTTCTTATACTGAGATGTGTCTTTAAATGTCTGAACATAACCTAATTTCTGGTTAGCAGAAACCATTACTTGAGAACATGTTATGCTTAGCACTGTGTGTACCTAAGGACTGGCTTAAATATGCATCCTGTTACCAAGTTTCTATTTTAACCATAATTCCTTTATGTATAGGGTCAACTATTGCACACATCATTAGCAATGTCTTTGATTTATCATTAAATCATCATCTTGTTAAAAAGGATTGGCTAGATATATGCTCAGGTAGCACCACAAGAACAGTCTAGAGTGTTTAAAGGTGTTAAGCTATGAAAAATTTGACTCTACTCCCACCTATTAAATTACTCTGAGTCACTAGCATGAGAGTACTACAGTAGTTTACAGCACAAACTTTTTATAAGACAAAATTTTTTGGAGACTATTTAAAATTTCGTAATTAACAAAAAAGAGAAATCCATAGACATTAACCTTCAATCACAGATGGCAAATTAAACAGTATGTTGAATTGAAATTGAAGCCAGATTCAATCAACATTATTATATGACTTCATTTAAATCAATTGCTGTATTCCTTTAAAATTCTGTAGGCTTAAATCACAATTTAACACCATGACTAATGCTATACCAAAGACTCAAAAACAAAGTTTTTACAAAGGGAGAGAAATGACAGCTATAAATTTAGTGTGGTTCAAAAAATTCAGCAAAATAATTGTACCACTAAAAGATAACATTACATGTTATCTTATAGTGAATATAATCATAACTTATTTAAATTGTAACGTATAAACACTTAAACCTCTAGGACAGGTTTGGCAGTGAGGAAGATCGAAAGATAATGGATTTGGTTTGAGAAATGCTGATGGACTCCTATAACAATACCAGGTGGTATTAAAGTGATTTAATAGGAGACACTGGATTGAGTTACTAATATGTAAATAGATAGTACCAGTGGTACTTTATCTGTAAACTCTAACCTTTGTTACCCATACTCTTACCTCCTTCTCCTCTTCCTTCCACATATACACACAACTTGATGAATTAGAAAGAAGAATCATGCCTTTACATGTTCACCTTTCAAAACATAATCCTACATAAAAGAAATGGGACCAGGAGCTGGGCTCACGCTTGTAATCTCAGCACTTTGGGAGGCCATCGTGGGAAGATTGCTTGAGGCCAAGAGTTGGAGAACAGCCTGAACAACACAGCAAGACTCCGCCTCTATGAAAAATAGAAAAATTAGCTGGGCACGGTGGCGTGCACCTGTAGTCCCAACTACTAGGGAGCCTGGGGCAGGAGGATCACTTGGGCCCAGGATTTCAGGTTGCAGTGAGCTATGATGATGCCACTGCACTCCAGCCGGGCAACAGAGCAAGACACAGTTTCCAAAAAAAAAAAAAAAAAGGGAAAAAGAAAAAGAAACGGGTAGGTGGGTAGTTCGTACGTATGATTTTATATGCATGTAAAGCCTGTTCTTTAGAGTGCACAGTTATATATTCTTTTTGGGGGGGTATTAGATTCTTATGATTTATTACTAACACATAATGGAATACTATGGAGCCATTTAAAATTCATTTTTAAGAACATTTATTAACATGAGGAAAGCTCACACTAAAATTTAAATGAAAAATATTACAATGCTGTAAATGTTATATAATTGTTTCATTAGAAATTAAATTTTATGCAGTTCATTAACATCTATATGTAGTTATGAATAGAGATATTAATATATATCTATATGTAGATCTAACTATTTATGAAGAAATACTAAAGAATAATAGTTATTATCTATGAGTAGTAAATTATGGATTATTTTAATTTTTTAATATTTTTTAGTATTTTCCAAATTTTCTATTAATGCATAATAAATGCACATAGTTTTGGGGTAAATGTGATAATTTAATACATTCATATAATTTGTAAAGTCAAATCAGTATACCTGAGATATCTATCACCTTAAATATTTGCTTTTTCTTTTACACACAAGCAAACATTTATCTAGGGTTGATTGTAAGTGCAAATACAAATTAAAAATGAGAGACTTAATTCTCCCTGCTGAAAATAAGGGAACAGATTCTCCAGGCTGCCTCTGCCCCTTTTCTGAGACATTTTGTAAATTCTTTTTCTGTCTCTTTGAAAGGTGTGCAAACCTTTTTAAAAGCTAAATTAGTCTCTCACCAGCTTTGCCAAGGACCTGGGAGCCATCTCTTTGAAGTGAAAGCATCAAGGAACATGGCAGCCCTATGTCTGTTTCTGTAGGAGGGCAGTAGCCTTCCCTTGTTGGGTACCTTGCACCAAGTTGCAGTTACCGCCTGTTGTAAAGATATAAGAAGTTGATTTTTCGTTTAAATGAAGCCATTTGGCTAACACATATGGTCATCCCAAGTACCAGGTGAATTTAAGATAAACTATGTAACAAATGGTCCTGTCAATTGATTAAGGACTAGTTATTATCTTGAGAACATGAATGTAAGGTATTGAATCTACTTGGGTATATAAAAAAAATAAGGTTTCTTTCTTTTTCTTTTCTGTCTTTGCAGTCTCTCACAGGATTGCCTACAATGTGTATCACATTCCGGCTTAATACTTATTCAATAACAAAACCGTTTCCTTTCTCTTCTATCTTTATGGAGATGTTTTCTGGGTTGGGAAGGGATTTTGTTTTTAATTATACTTCTCCAACAATAACAGTTCCACTTTTTGTCAAGACATGGACTAAGGGTATGCACTGAACAGCAATTTTGGAGGGAAACTTGGTAGTATTTATTAAAATAAACTTAGTCTAATAGCAGATTATGAATACCTACTTTCCTAGATGTTCGCCAACATCAGGGATGTTCAACCTTATGCCTTTTTTTTTGGTGAATGTCCAATAACACCTTGATTTATTATTTTTAATGTTTCCTGTTTACTAAGACTTGCCACTTCTGTAAAATACTGGTTTTATGTCCTCCCATTTTTACTCATTTACAGTGGGGTTTTTGATTCTGCTTATTAACCTTTACCTAATTAAAAGGATTGTAAATATTTTCTTTTGTCTGTTGCTTATTATAATTTTGCTTATATAATCTTGCTATACAAAGTATTTTGATGCAATCAAATGTATCTATCTTTTCCTCTTTGCCTGTCATCATCTGAGAATTTAAAAGCATTTTCTTATCCTACCATCAAATTTTTTTCAATCTATGCTAAACTTTTTATAGTTTTTTTTTGTTTTCACATTTAGATTAATTTCCATATTGTATCATTTTGGAAGCAGTGCGATAGAAGTATGACTTTTCACTTCAAATGGCTAGCCAGTTGTAGCAACGATACTTATGGATTAGTCCAGCCTATCAGAACCCTTAAGCCTGTTTTCTTCAGTGGATGGAAGCAAATTTATGCTGCTTTTCCATTAAGATATTCAGAATTTTTAATAATGATAATTCATAAATGGAAATGAAAATGCTATATTTAAGTGTTCCTGTTTTGAGTAATATAGATTTTGAACTGAATACTTTAACTACTGTTACTTACTCTAGGAAGTTTCCAAAATGAACATCAGATTTTTTGTAAAAGCAGATTTTTGAGCCCCATGCCTAGAAAATTAACTCAGTAAGTCTGAAGTGAGGCTTAGGAATTTTCACTAAGCAACTTAGGTGCCTCATATACACATTCAGGAAACCAAACAACACCTTGAAAAGTCACAGCTTATGGTAACAACCACTTTTAGAAACATTATGGGTTACTGATTCACACACACAAACACACACACACATACTCTGATTAGAACACTGGCAATTTCACGATGGCTGCAACTCGTGCAAAGAGACACATATCCTTTAAATTGATGAAGTAGTCTATAGTTTTCACCAGTTCCTCTGCTAGCATTTGTGTACGTATGTGTCTTTGTGTAATTGCTTTTTCAAAGTGAACAAGGAAGCCAGAGTATTTTCTTCTTCAGCCATTTATGTAGCTTATCCTAAATTCAAATTTTATTTTCAAGTTACAAAAAAAAAAAAAATGTGGCAAGACTTTAGGAGTAATGCAAAATAGTTACTCAGTTTTATTTCTAAATTGTAGTAAATGGTAAATGTAATAAAGTATCTCACATTGACAAAGAATCCTGAATCTTTACAAAAAACAATTACTTAAGGTGCTGTTGATGCTTAAAATTACCTTAAGAGAAGTTAGCAAATATTGTAAAGATGGGCAAAGAAACTACAATATTTCTGATTTTGAATCCATTGTTAAAAAGAATTTAAATATGATGAATTTCTTGTACAAATGAAAATCAATATAAAAAAAGAAAATTCTAAGCAGACTTCAGTCTCTTTTGGTAACTACTTAGGATAAGTTATGTATTTCTAACATTTGGGGTTTGGCACCATTTCATACTTATACTGTTGGACTCCAAGATTTAAAAGAGTTGTACTTTGTACCCAGAGTAGAAAAAATTTTAGAGTATGACACATATATCTTAGAAAGCAAGAAAATTAAAAGGGGTTATATTAAGTGATAAGTATTACTTAAATCAGTGTCTTCGGTCACCGTAGAAAATCTGGTTCTATATAGAATACGTATTTAAAATGGTCAAAGGCTATTTTTTACTTAAATATATACCATATATTTGTGATTTCTAGGCAAGGCTTAGGTTAATTAAAGAGAGCTACATTGTATGGCCCATGGCAATTACTATTTATTAGTAGATCACACTCGGTAGAGCAAATGCACTTCTATGCTAGCTTTTTTTTTTTTTCTGTTCTCAATAAATGCATGGATCATTCTTACTCAAGTTCACTTAAGTTATAAGACCAATTTGGTCAACATCTCATTTTGCATTAACTTTGGATTATATTACAAAAACCCTTAAAATTTCTTTGAAAGATATTATGTTGGACCTTTCTTAAGTCAATACGTTGGACATGATATGATTAAGTCCCTTAAAAATAGAAGGCAATAAACATTCAAATGCAAGCACAAAAGCAATCCATGTAACCTAAAACATTTAAACTCCCTTAATATTTTGAAATAAAAATATTAAAAAAATAGAAGGCAAAAGTGAACAGTTTTCTAAGGCAGAAAAGTATACCCTATATTACCTTTCTAGAACTATATTAATTCAAAAATAAAACATCAGTCAAAATATTTATTTTTTCTTAATTGGGTTAAATGGTAATACAAATATTGTGATTCTGTTCTGAAGTTTCTCAGATATTTACTGTAAATGTCCAAAACACTATATAAAACAATACACGACCTAGTTTCTTTTACAATTCATATACCAGAAACTTAGATTTAATTGTGTGTGCTTTGAAATACATTCTCTCCTTGACCATTACTGTTACAGATTTGAAAAACTAGCTCCACTTAGAAAGAAGTGTACCAGTCCTATCAATAGGACCCTCAGTTACAAACATAAACACACAGGAAGAAGAGAAGAGAGAAAGAACTAGGGAGAAAGAAGAAATGCTCATTTATTTTGTTTCCAAGGGGTAGCAACTGGATCCAGGAGACATCATAGTACAGGTGTGGTATGTTTACTTTTTGAGTAATTTAATGTTTTAAGAGGCACCACATCAGCTACAAATGGTCAAATTATATTTAAGGATAACAATTTTACTAGAAGTATAAAAGTTTTGAATAGAAAATTGCTAAAGAGAAACTTCAAGCCTTTGTGGCTAACAGAGTATATAAAAACCTCACACAAAAGGGAGGATGGACTACAAAGACAAAAATATAGACTCAAAATTACCATAAGACTGGAGGTAAGGTTTTATTACCACCTCGCCCTTACGCTAAAAGCTACAACTTGGAAGGAAGTCTTACCAAATCCTCAGGAACTGTCATTTAAAAAGATGTTAAAAAGGATGTAAACATTATCCTCAATATGATGGCAACAACAACAAAAGCCTAATTGTCATCTGTTAAGTTGCAGAGCCACGAGCAGGGACACTTCCATTTTCAAATAAGTGTAGGTGCACAGGATGCTGCATTTTGAAGCACCACTGTGGGAAGATTCACAGCCAGCACATCACCCGCAACTCATTCTTAGGAACTCGCTCAGAAGGGAGGAGGCACGAGAGAAGCAGAAGCCATGTCAGCAACACTGGGATTTGCTCTCTGCTCTCAAGGTCTCTTGATCTAGTTTAATTTTATCCACATCGTTGTCTTCATTAGGAAAGCTTCGGTGGTTCTCAAGAATATTCTCCACTAGGAATCGGGTGGCTTCGTCTATGTTTATGTTATCCTGTAATGCAGAAATAAAGAACAGGATTAATTCTTAGAATAAAGCATTAAGAGTATTCATGGGAACTAGGAAACTTTGTCAGAAGAAGCATTAAAAGTACACCAGCTACTATTTTCTTCTTTAATACTAAAGTGTTTGCACACTAAAAGTTCCATGCTCCTGAGTAATGTGGCTATAGAAGGAACCTTCTTCTTTTTACCAAGGATACCCCTTCTTACGTTCCTGTTTTAAACTTTTTGCCACTGAGGTTCAATGAACCATCTTGATGGTTGAAAATCAATCTTAACCCTGTTCTGGGCTAGACTCACATAAATAAAGGCACTCAGGCTGACAAATCTCTGCCCTAGAATATCTAGTTCAGGTATTCAGGATACATTGTAAAGAAAAATTTAAAAGGGTTCAAACCACATTAAAATATAATAAATATATCATGTCACTTCTCTGTCTCTAAGAACAAATTATTCCTTTTAGTTGTCATGCATAAATTAGCCTGAAACAATATTGTCAGTGCAATGTTCATTAAGGATACCCTACAGAATCATTAACTGTCACAGCATTTGTGTGACTGAATTATAAGTTGTCATTAAATACATAGTAAGTGACACAGGGCAAAAACAGCTTATTTTTAAAAACTGTTTAACTTTTAATTTTTAAATAATTTCATATTTACAAAAACATTATAAAAATAGTAAATTTCCTATTTACCATGCACCTATATTTCTCAAATATTAACATCTTAGATAACCAAAGTACAATTATCAAAATCAGGAAGTTATATAATAGTATTATGTCAATGTTAATCTATCAACCTTATTCAAATTTCATCAATTAACTTAATGTCCTATTTCTCATCCAGGATCACAAGCTGTATTTTGTTGCCATGTCTCCCTGGTCTTTTTAAATCTGGAACAGTTCCTTAGTTTCCTTGCCTTTCATGACCTTGACACGCTCAGCAATGGCCAGTGAATATCCTTCAGTCTGGGTCTGTTTGATGTTTCTTTATTGTTAAATCAAGTTATGCATTTTTGGAAATAACAAAACACTAGTGATGTGTCCCTCTAGGTCTATCAGAAAGCACACTTGTTTGAAGTTGTGTCTGCTGGTTTTTCCATTGAAAAGTTTCTATTTTTCCCTTTGTATTTAGTTAGTGCAAATATGTACATACCCTGTTTCTCACCATACTTTTCCCCACTAATTTTAGCATTGACTAATCCTTCTCTAAAACAATTATTAATGTGGTGTTTAATAGTGAGTTTTTATTTCTATCATTCCTTCTACTTTTATTGATTGGAATTCTGCTGTTAAGAAGAAATTCTTTTCTCCCTCATTTATTTATTCATTTGTTTATTCATATTCATGTATTATTATTTTATTCTATGAGTTAAACCCATTAGAATAATTATGTACTTTGTTGCTCAAATTGTCTTAGATTTTTGGAGCTCCTAAAGTAGGTTCCTGACATGTCTTCATCATTTTGTGAGCGCTTCCCTATTTTCTCGCACCACAAAATGTCTCAGGTACATCTTTGCTTTCCTTGTCCCACCAGCCCTGAAATGAGTCATTTCTCCAGGGATTCTTTTTACTGGAGAATGGAATTAAAAACCAGATTCTGAGGTATCATTGCTTCTAAGTCCGCTCAGAAGACAGAGTTAGTAAACATATGTATGTATACATATACATATACACATCTATATCTACTTCTTTATGTCTCTGTTATACATATGGATGTGTATATTTATGTATGTATATACTCACACAAATATATATTTATATGAAATATTAATTTTAATTAAATTCATACTGATATCTCCAATCCAATCCAATACCTTCTCCCTTATTAGTAATAACTTTCTCAGAAAATGAGCAACCTGGAGGAGCTATGCTATTATACAGGCATTTTTCATGGCATCAACACATGCTTTTTTACCTCTACTCCCAAGATAAGTTTAACTTTAATTCAAGTATGGGTCTTCTGAATGTCCAAGTGTCATTCAGTCCCCACCAGTCCCATTATATCAAATAATTATAAAATTATCTAACTGCACTTGGAAGCAATTGATTAAGAACAAAAATTCCCATATGGTAGTATAATTAGTCACAAAGCTTCATATTAGAAATTCATTATTTGCCAGAAAAGTGAAATGATAAAATTCATGAATTTAAAATTCTTTTGGCTATGTCCTCCAGAAATTCAGACTACCGTAACTCAAGCAAAAGTTAAATTTTAAGTTAGCTGCTGGTCAGCTCAGAAGTGTGGCTATTAGTGACACTTAGGCAGTACACTTTAGGCCTTGACTGTAAAATTTTTAATTACTGTTATTCTTTTGGAACACTCCTGCTTTTTTATTACTAAGGAAATTCTGCAGAAGCTGTTTCTGTTGTGTTTGTAGGGAAGCACAGTTCCTACCTGAAACTTTTATTCTTCACCAGTGTTTCCCTTCTCACCTCTACACGTAACTCTGTCTATACATATAACAAAACTGATGACTAATACAGTCTCAAGTTACAAGTCACAGGACATGATCATTTATAAATTTTATATCTAGATTCTGGGGGAAAATTTGGATTATTACTTGAAAGATTAATTCAAATAAAACCTACAGGGGAATTTTATCTGTAATACACTCCACCAGTATGCATGCTTGCATTAACATTTACATTTACTGCTTCCCCACCCCCCACCCCACCCCCAACAAAGCTAAGAAGTAAAGCAAATCACCCAACAGACATGCAGAGCAGACAGAGGGCATGCCTGTCCAGAGCAAGTCCTTCACTAAAAGATGCCTTCCCTTCTGTGATTTCCTCCTTCGTGTCAGGCTAAGGGCTCACATAGCACCTCTGGGTTTCATCTGTCATCCACCACTACTTTTTGCCTAAGAGTATACACACTCCTGCCTCCAGTAGACATTCATTTTTTCCAATGACTCCATCATTGCACAATATATTCGGAGCTGCTCTTTCGTGCAGTCTCTCATTGTTTTGCTTTCATCATTCCAATCATCACTGGCGTCAAATAATCTTTCACCTTACTAGAAAGTAAGCTTCTAGTAAAACTAAAAGTAACCTGGTAGTAAATCTCCAGAATATGCCAGGTGACTTAACAATGATACAAACGTGTATATACACATACATTTATACATATACATATACATATATATGTGTGTGTGTGTGTGTGTGTGTGGTGGGGTGGGTGTGTGAAAGAATCCAAAGATCATAACAAAGATGGAAATGTGTTAAAATTACACCAAATTTATGGCCTACTGCTTGTTATCACAGAATTTCTCAAACATTTCATCATTCTTACGTAAGTCTGATTGTTATTTAACCCTCCTATGTGAAGTTCCAATGCACATAACTCCCTCAATATTTTGTACTTACAATTTTCACCTTTGCATTCTTGTATATCTATTAATAGGCTAAGATTTTTGAACACCACCTTGGTGGATTTTTTTTCCCCTTCAAAAAATATTTATCCACCTTCCCATAATGGATGAAAAAACAAAATTCTCACTCTACTATTCATGAAGAAGCATACCACAAATGTTGACACTTCCCTCTTGTTCAAATTCATTCATACGGAGTTAACCTAAAACTCTTCAAACATCATCTGCATAAATCTTCTCTCTGACCTTTCCAATGCCTTCATTGGTCCTGCATGTGACACACATCCTCACAAGGGGCATCTCCCTGTATTTCATTAAGCCTTTCGTAAAAATAAAAAATGCTTGTGCTTGACAATACCCCTTTCTACTCCAGTTGCATGAGAAGCACCTCAGTTAAAAACTCAAACTCACAGAAAATGTCATTTGCTTTTTGCTCGAAATAACCACTCATTTTTATTTTAATGTGAAATCTGCCCTTTTATTCACTTCCCCATTAGCCAATTCTGAAAGGAGTCTTGCTGCAGATGGAAAGGAGCTATAACATCTATGCTAGGCTTTGCATTTTCTAGGTTTCCAAACATTGCTCACACAAATCCATCTAAATACTTCTTAGTTACAGCTCAGATTTATGAGCTAAACAGCAGAGCAGACTGACAAGCAAAGCAGATCTCACCTTTGCAGAGGTTTCAAACCATCCAGTGAAGCCATGTTCCTTGCAGAATTGGTCCATCTGGGCAGGACTGTGGCCACCATCCCTATTCTGGTCACATTTGTTAGCTAGGAGGACAGCAGGAATAGGTCTTCCATTTGGAAGATGAACTTTACTATCCAGATCATTTTTCCATTTTAAGACTGCCTCAAATGTGGAACCTCTTGATATATCAAAGACTACAAAAGCACCAACAGCTTCCTTGTAGTATACTCGGGTCATGTTGCCAAACCGCTCCTGCCCTAGAAGTAAATATAAGAGATTAAAAAACTCATAATTCAGGCAGAATCTATATTTAGGTATAACCCCTTTGACCCTAAGAATAATACTATAAATAAATATCTTCCATTCCACAGCAATATAAACTGATGGGACTGAGGACATCCACAGAGAATCATGACCCTAAAGCAGAAGTGGCTGGTAATTTGGTTTGAGTGTACAATTAACTAGTTTTATGTTCTGTGCAAGTATAACACATTCTCCATGAACATCAATAGGACAGTATTTCAAGCTACAAATTCTATTGTTTCTTCCTCCTCTCCCCTTGGCCTAAGAGAAGAGAGGTACTAAAGGAAAAAATAAAGCTAGGAGTGGAGGAAGAAGAGACAAGAATAGAAGAAATAAAGCTTGCAGGAAGAAGATAAGTGCAGCGGGAACACACTAGTCAAAAAGATTAGGACTGGACATGAGATAAAGTAGCTCACGTTCTCCACTCATCTGTCCTTCACATCTCTAGCCTATACCCACTTCTGACTCAATATACAAGCTTGCTCCGCTGTAAGAAGCAGACACATGAAAACCTGCCGCTTCAGAACAAAAAGCAGAACAAGTGATTGAGTTATTACAAGCAGAATCAATTTCAGAGTTCTTCAAATATCATTGTACTTTTTAAATAATTTAACTTATGTTAAACACTTTGGGGAAAATCTACTGCTTCGTATATTTTATAGGACTTTGCAAAGCATTCTCTTACTATCTGCTGTCATACTAATCTTTGATATACATAGGACCGTTATCTCCATCTGACAGATGACAAAAAGAACTGCCAAAGAAACACTTGGCCAAGATTATGGTGGCACTGACTAAAGAAGACAGAACTAGAACCCAGGACTTCTGACCCCGACGTGCCTATGGAAATATGACGCTAGCCATTCTGAACAATCTTATAGGTGTCATGACTTCTAATGCTTATACTTTTGGGTTGTCAAATTGCTGACTAGAGCATGAAGGAAAAAATGACTGGCAATCAATGCAATGAGTAGTTACAACAGAGACAAAGTAGCCTACAAAACCTGAAATATTTGCTATCAGGCCCTTTACAGAAAAAGTTACTGATTTCTATTCTAGGAAGCTAGGGATATTCTACACCTTGAACTGGAAGTGCTATATAAAAATTCACGAAGATATTTATTAGTGTCTGTGCATATAAGTTATACTACAAGTTCAAAAAAACTGCAAAATGTCAGATAAGCCCTGTATATACGCCAGCTAGGATTATTAAGTGCTCAATACGTTTATTGCTGGATCACCTTTTGCAACAACTTGGATGGAATTAGAGACCATTATCCTAAGTGAAGTACCTAAATAATGGAAAAACAAATACCACATGTACTCACTATTAAACTGGAACTGACTGATGAACATACAAGTGCACAGGGAGGGAAGTAAAGCTCAATGGAAATCAAGCAGGGCTGGGGGAGAAGATGGGCGAAAACTTATTTAACAGGTACAATGAACACTATCTGGGTGACAGGCACACTTTTAACCTTGACTCAAGTATTACAAAAGCGATCCATGTAACCAAAAACATTTTTACCCCTGTAACACTTTGAAATAAAAAAATAAGTTTATTGCATGATGAAAGCTTGAGTATGCTTTTTAAAGATGGTACCAATTAAACATGGCAAAGCTTTAAACTATTAGCTAATTATGTGCTGTACTTTGAATGGTGAAAACAGATTTGCAGAGGAAAAGAAACTTGATGAAAGCTCACCTGTACTAGGGAATAAAAATACCAAGCACCCAACATTCAGGCAACCACAGGCAAGAAAATTTTTCTACTTAAATATGCCGATTGGCCTTAGAGCTCTTTGGGGACCACCAAAGACCTTCCCAGCTCTAACACTGACATTTTAGCTTCCTGTGTTATAACTTCAGTGTTATACTGGTTTTCTACATATTCTGCAATCACTGAATCCAGACAGCAATTGGAATCAAATGTAAATGATTCAGCATCAAAAGGTCGAGACCTTACATTTAGGGACACAGCTTATTTTCTAAATGTAGAGTAAAATACACTTTCTATTTTAATGAGCTTATAATCTCTTTTTAAAAAATTCCAAACTAATCCATTAGTGTTTTGGAGATATTCCCTAATTGGTAAAGCAAGTAAAAAAATATAAATTTCTAAAACACATGAAGTTTAATTAGGGAATGGGAAAAGATTAAAATGAATTCATTTAAAATAATACTTTTAACATAAAATTAAGAATTACTCTCCAGAAACCTAATCAGGTATAACCTAGATTTAACTCTATTTTTTCAAAGGTTTACAATGCATAGATATACTAAGCTCTTACAGTTGTTAAACTTGACTTTCTATTGCTACCCTAGTAAGAGTTGTCCCATATCTTTGCTATGATTTCTCCCTGGGTAATGTTAGCTACTCTTTTACTATTTTCTAAAGCAAAGAACTCCAGAAGAAAACATTCCTAATATTTATGAATATACTATTCTCCTGCACTTCTAAATCCATGGAGGATTACACTTTTCTGCCCCTTCAAGGAGAAGCCATAAGACCAGTCTTGGCCAATGAAATGTGAACAGAAACGTTGCTTCTGAGCAGCATCATTTTGCTGCCAGTGTCTTT
The DNA here is from genome assembly GCF_041146395.1 of Eulemur rufifrons. Lineage (NCBI taxonomy): Eukaryota > Metazoa > Chordata > Mammalia > Primates > Lemuridae > Eulemur > Eulemur rufifrons. The sequence continues at coordinate 92,176,960 of NC_090997.1, read as the reverse complement.
GTCCTGCCGCAGCAAAGCTGAACCCTGACTTTGAGACAGTTTCATGAGATGGTGGACTCTGCTAGCCCAGGTCTTCAGGTGACTCCAGTAAGAAACCACCCTCACACCCACTGCCACCACCCCAACTCCCACACTCCACTATGAACATCTAGCAAAAGTGAGACATAATTATTTTAAGCCACGAAGATTTTTAATGTTGTTTGGCACCCCAACATAACCTAGCCTATTCTGACTGGTACTACTCTCAAATGTCTTTTTAGCTTTTATTTTATTTTCTTATGTCTTTTGAAAACTCTAGATCTGATCTCTACTAAAAAATTTATTAGGTTCCTTTTATGTAATATACCAGGCACTGTGCTAAACACTGATGAAAATAATGAAACAGTGAATATGATTTCCTCTCCTAAGGAGCTCACAGTCTATTTGAGGAAATGGGCAAACTGACACCACAAGTATTAGGCGTAATCAGAGATACCCAGAGTATATCATGGTACCCAACAAGAGGACACCACTCATTGAGATATATATGCATAAGCAAATCTTGACTAGTCTTTTTTCAAGGTATACTATCAAGAGAGGCCATTCAAATACTTATTCATGGTGAAACTATAGTACCTTCCTTCATAAGTTATCTTTATTCTCATATTTTCAACGTTTACGTTGGATGCAGAACTGCACATAGCACATGTCCAGGGAGCCTGGCCAGAGGCTGTGCTCACCATCAATAAACAGCTTCATGTATAACTTCTAGATGCCAATTTCCCAACTGTGCTCTGAATCATCCCCCTTAGAGTTATGCATTCTATTACTTCCCCTTTCACAACACACCAGGACTCAGCTCTTCATAGTTTTAAAAAAGGGTTAAGGATCAAACAAATTGGAAAGACTTTGACATTCCAAACTTTAATTGCATTGAAATCTATAGAATATTTTAATTTTTTAAAGACAAAATATATAAACAAGATACTTTGTGATGCAGCCAGACATTTTAAGTTCAGTCTGTAAAGTCTTTGTTATTCTGTGATTCTACTTTCCACAAATACATAAATAAAATGCAGGCAAAAAATGCCATGCTGAATGTTCCGGGTTGTGTCTCATGACAGGAGAGGGCTCGGTAGAGAAGGAAGTCTGTAGTTATTAAATACAAAAACAAGCTGCGTAAGTTTTGCTTCATGGGGGAGGGTGTATGCAGAGTTAAGGCTTGCAGCAGTGTAGAAATTCATCAAAACCTGGGAGATCTTCCTCTTAATAGGTCTGTAGGCTAGTTTAGACTAGTTCAGGGAAAACTCTAGGCAATACTGACTTCTTTGACCAGTGCTGCAATAGTCATTACTCATCATAACTGAGAGGCAACCAAAATCATCTAGTCTAACCTCTTATTTTATAGATGAGAAAATAAAGTCCCAGGGAAATGAAATTACTTAAACTTCCTAGGTTGACTTGCTTTCCAATGTGCTGTCTAATCTGTTAGCCAAGTATCTGCTGGAGTATCAGTCCCTCATATGTCTGTGTGTTTCCAAATAAATCCTTAGCAGTACCAATAGCCTAAGAGTGACTTTCCCTAAGGATAGCACAGTCCTACTACAAAAGTCGTACCCCCTTCTCTAAGTCACCTAGTGCTTTACCATAGGAGCCAACGGAAGATCCCCTACTGCTGAGTGCATCAGTCATCCTGACACTAGAGGCAGCCTTTGTCATCCACATCGCTGTTGGCATATCGCCAGCACAGTCCAAACGACTGCAAAAATGTTTTATCTTTTAAATCTGTGGTCCCCAACCCCCAGCTCACAGCCGGTATCCATCAGTGGCCTGTTAGGAACCGGGCCACGCATCACACACAGCCTGAGCTCCACCCCACCCTACCCCCACTCCCCAGTCCCCATCCCCACCAGAAGAATTAATTGTCTTCCATGAAAACAGTCCCTGGGGCCAAAAGAGTTGGGGACCACTGCTTTAAACAATGTGTTACTTACTTCTCTAGAAGAAGGAAACTTTATTATAACTTGATATCTTGGCAATTAGAAAGGAGAAAAAGAAAACAGTGCTAGTCATACAGGCTAAAAGATATTTAAAGATTCACACAATCTCTTAACATACCCAAATGAATGGACCTTAAAGTATGAACACATGTTGGCAAAAGATTAAAATGCTTATCTTAATTTTTGGGTGTACCAACATTAATGACATTGAAAAGGAGTTGAAACAACAAAATTAGTATGTTTCCAAGAATATGCATCGCCATTAAGTTAAAGAAAAAACACAAAATAGTTTACCTTATATCTTTGTATCTAATGAAAATTCTCAAAACAACAGTATTTCTCTTTAGATTTGAAAAGAGAAGTACTAAATTCTGAACTGCTACCAGAAACACAATCTAAGGACACTTTCTCTTGTGAATTTCATCATTGGTTTTGCTTAGTTTTTTAATGTTTGTATCCACATTTTATATTTACTTTTGATAAGTAGTCTAAATGTCTCTTTTAATATTAGTTGAAATTCAAAATATAAATTTCACAACTGAAAAGAAATTAAAACAATAGGAAAAAACGGTGCTTAGTTTTCCAAGTACAAATGCTTACCTTTTTCCCATCCGCTGAAAATCACCAAGCTACATATTCTTACTCAAGGCGATTTAGTTTCTAATTAGTACATGTTAAGTCTTTTAAAGGAAAATCCTTAAATATCATTGTGCAATTCAGAGATTAAATGCTCCTAGCAAGCTAAAGCTCATCATTGGTCTTAAGATGATAAATTTTTATCCATTAAAATTTTTATAACTTCATACAGGTAATACTGTGATATCATGATGAATCCTCGGTTTTATATACAAGAGGATACAATATGTAGGCACATAGGCTTTGCTATTTTTAGGGTATCAAGTCAATGAGTCATTATACCTATCAAGCCATCCTAAACTTGCCCGAACATTACACTTTAACATGCTGAAATTATAGGCACTGTTAGAAGTAAAGCAATTTATTACATTAAATAACTACCATAACACTAACCATAAAGCAGTTTAAAAACAGACTGTACTACTAGCTGCCTACTCCAACTCCTCTACCCACTAGCTTGCACAATTTTACACAAAACCAGTGGCTGTATTAACCTCAGATAAAACTATATGGCATCAAAGCAGTACCATCTGAGTCTGAATTTCATAGTTTAATACTACACTGTGTAAAAGATAAAAGGAGTCACATGATTTTACACAATTCTACTAATTTATCTAGTTTTCCTTTCTATCATATGTAAGATGACAGGGAGACAGTAAAACATAGCAGTTAAATCTTTGGAGTCAGAAATATCCGGATCCACGGTTGAACTCTGCAAGCTATATGTATACAGACCTCAGGCAAATCCATTAACCTTTCTGAGACTCAGCTTACTCATTTTAAAATTGGGAATAAGTCCTATTTCTCCAGGTTATTAAGTACAAATGAGAATGAAAGTAAAGAGAATGAAAGTGACTAGAAAACAGCTTTTAACAAATGTCAAGTACAGGAGGGTCAATGACCAAAAGTTTCCAACTCAAAGATTCTATGCTTATATCTGGAAATGTGCTTCAACTTAGAATAATACATATTATAGGTAAAGATATGCAAAGTTGCTATTTAAATCACAAAGTGTCATTTTTGCTCATTCACCACTTTTTGAGATTGAGATTAAATGACCCTGTTTGTCAAGTGAAAGGGTAACAAAACTGAATGAAGAAAAAATAGGAAAATGCCTAAAAGGAAAATAAACAAACTGCTTTTGAGATGTTAGCAACAGTATCACCAAGCAGTTTTTTTCAAAATTACCTTTTCCCAGGTACATGCCAATTCAGACTGGATTTTACTCCTTTTGCTAATTTGAAACAGCTGGGCTTTCATGGTATCGTGGTTAATGCCTAACATCTGTCTTATTCAACTATTTACATCTTCTGTGGCGACTATAAAAGGAGCAGCTAACTTTAATGAATTTAAATTAGGAAGTCAAATAAAAATATCTTATTGATTTGTGTCCAAAGTCGAAAGTCTTACAAGTGTGAGATATTGGGCTTTTCCCTTTTCAACAAATGTATTCAGCAAGAGAGAAAAAATATACTGTCTCTGTCTTGTAAATTACTCTTGTATCCATACACTATGCTGAAAGAGAAGTTCCTGAAATAGCCAAACAGATGAGGAGGTGATGCCACCTCCTCATATGAAATTGAGAAAGGAACTTAAGGGTCAGAGAAGGTATGAGTGAGTGGGAACAGTGGGAGGTGTGTCTAGCTAAGTGGAGAACTCTTGGAGTGTAGCGAGAAGAGGAGTGTGTCGGCAGGGTGTTGCAAAGCCAAGTACAGAACGACGATTCTCAATTTTAGTATAAATCAGAATTACCGCCTATGATGCTTGATAGATTGCGTATTTCCAAGCCCTTCCTCTAGGAATTCTGATTTGGTGTAGGTATGGAGGATTGCTAGTTGTCTATCCCAACATTCCTTTACAGAATTTTATTTGGGGAGGCAATGTGCACAGATTAAGATAAAAGCCCTAGAATTTCTAGCTGCTCTTGCAGCTAGGCATGTCTATTTGATTGGATCACAGAGACAAAAAATATAGCCTAGGAATAGCTGAGAGGTGAAATGTCAGCCTAAGTCCATGAAGATTTGTTGGTACAGCTCACCAATCTTGGACTGCCCAACCGCAGGCTTAATATGTGAGACAATTAACTTCTTCCTTCCTAAACCATGATGTATGTCAGATGATGCCAAATCTACTGATTCTATTGATGTTAAAGAATTTGCATTTAAAGCACCTCAGGTGATTCTGATGAAGGAGGCTCCAAATAATCACACTAAAAAAACTTGACATATTTACCTTAATATCAAGAAGCAATCAAAAACCACTGCATAAGATCCTTAAGGAAAATATCTGGATAAAAATGAGTGAAAGAGAAGGGAAGAAGAGAGTATGAGGTTGTCTGTTAGTTAGAAAGACTCTCTTGGATCATTAAATGAAACACCTGCCATCCATTTATTTTCATGTGGTTCTAACTCTTAAGAACAGTGAAGGGGCCGGGCGCGGTGGCTCACGCCTGTAATCCTAGCACTCTGGGAGGCCGAGGTGGGCAGATCGTTTGAGCTCAGGAGTTCGAGACCAGCCTGAGCAAGAGCGAGACCCCATCTCTACTAAAAATAGAAAGAAATTATATGGACAGCTAAAAATATATATAGAAAAAATTAGCCGGGCATGGTGGCACATGCCTGTAGTCCCAGCTACTCGGGAGGCTGAGACAGGAGGATCGCTTGAGTTCAGGAATTTGAGGTTGCTGTGAGCTAGGCTGACGCCACGGCACTCACTCTAGCCTGGGCAACAGAGTGAGACTCTGTCTCAAAAAAAAAAAAAAAAAAAAACCACACACAAAAAAACAGTGAAGGAATTACATGTTTCTAGCCTACTCAATCACAAAAAGTACAAAAATCTTTTGAAAATATAATTGAATAGAATTCTAAAGCAACTTTTCCTTGATCTTTTGTCTCTCCCTCCAGAAGTCTCCCCACAGTTACATGTATGCTTTTCACCATCCAAGAGAAGATCTCTGCAGCCATAAGACAACTTAAACTTGTTGACTTAGCCCACTCTCTAGTACTAAAGTGTTGATTAAGTGTGAAATCCTCACTATTTTAAGGATATGCTATTCCTGGGCTATAAATCTGAAACCTTCATATTTTCCTTCTATGGAAGAGTACTTTACAGCATGTTTCAACCTATTTTAGTGAGTGCCTAGGAATATGTATTAATCATGCCTTTTATTTTCTATATTTTGTTATTCTTTGACATCCTGTGGCCTTGCAGGCCTGGGGAAGAACTGCCCCTCCCAGTGTTAGCTAATTTCTAGAGAAAGCCAAACCTGCCTTGGAGCGCACCTTTGATTCGCAAACCAACCAATCCTTGAGTCCATGTCCTCCCATCTGCCTCCTGGCATTAGGCTCCTGCAATCTAGGATGCTATCCCCCTGCCCTAAATCACCTCAGGGCCAGGTACCAGACAATTAGAGATCACCCCTACAGCCCAGAGCCTGCTGAAATTATTCAAATTAGCCAATCCTAAATTTGCTTAGCTTGCCTACCCTGCTTCATCCATTCCTTCCTGTAAAAACCACAATAAAGGTTCTAGTCCATGAATTCCTCTTGCTCCTGTCTCACGACCAACCCTGATGCTTTTCCCTGAGGCATGGTGGGGTGTGGTGTGCTCCCACTCTTGGGAACTGTGAGTAACGAAACTCTTTCAATGGCAATCATCTCCTGACCTGTTGGCCTCATCACAACCTGAATAAAAACACAATCCTGGGTACATTTTCAAGAGGTGTGAGAATCACTGAAAATTCCGTATTGAAAGCTTAAGAAAATTGAAAGCTCAGGATAACATATATTAATACATGACTAATTTAGGGATAACCAGAACATTTGAAAATTTAGAAAATAATTCGTGCTACTCTTTTGAAACCAGTAAGTAAAAAACTAGCTATATGAAAAGCTTACTATTTTCCTATCTCAGAGTCATGAAAGCTGTCTCCATACAGTGCCATTGGGTATCAGTCTTTTCTTGGTCAAGTTACTACACCTCTCTCTGCATTTAAACTATAGGATCTCTAAATGCCTGTAATTCATTCAATCCAAAATGTAGGATCCTTAGGCAAATAGCTGGGAGCAAAGGCAAGTTTTAGAACTTCCTATCAGTGCTGGATTATCTCTACCACTAACCTGAGCCACTGTCAGCTTAGTGGGCTAATTAAGGCAACTAAGGATGGTAACAAATCAAAAGGGAAAGGCCATAGGCATATCATTATCAAAGGAATTCCTATATGCAGGAATACAAATACATTGTTACACTGACCAAAAGCCTGCCTGAGCAATTGTGAATGCACAGCCTAGACCCAAGGGAGACTCAGGACCCCAGGAACCGTGAAAGATTTAAAGATGTAAAATGGGACAGTAGGCTTTGCTTATGATTCAGCACAGCAATTGAGCTTGAATAAGGCTGAGTATGGCAAGCCCGTACAAGAGTTAGATTACCCGTATGTAATAGAAACGCCTTCTACATGAGTTTGTATGTAATTAGCCACCAATAAACACCAAGAAACTTACTGTAGTATTCTGTCTTTAAGATAGAGACCACAAATAACTACACAGACTGATTCCTCAAAGCACTGCTTCTTCATATTTAGAATATACTTAAATATTACTAATCCCCGACTAATAGATACTTTTAAGGTCAGGAAAGTGTCAGAGGTAATATTCCAGATTCTTGCTCCTGAAGGGTTATAGGAGAGTTATGAAAAAAAGACAAAGGAGATTATCAGTTTAATAATTGGCAAAATACAAGGTGGAACAAGGAAGTCAGGATCCACATTCTGCTTTAGGATGGGAATCAAAACAATGAAAAATGAATTTAGGTATAGCTTGTATAATTTATAATATCTTCCAAACATGCATTTTATGCTTAGGTAAATATTATTTACATGAATTTCAGAGTAGACTGTTCCAATTTGTCTTTTGGCGAGAAGAGCTTGTTACTCATTCAGATTTTTATGAAGAAATTTTAGTCCTAAAAGGCAAATCACTTCAGTCAATACATGAAGACTAAAGTATATTAGAATTAAATGGACAATGATTTTTTTAAAGATTTAACCTAGACCAGTCATTCATCTTGCCTAGAAAATTCTACAGTTGCTAACAAGCAACAAGCTTACCATAAAGAGTACACCAAATACTACTTTATACGAAGCATTAAAAGGAAGATCAGAGACATCTCTTGCTGTATCTTAATTTACTGTGCATTTATTAAGATCTCTTCAAAATTGTAACAAAGACTTCAATATTTTAGCTATTTCAGTTATGTTTTGAGCAGCAGTCTCAAAGCAGGCATGAATTAAGAGACTGCAATTGTCTTACACAAAAATTGCATTAAACTCCATCTGTGTTTTAAAGGAAGATTCCTTCAGTGACATAAGAAAAGATTCATTAAGGCCTATACCTGAGAATCACATGGTTCTTAACTTGAAGTGTTTAGCTAAATCTGCTTGGCTACATTTACAGAAAACATCCAACATTTCTAGCCTTTCATACTTGACAAAACCTTCTAGGATAAAGATTGTTGACATAATTTCTTTACTGCCTTGCCCACCACTAAAGCGGAAAAAGAAATAAAATAAAATCTAACTAGTAACAATATCACCACACCTTAAGTTAGTCATAACAAGTGGTCAGCTCCACCTACTGTTTTGCAATCAAGGAATATTTCTATTCTTTGAGAATTAAATATAATCCAACTTTGTTACTACATAAGGCAAATATGTTTGAATCATAAGTGACATAGCCACGGGGGAAATTTTTGGAGCAGCCTTCAGTTTGCCTTCACTACGTCATTACTACTTAATTCAAATGGTATGAACCAGGATTCACTAGTAGCTCAAATGTTCAAACCAAACATAATGATGTAGCTCCCCATACCTTAGGCTTAAACTAAGCTATTTCTGTCTCTCAATTTCTGTATATTAAGATTCCATCTCTGAAAATCTTACTTATAAGGTGAGCCTAATAATTTCTAATTACCTCGTAAGTTTACCTCTTATTTTAACTGCTGGCATGTACTTGTTGAATGGTACAACAGTACCTGCTACAGTATCTGACATCCAGAAATCCCTTTGGAGATCTTAAAATTCTGCTTTCCTTCCTGGCAAAGCCCAAGCTTTGGATTTAGTCAAAAGTGCAAGCATATCTCAGCTAGCCAGATGTATACCAGATTCTGATAAAGATTGGATATGTCCCCTTCCTGCCTATTGAGGCCTGTTAAAGAAGGATGAAAAAAGAAGAGGTGATATCCAGGAAGAAAACTTACCCCTGCTCTTGTTTTGTCAAGTCTTTAAATACTCTGAAGCTTAAAGACACACTGTTCCATAAAAATCTAGTTATTCACATTTATCCACCTGTAGTGGGACACAATTGTAATTTTATAAATACTATAATAGTTTACAAAAAGAATAAGGCAAAGTCAACCACCCTTGTAAGCAGGGCTTTAAAATCACCTTTGTGGAAATCCTCAGCTACACTGAAGATTCCTGAAAGTTGACTGTCACATGGTAAAGCAAACTTTAGAATCCATGACTTTGTCAAGAAGCAGTAATACTGTTCCTTAGTGTTCTGTGCAACCGCAGGAAGTGTTTCGAAAAAAGCCTCTGGCTTGGAAAGATGACTTTTCAAACGAACTTTTGGTTTTTTGATAACCAGAAAAAAAAAAAAAAAATTGAGCAAAGGCTGATTACCCTCTTCCTCTGAAGCACTGATGTGCATAAATTTATTCTCATATCTGAGGTAGAGAAATCTGCTCTTAAATGAATGAGTTATAGATTACAATTCTTCAGTATTCTCTCATGCCACAAAATTCAAATGAAAAGAGCACTGCTTAGCAGATAGTAGATGTGGGTCCCACCCTCCCACACTCTGCCACCAGCACGGTATACATGAGCTTCAGTGTAGGGTCTGTAGGATGAAGGGTGGCCCAAGGTGCCCTCCAACCCTAAACCAGCTCCCACTGGAATGCTCTACTGCAGACTCAGTTTCTTAACACGTGCCATGATTGAACAGGGTAATTTTGTGTACCATTTCCATAACTAACCTTTCCAAAAGTTAGCATCTTTTTAAATGCCCTCATCCCACCCACCAACACCAGCCAGAGTTCAAATGCTCATAAATTAGAGCAAAAAATATACCCCCTCGAAGAGATCAATTCTTCTGTTCCAAAATGACAAATGAAAGCAGCAGATGTCAGAGAAACAATGTATTGGGGGGGCGAGGAGGGCCAAGGATAGGGCTAGGTGTTGGCTTAGGGAGAGAGTGAGGAAACAGTTTCAGAAAAGCTTTCCCAAATCTTCGCCGGGTGACCTGGCTTCACAAGAGAGCAAGTATTTGTGGAATGGAGTTTCCCTCACAAAGGCGGGTCTCAGAGCCAATCCCAGTGATGAAAAATGACCTGAAAAGGAATCTGGCTTTTGATCTTGGTTGTGTCACTAACCAGGACTGCAACTTTGGGGAAGTCATCCAGTCACTCTGAACTTCAGTTAAGGCTAAATGAGGGCAGCCACCCCAAGTCTTCCCGTTATGTTATAAACTTGTCGTTATTCAGAGTTCAGACTTCTGGAAAGGCCCCGTGGCTTCCTCACCTCCTGTCAGGAGAGAGCGAGCATCCATCCGCACCTGGCCATTGGATTCGGCCTCTCCCAAACGTACACAGGCAGGCAGTTCAGGCAGAGGAGGGAAAGAAGGAAGGAGGCAGAGAGGAGCCAGCGGCCCAGGCTCTGAAGGTGGGAAAGTTGGTGGCCGCGCTTACCCGCGATGTCCCACAGCTGCAGGCGCACCAGCGTCCTGCTGTCCCAGTTGAGGACCTTGAGGGCGAAGTCCACCCCGATGGTGGCCCGGTAGTGCTGCGAGAAGAGCTGGTGGACATAGCGCTTGATGATGCTGGTCTTGCCCACGCCGAGCTCGCCAATGACCAGCACCTTGAAGAGGTGCTCGCGGGTCTCGGGGACGGCGACGGCGGCCGCCCCCCGGCCCGGGTCCCCGGCTCCCCCGCCGGCCATGGGCGCCGCGGCTCTGAGACGCGCTCGGGCTCCGCGCCGCCCCCAACCCGCCCCGCGCTCCCCGCCGCGCCGCCGGAGGCTGCAGAAACTCCCCCGAGGCCGGCCCGGCTTCCTCCGCGCCCGCCGACGCCGCCTGACTGGTCACAGGACCCGGAACCCGCAGGCACTCGCGGCCGGGGCGGGGCCAGGGCAGGGCCGGGGGCAGCCGGGGAGGACCCGCGCGAGGCCGCGCCGGTAGCCGCCTGGGTCCGCCAGGCCCGGCCAGGCCGCCGGCACTTCCTCTCCCGGGCGTCCCCTGCCGGCCGACGCGGCGCGGAGGGAGGCCCGGCCGCCCCCTGGCGGGCCCCAAAGGCTCCCGGTGGCCTGAAAAGGCCCTGAAGCCCCTCAGCCAGATCGGCCCGGCCCGGCCCGGGGTTGGGGGTGCTCGGCCTCCGCCCGCCCGGCCTGTAAGCTGCTGGCCTGGGAATCAACCTCCTTCCCCGTCCGGCCCGGAGGGAGTTCAGCAACGGGAGGCCTCGTCTTTCGTGTCCAGCAGCACACTTTAGACGTGAGACGGAGAGGCAGAATGACTCTGGATTAACCAAGGGTATTTGTCTCAATCAAATGTTTTGCAGCATCAAATTCTAGTGTATTAATCTACGTATCAGGGTCTGTCCTTCACTGAGTACTGAGTACCGTCAGTTGCTGGTAGTGACCAGCCTGGATACACAGATTCGGTTTTTGGATCTCTGGTCTTCATTTCTCTATTTGTCAAGCACTGATAATGCTAGTTCTGTTTTTAACTTTTTGAGGAACCTCCATACTGTTTTCCATAGTGGCTGCTCCAATTTACATTCCCTCCGACACTGTGCAAGTGTTCCCTCCCCTCCCCACTCTGGCCAACCTTTGTCATCGCTTGTCTTTTTGATAATAGCCATCCTAACAGGTGTTATCTCGTGGTTCTGATTTGCATTTCCCTGATAATTAGTGATATTGAGCACCTTTTCCTATACTTGTTGGCCGTTCATATGTCAGATCCTTTGACCATTTGTTAACTGAGTATTTTTGTTTTGTTTTGTTTTGCTATTGAGATGTGTGAGCTCCTTATATATTTTTGTGTATTAACCCCTTCTCAGATTCATGGTTCACAAATATTTTCTCCCAGTCTGTAGGTTGCTTTTTCATTTTGCTGGTTGTTTTCTTTGCTGTGTAGGAGCTTTCTATAGTTTGATGAAATTCCATTTGTCTGTTTTTGCTTCCATTGCCTGGGCTTTTGGTATGGTATACAAAAAATTGTTAAAGCCAGTGTCAAGATATGACCCAACTATCCATCTTCTGGCTACATACTCAAAGGGAATGAAATCAGGACCTCATAAAAATATCTGCACTCTCAAGTTAATTGCAGGATTATTTACAATAGCTAAGATGAAACCACCAAAGTGTCTGTAGAGGAATGGCTAAAGAAATTGTGACACACACACACACACACACACACACGTATATTATTGAGCCTTAAAATAGGAGACCCTGCCATTTGCAACATGGATGAACCTGCATGACACTGTGCTAAGTGAAATAAGCCACATGCAGAAAGACAAATACTGCATGATCTTTCTTATATGTGGAGTTCAAATACCTAGAAACAGTGGTGGTTACCAAGGCAGGGACAGGGAGGAGATGGGGAGATGTAGGTCAAAGAGTATAAAGTCACAGTTATTTAGGATGAATAAGTCCAGAGATCTAATGTACAAAATTAGGGTTATAGTTGATAATATTGTATTGTAACTAGAAATTTTCTAAGAGAGTATATTTTAGGTGCTCTTACCATTACAAAAATGAGTAACTGTGAGATGATAGATATGTCAATTTGATTAACTATAGAAACTGTTTCCCTGTGTATATCAAAACATGTTGTATACCTTAAATATATAAAACAAAAATAAATATTATATTATTTAAAAATATATATTTTAAAAACCAATAATACTTTAGTATTTTTTTCTTTCCTTTTTTTTTTTTTTTTTTTTTTTTGAGATAGAGTCTTGCTTCATCACCCCTGATAGAGTGCAGTGGCATCATCATGGCTCACTGCAACCTCAAACTCCTGGGCTCAAGGGATCTTCCTACCTCGGCCTCCCAAGTAGCTGGGACTACAGGTGTGTGCCACCATACCCTGCTAATTTTTTCTATTTTTGGTACAGACGGGTCTCACTCTTGCTCGGGTTGGTCTGGAACTCCTGACCTCAAGAGATCATCTCACCTTGGCCTCTCAGAGTGCTAGGATTATAGGTGTGAGCCACCGTACCTGGCCTGCCTTAGTATTTAAGTGAAGGAGTAAGTTTAAGAAAGAAGACACAGGGTCTCTAAAGTCATCTTATTTTACTTCCCTAACAAGAAAGCCTTTTTAAGCCTTCAGCTGGTAGTGTTTAGAATAGATGTGAAGGCTCTAAGATAAATCCTAGGAAACTGATTGAAAAGTAGTGCTATTGTGGGATTTTATTTTAAACAAGAAACATAGGAAAGCTTGTCTTGCTTTCTATATTTATAAAATTAAGGGATGCACCCTATTGCCTTAATATTTAGAAACACCTGGAGCTGTTATCCTCTGGTAGCTTCCTTAAATAAACTAAAGCAGTGGCTTGCCCTGCCACCCTCACTCTAATTGACAATCATTGAAAAGTGTTTTTCAGAGGTGGAGGCGTTTTAAAATTTAGAAGTCAAGGTGGGAGTAAAACCTTTCCTAGAATAGCTATTGAAAAATCATGGATGTGTCTCTAAGGAAATATGGCCCACCAGCATGTGGCTTTTATGTTCACCCAATTACAGAGCCCTTCCAAACCCTTCTCCAGCTTGGATAAAGAGGAAATCCTCCAATTCTTGCCATAAGTGCAGCATTTTGTTCTACAGGTACATAATACCATAGGTTTTTACCTGTCCCTTCTTCTCTAGCCCTCCTGGATTTCCACTAACTTACAAATTTTGGTGCTAAAAATCATATGCTGTAAATAATTTAAAATTAGAAATGATCACTGCTAAAAGCAGAATAAAGGGTTGGAACCATTTGGTTCTCAAACTAAAAGCAGGATAATGGCTTAAATTAATGGTTATCAAACTTGAGTGTTAAGGGTTTGTTAAAACAGCTTACTAGGCCGGAACCAGAGGGGTTCAGATTCAGATATGTAGTGAAGCAAATAATTTGCATTTCTAACAAGTTCCTAGGTGATGCTGTTGCTGAAAGTCTAGGAGCACAGTGGTTTGGGTCAGAGCTCACTTCTCAAACTTAAAAGTTCATCTGTATACAGTACATCACATTTTCTTATCTATTTTTTCCTTCCTAAATGTCTAAAGACATTTAGGTGTTTTTTGTACCTTGGCTATTGTGGATTGTGCTGTAATCAAAATTGGGGTGCTAATATCTCTTTGAGATTCTGATTTCAATCCTTTTGGATAAATAGCTAAAACTGGGATTGCTGGATCATATGGTAGTTCTATTTTTAATTTTTTTGAGGAACCTCCATACTGTTTTCTATAGTGGCTGTACCATTTTGCATTCCAACCAAGAGTTTACAAGAGTTCCAATTCCTGTACATCCTTACCAGCACTTGTTGTATTTTTAAAAATATGTAATAACCATCCCCATACAATGGAATATTATTCTGCCTTAAAAAATAAGGAAATCCTACAATATGCAACAACATGGATAAACTTTGAAGACATTATGATAAGGGATATAGGCCAGTTACAGAAGGACAAATACTACATGGTTCCACTTACATAAAGTATCTAAAATGTTCAAACTTTTAGACTCAGAAAGTGGAATGTTGGTTTCCAGGGTCTGGGGGCAGGGAGAAATGGAAAATTGCTAATAAATGGGCATAAGTTTTAGTTATACAGGACTAATAAGTTCTAGGGATCTGCTGCACAACATTGTGCCTATAGTTAATACTTAAAAATTTGTTACAATTGTTCCCAAGAAGTAATGTACAAAAATATTTATTGCATCATTGGTTGTAACAGAGGCAAGGTAGAACTAACTTGATCATTCCTCATTCAAGAGGAATGAATAAATAAACTGTGATTTAGTTATATAGTGGGATAATATACAGGAGATAAAATTAATGAAATACCATACAAAGACATGGAGAAATCTCAAAAATATAATGTGGATTGAAAAAAGTAGGTTTTGAAATTATTTGTAATATCATGCTTTATGGAGCCTGAAGACATTTGAAGTTACCTTTTGGTTTCCCTCTTGTTTTGTGAGCTCCTTTTTTCCCCTATCACTTCCCCTTTCCTCTACCAGAGTTTCCTTTATTTCCCAAATAAACTGTTATGCTTAACTTAAAACACTAATCTTGAATCAGCTTCTGAAGAAATCCAAACTAATACATGCAGTATGTATAATTCAAATATGAAATAAAAAATATCATAAGGTGTAGTTGATGGAAACCTCAGTCCTTGTGTTGATGGAAACCTCAGTCCTTCAAAGGGATCTTGCTTTTCTCAGTAAGTAATAGGAATAGTCTCATTTCACCTTTTTATATTCTATGTTCTTATTCTGAAATCTTCCCCAAACTCTCCAAAATATGGTAAAATCCCTCACAAAATTTTCAAGTATATGAGGTAAACTATTAGCTTCATTATTTTCCATGGAGAAATTCCTTCCTTGAACCTTTCAATGTCCTGCTCTAATTTGGACTGAATGCTCTTAGTCTGGTTAACACAGCTATTCTGGAATTTTCCTTCCCCATCATTCTAGGTTTTTCTTTACCTCTCTTATATATTAGAGTTTTGATTTCTTGAATCCTAAGTCTACCTCATATTATTAGAGCATATTGTATCATTTAATAACTTCCTGTAGGAAAGGTATTTTGAAAGTACTCAAGTACCTTTTGAGTCCTTACGTGTTTGAAAATATCAATACTATATAATTTTTATATTTGACACCAAAAGCACAGGCAACAAAACCAAAAATAGACAAGTGGAACTACATCAAGCTAAAAAGCTTCTGCACATCACAGGAAACAATCAACAGAGTGAAAAGGCAACCTACAGAATGAGATAATATATGTTTAAACCATCTATCTGATAAAGGATTAATATCTAAAACACTTAAAGATGGCCTCCCATATATAGGATAAAGGCATAATATAGAGGAAAAAAACTACAATAAAAAGAAATTTAAAGATCTGAATGAAAAACTTTTCAGGTTATATAATTTTTTCCCTTTCAATTTTAATTTCACAGACATTTATTTATTGAATTCTTGCTTTCAGCATTACTCGAAAAATTCAGTGCCATTCTGATAGACAATTTTTGATAAACTTTTATTTTGTCTAGAATAAAGTTTTTATCCTTCTCTTTATCTTTGATATTCTGAAATTCCATAGGATCTGCCTTGGTTTAAGTCTTTTTATATTCGTTGGGCTCTTTCAATATGGAAATTTATGTCACTCAATTTGGAGAATTTTTCTTGTATTATTTCTTTTCTAAATTCTCCCCTTGATTTTCTTCGTTGTCTCTTTTTTTAGTTTTTTTTTTTTATTTCAGCATATTATGGGGGTACAAATGTTTAGGTTACATATATTGCCTTTGCTCCACCCGAGTCAGAGCTTCAAGCATGTCCATCCCCCACATGGTGTGCACCGCACCCATTATGTGTCTATATACCCATTCCCTCCTCCCCCTTCCCACCTGCCTGACACGATGAATGTTATTACTGTATGTACACTCAAGTGTTGGTCAGTTAATACCAATTTGATGGTGAGTATATGTGGTGCTTATTTTTCCATTCTTGGGATACTTCACTTAGTAGAATGGGTTCCAGCTCTATCCAGGATAATACAGAGGTGCTAGATGACCATTGTTTTGTGTGGCTGAGTAGAACTCCATGGTATACATATACCACATTTTATTAATCCACTCGTGTATTGATGGTTCTCTCTTTCTGGAACTTGTATCAGCTGGTTCTTTAAACTTCTGGATTGATTCTTTTTTGTTTGTTTGTTTTAGATTTTTGTTTTTTGTCTTAGCATAGTTATTGCTACAATACTGCTGCATAACAAGCCTCTCTAGGGCTCAGTGTCATGCAATAACAAGCATTTATTTTTTTTGCTCACCAGTCTGCATTTGGCTGGAGCTCTGAAAGGCTTGGCTGGGTCAGCTGGACTTGGCTGATCAGGGACATTTTCTCCCTGTATTTCTCATCTTTCTTGGACCAGTGGCTTCTTGAATGGCAGATATCCAATAAAGCAAACAGAAACTCCTATGCCTCTTAAGACTTTGGTTTGGAACCAGCACACTGCCCCTTCTACCCATAAGTAGGGCTTAGTGGCCCTAGCCCAACACAATGAAGTAGGAAAATATCCTTTACCAAATGGGGAAAAGCAGTAAATATTTTCTGAAAAATTATTCAATTTATTACACTCATATTACTTTTCTATTCCCCCCGCCCTTTTATTTGGGTTCTTCCTAGATGATTTCACACTGATTTTTCTTTTTTGCAGTCATATTTTTTATTCCTAAGGACTCTTATTTGTTCTTTGTTATTTTTTCTAATAGCATATTTTCATTTTAAACAAAGAAGTATTTTCTCATATCAAGCTTAACCATTGTTTTTTTTCTCTTTTTCCTCACTTTTTAAAGTTTTAAATTCTAATCTCCAGATTTCTCTATTTATTGCAGTTTTCTTCCTCCTTATTATAACTCTGTCTTATATATGGGAGGTTATCCTTAACCATTTATTAGATAGATAGTTTGCAAATATTTTATTCCATTCTATAGGTTGCCTCTTCACTCTGTTGATTATTTCCTGTGTTGTGCAGAAGCTTGATGTAGTCCCACTAGTCTATTTTTGGTTTTGTCGCCTGTGCTTTTGGTGTCAAATCCAATAAATCATTGCCAAGACAAATGTCAAGAAATTTTCCTTATATATTTTCTTCAAGAAGCTATATAGTTTCAGAACTTATCCACCTATTGTTAACAATCTGGTATTGTCAACTTAAAAAAATTATAAGGGGATAGATCTCATGTTAAATGTTGCTACAAAAAAGAAAACAAAACAAAACTATGCATATGTAAAGTAACACAAAGAAATTTTCAGATTTGATGGATATATTTAGTACATTATGGTGATGGCATCATGGGTGTATGTATACATCCAAACTCATCAAAATGTGTACATTAAATATGTTCAATTTTGTGTATCGATTGTAACTCAATAAAGCTAAAAAAAAAAAAAGAAAAAGAAAACTCATCAGTGGCTCCATGCAAAACTCAGTTTGACTAAATTTCGTAAGATGGCACTTACTGTTTCTCAACAACCCCACTCCTACTCATACTATCTCTACCGATCATTAGTGAAATTCATCCTGTTTTCCTAAGATGTCATGCTCTCTTTTATCTCAGGGCATTTGCATGGAACTGCCCTTTTCCTCCTCTTTCCTTCATAGGTCTCCTCATAGCCTTGAGCTCTTGGTTTAAATATTAAATACCACCTTCTCTTTCCACTCCTTTAAGTTTAGGCTGGATACCCGTCTTTTCCTCTCCATTAGCACTGTGTGTTGTGCTAATCATGTTGACACTGTATTATCTTGTACATTTAGTATTCTATGTCCCACTCTAGGTGGGGACTCAGTCTTTTTCACTGTAGCATGAACACTCAGTTTCTTTATAGTAGGTACTCATTAAATATTTGCTGAGTGAATATTGAATGAGCATTAGACTCTATTCCAAGACCTAGGTTTACCACTTGTCTTTATGTGTTGATTAACTTTGTGATCTTTGAGTAGGAAAAGGGGCCAGGATTTAGAGGAAGTGGTCTGAGGTCAATTTCTGGCTCTGCTACTTCACATGTGATCTCAGGTCACAACTTCTCCAATCTCCATTTTCTCAGCTTTAACTGGAGTTAAAATACATGCCCTTCTTTCTGTACAAAGTGATATATAGAGAATATTCATAAATATGCAATACATTTTACAAATGTATAAAATATGCTAAAAATAAATCTTACTTTAAGAAGCTAGTGAATACCTAGTACTGTGCTCCCTGCCAAGTTTGTTGCAGTGTATGTGTGTTTTCTCAAAACTTTGTGTTTAAATTATCAACCTCTCATTTTTCTTAAGGGTCTATAGTAATGTAATAGGATTATGGAAAAAGCAGCAAAGTGCCCCTATTAGTAACATTATTTTAAGTAATTATATATGCATTCAATATTTTAAATGTATCAGGCAATTAAATTTTGCAATGTTTTTCTATAGGTCATGTTATTCTTATTTAACTGTTTTAATTCCATGTTTATTACATATAATTTGCAACAATTAATGTAAAACAGCTTGGAAAAATATAAGTGAAATTCTAGCCAGTTTGACAATTCTGTTTATTGCCTTCTGTTTCTGCATTGTGCAGGATAACCTAATATTAACAATACCAGAGAGCCAAATGCAATTTATAATCTCTTCTCAGTGTAGGCGATTGCATTTTATATTGCATGTTCCTTGTGGAGGCCCCACAATTTGTGGAGGGAGGAGGCATTTTCCAAAATTATTTCTTCCCAGAACTAGTTGACAAGATATTCCAGATAATGTACAATATTCAATTTTACAATTTATTCTTCCATCGCATTGAATATACTCTGGATTCACCAAAGGCCATTTTCGATTCAATTTATCTGTTTTTTAAAAAATCTGCAATATGATTTTCTAAACTAGTCATTAAAATGTTTATTCAATTACCTGGAAATTTTTAAAGGAAATAAAAAAGATGGGAGAAAGAATATCTAATACATACCTCTTTTCTGTCTGAATCATTCAAGAACATAATTTGAGAAGATGTGACTGTTTAGACATCTTAGAGTCTCATGTCTTCATCAGAATGTCTTCATGGTTTTATGGACACTTTTGTATAGAACTGCATGACTTGGAAGGTTTCAACATAGATTATAGTCATGTTCTTGAACTTTTAGTTTTATATTTCAAATATAGTTTGAACTGTTAGTTGGTAAAGCAGGTAGCCCCTTTAAGAATAGCAGCTGCAGTTGGGTGTGGTGGCTCATGCTTCTAATTCCAGCACTTTGGGAGACCAAGGTGGGAGGATCACTCGAGACCAGGAGTTCAGGACCAGCCTGAGCAACACAGTGAGACCCCGTCTCTACAAAAAAACACAAAAATTAGTAGGTATGGTGGTGGGTACCTGTGGTCCCAGCTCCTTGTGAGACTGAGGCAGGAGGATTGCTTGAGCCCAGGAGTTTGATATTGCAATGAGCTATGATGACACCACTGCACTCTAGCCCAGATAACAGAGTGAGACCCTATCAAAAAAAAAAAAAAAGAAAATAATAATAATAATAGCAGCTGCTTATCTAGTTAATGTCTATAGCACTACAAGGAAATTATGTGCAGATACTAGTTCACGGTCACTGTAAATAATATTAGTTCACCTTATTTGAACACTTGCTGTGTGGCAAATATTGTTTTAAGCCCTATACATGTATTAACATATTTGCCCGAACAGCCCTGTAATATGGGCACTTTTATAATAGTATCCATATTTTCTGGATAAGGGAAAGGAGGCCCACAGATGGGAGGTAGTAAGTCTCAGACATGAACCCAGACATCTGGTTCCAGAGTCCCTGCCCTTCACCTCTGCAGTGCTGCAGATTCCAGCCCTCATCAGTTGATAGATTAAAAGGGGTAAGTAGACTAATTTTTCTTTATTATCCAGGTATAACAACTTGTGAATTAGAGCTGTTTGGCCTCAAGAGGGCAAGCTTTGCAAAGTCAAGCCTGCTAAACAGTGACAACAAGTGACCTAGAACGCCTAACTAATTGACCTATTAGTTTCCTTGTAACAAAAGACCAGAAAGTGTCCTCAGTGCAGTGTTCAGTGGGTGTGGTTATGGCATTTGGGGTCAGTGAGAAGGTCAAGGGAATTTCAAGATTTGCTGCACATTATTTAAATATGTTAGTGGTTGAAGGATTATATATCACAAAATGCCTTAGTCAAAATTTTCTAGACTCTGACCCTTTGAAAACAAAACTAGGAGGCCAGACCCAGCATACCAGTCGTAATTGGACAGAGATACTCTGAAAAGCAAAACACTAGGCCAATAATTTCCTTTTCCTTTCTTCCACCAATTAGGCATTAAGATATTTTTAAGTACCTGTTCTATCCTAGAAATTGTTCCATTTGAGTACAAAGTGTTCAATACAATCAAAATTGCACTCCCTTTTAGCTAGTGTAGTGATCAGGTGGCTCTTTGTTAAAGCTCATTAAGAAACAACCCTCAAATTGCAGTGGCTTAAATTGGAAAAGGTTTATTTTTTGTCATGTAAAATCCAGGGTGGATTTGAGCATATCTCTAGGCAGCTGTCCACCACATGACACGCTGGAATCCAGAGGCTGCTTCCATCTTGTGGTGTCACCATCTCAGCTGCTGCTTCTGTAGTCACTGAGCCAGGGAAAGAGAGGGCAGGACAGGCTGTACCAGCCATTAAACGCTTTAGCCCAGAAGTAACACATGTCACTTCTATTCACAGGCACTGGTTAGAACTAGTCGTGAAGACCTATCTACATAAACAGGGGATGGGGGAGTTTATCGTGTGCCTGGAAGAAGAGGAAGCCAGAAGTATCTACCATATATAGATTATTGTTTCTAACGGGCTAAATGGGAAGTAGGGAAACACATTTATATTTTGAAAGGTAGGGAGTTATTTTAATAATATAAGTAAATTAATATGATGACCCCTATTTATATATAAAAAAGCTAAAACTGAGACAATTGTCTAGTGGCAAATATGTTAAGGAAAGTGTTTTGCCTATAATTTATTTTTAAGTTTGAATGAGAGTTTCTCAACCTCAGCACTATTGACATTGAGCTGGATGCTTGTTTGTTGTACAGTGTTCTGTGCATTGCATGCCGTGTAGCGGCATCACTGGCGCCCACCTAATACATGCCAGTAGCCCGAGACTTACCCCCATAGATGTGACAGCCAGACATGCCTCCAGATGTTACAAAATATCTCCTGGGGGAAAAATCACCCTAGATTGAGAACCACTGGTTGGAACTGTCCCCTATATCATTTCAGCAGCAAACCTTAGAGTTCATACAATAACATATTCATGCATATATACTTTATAATGTATAAAGCATTTTACACAGCTTCCTTTAAATTAATGAAAGCATTTGAAGAGGAAGGTATTATTATATTCAGTGTATGTGGACACAGTTGAAAAAGGTGAAATGCTTTGTCCATTTCACAAGACGACAAAATGGCAAGGAGACGACACAATCTAAGTCCTCTCACTGGAGATTCATGCATTTACTTGACAAGTGTCTAATGAGTATCTTCTGCGAGACAGACACTGTTCTAGTGACAGAGGATACAAAGATAAAAGATCCAGTTTCTGCTCTTCTGAGACTTACAGTCTAGTGGATAAAAAACACAAATTAATTGGAGATAATTAAGCTAAGTGCTCTTCTAGAAGGATTTACAGTGCTTCAGAGAGAGGAACTTCACCCAGAGAACTTCCAGCAAAGCAGTGGAAACATCACAACACACAGAAGGGAATGATAGGAAGCAGTGGAACAAACAAAGGTTGCATTTTATTTCTGAGTCAGCACAGAAGAAATGAACTGAAATATAGGGAACTACAGGGCAGACCAAGAGGGAGGAGAAGAATGATATTCTGAGCAGCGAGAGGGAAGAATTGTGAAAATGCTGCTAAGCCCTGAGCATGCAGGCAGGTGCTGCAGGAAGAGTTGTGAGAAATGGAAACACCCCTCACTTAATAGGCATTTGATAACATTCTATAATGTTGATTCCAATTAATCTCATCAAACTGAAAGGAGAAATGCAACTACTGAAAGTCATTAAATTTTTTTGAAAGCTTGAACTATATGACTCTAGAGCAGAAAAAATCACGAATGGTTAAGAATACGATTAAAGAAGGTCACCTTTCATATAAACGATAAGGAATGTAATTTCTTAAAATGTACTCCACTTGGAAGCTCAGCATTGTGGGTCATTTGTTCAAGTTGTTAACTGTGATCACTTGGAACTATTTTGCCTTTCTTGGACTAAACCTTAATATTTAAATACCCCAATTACTTTTCAGTTTAAGAAAGACTTTTTAAAAAGTAGAGATTCATTAACATAAGTGTGATTCTCTGTCAATGTATAATTCAATAATTTGGCCAATTAAATGACTGCAAGCTCCATAAAGTGTTCAAAGAGCAAAGAGGACATTTAAACTCCCTCTTGTGATACTGGCGATCGTTTTGAGTAAAACATGTTTTAAATTCCTTGTTTGGACAATGTACTTTTCGATATCCATCTGCTGACTTCTCTCTTAGCCTTTGCTCGTATCATGCTGTTCCCTCTATCATCAACCTTCACAACCAGCAAATAGTGACTCATCCCTTTTCCCTTCCTTGTACTCTTTCATGACTGCAGGCTCACTCTGCCCTCTAGGTGCATCTCCCCTTGACCCAATCTAAAATCCTCCTCCCTTGTCATCTGATCAAACTGTAACTCTCCCTCTATCCAACCTTTCCTGATCTGAGGCATCAGAATTAGCCCCTCCCCGCCCCCCCACGCCCCACCATCTCCATCTGGCTCTTCATCTGCGGGTCCCTGTGGGCAGGTACTACATTCCTTGTGTTGGTTGAGGGCAACTAATTCCTCACTCTGACTCACCTCCCACTCCAATTTTTCCACTTACCCCCAGTAAAGAAAAATGTACTATGGGAGGAGCAGCACCTGCCAACTTGCTCTAACAAATCTTGCAAGAGTAAAATTTAAAAAACTCAACATAAAGGAAATCTATGGGCAGGAAGAAGAGGATAAATAGAGGTGGACCATCTGGGGAAAGAGAGGAGGGGAGAAAGTTTCAGTTTCTTTGTGACTTGGGCAGGGAAGAGGGGGAGGTGTGTGCTCAGGAGGGATAACTTGCTCTGGGTTGGATCCCCCATTGGTCCTGCCTTGGATGTCCCCAGGAGACAGACCTCCCTGCATTAGAGGAGCCTTGAGCTGTGGGAAGGAAGGTGGAAAGAAGAGGGCTAGAGGCAACTGATGGAAGGGTTGGAAAACTGCTGAAAAGCTGGCATTAAGACCAGTGAAAATAACCTGCCAAGGGGAGTCAGTGAGCGTTGAGAGCTCTGGCTCAAGCAGGCCTTACTGTCTGAAAGGTTCATCATAACATCTCGTTAGGAGCTCAGTCCAGGGCAGAAAGCTCAGCTCCGCCGCTACTGACTATACTATGGTGGATAATTAACCTGCAGTCTAAGCCTCTTTAAGTCTATGCCATTGAGCAACTGCACAATGCTTGGCCCAGAGTAAGCGCTCAATAAATGACAAGCTCTTCCTGTCTCTTGCAATGGCAGGAAGCAGATGGCTGTGAGGCGATGCTAGGGCAACTTGCATAGTGGATAAAAGCACAGACTTTGAGTTGGATAAAACTAGAGTCAAATCTGGTTTGATTTGGACCTTGACTAGGTTCAGACTTGCCCCTTGCTAATGTGGGATTTTGATCATGGTAGGTAACATTTATGAGTTGCAGTTTTCTCACCTCCAAAAGAAGTTTAATAAAATATATCTCAAAGGAGTTTTGTAAAGTTTAAAGTAATGATTAGACATACTGTATATGTAGCTCTTATCATAGGTCCTGGCACAGATGAAGTCCAGTGAATTCTAGCCAGTGTTACTGGGACTCCAGCAATTACATAGGTTTTTTATCCTTGATTGAACTTTCTCAGGCTGATCATCAATGAAACAGTTTAGTTCCATAAAACTATGTCACATTCTTATAGGTGAGGCACTCAGCTAGACACTGAGAGGATTTCAAGTATAATAAGATATGATGCCTGACTTCAAAGTGTTCAGTCTGATGAGGTGAGAGGATGTGTACATATTTGTAGTAAAGTGGTCCAATTGCAAAGAGAACGAGGGTGACTAATGCTCATTAGAGAGATCCACAAATTCCCAGGAAGCTGAATCTTGAAGAATGAGTGGCATTTCAAAGGCAGGGAATCGGAGAAGGAGTGCTTTGAGAGGTGGAATGGCTGTGCAGAAGCACTATGTGTGAAAATATTTGATGTATTTGGAGAATAATTAATTTGGTGTGTGTGTGTGTATGCATGTGTGTGTGGTGTGTTGGGGTTGGGGTCACTTTAAATAGTAATATACTTGATTCTTATTTTTGGTTTTTCCTTATTTAGTGATGGGAACTATTTCTCATTCAATTGTATATTTCATGCAACCACTCATGGTGCCTTGAACAAGGTAAGCTTCAGTTGAATGAATTAAATTGAAGATGCTTTCTCATTAGATTTTAATTTCCCAAATATCCTAAGGTTTATTGCCTTCTTTGCATGATGAGTTTATGTGATAGAGCCATCCCAATTAATATGCTTAGGTGTCCTGCTGTCAGAGCTTCAGAAATAATAATAGCATGAATTTTTAAATTTTTATAGCAATTTACTTGGCTTTAAATAATTTATCCTTCATACTAGATTCAGTAAATGTATGCAACAATTTAACAACCTGCTAAGCTTTTGATTCTGGGTGATAATTATGAGGTTTCTCTCTGTTAAGGAGTAGTAACAAAAAAAAAAAGCTTCCTCTGCCTTTTTTAGTATGAGCAACTAGAAGTGGAGGTCTGGAGGAGAGGCCATTGCCCCAGCAAAGGAGGCAGCTGCTCCAGAGATGCACAAGTGGGATGAGGGGAAGACTGGCAACCAGTGACCTCACCAAATGAGCTCAGGTGGATTATTGAGTTCTGACCTGTGTTAGTAGGAGGAGGGGGGGGAGGGGGAGGAGGACCGGGGGAGGAAGAAGAAGAGGAGTAGAGAGAGGGGCAAGATGATACTGTTTAAGTGTTTCATGGACAAGAACACGCTTTACAATTAGGGGTATTGCTGGAGGGAATCAATCCTCAAGTATATTTGAAGTCAATTTTGTTTCAGTGATAAAAGTCAAATAGAAGGATGAGATTCCAAGGATTATTGTTTCAATATTTACTTTGTATTATTCACGAACTATTGTATTGTCAGCTGACACTGTCTTTTTATCTAGCTGTCTCAGATCGTTAGGTTTTTCCTTGTTACTGGACTGTTCCCTTGCCCACCTTCCCATTAGGTTACCACTTGATTTTTTTTTTTTTCTCCTATTAACAGAAAAAATTTTTTTTTTCCTACTCAATTCTCTCACTTGTTCTTCTCTGCTTCTCTGTTATAAAGATAACAATAATCCTCCCATGGTCGAGTCTAGATCTCACCTGTCACCACACTGGCACAGCCGGGGAGCCCTCCTGAGTGATGGCTTCCCTTCTCTTCCTACTGGGAAGCCCTCTCTGTCTCTCCTCCTCCTGCCTTGGTTGCTTTTTCCTTTCAGATGCTCTGTCATCCTTGCTACCACGATATGTTGGTGTTCCTCAGGGAGACTGGTTCTCTTCTTTACTACTCCCTAGGTGAAATCATCCAGTCTTATGGTTTTATATATTGTCTGTATTTTGTAGACTCCCAAATGTTCATCTTAATCCTGACCTGTAGAACTGTAGAGTCTGAACTCTAGACTTTTACGTCCACCCACCTACTTATCTGGGCCAAAACCAAACTCTCCATTCCCACCCCAAAACTTGTTCCTCTTCAGTTTGCACCATCTCAACAAGTGTCATTTCCACTTTTCTGTTGTGCAGACCAAAAATCTTGGAGCCATCATTGACGACTCCTTTCTCTCTCCAGCCATTACCTTCACTGCATATTACAAAAATATTTATTAAGTACCCACTACGTGCCTGGTACTGTTCTGGAACCTGCAGACACAGAAGACAATAAAGCAGATCAAAGCCCTGCTCTCAAGCTCTCATGCCTTTAAACAGATCCACAACCAAGACCTTTAATCTCCCACACATCTCCACCGCTACCACCCGAGACGAAACTGCCTTCATCTCCCTGAATTATTGCAATAGCTCCCACTTCCACCCTCGTCTCCTATAGTCTCTTCTCTCCATACTGGCCACAGTGATCACTTTAAAACATAAATTAGATCATACCTTTCCTTGATCATAACCCTCCAAGGGCTTCTCATCTCACTCAGAGCAAATCTAAAGTCCTTATCAGAGCCCACAAGGCTTTCTACAACCGGGGCCCTGCTGTTGCTGATATCCCTTCTATCACCTTCTATCACCTTCCCCTCCCTGACTCTGCTCCAGTCACACTGGCCTCCTTGCTGGTCCCCCAACACTTTGGGCAGTCCACACCATGTGACCTTAGCTCCTTCTGCTTGGCATATTCCCACACTTCAGGTCTTCCCTTCCTGAGGAGGCCTTCCCTGACCTTGAACAGAACATAGTATCCATACCTTCATCACTCTCCATTCTCCCTACCCCATTTTGTGTATGTACGTATGGAAGCATGTACATTCTGGCGGTCTCCCTTGCATAGAACCTATGTCTTTGAGAGCTAGGACTTCGTTTTGCTCACTGCTGTATCAACATCTAGAGCAGTGCCTGGCAAATATGACTCACTCAACAAATATTAATTGCATTATCTTCAATCTTGGAATTTATGACTTGGTAATAATATATAAGTGTGTTGATATGAAGTTCCTTCTGATAAAGGGTTGACATTTGTGAGTGAGCTAAGTCTCGATAAATATATCATTTATGGCTCAGAAGAAACTCCACTTCATTGCGACCTCATTAAATTTCCATTCTATCCAAATTAGTTTTGAACTTTCCAGTCTAAAAATTAAGTATCCCATCTCTTTGTTTTGACTAGTTTGTAATATCTGCTAAACTATTAAACAGCAAGTCTGTTGTAAATATGCAGTAACAAGCCTCTTGGAGGCAGTGCAAATAATTAGCATTCAGTATTTGATGGCTGTGCCAAATTAATCACCTTGAAGTTAAGCATGTGAATAAACTATGAAGTTGGGTAAACTATGTATAAGGGAAATAAATATATGTGCTTTGATCCTTAGTGAACTATGTAGGACACCATTTTAAACTATCATGTAAACTAGAGCAGTTGAAAAATCATGGCTAAAATGAGTCCATATGCAAATATTCTAGAAAAAAATAGCTTGGGTGCGATAAAAATAATAATTTAAAGAAAAGACTGAGTATCCATGCAATGAGAGCATTGGTCTTTTGTTTATCTGTCATTACCCAACTTATCCCCAACCTAAGCTCCAGCCATGTGCAACATTTTGCATGCATTCTGTGACTTCTTTGACATCTCTGAGCTTTCACCTGTATGTTCATCTGCTTGATCTGTCCTTGCCCCAGAACCTATACACAGAAAACTCTGTCTATGAGATCCAGTTCAAATATTCACCTTCTTGGTCAACTCTTTCCTGAATCTTTTGATAGCTCTAGTTACTTTTCCTCCTTGGCTGCCACATTCATTTGTAGATGTGTCTATTACAGAGTCTCACTGCATTAATTTGCTGGAGACTTTTTACTTCATCTCTGTTGGCTTCTGAGGATAAGAGATATTTTAATTATGTTATACCACCAACATCTTCCTAAGTGAAGTGTCTGCTCATAATTTTGTCTATATTGAAAATTTATTTTCTATTGAAATTAATAAAATAACCTTAAATATTATGCCTTCTATAAAGTGTATTTTAAACGTCCCAAGATCCTAGGATCTCATATAATGCAAATTTGTTCATATAAAACAGAGTACATCAGAGTAACTTCTTTTCCTATTGCAGATACACAGACTAGTATAACATTTAAAAAAATGTCAGTGCTCCTTAAACCTGTTATTTACAAAAGAATAAATAATATAATGTGTTTTCATCCTTATTTCTGCTGAAGATCTCCAAACACCATACTGGCATCGGTTTAGTCATTCACAGAAGAACGCTCCATTAAGCAGAAAGGAAACTGCTGTTTCCATCTTAAGTTGGATTTATAGATGAGAGAACTAAAGCACACACCTGTAGGCTGGCTTACTATACAACAGATAGAAAGTACCACACTTATTCCATTGTGCTTTATTCCTAGTTTTTGTACCACTCTTGAAAATACTTAAGTATTAGAAAAATTTTAATTTCAAAACTCAGTGATTATTTATTAATTTTTTTCTCATATCTTAGAGGAAATCTCTCCCTTTCTTTTCTAATAGCATGATGTGTTTCTTTTTATTTTTTAAATAACAACCAAATCCTGCTTTGTGTTATTATTATTTTTACTAGATTTTCAACTCTTATATATGTGCCTGGCCTCCTTGTTAGGTATGTATTGACTCTGTCTTTAGCAGAGGGCTGTTATTCGATTTTGTAAACCCCTGATCTTAGCAGATGCTTTACCCTCATAAGTGCTACCTGTGGGCAAGACCATCCTTGGATTCTTTTGGCTCTTGATGAGATAGAAATTGCAGGACATTAACAGAGAAAGCAAAGGCTTATACTCTCTCCTATTCCCCATTAACCACAATGCTAAGTATCCCACAGACAGCCCTTGTAATGTTGCCAGCCCTCAGCTACAGGTGAGATTTTTCAATGCGCATATACTTCTGCATCTCAGGGTTTGTGAAGCTGCCTTGGAAAAGGCAGTGTTGTTTTGCCCTGGGCCTACAGTCAAACCTACAGGGAGCACCACACGTTGGTCCAGCAGGGAGAGGGTGTTCTCATCACTTCTGCTTACATTCCCCTGGATAGAATCTGGGTGTCCATGGTAGCATCCAATTATAATTTCCCATTGCCTTATTTGGGATGCAAAGGGACAAGCCTTTCTGTAGTATTTATAGAAATGTGAAATACCAGCAAGCACGATTTCTCAACGAAAGGTCTTTAAACGGCTTTGCCAACTTTCCTTTTTCTTCCCTCACCGCAGGTAGGCAAATCAACTCTGGCAAGGGGCACATGGACATACCTGTTAACTTCTAGTTCCTATGAGAAGAAAAATCATTACTTAGCCCATCAGGGGTCTCAGGACTCATGTACAGGATTTCTCACAGCATTTCCTTAATATGGCACTTGATCAGTATTGATTGAATTGTTAATCTTTTCATGCCCTTGTTCTTTCTGTTTCTCAGCTTACTGTAGTACATAGCTTAGGTACATAAAGACATTTGCTAAACAAAGTTGAGTGAACATCCTCTGAAGAGCTGCTGAAATAAATGACTAGAATTTAAATTTTATCCAGCTGATTTTTGTACATGCGTAATAGGTCATAGATTCTGACTTTACTGTGATTTGCTTTATAGCCTAGGCAAAAAGTAACCCATTTCTTCCTTTGCAGATGCAGTTCTCCAAGAAACCAATGACTTGTCTCAGGACTTCTATCCCTCCCATGGAGAACTACATTATCTTGCCAAAATATCTCGATACATTTTGATAAGCTCCTGACCTTTTAATTTTGTCCTTGTCTCCCCCAGCAGATATAGCTATGTTTGGAGCCAGACTCCAAACCTCAGTGTGATCTGGAGATTAGGTGAAATAAAACCTCTTATATCATGGGCCATACTTCTAGGGAGAGCTAGGTTATTTATGAATGGTCAGATTTCTCACTGGATTCACCACTGAACAGAATTTAATGTCATTGGTTTGGGCAAGTGCTCAAAATTGGGCAAGAGTTAGCCTCTCTCTACTCACCAGCATCCCTAAAGAGATCATCTTGACTGTAGAAAATCTCCATTTCCCCAAAACTTAACTCTTAACATAGCACTTCCTGAACCTGTTGCACCTATAACTGTACTGTGGAAATGAGCTGTTGCGATGACTAGTTTTGTGTGAGGTTATCAATTTCTGCCAGTGATTTAGTGTTCTCTGATGATCTTGGAAACTCTAGTTTGATGTTTCAAGAGAAGAGCATTTTACTCATCCCTTGCCAGCAGATCATTGATTTAAAAATCAATCTTTAGTGTTTGGGGGAAATATAAGTCTCTCCCTCCCTATACAAAATAGTAATAATAATGACGATGTTGGACAGGTGATTCATGGAGTGTCATTTTGAAGTGAAAGACCAAAGAGAGTTTCTATAGTTATATCAGATTTAAATCTTAACACAATATAAAAATGAATACTAAATCCTTGAAAAATATTCTGGGACAGCTGCTACAGTAATCAGAGTATATTTTTTGGTTAGAAGGTTTCAAATCATGGATTACAACTAATATATAGAGTTAGGGGAGAGCTTATTTTTCTCATTTTTAAAATCCTGCCCCTTCAAGTCAATGTTGTTTACTTGGATGGAAAAGCCTGCTCTTTTCTGTACTTTTCTGAACAATGAAAATTAAATTAACTTTATGAAGATTATTTAAACTTGGAAAATCATCTGAATTACATTAGCTCCAAAAATACCTGAATAAGTACCATCTGAATTAGTTCCCTTGGAAGAATTCAGGAATTGACACCTAGGCACTGTCCAGCTTGAGGCTCTAACATGTCATGCCAGTTGCCCCATTGATTTTATTGATTTGGTTTATGCCTGATGAATGATGCTTGGTGCTCTTTATTCATAGCTTAATTCGGAATCTCCCACAAGGAACATTAGAAAGATACAGCAGTCTCCCAAGTTTCCCAATGTGATGAAAAGGTGAGGGCTTTGTTTCATGGTCTGTGCTAAAAAGGCTAGGTTATATTTATTTAGGCTATTCCTGATTCTTAGAAGGTATAAATCTGAGTCCCAGGGCAAACCCTTTTGGTTTTTTTTCACGGCACTGACATCATCCAACTGTTCCAATCAGAACTACACCTTTCCCAATTAATCTGCTTTTCCTATTTATAAGACGAAATTGTGGTTGAATCAGGTATGGTTTTATTCAATTCCTCTGGATGCTATTTTTTAACTTTAAGAATCATTTCAGATTGCTCTTTCTTAATGTTAGACTTTCCAAAGGGCCATTCTCTGAGAATCTCTGAAGTACCTTTGTTCCCAATGCTCATTCATTTTGACAGAATGGGAGACAGCTGGACAGAGTGTCTTTCTTAGATCAGCTCCTGCAGTCATTCTTGATCTCTTTCCCTCCCCGATTCTTCTCTTTCAAATCTCAGCTGCAAACATTCTCCTCCCTCTCCTATTGCACTGTTCAGAGTATTACTCATTATTTGTCTCAGGAGTCATATTATTTTTAGTAGCTCAGTCAGGAGTTTATGGATACAGCTTGAACATATGCTAAAATTCAAATAAAGATAACCCTAAGAACCTGAGTCTCTCTGACTTCTGAGAACATAGCCAAAAGGCAGGTGAGAATGAAGGCAATTCACATCTCTCCTCTGTTTATGATATGTGGCCCAGAAGGGCTTCTGGATCTTTTCTTTTACTGGATCCTGAATGTGACTTCTCATAAAAGTATTCTGGAATGTAAGTGAAGTAACTCAGGAACAGAAAGTCAAATACTGCATGTTCTCACTTATAAGGGGGAGCTAAACAATGAATTCATGGGGGCATGCAGAGTGGAATGATACACATTGGTGACTCCAAAAGGTCGGGGGGCAGGAGGGGGATCTGGGATGAAAAGTCATCTGTTGGGTACACTGTACACTATTTGGGTGATGGGTGTACTAAAAGCCCAGACTTCACCGCTACACAATATGTAACAAAACTACACTTGTACCCCCTGAATCTGTTAAAAAACTAAATAAGTAAAGTGGATGAGGTAGAAGGAGAAAAAGAGAGTGCTCAGATATAGGTGCCTCATCTCATTTTCTCTACATGGGGTTGGCCACTCCTCACGAGCTGCATCTCCAGAATAGAACAGTCTTTAGCACAGAGGGTTTTCTCATGCAACTCTCTCCCAGATACATGTGG
Source organism: Eulemur rufifrons (assembly GCF_041146395.1). Taxonomy (NCBI): domain Eukaryota; kingdom Metazoa; phylum Chordata; class Mammalia; order Primates; family Lemuridae; genus Eulemur; species Eulemur rufifrons. Next base: position 92,144,611 of record NC_090997.1, on the reverse strand, counting down.
AGGCGGCAGGAGCAGTAGATTTGCCTTCTGCACAGCAGCTTGTCAGAGGGAGTGTCATAGAGCCAGTGAAATCTTCTTGTTCTTGTTGCTCTTTCTTTTAAAATAGAAGCATTTCCTCCGGTAACCTATTATAACCTACTCCAGGGATTCCCCCCAATCTTCTGTTTAAGAAAATGGATAGCAGTGGAGCAGAGGCAATGTGAGGGTGATGGGACCGGGGCCAGGGGACTACTGCTGACTTCCTTAGGGACAGTAAGCACATGATCTGCCCCTAGAACATGGAGACCCCTAATATTCTGAAACCTGGTGGCTATTGTGGTGTTTTTTGGGAAGAAGACAATTTCATGGACTGGGAAATCCCAGTATGACTCCTAGAGCTTTTATATGGCTTGATACCAGCATGACAATGACAGCGTATAAACACACACTCTCCCTCTCTGTTTGTTCAAATGCACACATACACATGTACACACCATGCATATGTACATGACTCTCCAAAACAGGAATTTCTATGCAGAAAACGCTGTCTTTAATGATGAGCCCCTTGATTCAAGGCAAGATGCAAGCTTTCTTGAGTACGTTTCTTTTCCCTGTTTAAAACACACTTCCTATGGTGAGTCTTGCTGAGAGGAATGCCTTTTATTTCTCATCCCTTTAATTATGGCTGAAATTTCTACAGCAACCAATCCAGTGATGGCTTTGTAGTGTGGCCATGTGCAAATGTTAATACAGAGTAAGAGTCATCTTTCTCCCAGCCCACTCAGATTGCTTGGGCTACAGAAATGACAGAGTATCATCCAACCCCATGTCAGATTTGAATATAGAATGCAGAGTCACTACAACATCATAGAAACTAATGAGGGTTATAAATAAAAGGCAGTAAAGTGTTGAATTGCTCATTCCATAGCAAATTTTTCTGGCATAAAAACAAAGTTTAATAAGAATTTTATTTTTTGTTTTTTTCTAATCATTAAAAGTGATCAAATGTAGCTTTTCAGTTTAGTAGGTAAGCCAAAGGAAAGTATACAATTTTGAAGCTACGTTGATAATTACCACCCTGTTTTAATAACCTAATTAAGATGAATCCAGCATCTTGATGAACTCCTTACCATTTCAGCATGATTTTCCTTCTAATTAATAGATTGAATCATTGATTTCTCCTCTTCTTTTATTTCTTTCCCTGTGGATCTCTTTGCACAGAAACAATAAGATGATACAATTATTTCTCTTGCTAATTATTTCAATAGAAAATGGAAAAATGTGTTACATTAAGAAAGGATATTGATAACTCTCTTGCAACATGTTAAATGTTGAGGCAAAAAAATCTAGACAAGTCACTGTGAATACAAGAACTGACAAGTAATAAGATTGGAGAATTGTTGAATGTTTCTTTCCAAATATGACACAAAATTAATGCATTATATTTCATAATTAAAATATCTCAAATTACAGGCATGTTTGCGTATGTGTGCGCATGCAAACATTTTCAAAAGATCTAGGCAATCTATATTGTGAAGATTTCTTTTCATCAGAATGTTTTTTATGGGATACAATTATTATTTTGACCATTAATTTTATTTTTACCTATATCCCCTAGTAATGCCTATGTCCTTTAAGCTATATTTAGCACTGTTTTCACTTCAATATTTGCCATTGTTAATTAAGTATGAAGAAATTCTTAACGTATAAACATTTATCAAGTGCCTCATCTGTGCCAGGTACTCTGCTTCTCAAATGAAAAATGATTTAAGAAACTGGAAATGCCTGGCCTATAAAAAACCAGACTGATGCAGAGCTCTATAATATTGTTCACATATTTGAAAAACTGACTGTGGATAAAAGATTCATTTTACACAGTGCTCCAGAGGCAATAATACCCGTTTTTATGCAGCAGACATTTATTGAGAGCCTTCCATGTGCCAGTCACTGCCATGGATCCAGGAGACACCACAGTGCACAGACATTTCTCTACTGTCAAGAAGCAAACTGTCTGTTGAAACTCAAATAGGTAGAAGCCTCAGCGAAGACAGTTGCAGTTCAACACAAAGACAGACTCCCTAGCAATTAGAACTGTCCAAAAATGTAACAGGGTGTCTTGTGAGATTTCCTCACCACATTTGGGTGTGATTCTCTAGGATGGGACATAGTAGAGGCAGAGTCTAGAACAATGGACTGAGTAGCAGTTTAATGCTAGACAGGAGTGAGTGGAAAAGGCATCATCAGAAAGTTGGCATCAGGCCATAGTCAGTCGTGAAAAAGCAAGTGGTCACTGGGAGCAATGTAAGGGAAAACCCAGAAGCCAGATCAAAGCAATAAGGCTAGAAGTGAGTCAGAGGAGGCGTCGTGGCAGTTCAGGAAGTTCACGGTGGAGGCCACTGGAAAACATGGCTACCTTTGATGCCTGTGGGAGAGGCCTTTTTATTATGAACTAAAAGGACCTGCAAAGTCCCTGACAAAGGGCTGAGCAAATGTCAAAGTTAAGAGTGTAGCCATGTGTAGCAAATAAAGATACAGGGCAGCCAATTAAATTTGAATTTCAGATAAACAACAAATAATTTTTTTTAGTGTATGTCCTAAACATTGCATGGGGCATATGTATACTATCAGTTTTTTCATTGTTTATCTGAAATTCAAAGTTAATTAGACAAATTACATTTTATGTGGCAGCCCTAACCAAAGTAGCATCAGCCAATGTTCTGTAAAGGGGATCCATTCATAGGATCAAGTTAAAGTGATTCAGTGGTATTTATGGAGTAGCTAATATGTGCTAGATACTGTGCTCAACGTTGGGCCTATAAAAGTGAACAAGGCAGCTGTGGCTTTTCTGCTCCATGATGTTACTGTCTAGTGGGAGAAAAAGCCCATTCTATAAGTGCTGTGATGAAGAAAGCGCAGTGTTATGGGACACACAGTAGCTATCTAATATATTTCAGAGGGATTAGGAAATCTACTGAGATATGACTTTAGCTCTTTTTTCAAAATAGCATTATGGAGGTAAAATGTTATACAAAAAAATGCATGTGTTTAATGTGTACAATTTGATGAGTTTGGACATATGCAAATGCCTGTGACACCATCACCACAATCTAGGTGATAGACATACCCAACACCTCCCAAAGTTTCCTTGTTTCAGAGAAGAGAGGATGGCCAAATTGTCTCAGAAAGAAGGAAAAGTTTTAGATGAAAAAGAAAACAAAACAACAAACATAGATTAGGTATGATTCTGAGGGAAAAGTGCCAGAACCTATCAGAGATTCCATGGGAAGAAGTTGTGGAGCAGAATAAGAAGGCGCAAGATACTGGCAGAGATCAACTCCCAAGAGGCTTGGAATCCAGCGAAAAGGGAAGGTGGAGTGGTTTGTTTCTCCCTCCCTCACATCTCTGGCACTCAGGAGACCCCCGAGCTTCTGGGGAGCCTTTCTACCCTCACAGGCTGTTGCTGCCAGTGAGCTGGGAGATCCTTGAGTACAAAGCACCAGGCTGCCAGCCACCTTGGGGTCACTTCCCATCACCGCAAACCAGAGCTGAGACAACAGGTGCCATATTGCTTCTCCACCTACCATGCACTTTTGTCCTCCCCAGGGGTCTTCAGCCCCTGTTTTCATCTCACTTGTTCCCACACCAACATTTTCCAACTCTGGGAACCACGGGCTGGTGGGTCCCGGGGAATCTGCATGACTCCAGAGCCTGGACATTCCAGGTGGGCTGCCTTCCTGAGAGAGAGACAGAGACAACCAGAGTGCTAGTTTTCCTCCACCAGACCCTTTTCCTCCCCTTCCCCTGCCCCACCCATGGCTGCCAAGAGAGGTGATTGAGCGAGGGCTCACAGGAACAGCTGCTTCCCCTCTCTGGGTGCATCCACCACACCGAGGCTTCTGCAGAGAGTGGGGCTCAAACCTTTCTTCTTAAAGTCCTGCATCAGACCTGCATCAGGCCTGTTCACTGGCCCTCCATGCTGATGCTTGCCCAGCTGCTCCATCAGAGGAGGGCACACCCCAAAGCAAAGGGATGTCAAACCTACTTGAGAATCCTATAGGCAACTCGGACTAGCACACTTCTCCCTGGCATAGTCAGGGATTGATCTTTGGGGACCTGGAGACAGACCCACAGGCCAGATCCTATACCCACAGATTCAATCATGTTTCTTGGGGGCATGGCAGGGAGATTTGTGAACTAATCTTGGGAGGCGAGGAGTCTACATGGGCAGAACTGAAAAGAGAGTACAGCATGGGTCATAATTTTGATTTAACATAGTGCTGGAAGTCCTAGCCAGAGCAATCAGGCAAGAAAAAGAAAGTGTCTCTAAATTGGGAAAGAAGACTTCAAACTATAGCTTTTTGCCAATGATATGATCTTATATCTAGAAATCTCCAAAGACTCCACCAAGAGACTCCTGGAATTGATAAATAAATTCAGAAAATTCTCAGATTATAAAATCAATGTACACAATCAGTAGCATTACTATACACCAATAACAGTAAAGCTGAGAGTCAAATAAAAGAGTCAATACCATTCACAATAGCTACAAAGAAAATAAAACACCTAGGAATATACTTAACCAAGGAGGTGAAAGATCTCTACAAAGAGAACTACGAGACACTGAGGAAAGAAATCTCAGATAGCACAAATGGAAAAATATATCATGCTCATGGATCAGTAGAATCAACACTGTTAAAATGTCCATACTACCCAAAATGACTTATAGATTCAGTGCAATCCCCATTAAAATACCAATGTCATATTTCACTGATCTAGAAAACATAATTCTATGCTTCATTTGGAACCAGAAAAAAAGCCCAAATAGCCAAAGCCATCTTAAGCAGAAAGAACAAATCCAGAGGCATCACATTACCAGATTTCAAACTATACTACAAGTCAATAGTAACCAAAACAGCGTGGTATTAGGACAAAAATAGAGTCATAGACCAATGGAACAAAAAACAAGAATCCAGATATAAAATCGTCTACCCACAGCCAACTGATCTTTGACAAACCAGACAACAATATACACTGGGGAGAAGAATCCCCATTCAAAGAATGGTGCTGGGACAACTGTATAGCCACATGCAGAAGAATGAAACAGGATCCATATTTCTCACCACTCACAAAAATTAATTCAAGATGGATAAAAGACTTAAATGTAAGATACGAAATCATAAGAATTCTAGAAGAAAATGTAGGAAAAACTCTTCTAGATATTGGCCTAGGGAAAGGATTTATGAAAAAGACCACAATGACAATCACAGCAACAAGAAAAATAAATAAATGGGATTTGATTAAATTAAAAAAACTTCTGCACAGCTAAGGAAATAACAGAGCAAATAGACAACCTACAGAATGGGAGAAAATATTTTTAAGCTATATATCTGATAAAGGGCTAATAACCAGAATCTACAAAGAACTCGAGCAAATCAGCAAAAAACAAACAGCTCTATTAAAAAGTGGGCCAAGGACAAGAACAGAAGCTTTTCAAAAGAAGATAGACAAATGGCCAATAAACATATGAAAAAATGCTCAACATCACTAATCATCAGGGAAATGCAAATTAAAACCACAATGAGATATCACCTTATGCTAGTTAGAAGGATTTTATTAAAAAGTCCAAAAACAATAGATGCTAACATGGATGCAGAGAGGAAGGAATGTTTATACACCATTGGTGAAACTGTAAATTAGTACAACCTCTATGGAAAACAGTATGGAGATTACTGAAAGAACTGAAAGTAGACCTATGATTTGATCCAGCAATCCCACTCCTAGGTATTTTCCCAAAGGAAAAAAAGTCATTTTATCAAAAAGACACCTGCACTCAAATGTTTATTGCATCACAATTGCAAAGATGTGGTCAATCCAAGTGGCTATCAATTCATGAGTGGATTAACAAAATATGGTATATGTATACTATGGAATACTACTCAGCCATAAAATGGATAAATTAATGCCTTTTGCAACAATTTGGATGGAACTGAGGAACATTATCCCAAGGGAAGTATCTAAAGAATGGAAAAAGAAGCACTACATGTACTCACTATTAAACTGGAACTAACACATATGCACAGAGGGAAATAAAACTCGGTGGAAATCAAGCAGGGGAAAGGCGGAAGAAGGGGTGGGTAAAAACCTACCTAATGGGTACAATGAACACCATCTGGGTGATGGGCACACTTAGAGCCCTGACTCAAGCATTACAAAAGTGATCCACGTAACCAAAAACAGCTGTACTCCCATAATATTTTGAAATAACATTAATTTTAAAAGTTTCCTGAGTCAGGACAAAGCCCTGGGGGACATCAACAATTACAATGGAGATGAAATGTGAGAGTCTAGAGAATTAATCTGTTTTGTGACAGTTGGCACATATTCATCTACCTCAGGTCTCACTTTTACCATTTATAAATGGAAGGGTACAATATAGAATCATTGTGAAAATCACATGAGATAACACAGTGCCTGACATATACAGTAAGTTCTCAATAAATCTAGCATTATAGTCTGTGCATAGCCATTATTGTACCTTCCCACCTGCTGTGTATACAAAGTTCAGTTTATCTTACACAGCAGTGGTTCTTCACATTTTATATTTTGATAGAGCCTTTTTGAAAACATGATGCAAGTGTACTTTCTCTTTCCAGAAAAATACACACAAACAATGCAAAACAATCTCAGTACCTAACACAGCACTCTCTATATAATAGCCACATGGTAAATTCAAGAAGGAACAAACTTAGTATGACCAAATTTTATTGTTAATTATTAAGGTTGTATTAAATAAAAGGACGCAACTGGTTTTTTAAAAAAATTGCATGCAATTCCAGGGGCTTGTGGACTCTCCAAAACCCATGCATGACTCCATCTCTGCAGCATTTTCTGAAGGAAGGGCACATCCAGATTGTGTATGCATTGGTGTCGCTTGGGGTTTGGAACTTTACACCTAAATCCCTTTCAGCTCTGCCGGCTGTAGCACAGCCCTGCAGGTTCTTAGACTTAAGACAGAGTAGGTACTCTTGTTCTCCATGGGCATATATATCGAGTCAGAACAGGTAAGGTGTGAAAAGGTTCTGCCCTTTCTTCTCCCACTGCCCTACCTAATAACCAGGCAAAGGACACATTGCCCTTTGATGATCCAGCACCATCTGGGATGTGACCTTAGCCTCTTTGGTGACCAATATCAGTCCACTATTCATCCATGAGTGAGAATCTATTGGTTTTTCCTCTTCTATTTTTTTCTCTCCTCCCAGGTTTCTTTTTCTTCTTTTCCTTTTTTTCCCCCCTAGAACTCTCTGCTTATTTTCTTTAACTAAACACAATATGGGAGAGAAATGTAATTTTGGTTTTCTGTTATCATTAGTGAATACATTTTATATTCTTTATCTGAAATTTTAAATAACCACACCATTATATCTTTCACTTTGAGCCTCCCTCCCCCCAAAAAGAATACTTCCAACTTACAGGCAAACTTGAATTAACTTTATTTTTTTCCCTAGTAGTTTAGGTCTTTTTAATATTAAAAAGTACTCATTTTAGTTTTATACCTGGCTTTTCCCCTAAATAACTTCCAAAATCTTCCATTCAATTCTCTCTGAAAACAGACACTCTAAAAACTGTAACTTGTTCTATATGTTTTGGGTTTTGTTTTTTAATTTAAAAAATTTTTATTTGAAGATATTTTTGGTTTTGCCACTCCAAATTAAAATGAGTGTTCTGTAGCTGATTTATTGTAATGGTAACCATTTTTTTAAAGATAAACGTCCCTCAGCATTCTCTTATTTTATGACTCTATTTTGGAAGTTGGTGACTGCTGTCTCATAGCTCTTTCCAGATTGTATTTTTCAGCTATCAGTGAAACCAGTAACTTTATGGCATATGGTAAGGAATGACCTTGAGGGTTTTTTAATAGAAGATGTGCAATCTCCATTTATAAAATTGTATTAACACGTCTGCATATTTTTAAGCCTGTTGACTTTGCTTCTGTCATCAGAAGCCATGTTCAGGGAACAATAAAGACTGTCATTTTACACTGTGTGTACACAAATCTCTGCTAGTGTGCATCAAGCCATCTGCTCTGCCAAGGGATTTTTCTTTTTCTATGCATATCCTAACTGTGAAAAGGGTTTAAGATGATAATGTCATGCTACCCATTTCCTGTGCTATGATTTTCATTATCTTGACTTTTGAAAAGATCACTGCTGAACTAGGTGCAAAATGCCAGCATCAGATTGGTCCTTTTACTTTCTCATTATCACCTGTCATTTAAACCAGTTGATCTTTTTCCAATGTTAGAAAATCTCTTCTGATTGAACTGAGTACCTAGCTTCATTGTCTGATTTCCCCTTGTACATCACATTTTTCTTCCTCTTCTCTCCTAATCCTGATTATTAATCAGAACTAAATAAACTGTGGTGCAAAGCAATCACTAACCTTTGTATAGAAAGATCACATTCATTCTTCATAACATCAACATTCTTTGATAGTAAAAGGTGAAATTTTTCTTTTCTCAAATTCTTGGAGTAGTTCTGTTTACAACTGAAACACTTTCTGAAATTCCTTCTTTCTCTTCTAACATCTCAGAAAGAGGGAAAGAACTATATCAAAAACTATGCAAATTCCTATAGTACTAGCCCAGCTCATTCGTATGTGCTGAAATTGGTTTCCAAAGATGATTGGGTAGGGCTTCCATCCCAGTATTAGTGAATAATTAAAAAAGTGTATTCTTTTGTTACCAGCCTTTGAAGAAAATAACACATCTGTCATCCAGATACTGAAACAAAATGTTATTTTATTTCCAATGCTAAATATCAGAAAACTTGACTTACATTAGAATCCATATTTTCCATATGAAACAGATTTATCAATGTCAGAGCCTTTCAGAATTCATGGACAAAGAGTTTCTAGAAGTTTCCAAAGCCTGGGGATCCTCCAACACTTATAATAAAGATGAGGGGACAATATTTGGGATGTGATGTCAGAGGTCACTAGATACTAGGGAACCTGACCCCCTCCTGTCCTTGAGCCCCCTCTTTTCTCTTCCTCCCCCACTTCCTGTATCTGTCAAAACACCTTCTCTGGAACATTAATATAATATTAATGCAGTTGTGTGGCTAGTCTGAAGACTTAACGCAGCCTACAGTCATTCAGATCATAGAAGAGGAGTTTGTATAATTTACAGGAATTTTCAAGAATGTCCTTGGAAGGCTTTAGACTTTCACTGTAAATCCACTGACTATCCACACCATTGCATGACCATGTACAAGGATTCCCAATGAACGCAATGAAGGCCAAGAAGTATGGTGTTTCTGAGTTAAGGTTTTTCTGATGATACATTCTTTTGACTCTAGATGGTATAGAAGGTTGGTTTGTTTGTTTGTTTTTAAGAAAGAGACTCACTCTGTTGCCCAGGCTAGAGTGCTGTGGCGTCAGCCTAGCTCACAGCAACCTCAAACTCCTGGGCTCAAGCAATCCTTCTGCCTCAGCCTCCCAAGTAGCTAGGACTACAGGCATGTGCTACTATGCCCAGCTAATTTTTTCTATATATTTTTAGTTGTCCAGCTAATTTCTTTCTATTTTTAGTAGAGATTGGGTCTTGCTCTTGCTCAGGCTGGTCTCTAACTCCTGACCTCAAGCAATCCTCCCACCTCGGCCTCCCAGAGTGCTAGGATTACAGGCGTGAGCCACTGGACCCAGCCAGAAGGTTCTTGACATATAAACTAATGAGCCATTTGTAGACATGCATTTTCTGGAAAATGCAGCACTGCGCTTTATTACAAAGTTTTCAGAGAAATCACTACCATTTTTCGATTCTATTTTGATTACACCACAGGCTGAAGATGATAGCAGAAGTCTTTTCTGTCTTCTCACTACTCCATTTATAAAGATGATTGACAGAAGGAAACTAATAAGCTAGATGCTTTATATGATTTCCTTTAATCCTTAAAGCAATCACATAAAACAGTCCTTATGTCACCTCATTTTATAAATGTACAAACTAAACTCAGAAAAATTAGATAATTTGTTCAAGATTCTTTAGAGACAAAGACCAACACAAGTCTCTGAGTTGCCATAGCCTGAGAGTACACAAAACAATAGAATTGTATTGCATCTTATTGATTTATGCAAGCTGTAGCTGAATGTGACCTTTGACACACCAGTCCATTCCCTTCATTTGACAGAGAAGGGTGGAGACAGCAAGCTAGGCTGTCTCCAGCAGAATGCCAGGCTCAATCAAGCTAGAGCCCAGATTGCTTTACATGTCAGATGCAATGGCCAGGAGGCTCATTTTTCTTCATTTCTCTATAGGCTCCTAGGAATGCTGAAACTCTGCACTATAAGAACCTGAAATTTAAGATAATTTAACTAAAAATTATTTCTTTTGCATTCACTTCAAGGGAGTAAGGCTGCCTGGGTTCATGCCATGACTCCATCACTTTTTATTGTGTGAATTTAGGCAGGCTGGTTGGTCTTTCTATGCCTCAGTTTCTTTATCTGTGAAGTGGGAATAATATTGGTAACCTACTTCATAGGTTATTGTAAGGATTAAATAAATTAATAAAATCCACAAAGAACTGACAGGTATGATAGAATTAGCAGACAAGGATATTTAAAAAATGACTATAAATGTATTCTTTGTGCTCAAAAAGTTAACTTGAAATATGATGACTGAATGTAATGCAGCGTACCATTACAGGAAAAGACATTAGGTAAAAAAAGAAAAGATAAAGAAATCTGGAAAAGAATGTATTTTTAGTTAATAATAATGTATCAGTATTGGTTCATTAATTGTAATAAATATGCCATACTAATATGTTAAGAACTGGGTGTGACATATATGGGATTCTCTGTACTATTTTCCTAATATTTCTGTAAATCTAAAACCATTCTAAAATAAGCTTATTTTTAAAAAATTAGCTATTTTAATTAAAAAAATCAAAAGTTCCAGTTTCTTATGTTCACCTACCCCCAATTCTTTCCAAAAAAGAAAATCCCAAGGGGCCGGGGAAAACGGATTGTGTTACCTCGTGGTGTTAGAGGAGGGGCTCATCTTTATACTGCTGTTCTCTGCCAGGTCCTTGAACCTCCAGAAAAGCCGGAGTAAGTCACTCTTTTATCTTGGTCTCATTCCACGCTGTTGCTGTAGCTGCAGGTCTCTGACTAGCGGCTGTGTGGCTCATTCTTTTTTTTTTTTTTTTTTTGAGACAGAGTCTCACTCTGTTGCCCAGGCTAGAGTGAGTGCCGTGGCGTCAGCCTAGCTCACAGCAACCTCAAACTCCTGGGCTCAAGCAATCCTCCTGCCTCAGCCTCCCGAGTAGCTGGGACTACTGGCATGCACCACCATGCCCGGCTAATTTTTTGTATATATATATTTTAGTTGTCCATATAATTTCTTTCTATTTTTAGTAGAGACGGGGTCTCACTCTTGCTCTGGCTGGTCTCGAACTCCTGACCTCGAGCGATCCACCCGCCTCGGCCTCCCAGAGTGCTAGGATTACAGGCGTGAGCCACCGCGCCCGGCCAGTGGCTCATTCTTAAAGGAGCTCCTGAGCACACCACATGGTCACCCCAGGTAACCACTCTGTACCCCCAGAACATCAGACAAGTACGTAAGACATCAGACCCCTTCCTCGGTTTGGCTTTTTCCTTTTGTCTGTTTGCTTATTTACAGCTTCAGTAAAATAAGTATTTTACTTATTTTAAAATGTAGTTCTATGCAATGCTATTACCAAATCTTCAGTTAAATTTCTGTTGGTAGTATGTTATGCACCAAATGTGTGTGACCCCTCCAAATTTACATGTTGAAATCTAATGCCCAGTGTAATGGTATTTGGAGGTGAGGCCTTTTAAAGATAATTAGGTGATGAGGATTGAGCCCTCATAAATGGGATTAGAACCTTGTAAGAAGAGGCTAAGGAGTTAGTTGGCTTGCTTTCTGCCATGCAAGGACATGAGAAGTTGGCCATCTGCAACCCAGGAGAGGGCCCCCACCAAAACCAGACAGTGCTATTACCCTGACCTTGGACATCCTGACTCTAGAACTGTGAGTAACAAATGTCTGTTGCTCATCAGCCACTCAATCTAGGGTACTTGGTTTTAGCAAATCAGACTAACTGAGACACGGTGCGTTGGAGAAAGAGGAAAAGGCTAGATGACTGGCTTGAAGGCAGCTGTGCAGATAGAGGACGGCAGGAGAGACAAGGTGAATGCTGAAGGGGCTTCAACATCCAGCAAGTGCAGTAATAAAAGTGTGATATGGCCAAGAAAATCTGAACACTTCCTGGAAATCTGGTAAATTTTTGAAGATGGTGCAAGAGTTTTCATGGAAAGTGAAATGGAGTAACAAGGAATTTTATTTAGAAATAAAAGAAAAGATGACCTCAAAATGCTGATGTTAGTGTTTACATGTTATATATTTTACTGTCCTTTTATTTTTAAGCTTCATATGTCCTTGTATTTGTATTGTGCTTTGAGGAGATTCTAACCACTCAAGGTTTAAACAAATTTAGCATTGCCATTAGAAAATAATATATTAAATTCCGTTTTCTGTGATGCCAATATGTCATGCTTTGCAAACTAGAATTTTTTTCTCCGCTTGAGAGATAGATGGGAGGGTGTTTCCATGTTTTTGAGGATGATGTCTAAATCACAGCACTTCTAGAGAGGAACAAGTCTTATTCGGGCACATGCTGTAAGGTGAGGTTTTTCTAGTCTACATATTTGGAACATCTGAACTTCCAATACATGTATTTAGCAATATTGAGGGGGTTATTTACTCTGGGGTTTATAATGACAAGGAAATCATTTGAGAGTGAAAGTATCCACATGTGTCAAGAACTAAATAAAGGTCACTACATATTTATTTTAAAATACATGCATATATACATATACATTTGTATATATATGTGCACATTACATTTGAATATATATTTGGATATATATTTGAATATATATTAAAATTTATATATGTATATGTGGGTGTGTATTCTGTGTGTGTATTTTATTAAAAAGAATATAAGATCTGTAAGAAGAAACCCTTTGGTATAATGCTAGCATCAGTTTGGAACCACTGAGTGGTGTAGCCAGGTGTGGCTAAAGTAAATACACCTTCTAGTCTCTTTTCAGTTCTTTTTCTTTCATCATTTACGTGTTTATGAGAGTTCCAATTCTGCGATATCATTTCAGTTTGGTAGCTGTGCATTGATAAATCCTTGTGGTTTTAATTTGCATTTCCATGATGACTAATTAAGTTGAATAAATTTTCCTATGTTTGTTGGCCAAATGGATAGCCCCTTTTGTGCAATGCTTGCTCAAACCTTTTGCTATTTTTTTTCTACTGAACTGCCTGATTTTTGTAGTTGCTTATATATGCTGGAAACAAGTTCTTCCCTAGTTATACACATTACCTTGGGAGTACTTTGGTAGTGTTAACCAGCATTAATTTGGTTAGTGTTTACATGTTATATATTTTACTGTCCTTTTATTTTTAAGCTTCGTATGTCCTTATATTTGTATTGTGCATTTTATCCATTCTGAAAATTTTTGTTGCTTTTTGTGAATGTCAGTGATAACTACTTATTTCCTAATATTACCACAATTAGAATATAAAGGAGTTTTGTTTAAAATAATTTAAAAAAACCTTTCTGACTAATGCTTGTTCTGAAACTGTCACTCACTGCCTTATAAAATAAGTGCTTATTAATATGGGATCCATAAAAAATTCCTCTAAAATATATGTACTCTAGACAAGTAAGCAAGTGCTTATTTTAATAGCAGTGAAAATCTCAGTTTATAATTATTAAATCTCATTTGAATAAATATCATATTTTTAATAAACTTAAACTCAGTGAAGCCAAATCCCTAAGATAAATACCTAAAGATATTTCAAAACTGCCAAAAAGTCGGTTACATAATCCATGAAGAAGGATTTTTTAGTGTGTGTTATTTCTCAAACTGTTGGCTTGAGAAACCCTTGGGATGCACAGTCTGATTGCTAGAAGTCTAGAGACGTGGACTAATCTATACATCATGATTTATAAACTGAATATAAATAACCCACTTCCTTTGTGTTTACTTTGCTCCTATTGTGATATATGTGTATAAATCTATGCTCAGTTATGATCACTATGTATTTCCTCAGTCAACCAATATAATACTTATGACTATTGTACTACTGTTAATATTATGGAGTGATCTATGATATTTTTATCTTTGAAAGGGTTCCTATAACTGGAAGGTTTAGGAGAGCATTGATATGTTGAAAATGTTATTTTGCCTCCCTAGGCCTAAGTTTTTTCAACTATGAATGAAAATTTTAACAACTACCATGTAGAAATTTAGTGGATGTTCAGGGATTCAAAAAATGTTAATGTCCCCACTTATCCTTCCTCTCATATATCAAAAGCATGGAAGAGAAATTGTCAAGTGAAAATCAAATGTATTGATTCTCAATTTTCTCACAATTCTGATTTCTTAAAAAGCATTAGTGGAGGGAGAATTAACAGAAAAAGTCAAACTGCTTAGCAGAAATTACTGTTGGAGAGGAGGATAAGAGTGGCAGAATCACAGTTTAGTAATGTAACTGACAGTTATAATGCTAGGCCTAAACATTAAAAGAGATCATTAAAGCAAGTTAATTTATGTTTACTTCCAGTAAAAAAATTATCAGCCAAAAATGAAGCATCTAAGTGTTTCCCACATATTAATTCTAATGTCTTTAATCCTTACAACGAACTTTTCTGTTGAAAGCATATGCTAGTATTATTTTCTTTTTACAGATGAGTGAAACTGAGATATGAGGATGCTAAATAAATTTGCCCCAGGTGACAGAGCAAGTATGTGGTGAAGCTGGTTTTAACTCTATGTTCTCTCGTTAAGGAAATCTTGCCCGAATCTAATATGAAAGACTGTCTCTTGATTGATTCAGATGCATTCTGGATAATTATATGGTGTGAGTTGTGAGGGTGGTAGACAAGAAACTCACTCCTTTCCTCCCTCACCCTGAGAAAGCATGCGTGTTCTTTCCCTGCTCACCGAATATAAGCTTTTAAATTTTCCTCTGTTTCCTTCACAATGAACAGCTTCTTATAAATTCCTTCCAGCCCTGTTCTGTGAGTGTTCCCATTTCCAGAGACACCAAATTTAGGGGAGGCTAGACAGCTCTGCCTTTTCCGATAAAATCAAACAACATCAGAACATCTCTCCTATGAAATAATTATTTTAGGTTAGCAGAAGGAAATTCTCTAGATGTGTAGAGAGGAATAAGACTCGTAAGGCACATTTCCCAGCATAATTCTCTAAAGTAAAAAGGGCTGTCTGTGACAGAGCACTGTGATTCGGTGGCATTGGCATTGCTGATTCCCCTGGGGAATGTCAGTGGACCAGCCTGGTCTGTGAAAACAGGTTTACAGAGTTAAGACTGATGTAACCTTGACTTTTACTGTTTTCTTCATTGACGACCAGCTTAGCTGATGTGTCGTGGCTGAATAGGTATCCTCAAGGACAGAAGAGTATTTGACCCATGTGATTCTTAATGAACAATGTTAACAGCCCATGTGTCTCTTGAGAAAATTACTATTACTTGGGGCCAAATTTTACTACTCTTGTGAATATTGATTAAACACACTCACTCAGTAACCATGTGTACACAACACTTTACTGAATAAATTGATGACTGGGCATAAACATATATTTACACAGGCAGAGAATTTCAGGAATGATTAAACTCTGAAACCAAAACTACTATTGCAGAGAAACATTTGTGAGAATGGGTCATCCAGAGAGTTGTCTTTGTTGATTAATAACTGCTCGTCTCTCAATTTTACTTTGCATTGATGTTATTTAATGTTAAAAAAATCCTGTCCATACTGTGGGTGTAGTCAAAATATATTTTGTTACTGTTACTGTTTGGAAAATAACACAGCTACACCCCACATTTGGAGTAACTGTCACTTATTATATATGATTCATTTCCATTTTTTATATTATGATATAATTAAGAAAAATTTCTCATTATATAAGTCTAACTTTCCCCTCCCCATTTTTCCCTCAAAGTAAAAGGGAAAGAGGGAAAGCAGAAAAGACAGAGTAAACAAGAGAGAGAGCTATGGATTTACAGATTCCATCTGTGATTTCCTCTCTTTGATTTCTGTAATTCAATGTAGGAGGACAAGTGCAGTTCAAATCCTTCTTGCCAAATGTGCATTAAACTGTGAGAATATTTTGGATTTTTTTCAGGGCCCTGCAGCTCTGATATGAACTTTAATGTGCAAAGGTCATGACGTAGGGGAAGAGGAGCTTCAACAAGAGACTAGAGGATATAAAATATATTGACAGAATATAAAAGCTAACAGGGAGGTGAAGCATGCAACTGCTGGTATCAGATGTGGAAATGAAATATGAATGATTCAGCAAGAAGTCAAGATTCCAGTTATGTGTGCAGGAGAGAAATGGGAGCCCTTGATCTTGCCTACTGTCTCCAGCCAAAGGCTTGGCTGATCTGGCCTGCGGTGCGACCCGGCCACTTGCCACCCAGAGAGAATGCTTCCCCAGATAGAGTGCAGATTCTTCTCCTGACAGTGGAGTGCTCACCCCTTAGAAATCACTGACAAAACCAAATCAGTTTATTCTTCTTATTTTTCTCCAAACACAACCACAACTCTTTCAGATTTTTATTCAACAAATGGTATGAGAAACAGGAAGAATTCATGAGTTTATTCAGTAGAAAAGATATAAAGCAACCCAGCTGTGGAGAAGAGGGTAAAAACCTGTTAATATCACCCTGAGTGAGAAAAAATGTATGCATGATACCAAAAACATGTTTGCCATTTATCTAGTCCTATACATAGCATAGATTCGGTTGTGTGTAAATTGTGTCTAGGTCTCAATTTTTTAGAGCCCATTGGGTTTGTGGTCCTGCTTTAATAGTCCTGAAATCCTAGAAGGTTGCCTATGGCTTCTTATAAATCAAAAGAAACAGTATATCCATATTTCTTAGAGATAGGATGTTTCGTTTTTAAATTCAGCTATAAAGTGCATAGGTAATAAAAAGTACTTGGGAAGAATGTAAAGAAGTACTTAAGTGGTATGCAAGGTAGAGTAGAGGAAAAATAATGCTATGTCAGTTTTCATCCCAGAAAGATCAATAGGTAATTAAGGTTGCATCTTGTTTCCCTATAAAACACATAATTCATTTAGTGTCTCTAATGCTGAACACTCTAAGAGTAGCACTGGAGAATAAAATTCCCTCTCTAAACTTGAAATTAAGGAACTAAAAGCATATCTCAGTTTTTATCAAAATATAATTGGAATAGGATCACTTGGGGGCTCGTATTAAAAGGGCAGACTCCCTGGGCCTTGCCCCCTAAATAATCAGTGGCAAAAACTAACTTATAAAGGAAAAGATAACAATATCTAACACTCGCTTTCTTACATTGGTCTCATGTATCTGTTAATTTATTCATTCAGGAAGTGTTTATTGAGCACTTTCTAAAATCTAGGTATTTTTATGTATGTGATTTAAAGATAAATCAAATGGTTCCTGCTCTGTAGAACCTGAGTGTCTTGACAAGAAGACAGTTCATATTAGTGCCATAAATGATAAAAGGGAAATGCCTGCCAGGCCAAGCTCACCCAGAGCAGTAAAAGAGAAAAAAAAAAAAAAAAAAAAAAAGATGTCAGCTTGCTGGAGGAGGATGCATGGTGTCCTGTAAAAATGTTGAATTTTGAGGAAATCAAAGGCAGAGAGGCCAGTCAAGAGACCATCACAATGAATCAGCAAAGACATGGGAATTGAGAAGAGGGAACACATTTCTTTTCTCCTTTGTTTGGAAATAGATGTCATCTTTCTTTTCAGAACCTGCTCCCTGCCTCCTTCTCCCAAACACACACACACACACACACACACACACACACACTGCCACTAGGGAATTCTGGTAGAGCTGCCACTCATAGTATGCTATCGTGCTGGCACAGCAAAGGGTCCAAGTTCTTGGTCCATGACCATATGGATTACGTATCCCTCTCATGATCAGTTTCAATGGACTAGAACTCAGTGATACAGGGAATGTGTGAGGAACCAAGTAATAATCAAAGATTAAACCACAGCAATTTCATGGGAGCAGAACAATCAACAAAAGCAAGACCTAACAGTAATGTTAGGAATGTGTTAAATAATACAAGATAAGCAGCAGTTGAAACCAGGAACAAATTAGGACAATTCTTTTAATGTTGTTTTCCCTTCCTTCCCTCTTTTTTATTTCCCTTACTTTCTTGCTTCCTCTGTTACAAGGAAGGTGGGCAGAGTTGGGAGATGAGGGAAGCCTGGTAAGCTGGGACATTGGCTACATAAGAGGATTGAGCAAATAAGCAAATACATTGAAGATGTTGGAGTTAGGCTTCTCACTGATGAGGAAGTGAATGGAAGTGCTGGAAGAATGAAGGAAATATGTCAAAATAACATAATATCTAGCCTGAAGGGCTGCTACTATCCAAATCTGGGAAAATGTAATCATCAAAAAAATCTCATCACTGTATCTGTATAAACAAAAAAATGGATATAAGAAACTATTTTTTACAGTTGAATATATAACAATAAATATAGAAAAGCTGATATAACTTTAAAAATCACCACTTACTACCCTTTATACCAATCATGCTAATGATTCAATATATGCTAAATAATTCAATATATGCTAAATCTAGTAGCTGAAAGTGGGATGAGGAATGAGACTTTTGAGTGCCCCAAATTTTCTCCGCACAATCTGTTTATTAATTCCAAAGTAATGTTACAAAGGAGACACCATTTATATACAGTGACCAAATTAACGCCATCAACAGTGGAGCAAATTGGCATCATGTACCACCTGATAGGGTACAATGAGAAGCACATCACCTCACTTCTATGATATTCTTGACACAAATGAATAATGTGGTTCTCTTCAGGAGGAAACATCAGGCAAACCCACATTGAGAAAGACTCTACAAAAGAAATGCACTGAAACATCAGAAATGTCAAGATCATGAAAGTCAAGGAGAAATTGCTCCAGACTGAAGGAAACTGGAGAGACACAACAAGTCGCTACAATGTGAAATCCTGGCATGGAAACATTCGTTATAAAAGACATGATTAAGACAATTGGTGAAACTTTAAAAGGATGTCTGGGTAGAGGGTATATTGTTATTATTTTATATTAATCTTGTTAATTTTCATATGCCTAAAATTATTTAAAATTTTCAAAAATAATCCATTTAAAAAGTGGAAAAAATAAAGCATTTCTCCCCAAGATTGCAGTTATCTCTAGTTATCTCCATATATAGCAGAAGAGACAGCTGAACAGCATAGTAGCACGATTCTTGCTATACTTTCTCGGTTGTATGCCACTCCAAATAATCACAGAAATTGAAGATGGGACGTTTGATCAGAAATACTAAGTATGCAAAAGAATAAATCAACAACATAATAACAGCTTATTCTTGCAAATATTAAAGGTTCTCATTTAATTTTTATGCCAACTATCCTCATTTTGCAGGTGAGAAAACTGGGGTTCAGCCAGGTTGAATAACTTTTCCTAAGTCACACTTCTAGTGAATGATGAAGGAGAGATTTGAACACAGGTAGCCTGGTGCTACAGCCTATATTTTTAGTCACTGTACTACTGTTAGCTGCCTCTCATATATGTCCAGGTAATGTCAGACTATTGGAAGGCAGGGCTAGTGTCAGGGATGGATGCCATTGTGAGAGATCTATTGTTCACATTGGATATTACCCCCTACAAGTTGGCAGTAGGTAAAGAAACAAACTCTGCTCTTAGCCCTCTCCCCTGGTCAAACAGAAGTAGGGCAGGGCACAAAGGCACATGCCAAAAAGGCAGGACGCAGAGGACTCTCAGTTTCCCAAGGGGCCAGAACACCAGGCAAGACAGTTGGGCAGAGCACAGAGGGTACCTTAAAGAAATAGCCTAGACCCAGACCCCAGATCAAATGGAAGGTTAGGAACACTACACTGTCCGCATAGGAGCCCAGAGCTTTGATCTGATTGGGAGGCTGCCACGTAAACTTAGGAAAATGTAGGAATCCAATACTGTGCCAGGACCTATAGGACTCAACATTGATGACTGTGACTCAATCACACATCCTAGTAGACAGGGACTGGGGAAGTTCCTTCTGTATACCCTCCCTCTTCCACAACTGGCTTAGGGATGGGAGGTCTGAGGCTGTGTTTGGGGGCTTACTTGCTCCAAGAAGCTGTATAAGGCAGGGACTAGGGTAGGTGAGCCTGACCCGCAAAATAGCTTATAGTCACCTTTTTACAATATTCACTCCCCAAGTGAGGGCAGCTGGGAGCCCCAATTTTTCTCAAGTATATAGCATGTTTTCCTTTTTGTCCTTCTGTAGCTTTCCTGCTCTTGGGATCCTCAGAGATACAGTAATGAAACCTTAGAGCATTTTAGTTATTTGGGATTATGCAGCACAGTCAAAAGCTCTCTACTGAATGTCCCTTTTTGCTTTTGCCCCAGAAAGAATAGTGTTCACATACAGGCAGCATTTAGTGCTCTTCATCCAGGGTTCTCATTTCTCCCAAATCTCTTACGGGGTTGCCCATCAAGACAAATTGACTAATAATAATCCTAACTGTGGCTAGCATTAGCCTCTATATCAGCTACTTCCCACACACTTTTTCTATAACATCCAATGACTCCTCTTTTTCTGGTTTTCAGATCCAAAGTCAAAATGAAATGATAAATTTAAAATCTTTTGAAGGGTGAACTCATTGGCACTCAGTAGCATATGTATTGTACTTGCTGCTGGTTAAAAGTTTCCCTAGTGCAGGTTAAATAAAAGATGTGTGGCAGATATCAGTTCAGTAGGCAAAAGTATAAATTTAAATGAAAAGACATATTGCTAAGACTTATTTTTCAAATTCCTATAACCAAGATACTATGGTTTAAATATGTCCCCCAAATTTCATGTGTTGTAAACTTAATCCCCCAGTTTATAAATTGATGGTATTTGTAGGTGGGGCCTTTGGGAGTAATTAAGATTAGGTAAGGTCTTCAGAGTGGGAGCCCCATGGTGGGACTGGTGGCATTATAAGAAGAGAGAAGCCTGAGTTGACATGCTTTTGCCCTCTCACCATGTGATACCCTTTGCTATGCTATGACATAGCACGAAGGCCCTCACCAGGTGTCAGCACCATGCTCTTAGACTTCACAGCCTCCAGAACATGAGCTAAGTAAACATCTTTTCTTTATAAATAACCCAGTCTGTGGTATTCTGTGATAGCAACAGAAAATGAACCAAGATGTGTGATAAAATCTGTACAGACTAGTTTATTGAGAATTAACATGATGGCTATAAAGACCTGTTTAGATTTGAGATACAGTGGCCAATGGTCTAATAACAACATGAAGACCTAAAAACACAAATTAGTAATGACTGGAATATTTTGCAAGAGAAAACAAAACTGAAAGTATTAAAGAAAACAAAGCAAAATAAAACAAATGGATCAAAATCTTACTCTGAATCAATCCTCAGTTTCAATTCTCTTGACAGATATGGCTCAAATAGTATTCTTGCAGAGCACTAATAGTGTCAGGTAGGCTGAGGGGAGGACTTTAAGATATTCCACCTTATCTTCCTATGTTGCTCAACTGGTTTTCTTTTTCCCCTCAGAACAAATACTTACAAACTATCTGTATCCTCTTTCTTGGAAAAGCCAGCTCAGATCCATTATCCACAGAATGGCTGAACACAATAGCCTTAGAAAAATTTGCCATAACAAAGCTCTTGGTCTTAAGGGGCAATCTTCTCCTGATTCATTTAGATGACTTTTCTCAGTGTTGAGAAGCATAGCCAGAGGGGATCATGCATTTGCCTTAATTAAAAAATAGCTGTGAACTGAAGGAGTCATTTAACGATGTGGAACCAAGTAGAGAGACTAGAATGTGTTTATCTCCAGCAGAATAACAAGTTGCAAATGAACACAAAACATTTTGGGGCATGAGTAAATCAAGGATCATTTTATGGAGTATTATAGTAGCATTATGTTTCACAAGTATTATTCATGCTGTCAAACACCTCATTCTCACAAGCCCCATTAAATTCACCTGAATTCTTTGTAATCTGTGTGCCTCAGGAAACAATCCCAAATCTTGCCTAACACAGATCTTTTTCTTAAAAGTTGAGGTCACTTGAAACTCAGAATTAGAGATTTTTGATTTATGAATTCTGGGTCTTCCACTAGCTACACGACTATAGACAAACCACACAAAATCTTTCTAAATCCTATTATGATTATTTGTAAAAGGGATGCAAGGATTAAGTGAAGTAATAAGAATTAAGATAATTCTATCATTTCATAGAGACGGAGGGAGATTCTCTCTATCTCTCTCACTCTGGCTGAGGTCATCATCTTCCACACTGGCCTACTACCCTAGATGACAAGTCACCTTTCTGATAATCAATACTAGAACTGCAGATGGATGAAATACCTGGAGAGAAGCAACTTCTTCCTGCCCATTGTTTGCAGGGCTCTGTAAGATCGTGTGATATGTATGTGTTTGTGAACATGCATTGAGAAAAGGAGCTGCCCCAGAGTGAAGAGCAAAGGAACCAGCTGATCTCAAAAGACTTGTTAGCTATCCCTGAGCTAGTCAGTTTCCAAACATTAAGATCCTATCTATATGTAAAATTTCAAAGAAAATGGAGGAGAATAAATTGTCGATTTTTGTCATTAAAAAATAATTGAAAACACACACAAAAAACCATAGGATGGTTAGGAAGAATGGATGGCTACAAGAGGAAGAGCAGACACTCCCCTTCCTGTTTGCTTCCCACCTGGCTGCTTGTGGTTCCTGTGAGCATGACCTATCCTCCCTTCTTCACTCTGGCACTAGTAAGTGCCTTCTTGGAGCAGCAGCTGAAGGGAATTTGCCATTTTCCCCATTTTCTTTTTTTCTTTTCTTTTTTTTTTTTTTTTTTTTGAGACAGAGTCTCACTTTGGTGCCCAGGCTAGAGTGAGTGCCGTGGTGTCAGCCTAGCTCACAGCAACCTCAAACTTCTGGGCTTAAGCAATCCTCCTGCCTCAGCCTCCCGAGTAGCTGGGACTACAGGCATGCACCACCATGCCCGGCTAACTTTTTTCTATATATATTTTAGTTGGCCAGATAATTTCTTTCTATTTTTAGTAGAGACAGGGTCTCGCTCTTGCTCAGGCTGGTCTTGAACTCCTGACCTTGAGCAATCCACCCGCCTCGGCCTCCCAGAGTGCTAGGATTACAGGCGTGAGCCACCGCGCCAGGCCTGTTTCCCCCATTTTCTCCAAACCAGCATTACAGTGCCTGCTCAGAGACATCAACACCAGCCAGCTAGACACACCTCCTCAGAGGACTGTCCTAGAGCCCTATAGGCTTTCTCCTCCAAGTTTCTAAATTTTAATAATTCCACCCTCTGTCTCTTGTGTCCTGAGCATTATGGGCAGTAGCTGCTTCCTCCAGTTGCTAACTCTTTGCTGCCTCAGTTTTTGTCTACCCTTTCAGTTATCTACTTAATAACTTTTTACATCTTTAACAATTACTTATATTCCATTTTCATTTTTAAAATAACTGATGTATGAGTCATAATTCAACCAAAGAAGCAGAAGTAATGGGATCTCTATATGATATCTGCCTATCTATCTATATTTATATAGGTATACATAGATACATACAGCTATGCATATATATTTATGTATATGTATATGTATACATATATTTATATAATGTATATATCACATATGCATATATAATGTATATAGCATATATACATATACATACATACACACACACACACAATTTGGCTTAAATGACTTTTGGTGCTGGCTGTACATCTCTGAAATCCACAGGGCAGGCCATCAGGAATTGGACACTGAGATGTTTAGGAATAGGCTGATGCTTCTGTCCACAGGTGGGATTTCTTCTTCTCCAGGGAAGACTTACCTCTGCTGTTAAGCTCTTTGAGTTTATAGGATCAGCCCCACCCAGATTATCTAGGATAATCTCCTGTATGTGAAGTCAACTAATTATAGACTTTAGTCATATCTACAAAATACCTTCAGCAACACCTAGATTAGCATTTGCCTGAGTAACTGGGAACTGCAGCCTAGTCAAGTTAACACAGCTGAAGTCACAGTTTGTGTGGTTTCTGTCTCTTTACTGGACTCTGACTTGTATGGACCCTCTCCTTTATATAGATTGCTGGATTTTTTGGTTGAACAAATGATATAAAAGAAGAAAGGGTGGAAGAATTGCTAATTCTTCTAAGAGATTATAAAACTAAATCACTTATAAATTTAAAGTTCAGGCTCTGGCTCTTTGTCTTTGTTCTAAAGAGTGATCTATATTTAGGAAACCTGCTTCTATTCCTGCCTTTGGCTTCTTTTATTTGATATTATTACCTATAAATTATGAAGAATACAACTTAAAGTTTTAATGAACAGCAAGAATATATTTTTGTTAAAACAGTGCATTAAATAATGTCTTCTTGATTGACAGGACATTCATCAACCTGAATTGAATTTACCTTCATCTATCTGAATGTTTTCCTCAAAATGCCCACATAAAAGAACTGCTATAAAATTTGATTTTTTCCCTATTATATTCACATATTGTTTTGATCTTAGGAAAAACACGTGGTGATTTCTCTGACCTTAAGTTACCTTCCCCGTCTGTCATCTGAGTTATTGTAAGGTCAATGGGATAATGTATATAAAGATGCTTTGTGCACACTGTGAGGCATCCTTTTTGCTTCAGGGACATTAACTAGGATTTCAAAAAGAGGAGCACATAGCAGTTCTGTTTTGTCAGCTTTAATATTTTAACTCATTTTTCTCATTCCATTTTAAAAAGCTTTATTGCATATCTGGATTTATTTGTTGAACTTACTATTCCAATAAAAATCATTTAGGAAATTGCTTCCTTTGGAAGGCAGTTATAAAGAGATTTATGATTTTGATTTCCTAGATTCATTTTTCAGAATCATGCACATGAAGTGAAGAAATTGTTTAGCTTCTAGTAAGTACTTCGTGTCCCTAAGCAGCTTTTATACAGCTGGGGAGCCAAAGTTAGACCCGAGAGACCAAAGGGAGATCTACCCTTCACTCCATCCCATCCTTTACTAATGTTCTGAAAATAAATGCGCTTGGATCCTGATTGTATTCCATCTGGTCCTCATGTTGATGTGACTGTGATCTCTGGGCCATAGCCTTGAGAATGATTTTTTGCCTGCTGAGAACACAGTGTCAGACAATGTGGAATATGAGTCTATTTAATATTTCCTTCTAAATATACTAATCCATTCTCTTCTGGGAGTTGTTTCTGAAATGTCTAACTCATTAGGTTGTGCTACAGATAAATTTTCTTTCCTGACATGTAGCCATCCACTCCTGTGTACCCAGGAATGACAGAATACTAGGAGGAAAAGTTAAGGAAGAGACAGTTTTGATATGTGTATGTATTAGTTTGCTAGGGATGCTGTAACAAAATACCAGAGACTTGGAGGCTGAAACAACAAAAATTTATTTTCTCATAGAGAGGTCTGGAGGCTAAAGTTCCAAGATCAAGGTATCAGCAAGTCTGATTTCTTCTGAGACTTCTCTCCTTGGCTTGAAGGATCTACCTTCTGGCTGTGTCCTCATATGGTCCCACCTCTGTGCACACTCATCCCTGGTGTCTCTGTGTGTTCAAATGTCCTCTTCTTATAAGGACATCAGTCATATCGGATTAGGTCCCAAGCTGTTGACTTCATTTTAACTTAATCACTTCTTTAAAGGCCCTATCTCCAAATACAGTCACACTCCGAGGTACTGAGGCTTAGGACTTCAACCTATTAGTTTTGAGGGTGACACGATTCAGTCCATGACACCATGCAAATAGCTCCGTATGAGGCATTATGATAACCATTTTGTCACTTAACTTTAAAAAAACTTATCAATATAGGCTCTATTATTTTCCCCACTGTACATGTGAAAAATATGTACTAAGTGAAGCTAAGATGGTTGGTGTTGAGGCTAAGTAGGTGGAGTTGATGTTTGTGGATGAGAAAATGGTCCCTGGCACCAAAAGAAATGTGAGCAAAGTATAAACTTGAGGAAGTTTCTGTCTATGGCTTGGGGAACATTATAAGTAAGAAAACAAATTGCACTTACATTTTATATCACTTGAGTGAGAACTTTCTTATAGTTTGACTTTTTCAAAATCTCACTTAAGAAAAGCTGATCATGCCATAATATATCCGGGAAAGGCTCCTGTAATTCAGACCTACCTTCTGTAGCAGACACTGTCAGTGCTTTGCACCAAATGGGCCTTTGTCAGAGCACTGGACTTGAGTTCCTGCAGCTCTGTCTCATTTCCAGGGCTTGCAGAGAGCAGGAAGTACCTGGGAGCTTATGTTCCCTCCACCCAGGGCTGCCCATTTGGCAGTGGCTGACTGGCATATAATAAGGAAGCCCTGCAGCCCACCTGGAGGCAGAACAAACTCTGCAGTGTAACTGCCGCTCCACAACTACCGTGGGAATCAGGCTGAGACTGGGACTTTGCTGGGAGTCTCACTCTTGCTTGGCTTCTTCTCCTTCCCCAGTCTGCTTCCTCGGTCTATGTCAGTTGTCTTTGGTAGCATGTCCTTAGTAAATTACTTGCACATAAAATTTTGACTCAGAGTTTGATTCTCGGGAACTCAACTGAAGACAATTTTTGTGTCTAAATTTTATTCTAATTTGCTTGAGTTCTTTAGAGGCAACCAAGGATTAAATCAAATATAATAGTGTGAGGGAACAGGATTAGAACAGGAAACCCACATTTAATTCCTGGCTCTGTCAGTATCAGCTTAGTGATTGGATCATTCATCGCTCCTTTCACAGAAAAGCAACTCAATCAGACTTAAAACACACACACACACACACACACACACACACACACAAGGACTTAGTTCATTTATATAACTCAAAATCCAGGAGTAGCTCTGACTTCAGGTATGACTGATGTCATGAGAAATTTGTTTCATTCCTTGTGACTTCTCCCTGCATTGTGGCAAGATGTCACCATGAGCTACAGTTTTCTCCTTACCGTTCAGGAACCTCTGCAGAATAGGGGCACCTAGTCTCCCAAAACACCAGCATCAGTCCTGGGATTGACTCTGATTGGTCCAGTTTAGGACATATGCCTGCTCTTCAACAAATGAATGCTTCTGGTTGGCCAGGTGGGGCAGATTTCCTTCCTTGGAGCCAGGGCAGAGTCAGCCTCAACTTAATTATATTGACTGAGAGTGCGGAAGAAGAGATGGTTCCTTAAAGCAAAACTGAGGTATAAGAAGAAAGGCGAATGGATACTGAGCTAGACAAAATTCACTAGTTCATACAGCGATCTTGAATGAGATAATTAACATTTATGAACCATTCTATCCTTACTGTTGATTGGAGATATAGTATCCATCACATAAGGTTGTTTCGATGATTAAATGACATAGATGTGTCAGCACATTGCCTGACACATAATAGTGGTTCAATAAATGATAGTTATTAGTGCACCGTTGATGCAGTTATGTTCGGGCATCTCAAGGTCCCTTCTGTCTAGAGCATTTAATTATTCTATTTTAGGTTTTTGAGTAATGAAATCAGATGTGAGGGGATAAACTAAGACAGAACCAATATCCTAAGGACATGTGCCTGGAATGGCAAAGCCTCCAGGAGCAAGTCAGAATGCGCTAAATGTTATAACAGAAGGCAATTCTACTGTGAAACTCTATTATGAATACCGATGAGATTATTGCACCATAAAAAGCAAGAACCGTATCTTATTCTTTGAGAGGATGGGGATTGTTGGGAAGGGGAAATGGTTAGAGAGGTATAGAAGTATTTGTATTTCTTTTCTACTTAACATAATGCCTATTAAATTACTAAGTAAATAGTAGGAAAATACAAGATGTATAGAAATTTTTTTATGGATGGGTATTGAATAACAGGAAGCATCATCTGTGGCCCTTGGTAGAAAAAATTAAATTTTCTTTCTTTGCTTTATATTGAGGCTCAAACTTATTATTCCACATACCCATGTGCTAGCTGATAATAAAACAAGCTTTCTTATAATGCATTATTTCTGGCTGAATGTCCAGGTGTCATTTAATAATTTTCTTGATTGAATGTAAATATATTAAAACCAGAAAGCAGAAATTCCCTTTACAGTTAAACATTTGGCCTTCCTTCTTGAAAATACTCTTTATAATTACAATTAAATTAATATTCAGTGGTTCTTGTTGCCTTAGATGAACACAGAAGAAAAGAGAAAGGTAAATGAGAATATTGGCTTTATCTTTATTATTTTGGCTTCAAATCTGTAAAATGTCATTCTGAAAATCATTTTGTATCTATAATTCCCTCAGTAAAATGAACCCTTCCTTTTAAATTGATCTTTAAGTTAAGGTTGTATCCTTTTCAATTTGAGAAAATTACAGTTTCTCCTCTAAAAATATTTTCTCTTGTTGTCACTGGGTAATATTACTTCATTGATTTTGAAAAGAAAAACAATATCAGATACCCAGATATACCCATATAGTTATATGATTATTGATACATAGAATAATTCTTAAAGCTTAATGGGACCTAATAAAATTGATTACCTTCACAGAGAACTGTAACTCTGAACTCAGTTTTTACTGTGTACCTTCTTTCCTGTTGTTAAAATGTTTCTACATGAAAGTAGAATAGTATCGTAATCCGCCATATACTTGTCATCCATATTCAATACTTATCATAATTTTCCACACTTGCTTCTTCTTTTGTGTCTTTTTAAAAATTTATTTGTGAAATATTTTATTGTGCATTCTAGACAACATATCATTTCATCAGTAAGTACTTCAGCATACATCTCTAAGAATATATGGATATTTACTTGTATAACCACAATACCAATATCACTCCTAACACAATTGCAATGGACTGAATGTGTCTCCCCCTCGCCCACCCAAACTTTATCTGTTGAAGTCCTAATCCCAATGCGATGGTATTTGGAGGTTGGACCTTTGGGAGGTAATTAGGTCATAAAGGTTGAGTCCTCATGAATGAGATTAGTGACTTTATAAGAAGAGACTTGGGAGCTACCTAGCTCTCTTTCCACCAACTGAGGATACCAGGACATCTGAAAACCAGGAAGTGGGCCTTCACCAGACATCGGTTTTGCCAGCACCTTGATCTTGGACTTTGCAACCTCCAGAACTGTTTTGAAATAAATATTTACTGTTTAAGCCACCCAGTCTATGGTACTTGGTTACAGGAGCCTGAACTAAGGCAACAATTAATTTTTGATATCATGATATACCTAGGCCATTTTAAAATTTCTTCAATTATTCAAAAACAGTCTTTGAAAAGATTTACATATTTCTTTTAATTGTAATTTTATAACATTAAATGATTATTATCATAAAGACATTTTAATCTAGAGCAAAATCCTCTCCCTTGTTATTTTTTATACCATTAACTTATTAAAGAAACTAAGTCAATTTCCTGCAGACTATCTCACAGTATGTATTAATCTGTTTGCTTCTTCGTGGTTTCATTTACTTTGTCCTTCTATCCCCCCATAATTCCTGAAAACTGGCTGAGTTTTGATTAGATTCAAGTATGTTATTAATGGTTTGCTTATGCAAAAGCTAAATGGCATTTTAACCATATATTTCAACAAAAGACCTTATCGATGTATTAAAGGTCCATCTCTGATCCAGATTCTGCTAGATGCCTACTCAAATGCCTAGCATTTGCAAAATGTTCCATAATATATCCATAATATTCCATATGTTCCATAATATTTCTTCTTGCAGGAAGTTGTGTATACATGACCATAAGGAAAAAGTTTGGAATGACCAGCTAAAGAGCTAGCCTTTGACACAGGGGGACTTTGAAGTTGTGAAAGTCCCTTGTTCAAACTTGGTTAGTTGAGCTGTAGGAGCCAAACTCCTAGAAAATATCAGAAATAACAAGATTTAACACTTACTCACTTATTTGTAGTATGGCTGCTCTTTTACTTTGCAAGTCTTAATGTTTTTAATTCCATACAGTTTGTTAAATAAATTAGGTTCTCTGGGAAACATGCTGACTTTTTAAAAACATTATTTACTCATTTACTTACAAGTTTATTTATCAACAATCATTGAATGCCCACTTTTTGCCAAGTACTATTCTAAGCATTGAGAGGAAAAAAAAATCTCTACAATCATTTAAATGCATTCAATTCAATTAAAAGTATTCAACATTTAATATGTGTGTATATAATACACAAAGCATGAATAAGGATTTACTATGATACAAAGAGGTGTTAGATCACCTGTTCTGCTGATGTCTTAGTTTAGTGGTTGGGACAAACATACCCATGTCATTCTGAAACAAGCTGTGCTGGACTAGAAAGACAGATGAGATGCTACTGATGTTAAGGGGAGATTGAGATCGTTTCTAACTAAAGGCTCTTAGCCTTTCCTTTCATTAAAACCTTCATTTGGTGGCAACAAAGCACTCGAAATAACTGAGTTGATATGGTTTTTGTTCATATGTCTTAAAAAGTTAGATTTGGGTTGTGTTAAAATGGCATCTGTCATGATGTCATGAGCATGTTTCTTAATCAGGAATAGCTTGCTGCTTTTATAGTAGTGTTTTGTCATTCACTAGCTAAGTGCACTTGGGAGATAAGTGATACGTGTTCCTATTGATTATATGTTTGTTTTGTTTTTCTATTATATGCAGATCTGCTCACCCCCGACTCCCTCTTGTTTCTGACCCATGTTCGGTGAGAGGTGGCGGGCTGAGTGGTCCTATGGGAAACAGGTACACATGAGGTCAAAGGCATTGCTGGAAACCCATTATCCAGGCAATCACTGCTGTGGTCTTGCACAGAAGCCTGACCAGGGACTAGTCGTTAGTGAATGTAGAAAGTGCAGGTTGCTGAAGATAGACGGATGAAAGACCCAGACTTCTATTTTTTCTCTAATATAGAACATCTGGGCTTCAGAAGCAGGCCTTCCTTTGCCATCCTGACATAATTAGGCAAAGCCAGAGACAAGCACAGCTCACAGTGTCCCCACTTTATTCTCATTATTTGGCACTACCTGACACTGAATTTGAGCAATCCCACTGTGGACCTCTGACTCAGAGCATGGTGATCACAGAAACGGTCTTAAATATACCAGGAGAGAAGTGTTTAAGATGTGGCTCAGCCACTTACTAGCTATGCAGACATGGCAAGGTGCTTAACTTCTCTGAAGGTCACCTTATTTGAGTATGAAATGGGGTTTAGAATACTTTAAGGGGCTTTTGTGAACATCACATGTGATCATGAAAGTAAAAGAACTCTGAAAGTTATACAAATAAGGAATCACAATCCATCGTCTTGGAATACATTTTGGACAACCTTGTTTTATTTCTGCCAAATAGAGGTTTTATTATTTGCTTTTGTGTCAAAAAACATTCACCTACTAGGAGTTAAAATAAAATAGGTATAGACCCTTCCCTTTAGCTGATTTTGGTGAAAAGGACATAAATGCAGGTGGTGGTGATGAGGCTGTACCTGAGTAATCACAGCTGTGAGGACACATCTAGGAAGCAGGAAGGGTTAATGGGCTTAGAATAGCAGCTTGTCTTAACCTCGTTCAACTAAGGGAGTGATCAATTATCAAGCTAGAGTTCAGGATCTGAATGTAAGCAAGTTTGAGGGAAAAATAAATATATGAATTTGGTGGAAAGGAAAAATAGAACTTGGCTGCAGTAGAAGAGGAGAGAGAGATGAGCAGAGGGGAAGGGTTTGAAGGGGAGATGAGAGGAGAGAGGGAGAAGTTGTGGGAGGGAAAGAGGAGGAGGGATGCAGGGAGTGAGAGAGAGAGGAGCTGGCCTAGGACTCTGCAAGCTACTGGTAACCTCTAGATCTAAAGCACAGGTTCTCAACTTCAGCTGCACTCTGGAATCACCCGTGAAACTCTAAGAGTACTGATACGTGGGTCTTACTCCCAGACATTCTGATTTAATTGGTCTGGGGTGGATTTTTTAAATGCTCCACTGGTGATTTCTAATCTGCAGCCAAGCCTGAGAGCCTAGGAGCCAGAGCATGTCTCTGTAACTTTAATGTGCGTACAATTCTCCTTGAAAAAATGCAGGTCTGGGGTGGAGCCTGGTATTCTGTATCCCTAACAAGCTCCCAGCTTCTAACAGGCTCCTGACGGACTGGTCTCTGACTTCTGGAAAAGGATATAAGGTAACTGAAGAAATGATAAAATAATAATGATGATAACGTCAACGGTAGTTAACGTTTAATGAGTCCCAAATGCGCGCCAGGCGCTGTGTTGAGGGCTTCCCAGGTTAACTTGTCAAAATCCTCAGAACAACCATTTAAGGGTTGGTAATATTATTAACTCTGATTTACAAATAAGAAAACTGAGGCTTTAAAAGTCTGGCATCTTGCCTAAATTTAGAAACCTGGTACATGTATTTGAATTCTGGCAGCTTGATACTAAGCCTGTGCTCTTAAGGGCTCTACTGTCCTGGTTCTGAAACGACTCTGTAACCTTAATTTTAAATGTTAGGTATATCTCAAGAGAGAAAATCTGAAAGAAAAGGCAGATCTGGAAGTATCTACAATACTGACATAGATATAAATAAGGTTACAGCCTATACCTGGCTTACGGCTTTTAGCTGTGGAAATGGCTGAGGGAAGTGGCACGAGAATTGTTGCAGAAGTTCTTTATTCTGGATAAGGCAAGTCACAGACTTTGCCAAAGTTCACAGCTATAGTTTCCACCTTGCCTGCTCATTAAATCACTTGGGAAAATTTAAAAATCCTGATGTCTAGGTCACACCCCAAATCAGATGAATCAGCCTCTCTGGGAATAGGACGCAGATGTTAGCATTTTCTAAAGCTTCCTAGGAATTCCAAATCTCAGCCGACATTATCAGTCCCTGAGTTTGCAGTGGGGGGTCCTGAGAGGAAACTGATGCCACTGAAGATGAGTCCAAATGTCACATTTCGTGGGCAGCCTACACTAGCAGCTAGAGGTGTTTTCCTCTTTCTTTGGGCTGCGCTGGCCTCTGTCTCTGCCTCTCTGAGAACAGACCACATTCCACCTTTAAGATGGATATTTGTGCCTTTATTCAACTCCCTTTGTAGCCTATAGTTTTGGGGACTGTACGACACTATGATATGTAGCAGTATTACACAGAAAGGTTTTCTCGAGGCAGTGTCCCCAGGAGAAGCTCGTGGCAGCAAAGGTTTCCACGCTCAAATCAGTGGAGGTAACACTGGGCACATACCGCTCTCTTAGAGAGTTCCAAAGAATAGTGCATGTAAAAGCTCTGAGAAGTTCTGGAATAAGCAAGCATCTTTAACTTTGTCTGACTGATGGTTTCCAAAAATTATTGGAACATAAAACACCCTTTTTATTCTGTTTTTTATATATCAATTTTTTGGAGGAAATTCTAGAAAAGAGAATGGTCTTATGGAGTGAAATCTGGCTAGCTACAAACCTGAAAAATAGCACTGAACATCATAGGGTTGTTTTGAAGGATTAAATTAAATGAGATTACAAATAGTAAATATAGTAAGTAATATAAATTAAATGCATCACTTATGTAATGTGTCTATTATAGTTCTTGATGCTGGCGTTTTTTTTTTTTTTTTCTTTTTCATCTTTGTGGTCTCAACAGTACCTAGTACAGATCTTATGTTAAACAGACCACACACACACACACACACACACACACACACACTCACCAAGCAGTCATGATCCTAGCTATATTTCCTCTTTCTAAACAGTAAGAAAATTGCATAACTCATAGGTGAGTGTCGGGAGCATTAAATGCCACCTAAATTGACAACTTCCTCTGCATTTCCTCCAGTACTAATGGTTATAGAATAGAAAGGAAAAGAACCCTAATTCTGCCTTTTGCCAGGTGACATACAATTGGTGACACAATAAAGTAGCTATGGATCTTTTTATTTATTAAGAAAAATCTTTGAAAGAAACAATTGCGCAGTTATATGGTCAAAGTGGGCAGTGATGTCGGCAGAAATATCATTTTCTAACTTTATTTTTGAATATAAGGGACAATGATATTTGCTGAGAAATTAAAATTGCCAATATTCCAGGCTTTATTTTCACTATCTTGAGTGATCCTGTGATTTGTGATTTCCCCATGTGAAAAATGATTTTTCTCTCCTTCCTTAGCAGAGGAGACAAAGTTTATTTGTAATATTCAGGTGTAGTTCAGGACTTTCTAGACTGAAGCTTAAGAAGAATCAGCTTGAAAATCATATTTTTAAAGTTTTAAATATACATAGATGGTGTTTGTTAAGCTTTGGAAAAACATTTGGAGATAAAATTAAAACCTGTCACATATTTATGTTGGTTTTAAAGAAGAGGAATGTGGATAACATTTGTTTTTAAGTGAAACTGCTTTATACATTATACATAATGCTCTGTAGTATCATTACTTTGACATACACAAGAGCTAGAGATAAACAAAATTTGTCATTCCATTCTACCTGCATGTTCCAACAGAAATAGCAAACAGAACGATGGTAATCAGGGAAAACTAAATCTTTCATGGTGCCTATTTTCCCTTTAGCTTAGCCTTTCTATTTAAGGCAAATTCAGAATGGTCACATAGAAAAAGGGAAGAAGGATAATATTTACAATCTCTAGCGTTTCAGACCTCAGATCTAAAGATTCAAAAATAGGGTCAAAGGGAGAAGCAATGAGAATCAGCAATCTTTTGGAAAGTAAAACAGGCTAAAGCTGTACAAAATTGGACAATAATTTTGCCACCTGTTAACAAGAGGTAGGAAATGTCTCAACACCAGTGCAGCAACCTGATCAGGGAAATAAATGTAAATCATGCCATAAATTCCACCCTCCGCAAATTGTGGAAATAACCATGTCAGCCTACAGGGTCGCTTGGCTTTGCTGATGTGGGTCACTGGTCAGAGCCCCTTTATTACTTCCATCTCTCCGGGTCTCAGACCCTGCACCTCTGGCCAGGGCATTGCAGTCACTCTTTGCAATAAAGAGTGTGTTTGTACAGGAGAAATAGAATGTATCTAATCAAGTAGTAAATTATCCTATTTCTACAGGAGAAGTAGATTGTATTTGATCAGGTCAGACGTTGCCAGCCTAAACAAGCAGAAACTGCTCATTAATTATAAGTCCTTTCTTCTAGAGAATTATTTTCATTCTATTACTGAGGTTCTACTATAACCCTGCAGAAGTAAGAATTTTATCCCCACTCCCATAATTTTTAACTAGTTATTTAACAAGTTAGGCAATAAGCAGAAGTTAATTTGCATTAGCTAAAATTTATAAAAAAATTAAAAACTTTAATGATGTCTTCAATCATTTAAAAATGCTTCTCCCCATCACCGCTACTTATAGTAATTCAAATAGAGGTTCCAATATGAAAGGGGTAAAGGTTATTTTAAAACACATCTAGCTACTGGTTACTTGGGGCAGACTTGATGTCAGTCTTCACTATCAGACTCGGTTGTGTTAAATGAAAAGGACTGGTCACAAAAATCTGTGCTAAAAATTTCTGCCACGTGCTTGTCTATGTGGCTACATGAAAACAGATCATGCATTGTAGTCAAAATCTGAAAAAAAGAAAGCAAATCAAAGGAATCTGCTCTATCAATTACTCTGTTGACTGGGTGCAGCGACGGTGGTGTCAGGGGTGAAAGTGGAAGGAGATTTAGAGATTTGCATAATTTAGAAGTCAGGTAGGGTAAGCCCTGGATTGTTTTGATCCTATGAATCTCATCATCATCACTTATTAGCCCCATAACCCTAGACAAGCTACTTAGTGTATATAAGCCTCAGTTTTCTTATATGTAGGTTAGATCTGATAACTGTGGCTGAGGCGATGAAGGCTGAAGGCGATGAATTCACCATTGGTGACCTTAGACACTAGGATGACTACATTTCTTAGCCTCCCTCCTGGTTAGGTTTCAGGGGAAACATGACTGAGCTCTTTTGGCAAGGTGTGTGGGTGGAAGTTAAGCCAGCCCTTTCTGCTTCTGGTCCTTACAAACATCCTGCACAAACCTCCAGCTCATTCAATTCCCCTGCTGCAGTGACTCAGGGACCCCATATTCCAGCTAGGGTTGCTATCAGCATGGAAGTGGGTGACCCAGCCTGCACGTGACTTTATGTAAGCATGAAATACATGTTATTTTACTTAGACACTGAGAGTTCCTTCTCTTCCTTCCTCCTTCTCTTCCTTCCTTCCTTCTTTCCTTCCTCCATCCTTCCTAGCATATCCCAGTCTTTCCTGATTAATACAGCACTTCACACCTACTTCACCCAGTTATATGGGTGAAACAACATCAAAGATATAATACTAGAGACATAGGAGCACATGAAAAGTTCTTAAGACATTTATTATTATTTTATATAATCCAAACACATTATTTTAGAAATAAAAATGCTGAAGCTTAAAGGAATCAAGTGGTTTATCCATGACCAAACAGCTAACTTTTAGTACAGTTAGAGATTTCCAACCTACGGTTCTTTTACTGTAGATTTTTCCCCCTAAATCAGATATACCACTTCAGTGAAAGAAATATTTAGACACATTTAATCTGCTGATTGAGGTTAGTCTATTCAAAATGGGAACTGAGTTTATGTTGAAAATATAGCTAATATGTTGAGGGTTTGCTGTTACACACACAATGTTGACCTTAATTTTATAATTGTTGGGTGGTTCTTATTAGAAATTTAGCTGACTATTTTTATATCCACTCATGAAAGTTTTCACATTTTTGAGAAGATGAGTAATTCCCTCTCTAACTTTTTTTTTTTTTTGCTTTAAAATCTTTTAGTAAATATTCTGGAAGTAATAATGACCTATTTTTTTTAATAGCAACTCTTTAAGAAATTCTAGATTCTAAGTAAACATATTACTTTTATAATGGCATGTACGTTATTAAATTGCAGGACCATACGATAGGATGATTACTATAAATATTTTTATTTCAAATATTTTGTTAATATCTTTATAAATTACTACAATTATATTGTGATTTTAAGTTAGAATTTCTTTTCTCTTGGTAGCTTTCCATTGTGAGTCAATGTGTGTTAGTAATTCTGCTTGTGTAGTTACACAAACTTCCCCAAATCCATAGAAGCTTAAAGCCCCTTGGGAGATAATTCATACCCAGTTTGCAACTGGCAATTCTAGAGCCAGTGGTATAAAATTTCTATTATTTTGCTTTCACAGTAAGTGTGCTTATTTGCATCAAGAACTTCAAGAAAAAAAAATTTTAGCACAGCTTTTCAGCATAGTATGGTGGTTAAGAATGTGGACTTTGGAATCCAGTGGGTGTACTGCACTAGCTTTGTGATCTTAGGCAATTTACTCCAGCTTTTTGAGCCTCAGTTTTCATACACATAAAATGAGCCCTATGTCAAAGGATCTTACCAGGTCAAATGTGACATTAGATGTATATTTTGGGTAGGGAAAAGTAATTATTACTAAATAATTGACAAGATAAAATAATCTTAGAAGCTACTTTAAAGAAATAATACTATATATAGAAAAAGCTTTTGGCATGAAATAATTTATCAAATGATCAAAGTGTCTAACAGTAGGGAAATGGTTAAGTAAATTACAAGACATCCACATAATGAAGTTTATGAAAGATTTTTGTGAATATCGGTAAGAAATACCTTTAATGCTTTTAGCTTGTGAATACTAATGAGGTCACTTAATGATTCACCCTAATCCCCTACATGCCACATGGCAAAGACCATGCCATTCCCAATTCTGCTGGGTCTTTGGAGAAGGGAGAGCGCATTGCCTTTCCTATAATTTGCACACTGCCTGCGCCTCTGCCTTCCCTGTTTCCGTGGCTGCTCTTATGGCCTGTTTTGGCTGTTGTTTCCTGTGGACACTTTACTTGTCCCTGTGGCTGTTCCCTGCATCTGCCCACAGCCATCCATCCATCTATTCCTGACTCAGACTGCCCACGTGGTGGTGCTGACCCACCCCTGACCTCTGACAGCTTTGAGGCTCTCTCCCTTGCTGTCACGGAGAGCTCAAGCACCACCTGCTCCTTCTGTTGCCGATGTCACAGGCACCGTGTCAGCACCCTGCTGCAGGCTGGCGCTCTGCTTGGCTGTCCACAAACAGGGGCTCTGGCCCTCATAGTCTGTAGCACTTTTCTTTCCTACTGGCCTGCAAGGACACCCTGCCCCTGTTTGTGGCTTATTCTAAATTATACATGTAGGAGTGAGGGTACAGTAGGGGTGGCAGAGTGAGGGGCGTGGGGTGAGAGACAGTTCAGCCCCTAGAGATCCATTCTTACCTTTGAGCCACAGCCCTCTCCACCGCCGAGAGCACCATGTTCTGATGGGTTTAGTCACTGCTCCTACCAACCCAAGCCCTTCTAGCCCAGGTTCCATTCTCATTTCTCATGATTTTTTTCTTTTTATTTTAGGCCATCTATCGCCCCTCCCCATAACCTGGTTTCCATGGGACCCTCTCGTCTCTCAGCCATGGTGCCATACATTTGAGCCTCAGTGAGAAACCAGGTATGAATTATTTCCCAAAGGGTTCCTGGATTCTGTGGGGTGGGGGGAACTTTACCTAACTGCATGGACAGGTGATTCCTCAGATCTGATCAAGTGGAAGCTCCTGCAATAGATCATAAGGCTAAATGAAAACAAGCAAGAAGCACTTATAAATGGAAGATGATTCTAACTCTGTTAAAACTTATGTGAAAGTCACTAAAATGGAAAATAAAAGTATCTACAATGTTGATATTTGGATAATGTAACTATAGATTTTTTTTGCTTCTCAAATTTCTACAATGTATTTTATTACCTTTTTAACAGAAAAATGACAGTTTTAGAAATCATTGCAAAGAAACAATTCAGAGGCTAACAACACACTTATTTAAAGCAAAGTTCCACTTTCATTTTCTGTTTAATTTACTCTTTCTTCAGTAGTGTCTTTGGGTGATTCTAGAAGTGCTGTTCTCACTGAAAGTGCTTCAATACACCTTTGCTTTGCATTCTGCAACTCTTTGTTTTCACACCTCTGTCTGTACTGGTATTTGTGTCTATGAATATATCCTCTCTCTCTCTCCCCCTTTCTATCCATCTCCCTCCCTTCCTCTCTTCCTCTCTCTCCCCATAATCATAGCTGTAGCAGATGCTCTCTTGGTACCTTGACCATATCTCCTTGGCACTCACCTTCCTCTCACGGGCCAACATTAAGGTGTCCAATGCCAGCATGTGGGACTCTTTGCCTGAGGGCTTTCTGTAGAGACAGGAACCTGTGCCTGGGACACCCTGGGAGTAAGGAGAATGAACATGCATCTCCCTCCCCAACCATGATTGGCAGGAACTGGTTGGATCAGTGTCTCCAATTCCCTTGCCCAATGGGGAGTGGGGACAATTGTGAGGCAAGTTCTACACACTGTTGGAGAGTTCCCGGTAGGACTGGGCCCCTGTTTCCCACAGTGGTAACTTGCATGACAATGTCCCCTTTATTGGCTGCATGTTGTTTGCTGCTTCTCTTCCCGCTCTCCTACTGGAGCTTCCAGGGATCACTTTTCCAATACACATCTTGGACTCAGATACTCCTCTCCTGGTCTCTTTCTGGAAAAACCCAACTTAAGAAAATATTCACATTCCTATCCATATCCTGCAGTTCATATAAAAATGGCTTAAGGGTTACAGTTTTCTCTGAGCTAAGTGTGAGCTCAAACTGTGGCAAGACTGCTGACAAAGTTAACACAACCATAGACAGCACTAGTGGAGTCGTGGTTAAAGAGATCAAAATATATGTGGCATTGTGTCTGGGTCTGGATGCAACATATTTGAAAAGATATTCAAAAATTGGAATATGACCCTGGCCTGATTACGACTTTAGGTACATAACAAAAATAACAAAGGAAGTGAAGCTATTTGATTGGAGAATAAATCACTAAAGAATGACATAATCACGATATTCAAGAAGCTGAAGGGAAGTCATGAGCACAGTGGATGAAATTTATTCACTCCTTTTCCAGAAGGCAAAGTTAGAGAAAGGCAAATTTCAGCTCAGGAAAATGAAGAATTTTCTAACAAATAGAGCTTTCCCTTATCCACGCAAGCACCTAGTCCCTGGAGATATTTAAACAGAGAGCAAAAATCATCTATGTCTATACCATCTTTAAAATAAACCCGGGTCACACATGTAATCCTCTGTGGTTCTCACAAAATCTCATTTCAGTTTCTAGAATTTCACCAGACAACCACCCTGTTGCCTGCCTTGCTAGTTTTTCCTTTTAGTTTCCCCGATTCCTGTGATACTTTCATTCTGGATTTGTGCCCGAGTTCTGTTCTCTGGCCGGTATCATGGATTAGCAATGTGGTTTCGGACATGTTCCCCTGGTGTCCAGGGCTCTCAGCCTTCTCCCTTGGCACAGCAACTACAGGCAATGGGCACTGTGCCCAAGCCCCACCCCAGTCAGTGCCGGCTTCTCACCTTCTAGGAAGAGGACCAGGACACGGGGAAGTGGAGTCCTTGTTTTAAATGACTCCTAAGTTTACTTCCAAATCTAAAGATTCTGTCATTATTTTTCGTTTTAGTTTTTATTATTCTCATTCTTAAGCTTTGCTCCTCTTATTTATTGACTTGTAAGTCTTCCTTTCCAAGCTCGACTCTGAGAAAATCAAGCTGGTTTTCTGTTGACGGTGTTACTAGTTCAGCTCTGTAACTAAGCTCTCCCTCGCCTCCTGTTGCCCCAACCCTTGGTAACTGGGTTTGCCTTTCACGTTGCCCAAAGAAGTGTATTTCTGTGGGAAAGAACCCCAGCCCCTGCTTGTCTCTTGGGTGTTTGCATTGCCCTCACTTCAACTGGTGCCTGCCCCAGCAGCGTCTGTCTCACCTGCAGTTCTGCTGCAGAGGACGCTGTCTCCCACACCCAGCACTGCCTGGCCAGCCCTCTGGCTGCACTCAGTGGACGGTGAGTATCGCCTCCCTCTTTGCAGGAAAGGAGGCCCTGGTGCCCTGTGCAACAGCTCTTGCTGATGCCAAAAGGAGAGCTTAGTTTTCATGATTAAAGCATGTGTTGTTCCAGCTGGCAGAGTTAGGATTAGCAGATAGAAATATAGAGCTCTAGACCCCTATAAGGATCTTGGGATAAATCTTCAGGGCATTGATCTGGGAACACTATATGCTGTTATACGTTCATTTACTGTTATTACTTTCTCAATAAACCTTTTCTGAGTATCTTCTGTGCCCTGAGGGCTCAGAAATCAGAAAGAAAAATTGATTCCAAGCAAAAAGGAACTAACTCCTACATACTTCCCTGGGCACTGAAGAGGAACATGAATTCACAGGCTCTGTACTTGCTGAAAATGGAGAGTGGAGCCCTGCTTGGCCACTTCCTAGCTGAGACTCTGGGCAAGTTTCCATGCAGCAGTGGTATGGGGAAGATTAAATGAGAATGAATCCAAAGAACCTAGCACAGTGGCTGGCCCAGAACAGGTTCAAATGTGCCCTGTCTCTTTGATTCCTCCCCAGGGCACTCTCTGTAGAAAGCATGAAGCAGTTAGTCAGACATCAGTTGTGATGTCTGGACCCTAATCCCAACCTGTCCAAATGTCTTCCCTAGGTTCCAGGTAAAGCTTCTGAACTCTTTCCAAGTGGAGGCCCTTGTGGCCTACCATGGTAATTGGGTACATCTTTGAACTAACCACCTTAAATATTTTCCTTTTCTTCTTTATTGCTTTTCTCCTTTTATCTTTTTCTTCCCTGTTTTTTTTTTTTTTTTAATTCTCTCTCCTATGACTTTTACTCCTGAGACACCAAGCTCTCATTTCATTATTTCTTATTTTATTGTCTAGGCACACTGAACAAACCTCTGGTGTCTTACCCTCTGTTTCTGGTAATTTCTTCAATATCAGTCTTCTGGTATGGAACTTGCTCCTCCCATCCAAATGCATCACAGCCTCATGGGTGTGGCCTCCGTACCACTGCATTCTCTTTTTGAATGATACTTGGGAAATTTCCTACTTTGCAGGATTCTCATGGCAGAGAGTGTGAGTAACAGAGGCTCCCTTGATTTAGGGACCAGTGAAGTCCCCATTGAAATGTAGAGGAATAGAACATGAGGTGAACAGAAGGGCATCAACAAGGTAGGAAAGTAGCTCCCCCTCAAGGGTGAGCCAAGGACAGAAAAGCCTCATAGGAATCTGTCAAGCCTCACATGCTCTACCAAAAACATGAATGACAGTATCTGTCAAGAGCATTGGAAATTTTAATTTTGGGCCCATGTAAAGCCGCTATAGCTTAAGGTACCACTTTCTTCATCATTAAGTTATGCTCTACTTTATCACCTACCTGATCTGCAGATTTTGTGTGGTGTTATCCAACATTTACCTAGAAGATGTGTTCTGAGCAAATTCAAACCATTGGAATTGTTTCTTACACTAGTCTTTTTCTATTATGGTAACTCTTACAGAGCATAGAGAAGAAACATACACATTTAATAAATAGAAAATATTTATTATACAGCATTATCAAGGTTATTTGACAAAAGGCAGTAACGAGCCAAAGGAAAACACTTTTACAAGAAGCAGAACAAGTTGTATAAGCACACACATCAAGGTGAAGAGTTTCTGACCTTTTGGTATAGGGCATGTGTGTGTACGTTTCCAGTCTTGAACAATTATGATATTAGAACTAATACTCTATTATTCAGGAAAATTCATAATCATGATAATAGTAGGCATTCAGAGTAATAATGTGTGATCAGTGTTGAATGTGTTCACCAAATGTCTCAGAGCAAAACCTCAGAACAAACTGACACCTTACATTTGAATAGAAGTTGTTTTCCTCATCCATTCTAACTTAAAAAAATCTGAATGCACAAGTCCTGTGATATTAAGGACATATGTTAGTGGCATTAAGATAAAAAAAAAAGTTTTACTAATAATAGATAGTATGTTTTCCCTTGCAAGTTTGCTAATTTGTAGAAATCCATCTATTTAGCATTGGGACCATTTATTTTCCTCATTCTGTTTTATTACAATGAAAACATGGAACTAAAATCCACATTTCAGTCATGAGGTCTTTAAAGGTGTTTTCAAATGATTTTTTTTTAAAGGAAGGGCAGTTCATTCTTGATATGGAACTAACTAGACTTGACAGTTGAATATGGTGAAACATAAGAAACACAAGCCTCCAACATTGGAGTTGATGTTAAGTTCTGAACAAATGATGCAGTGGATATTCAAAGATTCTAAGATGATTTTGGCTGAGAAATCAGCAGCTTCGACATGAAGGAAGCATATTAAAATATGACTGAACATAAGGCATAAACAAAGACTTTTAAGGGGGTATAATTCATTCCACAAATAAAAGAAGAAATCAAAATAGCGAGAAAAATCCTTTTATTGGGTGCAAAAAGGGAGGGTCAAGATGGAATAAGTAAATTACATGTCCATGGATATTACACAATAGCAAATAACAAAAATGTAAAGAAAAGTTATGACGGCGGAATACAGGAGTAAAAAGTACATGAAAATAAAAATGAAAAGAAGGCAAAATGTAAGTGATAAACA
This sequence comes from Eulemur rufifrons, assembly GCF_041146395.1. Lineage (NCBI taxonomy): Eukaryota > Metazoa > Chordata > Mammalia > Primates > Lemuridae > Eulemur > Eulemur rufifrons. Next base: position 92,101,018 of record NC_090997.1, on the reverse strand, counting down.
ACTGAGAAATTATGACCAGACTTAGATGTTACTGTATGCTAAAAACACATAATGCTCAAGTAGCTGTGGAAAACCTTCAAAAAAATGTAAAATAACCTGAAATACTCAAAACACTGGTTTTTCAATCTTATGTTATAATAATGATATGTGCAAGCTTATAAAATGTACCTTTGACTGTCACCCTCAGTTTCTGTGAACTTTTAATATAATAAATTTTCAAACCATTTCATTAATAACATATTTCCACATCATAAAATATCTGAAAAATAAGTTCCCTCTTAGAAGAGGAACAACCGTCTAAGCTGCCTCTGAAAAATATTGGGCCACAGTATTCAAACCTTCAAAGAGTTTCTGTACATATTGGTGACAATGGTCTATAAAACATTACTGGAACATAAAAAATAGCTATACTATCTCTGAAAGACATTCTTCTAGTTGCATTTAGATTGACGTTACATTGCGCAAATTTTATAATCACACATATACAAGGACAAAGGAACACATTCACTCGCTAGTTACAGGGACTTCAGTGACAATAGGAAAGAATTATTTGTCATTTAAACCAGTAATAGTTGCTATGAGTACGCTGTTAGGTTCAAAGATGGATTTGTTTCTGTAGTACATAGGAGAAACAATGGCACCACATTGTACATAGACTGTATCTTAGAAGTTCAACTGGTAAGTATTATTTGCTACAATAAGTGGAAGGTAACAATTTTGCCACATGGTTTGTTCTCTTTTAACTGAAGGGCAATGGAGAGCCCATTTGGCACAAACACAAGTTAATGCACAAAAGGTCTTCTGCCACTCTCAAAACAATCTCTTGTTCTGGCCTTTTCCCAAAAATCACCAACAAGCGAGTCCGGAATGTGGGAAGCCGATGGTGGTGACTGGTTTTGTTCAAAGTCCCAGGCTTACGTACTGTTCTGCTCTCACTCCTTCCCCCGGTAGCACTCCTGAGGAAGCACTTTTTGGTAATGAGTTTGTCCTTCTTCCTCTTTTCCTAAATAGAGGGAAATCGCAGAGCAACAGGGGGTTCATGCACCTTTCTTCAAGTGCCAGAGCAAGGCTGGCACTGGATGGGGTGCCAGTTCCTGAGTCTCCTGAAGACTAGGAGTCTGTCACCCAGCAGGGAGAAGGGCTTCTGAGAAGTGAGCTGCTGTCCCCTCATCTGTTCACTGGGCGATTCCACACCCTGCGCCCTCCCCTGTCTGGCTCCACCAGGCTACGAATGCCATCAGGTGCACTCATGCTTCAACTGGCACGTCCACGTGGGCTGTCCCTTCCCAAGCGTGGCCAATGTGTGTGGGCATATATAGCTATGCACGATTGTGCAAAAGAGGAGATTATTTTTGTTGATTTCATTATTTATTTATTTATTTATATGTTTTTTGCGATAGAAGTTACATACCATATGGAATTGTGCTTTGTCAGAATTCCCTTTCTTCCCAGAGACTAGGCTTTTCGATAACTCAAGAATCAGAATCCTGGCCTGGATCACGTCGCTTGGTGTCTTTCCCTCTCTCCTTAAGGCGGCAGCAGCAGCAGCAGCGGCGTGTCTTCCTCTCTGGCCTTGCCCTCCCCTCCCACGCTTCTCCTCCGGCCTCTTGCACGCACATCTCTGGAGGTGCTGGCGCTCCCTGGCTTCTCGCGCTTTGCCACGTGGACCCCTCCTCCCTACAGGGTGGAAGAGCTTTGCTTGTAGTCCCGCAGAATGGCAGAGGCGTAGGACACGTCGGGAGGGGTGCAGAGCACCGACTCGGACACGGGGGAGCTGGGCACCGAGCTGCCCGAGGCCACCGAGTCTCGGAAAGGCGACGGCGGCGTCAGGGCGGGCGAATCCTCCGGGGTCAGTTTGCTGGCCGCCTGCGGGTCCTCCTCTTCCTCTTCCAGTTCGTCTTCCTCCGTGTTCCCCTCCCGCTCGTGCTCGTACACGTACTCCTGGAGGAGCTTAAACCTCTCGCTGTCGTCCTCGTCCTCCGCCGGCGAGGACACCGGCTCCTCCCCGAAGGTGCTCAGCTGCAGCGGCAGCATCTGCAGGTGCTGCGGCGGCGGCGGGGGCGGGTACAGCGGCCGCAGCCCGTTCCCGGGCCCCCCGGGGCCTGCCAGCACCGCGTGGAAATCCGGGATCCCGGAGGCGAAGTTGTTGACCACTCCCTGTAGGTGCTCCATCAGGGACTTCTGCGGGGGCTGCTGCTGCTGCTGGAGAGGAGGGGGCAAGCCCTTGGGGACGGCCGGCTCGGCCAGGAAGAGGGGGGTCTCCTCTGCGGTCAGAGGCGGGGTGGTCGCCGCGGATGGCACGCGCCGGTGCACCACCATGGAAGGGCTGCCCGGAGGGCTGAAGCGGACCGGCTGGGCGTCCTCCTCCTCCTCCACGTTGTAAAGGGTCTTGGTGCTGGTATCTGAAAAGGTCAGGCTCTTGCCGGAGCCTTGGTAACTTTTAGTGAGGGGCTTGATGACGGCTGTTTGGTTGCAGGCCGTCTCATTGGCCTTCACGTGCACAGAGAGACGGTGCCACATGTGCTGTCCCTTGGGCACCTGTCTTCCACCTGGTTCAGACCATGACACAGACTTGCCATTAGAACTATGAATAAAATAGAGATGGATTTATTTGCAGATAGATCATGCACACAGCATAAAATACATATAAAACATGTGCAAACCCAGCTCAATGTCATTTAACTGCCCCCTCTTCTGTAGGCCTTTGCTCCCCACCCCCGACCTCCTCTTATTGTATAAATCAAACACCGAAGGCTGCAGCTACCAGGCGCTGCCTCTGAAGCTGCAACCAGTGAGTCCACCCTATGCCAAGAAAGGAGATATTAACCCTGAGAAAAGTTGTTGGGGAGAAAAGCCAGTCTGTTGTAGAAATAGCTATTTTCATTTAGGTCTAAGATTTCACAAAGTTTGTTCTCTCTCTCTCTCTCTCTCTCTCTCTGACACACACACACACACACACACACATACACACACACACACATACACACACCCTCTGAAAGCTTCCCAAACTGATGGAGGAAAAAATTTCAAAAAGAAATATTAGTTACACATGGACAATAAAACATAATGACTCTAGTCCTTGGGACAAATTAAAACCTGCATATAAAGCTACTCTCATTGTTTTGCAGGATTATAAAATAGATTCCTCTGGGTAGTCCATTCCTACATGCAAGTATTTCCAGTTACCAGAGCGGCATGATCATACACATTGTACCTGTATGGAAGAGAAAAAAGCAGATGACAGAAAAACCCAGACCCATGGTCCATTCACATGCTTTGTACCTTCTGATTTTCGTTTTGTATTGCAAAGCATTCTCTGACACATCCGATGGATCACAATTCACATAAAGGCCCTGATTCACAGCACAGAGTTTGGGATTTTCCCACTAGCAACATTGAAGTAGATGTGTTTGAAGAGCAATAGAACAGGAAAACCCAGCAAAATACAAACGTCTATATGGTGCTTTTGTCCTCCAGTATAGTTTGATACAAGTAAGACAAAATTAAGATTCAAACAAAGCAAAAGTTACTGAGACGAAGACCAAAGACCCCTCCCTGCCTGGCTCTTTCGTCATTGAGCTTTGGTGGAGAAAACTCTTAGGGTGCCAGCTACCTTCTAGCCTTATCAGCTTTCATCTTCATGGGACCCTTATAAAACCAACCAAATGGAATTTCTCCCTGAAAAAGAAAAAAATGAGATGTACAGTGGCATACACCCCAAATGCTGTTCTGTATATTGTAATAATTTTAGCCTTACTTTTAAACTCTGCTTATTTTCTGTACAACTTTTAGCAGATGGTGGTACCTCACCACAGAATTCTATTAATAACAAGAGTGTTAATCCTTAAATTGAGAAATAATTTTTTCTTTTGTTTTTTTAGAAGTTTTCTTTTTCTCTGTCACTATTAAAGCAACAGAGAAGGTAGCACAACACAAATGCATTTGTGACATTAAAAGAAATAGAAAAATGAACATTTTTGTCTTAGGTGGAGGTATGAATTAGACTACTCCATATTCTAGTCTTTCATTTGGAAAAATGTAGGAAATGATCAATCATTAACATAATGGTTCATTTAAACATTTTGCAACTACAAGAATGCATATTTCAAAAATTGTATGTGACAGTCACATTTATAATGAGGGTAATGTTTTGACATTTCATATTTTATAATCCTAAAAAATGAAGTGAGTCAAATAAGTACAGGTTAATGTAGAAAGTCTGATATTGATTCTGAACGTAAAGGCTCTAAAATAGATATAACAGCTAAAATTTTGACCTCATTATTTGGGGAAAAAGTAGTTCCTCCACATATTTGAGAATCTGTGCTGCATTTTTAATTGTCTAAGAAAAATTTCATCTCTGAACTATTATAACAAATTTAATATTTCTCTCAAGTATATCAATACATTATCTGAGGATGTAAAATTTCTTATAAATGCAGAATTTTTGACTTATTGACTTCCACATTATCTTGTTAGAATAACTAACTCTCTTCCAAGTTGAACAAACTAAGGAATAGGACAGTGGTGTTCCTGGCAAGAACAGACAGTCAACCAGTCAGCCAAAGACAAAACCAGAATCCACACACAGTTTCTCTTCTGAGTTTGAAACTTTAAGTAGGCGTAGCTCTCACTTTCATCTTTCTCTGTTATCTCCATCTACCGTTATATACATATGGTTTCTCTTTATGCATTTGATATGCCTCTTCCAGAAAATATAAAACCTGGTTACCTCTTACCTTCCTTAAATATGCCTTACAATTCTGTCCAACCCAATTATTGCATCATTTTCAATTGCAATGGAAAAATATTTTTCTTCCCCAAATGCCCACCCATCAATATTCATTAAGAAAATCATTAAACTAAAATGCTATCCTATGTCTTCATTTGTGTGTGTGTGTGTGTAAGTATAAGTGTGTTTTAAAAAACAACAGGTCGCTTGAGAGCCAGTCTGTACCTAATTCAACCAGCAGGCTTAAATGTCCAATGAAACGTTGCCCCAGTCTCCATACATGTTAGCAAAAAGGCACCTTGTATTCCTGGGAAACCCTACCCTGACTTCACTTCACCCACTCACTCACATGGGCTGTTTTCCTCATTGTCTAGGGGTTCTATGTGGGCCTCTTGTAAAATCACAGATGTCCATATGTTAACAGAATTATTACTAATCTTGCAGAAAGATATAATCACAATTTAGTTCTATTTCAATTGAATCCAATTTTTATTCTTGTGATGGGAAATTTTCACTGTGGCTATCAAAATGAGCAACTTTCCTTCCCCTCAGAGTTCTGCTCTAGATTTCCTGTAAAGCACTGTTTAATTAGGAAACAGATCTAATGCCCCAGGGTGTTTATCAGATTAGGAAAATTAGACTAATCTTTTGTTTTCAAGGACAAAATAAATTGCTTTTTAAAAACCAGAGAGAGTAAAAGACATGTATCATCACACAGAAGTTGCAACACAAATTGTAGACTTTGGTCTTTCAGAATCAGTCATTTCTCACCTGTGGTCCACATATAACATGAATGGTCCATGAATCTACATGTGCATTAAGCATTGTTTTTAGACTGAATAAATATTATGTCTTTGTAGATAATGCATTTCTGTTTTTAAATGTTTGTAGATGCTGTTATGGTAAAGTATGCTGTTAGATACAAGTGTAACTAAATTCTGAGAAACTTGTTGTCTTCTGTATTCAAATGGCTATTAATAAAGGTATATTTACTATCATAGACTCAGGTGAAAGTTTAATAACTGTTTTGGTGAGAAAAGGGGGTGTCCTATTTTAAAACATTTGGAACCCATTGCTGTGATATTAAGAAGGGAAAAATATATAAAATATGGGGCATAAAAAAGAAAGAGATGTATTATAAATGTACAATATTACTATGCAATAGGATGTTTATTTAATCCAAGATAACTAATAGCTTCTGCTTCAGCCACCAGATTCTTCCTTCTATTATATAATTTTATATGGTTTCCTAATCTTAAGAAAAGCAACCTGGTTTAGAAAACACCGCATAATTGTTACAAAGCACCCGTCCTCCTCTCTCTAGCTTCAGAAAGATAGACCTTAGACCTAAAACAATCTCATATTTGAAGATCAAATGCATCAGGATTTGGAATAAACATCTCAGGTGGCTAAATATATTTACTGATATTAAGTTATTAGAGGAAAACACCTTTAGACCTACAGAGACTAAAGATGTATAGAGTGATGTATAGTTACAGTGTGCAGAGCCGGGCAGCCATGAGGCTGCAGCTCCATCTACAACAGGTTCAGCATCTTGCTTTGCTTTTTCTTTCATTAGATAAGTATCACAATCACCCAAACAGAAAATCCAATATTTACAGCACTTTAGAGAATAGAGAGTAGGTGATATAAACAGATTAGTATATCTCTGGCATTCAGTGATCCTGTCTGTTTTATTTGTTTTGGTAAGTACTAGTTACATCTGCAAAGTATACTGCTCTCTGCTCCAAAGAGGTTTAAAATGGGAATAACAGTGGGTGGGAGTTTGAGATCTGTAGGGAAGCGTCCTGCACAAGCTGCCTGAAGGGGAAGCTTACACACCTGTCTCCCTTCTGTCCAATTCAAGTCTTTGCCACCAGGCTTACTAGTTTCTCAACAGATATAAGGACAGGATCCAGAGAGCCCCCAGACAAGGCAAGACCTTCACATAACAAAGAAAGTCTCATTCCTTGGAAAGCGAGGAGGGGGGCATTTGTTTTCTCTGAGAGTGAACAGGGAAACAGGAGACTCCACTGGGTCCCTGCATGGAGGGAACGGCTCACCAAGAAAAGAAACCAAAACCCAAGGCTTTGGGGCAATTCTGCTGTAGCCTGGTGTCCTGCAGCTGGGACACCAGGCCTTTCACGGAAGAGAGGAGAGGTGCTGCCCCCACAGAGACTCGCCAGAAGAAGTGCTGGAAATGCAGCTAAGTAATCTCGCCTCCACGTGCCAGAATGCAGTTTGAGCAGCTGCTCTTGCAGAAGCTCGGGCACAGCATCCTTTGGATCAGACTTCTGCTTTCCCGGGCAGCCCCAAATTTGTCATCGATACCAAGGACTCCCACTGACACCAGTTCCACTTTTTGAAAGCTTTCCAGAAAAATAGCATATTTAGTATATTATTGTCAAACCTAGGGGCTGGTTGGAACATAATTAAAATTCCTCGCTTTTTTGACTCACCACTGGTTGTGAGGTAGAGAATCTCTGACTGTGCTTTTGAAGACAAATGTTTTCTAATTGCGTGAGAAGTTGGTAGCTTTTGTTGATATGACATCTTAAATAGCATTGTGAATTTTGTCCTTTTCCCTTTTCATTCTAACCTCATTGTAAGCTAGTCAGAGAACCATCGGCTTGCTGAAATTTACAATATGACAAAGTCTAAATATACAGTCCTTCTTTTAGGATCTTTAGAGCAATTATATCCCATATCCTCAAGTTTATGACACAGGATAAAAGAAAATGCAAAGAAACTCAGTTTGCCTTTAGTAAGCCTTGTCCTTTCTTCATGGAATCAATAAAGAAAAGACATCCAGAGATAAAATTATCAATCACATCAAATTCAGTGCAGTGAGGAAGGCCCCATAAACTTTGTCTTTGTATAGGCTCTACTGTCCTGAGAAAATTGCCAACCTATTCCAAACTAAAGAGTAGACAGAATTCTGATGGTCACTAAACTTTTTCTCAAAGTAAATTTTAAATAGTCTTTGGCTCAACCTAATCGTGATTACTGGCTGACAAAAGAAATTCTCATCCAAAAGTTTGTTTGAGACACCATGTTGGTGCCAGGGCTTTGCTTTAGCAGGGGTATACACGATGTAATTATACTTTTTTCAGGAAGTATAGATGAGCCTAGGTTATTATGTTCCCTTTGAAGGAACTCCAGATCAAGTCTTATTTCTTCTATGTTCCATGCTACCAGACCTATAATTTTAATAGCAAGTTATTTGATGCCCCTGAGCTCTAACTGGAGTCCTTTCAATTTGCCCTGGAAAATAGGCCAGTTGCATTGCTCTGTTGGGATTATTCCTCAGGGGCAGGATAGATCTAGACAGACCATAATGGTCCAGTAGGCTGGTTTATTTCCATCACTAATCCCTTTGCCTTTCCTGCTCACAAAAACAGTGAGAACTGAAGGTCACAGAAAGAACATACCTTTTCTTTTCTTTCTTTTTTTAATTTTGCAGGAACAACCAAGGTTAAAAATATCCAGTCTTAGTTTAGTCTGTGGTGCACAGATTTAAGGCTACTTATCACTTCCTGACCCTTTACGGTCTCAAGAAGGAAATCATGAATCGATCCCATTCTGGAAGTTCTTAGCAGCCAACCTGTCAACTTTTCTGATTGTTACGTTATTTTTTGTCACTCACCAGGGATGTACCACATGCAGCCTTTATTTTTGCTTTTAGGCACTCACCTTTAAGTCACAAAATGCCAGTCGACTCTCCTCTCTCTCTGGCCCTGATGTCATGACAGGACAAGTACATCTACCCACTCCCATCAATCCCTTTTGACAGGCAGCCAGCAGCTGTCACGATTAGAATTAGGATCTCCTTGCTGCATCTTTGGTCAGACTCACCCCATGGTGCAAGAAACACTCAATGCCTTTTGACTTGGGAGAATTACAGAGAATGTATCCAACCATGGTGGAGTGACTCTGACCTAGATGTGCAGGGTCCTCACAATCACCACCTGAAATGCATGGGCAGGACTAGTGTATCTGTCCTTCTAAGAATCAGTACAATTTGGTGGAGACCACAGTCTTTCTATTTGGGCTTTTCCAGGGAATAGCAGAAAGGCAGACCACAGACTTCCCAGTGCACTCCACTGAGTGCAGGGAAGAGATACTGCGGCCCCACTTACTAGCCTCTATGGCCAGGTTCGGTAGCAAACATTTGAACAAATCGGGCTCTTCTCATCTGAAGAGCTAGTCAAGCCACAGACACCTCATCAGTGGGCTCCCTCCTGCTGCAGGAATGTGTACCTTTGACTCTCCCAGGAGTTTGAAGGGCTGTAAAGGAACAGCTGAAAATGACCACAGACTCCGTGCACAACGAACTGAACATGGTCTATGTTCTTTTGTTAACTTAAAGAGACACTGTCAAGATCTAAAGGTCAAAAATGGGACCAAACATGCACTGTTTTTATCAGATGGGGAAATCTGATAAAAATCACTCAGAATATTGGGAAAATGACAATTTTTCTTTTTTTTGTAAAACCCAATTTTTGTGGGACTCACAAAACTTTTGTTTTGTGCTCCCCAGGGCATGGAAGGCACCCAGCAGAGGCTCATGTTGGCACCCACCCCCTCAAACTGACATTATAGAACTCTCCCCAAATTTAAGCTATGGCTTTTACTTTAATGCAGACAGGATCATTTCAAACATTTGTGCAATAGCAAAAAGGCAAAAAAATTAAAAAAGAAAAGAACAGAAAAGAAAGAGCTGTTTTGCTAAGGAGAAGCTGACAAATTTCTCAAGGGGGAGAATTCACTTTTGAGCTTGTGAGTGGGAGTCACAAACAAAAGTGAATCTTCAGAATTGGAAAAAAATGCTGCATCAAAACATAGAAAAGCAAAAAAAAAAAACTAAACAAACGACTTGACAGTGTCCTTTTAAGAACGATGGACAAATTAAGGCAGTCGTGCAAACCATGGCACGTAAATGAGTTTCTCATTCTTGATGGCATGCACCACATCTGTTTCCATGTTAGAAAGTGGGAAAACCCAGGAGAGAGAAAGCAAGGGGCAAACCACTATATTTTCCATGCAGCTTCTCTTACACATTCACTGCAGTGTGGGGGTTTTCAAAGCTGCACATGTGCCGACGGACATTGGCTGGTGGGCGAGAATTCTGGCTGCCTCTTCCTGAAGATTGAAAAGAAAAAGACACCCAGTGAGCGAGTGGTTACACACATGTGCAGATATGGCAATCCCACCACTCAGGCGGTGCCTGGTCCCGAGCCATTCTCCGTGTTGTCTGCACCTGCAGGTTCTGCATGGTCCCTGCACGGCCTGGCTGTGTCTCACTGCCGGGCTTGTTTCTGAAAGCTATGTCGGTGAAGTGCATTATTTCTTTTGCCTCCTGGGACCATCTCTTTCCAAGTGGCAGATGCTTTTTCTGCTGTGTGTCTGTCCTAGATTGGCTCTTTCCCTCCACTGCCGATACACTCCTGTGTGCCTGGTGGCAGTGGGCTTCACCTCCACACATGTTAATGTAGGCTGAATCTCCCCACCCACCACCCCTCTTAAAGGAAGTTCATGGATTTACATCTGACACTGTGACTTTTAATTGCACTACTAATTTTCTTCCATACTATGTCATCATAAAAGCACGTTGTCACTTCATATAAAGTCACATTTATCTCTTGGCATTCACAAGATGGAATGTGTCTAATGGTGGAGAAAGGAGGAGAAGCAAGAGACCCGCCTGTTGAGATAGGAGAAATCTGCCACAAGGGGGAGTCTCATGTCGTTCCCTGGTTGGATGTCTCCTCAAACAGCACGTAGGATGATCTGCCCTATGTGCCATTCTGGCAAGGGAAGAAGAGCACTGTAGACATGACAAGGCTGATGGGGCAGCCATGGGTATTGGCTTTTCTACATTTGTTGGAAGGAGGATAAGTGGTTTTCCCATGTGTCAAGTAGCACTTCAGAGGGTGGTGGGATAAAGCAGTCTTGCTGTCATGACACATAAGAGTGGCTGACTGTCATAGAAAACAATTTCAGGGACAAGATGCTAAGAGTAAACCATCAGCACATGCTGTGGGTGGTATGGATGAAGTTGGCTGAGCTGGAGAGAAATCTCCCATGTTAGGAAACTCTGCAGTGAGGAAGTTCTCTGTAGGGCTCCCCAAAACCTCACAAATGTTCTTCATGTGTTAGCATTTGGCCATGTACCCCAAAGACCTTGGTGACAACCATCTGATGTTAACTGGAAGAGGGCCACAGCAGCTCCCAGAAAGTAACAGACCTTTTTTCCCTCTCTCCTATCTCTTTTTCCCATCAAAGCAGACCAAAGAGTGAAAATGCAGAAGAAGGAGGAGGAAGACACAGGGCAGGAGTAGGCCACACCCCTTCTCATTCCAAGTCTTTCAGCCTGAGGCCTGACCAGTACAGGGAAGGAAAGACATGACTTTGAAATTTTAAACAAGAATACACTGGAATAGCTTTTCACTACCAGAAAGCAAGAGATTTGAGCTGAATTTATAAGGAGGAAAAAGATTTTCTATAGCACAGTTGAATGTAACAAAAAGCAAAATTGATCAAATATGTATAATTCCATTAAATTTGGACCATACAGTAAGCCATTTAAAAGTGCATGATCTACTCTGAAAAATTTAAAATCCTCATCTAGAAATAAGACTTTGAGACACCTTGGTGTAACTTTATTGCTATTGCACTAACCCATTTATTTAAGAAAATTAGACAGAGACAATGTTTGCTAACAAACTTATCAAAATAATATGTCCCTGACTTTCAATATGCCCACCTGAAGTCACAAAGATCATCAAACAATGAAAACATTAGCAAAGAGATGATCGGGAATAAAAGTATGATTACTATATAAATGAAGTTAGTGGGAAAGAGCACTTAATCTGTAAAATAATATTAAAACAACTTCATTTCTCATGAAAGAAGACAGAAAATACACTCAAAGCATTTGAGCATTACCAAACTACCTGCATCCTCTTGAATGCTCTGATTAATCCTACTTTGAGGCAATGTCTGCATGTGGCCTGGCCAAATGGTGCTGGGAGCCAGGGCGGTGGCAGGGCCACTTCATATGCCTGTGACCAGTACAGACAAATACACACAGTCCTCCCTCTGAAGAGCTTGATGTTTAGTGCTCTGTGATCATCCTTTCGAAATTTGTGATAATTTTATCTTTTACTTTGTGTTCTGTAAGTGTTAGTTGATGGGAAAATGAAGTATGTTTGGGAGCTTGGAGCCGCCATCCACACATGGCCCCATGTCCCTCAGCCTCCCTGCCTTCCCTGGACAGGTTCTTGGCTTTCTGCTCCTCTGTCTGCTGGGTCCCAGCTCATCCAGCCTCCCTCTACCTGTCCCTGCCCAGGAATCACCACCACCCTCCCCACTGGCAGGGGCCTGGGAACAAGCACCAAAAAGATCAGGTTCTGGTGTATGTGCCCTGGAGCATCTCCAGGCAGTGGCCTGCAGTGGCCGTCTCCTCCCTGGACTGGCAAGGACACTGCGCATTTGGCAGGCAGCACGCAGGGATGAGCCCGTTGATCCAGATACCTCAGGTGTCCCCATGCTGTCGTTGGGATATCCTTGGGAGTCACCCACCTAGCATGGGCTGGTGCAGGAGGCACATGGAAACAGGAGGTGACTGGTTCAGTTTCCCTATGGCACTGCCCAGTGACAGACCGGAGGAGAACCCGACAGCCTGTGGGCTGCGTGTGCAGAGTCATGGAATGGGGGCTGCAGCAGGATCTAGGTGGGAGGGCATTTGCCTCACACAAGGGAGCAGGGCAAATGGCAAATACAAAACACCGTGACAAATCAAAATAGAGCCCACAGAAAAAAGGACAAACCTTTATATTGTAGTACCTTTAACATTTTCCCCCTTCTTATTGAACCAGGGGCTCCATGTTATCATTTTGCACTGGAATCTGAAAATAATATGCTGGTCTTGCCTGCTGGGGATGTATAATGATAAAACAAGGTTTAGGAGGGAGATTTTTTGACAGCTTAGAAACTTAATGTGCTGACCTTAGCCCAGGTGCACAGATTGTGCCATGCCCGGGCAGCATCCGCACTTCTGTGTCTCCCAGGAACTGGGACAGGAAGCTTCTTGGCCTCTGCAGCTGACACTTTTTTGGAACTACTTCTGCTGTTAGTGGACAGTTCTGGTCATTCCTGTGGGGGTTTCAGTCATATTGACAGCCAAGCTTCACACAGTAACTTTAATCCCAAAGCCATCCTGATTAACTATTGATTGAGATAGTAAAAAAAAAAAAAAAAAAAATAGAGTATTTCCTTCATGGTCCCATTTCTTTAGTCTCTGACTTTCACTTTGCATTGAAGTAAAACGTAAATGACCCCTGCGCAAGGACCTTGCTTTTATGAAAGGAGTGGTTTATTAAAGGTTGCAGACCAAGCCTTGGAAAATCTGATGCCAGAGTGGCCGTTTTATCAGCTGCATAAAAACTGAGAGAAGGAGCTTGACTTCAAGGTATTTTTAGCACTTGGTAAAACAACATATTCAACCAACCACAGATTCAGCAAGCCAGGGTAAAAGCTTGGAGGGAAAATGCAGCATATGGGGGCTTGTCAAATATATAAGTCCCAAATCTGTGCTTGAATCTTTTGGCAGAAACTGTGGATTTAAAGAAACCCCAGAGGTTTAGTTAGGAAGATTCCTTTTCAGTTTCTTCTGGAAGCACAAAGGTCTTTCTCCTCTCTCTCCCTCCCTTCTTTCCTTCCCCTCTTTTTATAAAGTCACTACTGGTCATACACTGATGGATTATGCCTGGCTTTTCCCATCTGATTTCATTGTCCAAATAATCTGTTTTTGTATAATAGCCTATCTCTCTGTGGTTGTACTTGCTCCATATGACTTTGTTTTAATGTGTTATTTTATTTACATCAGGTCACCCACATGTCAGTTCCTACATCAGGATTTATTCTTTCAATGAACCTGAGAAGTTGTTACAGACAAGTTTTTCTCAGTGTGGTATAAGCAGACGCCTTGTCTGGAGACCTGGCACTTTCCAATGGTATGATCACCTCTTTCAGACTCAGTTTTCTCATCCATAAAGAAGGATTGTTGAAAAAGTATGTGTGAAACTGCCTCCAAATAGCAAAATGCTATTCCAGCTTAAGCCATTACGTACGGCTAATACTCTTCCTCTGAAGGATGGAGAAACAAAGGCACGGACAAAACACCCAGATATTTTGAATCTCAGTAAGTATTTAGATTAGACTAATTGATAATATCTCAAACATCCCTTCCTGTTATTCAGACTGCAGCCATTTTCCTTACTCAAGAATTTCAATAACTTCTAATAGAAAATAAATTAAATTTTGTTTTCTCTCTCTTCCATTTTTTTTTTTTTTTTCAGGCAACATTAGTGACATTGAATGGATGTGTCAGGAGCAGGTAAAAGCTAGGTACCATCAGTCGGGTTAGCTGTCTACATCTGAAGTTGCGAAGTTGCAAAGTTGCATGTTTATGGTGGGTTTGGAGGTAAATCTACTTTTAGCAGAGATAAAGTCATCTATACATTTCCAGATGGTCAGTCTTAAAAATATTTAAAGCTCACCATGGAAATAATAATGTGGCAGCTGTCCAAAATAATCAAAGAATGACAGCAACCACTCAAGACCATTTTAGCAGAGTACAGTCTATTTTTTGTTATTTTTCTAGATAAATAAGATAATTTATGCCTCTGATTGCTTTCCAAAGCCAAGTGTATTTTTTCTCATATCTGAATTTTCATATTTATTTCTCAGCATTTGTCCATTGGAGTGGAGAATGGAGCTCTGTGCGTATAGGCACTCTGTAAACGGTCCTTTCTTCCACTCTTTCTTTCAACACATGCATGTACATTAAAGCTCTTTATATAAATGCACAATGCAGTCTTTCCATATAGGTGTAAAATATTGCTCCATTTTAAAATTCTTAATTATTAATATTTGGAAGCTAATAAGAGACATTCTATAGAGAATGATTTAATAAAATTCAATTTAATTACCAGCACAGATGGAGTGTATCATCACTTGGGGAATATTTTAATACCTCTACAACAGGTGTCTTCATATGTGTTAACATATAATATGTGATAATGTTCAGCATATTATTAGATTTTATATACCTGACATTAAAATACATTTCCATTCAGCAATTTCGTTTTTTGCGCAGCATTATGTTGATAGATATAGCTCTGGTTAATTCACTTAAACTGAATTGAATGAATTCCACACTATAAAAAAATCCATTCTCCTGCTGATGATCATTTAGGTTATTTCCCACATTTTGCTATTTTAATAGTGTTGCAATAAACATTCTTAAGTATGTCTCCTTGCACACATATGGGAGAATTTTTCTGTGGTATGTGCCTAGAAATAGAATTGGTGGATGGTTGTGCATGCACATTCATCTTTCTTATGTATTATCGTATTTCTCTGTAAAGTGCTTACATAATTTGGAATAGTGTGTGAGGGTTGATATTATTCTGTCCAATTGTTTAGTTGTTAGACATTTTTAAAATAAACTTTTTACAATGAAAATTTTCAAAAATATCAGGTGTCAGCTTGACGAACACATTATAAAACTCATCGGTCTTTTCATCTAATGGTTTTAGTAGTCATTAATGATCATAATGTAGATCAATTATTTTATTACGAGACTACAAAATGGTGATCCCATTCTATCAACCCTTTTACATTTGTCAAGTAGATTTTTTTTTTTTGTAAAGAAGAACTTTCCCTCATCAGCTACTTAGTTCCTCTGAGATTGAGTTCAAACAGAAAATGAAAGGCAAATGGATAATTTTTTTCTTTTATTTACTGATGTTCAGAACAATGAGTTGGTTTTCTTATATCCTCCAACAATGATCGGTGTATCATGTGTGGGGCTGTTTCTATTGTCTGTTTCCCTTAGTCTTCCAGTTATGTGGTCCTGTCCTCTTGGCATGTCTAATAGCATTTTGCATTAGATGAGACATTGTGTATATATAAAATAATATTACATGGAGGCTCTAGATATTGCTACCTCAACCAGAGTTGCTTTGCCATTTTCTCTGCTAGGTAAAGGGGCACTGACTAACTTCATCCAATCAGTGCCTGCGTGGAGTCCAAGTTGCTTTGCAATTTTGATAGATGTCAGTCTACCATAGGGCATATCCCTTCGTGACTTCTGACAGACAGCCTGGCTGTGTACGAGCTCACTTCATCTGGTGGGTCTTTATTATCTCCTCCTACTTTTCAAAAATTTTTAATTCTGATTTTTTGGCCTTCTGCCACACACAACTTCAGAATTAGGCAAACATCTTGACGGGAAACCCTGACCACATGTTTGAGTCTCCAGTTTTGTCACTGCAGCCTCACATAATTACCGAAAGTGTTTTGTAGTTCTCGCCTCAGAGAGGTCTGTATCCTCACTGCTAGAAAACTCCATGAAAATCTATTCTGTGTGACAGAGGTTTACAACTTACCTTGTAGCCTTACTGACCCACCCAGCTGCAGACATCAGCAAGAATGCGGCCCTGCATTTTATCACCCCAGGCCTTGTGGCCACAAGATCTCATCTATCTTCTGTGCTCCCTCTCTTGACTCTCTGCCTGGGCCAAGCCCGGAGACTCAGCCTCCAGCCAGTCCCTGAATTAGTGAAAGTCCCCATGGAAAAGCCCTTGCAGATCACCTGCTCACTACTTAGTTCTCCTCTCTGAAATTTCAGTCTCCTTAATCCTGATTGTTTCAGCAGCTCCTTGATTCTGTAAACAGGTCATTTTTGTCTTTCCTATTTCTTTTCTAATTAGTCTTGTTGGGAGCTATTCTGCCACAATCTCTTCCATTCTACCAAAAGTAAAAGTCTCATCAGAGTTCTAAATTTCTTAATTTTTGCCAAACTGATGGTTGTAAAATGATGTCTTCATATTTTTCCTATTTCTATTCCTTGGTCATGTTTAGGCTCCTTGCACCTAAAGTACCCCTCCTCTTCAAGGAATTTTGCACATATTTTTTCCACAATTCTAACATGTTTGTTAAGTTCCTGTACAATTGACCACATTGCAAAGTATGTGATATCTCTGTACCTTTCAAGTGATTTTTTTCACTTCTTATTACATGCTATTGGTGTTAATTCTTATCTCCCACACTAGGTAAGACATATTCTCTGGAGAGCAGAATCTACGACAGATTTACCTTTATGTGCCACCTTATCCCTCTTTTACATGCCCCAATTTTTGCAAATAATTAATGTAATTTCTCATGCAAACCAATCACTTTTAAGAGTAAAGGAAGTGCTCTTAATAATTATGTCATAAAAAATGCATAAACTGGGAATGTCCTGGGCATGCGAAAACATATAGTCACTCTATTTATTGAAAATGTTGAATGAATGATTGAATAAATAAAAAAATAAAAAAGTATTCTTAACAGTCCTGAGCTTCTCTATCACTTTGGTAATTGCAGGGATAGTAAAAGCATTTATTATTTTTATTACTAATTCCTAAATTAATTTTAATATTCAGTATTGAATATCATAAAATCCCCAGTGAAATTTAAAGTTTAAAAAATTAGTAAAAATAATGCATATGTATATGTGTGTATTAAAATAAGGATACACATAAATGTTAGGAGTGGTTTTTATTTGCATATTGATATAATTATGGGTTATTTTTATTAGCTTCCTTGTGTTTTCCTATATTTTCCAAATTGCACACAGTGAGTCTTATTACTTTTAAAATAAAAAATAAGCAATAATTATTACAAAAAGATATTTATCATGACCTATAATTCAAAAATAAGATTCCCTTTCCTCTTAACTTTATCCCAATAACTAAGATATTATGTGGGAGCTGTGAACATATTTTCTTTTCCTTATAAAAAGAAATAAACTATAAATTCTAAAATATATATTAAAATATATGAGCATATAAGGAAACATATAAAATTGAAATGATAAAATTTGACAGCCAATACTCATATTTTTATGTTAATCAGTACTAAAGCCTTTCTGATTTTAAGATTTTGTAGTAGAGTATAGAATTTTGTAGCAGAGTTAGCCTTTATGCTGAAAATAAATTATTTTATTGTACATACATTTTAAGTGTTTGTTTTCACATATAGGCATTTTTTATTAATGAGAAAGTAGAAGCTCAAATTTAGGGAGAAAAAAAGGCAACTCATGTTACACAAAAGACAAAAATTTGTTGCTGTGTTTCCAGATGGGAAACTGCCAAAGTGAGACTTGTTATTATTTTACTCTGATTTATCACAGAGGGGGAGGGAGAGAAAAATACAATGAAACCAACTCACCAAAAGTTAAAATATTTTCCTGGGGTTGTTTTGATAAAATTGAAGGTGTAACGATAACTAAAAAGGACTTAGATCACTTAAACCTAAAATGTTGAGAGGATTCTGAAATTCTTGGCTATTGTACTAATGTCACTATCAGATATATGTTTCCACTAAGGTTTACTGAATGCTATCATTCTTCTTTAAACAGAGGCATTAGTGCCTTTCTGTCACCACCCATCAAACCTGTAAAAGAACTAAATAGGCAATTATCATACAATTTCTTTAATAGTATTAGATATAGAGTCACCATAGCCCTAAAATACACTGTCACATCCCAGCCCATTGGGAATGGTGAAAGGGAGGGATTAAAATTGGTATAAGAAAGAATTCTGCTTCCAGCTAAGATGTAATACCTTGGGACAAACCAACTCTCTCACTGAAAACAACTAGATAAACCAAATGAAATATTTTTAAAAACCATTTGAAGACATTGGGAAGCTGTCATGGCAACCAGAATCCAAGGGATCAATAAGTCAAAAGGAAGAGGACTTCAGAGAAGTAAGCAGATAATCTCTAATCTATTTTTCCCCTCAGGACATTTGATGATTCTTGATACAGGACAACAGACTGAGAATCCAAGCAGAGGGTCTTAACTAAGAGTCAAAGCAGCAAGAAAAGCTTTTGATAAATTCACAGGACTGAAGACACACAAATTTGAGTTTAAGTTTTCCAAGGCAGCCAAAACTTGAGGATGCAAGATCCTGGAGAGAAGGAGGTAAAGAAAAGTGAGACTGACGCTTGGTGGTTTCTCTCTAGAAAAGTTATCCAATTTTAGACCACATGAAGCATAGGATACAAAACAAAGCAGAAAGCTGCTGAGAATCAGAGTAAAGTTTTTGGAAGTCTCAGCTACAGAATCAAAATTGGAATTAATGAATTTCAAAGGATGAAGGGTCCAAGTGACAACTGAGATCCAGCATCCTATTCAGGAAGCCTGGACAGCTATGCCCTTGGAACAGGATGTACCAGGTGAAGCAGAATAAGTTTTATAAAACTACAATTCACACTCAAATTAGCTCAGTCCATAATTGGATTACAACATAAAGGAAAAACATACTGGAATATATAAATAAGTATTCACCATGCAAACAATAATAGTAATGCAAGATGGGATGTAAAATATATGTAGAATTAAAGTACATGATAAAAAGGCACAAAAAATGACACAAGATAAATGCCATTAAAGTGCGTCATGATCCTCGCTTTGTTTAGAAAGTGATAAAACTACTAATTTATTTGAGATAGTAAAAGGTTAGGGAATGCTTTTTTTTAATCTCTAGGATAATCATAAACAGAATAATAAGAGATTGTACAACTAAAAAATTAATAGAGGGGAAAATTGAATATTAAATACTAGATTAATCAAAATCCAGTGAGATGAATAGAAAATAGTTAACTGGTAGATATAAATAGAATTATGTCAGCATTTATAGCAAGTGTAAATGAATTAGATATTTTAATTAAAAGGCAAACATTATCAGACTGACTGAAAAACAAACTCAAACTATGCAGTGTATTAGAAATACTCCTTAAATATAAGGACAAAAAAAAGCTGAAAATCAAAGGGTAGAAACTCTTATATTATGCAAATACTAATCCAAAATAAAAGCTGTTAGCTATACCAATATCAGACACAGTAGATTCTATTGCTTGTAGTCTATATAGTGGAGGACAGAGGAGGATTTGCCTCAGAAATTCAAGGTTGATTAATATTTTATAATAATTCAATATATTTCCCTGTGTTATAGTAAAATAGAAAAAAATGATCATTCCAGCTGATACAGAAAAATAATTTGACAAAATTCAATTCTTATTCATAATCAATTTCTCAGTAAATCTTCAACTGAATAAAGAGCATCTATGTAAAACCTACAAGATAACATCATACATAATGATGATATTTTGAATAATGGTAATGATGTCCTAAACCTTGAGTGGCCAAAACAATCTTGAAAAAAGGAATAAAGCTGGAGGACTACTTTATTTTAAGACTAAAGAGTCAATAATTAAGACAGTGTGGTATTTGCAGAATGATAGATGAATACATCAATTCAACAGAATAGAGGGTCCGTAATTGGGGCTACTCATGCGTGCACAGTTGAATTTTGACAAAAGCACCATTCATTCAATGAAGGAAGGCAAATCTTTTCAAAAATTGAGATGAGAGAAATGGGTATCTATTTAGGAAAAAAAAAATGAGCCTTGATCCACTCTATTATAAACTGAATGTGCTTCCACAAAATTCATGTATTAAAATCTTAACTTCCAATGTGATGGTATTAGGAGATGGGACCCTTGAGAAGTAATTAGGTCATGGAGGTAGAGCCTTCATGAACAAGATTAGTGTTCTTATAAAAGAGAACCCAGATAGCTTTCTAGTTTTCTTTTTTTGTGCCATGTGAGGTGACAAGAAGAAGACAGTAGTCTGCATCCTAAAAAAAGACCCTCACAAGAACATGCCTATGCTGATAACCTGATGTTAGACCTCCAGCCTCCAGCATTGTGCCAATCTATGTTACTTTGTTATAGCAGCCTGCACTGACTAAGACGCATTCTTTATACCATACACAAAAATTACTCAAGATATATTACAGTACTAAATGTAAAAACCGTATTCAAAACCATATGTCAAAACTACTGTCCAAACCATAAAGCTCTTAGAAGAAAATATAGAAAAATATATCTGTGACCTGGGGGTAGGCAAAGATTTCCTACACTGAACACAAAATCTACTAACCATAAAAGAAAAATGAATCAATTGATTTTCATCAAAATTAAAAACTTCCATTTAAGGTATGTCCATATTGCTTTCCACAGAGGTTGCACTAGTTTGCAGTCCCACCAACAGCGTATAAGTGTCTCTTGTATTTTCCTGGATAGAGGTATAACCCATTCTACTAAGTGAAGTATCCCAAGAATGGAAAAATAAGCACCACAGGTACTCACCATCAAATTGGTTTCACTGATTATCACCTAGGAGCACATTTAGGAATAACATTAATTGGGTGTCGGGCAGATGGAGGGGTGGGGGATGGGTGTATACATACATAATGAGTGCGATGTGCACCGTCTAGGGGATGGACATGCTTAAAGCTCTGATTCGGGGGGAGGGGGGAGGCAAGGGCAATATATGTAACCTAAACTTTTGTACCCCAATAATATGCTGAAAAAAAATTTTCCATTCCAATGGATTTTCCATTCATCAAAGATGAGACTAAGAAAATAAAAAGTAAAATCAAAGACTAAGAAAAAGTATTTGCAATACACATATCTGACAAAGGACTCAAATCCAGATTATAAAATCAATAATAAAGGACAAATTATCCCCCTAAAATGGATGAGAATTTGGATAGATATTTCACAAAGGAGGGTATATAAATAGCCAATAAGCACACGAAACAATTCTCAAGATCATTAGTCATCAAGAAAATGCAAATGAAAACTATAATTAAATACCTCTACTCACTCATTATAACGGCTAAAATGTAAAAGACTATCAACACCAAATGGATCTTGTTCATTCTGGGTAGAAGTGTAAAACAGCAAAACCACTGTGGAAGTCTATCTGGAAGTTTCTCATAAGTTAAACATACACCTGCCTTATCATCCAGCAATTCCATTCCTAGGCACATAACCACACAGAATGAAAATATATGTTCATAAAAACTTGGTATATGTATGTTGATTTTAGCTGCATTTGTCATAGAGTTGGAAACAACCCATCAATCCATCCACAGGAGAACAAAGATTACATATTGATGCCATGGAACACTACTCAGCAATTAAAGGGAATGAGCTACTGATACATGCAAGAACATGGATGAATTCCATGCTGTGTGAAAGAACAGAGCTGTAAAGGAATATTTACTATATGACTTCATTTTTATGAGGTTCAAGAATAGGCAAGATTAATCAATGGGCATAGAAATCAGAATAGTGGCTGTCTATAGATGGAGAGCTGAATTATCCCTAGATGGAGAGCGGGATAGGTTGAAAGGGGCATGAAGAAAGTCTAGGGAGATGGCAATGATCTGTATCTTGATTGTGTACTGGTTACGTGGGTGTACTATGCATTTGTACAAAATATATCAAACTATCATTAACATCTATGCCTATTACTGTATGCAATTATACTTCAATAAAAAGGTATATAAAATGAAAGAACAAAAAGGATTAGAGAGAAAGTGAAAATATTAAAGCAAGCCAAAGAAGATTCAACATGAAGATACTAAGAATCCTTAATGAATGAAACTAAAGCAGGGAAACAAACTCTCAAGATTATAATTCAAGAAAATTTTCCTAAAATTTAAAGTTTGTAACTACACATTGAAAAAGAATAACATGTACCTGAGAATATTGACTCAATACAACCAATACAAAAAAATGTTCTAGTAAAACCACTGAATTTTATGAAAAAAGAAAAAGAAATATTGTGGATGTCTAGGAAAAAAACAGTAAGTGTTTTATAAGAGGAAAAAGATCATAAGAATTTTGGGCAGCAAAGCTTTATACTAAATGTAACTGGAACAACATTTTGAGGATACTTAAGAAAAACAAAATGTGCACCCTGAATTATATCCAGCAAAACTGACTTTTGATATTAAAGTCACAGACAAAAATGTTTTCGGCAAGCAAAAATTAAGTGAATATTATTCCCATGAGCTTTTTCCTAAGAAATCTACTCCAGAGCGAGCTTGCAAGCTTCATACCACTAAAATAACTAGAAGCCATCATCAGAAGGACTGCAGGTGTTAATTGTATTAATTAATAGCCTTAATTGTGGAACTAAGATTAAATGAGAGTTCTTTTTTAATAAAGAACAAAATGTAACAGGTATATACTCAGATAATGTAGATATAATAAAACTATTTAAAAAGAGGGAGATGGGAAGATCATTTGCAGATAATTTGTCTTAACTCTTCTCAGTAATGAGTTGATAGTGGTAGTAGTAGTAGTTATTCTAGGACATTTGTATGGCTATTGTGGGATAATATAAGTATATACTTGTGAGATATTGTTTCTCTCATCTCCTGTTTTCTTGGGAACTAGAAGAAATGAAATATGTAGGTCACAGAATACATGAGCTGTCTATGAATTTCTGGTCAGAAAGGCTGAGAACAGACATAACAGGTAGGCCATGGGCCACTAATTTTGAGGTGATTCTTAAAATCTACTCACTACATAATTCAATATCTTAGAACAATAAGATGTCACATGAATACAGTGTGTTCATAAGCAGAGTGTGGTAAGCAGAATGTGGGTATTGTCATCTCCACTGTAGAGATAAAGAAACCGAATTTTGTAAAAAAAGCAAAATGTACAAAACATGTTGTGCTGCCATGAGCCTCACAGAGCACACATTCCCCAAAAGAGGTCTTCCCAGGGCCAGCCAGAATCCGGTTCTCGGTCCTGCTGTCATGCTTCCCACCATTCACCTCTCAGGACAATCCTAAATCCAGGGGTTTTCTGCCCAGAAAGAATGGTAGGCATATCAGCTGGGGTAAGATTTATATTAAGCAAGTTCATGTAATAAAATTGTCACATGCCAGAATTCATTGCAATTTCATTTGCAATGGAAATAATATAGTGTGGAAATTGGTACAACGTATGTAAACAGACCTACCAGGGAAGATGATGCTTGATGGTTGCTTGTTCACAGAAAGTCAGAAGGAGGGGATGGGGTGGGTTCAAGTTTCAATAATTAAACCTTTGATGGGATTAAGCTAAGATAGTATAGTTTGTTTCTTTGTTTTAGACCTAGGTATTATCTTGTCATTTGAATTTAATTTCTCAACAAGGCCATGAGTCAGCAGCCCCTTACCCACATCCACCTAAGAGAGGTCTGTGGCCATTTCTAATGTTTGTGTGGCTACTTTTTTCTGCCTTCACATCTGACCAATCTCCCCTCTTACAGATCAGTCATGTTTTAGGATGTTCATACATTTCTTCCAGTTACAGTTCAACTTTTATAGGTCTATGGAGACCATCAATCTTGAGGTGAAGGTGTATCTCTGTTCACTCTGTATGGACCTTAAAACTGAATTTTGTGAGCAATCTTACTTTTACTTTTATTTTTACCTTCATCCCCAACTGTCAAAGCCCTAGGTCAGGCCTGAGTAATCTCTTCCCCAGACCCTGCAAACAGCCTCCTCCTGGAGCCCAGAGCCTCCCATCTTGCTCTTCTGTGCCCCCCATACCTAGGGGAGAGCAGTAGTTCTGAAACACATGTCCTGCGGACCACCGTGCACCCTGCTTTGTGACCTCAGTGGCTTCCCATTGGCTAGAGCATAAGGCCCAAGCTCAAAAGGCCTCCAGCTAGGCCCCAGCAGACCCATCCATCTGGTGCTGCATGCTTTCCTCCTTGCTTTCCCTGCTGCAAACATCCTAGAGTTGCCTCATTTCCTTCAGCCATCAGTGTTTTCTCTGCTCAGAGCCTTTACATTCCAATGCCCTGACAGCTCTATGCCCCCAGCCCTCTTCTTTTCCTGGGAACCTTCTTCTCCTTCTTCAGAAGTCTCAGCCAAGCAGCACTTCCTGGAAACATTTCCAGCATCTTTGGACTGGGTAGAGACTGCTAATAACACTCCTATAGCACCTGTACTTCTCCGTAGAAGCACTCACCACATTTGTCATTACTCATTCAATGTCTGGCCTCCTGGCTAGATTTCAATTTCCGCAAAGGCAGGGCTGTGTCTGTTTTGTTCATCACTGTATTCTCTGCACTTGTCCCAGTGCCTGGCACACATTAGGTGCTTGAAAATCGTTTATTGAATGAATAAGTTAACAGTGCTTCTCTTGTGGATCTTAAAGGTGTATCTTAGGCCTTGAAACTTAGCCTACAATTGTAACCATCAGAGCAATGGCAACCATTGTCCATAGCTCTTCTTAGACCTTCCCTGACTCCAAGGTCTTTATGCCTCCTGAACATTCTCTCCCTCCCCTTCACAGAACTTCACCCTGCTTCATCATCCCTGCCAGGTTTCAGGCTGGGGTTCCACCACTCCACTATGCTAAGTCCTGTGCGGTCACAGACCATGCTATTTTCTTTACCAATAAATTGTCCACAGTTTGTGAAGCAGTAGTATATTGTTTTAAATGAAGGACAGAATTATAAAAACTTTACTGAAATGTCTATTGTCAATAAGACACTGATGGAACCAACAGCCATGACGGCAGAGCTGGCTGGTGGCATCCCTTCTCTCTCACCCCTACCCTGCCTCCATTATCATCATTTCTTTTTTGTACTTTGATCACATAAAACTTTTTGTTAACACTTTTCCTACTCCTCATCTCATACTCATCTAAGCCGAATAATATAAGCCGTGTACTGTTCAATCAAGTGGAAAATGATATTAAATCCCACACCATTACTAGGAGCATAACTGAGTATATATTTTTATAACCAGAAAAATCAGTGAAAGGAAAGCATTTTTTAACTGTTATTGATTTCTCTTAAACAGTTGTTTTTCAGTACTTTTAGCAGCATCACCCAAGGACTTGGCCTAATTTTGTTAGCAGCCTATTCCTCATATATCTTGAAGATAATCTGCAGAGAGGGTATTATTAAGTTGCCTTCAGTTATAGAAGGTTTCCCTTAACCCTTTGAAATGAAATCACATTATTGACACATTTTTGAGTTAACTTGATTAAATATTTTCTGCTTTTCTTTTTATACTACTAAATAATGTTAACCATGAACAATATTTTATTGTTGTCCTATAATTTATGATGTATTTTAATTAATTCAGAAGACAATGTCTTAATGATCTATTTTTCTTATAAAACAAAGCAAAGCAAAGGTAAATAAAACTCTTTTCTCTTTCTCCATCCTGAAGCAACTGGATCTCAACTCCATCCTGAGAAGCATTTTATAGCCAGAAATCTATATAAAAGTAGCAAAGATAAGGTCTAGTTTTTAAATTTGGTTGACTCTATACCTCGAATCTTCATAATAAATGCTGTATCAGAGCTAAGGAGTTGTTTTCTGCCCTCTCCATGGACAATGTTTCTCTCTGTGTTATGTAGAAACACATGCGTGGGGGGAATTGCATCAATCTCTTTGGGTAGCTGGACCTATAACAACATGTAAACTCAAGAGCATTGGGACAGTTATCCTTGACCAACCAAGAGCGCCCAAGAAAGGAGAAGGAAGATCTCTGAGAAGAAGATGAAGGTGGCATGCAGAGACATAGATAGGAAACAAGAGGTAGGAGACAAATCCTAGAGCCTTTCTACTCAGGAGCCCAGTCTTCTACGTAATATGAGGTACCTGATACTGTTCCTTATATTCCTTATGTCAAATACCCCAACCTCTTTACCTTAGGCTAGATTAAGGTGGCATCTATAATTTTCAGCCAAAAAGTTCTAATTCATGAGCCTATAGGTTCTATTCTCATAATCTGAAGCTTCCAAACCCACTGGTACTTTTATGTTATTTTTTTTCATTCTGCAAACTGTCAGGATTTTTGCTTTTGGACTAGCTTTACAAACATGTTCACGTGGCCTACTTCCCTTTTGAGTAGCTAACACTTTACACTGGACCCTAAGGCTAACAGATGGAATGCAAATGACCTCATCTTTCTTCAGCTGGGGCCAAGCACAAGGCAGGTTGCCAACCCATGTCAAGCAGTGTGTCCTTCCTGACACACATGTCACAGCGAGTAACACTTGCATGTCTCCACTTTCAGCAGATATACTGCCCCTCCCTTCTACATAGCATGAATATAATGATCTCACAATGGTAACGGATATGCCTAACTTCCAGAACTCTCTTTACTTGAATGTGTAATGAAGACTTTTATGTTAGTATATAAACTTCCATACGTTCGCTCATATTTTCATAATTTTAATGTCACAAGCTAACAGTTATTGAGAGTTTGCTCTGTACTCTCAATACAGTACTAGGCACTGTGCTATGCTCTTAATATAAATTTCCTCATTTAATCCTAACAACTCTATGAGATAAATACTATTGTTATTTCATTTTTATAACTGCAATATACAGAAGTTAAGATATTTGCCCAAAGACAACTAGCTTGAAAGAAAACAGATGATTCAATAGACATCACTGTGAACTGAATATTTTTGTCCTCCCAAAATTCATAGATTCGAGTCTTACCCCAATGTGCTAGTATTAAGAAGTAGAAAAAAAAAAAAAAAGAAGTAGGCCCTTTGGGAGGTAATTAGGTCATGAGAGTGGAGCCCTCGTGAATGGGATTATTTACAATAAAAATCCAGGAGAGAGCTTGCTTCCTTTCTGCTCTCTATTCTGTGAGGATGCAATGGGAAGACGGCCATCGGTTCTAGTGAGGGCCCTCTTCCTGCCCATCCTCAGAGCAGGAAGAGGGCCGTCACTAGAACCGTACCATGCTGGCACCCTAATCTCAGACTTTCCAGCCTCCATAACTGTGAGAAATAAATTTCTGCTGTTTAAGCTACCCAGTCTATGATATTTTTTATAGCAGCTCGAAATGACTAAAACAACATCTGACTCTGAAGTTACTCATTCACATAATCACAACATTATACTGTTTCTATCATTTCATGTACTCAGTGTTATTTTAACAGTGTGTTATACCAATAAACTATGAACTCCTTTGGGGTAGGCTCCATGTCTTATTCGTTTCATTTGATGCACGCATGAATGAATACATTACTGAGGTAACAGACATAGGGATCTATTAGAGTGACAAGAAATAAATAATGTTATCTAGAAAATAAATATTTTAGTCACATTTCTTCCTCTTAAAAAATGGCCTTGAACTCTCCAAACCTCAGTTTCTTTATTTGCTCAATGATGTTATAAATGTACCTACATTGGGCCATTATGGATAATCATATGAGAATATTTCTGAATTCAGTCTAGAAACTATACATTATTAACATACAAGAATAAAATATTAAGTTTGAGAACTCAAATATGTGACAATCAGCTCATACAGGTTTATCTGAATTTGAAAGAAATATAAAAGTGACCTATATTTAAAAGGAGTTATCTTCTCTTTGAAGCTGTAGCATAATTGGTGTCCCCAGTCTCAGTTTAGAACTTGAAGACATAAAATATAAGTATTAAAAGTAGCTATTTCTGTGCTATTTGCAGAATGCATGTGTGACTTGCAAGAGGAAAAAACAAGGAAATGATGGTGACTGCACATTTGCTGCACCAGACAGGGGACAGGTTGTGTCCATGCCCACTGCCCTGAGGCTGTTCACCCCTTCCCCACTTGAGCATGTGGCCTCTCCTGGTGGTCTCACAGCAATACCTTCCTCTACACACCATTTACCTACTGAGCTATGTTCATTCTAAATCATGCCTGTGATGCCTTTAAGTGATAACGATAAAGTGTTGCATCTTTCAAGGAGTGAAAACATGTCAGTCTGGTTTTGGGGGCAGGGCATAAGACTTTACCCCAAACGAAATATCCTCACTCTGGCCTCCTCAGGCACTGACTGGCAATTAGGGAAAGATCCCGGGATTTCTGACCTTTTCCAATCACAGTGGAACAGATGTAGCTGCTTCATCCCCAGCTAAGTCTGGCTCTGAATACACAATACACTTCTACAAATGACCCCTCAGAGGCTGAGAATCCTGCAGGCCACCGGTAATTCTAGAAAAGCACTCCTCACTTTCTAGGATTTCCCTCATTTACCCCTTCTCCAATCTTATAATCAATGTTGACAAATCCAGAGGTCTGATAAAATCGATGGTATGGTTTTTATTTTCAAATTTTAATTAAATCTGTATAAGTTTCCATCCTGATATTTTCATCCTCTTTTAATTTCAAGCATTACACACACAGCTGAGTGAGAACCAGTGTCACCCGCACACAACACTTTCGTCAGAGCTGGTGCTTCACTGTGGCAGTTGTCAACTGATGTCAGATGGCTCCATTCTAATGCTGCAGCTCTAGGTCAGGCCTCTCAGAGTAAACCACATGATCTCTCTCTTACATTTTCAATTTTTCTTTCTCTGTTGGCTCCTTTTTCAGATATTACAAATAAGCTCAAAGTTCTCCTCTATTATACTTCCCTCTTCCTCAACGTCCTTAAATACTGTCTAATGTTCTTACTTCCTTTAATGCCAAACTTCTCAACTTATTGCAATATAACTTCTATCCAGATCATATTTCTAAAACTTTTCAAAGTTAAGTCTCGATCCTTGGTGATTTGAAGGACCTGATCCCAAGTTCTATCTTACTGAAACAGTCTGTTATGGACTGAATGTATGTGTCCCCCTCAAAATTCATATGTAAAAGCCCTAACCCCAAATGTGATTGTATTTGGAGATGGAGCCTTTGGGCTATTATTAGGTAATTAGATTTAGATGAGGCCATAAGGATGAGGCTCCTAGGATGGGATTAAAGCTCTTATAAAAACCACCACAGAGCACCCCGCGCGCTTGCTCTCTCTTTCTCTCTCTCTCTCTCTGTGTGTGTGTTTGTGTATGTGTGTGTGCTCACATAATGAGGAGGTTGTGTGAGCACACAGCCACAAGACGGCTGACTGCAACTCAAGGGGACAGGCCTCACCAGAAACCAACCATGGTGGCATCCTGATCTTG
Organism: Eulemur rufifrons; assembly: GCF_041146395.1. Classification (NCBI taxonomy): domain Eukaryota; kingdom Metazoa; phylum Chordata; class Mammalia; order Primates; family Lemuridae; genus Eulemur; species Eulemur rufifrons. The sequence continues at coordinate 92,071,403 of NC_090997.1, read as the reverse complement.
GACTCAGTCTCCAGAACTGCAAGAAAATAAATTTCCATTATTTAAGTCGCTCAGCCTGTGGCATTTTGTTATGGCAGCCTGAGCAGATAAAGACAGTCTTCTCCTTGGTTTCCATAATACTGCACCCTCTTGTTTCTCCCATTCTTTTTTATTACATTTTGTTTATTGCCTTCGGATTTTTCTTCTTTATCTTACCCCTTAAGTGTTACGGTTCCCTAATGTTCTTCCTCCTATTTTCTTCTTTTTTCATGTCGTAACCATTCTCCTGGCCACTTTAAATATGCTCACAATTGATCTTCAGATCTAGAGCTCTAGGGTAGACCTTTCTCCTGAGCTCCAGACTTAAATTTCTAAGTACCTCTTGGATGCCACCATTTGGATGTCTTTATAGAATTTCAATTGGTGAGTCTGAAACCCAACTCATCAACATCTCCCATGTCCCACTCCTGTATTCCTTATCTGTTTTTGTGGTAGCTGTATTTTTCCACTCACCCAGGCTCAACTCATGAGAGTTCTATTCTATTTTTTATCACTTCTTTCACTTCATATAACTGGTATTATAGTTACAACAAATTAAGCTCAGAAAACAGTTTCATATGCATGCCTCCGGTTCAACTTTCCCTCCATTGCTCCAGTTTAAGGCTTTTCTTTTTAACCTGTCATTTGGATTACTGTGGCACTCTCTTAACTAGTCTTTCTATGGTCAACCTTTTCCCATAAAGGAAAGCTTACACATGATCATGAAACTGCACAAAAACCTTTAATGCATCTTGTGATTTACAGGAAAAGTATCAAAATTTCCTATTAAAACATTGACCATTATCTATATTCTATCCTTTTTCTGCACTTGCAAATTTACCCACCACTACACTTCTCTATGTGCTTCATACACACCAAATTCCATACCGTGGCTCAAAAGTGCATTAACATTTCTGAATTTTCACTTATATTATTTTCTATATGTGAAGTGGTCTCATGATAACATAATTTGTCTTGTTGAAAAACATCCTTTAAGGTCAAGTTCAAAAACCACTTTTACTGATAAATCTTTCCAGTCCTTCCACAGATACTACTTCATTAGCTAGACTTAATCTCTTTCTTCCCTAGATACTCAAAATGTTATATTGGTCTTCTATGATAGTATCTAACCTAGTATATTTAGTTATATTTTTGAGTGTTCCCTCTACTATATTGCAGGATTGGCACAGCCAGTGTCTGCCTCTTATATCTTTTTTATCCTGAGTATTACCTAGTGCCATTAATATTATCTAGTGCCATGAATATTACCTAGTGCCATTATCAAGTACCTAAGTACTTTCAAGCTTACTGTTGAAACAATGATTGATTATAAAAATGAATGAATGGACAGTAGATCCTCAATAAATATTACTACCAAGTAGTAAAATTCTATGACAGATTCTTCAATAAAATCTGATGTTTACAACAAAAGCAAATGAAGAATTATAATAACTTTTAATGCCATGTACTGTGTGATTAAGGGAAAAAATAATTTCAAAATGACAGATTTTCTCATTTATGAGCCAGAATATTGAATAAATTCTTCCAAATTAGTTTTACTATGCTATAGCACTGTAGGGTGACTATAGTTAACAATAACTTATTGTATATTTTCAAATAGCTCAAAGAGAGAATTTTTAATGTTTCCACACTAAGAAATGATAAATAAGGTGATGGATATGCTAATTACCATGGGTGTGATCATTATACATAGTACACAGATATTGAAATAGTATACTGTACCTCATAAATATGTACAATTATTATGTGTCAATTAAACATAATAAAAATTAGCAGAGCTATAAAAAATAAATCAGAGCCTTATCAAAAAAAAAAAAAGAGGAGAACATGTTAGCACTATTTGACTGTGATATTTGTTGGATCATTATCATATTTCCTTTCATAATCTAAAGAGGAAAAAATATATCGAAATGCTTACCCAGGGCATGGTGACTAATGCCACAGGCTTATTTAGCTCTACTGGTGACAAAATATGTTTCTGTCAGAGAATGAAAAGAAAAATTTCCACAGAGCATCATTCAATTTAGTATTTCACTTAGCTCTTGCACTAAGTAAAAACATATATTCAAATGCTTAAGAAACAATCATAGGAGCATAATAATATTCTATTCACTTAGGAATTTATGTTTTAAAGTTACTTCTTTGTATCAATCTGATGCCTTTTGGAGGGCTGTAATTGCTTTCCGTTTTGCAATTGCGTGCAAAAGGTCGTAAGAGTTTATTGTCACATTTTAGCTCCATGTGCCATCAAATTGTTTAGCACTCCTTGAGGTTATTTATCCAAAAAATAACTAGAAATGTTACTTTGACATTTAGTCATAGATATGATTCTTTTTAAAAAAGAAGTATGTCATTTGCATAATATTTTAATTTTTCAGTTGAATTATATTAACTCATTTTGCCTTAAAAGGAAGTGATAAATAACTTGGACCTAAATAATTTAGTTTTTTATAACCATCTATAGATTTGTATGTTTTCTCTAATGCCAAGAAAGATAATTTTTCCAATATGTTTATATTATCTTAGGCCAGAATATTTTCCCATTTAAGTACATTAAAATAACAGCTGAAGAAATTAGAAGTGTCAAAGGCAACTTCAGTTGATCTTCAGGATAGGGTTGCCTGAAAGGACTTCTGTCTATAAATAACTCAAGTAACCCAAACACCCAATTTATTGACTAAACTCTGCCTAAATTACATTCCAGAAAATGTAAAGTACTCAAATCTTTGCTTTGGCATATCTTTGGCTGTGCATAAAATAAAAAATTGAAGTAAACTTTGCAAAAACAGACATGCAACATCATCCCTCCTATGTATCTCAGAAACAGCCTGTCATGAGAATGTCATTGGACTTGCAACTCAGAACAATATTCAGACAGAGAGATCAGTTGGAAGCTCTTCATCATAGCATCTGTTCTGTGTTTATAGCTACATATGCAGAATGCCGAACACCCTCAATGTATCATAAACGTAGGAATTACACATCCTGAATAGTCATAAACTCATCGGATGATGTGTTCTTTAGAGTTTTCAGCCCCTTGCTTCAGTTGACAAAACCCTACGAGATTTTTGCTGCTGTAGAAAATGTTAAATTGTTTGAGGTTTTTGTAACTTTGGAGACAAACCAGGAAAACATTAAGTGACACAGAAAGGTAACAACGTAGGCACTGAAATTATTGTTATATTTTGAAATTACATTCTCATAGAGAGTTACAATACAGGTTGTCCCCAAAGTCACCATACATAGGGAAAATGGAAAATTGTAGCTAAATGTACCTTTATTTACAAAATATTCATTACAAAATTTTATAAAATTTTTCCTTAAGGTGACTTTTGGGACACCCTCTAGAAGCAATAGCAGAATAAATGAGAAAAGTGAGTAAATAGGTAACTATTTTCCATAGAACTTTAAAACTTCTGTGGGTCATCTTGTATGTGTGGTGCATCTTGGAGAAGCTACAAAGTGTACTAAGAAAGCTGCATGTTATAATTACTGATTAGAAATACACCCCTTCTCATATTAATCTGGTAATGCTTGATAAATTACAGCTAATAGTTAAACAATTTGCTGATGAAACCAGTACTTCCTACATAACCAATATAGTTAATTTAGACCAAGCTAACTTTTCTCTCAAAAGATTCCACACGAAATTTATTTCTAAATTCATAATGGTGAAAGGACTATTCTCAGAGTGTAAAGAAAGCAGTTCCAGGCGTGGGAAGGTGATTTCTTACAGCAATGCCTGTCCGCTAGAGAAGTGCTCAGCATCGTTAATGTGACATCAGATAGCTCCATCTCATGCCAGCAGCAAGCAGCAAATACTATTCATTAGTCATGCGTGTCTTGGATGGGTGCCCACATCTGTCTGTACATAGAAGCATTGGGAAAACTTGAAAAAAATACATCTTCCTGGGTACCAACACAAGATATCTTGATTATATAGGTTTTCCCTTTTCATTAAATGGTTAGGAGAAGAGCTTTGAGAAATGACCCATAACCAAAAATCATTTGAAAGTTTCTGAAGAACCATAACAAAGGCAGGAAGGTTAGAAACATGGAACTGATGATGGTGGACTGCATGATGGAACCCTCGGAAAACCATATGTGATACAATAAAGGGAATCTCTTAATCCCTGAAAACATTCCAGTTTAAAGAGTGTCTTCTTTCTTTTCATTTTGTTTCCTCTCAGTCCTTCCCTCTTAATGAAAATTGTTATGATGCCATTTTACATCTGGATTCTGGCTAATTGTCTATTCCCCCCCCTCATTTCATGACCCTGCTGTTTTGTTTTTCACGCTTGCCGATAACTCCCTGTCAGGAGGCTTATACTGAGGGTAGGCTGCCGAGAATAAAAAAATAAAAATTAAAAAAAAAATGGCAAGGGAAAAAAAATGAGCAACTGTTATGATCAACATAAAGAACTTAAAATTGATACAGCAAGAAGTAGGCATAAGTTATTGGCTTCATTCTCATGATGAAAAAACTTAAGGATATGTATACTTGAACTGATAATAACTTTATGGATTTCAAAGATATATTTTTCCATAGACTTCCTCATTGGTCCTTCAAAGTATATGATTTCTGCAAAAGATGCATAGGTTGCTGCTTAGCAAATAAAGATACAAAACACAGAAATTTAAGGCATGTAGATTTTTTGGCATGTGTCAAGATGAGGGAATTCATACCAGTTAAGTCCTTGGCAAAGAATGGCTAAGTGGAATTACATTTAACAGTTACACAAGTTCACAGTGGCTTAGTTTCCTCACCTACACAATGGGGGGAAATAACATCCATCCCCCTTGCCTTGCTGAAGGGTTTAGGTGGATAGAATAGTTATAAAACAGTGTGTGTATTATAATTATTTCTGTTAAAATTCTTCACTTTTGTGAAAATTGTTTGAAAGAGCAACATTGATAATACTAATACGAAACATTTCTTAATTTTTGGATAATTCAATTACCCTTAGAATGCCAAGCATCAGTGTATTTTTAAAATTAAAAATGCTACATGCAGGCCGGGCACAGTGGCTCACGCCTGTAATCCTAGCACTCTGGGAGGCCGAGGCGGGTGGATTGCTCGAGGTCAGGAGTTCGAGACCAGCCTGAGCAAGAGTGAGACCCCATCTCCACTAAAAATAGAAAGACATTATATGGACAACTAAAAACCTATATAGAAAAAATTAGCCGGGCATAGTGGCGCATGCCTGTAGTCCCAGCTACTCGGGAGGCTGAGGCAGTAGGATCACTTAAGCCGAGGAGTCTGAGGTTGCTGTGAGCTAAGCTGACACCACGGCACTCACTCTAGCCTGGGCAACAAAGTAAGACTCTGTCTCAACAAAAAAAAAAAAAAAAAAATGTTACATGCAATGTGTTTTCATGGGTCTCAGAAAGAGATGACCCATGCAAATTCTAATATATGCTTCTTCTCAAAAGAGAGTCGAGAAAATGATAGGAAAGGTTTTATTACAGAAATTCCCCAGAAGAATTACCACAATAGAAATCACCTGGACTTAGTTCACATCAACTCTCAAGTTTGGGGCTCATCATCCTTATTTGGTCCCTTATAATTACTATTTTTTTTTTTTTTCGTACTTTGTGACTAAGAAGCTATTCTGATCATGACCTTGCAGTAGAGCTGGCCCAATTCATGTGTAGTATTGTGGATTATCTTTATTATAATATACATTATAGGTCATAAATAAGAGCGATATGCTAAGATAGTTGCTTAAGGGACCTTTTCTAAGGACATACTTGGTGCTCAACTGTAATCAAATTTTGAAATGGGCAATTTCCCCAAGTGCTAAGCTTCCTTCCTCTTCACCCAGGTTAATAATAATGTGGTTCCAGAATGATGAAAATAAATCAGAAGCTATCCTCACCATGTCTAACCTAGAAATTAGGACAAGTGCTTGCCTCTCTGACCCAGACTCCAGAGGTATGTTGATGCTCTGTAGGGGAAGACCCACATGAAGGGGAAAAGTTATGGGCAAAACTGAAGCTTCAGCTTTTAGGCAAAAATGAGAACATGCTCAGCTGCTTGCTGTTTCATTCTCCTTGTTCTTTCAAAGGAATGAAAACAAAGAGGACCTTCAGTTCTACATTCCTACTGAAACAGAATGTGAGATTGGAAAAAGGGAGAAAAGATTAAGAAAAGGAAGAGAAAACATTGGAGAAATGGGAGAAAACAATTCAGACAAATAGAAGAACATAGGTAGGGTGAGAAAGAGAGAGCAAGAAGGGAGGGGGCAGAGGGAAAGAAAGAGAGAGAGAGAGAGAGAGAGAGAGAGAGAGAAGAGAGAAAGGAGAGAGAAAATAGAAGGGAGACAAACCCAGGTCAGATAACTCACTTGGCATTCCCTGCCCCTGGCTTCTTTCTTCGGAAAATGTTGAGAAAAGTGTTGGAGCGGCAGGGCAGCTTGCCATCGCCAACATGCATGCGGACTACATCAGAGGTGGTGAAGGCACTGCGGACATTCCTCTCGGGCTTGGCAATAATGATGTACATCTTGGGAGTGAACATGCACCCCAGGGCCACCGTTACACTGAGGCTCACTGCAAAGCAGGTGGTGATGATCTTGTAGTTGCTCCCAAAGTAAATGGGCACAAAAGCTAGCCAGATGATGCAGGTGGTGTACATGGTGAAGGCGATATATTTGGCCTCATTGAAGTTGGCGGGCACATTGCGGGTCTTGAAGGCATAGTAGGTACAGCTCATGATGAGGAGTCCATTGTAGCCCAAAGGAGCCACCACACCCAGGTTGCTGGTATTGCAGATAAGGTAGACTTCCTTGATACTTGGGTAGGACAGAATGGGCATGGGGGGCTCCATGATGATCAGAGTTATCACCAGGGTTAGCTGCACACTAATCAGAATGGAGGCAATGATCACCTGGGCCCAGGCACTCATGAACCTGGGCTTCCGGGTGCAGATCTTCTTCTTGCTGCCAGCCAGGATGCGTGCGATGCGATTGGTTTTGGTCACTAATGCAGAGTAGCACATGGCAGAGGAGAGACCAACCAGGAGGCGCTGGAGGTAGCAGGACGTGGTAGTAGGTTTGGCAATGAGAGTGAAAGGGCACACGTAACCAAGGAAGATGCCAGCTAGGATGATGTAGCAGAGCTCCCGACTGGAGGATTTGACCACTGGTGTGTCCCGGTACAGTACAAAGATGAGAGTGACAAACAAGGTAACAAGGATGCCCAGGCAAGAAAAGGCGATGGCTATGATGGACTCTATGTTGCTCCACTCAAGATAGCGGACGGGGATGGGCTCACAGCCTGTGATGAGAAAAATCATTTTAACATGAATCCAAGGTTTTTGCTGACCGATAATGACTGCTTACTAGTTACCAGAGACACAGCTTTGTCTGTATCATTCATGATTTATGCTCTTTTATGCTTTTGGAAAATGCTTCACTGTTAACACAAATAAAGACACACCGTTGTAAATCTTCTCCCCAAATCTAATCTCATCACAAGCCTAATGGGACATTCTTGAACCTATAAAAATGATATTTTCTTCCAGCACCAGCATTATAAATGGATGACACTCTGTGGATGGAACTCAGTTCTACACTTTCAGAAAAAGAGACACAAAACAAAATAAAACAAAACAAAACTACATTTCCAGTGAATGGTGATAATGTAATAGAATAAGTTAGCAAGAAATAAACTAATAAAATTTTTATTTTTATGCAGTCATTGTCTACAGGCAAGCCCAACACATAGACAAATATATTTTGGCCAGTAGAATGTTTTAAACATAAATGTAATTTGAATTCTTTGGAAGAATCTGCATTCTTCTATTTATCACATAACTCTATATTACTCACCTTAAATATCATCCCTTTTCTTTAGTCATGAATTATCTGTATCTGGCATCTGAGGGCCTTTGAGTCCGTAGCCTCTAACAGACATACCAAGGAAGAGTGAAATCTCCCTTCACCTATCTCATGAAAGGGGAGACCAACATTATGTTTCTAAATGTCCTGCTTATCTTTTCCTTCTAGATAAAGAACAAAATCTGCTTTGTATCTCAAAGTGAAAGAAAAATTTATCAGGCCCTGGAAACAATCCCTTTACATGATTTTATGTTTGGTCTGGGCCAGTATTTTCCAAATTGTGAGAATAAAATCATTTTCATAAATTTAGGAAAAGACTCATTGTTCTGTAGCCATGGCAACAAAGAACCACCAGAACCTATCTTAAACATGTTCAGTCAATCAACAACTTGCCTCAATGAACATGTTTTTGCACGTCAACCACAGAGTGTCAACCCTTACTTCTGAGACAGAATCAGAGACAGAATCGCTTTAATAAACGAGTATCATCCAATCAACAACAGTCTCAGATGAGTAATTACATTTCTCCGGATGATGTCAACTAGCTCATGTTCTGAAAACGGTATAATCCCAGAATGCCACACTTTCCAAAAGCCTCACATAAGATGAGCAGTTTTTTCTGCTCAGAGAAAATTTATCTGACTAGCATAGCTATCCTTTACTATAATAAGCAATAAATTTAGCTTTTACATTTCTTTTTAAAATTTTATGTATTTAGTCTCATCATCTTTCATATTTCTAAAGATTTCACCAAGATCATTTTGAATACCCTTATTTGGCAATATTCCAGGAGATGTTCTGACCAACAGGTTCACTCGTGGGCCCCTCATCCCCAAACTCTGTCCTTCGCACGTACTGCCATGTAAAAGTCAGTCTCAACAACATTTTAGCTCTGGTAATTTTACTGTGCTCTTGTTGCTTAATTTATTTGGTTATCCTAAGATTTGTAGGCCTTTATATAAGGCCATTAAAATTGGATCTTTGTGTAGAGAAATTACGCTTATATCTTTATCTTGAGTAATTCAACCTTTGGTTTTGATGTGTGCCATTTGGTAATTACACATAAGCTTCTTATAATGTCAACAAACATTTCACTTTAGAGATACACAAATCTGATGAATAATTTTTTCCATGCCTTCTTATTCCCCTGCTGTTTTATTTGCTTTTGCTATTGTTTGCCTATATACACGAAGTCTCAGTCTCTTTTTTGTTTTGTTTTCAGTCATATTTTCTGTCGAATGTATACGGGATTGGTCCATAGGGACCACGTGGAAGCGTAGGCCTGGAAAGTGTCCAGTCTAAGCTGGCTTTGGGTACTAGTGTTTGGAGATCCGAACTGATGACCAATTTATAAAAAGTGATTGATGACTCTTAGCTTCAAGTCCCTTAAAAAGTCTTTACAAGAGTAATTCCTATATTGGCAATTGTGAAAGATCACTTTGTTTAGTTATTGTGTGATGCCTTTCTACATCCTGTTTGCTTTGGGAATCTAAAACATTATTCACAAGCACAGACTCTTAACTGACATTAGTGGCCTCTCTTCTTGTATATCAGAAATTAAGACTGTGTCTAAGTCTCAGTAGTTTTCTGGAAGAATTCCTGCTTCCTATATAAGGCCACACTTTAATCCTACATTTTTTGTTTCCCAGATAAAGGCCAGATAGATAATACATAGATGATAGATAGATAGATAGATAGATGATAGCAGATAGATGATAGATAATTAGAATAACAATAGCCATATGGGGACATTTGATATGACAAAATCAATAAATTAAAATGTTTCAAAGGAGCTCTAGACAAATTAGGAGATAAAATACAAAATAGTCAATAGTCAGTTCCTTTCACTGGCATACTGAAAAACAAAATTCAGAGAGAGTTTTTGTCAAGGCCTTCTGAAAGCTACCCTCTTTGCATTTCCTTCTTTTTCTGTGCAACTTTATTTGGCTTTCTAAAGGAGCTACTCTATCCTCAGAGTTTTTATTAGAAATGAATGTCACATTTTAAAATTTTTAGAATATAAGTCAGAGCTATAGAAGTTGTATCTAATAAAACCCTGATATAGAGCCAAATTAAGAACTATAATTGAATATTTTTCAAAACTTCAGGGATATAGGGAAAAATATTTGCTATAGAATTCAGGATTTTTACTAGATACTTATTATTCATACTACAAATATGTTCCAATTAATTCAATTAATTACTAGCCTCTCATGAAGAAAAGTGTTGAAAAGCAGCAGAGTAGAAAAGATAAGATTTAAATAACTCAGTCATGCAAAATTGAAAAACGAAAAATAGAAAATGCATTACATAAGGCACCTTCAGATTTTCTTTTAATAAATATTCAAAGTTGTAAATTAAATAAAGACGAAAGATAAACTTTGGGAAATGTTCAAATAGTGTTGGGATAGACTCAACAACTGACTTAAGGAGGACCATATCTTTCCCTCTGTAAATGGTCTTAGACATTCTGAATAAGTGGAATCAAACAGAAAAAAAAAGTTATAATGTAAAATTTCCAGTTTATAAAATATCTGATATGTGGCTAGCCATTTTCAGATAGACTTAAAAAGTAAATAAGCTAGAAATCAATATAATTGTGGATCTTTAGGTAAACCAAATAAAACGGTCTCTATTCTCTATGATTTAGGAGCCTATCAAAAAGGTAACCTGTAGGTACTATAAGCAGAAGCGTCACTTAAAAAACATTGGCTAAAACTGGGACAACTACCCAAAATCTTTCCAATGACTCAACTCCATGGCAGACACTGGCACCCAGTCCTTTCTCTGAAATCCCAAGGGAAGTAATATCTCTTTCTTATTGGTATGGGTGCCTTTATGCCTACCAATAATTGAATTATTAATAGAAAATCAGGAACCTTGATTTAATAGAACCACTCAAATAGTAAAGACAATCCTACGTTCCAACCTATAGCTGAGATTATTAGAAGAATATTTCTTTATTCTCTGTGACACAAATACAACAAATTTAATAGATAGGATCTACTTCCAGACATGTATTATAGTTCCTAACATGATCAAATTATAGCTGCTCCAAACATGAAAATATTTACATTAAATATAATTCAAGAAATTATCTAAGAAATAGCTTTTGTCACAGAATCTCTAAGTACAAAAGACTCCAGAGAAATATGAAGATGGATTTAACACACCATCTCAATGTTCCTGATGATTGGAACAGAACATCATAGGTACCTAGATTATCATGAATCTCTCTTTTTGTATAAGTGTTAGGTTGTTAAGTGTGGAATGCCTAACTTCCTTAAGTACTATGTTTGACAGCTGATATCTCTTACATTTCACTTTGACACTTCTGGGATTTTTTTGTTTGTTTTGTTTTGTTTTATTGTACATCCTCATTCTTTCAAACTCATGTTTTGGCTTGTGATTTTCTTTCCAATTTTTTTTTTTTTTTAGAGCAATTTTTGTGAAACCATGGATAAGTCAAAAATTTGTGTTATTTTTTAATATGAGTTCCATTGTGGAACTAATGCAGTGCAGATAGCTCAAAATATCAACAAAGTGCTTTCGAAGAATGTGGCTAATGAACACATAATATATTGATGATTTGAAAAGTTCCATTCCGGTGATTTTAATCTTGAAAATGAGCCATGTGAGTGATCTGAGACCAAGGTGGATAATGAGGAGGTAGTGGAGCTGTAGTGGAAGTGAATCCATCTCAACCTATGAGCAAATTAGCAGTGAGGTTTGACATTACTATTTCAACAATAGTGGACCATTTGAAACAAATGGGCAAGGTAAGAAGCTAAACAGATGGGTACCATATGAATTAAACAAGCATCAAAAGAGAAATCGTCTGGAAGTTTGCCTTTCTTTGCTGTCACAACATAAAGGTGAAGCATTTCTACACTGTGTTGTTACATGTGATGAAAAATGGATTCTTTTTGACAATCACAAGTGTTCAGCACAATGGTTGGGTAAAGATGAAGTGCTGAAACACAGTCCAACACCAAATTTTCATCAAAAAAAGCTAATGGTGTCTGATGGTCCAGAGTTGGTATTATTCACTATAGCTTCATGAAACCTATTCAATCGATTACAACAGATATCTACTGCAGATTACTACTGCAACCAACTGGATGACATGATAAGAATGCTTGCAATTAAGCAGCCAAGATTGGTCAATAGAGACAGGCCAATCCTCTTGCGAGACCACATATCCCAGAAAACAACGCTGCTCAAACTACAGAAGCAGGACATGGAAACTCTTTGTCAGCCACTGTATTCATCAGACCTTGCACCAACTGACTACCAGTTCTTCCAGGCTTTGGACCATTTATTGCAAGGAAAAATAAATATTCCATTTTCAACAACCTGTGGAAAACGCCTTTTGTGATTTCATCGCCACTCACTCTGCAGGCTTCTTTGCTGATGGTATAAGCAATCTACCATTAAGATGGCAAAACTATGTCGATGGTTTAGGTATATACTTTGATTAATTAAACTGATTTGTGTTTGAGATATAATAAACTAAACTTGTGATTCAAAATTGGACATTGCAAATTTAATGACCTAATATAAAAAGGCTGCACCATGCTCTAGGTGGATTCACTTAACAGCATGGCACTGTGGAAAAACCATTGTCCATTGTGGTAGGCAGCTTCTAAGATGGCCTACAGTGATCCTTGTATTTATGCCCTCATATAATCCCCTCCCCTTGAGTATGCACAGGGTCTGTGACTTTCTTCTAGTCTGTAGAATATAGGAAAATTAATGGGATGTCACTTTCAAGATTAGGTTACATAAGGTAATGACTTCCAACTGACTAGCAAATTCTTTCTTGATGGCTCTGATGAAGCAACCTACTATATTGCTGAAGCCCTTATGACAAAGAATTGAAGGCAGTCCCCATATAACTACCTGCAAAATACTGAGGTCTTCAGTCCAACAAGCATCAAGGATTATATTCTGCCAACAACCACATAAATGAATTTGGAAGTATACTCTTCTCCCTTCAAGCCGTTAGATTAGACCCCACCCCAGACTTGTGAAAGAAAGATTATGAACCAGAGGACCCAGCTAAACTGTGCCTATATTCCTGATCCATGGAAAATGTGAAATAATACAGAAATGGATAACCAATTAGCCTATTAAATCCAAACATAATTCAATACCTAATGCTTACACTCTGCCTAAGGGCAATTGCAAAATAAACTAAATTAGTCAAAACACCTTTAAGGTCTTGTACTAGGTCATTAAATCTAATGTTACCATATGTAATGAATCCCTGTTGCTAACCGGAACTGTCCAACATCATCTAATAGTTAATTAACTAGTTATGCATTAGTGCTACTTCCTCCCATGTTACCCACTGATGTAATACTCATCATACAGCAACTTTTATAAAGCTAATCAATGAAGGAGACTCTTAGAATCGTCCTTATGTCAAGCAAAAGTGTCCCTGCACAGCACAGAATGTTGAAGACTCCAGTACGAACTTTTGACTTAATATTGTTTTACTATGGGTCTTGTAATAAAAATGAAAACGGAGGCTGGGCACGGTGGCTCACACCTGTAATCCTAGCACTCTGGGAGGCTGAGGCGGGAGGATCATTTGCGCTCAGGAGTTTGAGACCAGCCTCAGCAAGAGCGAGACCCCATCTCTACTAAAAATAGAAAGAAATTAGCTAGACAACTAAAAATATATAGAAAAAATTAGCCAGGCATGGTGGAACATGCCTGTAGTCCCCGCTACTCGGGAGGCTGAGGCAGAAGGATTGCTTGAGCCCAGGAGTTTGAGGTTGCTGTGAGCTAGGCTGATGCCATAGCACTCTAGCCTGGCCAACAGAGAGAGTCTAAAAAAAAAAAGAAAGAAAGAAAGAAAAGAAAAGGGAAACTAGGCTTGATATGCAATAAACAGTCGGTGTTATAAAATCCAGCACTTTACTTCAACTTAAATATTTTTCTGTGGCCCTCTCTATGGTATATCAAATTGCTAAAATATAGGAACAGATGAATAAACTAATAGTTGACATGGTTACAGAATAATTAACTTATTTAATATGATATAAATACATGTTTTAAAAAGTCTTCAGATACTCTTTGAAAATAAACAATAATTTTAATAATTTGATGTCTTGGTGTTACCTAAAATAATTGCCATCATAAAGGTTGAGACTCACAGTAAAAGAGGCTCTATAAAAGGTATAGATACTATAAAAATACTTTAGAAATATAAATATTTTCAGGATGAACGTGCTGAATAGTCTGCCCTGACTAAAAGTCCTTACCAAAGGGTCTCATATAAAACAACAAAAAATAAAAAATAATTTGTTAATTATAAAAAATCCTTGGAGAAGTTCAAGTATTCAAAATCAGGCCAGAAAATATTCTGAAAAAACTTCTAAAATGATCACATTGTAAGATCCATGAAGATAATATTGGCAAAACCAGAATGGCTATCTGGTAGCACCAGATAAAATATTCAATGAACAATGGATAAAATCCTCATGAAAAAATGAAACTAATTATTCCAGGAGGGAAAAATTTGCCACCAAGTTAAATACTAATGAGAAAACATGTCCAGGATAGCAGAAGATGTGACCAATTTATGCTTCATTTGTCATTAAATCAATCTGGAACAACTGTGAAGGTGGGGCATTGACTGATAAAATTGCAAAAGAATCTTTTGAGCATCTCCAAATGGATTGTCTCCCTCTATAATTTGTGAATATATACCAGTTCAAATAGTGTGTTTATTTTCTGAATTGGTTGAAGCACTCCTTGTTGATAGGCCACAACCTTCACAATGGCTAAAATATTATTAAATTGCTATTTCTTAGCTAGAATTTTCCAATTTAAGAATCCAGTAATATGGTGACATTTTCACTGGAACATTTATGCAGGAATTTAAACTGTGCAAGGATGTCTTCTTCATCATTCCCAACCCCCTGGAAAAATGAACAGGAAGCTTAGCATTACTGATGATTGTATCCATTAGTGATTTCAAACTGAGGTTCTGCAGAAAACCTCCAGAAACAGAAAGGTCATGGAAGTTGATTGCTAACCTGAGAACCTTGGAGCACGCTGATGACCATACAATGATCTTCTGTGCAAGAACATCATATGAAGATCCTTCTGGATATCATACACTCCTTTATACACTTTTGCTTATTTATGCTTTTTTTTTTTTTTTTACTGATTCTAAATTGCACAAATTTTAGTTTTTCTTTACTGTTTTCCTTGCTAGTAATAGGAATTTTCCTGAGCCTAGATGTTATTAGAGACAATAATCACTCTAACTCAATAATTCAGTTATATCAAGCTATTGTTAGTAAAGATAATTTAAGAAATAGTACAAAGTATGTTACACTAATGTTTCTAATGGTACTCTGTGTATATGCAGATACTTCATGAATTCAGATATTTGAAAAGATTCAGAAGACTCACAGAAGACACTAATGTCATGATTGTATTTAAAGGCAATAGGTATAACACAGTGAGAGAAAGAGCAGGTCAGCACCACGGGACGAAGGGATATCAAGATGCAAGCTTTCTAGGTCCTTATTAACACATGGACATACTTCATCTGTGAATTAAACCACCAAGATCTGTACGATGAAATTGGCTTTGAGTCAGCTAAGACAGAAGTTCCCAGTGGAGTCTTTTATCACCGTCAAGTCACGTACCCAAGTCAGGCTGTCTAATCAGCTATGCCAGGTGAAATCTATCATTAAATAAACTGTATTTGGTTGTCACCAATGGAGTTTCAAATATTAAACTGCATATCATCAATCCAAGTTCCAGTAATGTGACCAAAAGTCAAAGACAGATACTAAAGCATCTCCACAGATAATCATAAAGTTGTCTAAGTCTAGCTATAAAATAACTCTATCCTATACAATATACCATATACAAATGAAGAAAAATGTTCTTATGTTAGAAGGGAATATAAGTATTCTTGTGTTAATAGTAGCTGTTTGTCATGACAACACCCAGAAACATACTTGCAACTCCACTATGATTGCTTTATCTCTTGGGAAGATTATAGATTTTTTTTTTCATATGTGGAAACCAGGCTTGTCAATGCCAATCCAGAACCACCCAAAACAGAATCTCCTGGAGATTGGAACTGATAATTTACATTTTTAATATGCTTCTTAAATTAAAGTTGGAGTTTCTTTCCACCTCCCTTCCTTCCTTCCCTTCTTCCCTTCTCTCTCTCTCTCTTTTGACATCCTAAATTTGAGAAGCATTGGCTTTGCCATCTTGAGGAAATTAGCTGTAATATCCATATTGCCCACATATGGAATATAATGTGGGACTTTTTTTTGTCCTGCTTTGAAGTTTAAAAAGATTTATCCAACCCTCAGGTATGCTTGTGTATCCCAAGACTAGAAGGGGTGGGGGCTGCCTTCAGCCAGTGGTGAGTAATGTCTACCTGACCCCCAGAATTCGAAAGGAGAAGATGCCTTGGGAGTTGTGTATACTAAATATGAGGGCCTGAGAACTTGAGGACCTGGCACATGTCCATGGTTAGAGTTATCCTTGAAAACTCAGAGCTGTCAGATAAGTCAGTTTCCTTAAAGTAAACTACAAATTACTGAGCAAAATCAAAGAAAAGTGCTGATAACACTGATCTAAAGACTAGGGGCTACTTATAATATTTGAAGCAAATATGGTGATGCCTATGAGATCATTGATTGGACAAGGCCAGAATTTAATATCATAATGTTTCCAATGAGATCAAGTCAAATTTAATATAAATCAAGAAATAAAAACAAAAATTATTTTATCCAGTGTGTCTTGGGGCAAGTCATAACATTTATAATACTACTGCATGATCATATAAGACTTCCTTAATGTTGTTACATTAATATCAATGATAATTCTATTATAATTCAATACAATTCTATAAAGTGAAATTCTATTTAGAATTCAATGTCCCCTTGTCTATGAAGGCTTTTCTCTTCCTAGGGAAAGATAATTGCTACTTTCTCTGTATTTATATGACATTTTACACATATGCCTATTGTGGGACTTATAATTGACTATTTGCATATCTAGTTTCATATCAAGTTCTTCTCTCAGGATACAGACCTTGCTTAATTCACCTGTATATCTCGAGTTTCTCAAAAAAATGTCTGGCACAAAACAGGTGGTAGTGTATAGTATAGAATTAAATAAATTACTACACCGTAGTGTGAGAGATTGGGGCAACTGCTGGGATGTAGAAAAATGGTTAAAATTAGTTAATTTCTATTAAATAAGAGTATTTTCTTTTTGTATGAAAAAAATTAATGTAGTCTGTCTTCCTAAGGAATCCTCTTACACTATTTGACTTTTCATAAGAAATATGTAGCTTTGGATAACATATAATTGGTCTGTGAATTGTTAAACTACTGTCAAGCTATGTATCATGGCAGAAAAGATCCCTGTTTTTGCATCATAAGAAATAAAGTGTGAAATTTAAATGCTGAATTAAAATGTGCAATTTCACAAGAAGAAAATATGAGAAACTTATTAACACCTTCTAAAAACACTTCCTCTAAGGAAGACACCAATTTTTCTTCATAGCCAAAAAACAACATATTTTAATGGAAATTTAAAAATTACTTACAAGCCAGTTTTTATTCATTAATATTAGAATCTTTGGGGTATATATAAAAAGTAACTATCTGTTAAAGTGATTTTAACAGATACACTTTTAATACACTATTAAAAGTAAAAAGCATATTTTAATTCAGCAAAATAAACTTTTTCAAAGAAGAAGGCATTTCGCAGTTTTACGAAAATTTAATTAAAAAGAAAAAACATGAAAGCAAACACCTACTTAATGGTAATGCACTTGCTCTTCTGAGACTTTTTACTGATTTTTGGTATTCTATGCCTGTGGGTTTTCTCTTTTCACAATTACCGCTACCATGGCAACACCAACACCACATTGCCACGTACTATGCCCTTGCTCTGTGCTTGACATGGCACCAAGTAAGTGGCAAATGTGATCTCATTTTCCATTCATGTATGAGACTAGAAGGAATGCAGAAACAATAGGCATCATTAAAATGTAACTTTAAATTAGTATGAGAAGTATATATTCTGAAAGATCTCAAAGATAAGGTTTGTATTTGATAAGGGTAGTTGCTTACCTGTCATTATTAGCTAAAGTCATGAGTCTGAGCTGCTGCGTGGCTCAACTCATTTGAATTTTAAAGTGACTTTTAGGCATATGACCGGTCATAGTGTACTAAATCTTTAAAAAGATAATTGTATTAATATTCATCTATTTATATTCAAGGAGTTGTTTTTATACTTTGCCAAAAGAAGGAACTTTAATAAATGGAGGTGATCATTTGGCAGTGGGAAGACAATATACAATAATCCCTCAGTGGAAGAACTCCAGGGAATAAAATATATGACTTTCAGTTTCATTATCACAGCATATTAGATCTTTTTGTATTTTAATGTTTTCAAATAGGATAGAAATTCTTTTTCATGTATGAGATAAGCCCTAATTGAAGTGAAAATAGAGTAGCAGGAAAAGTTTGAGAAAGCTCAAAAGAACGTAGACAAGAAAAAAACTGTTGAACTTCAAAGTCAGGACTTCTGACTTCTAAGATCAACCTGTTAAAGAGGTCACTTTCGTCTGTGAGTCTCTTTCTAGTCCGCTGTGATCTCAGTGAAATAGATGAGAGAAATGACTATGAAGTCAACTCAACTCTTGAACACATTAGTGATCTCAGGGGACCTGCTTTTGTCAGAAAAAGATACCTGGCAGGAAACACACACTGAGAAGGAGGATAAAGACTGAAGAGAGACAAAGTGAGCAGGCTGGGAAGCTTGAGTCCAGAAGGAGGTTGGAAAACCTTTTCCAAGCCAGTCTACTGCCTGCCACCATGCGATAAATGGCAGGGTGAGAGAGCATTAGGGGGACAAACACTCCTGGATTCTCATTGTGATCTTTCTGTTAACCAACTGCATTGACCTCAATGAACCTGACTGAGTCCCTTCTTCTTCCTAATTCTCTCAATTTAACAAGCATTTATTAGGTAGTTATTACAAACAAGGCAGCAGGTTAGTGCCTGAGAGCAGGGTTTCTCCATGGGTGGGACATAGACTAAATGCATCAGGCTCTGCTTGGTCCCACCCCAGAACTAGCAAAGGAGAATCTCTGGAGGTGGATAATTCCTGGGTAGTTTTTAGGCACATGAAAGTTCGAAAGCCAGTTTTTAGCCAGAGAATAAAAAGATGAGTATGATGCAGTTTGTACCTTCAAAAATATCATATTCTGATCTACTTTTCTTTTTTTTTAAAAGGGCCTTTGTACTAGGTGATTTCTAAAAGCTTTCTGATACTCATTTTACTTTAATTTTTTTCTAACAGAATTAACATTTTGCAAGGTACTGGCACTTAATAAGAATAATTTTAGTTATGTGACCTAGTTCTACTACCCAGCCATTTTTCATGTGCTTTGAATAAACTGCATGATTTCTTAGTCTCATATTCTTATTTGGAAGAAAGTAAAAAAAAGCGACCAACCATCAAGAATGTTACAATAATCTCTGGTGATTTTCAACAGCACTCAGGCAGGCATGAAATCAGGAGTTAGTGAACTAGGTTCTGCTTCTAACAACTAGTTGCATGACCCTGTGCACACAGTTTCACCTCTCTGGCCTCAGCTTCCTTTTTCTAAGATGAGGGGCTAGATTATTCATGTGCCAAAGTCTCTAAGTATTCAGATGACAAAGGTTCTATGGCTCTATGACTCTTAAAATTGATGAAAAACATTTGATAAACACCTCTCATTTGTGAGCTCATACTAGGGTCTATGAAAAATAAAATTCACATATATGAACATTGTTCTTAAGAAATATGTAAACTCATTTAATCAATCTCTCTAGGTCTCATTGGTTTTACTAGTGACCTGTCTCTTGCTTTCATTTATTCCTCTTCATTCCTGCCACAGCTGCCTCAGTCCATATACCCTTTGAACTTGGACCACTGTGACAGCTTCCTAACTTCTGTTTCTTGTCTAGGCTGACTACACTCCATAGCACCACCAGGGGCATCCTTCAGAAACATGGATATGACACCAGTCACTGCTTTAAAACCCTGCAGCAGTGCTAGATCACCATTGTTTTGTCTGGCTGAGTAGTACTCCATGGTATACATATACGACATTTTATTAATCCACTCATGTATTGATGGGTGCTTGGATTGTCTTGTATTATTATCCTGGATAGAGCTGGAGCTCTACTAAGTAAAGTATCACAAGAATGGAAAAACAAGCACCACATGTACTCACCATCAAATTGGTATTAACTGATCAACACTTATGTGCACATACAGTAGTATCATTGATCAGGTGTGGGGCAGGTGGGAGTGGAGAGGAGGGGATGGATATATTCACACCTAATGAGTGCGGTGTGCACCGTCTGGGGGATGGATACAACTGAAGCTCTGACTCAGGTGGGGCAAAGGTAATATATGTAACCTAAACATTTATACCCCCGTAATATGCTGAAATAATAAAAAGAAATCCCTCAGTGGTTCTCCTGTGGTTAAAGGCAAAGTCCAAACATGTAGAAGAATGTCACACGGAACTCTGCCATCCACTACCAGCATCCTTATCCGGTCTTATCTCTGACCACTGCTTTACTGGGGCTCTGTGTCTATGGACCAACCCTACATACTTGTTCTGTGGTTTCCCCAAATGTGTTATAAACTTTCATGTTTCCCACATTCTACTTTGTGTCTGGAATTCCTTTCAACTCCTTATCTGCCTAATAAATTTTATAGCACTTTATAAATATCTTTATGATATTAATAATTATGTTATATTTTTCTATATGCTGCTTCTTTGATAGATTTTAAGAAAAATAAAAGCTGGGACTGTGTTTCATTTACCTTTGTACTTTTTGGACCTACAATAGTGTCTCATGCATACCAGATATTCAAGAAATATTTGCAAATATAAGTTCAAGTGGCTAGAAATACCTTCAAATATATAATAATTCCAAAAATAGAAAACTCTATAAGAGAATATCCTACCAATTCAATTTTATTTAGATTTAAATGAATTTCTGTTTCAACATAGATTATAGAAAACTAGACATAAACTAATAATTGTTCTTATTTAAACAATGGGTACCTTGGAAAGGCCAATAGTCAGGCATAAGGTTTACAAGTGAGACAGCTCTTACCTGTTAGATCTGCATTGGGCCACCACCCCAGGTCACAAGCTTTGCAAGTGAACTCATCTTGCACATATTCATTCTCTTTGCAGGCCGTGCAAATCCAGCAGCAGCTCACTTCTCCTTTCCTTATGACCTGCAACATAGGAGGGACATTTCATATGTCTTCAAGATGGTTTCCCTACAAAAGCTTCTATTTTAGATGAGGACTTGTTTTCATACTATGATTAAATTAAAAAAAAAAAAAAAAGACCTTTGGAAAAAATGCTACATGCTGAATAATCTTAAAAAGGTAGATTGGAATATATTTGATTATCTTAGAGTACAGATGTGAATGTCATTTCATTCCATGCTTGATTTGGAAACTTTTCAATAATAATTTCTTTAATGGATAGAATTAACTGTATTATTTTTGCAGAGTTAAAAAATGAAACAGTTTAATTTTGTCCTTATTTGTATATTAGTATTTATTATTCTCAAAAATAAAAAGTATACATTTTTCTTCTCTGATAAAGCAAGTAATGTTTAACCACAAAAATTCCTATGCAATAAAACCTTAATAATTCATAAAAACAGGAATTGTTAAATTTTTTTTGTAATTATGAAAGATTGAATTATAGACAATTTCATTCATGAGCAGCTTTATATAGATTAAAAACAGAGTGATAGCTAAGAAAGTATAACCAAGCATTGTCCTGATTTGCTCTAGTGAATTCAAAAGATCACATCAATTGTTGGAAGAAAAATTACTAATCCAAAAATCACTGAAGAGTTGCTTATTATCTTAGCAATTTAAGCTTTTCCCACTTTCAATTTGTTTGGTAAACACTTTCACACTTACACAGTATTAAAGTGAGTTTCTTGCAGACAGCACACAATTAGGTCTTGCTTTTATCTCCAGTCTGGCCATTTCTGCTTTTTATTGTTTAGTGCATTTACATTTATTATAATAATTGGTATGGTTGGATATAAATAAATCATTTCCTCTTTTTTTTTTTCTGTCTGTCCCATCTGTTCTTTATTTACTTTTTCCTGTTTTGCTGCCTTCCTTCTTGGCATTCCATTTTATCCCCCATAGTAGCTTACCAGCTAAACCTTTTTGTTTTGTTTTAGCGGTAGCTCTGTGGTTGATGAGGTACACCACTAACTTGTCACAGTCTGTATTCAAATAATAATGTACTACTTGATGTATAATGTAAGAACCCTACGCAATATCCTGCCATTTCACCCTCTTATCCTTTGGATTATTGTTGTAATACATTTTACTTACACATGTTTTATGGCTTCTACCCTGACAATAAATTGTTATTGTATTTGCTTTAAACAGTCAATTATCTTTTTAAAAATAAGAAAAAACATTATTGTGTTTTATATTTACCCACACATTTAACATTTATGGTTATTTTCATTCCTTTATATAAATACAAGTTTCTGTCTATTATAATTTTCTTCTCTCTGAAGAACTTTCTTTAACATTTATAGCAGTGCTGGCCTGAGACTATGACTTCTCTCAGATTTTATTTAAGAAGGTCTTTTATTAAGACAAAACAAAGGAAAAAAATTTGTTTTGCCTTAATTTTCCAAAAACAGTATTTTCACTTGGTCTGAAAGTTTAAGTTGACAGTATATATTTTTTTTATTTCAGTGCTTTATGTCATTTTATTGTCCTAGGAAATAGAAGTGTAGGTTGAATTTTCTTTTTTGCTTTCAGAACTTTAATGATATTATTCCTTTCTCACCTCACATATAATTTCTGATGGGAAGTTGACTCTAATTATTTTCTTTATTGTATGTAACTGGCCTTTTATTTTGGATATTAGCATTTTTCTTTTTATCAGCAGTTTTTAACAAGTTAATTATAATGGCTTCTTTGTGTTTATCTTGCTCGGGATTTGTTGTTCTTTATGGATTTGGGTTTACATTTTCATTACATTTGAAAATTTAACAGCCATTGTTTCTTCAGGTTCTTTTTTTTTTTTTTTTTTTTTTTTCCTGACCTGCTTCTCTCTCCCACCCTTTTGGAGCTTCAGTTGCACTTATCATATACCCATTGATATTACTATATAAAGTAGTGAGAGTTTGCTCATTTCTTTTAGTGTTGGGGGGCTTATTTTCCTCTCTGTGCTTCATTCTATTGCCACATTTTTTAGTACATTGATCTTTATTTCTATAACGTCTAATATGTTGTTAATCCAATCTATTAAAATATTCTTTCTTAGATATTTTATTTTTCATGTCTATAATTTTCATTTTGTATTTTTTTATATTTTAACTTTTACTCTCATTACATTTATGTTTACTATTGCATCTTTTAGTATGTATTTATAATAGGTGTTTAATGTCCTTGACTGCTAATTCCATCATCAATATAATTTTTGGAATTTTCTATTGCTTGGTTTTCTTCCCAGTAATGTGTCACATTCCCACTTTGTCACTTGTCTATAAATTGACCAGGTGCTAGACATTGTGTACATTAAGGCATATAGTGCTGGATTTCTGTTTCTTTTCTTTCTTTCTCTTTTCTTTCTTTCGTTCTTTCTTTCTTTCAGACTTTATTCTGGAAGGCAGTTATATTACTTATGGCTCAGTTTGCTCCTTTTTGAGCTTTGTTTTTAATCTTTTAGAACAAGTCTAAAATACTTTCTGGTTTAGGGATAGTTTAGCCTCATTATTAAGGTGTGACCATTCAAGAATCTTTAGTTAATTCTTTGTATATTCAACAAGATATCTCTACTCTGGCTGATGGAAACTGGGACAACTTCTGCTTCAACTTCTTCGCAATTTTTCTTTACCTGGACTCTTAGAATTTCATTCGGCTCACATGCAGATTGATATTCAATCAAATTCACAAGGGAAATCCTATGCTAATTTCTGGGACTCTGTTTTTGTGCATAGATCCATCTTCTTTCTCCTTTACTCTGCACTGCAAATTCTAAGTGCCTTGGTCTTCCAAAACTCTGATTCTGTCTTCTTAAATTAGCAAGATGGCCAAGCTCTATTTACCTTCTCTCTTACTGAACAACAATCAGGAAATTGCCTCCAAGGCAGAAAGCCTGAGTGATTTTAGGGTTCACCTTGTTTACCTCACTTCCCTGAGATCAAGGTCATGTACTGTTTTCCAATGTCTGAAGAAGGTTGTTTCATACATTTTATCAAGATTTCTTGTTGTTTATAGCAGAAGGCTAAGTTTGGACTCTGTTAATCCCTCATGTCCAGGAGCAGAAGTCCCTCTCTAACATGTTAAAAATGATCAAATATTCCCACAGGTAAAGTCAGAAATTAAACTATAAATATTGCCTTACTTTAAAATAATAGAAACCCTAGCATTCGTGAAAATAAAGTGGCCTTCTTGCAGATCAGGTTGAAATTTATACCACTATTTTAGAATGACATAAAAAGATCAAATGACAGAATATTTTCAGCAAATGTAAAAAGTTTTACTTTTTTTTACTTTTACTCTCAAATAACTTTTAAAAGTAGAATCAAATTAAGTCTTTTTAAAAAAAACTTCACACTTATCCTCAGAATAGGCAAGGGAGATTTAAATTCCAAATGATATATTTTTATATGACATGAGAAAAATTGAATTAATAAATAAAACCCACTTATTTTAATTAGGATAAGCAGTACACTAAGAGCCATTACAAAATACTGCATGTCACCTCAACCAGCTTTGTCTTTTTCTGTCCCTATAAAATTAGTACTATTAGTTAAACAAATTCAAAAGATGATAACACTAAGCAAATTTACTTATGTCGATACTAGTGAAAGTAGATTCTGTGTTAAATACTAGAAAGTACTTAACATTAGCTTTTGACTGACTGACTGAATGAATATAGCATGAAAAATAGAGGTGCTTAAATGCAGTTATTTTTTATCCCTCCTTTATACTGCTACCCAGTGTGGGTAGCAGTGTACAATGCTTATAATACGGGATTTCTGTCTTCACAGCCACCCCTCTAAACTCAGACTTTTTTACTTTACACCTAAATTATCATCCTTGCCTGATAATCATATAATAACATGCTTGTGATTTTTTTTCTTACTCCAAAGTAACATGCACAGAGCTACCAAGATCATCTGAATGACCTGTGGGTGCCTCAAGGGAAAGGACCATGCCATACTTTCAGTGATTTTAGAACATCGCGGTCAAGGTACAGAAACATACCAAGAACACACAGAAGACAGCCAATGAATGAGTGTTTAATTAAATCTTTTTAAAAAATATAATTAGGCCACGCAAAGAATTTTAGTGTCTCCCTATTCAAATACCCTTGAAATACAAGCTCTTTAGTCAAGCCTTCACTTAGGCCTTAGTCCTTGTGTCTGCACCTAACTTCATCTGTTATTAATTTCACACATAAGTCTGCCAAACAAGAAAGAGCAGAATGCACATTACCTTCCATTTAAAATGTCATCCTTCCTCCATCAGTCCATCTATAACACTACTTTCAAGACAAGACACAAAAGTTGCATGTTCTAGCAAGTGTTCCTGGAGCAGTGAGCCCTTCAAAACATTACCTTAATTGGAATTCTCTAATGATTAAAATATAATGTGGTAAACTTTTGTCCTCTAATTGTTTCACATATGTATGGTAGATATGTTTCATTCGCACACAGGTTCTTTTTTTTTTTAATTCTTAGGTTATTATCTCTTACCTATGTTCTAATCTCCCCCAAGATCACAAATGTTGTTTTCATTTTTTGTATATTTATCATAGCAACTGCTATTTCTTTTGTATGAAGTACACACTTAATAAATGAATAAAGTATTGTTTAATGTTTGTCACACTAAAACATTTTTGATGACAGCTCTGAGTCGTGGTAAAAGTTTTGATATTTTACTGAAACTTGCCTAGAAGGACTAAGGCTTTTTAAGATGCAGGACCTGTTTTGAATCTTCGTACATTCTGTGTACGTGGTGCCATGTTTGTCAGTGAGACTAGGTGACTTGCTGCTACACACAACGCTATAGTTCTCTTATATCCATATATACACTGTGTGAGTCTTAAAGCATTTACACCATAGGAAATCAAGCATTCACTCTATGTCTAAGTTTCTGAAATAACTTGAAAATATTTTTTTAAGAATTAAGGTTTTATTTAGATAATGGATGAAAGAAAGCAAAAGTATTAAGAGAACATAATGGTGGAAAAGTAATTGAATAAAAGGAAACATAAATTTTTAAGCTACAAATAATAAAGAAATTGGTTCTACCCTAATTAGAACTGTAGGAGAATCAGCTGTAAGAAAGAAGAGCTAGCTCCATGGTCCCCCCACAGCACCTCACACCCTCTCTGAGAGCTTGGGCAACAATGGTCTCCGATTGCTGACATGTTTTTCCCCAACTACACTATGAGTTCCTGAAAAGAAGGGATCATGTTTAAGTTTCTTTTGCATTCACAGTCCTAGCACAGTTCTTGGCACATGTTAATTACTCAATGTACGTGGAAAAAAGGAAGGAAATAATATAGAATATTAGATGAACAGAAGAAATGGAAATAAAGAATTCAACTGGAATAAGAAAAAATAAGAGGAAATTAAAGAGAGCCATATAGAATTAAATAAAAATATCAACATAAGAAAATTCCTACTTCATAATTTATTACAGAGAAAATATAATAAAAGGAGGTTAAGAACATAAAAGAATCACAAAAATGGATATATACTGAACCCAGCTATGTACTAGACACTCTACATAGGATTGCACTAAACTTCACAACTACTCCAGGAATGGGGTTAATTAAGTACATTTTGCAAAAGAAGAAACAGCTGTAAAGAAGCTCAACACCTTGTGCAAGCCTCAGTCAGGTTATCTCTAGTTATTTCCAAGAGCTAAGCTCTTTCCAGTGTAACTGTGGCTGCCAGGATGATGGGGTTATTCTGAGCACCAAAATTCCATCTCAGAGATTGACAGATACATATTCAATTAATCAATCTTTTTTTAGTGGCCCACTGTGCCACATAGGTGCTATGCTTGGGGATAAATAAATGAAAAGACCTCATCATCAAAGTTAAAGAGCTTAAAATCTAACAAAAGATGTTAAGTATACTGCTAAAAGGAGAAACAAAATTCCTGTGCAGAGCTATTCAATGATTCACTCATCCATTCATCCATCTATTCATTCACAATATGCCTTTGAGTGCCTACAGTGTGTCAGACACTCTGTCTAGGCCAGGAATAATCAATAAACAAAACAAAAACAAGCATTCTCATGCTTGAGGAGCTGTCATTCTAGGAAAAGGCTGTGCAGAAAAATAAAGCAAGAAAGGGGAGTAGGGCTCACGGCAGGGACTGAGGTGAGGCAAGGGAAGCACCTAGGGACCAAATCTAAAGAGACATTCTCCTTCAGGGATGTGCAAGTCCTCACCTGAACTTGCATGGCCTTGACAGTGACCACCTTCTTGAAATCTGTGCCCTCTGTACCTCACTTGCCTTTCCCTGGTTCCAGCCCCGGTAGGAAGGTACCTGGAATAGGGGGTGGTAAGTTTGCATATGGTGGTCAGGTCAGATCTCACTCAGATGTCGCCATTTGAGTAAAAATTTGAGGGAGGGAACAGGCAGAAGCCCTGAATATATCTGGTGGAAGAGTGTTCCTGGCAGAGGGAAGAGCTAGAGCAAAGGCTGCATAGGAGGCATACCATCCCCTGCATATTCCTACTTTTGCCTTCCTTCTGTACTTTTCTATATGTGCATTATACTTCATAAACATTTACTTTAAAAAGTAGAATAGGCTCTGTTTTTGCCACTGCCACTGCCACCTAAGACATGTCAGCCCTGCTGTGACCCGGCTCTGCCCAATGTCCTGTGATTCACAGCAGTCCCCACTGGGACCTATCCCTGAAAGTGGTAGACAGGCTGGGTCTGAAGCTACGGTGATCACCAAAAAGTTCAGTAACCAGGAAACCAGCACAGATATGGCCAAAATGGGGGAGATGAAGGTATAGGTGTGACTCAGACTGCTTGTGGATAAACTAAAAATATTAATACATGAGTAGAATTTTTTGTTATGATCCATGTTTGCAAAATTTCTTCCTCATTCAGAGATACTACAGTAATTTTATTTTTCTTTCACACGCACAGTAAGATACAAAAGATAATATTTTGGCTTTAATTTTTTTTTTCAAAATCTTAGCCAATATTTTTAGTAGCAGGGGCAGATCACATCATCATTATGTAATTATAGGCTTCTCAGATATAGGATTTTTTGATATGGCTGTGAGCAATTTATATTCAGAACCTTCCGTCCTGCTGTGGAACTGAGGAGATGTTACATAATGTAGGAACCAAATCACTGTCTCACTGGTTGCCAGAATGGTTACATTAACTGTAAACAATTTAAATGGTTAGTTTGTTTGATTCATAAAAAAAGAAAGCTAGGGTGGATGGGATAGTTATGGTTAAGGATGTTATTGTTAAATTTCTTAGCTGGTTTCATGATTATGTGAGAATTATCTTTATTCTTAGAAGATGTAAGCTGAGGTATTAAGGTTTGAAGTTTCATGATATTTGTACCTTACTTTCAAATGGTTCAAAAAAGGGCATGGGGGAGAAAGAGAAAGAGAGGGAGGGAAGGACTGAGGTAGAGAAGAGAGGAAATGTGGTAACAGACTTACAATTTTTGAATGGTGGTGGTGGATACATGGGTGAACTATTGTACTATTCTTTAATACTTTTTTTGTTTGAAAATGAGAACAAAGAAGGGAAGTCTTTATTAACTAGATCAAAGTTATGAGAAAATAAGGAGATAACTGAACAAGAATAAAAATATTCATTACAGATATGAGAAGTGTTCAAAGATAACCCACAGTTAGTAGGCATAAAATGGCAAAAAAAAAAAAAAATCTCCCAGAGCTACAGCCAGGTGGGTCTAGAAGAGCTGGGTTGTGGAGCCAAGGTAATGATGTGCCAGGACAAACCAGGGAGTAATCAGAAAATGATGACTATTTCCATCAAAGCAGAATTTGAGATCAATTTCAGTCTAAAACAATTCTCTTGCCATCAAATTCACAACAAAATTCTTCCTCCTACTGCCATTGAGGGAAGCAAACATATCCAGTAAATTTTGGAGCACATGCACTGGAGGAGAATGAAACTATTTCTAAATTCTATGGCCTAGCCTATAAAAATAAACATAGCTAGAAGTGTAAAGAAACATAGCCACAAAGTGACACACTTTGAACTCTGAACTTGGAGCAACTGCAGATGGAAAAGTTGAGAATACAATGGTCAGCCCAGCATGATCCACAATGTGATCTAGAAGCAAATCAGCAGAGGAACTACTTGGATTCAGTGTGAGAGTAGGGAGGGTGGGAGAGGAAACAAGGGAGATTTTACTCGCAACACAATTTTCCCTGTGCTTTTACAGTTTCCCATTTCCTCAGCCCTCCAATCACAGGCACTGTGGTCCAAGGGCAGTACCTCATCTGGTAGTAGATCTTACCAGGAAATGCGTAATAGCATACCTTTGGTTATTTTGTATTTTCATGGACATATTGCAATGTTTCCATCATTGCAAAATAAATGGAATGATAATGCTTTTCAAAATTCATCTAGGTGACTTCACAGAATACAAGTTTCATATTCCACCACATTATTGAAGCTGTTGTTCCACCTGAGGACATTAAATTGTGATGCTGACAGGTGTGTTATGACCTGTAGTAGGAAGATTATAATGTGCCCGCATTCTCTTTTCAACTTTGCTGCTGGATAACATGAACTCAAGATATATCCATTTCCTCTAGCTATTCCTGTATAAAGCAACAGGGAGAATTGGTAGCAAACAGTAGAAGTATACACACGCACACACACATGCACACACACTTCTATGTACACATGTGCCCATACATGCACATATATACATATATTCTAGAGTATCAATTTTATCCTTATCACATCCCTTTTCTTCTTATTAGGAAAGGTAGGGTGGTACTGATTGTTTGAGAGTTTTGGTCAAGAATGAGTATCCAATCTTCTAGACAGACAGCATCTGTGACAGAATAATGCTGAAATTAGGCTAAACAAATAACTGTAAATATACTGAGCTCTTTGAGGAGGAGGAAAATATACAGAGAAAAAGGAAAATGATATTAAAGTAAAGGAACTAAGAAAAGACTTAATTAACAGCTCACTTTACAAGGATGATCTTAGGTTTCTAAAGATGACAAATGTTCTGGAATCTGAAAACCTAACCCTAATCTCTGCAGAGCCTTGAAGATACATGATATAAAACAACTTGGCTACTTTTTAATTAATGACTTATGTTGAAAGGTGATGGTGTCAATGTGAAAATGAATGTTAGCAATTACGACTTTTTTAAAAGGATAGTATTAGAAATCATAAGTTTTCTCCATTGGCAACTTCTCTCAAATAGCTATACCTACTAACAGGAAAAGCCAGAGACAAACTCCTCTAGTGGCATTACATATTATTAATAATGCCCATAACACAAACCCAGGCACACTTAAAGTTCCAATTAGAGGAAAATATAATGGTTTCCTATTGGACTGTCTTAGTTTCTTTCCATCTTTGAGGATATCTTAGATCACAGTGAGAATGATCATGTCCCCTTAACTTTAATACTCAACAAATCTGTTCTTTGGCCTCTTTGCTCAACCGTGGAAAATTCAGAGTGATACCAGAGGCTAGAGCTGAGAAAAGGGCTCTCAAGAGGTTTAAATTAAGCAGCCTTCTGGGTGACACACTCTAATGCCTTTTGAAACTAAATTTTTATCTCTCTGATAGAAAATTCCAATAAATAAAATGAAATCAGTCTTATCACATGAATGGAAATAGTTAACCCAATTCTGAAATCTATAATTTGTAAGATATGTGTAACAGGGCTTTGTTCTACATATATAGGATATCATTTTTCTGTATGACAATAGGGCATGTGTAAATAAGGAAGTATTCATGATACATTCCATATTCACCAATTCCTCCAGAATTCTGCTGTGACTGGCTGGGTGAGGATGGAAGTAATGATCATTTCCACTCTCCTACCCCAACGTCCTAATCCCAAACCATCATCTTGGAGAAAAGAATCCAAAGACAAACTTAAGAAAAGACAGAGAAGAGAGAAGGGGAGGAGAGACGAGGAAGAAAGGACAGGAGGCCAGTGACAGCAAGCTCCAGCATCCTTCCCCTGGCTTCTCTGCGGATGCCCCAGCCTCTAATACACTCTCGCAACCTCTTTTGTAAGTATTGTTTCCTTCATTCTAGATTCTGCCCCCCCAGAACGTTTAAGATTGATCACTATTTATGATTTTGCTGTGAACTATTGAAAAAATAAGTCTTCAACATTGAAATTTGCATTTGTAGGAAATATACCAGTTCACGGAATGAAAGAGAGTTGAACAACATGTGTCCGTGGGATGATAACAGCTTTGGGTTGGCTCCAAGCCCAGCTTTGGCACTTTCTAGCTGAGAGAGCTTGGGGGCAAGTGATTTAATCCCTCTGGATCTCAGATCCCTCATCTTTAAAATGAGGGTGATAATACCTACTTTAAAAGGGTTGTTTCAAGGGGTAATTGAAATGCTGTCGTAAAGCAGCTGTGGTTCTTTGCATAAGGACACACTTGACAAATGTTAGTCCATGTCTCTGTTCCTTCCTTCCTTCCTTTCCCTTCTGTCACCTTCCCACCCCTTCTTACTCCTTTCCTGTCTTTCACTACAACAAAGAAAACAGCAGCATGTTCTGTGTGTGAAACCAACACATGCGCCAGGCCCGTGCTGTTTGCTTGCATAACACTGTCCACGTTTCATGTGCTGCCTCAGACTCTCTTCGGCCTCACCTGTGTCTTGGGCCTTTGGCTACCAGCGACTGGAGAGTTCTGGACACTACTGCAACCACCACCCTGAGGTGGTTGCTTTGTCCTCTGGCATCTCCAGCTGTTTCTCCCTTCCTTGTCGTAAGTGCTAGGCTCCAGAACTGCCTCTATAGGGCTCACCGTAGCCGGAGCCCAGACCAGACCACAGGGAACCCACAGGGCTCTTATTCCTCACGCTGCTTTCAGAATCGGAAGGAGCACCGTGTAACAGGACACAGACTGTGGCCTCCCCAGTAGCTGCCTAGAGGGAGCAGGTGATACAACTCCCCGTGAGCATAAACTTTGACCACAGGAAGCAAAAAATAGGATGGTGTGTGTGCATTCATTCCTTTCCCTTTCTTCCTCCAACTGTCCGAATAGCCCGTCCAGACATCCCTGTGTGGCCAAGAGATTACTTGGGTAAGCAGGGTCTGCTCAATAACATGTCACCTTGTTTTGTTTTACTTTGTTTTGTTTTTCCCTTGTTCTTCTATGTCTCACTCCTCTTTTCCCCTCAGTCTTGTTTTTCTGGGAACGAACTTCCCAATACTGTATTAGCACTTAAGCTTTGCATAGTGTTTAGAGGTCAAGGGAACCTCAGCTAAGATATTTGTGAACTGCATTTTCCAGGATCTCTCGCCAACTGTTTTCTGGATGGGTTTGGCAAAACAGAGCAAACTAATGAGAAATGGAAGAGAAGGAGAAAAGAACCGCCCCCCACACACTTCAGGGGGTATCTCAGGCAGGAGCTGACTTCTCCCTGGGTCCCTCTGGCCCTGGAGTTGGAATGGATTACTGCTGTTGCTCATGTTTGTGTTGCCTAAAACCCCCTTTTCATTTGTATAACCAGTTTCTTCTATTAAATTTCCCCTATGGAACCACCTGACATGGGCTCTTGTTTCCTGCCTGGACCCTAGTGTAACATATAATAATAATAAGTATTATCTTATTCACCTGTGTTTGTGGTATGACTGAAGTCATTCTCTGCCTCCATAAGATGGTATCTTTATAAGCTATATTAATATATCTAAAAATCATCAACAAGAAAACTGGTCTTTTAACTATAAAACCATCATAAGAAAGTTTTACAGGTTAGCAGAAAAGACATCAAATTATTATTTTAGCATTGTAAATGGCATTTGATATTTAAAAGGAACACTCCTATTTTAAAAGTTGTATTTCCCAGTTGACACAAGCGCATGTCCTACAACCCCCTTGTAATCTGCCTCTCTCCCCCATCTTTGCAGTGGCTACTGAGATCTGGCTGTATGCATCCTGGGCCTGGTAGGTGGCAAATTAGTAATCTAAGACTGTGTATCCCATTATTTGGTAAATGAGATTCAAATTTCATCTGTTTTTATACCTCCCAAGGTGTTGATGGGAAACAAACAAACACCCCCCCCCCCCACTGCCACTCCAGGTGCTATTGAGAACAGGTACATTTTCCTCCTGCAGCATACACAATATTTCTAAAATTGGCCCCTAAGAGCTTTTGCATTTATAGTGAATTCTCTGCAATGGCTCTGCAATGGTGTCTGGGGTCTCCTTTGATAACACTGCACGGGCGTAGCACAAACACGATGCCAGAAATACTTCAATGTCTAGGTATAGAAATATATGCAGACAACCTTGCTTCTGAATTGGGGAGAACAAAGGCGTCTCTTTTGGAATGTGCAAATGGAATACACATGGTGTGTGAGCACCATTCTTGGTCTGCCAGCAGTCAGAGCAACATGAGGGAATTGTAAAGGGAGCTGGAGTACGGTGAATCTTTGGAACAATTTGTTTATTCATAACAGTTGTTTTTTCTTATACCCTGCAAAACCAAACTTTACATGTCCACAAACTGTTTCAAAGTGGTTGTTTACACAGCAAATTTAATGCTACATCCACACTGGAAAGGAGATCTGAGTTGAACAAATGCGTGACATCCTTTGGGTGGCAGAAGCGCACGAGCTCAGGGCTTCTGTGTTCTCCCCACTATATGATTCAGTCTACAGATGTCTGGGTTTTCCCACCATCCAGAAAAGATGTTGCAACCAGAATACATTGGTCTGGCATCTTGTGACAACAGGCAAGGAAAAGTCTGGAGCCTCTGGATTTCAGAGGACATAGTCCACAACACCAATCAGCTTCATGTGGAAGTATTCCATCTGGACAGGAATCAGAAATGGATTCTTAATGAAAAGCAGAGCTTTCAGACAGCCCATGTGTACTGGTTTGGATGGAGCCATTCTTACACTACTGAAATGCTTGTGCACTCATTGGAAGCTAGCAGTGTCTCCACGTCTCCTGAATGCCCCACACTACCCCAGCCACGTAGGACGGCTGAGCCAAATCTCCCTACGATCCTCCAACTTGAGGCTTTTCCATGGCCATGGCAGGAGGCCTGCAGCACCCTGTCAGAGCCCTAGAATAGAGTCCATTCTGACTGGCTGGTTGTCATGACAATTATCAAATATTTTTAATATACATTCTGAAGAGAAGGCATATGGTATTTAAAACTAGGGTGATTCATCTCAGAAGTTTGTTTCTTCCTCCAAGTGGTTGGAGTCACAGAGAATTTGAGTCCACCAAGACAGATCTTCTCAGCCGCCCAAAGATGTTGCAGGTTCCAAATCTCTCACCTTCTTTAGTCAGTTGAGATAAGGTTTTTTCCAGCTTCCATACTAAAATTTACACACTCTGTGACTACATTGTTGCCCTCAAGACCGCTAAGTGCACTTCTCAGGGCATCTCCCCTGCATGGGTGGCTCTGTGGCTCCTGTGCAGAGAATGTCACAGCAGCCGGCAGTACTGTGGGGGCCAGAGCCTCACACACGATCTCCTCCAGTTTCAGCTGTGCTACGTGACATTTACATGATAGCCTGTCTGTTCCCTGAGATGAATCACAGAAAATTAGAGATGGGAAAGACCTATTAGGTCATCTAATCCATACCCGTGCCAGCTCACAATCGCTCCTCCATGCTCCATTTCCCAGTGCATCATCCACTTTGGTTTCAAATAGTGTGGGAAGCAGAGTGTATCTTCCATGCCTTCTTCGCTGAGAATTCTCTCTGATACATCCAGCCAAGGACTTCATACCTGGTGCTTATTTACTCTAGTTTTGTATATACAGTAATGTCATAGTTACTCACTTGCCCCACCTCACTCCCCCAAAAAAGCTGCTGAAAATAATTAGAAAGTAGAGACTCTCTCTTGGCTTGAAAAAAACACCAGTTTGAAGAGAATCAAAGGACTAGGTGGAGCAAAGGAAAATGAAAATCAGAGCTTGTACGTTACCTCATTTCAACTTCTGGTATTTTAGTTAGATGCTTATTTAGCATTGTTAAGCTTTTGCTTTCTTTAATAATAGCTAGAACTATGACTAAGCAGTATTATTGGTTTTGGTTTCCACATTTACTTCTGTTTCAATTTTTAATTTGATTATTCATCCCCTTCCTGCCTATATTGTATTTAAGGTCCCAGCACATCAGTGCTATTCAAATAAAGACTATTCCAAGTATTCTACTAGTTTACTTACTCTGTTTCCTAATCTTTCTTTGTCACTTCAATTTTAGCCAAACACAGAGCAAAAACAGGAAGTCTGGCACACCCTTCGTGGATGGTCTTGTTTTAAAAAAAAATGTCTGTGTTTTTGTGTTTTTCCTTACTACTGCCCAGGCGGTAGACTTTCTCATGGACACCATCCAAGAATGCATTTGTGGCTTACCTTAATCTGACCCTTTAGGCAAGGCTCACTGCACACAGATCGTACCATCCCGCTCTTGTTCATCTGGATTTTGTAATCATCGATGTTCAGGACTCCTTCATGCCAGGTGCCGACATGTACATAATCATAGCGATTAGCTTCAGTGTACTGCAGATTCATGATATCATACCTACAAAGAAAACATCTGTGTCTTACAGAATGTAAACATAGCATAGAGAACAAAGAAATTTGGTAAATAGATGATAACAGAGGGAAGGGAGATACAAGCTAGAATCATCCCACATCCCAACACCAGCTACTGCCAATATTTTAGTTTATTTCTAAGTTTGTTCTGATTTTCCAGAATGTGTATTCCATTCTTCAATCTCTGGGTATCATCCATATTTGCTAAAGAATATATTACTCTTGTACTTTTTTCTCTGTTTATGCTCCAAAAAAAGTAATTCTATACGTGGAGTTTATCATCTTCTTCAAATCATTATTTACTAAGTTATTTTTGAACAAGTAACAATTGGTGAAAACATTAATTTCTTTATTTGATTACTTTAATTCAAATTTCTTTTTCACATTTAGTTGCCATTTTCTTTACACTGGATTAAAAGAAATGAGTTTTATCAGGTCTGGAACCTTTTTAAGGTGCTAATAGAGCAAGAAATCTGAGAAAAGCATCTTTAATTAGTAAGGATGTTGGAGATTTAACGTCTTATGCATTGACATTTAAACTAATCTCTTCCCTGATTAGGACAAATATTTTTGAAATCAAATAATTGGTGTCAGTCATTTTATTAATTTCAAATGCTGGAATACTACACAATGGCAAAATCTTCATTTATAATTCTTCACTACAGTAATCATTTCACTATATATGTACATTAATAGTATACCAAAATCATGATGCACACCATATATATACACACACACATACACACATATATATATTATACATATATATTATGGGATTAGAACCCTTATAAAAGCACTCCAAGAAAGCTCTCTTGTGCCTTTCACCAGGTGAGAACACGACTAAAAGGCACATCTATGAACCAGAAAGCAGACCCTCAGCAGACATCAAATGTGTTGGCATCTTGGTCTTGGACTTCCCAGCCTCCAGGACTGTGAGCAATAAATTTCTGATGTTTCTAAACCACACAGTTTATGGTATTTTGTTATAGCAACCCAAATGAACTAAGACAATATGTAAGGAAAACATGGTATCATTCATACTTATATTACTATTAATGCCCTAAAATACTCTGATTATTTTTATAACTATAAGAAAACTGGAGAATATCTTTGTATTGGCAGAGCCATTTATCTCTCAGTTAGAAACTTTCTGTTATTCTTACATCTTCTTTCCATGTTGCTAGTCACTCCAAGTAAACTGTAACTAATTGAAAGTTTCCCAAAATCGTATGTCTGACTACCCCTTATACGCTCTGCAAAGTGAGATTCTTTTGTGCAGCACCTATGCATAGTGCTCACCCTCCTGGGCTACAATATGAGTCATGGCCTATTGCTCCTTGTGCTTGACCCAGGGAAACAGATGGCCACGAACCAACACACTATTCCTCAGCTCTCTGCCTCCCTCTCCCCTCCCCCATGCCCCTGCCTCATCCATCCTGGAATTCTAGCTCTCAAAATCTGACACACTCACAATCCTTCTCAACGCACCATTCCAGAAAGCTATAAGTAATCAATTTAAGTTGGCGTCTGAAACCTATTGGCCATATCTGGCCCAGTTCTCTAACTAGATAACGAATACCAGTTTATTCAGTTTATTGGCTTTTCTGCCTGTTTTTAATGTGCGAATGCATCCTGTCCCCCACAGGGTAGCTAGTGGCTTCTCCACATCCAGATTCTGGCAATTTCTACAAATAGCTGTCTCCTAAAGGGAAAGGGGACTCTGAGAAGAGCACAGGAAATTCTCCCCTGCCAGATGAACAAAAGTCACCTACAGTGAGAAGAGAAAATGGTGCATCTGGAGCACATTATTCATCTCTTTGCTGTTCTGACTTTTGGCTAATAGAGAGTTATTATCCCCCTTGTTGCTGAGATATACCAGAATGTTCTTCAGAGCAGCTCTGAGTGATATCCACATGGGTACTGACTGTGGGTGGATGGCTCACACTGATCTTGGTGATCAATGACACTAATCTACACCTCCAATATCTTTCCATTTACATTCATTACAGCTATAGAACCTGTTGTGAATGTTTGGTGTGAGTAAATTTCCTTTTTCATTCCCAGTAATTTTTGTGTTTTACTCCATATTACATTATTACAGCTCCTTCAGTACTTCCAATGAAGGCTTTGCTGCAATGCTTGCTTTAGAATATCTTTTTCCTTTAAAATAGTTTCCTAAGGCTTTTATTTCAACTCCATTATTTTCTCTTTCATAAGGGAAATCAGTTCACACTGTATTAGCATTTAGAAACAGAAAAATTCACAATATCTTGCTTTGAAAGCACAAGTTTTTTAAAAAGTCCCAGAAGCTGGAGGAAAAAAATACTGAGGGACACCAAGGGAAAAATACTGACTTACTAAAAGGAGGCCTTCCCTGTACTGTGTGTGCTTGTGAACACGGCTCTTTTCTCTTGACCCCAGGGTCCGTCCCAGGGAAGTCGCCCCTTATTTGGCATATCTTCATTCTATAAATTACATCTTTACAGCATCCTCCCAATGCAGTCAGTTTATGTTGTGTGACAATTAGCTGAAAGAATTACAAGAGGGACCAAAAGCATGAATGATGGTGAAAGAGGGGGTGGAAGCAGAGAGAGATGGTTAAAACTGGGATTGAACACAGATTAAGCCAACCAGTTTCAGGCAGGAGGAAATGATCCCTGAGAAAAGAAACAGGGGAAAGCTCATGTTTTGAATATTTAATTAAACATGGAGAAGAAATAAGCTAAAATTGTACACCTACATTTTGGACAACTTACAAAGAGAGAGAAGAGGAAGAAAATTTAATTTATAAAGTATCAAAAGTGTATGTGGCCCCATGCTAGGCACATTGTGTATGTGATCTTTTGGAAGCTTGAAATGTTTACATTCCAAATCTGACTCTTTGCTGAGCCTAGTTTCCAGTGGAACGCCGGAGTCTAACAGTGGGTTTAGAGGAGCAGATGTTCTGAATCTCAGACCCACTTCTTGCTCCTGTGTGTGTGTACACACACACACACACACACACACACGCACACTTAGGTTCAATTTTCCCTTCCTTCTTGTTTGGTTCATTCTTTGGAAGCCACAGGGATTCACTTCAAAAAAGAAAGTCCCTTCCTTTCTTGTTCTAAGAGACAGGGTAGCAAAAACATCAGTTAGCCTAAGAAAAAGGGGCACACGTGCAGGACTTGGTTCTCTTCACATATTAAGCTCTTTAAGCAAGTGAAACATTTCAAAATATTTCCCGACCAAAATAGCGTTGTGGCCAATGAATCAGAAAGATG
This sequence comes from Eulemur rufifrons, assembly GCF_041146395.1. Taxonomy (NCBI): domain Eukaryota; kingdom Metazoa; phylum Chordata; class Mammalia; order Primates; family Lemuridae; genus Eulemur; species Eulemur rufifrons. Next base: position 92,032,381 of record NC_090997.1, on the reverse strand, counting down.
CTGGCCTGGTGCTGGCAGTGCCTGGGAGGTTCCTGCTGGCCATGTGGAATCTCGTTAGTTTCTTGGGCTTTCGGGGAGGTCCCAGGCATTCTGAGGGAAGAGCCAGGTGATTGCCACATAAGGGTTGGCCCTGGCAGGACACAGAGTTCTGGGGGTTTAACAAGAGGCATCTACCTAAAGGGAAAAAAGGACATTCAATAGAATCTTAATGTTTTTTAAAAAGCGGTCTGGTTTTTGGTAATTTCCATCTGATATTATCTGTTTTTAGCTATATGGTTGTATCTATCCTCATGACACCCGGATACCATGGAACCAAATGAAGCCACAGTTGCCATCTCTCTGGCTCAGGAAGGCTTGCAAGGTCATTCAGATTCAATACCGCAAAGACTGCTTTACCTTCCAGGAGCATCCCCTTTCTCGTCAAACCACACCTCCTCTCCAGATACGCCAATGAACGAGGACTTGATGAGGAAGTCCAGCAGCTTGCTGCCATCAATGGGCTTCATGGCATCACAGAGGCCCACGTGGCCGGGGCAGAGGGCGTGGTGCATGTTCTGCAGCCCGTGCGCCATGGCATAGATGGCGTTGATGACAAACCCCATTTTGCTGTCCTGGACATAGTTTTCTTCTAAGCTTTCATTGCCTGTAATGATAAAAACAGATCACTACCAAGGTCACGATAATAAGGACCAGGCAGGCTTGCATGTTGAATTCTCAAATGCTTTTCAGGGCTCTCAGAGGAAGAGAAAGAGCAATGACATTGGCAAAAGCCAAGCCCACATGTGTAAGCTTTGTACGTGTGGCTTGCTCTAGTGGATTCTATCTGTAATGGTTTATTCGGTTTTATTTTCTCTATTCAATAATGGTTTTATGAGGTATAAGACAAACTCCATGGAGGTGAAGATAAAGAATTTTCAGATATTGTAAGGAAATCCTTAAGGAGCAGTGGAAATAACTTACTCCCTCTTGGTTCACAGGAACTTATATTAAAAGTCTTCCTATATCACAGTACTAGAAAATCATTTCTTTTGTAACCTCTATGACAATTCACAGTTCATAGTAACTCCGTTTGTGCATTATCTAACCCAGGGTATTTTCTTTTGCTGACTCTGTTATCTGTACCATCTCCAGGGCCACAAAAACCCAGAGGTTAGAAGAAGAACTGGGCAATATAAATCTCTTCTTATATATGGTTAGCAGGGCAGAAATATTTCAATCGGATTTGCTAATTATTAGAAACACAGGAAAAATGTTTCTTGATGGAGGAATCATACTACACATTAATTTTTGCTTTTGGCTGTTCATTTCAAAAGCCCTGTGATCATTTCTACCTGTTACAGATGATCAAAAATTCCCCAACTGCCAAACAGCTTCACAAGAAGTTTTGTATTAGATATTAGCTCCATATTGGAAGTCTAAACTTTAGGACTTCCATATGGATGAGAAATTTGGAGACCAATTGGATTTGCTAAAATAAAAGTAATATGTTTGGAAAATAAAATATATTTGGACCACATCACTGGCACAATTCAGAGACTTTGTATTTTATTTTCAGAGATTTGCTTCTCTCTGCAGTGGACTTTTCCTCCCTCTCTCAACTGACAGTGAGGGTCTATGTGATTAAAGTACTAGAAATTGGGAACATTGGCAAGCTCAGCTGCTTATGGGGTTGAGAACAACATGAAGCCTGTCACACTCCCTGCCAGCTACCCTCTTCATTCCAGACTAAATAGGTCACTGGACACTATGGTTTCTGCACTAAAAACTAGCAGAGAATATTCAGGAAGTTAGAGAGCTTGAGTCTTTAGAAGAAATGGTAAAGAGTTTTGACTTTGATATTGAACTTGGGATGAAAAAGGACATTTTTAAAGAGTTCTATTTAAGGTCTGATCTATTTAGATGTAGCTGAAAATGTGAAAAAGATGCATGTGTGTCTACCCTAAGAGTGAGATACAAAATACCCTGACCAGGTTGGAGGGGGAAAAGATTAGATTTTGAGCCATTTTCCAGCTTTGCTTGATAGAACATTGTTAAAAGTGTAATTTGCTAAAGTAATATTTTCCCAATTGAAAGGAAATTTTCCTAGAGGAAATGAGGAGTAAGAGAGGCAAGAAGGGCATTTTAAATTCAAACCACACAGAATAAGCATAGAAAATTATATAAGACAGAAAGCAAAGATCCTCCTTCCAAAAATCACAAAGTCATGGAAATAGGGTAAATTTATGTCTGTCACCCAGAAACCCTGGCCCTTAATGTTAGTTTTCTTTCCTCTCTCTCCAAACCAACTAGGATAATAGAAGAGGTAAATTTGTGCCATCCATATGATGAGTTTAAACAGGCCCTTTTAGGCTTCCCGAAGCCCCCAAATGCAGAAGCTAAATATTAAAGCTGCTAGAATCATAGCAATTACCATGAGTTAACAAAAAGAAAAAAAAAATAAAGAAACTCAGTGGCAAAATAACCTTCCATGCAGCATCCACTTAAAGAGTCCTAGTCAATACTGTTATAAAAACCCTCCCCCTAAAGTCACAGCTGTTACAGTCAACATCAGGACCAAACTGTAGGGAAATATCAGAACAAACACATAGTGTTCTTTACCAAATGGAAAATCCTTTGCTAGGGACAAGCCTTATGGCCACTGAGTCTGCAGTTCTTGTTTGGAAAATGACTATGTAAGATGTATTTTATATACATAAAACATTATGTTGGCATCCCCAGTACAAATTTTTTAAGCCAATGGTTGTTTTTAGATTTCTGTGAGATCAGTGTTTTCCTTCTGATCCTTATTTAGGGTGATCATATAGCTTATCACCTGAACTGGGTCACTTTTTAGAGTGAAAATGAGTGCCAGTGATAATTATCCCAGGAATATAGGTGTAAACAAGGTGAACTGGGCAAAATGTGACATGTCTCTTGAGCTACATGTCCTCTAACTGTATCTACCTCCTCATGTTTTTATGGGTAAGATTAACATATGAATATGTGTATACACACATGTAAATATATGTACACACATACCTATACACATGTACATATAAACTATAAACTATTAGTAGAATGTTCTTATTAATTTTTAATTTTACATTTATCTAATTTTAATTAGAAATATCTATAATATAATGATATTACTATCACTTTTGGAGTATATGTTATATACAATACTCAATAAATGAGCTCTAACACTTACCATAATCCTGCCAAACAGACATTAATCTCACTATTTTACACATTTTACAGGTGAGGAAAAAGTATGGTATAACTTGAATCCAAATGTCTCCTTGGTCCTTGCTCTTTTTATTACACTCAGTGGCAACATGGGGGCAGATACAGGAATATACAGAGGAGGCACTTTTCTGGTGACAGAAAATAAGGCATCTTGCTGTGCACTAGCATCATTGTCAAGCCTGGTTTCAGGCTTCTCCCTGGGATCCTTGCAGGGGTGGACAGCTATCTCTCTGGCTGGAAGTACTGGCACCCAATCTATCAACAGAAAACTAGGAAAAAAGCAGCCCATTCTGTCAGTGTGTGTCATATATGGAGCCAGGAAGCTAGGTACATGTTTCAGCTCACACCCCTTTCCAAAATAAAAACAAACAGCCTGTGTGTTTGTGTCAGTCTGAGTGAGCACAAGCACTCTGATACCCTGTCAGCCCATGGGCTCTGCACACAAAGGGGTTTCCTACCACCAGGAAGAACTCTCTCTTCAGCTACTAGCCTGGTCTCAGCCCTGCTGGCTCCAGTCTAATGAACTAGCATCTGGGGACATGTGACATAAAGTTAGAAAGTCATGTGGCCTTTAGAGGACCATTTTCTTCACCATAGTAACTGTCCCAGATAATGTTGCAAGGATATATCATCTAACATAGTACAGGCTTCCTTGTCCTCCAAAGAGCCTATATTTCCAAGACCAGTAAATAGAGAATCATAAACTAATAACATTGTCACTTGGTGGAAAGGTGAAAACGCTTTGGTTCCATGGGGTTTACTGCCTTTTCATAACACCAATATCAGAGTTATTAGTGAGAAGGGAATTTTATGAATCATTTCTGTGGTGTATTAACAATTTGAGACCACTAGGATATCATTAAACCATTATCTTTTCCAATATGCTAAATGGAACCAAATAATTGTAGTTGACTGTGTTTACTTGCCTTCAAAAGAATACTTTCCTAACTACTTTACAGTGGATTGTGAAAATAGTTACCTTGGCTCTATATAGTAATCTTGTTCTTATTGCAAAAGCACAAAAAGGGCTACTAATTGCTATGTGAGTACAGCAGCACACCAGAACTGCCGGGAAATTCAAGGTGGCTGGGAAAAGGACCAGCAATTCCATTTGTTGCCATTTAGGATGGTTATTCCTCAAAGTGTAGCAGAAAGAACTCTGCATGAGGCCCATGAACAGCTGGGATCTAGATGCAGTTGTGCTATAATACAGCAACAATATATTTCCAACAAGCCAGGACACTTGGACAAGGGTCTTGACCTCCTTGCATCTCAGTTTCCTAATCTATAAAATAACACAAATAGATCAGATTACCTTCCTAAACAACTCTTTCCCCTCTAAAGTCCTATGCTTCACTCCTCCAATTGTGTATTTCTTGGTACTTGGCAAAGCCATTTACATGGATTGTCTTTTTCAAACCTCACACAACCATAGGAGATAGGTTCTATTATTGCCATTCTGGAAAAGAGAAGACTGTGGTGCAGAGAAGTTGAGTCATGGGTGGGGAGGGACACTCCCCTTTCCCTTCATCTCATCCATCTTTGTGAAGAGACTCTCAGAGAGTAACACCTCGGGCAGGCCTCTCTTCTTACCTATTGGGAAGAGGAGTGATTCACCTCATTGGTGGACTGAGAAAAAGAAATTGGGCTTACTCAACTCGGTCTTTTTCCTTTTTGGAGACAGGCACGTGGCTCAAAGACTCTGGCTGGCTTTGTGAGCCATGGTAAATGTGGGCTATAGTTGTCCAGCTGCAGAAGTGACTAGAGACAGGTTTATCTGTCTAGTTCTGGGGTCAAGTATTCAAAAGTCTGCTGTGGGCACATACCGCATGCGTGTCTCCAATCCAATTTGGTTTTCTCTTTGTCAGTTAGTTTTTCTAAACTTTTTCATTGAGATATAACTCAATATAGTAAATCCTTATTGTACAGGCTGATACATTTTTATATATGTACACACCCATGTAACTGCTGCCCAGGTCATGGTACAGAGCATTTCCGGAAGAAGGTGTTCATTTATTTAGGGTTTTCTTACTTTATCCCAGCAATGTTCTATAGCCTCAATGTGCAGACCCGATATATTTGACTTTTCTGGTACTACTACATTTGGCGTATTTTTATTACTTTTGAAGTTTTTGTTGCTAGTACATAGAAATATTATTGATATTTGTGTACTAGCTTTGTATCCTGCAAACTTGCTAAATTTACTTATTAATTCTAAGTTTTTAATAAATTCTTTTAAATGTTCTATGTAAACTCACGTGTGCTCCTTAGGTCTATTTGGATCCAAATTTAGGAAGGAAGTACATTGGCCTCCTAAAATCCCGGCAGTTCTACGCTCAAGGTCACTTAGCCAACAAGGACAGAAGCAGGAGTCAGATGCAGGTGTTCCCCGCCAAGCAGCCCTGTGTATGCACATGGCAGACCTACCCAACTGGTGGAGCCATCCTATTGCAGATAACAGGACATTTATTAACAAAAATAATTAGCATGATGTTTATTTGTTTTGAGTTTTTAATAATATTGTGCCAATTTGTATGTCCAGATTAGAAAAATATAAAAAATAGATTGAAAGAATGTTTGCTCCAATAAAGTAGCTTTGTTGATGCCTGCTCTTTCTATTTTGTTAATGCAATCCCACCGTTATGCATGCAGATCTAGTGATATTTCCTTTTTCAAGTCTAAACCCTGGGCATTAACTTCAAATTAAAAACAGCACATACAACCAGCCTTCTTCTATCTCCTCATAAAACAAGACAGTCTTCTGGGAAACATGACTCTCCCTGGAGAAAATATTCTTTAGATTTCTTGGCATTTGTAGCTCTCCACTGCTTCTTTTTACCCAAGAGTATTATATATTCAATACACAATTTGATACAATCTCAATTCAGGTCAAAGTAGAAAGGGCTGTAATTATTTTATATTGTTAATATATCGAGCAAAGAAAATGAAATTCATATTCCTTTAAATTGCCTGAGTACTAGATTTATTGAAGGAAGATTAATCAGGTCTTTTTTTTTTTATAATGACCTTGAAGGGCTAAAGTGCCCTCAGTTTCGCTTGGAGACCTGGGCTGCTAAATTCTCCTGATGCTCTTCTGGGGATAGTTTGTGGTAAGATTCAGAGCATCTGAGACTTGCTCATGCTCAAATCTAAGACCTGTGAATTTTTGTTTCCTCTGACACTATATTTTACTCTTTCCCTAAAGGATTCATTTTGTTCACATCACAGACAAATATGACCTCTCCACTATTCTCTATTTAGTTTACTAAATGTAAATTAACTACTATGTAGGACAGAAGAAAGGAAAGATCATTTAATCAAGCACAAGTTATTATCACTGTTATTATTAGTTGAATTTCTATTGCTTACTCCACTTGGTCTTAACATATGTGAACAACACAGACATTTTTCTCAATACATCATCACAACCTATTGCCAAGAGGGAAATTTCCCAGTTCTATGACACATAAACAGCAGATTCCCTGCAAACTGATGATAATGTATGGTAAACCTTCAATTCCCTAAAAATACAATTACATTTAGCTAAATCATATTTCAAAACATTATGGTGTATGCAGAAAACAAATAAGGACAATCACTGGTATGTTTAAGTGGTGCTGCAAATTAGTAACATTCGATTGAACTGTGGGGCTCTTGGTTTCTCTAAGGAGAGAAAACATGAGCAGCTTGCTGTGTGCCTTTGCTTTTATTATTGATCTGGCACAAAACAGTATCATGGAGTTATAAACCATTCCCCCTGGAGTAACTAATCTTTGTAGGTATACAGTAAGCATCTGGTACATAATCATAGAGATAGAGTATGCTACAGAGAGCTAACGGTGTTAGCCGGTGTGGGAAGTTAGACTGTTGCTAAAATTCATCAGGAACCAGTTCTCTACTTAACAACCTGCTGGTCAGAATCTGGCCAAGACTATTCCTCTTGGCCACTTCTACATTCTAAGGAAGCAAGTCTATGCTCATAGCACCACCTCTACTTACTAATGGGTGACAGGAAGATGCTTTCTTTTAGTTAACATAAGAGAGTTTCATGGTTTAATGCTATTATGGTCCTCCTTGAATGCCCATCAATAGTTTGTCCTTTTTGAGTACTTCTATGTTCAGTCTGTAGTGATTTAGGCTGAGCTAGTAATACAGAAAGGACTTTGCAGAAATGTAAGAGCTACTTGTGAAAACTCTACTTATCTCTGATCTAATTTATTGGGGCATAACATAACATCTTCTGGTAACCAATATAGTGTCTTGCTTATTACAAAAGCATACCTATAAATGTTAAATGGCATTAGCATTTCAAATCCACTTTTATGATTGACTTCTGATCAATACAGTATGGTATCTATAACTTGACAAAATATTGTACTTAAAAATGTCTACTTTAGGACATAGTAAAGAGTTTCATACCCTTCAGCCTTTTTCCTGGAATTCATATGCCAAGTGGATGAAATGGGAGCATGGAACAGAAGTTTGCCATATTCTGGGCAGACTGTGGGATTTGAATATAGGCCATAAGGTTTGTTACCATATCTGCATTACTTGGGAATAAGATATACTGTGGATGTCTGTTAAGGTTCATTTCCCTAGGGCACTATTATTTGATATTTTATGTTGATATTTTATGTTGATATTTTATGGAGATTTTTCAGCCCAAGTAGACCACAAAACCATCTGTCCCTATGTTGCAATTGTGGATCTTTCTTGAATGTTTCCTTTTACATGGTGTCTCCCAACAGCATCACTTGAAAGAGTCAAATTTAGAATTCCCATGGGCCTAATAAAAACTTATGGGTCGTGAAACTTTAGTCAATATCTATCACATAATTATTAGAATAGCTCCCAAAATTAATGTTTTCAAAAGCATATAGGCAAAGATCTTCTAGCAGAATCTGTTGGTAAAACAAATTTAGGGCCCAGACTTCATGAAAATCTGTCTGGATATGTCAACCACTTTGCTCATGTCATGAAGGGCATATTTACAGAAACAAGAATGACAAATATATATTCTACAATATGGAGGATCCCCTGGATCGGTCACAAGGCTGATCCAAATCTATTAAAATTACACTCAGGAATGGACTATAAGCACTGTATGATAGTTGGTAAAGTCATTTCTCATGGGGTACGCATTAACAATTTTGAAATAGCTACACATATGTATACCAATATTGAACAAATAAATAAATGAATGGCAAATAGTATAAGCCAAGTTTATCACTGTTGGAATGGGAGGTTTCAGACAAGCAAAAGGGGAAAGCTAGAACAAACCATGTGAAACTGGAATAAGATTAGAAAACATCAATACGAATTTAAATTTAGTTTAGCATATAAACTGATAAGTTTACATAGAAATGACTACAGATACATGTTTACATGTGCATTGGTGTACATATATTTCCTAGTTCTTTCCACTGAAGCAAAAACACCCCAATAGTAACAGGCACACCCAAGTGCCTAGATCTTTCTAATGCTATTCTTTATTAAAAAGGATCAGGACTCTTTTGGAGAAATAACCAATTGTAGGGCAAGGGCAGAAAATATGCAAGATGAAGCTAGAGCACCTTGTAGTACCAGACAGTGAAGAAGTGCTCAAACAACAAAACAATGGAATTATGGCAAAGGGACACTAGAGCCAACTGCAAGCCTTCCAATGGCCAAAGCTGGAACAACTTGAGCAACAAAATAAATAAATAAGGCAATTTTGGATTACAATCCAAAGTATAAAATAAATACCCATGCTTACATAAATAAAGGATTAAGTTAAAAAAAATAAACGAGAAGAGACAAATTTCTTGTACAAAAAAAAAAAAGTTCCACATAATTTATGTAGGTATTCTGCCCTCAATAAGGTGGAACATAACTCCCCATCCCTTAAGTGTGAGATACACTGAGTGACTTGCTTTCCAAGAACAAAGTATAAAAGACTGTACAAAATATAAGTTTACAGTAGACCTTGTAAACACTACCTTAGCCAAGTGATCAATATTAACATCATCAGTAGTAAGTTGATCGTGTGTATTTGAGAGTGTCACTTCACCTTTGTATCTTTCCTCCCCATAATCTCAGATTAACTATGAGAAATACATTAGCTAAATTCAAATTTAGGGACATTCTTCAAAATACCTGATCAGTATGTCAAAAAATGTCAAGTTTATAAGAAAGGAGGAAAGTTAGAGGATTCTCACAGCCCAGAGGAGCCTCAGGTGACGTGAAAAAATAAATGTTACATGATATCCTGGATAGAATACTGGAGCAAAAAAAGAAAAAAAAATGATGTACTCTGAAAAAAAACTGGCATTTAGTTAATAATAATGTATCAATGTTGGTTCATTAATTGTGGCAAATGTTATATAGAAATATAAGATACTAACAATAGGAAAAACTGGGTGCAGGGTAAATGACAGCTTTCTGTGCTATCTCTGCAACTTTTCTTTATAAGTATTATAAAATGCAAACTTTAGTTTTTAAAAATGTCCAGGTATATTAGTATCACATATGCCCCAGCATCAGGTGATAAGAACATGAGGGAATGCTTGTTATGTGACAGGAACTAAATTAGGTGCTTTACATGTGTTGTCTTATCTACCTCACAAGGACTTATGAAATGGGCGATATTACTATCCCCGGCTTACTGACGAAAAATTCAGACCAGTGGGTCAAATAACTTGTCCAAGATCACACAGCTGGATAGCAGTGTTCACTAGACTAACATTCTGACTCCAGATCTCTCACTCGTTAAGTACTATCTTCCTTTGTCTCTTGCTTATTTACTACCCGGGAGTGACATTACACTCAGCAGGATCATGGAAAGATGTGATATTTGCCACCATATTAACAAAAGGTTGTGTGTGCAACATGAAATTTTCCCCTTATTGTAGACCACCTATAATCCATAAAGAGACCTTCTACGACATGTTACCACATGGTAGTGTTGCCATGATTTATTTCACATGCATGATGTTGATATAGAGGCCAAATGTTTTTTTCATAGTTCTTTCATATAGATGCTCTGTTCATCACTGCATAGAGAAGGTTAAAATTAACAGACAAAAATCATTTGGAAAGAAAGTTACCACTAGAAATCAGTCTTGTAGATTCTGTAACCCTGAGACCAGTCTAGTCACAATAAATTAACAGTTTCCCTAAGGATTTATCTGAGTTCCCAGACTGCTCCATGGCTGTTCCTTCTGAACACAATTGTTGTCCATGCACTTAAGAAGCTTCGAGTGCACATTTTGTTCTAGGGGTTAATACCCACAGAAGATTAACTTAAGAATGTAATTAAACAAGTGGGCCTTGAGGCAGACATACAGTCTAGGTCGTTAATATTAGTTTGAAGGCCAAATGATAAGAACAAACTTTAAAGAAGTTCTACCGTACCATGTGAACATTCTAAGGAGCGTTCATGCTCAATGCCTGTAGTTAAGGCAGACCGCATTGTTGGGGTTAGGTCTTTACAAACTGACCTTGCTCAAGCTTATCAAAACACACTCATCAAAAGTGCTTGAGGAACATATGGAATTTAGACTTCTGAGCCAATATTTCTGTTGACCGTGGGACATTTTTTGTGCTTTATGGGAACTTTGCTTTCTAGAATGCCATGTGTTATACCGTTTTGGGATTATGTCTGTGTCATGGGATTCAGTCCTATTGAAATACTAATTGGGCAACCTGTCAAGATTTTCACTGATGGCTTCTAGTTATTCTGAAATGAGAATATGTGACATAAACACAAATATGGTCCGGGCACGGTGGCTCTTGCCTGTAATCCTAGCACTCTGGGAGACTGAGACAGGTGGCTTGTTTGAGTCCAGGAGTTCAAGACCAGCCTGAGCAAGAGTCAGACCCCATCTCTACCAAAAATAGAAAGAAATTATCTGGACAGCTAAAACTATATAGAAAAAATTAGCCGGGCATGGTGGCGCATGCCTGTAGTTCCAGCTACTCAGGAGGCTGAGGCAGATCGCTTGAGCCCAGGAGTTTGAGGTTGCTGTGAGCTAGGCTGATGCCCTGGCACTCTAGCCTGGGCAACAGAGCGAGACTCTGTCTCAAAAAAAAAAAAAAAACAAATATGATCAAGACGCTTCTTTGTCTACACTTATTCCTTGTTCGTTTTTGTGTCAAAAGTGGGGACTTTTTCTAATATTACAAGGAAAACGTCTTTAATTAGACCTTGGAATTTTGATGAAATAGGAGTGCTCTCTGCTTCATCAATGTATCTATTTAATTCTAAAAACCACATAAACAAAAATCCAATTCTAGGGAGAAGGAAGAGAGCAAAGATCTTGACACACTGCTAACGACTAAGGTTCAAAACAAAGAAAGGGAAAATGATGTACCAAGTTTAGTCATAACCAAGGCTAGACTGAAGGAGTGAACAATGGATACCTATAACTCATCATAAGGGAAGAAGAAGTTGGGCTGATATACTAGATTTACACCAAAGCCTGTGTTATTTTAAGGGCAATCCTGGTTCCGGCTGCAAAATCCAGTGATAATACAGAACTTCTTTACTCCGTGTGTGTGTATATATCCCTGTGTGTGTGTGTGTGTGTGTGTGTATACATGCACACATGCTGGTGCAAGTCTTGTGTTAAATATCTGTATGTGTGCATTCAAAGCACCATACTATGTTGGAGCTTCCTGTTTTGTAGCATCCTCCTATTGAATTTAGCACAGAAAGAAGAAACCTTCTTCTCATTAACACAGGGCTGTCACAGTCCTATGAATGATGATAGATGGCTTTGCTCTCTTTGCATTGAATTCTTACACAGCTGGGAACAAAAAGGCAGCAGCAGCAATTAATCCCACACCTGAACTAGGGATAAGAAACCCATTATAGAGATTAGTTTGCTGAGAAATGAGCACTGGCACCAAGGCGTGTGTATTCACTCTGTATGTGCTCAGAAATATTTGAGAAAATAAAACCAGGGAAAAGATTGATCAGCATGACACTGCCATACTGATCAAATATGACAGCCTCATGTAGTGGCAATGTCAATAAGAAAACCATTAATAGCACCTTCTGTAAGAACACACCTAGCATTGATTTTTCATTAGTGCCCACTGAAAGCTCATAGAACTATGAAGTGAAGACAGAAATGATTTCTCTTTCCCTCGACAACTGCTGAGTTATAATCACCAGGTATGTGTGCAGCTGCTAATGTAAACTAGAACAGCATGAGAAATGCCTTGATGAATTTTGTTAGAGTTATATTAGTCAAGGAGGAAAAGCCTGTTTTGTGTGCCAAGGGTTACTGTGCTTTAGTGAGAAGTTTCTATTGTCCCTGGCTTCTTGCAGTGGAATGCTATGGTGATATGAGTTATCATATAAGTTATCATATCTGATAAGCCCAGAGTGGCTTATGATGTAAACAGAACAGATAGTTGAGGGTGATTTTGTTGCCAGAAATTTGCCACAGAACTTCCCCTATTCCTACTGCCAATTGCAAAACCTTCATTATATTGTCAGAGAAGATTTCACTTGCAATGTAAGCACACCTTGCTTATTTTCATGCAGTAATGAGTTATTTAGGCAATTGTCTTCAACGTTATCTCAATTGTTCTCATAGTGAATGACTGACAGCTCAGCGATAGGATGGTGATCTAACTGGAGACATGATTATTATTGATGGTGACTATAATATATTTAAGAACATTCAAAAGAAAACTTGATATGATGACTATAAGCTATCACTTTAGAATATTGAATAAAACTATAATATAAAATGATGTGTCTATTTAGTATATTAGTTAAATCAGGAGCTCTTAATGCATATAGAAATAAAATAAACTGTATAAATGGAAAAAATAAAAGGGGGAAGTTCAGGTGATTATTTTAGCCTGAAATACTAAGTGAGAATGTTCTTCAAATCCCTTAAAAGGAGAACCAAAATATGCTCCATTTTAAGCTTGTGAACTGAATTTGGTTGGAAGAGAATGTTCAAGGCTCACGTCCGGTTAGTTCTTTGATGGGATAAAGATGTCAGCACCTGGAACAATAGGAATTTTTAACAGTCTTAGAATAAAATTAAAATGAGAATGCCTGCTCATTCATTGAGGTTATTCAACAGAATGAGGATTTAATACTGCAATGATTACATTCTCATTTTGAAAATCGCTCACCCAACTGTCCATGGAACATGTTCCATATGTCTAACTCTGCGCTATTTGTATATAATAGAGTCAAATTTGGCAGCAGGGGGCAGGGGGTGGTCAACTATAAGGATAAGGATTAAAGAAAGGCACCAGTCACTGTGGAATCCCAGGGAAGCTTTATAGAGGTGGTTGGACATAAGACTGCTATTAAGCAAGAGTAAGACACAGAGTAAAGAAAAGAGAATAGGCGGAAGGGACTCCTAAGTAGCAGTAATATTTATAGAGGTGTAAAATAGAGAGGAAATACTGAGTGTGGAGGGGATAGGAAGGATCTAAGCCTTTAATAACTTAGTTAATAAAGATAGCAATAATAATAATATCTATTATTTATTGAACATTAAATAGCCAGTCAGAGCTCCTTAGACTTAAAGCAATAAGTCAAAGGAAGCCCCTATAATCTTTCAGCATAGAAGGTTCCGGCTACTTGCTGGCATTTTCACTTCTTCAGAGGCCTTATCACCTAGATGGTGTCCAGTCCACAGTGACTATTCTAAACATGCGTAAATGCACGAGTTTTACTCTAAGCCATAGACACCCATGAGGTCCTGAAACGGATTATGAAATGAAGAGGCAATGAAAGCAAAGTTAACATTCTCCTACTAGTTTGGGGCCTCAAACCAAATACAGAATTCAAACAGGATGAGATAGGAACATAGAAGCTATATTAGACTAGAGCTTGTTAGACTTACGTAATTTCAACCCTGCTCCATCTTTTCCATACTTACCTAACCCCAGACTTAGGAACCTTTGAGCTTGGCTTATATTACCATTGAAAAGGTCAACTCATGGCATGCCTGACAAAGCCCATGGTAAAAATATGCCAGCATTTATTTAATATTTGCACTGTTGGAGGTTATGATTTGGGGAATTTTTAAATACACAATTGTTTATAGCATTGCATAATTGATCATGTCCTTGGTATAAATCCATTGCAATAAAGTTGCTCAATCAAGATGTTTTGATAGACTCTTGATGCATATTGAAAAACTGTCCTCCAGAAAAACTGAACGATTTACTCTACCATCAGCTACATGTCTGAGTGTCCATTTTACCACATCCTGACCAAAACTAGATACTATCATTTTGTAAAATATATGTCAGTTGGACGAGTGGAAAATTATTTCTTTTGTTTATTTGGTTACTAGGAGGAGTAAATATTTTTCGTTCTTGGGAATTGTGTATTCCTGTTTGCTGCCTCATTATTTTTAAATTTATAATGTTAGTATTTATTACAGTATTTTAAGTAGTTATAATTTTTTCACTTTTCTGAACTTATTGTAAATGAACACAAAACATAAGTCTGAGCCACCAAGCACATCACTGTGTTGTATCTTTAGAACAGGGATTTCCTGGCTGGGAAGAAGCTGACAATGATGCTCTCTGATATTGTGCCACAGCACACAGACCCCAAGTTCCACAAGAAAGCCAAGTTGTGTGCAGGCAACAATCCCACGGACTAGGCAGCCTAGGAAACTGGCTTAATACCTCTGTCCTTTATTCTTCATATTTAGTTTAGCTCCTTTGTTTACTTTTCCCAATGAACATCTTTGCAACATCTCTCCCAAGGGAAGTAATTTTATTGAAGCATTCAATGTCAGTATTAGTTGGCCACATGCAGAAGGACATTGGATGGCCTCTTATGATTTTATAATTTTTTTTAATTAAAAGAGGAAAAGTATAGAAGAAAACAAACATAGGGGAAATAAAAGCATTTCTGACTTCCTATGGGACATCTCTAGACAGAGCCTGAGACATGAGAGAGACTAGGAGAGGATATGTCAGGGGAGTGGGCTGCTTCAGAAGTCTAGTCCAGAGGCAGAACTTTGTATCCAACAGGTATTCCCTGGGCTGCATGCCTCCAGAGGATGTCATTCTCAGGGAACATGATGAGAGTGGTGCTTCTGGAATTGTGCAACATGGAAGCCCTTCCTGGAACTAGGAAAATAAGTTTAGCAGCAAAGGGAGAACCCAGGTTGGGACCTTGGAAATAGGAAGTAATGGAAGAGTCATGCAGACACCTGCAACCTGACAGAGCCCAGGGTAGGCACCCTTTCAGTGGGCAGGTTCCACATCAGGACTCCACTCTCTAGTGAAAGGATTCTTAAGAACAAGTTTGTAAGTAGTTATGCTACTATAGAACCTACCAAGAAAGGGACTCAGGCACAAAACATATACAGAGTCAGGTATTGGAACTAGGTTCAAACTGCGACTGTATCTCAGGTTCAAATCACAGGAGATACCAATACTGGGGAAAGGGAAAAGCCAAGAGGTCAAGGCTAGGAGGAGCAAAGGTGGCTCTTATTGAGTGAAGAGATGTAGCAAATGCTACTTGGTGCCCCACCCAAATCACCTTACAAGCCAAAACACTCACATCCCAGTTGGTGAAGTGTTGCTGATAGCAACCCACAACTGCCATCTTCTATGCAGAATTGCTCTCCGGGAAGCTATTACACAGGTACCTCATCGGGAAGCCTTCGTCTCCCCACCCTTTGCCCCATGCAAGAACTCAGCCAATGACTAACATTGGAGCTCAAAAGGCTGGACCCCTTGCTAACTCTGGTCAGTCTGTGCTCTAGAGCATCCCCGTGGGATGAGACTGAAGTTTCTGTCCAGCTGAGACATTACTTATCTTATTCCCCAGCCCTATCCTGCTTCCCTGTCTCTCCTTCTCTTGAGAGCACACTTCAACAAATCATTAGCAGAAGAATCTCTGCCTCTGGCTCTGCTCCTTGGGAACTCAACCTAAAATAGGATGAATGGTCTGGAATCTACTATACCGTAGTTCTTAGGCTTGAGATTCAAACACTCTTCTCAACTCTCCCACTCCACATCAGAATTGATTGTGAGGTACTTTTTTCAATTAATTATCAGCACTGGACCCTTTTAATGTATCCATTAAAATGCAGATTCCTAGGCTCCATCCTAGATCCAAGAAAAGAATCACATCATTTTGGGCCCCCAGAGCACCTGGAAAAGTCTCATGCACTTTGAAGATTGAGAATGATGTTTCAGGACTTGGAGATGGAAGTCAAGTGGGTGGACAAAGGAAGAGAAGAGGGGCCTAGGAGCTGGGATTGGCAGCTGATTGGGAAGTTGGGATCGAACGCGTCGCCAACACAACATGATGCAGACAGGAGGCATCACATTAGGGAAAGCAGCTTTCCCAGGGAGCGATTCAGAGCACCGAGATATCTCGCAGAGCATTATGTGACCTTTGTTAGTTTTTGTCACTTTATTGAGACTTACGGCCCCTAATTATAAAACAGGCACAGTGAGGCCCTCCACTTAACAACTCATTTGCATGTTATGGAGATAGACTGACACAACTAGGTGCTTTAAACTTGCTGGAAGAAGGAACAGTACGTAAATATGAATTATAACACCATTAATACCTTCCTGGCTGAGTTCCAAAACCACAACCAAGTTTTGAAGCCTTATAATATTCATGAAGCTATAATGAAGTTCAAGAGGCAGCAGATTTCATTTGTAAGATGTCAATCAGTGAAAGGGATTTCTTATTTGATATCTAAATTATTTCTAACCAAGTGCAAATAACACCTACAAGACTTCTGCAAGTGGACAGTCACATTTGCTTTAAAAGTGACACTGCATAATAGATCATTTTTTCTTATTAAATTTTGGCTGAATTTCAAAGGGAAAAAAACTTTCAAATGAAGAGAAATTGTTTATACAGAAATTCATGTACGGATAAGGTCTGGTCATGTATCACCAGGACCATGGAATAATCTTGGGATGAGAGAAAATGAGGTTGTCAAGACAAAGGCCTCAAGCTTATGGTGATTTATTAGTGGGAAACAAGGGATCGTGACACACAAATAGCATGTGAAGATGCAGATAATGATCCATTGGGTGCCTTCCACGCTATATATCCACTCCATCACAAAACACATGTTTTCCCTCTCCCTGGCCAGACAAAAGCTGGTGGGAAGCCTTTATGGAGAAAGTAAAGTGGATTTGCATTTTGGTCTCCACTTATTCATATTGACCAATGCAACTATAAGTCAGTAATAAAAACAACCTCCAGGAATAATTGCTGGCTGACAGGCAGCAGAGAAAGAGAGACCTCAGTATTACAGCTGCAAGGAGCAAAATTCAGCCAACAAGCTAATTGAGCTTAGAACAGATTCACCACCAGAGCCTTATGAGATGCTAAACAAGACTCAGTTCGGCCATCCTCTACTAAGACTTCTGACCTGCAGAACTGTTAGATGATAAGCGGGTGTTATTCTAAACTGCTAACTTTGTGATAATTTGTTAAGGATACAGTAGAAAACCAATACATCTCTCATTGGCTGATATGCATGGTGCATTAGCCCCAGACAACTACAGAAAGTAGATAAAAAGCTACTCCAGCTTATTATGGCAAAACCTCTGTGTTAAAGCTACTATTAATATTTTAAGTGACACTTTGCTACAAGTTAAAAGTATTGTTAACTATATTCCTGCAAATGCAAAAAAAAAAAAAAAAAAAAGCTACTCCATGGAAAAAACAGCTGGCTTTAATATTTCATGAAATCTATCACAATAATACTGTTGTGGTCTAAGAGTACTTCCCTCTGAATGAATAAGGGATAAAAATGCTCATGTCCTTGAAATGATAACTGGACAGTGTATTGTGTCTATTCTAAACCCATGATTCTTTGTGATTTCCAAACTATCACATACTCTGAAGGCCAATTTTTCAACCAACCAGCTAACCTTAAAGCCATTTTTCAAGGGCAATTGTTGGCTAGACTATATTTCTTACTGACACTTAGCACAAGCTCAAAGTCATCTTCAAAAATAAACATGATTGAAGTTAGAAAGCTTTTTTCTAAAAGAAAATAAGACAAAACTGGCATCTATTTATACTCCTTACCTCCCTTCAAACCCTGTGAAGAGAATATCAAGACCCTCATTCTACAGACCTCACTTCTGGCCCCATAACTAGTAAGCAGCACATGAGAGATAGAAATTCATTTTGTTTGTCTCCTAAGCATAGGGTCCTTACAGCACTTTTTCTGGTTAACAAGCAATTATACCCCTTGCTTATGACAGGCTTTATGAATTTATTATCAGAATTTTAAACTACACACACACACACACACACACACACCATATATATAACATCATAGTCTCTGTTTTTTGGTTTGTACAATACTTTTTCTCATTATTTCTTGTTTACTGACCATTTTTTCTCTAGGAAAAGATTAAGTGTAAAAATACAATATTGTCTTGTTGAGATTTATTCTTCCTCCCCTAATGTGTTCTCTCTGAGCTGGCACAAACCCTTGGAGCCATGGCTGTGGTGGGACACAGCTCTAAAAGGGCACAGGATGAGTACATTCCAGCAAACATTCAGGACAGTGGATGGATCATTTCAGAGGGTGACTTGAAATCCATTCCAGTGCCCACCCAAATGCTGCCAGGGCAGTAGCCCAGATCACTTGCTTCTCTGAGAACCCTTCCTTCCCCTGAGGATGCAAGACTAAAGGGCCTTCTGCACTCTTTCTCTCTCCACATGAACCTGAGCTTCACCATTAGCACATTTTATGTATGTGCTTTCCTGTCCTGGTGGTCTCTCCATCTCACAGTTTGGCATACTATTATTTCAGCCTATCTTGCTAAAGGTTATGTTAGTGAATTAAATCATGTGAGTATGCCCCATCACCTCAACTAGACTGCAAATTTTGTGGGCACAGATATTATTTTATTGATCTTTTGCACCCCATAGCATATCCTTACATACGCACTCAGTAATTGGGATATAATAGTATAGAATAAACAGCATATAGATTTACTTACATTTAACCCCAATTAGTTGATTTGATCCTGCCCTTGTTACTGAATATATGTATTAAGCCCTGTTTTCTCTGATCAAAACATTAAGGAATTGTAATAAAGCAGCATCATACATAAAAGTAAACAGTAGATTGGGGATAACATCAGGCTGACAATGCAGTTTAGACTTGCAAGAAGTAAGAGAAGGTAGGAGAAGGGATACAGAGATGATGGGAAGATTAAAAAGTTTTTTTTAATCCAACACAAAATTGAAAATTTTGATTATAATACTGGATCAACAATCTCACTATAACAGGAATGAATTTGTTATGCATAGGATAAAGTCTATAATATCAAAAAGACAAGTGACAACAAATATGATAAGGTGATGGGAGTGTGAGAAAATTCCCCATAGATTTCTGTTGTTATTTTAACATTGTTTTCCTAGTAAAAACTCTTTAGAAAATATACCAATTCTCTCTGGAAAATTCCGTCTCTGTCTCCTGAGTTACTTTCCAAGCTAAATCAAATAATTGCCTCTAAGACAACTAATAAAAATCCATTCAACAGGAAAAATGAAAACCAGTGTGCCATGAATCTTCGCTTTTCTCCCCTCCTAGCCAGAACATTTAAAGGCAGGCCCAGGGTTGCTCCGGCTGTTCCGTCATAACCACACAGCTACCCTTCCCCCCATTCAGGAAACTCGCTGCAGCGCAATTTGGTCAGCTCGGTTCTTAGTTTATATAGTTTGACATGTTTCTGCCCCTGAAGCTAACAAAACTCCTACTTAGTACTGGCATGTTAGGCCAGTCAGTGAGAACTCTTGGGAAATCTGATAAATACAGATGGTCCCCGACTTATGATGGTTTGACACATAATTTTTTTTACTTTATGACAGTGGAAACAATACGCATTCACTGTACTTCAAGTACCCATACAGCCATTCTGTTTTTCACTTTCAGTACAGTATTTAGTTACATGAGATATTCAACACTCTGTTATAAAATAGGCTTTGTGTTAGCTGATTTTGCCCAAACGTAGGCTAACGTAAGTGCTCCGAGTACATTTAAGGTAGGCTAGGCTAAGCTGTGACGTTTGGTAGGTTAGGTGTACTCAATGCATTTTTGACTTATGATATTTTCAACTTACGATGGGTTTATTGTGATGCAACCTCATCGTTACTAGGAGCGTCTGTAATTCATGGAAATCATGTAACGTTATGTTTAGAAGTTTAATGAGATTCACTTTTGGTGCCGCTGTGTCTCTGTATCTTTGGTCACTCCCTCCAAGGAACCCGAACTCTTGTCATTGCCTTCGTGATGTTTTCTCTCTACAACACCCTACCTTGTCACGAAAGATGGACGTCCCAGGAGCTTAACTGCTCACAAGCCCAATCCTCCACAAAAACATGTGAGCTTGTCTTTCAGAGCCCTGTCCTCTGCTATGACATTTGTAGCAGCATTGAAGCTAGTAACATGCCCCATCCAAGATAGTGCTTGTGTTACAATAGGTAACAGGAGCTTTGAGGCAGAGAGAGCTTTGAGCCAGAGAACATGTAAGGGATGTTCAATGCCATCTCTCATCCATTAGTTCAACTCCAAGTATCACACATTCACCTTGTTATTGTGCTTGGTGAGGAGAAGATATAAATTTGTATCCTAAATTCATAATCTTTAAGGAAACTATGGTCTAAGAGAGAAGTTTGACACTGACTGCAAGAAATACAGAAGCTCTTCAAGGAGAGTTCAAAGATGTGCAGGTAACAGATGGTAGCAGATGGTCCAAGGGAGCGGTGAAGTGGGGTTAGGAGTGCTCACACTAAAGCCATTGACGTGGCATTTACCGACAGATGGACAGGTCAGCTTCCCCATGCCACTGGCCAAGCCTGCCCTACAGGGGATGAAGGATAACTGAGACCCAAGGTCGTGTCCTCCTCTGGGTCATAGCATCCTTTCTCCTCAGGTAAGGATGAAATGAAGTTGAGATAGAATTTCCAAATGTTCAGACTCAATAAAAATTCCCCTGAGATGAGTATCCTGGGACCCTATGAATGCACCCAACAACTGGAAAGGTGAACTCAAGAAAGCAGAAAGAAATATCAGGAGAATCTTATGACAAACATCATAAAGGAAAGGACACATTGGGCTAATTGTGATACATAAAGTAGGTATCATAGGTCATGTTTAGGTAAGAAAAATGGTTTTAAAGATATGTATATTATATATATGTATACATAAAGAGATAGATAATGTCATTAAGGCAATATTATTGTCTATACAATTGAGTAGGACCATCACATAATTTATTTTACTTTATTTTTAATCTTTGTCCTTTAGCATTGGTATATTCTTGCCATGTTACATACAGGCCAGAGATGTTAAAAATCTTTTGCAAGGTCACAGATACCCAGCAGTAAAGCCAGAGATCAAATGACGGTCTATTAATCCTAGGGTACAGATCTAGGCCACTGATGAGAGCTGTGTCAGTGTGTGAGTGTGTGCGTGTATGTGTGTGTGATATTTTAAGGGAGCTTGAGGACAGCGTGCAACACTTTTATTTTAATTGCAGCAATTTTTTCATTGGCAATCTGTCCACAGAGGAATTCCAAATCTAGAGAACAATAGAAATGATTGCAATAACAGAAAATCCAATCTGGTTTCTGGCATGTTAGAATTGCATAGACAAGGTGGCTTCAAACTTTTGGCAACCTTACATTGTAGACAGATGTGGCCAAAGAAAATATGTTCCATTTTTATGAGCAGCTGTCCCTGACCAAAATGAACAAATGAACTTTGATGTAGGAAAAGACAGAGCAGACATCTACTCTACCATCTGTGAGGTGCCTTAAATCTTTGCCTGTGGAAACCAGTCCTGTATAGTCCCACCAGCCTCAACCACTACCTGACCTGAAGCCTGCCTACTCTAAATCTTCCCGTTGAAATTTCTCTTCAAGTGCCTATGTTTAAAAGTCTTTTGCTTGTCTTGCATCAAAGGAGAAACTAGGGAAAGGGGGAGGGTGGAGTCAGGTGAGTCTATTGGGAAACAGACCTGGCACCTACTGAGGTAGCTGGTCTTCCTGGGGAGCCTGGGGAAGAGCCCTGTGGGAACAGCTCCAGGCGCTGAGGAACTTGCACAGCAGCATCACCTGGCCTCCACTGCTAGCCCCCTCCCGACACACCTGAAAGGCATCTAGTCACCGTGACCTTGGCTGCCTCAAAGATGCTATAGGAAATAGCCCTAACAAGCCATTTTTTACTTTCCATAAGGATGACGTTAAGGAAAATGTTTAGGACACTACAAAGTGTGTGTCCTCACATTGAGAGCTCCTGGAGAAAGCTATCTCAGGACTCACTAGCAGGAAGTTTCATTTCTACGAAGCATCATAAACAACTGGCATATTTGTTTCTTTTGGACACTGTGGCTCAGGGTCATATTTGTTGCCCACCTCTAGCCATAGAACATTATTTCATGACACGTATTTTGGCTCTAAACACAACCTTGGCTTTATCTGATTTTCCTTTACCCTTATTCTACAAAATTGCCATATTTTAAAAAGTCATATTAAGTATCGCAACCAAGAGGCCTAAGGAGACAAGATGACTAAATGTAATGTGGTGTCCGTTGGATGGCACCCTGGGACAGATATAAAGGGCATTAGATAAAATTGAAGAAAATATGAATAACAGATGAACTTCAGTTAATGAAAATGTATCAATATTGGTTCACTAATTGCAACAAATAAAACATACTAATGTAACACCTTAATGGGGAAAACTGGTTGAAGGTATATAGGGACTCTATTCTAGCTTCACAAATTTTCTATAAATCTTTAAAACTATTCGAAAATTAAAAGTTTATTTAAAGAAAACCAAGGCACATATTAGGTGCCTTATATCATACCACTGCTAACTGTCTTGTATTCTTTCGTATTTATTCAATAACAATAATAAAAAGTCATATTGTTGGGATTTTTGTAGATTACCTTAATACATTTGGAAGACAGTTGAGAGTTATGCATAAAACACATACAGACAAGAACACATAAGCTTTTGTTTAAATAAATAGCCTTTGGTACAGTTTTTTATAATGTCATTAGTTAATGTGGGTTATGCCAAAAAAAATGGGAGACTTCTATGCAGTACCTACATTCCATTTCTTGATTCACTTTTTACTTATTATGTTTAGTGTGATTTATTCATAGTACTTTTTAAAAATGGTGATATATAGGTATATCCTCAAGAACACACTATACTTTTGTTTATATTTTTCCCTTTTCAATACATTCAATTCTAATAGCTCTGTGTGACCACTTCTCTAACTTATTCACATCCCTTGAGAGTCCAACACTGATGTCCCCATAACTAAATGTGCTCACACTTGCAAACTGAACCAGTCACTAAGGACATGGTTTTAAGTACTCAAAGGTCAGGACTTATTTTCTATATGATGTAGGGCTTTAAAAAGAGCGAGTATACATTTTTTATAAAAAGAATTTTAAAATAAAACCAATTTTAATTTCAAGAAAAGTCACTCTGACAAAGGACATAAGCAAAAAAATAACAGAAGATAAAATGATAAATACTGAGAAAATAGTCAGCCTCACTAATATTAAAAAAGATAAAAAATAAATGTGACACGAATTTTGACAGATTAATTTAAGGATTTTGAAAAGTATAATGCTTAATAATAGTGTTCCAGGGACCTTTGGACAGCCTTGTGAAGGATATTGGAGCAGGGAATGGGGGATTCATAGCCATTTACATAATGTTTTCTTAACCTCTGAACATATAGACCTGGGAGATTATCACTAAGAGAGCATGGTAGAGGCATGCTGAGACCATTTTATTCCTATGATATGACTTCCCCCTTGCAAAGGGGGAAAATGTGAGCCTGGGAAGTTCAACAATCTTTGTATTATATTATGTCATAAAAATTTGTGTATGCTTGTTATTTTGAAAGTACTGTCTCTGTTGTAGAAGAGGTGATATTGGTCTCTTTTGCTTCATGTGAGAAAGGAAATCCTGTAACTGCTCATTGGTGCCAATCATCTTAGGTTAGACCACTCAAATGAGAGAAGGTCACTGTGTTGGACTATGCATAAACTCCTTCCTTTTTGTCCCTCTTAGGATGGAAATAAGTTCCAGTTCTGCCCAAGGCCTTTAAATAAAGAAGATTTCATTAGTGAAAACATGAAAACTCAGTACAGTAATACCTGATTATTGCTTACTCTTACCTTGATTAGAAAATAAAGGTATTTTGTTGACAAGCCCTTCTTGCAAGTATCTATCTTGGAACTCTGAATCTTTCATTCACTGCCTTAATATTAATAAATAGTACCCACAATCAATTTAATGGGGCCCTGGTAAAGAAAAAGAAAATTTCCCTTTGTCTCTGGCAAAAATTTCCCAAGGCATTCTGACACAGTAATTTTGCTAGTTAAAGCTTTAATTAAGTTCAAAATTCTAAATACTCTAACCATATATTGTACATGCATAAGACTCTTAGGGATGAAAAAGGCTATGGTATTGGCCCTAGTTTAATAGTTTGGTAGATCGAATTATTGCTCCCAAATATTAGATACCCCTCCCCTGAGGTAGGTCATATTTCCTCTCTCTGCTGATATCTGGCTTAAAATTTGGATGGAAGTGACACATACAACTTTTAGCAGAAGCTTTATACCTGGTACACACTGGCCATGCTCAGGTCCCTTTGCCATCAGGTCCCTTTGCCACACCTATCAATGTCCCAGATAGAAGATGTTCTATAGATTGGCTCCCAAAGAACAGAAGACACAGAAGGGAGTTTTAACTAACAAATAAGGAACATGTAGCACGAGTGAGAAATAATTATCTATGGTTGTAAGACATTAAACAAGGGGTCATTTGTTATTATAGTACATCCTGGCTTATCCTGACTACTATAGAAATTGGTGCCTAAATGTAGGGGGATACTATAACAACAACAAAATCAACAAGGCAATATAAAATATAAGGTATATAGACACAAATAGCAAATGGCAAAGAAACTGTGACCAAGGTCTAAAAGGACACAAATCCATTATTATGCAGTGGTAAAACATTCAGTAATATTGTCATCTGAAATATCTTGGAAGACAGATATTTTTTCAAATGAGCTTTCATGTTAGGCAAGGAGGTAGAATATTAACTGTGCAGAGATGAAGGTGAAATTGATTCTTATTTCCAACTATTACAGATCAGGTTGAGAAGGTCTCTGTACTATAAAAGACCAATGAAAACTCAGATTCATGGCAAGAGCTCAAAGGGGCTTATATTCTTTTCTTAAAATCTCTGAAAGAATTAATTTGGCACTCATAAATCTTTCAGATGAAGAAAATGACTAAGAAAGAGACTAAGACTGTGGCTTTCCATTAGAAGTTAGTGTACCCAAAATTGAGTCTAGAAGGGAGGCTTATCTATCAAGAATTGTAGTCCTGGCTATTGGTACATGTTGTGCCTAATAAACCAGTTAAGGAGGAAACTACATTTTTTAGCAGATTTTTTGTTAGGAAAACAAAAAAGCTAGCAGCCTAGACTAAAAGGGACTGTGAGCATTAGAGATTTAAAACGGTCCTTGGGCCCCCAACATTTTATGGTCAGGGAATAAAGCAGGAGAGCCACTTGGCCTCAAAGAAATAGTCCCCAGTGTTGTATCAGAAGAGGCCAAGGAGAATGGTGGGAAAAAGAGGACTTCCCTGAGATTGGATGTAAGCGGCATATGTTCTCAACTGCCTGGATGTTTTACCTTTCACAGAAACACAGTAACAATGATTTCTTAAATCTGTTCCCAAAGACTTATATCCAGCTCTCTCAGCAGCTGCCAATAGAGGCAGGGCTGCAGCAGGAGACAGAGCTAAAGAAGTAGCTAGTAGAAAGGCCTTTAAGAAGCTAATGCTTCTGTCTGGACATCTAGTATGGTAAACAAAATAATGGTCCCACAAAGATGCCTACATCTTAATTAATATTTGAACTTGTGGATAAATTAGTTATCATTGTACAAGAGACTTTGCAAATGTGATTAATTTTCCCTTGAGACAGGGAGATTACCCTAAGTTATCTGAGTAGGCCCAATTTAATCATAAGTCCTTAAAAGTGAAACTTCCCTGGTCATCACCACAGAAAGGTGTCGCTATGGAAGAGGAGTCAGTTAAATGCAATGTTCTGGGCTTGGAATACAAAGGAAGGGGGCCATGAGTCAAGGAATGTGAATGCCTTCTAAAAATTAAAAATGGCAAGGAAACAGATTCTAGCTTAGGGCCATATGCAGGAATATAGACCTGCTAACACTTTCATTTTAGTCCAGGGAGACCCTTGTCAGACTTTTGGCCTACAAAACTGCTGCATGATAAATTTGTGTTGTTTCAAGCCACCGAGTTTGTGGTAATTTGTTATGGCAGCAATGGAAAATTAATACATCTAGTAATTGCCCAATCTGGACATAGAAAAACAGAGTGGCCATGATTTATTGGTTTTGGAATGCCAATACTTTAAATGCAAAAGCAAGCCTACCAATAAATAAATAAAACAAACAGAAGAGATTGATTCAGCATCAGAAATTATTAAACCCCCATTAGCTACCTCACATGCCATAGCCAGGGCCAAAACTTTAGCAAGCTCTCAACTTGGACAGTGATAAATGGTTCCAAATTTTGAAAATTTGAATGCCTCATACATTTTAAGTATAAAGTTCTTCTTATCCTTCAAATAAACGTCTGGCCCTACTCCAGAGATTCTAATTCAATTCGTGTGGTGTGGGACCCAAACTGATATATGGAAGCTTCTTTGTAAAAGCTTTCCTGATGGTTTTATTATAATAAACCATGCTTGAGAAATACTGCTCTAAAGGACAAGATTCTTATTTACATCAGTCAAGGGCTCGGGCTATTAATTTAGCCAAATGTATTGGATAATAGCATTAAGCCAACTCACGTTAGATCCAAATCTATCTGAGGCAAGTCTATATGGATTCAATCCACTGACATTTCTAATAAATTTTACATACTTATGCCCATGTGGTTCCTGTGGGTGCCCACCAAACGTCTATGAGGATTTGTGCTGTAACAATGTTGTTTGCCAGCCAGTGACACTACAAAGAAAGATTAATTAGTAAATAGAGTGGTCAGATAGAATTATGACATGACATTAACATAGGGCCCAGGTGATTATCATAGTATGTTTAACAGTACTTCACACAGCTCATTGGTGTGAGAGGTTTGACCAATAGCTTCGACATAAGAACTATGCTATAAGTGTAACTGGGGGGCTGAGAGGTAATTACAAAAGGTAACCCCCAGTCATTAGGACACAAATGTATATTATAACTTGGAGCATGAGGCTGGTTTTCAGGAAGAGCAGCCACTAGAGAATTTCCCACTAGGGAACATACTCAGAGAGCTTATCACAGATATGACAACCTTGATTCCACAGTATCTAACAAGGGAATCATGTTTAATAGCTATTATGACCTAAGACTTGGCCCATAATATGGACATAAAATACCCTCTTAACCTTAAACTGTCACCTCCAAATAGAGGAGATAATGGAATGATGGAACATACTCAAGAAGCCATTCAATAACAGTCTCACTGGTTCTTGAACTTCAACAAGCCATTCATCTTCTCAGCATCTGATCCCTTTATGATGCCATTTTCCCAATCATATATCTCCATAATGAATAGACCAGGGGATGAATAAAAAATGTTAAACATACATCTACCACATGATCCAGCCATTCTACTCTTACAACTTGACCCAAGAAAAAATGAAAGCATATATCTACACAAAGACTCGTACATGGATGTTCACAGCAGCTTTATTTGTAATAACCAAAAACTCGAAACAACTCAAATGCTCTTCACCAGGTAAATAGATAAATTATGATATATACAAATAATGGAATACTACTCAGAAATGAAAAAGAATTAACTGTTGATATATGCAATATAATGAGGAATCTAAAAATACTTGTGCAGAGTGAAAGAAGGCAGGTAGAAAAGAATGTACAACATACACTTCCATTTATAAGCAAGTCAATTATAGTCGCAGAAAATAAGTGGCAGCCTGGGGATGGGGGTGGAGTGGGGTTGGAGGGAGGGATTTTCAATGAGGCACAAAGGAATCTGAGGAGTGATATGTTCATTATCTTAACTGTGGTAATTGTTTCTTGGGCATATATATATATAGGTATCAAAATTTATTGAATTGTGCAATTTAAATATTTACAGCTTATTATATATCAATTATACCTTAACGAAAATATAAAAATAGGAGAAAAGGAGTAAATGGACCAGACATCAAGTATTGGTCATACCCATCATGAAAGAACTGCTACTTCTTATGATGGCTGAAATTATGACTTATTTCATGTGAATTTCCCCAGAAGCAAACATATACAAGATATGGAATGCAAAACTATTCTCCTGATGAGGAGTACACAGGATATGGAGTAACCCCATATGTAGCCATCTGAGACAATCTAAATATATACTAGCCATTCATACCAGGAGGAAATCTTTATGATGAACAGTCATAGGTTTTAATCATTGAAAACACCCACTCTCAAACTTGTTCAAAACCAGGCTGGCCACATGAGGCAGCTTTCAACTTTGGAAACATGTAAATTATTTAACGAGGAGAATATTGATATAATTTAAGAATTTATTAATGATTTGAACCAAATGCTAATAACTAGGATATATGAACCTTAGGCCAATCTCTAGGTAACTGGTTTGCTGATACTGTAAAAAAGTTCCCTAGCATATCCAACAATATACAACTGTAAATTAAAAGATGTTTCTATTAAAGGATAAAATGGTAATTGTTCATTATTACCATGGGTGTTAGGTACCTCAAAGAATTTCCATTTTTATACCTCAAGTCTATATCTTCTTGTTACTAAAAGTCATTTAAACCCCATAGGAACAAAATCAAGACATACATGAAGTAAAAGAATGGAAAACTCATACCCCTACATCAATCTTTATGATTTTTGGATGACAGAACATGTACATGTTTCTCTAAGTCCATCCAATATTAAAAATGGCAGGGAATAAGGAACTATATTGAACTTAGCTAGGCTAGCCTGATCTTTGTGGGAACCAACCCACTTTGTCATGCATAGCAGATCTGTGGCCATCACCAAGCAAGCTGGCAGCCTCTGCTCATCCCAAAGAGTAAGTCGATATTCAGCTGTTGTAGATGGTCAGAATATTCAACAAATTGATCATGCTCAAAGCACTAACTTGTGAGTCAGATCCAAATAGCCACAGAAACAATTAAACTTGCATTTATGGGGTTAGAAAAGTAGAACACAGTCTAGAACAGCACTGTTCAATAGAACTTTCTGCAAGATAGTAGATATTTTCTGCATCTGTGCTATTCACTATGGTAGCCACTAGCCATATGTGGTTGTTGACACACAAACTATGGCAAATGAAATTGAAGAACTGAATTTTTCATTTCACTTCATTTTCATTAATTTGAATTTAAATCCAAATAGACACATGTAGCTAGTGGCTAACACATTTGAGAGTGC
Source organism: Eulemur rufifrons (assembly GCF_041146395.1). Taxonomy (NCBI): domain Eukaryota; kingdom Metazoa; phylum Chordata; class Mammalia; order Primates; family Lemuridae; genus Eulemur; species Eulemur rufifrons. The sequence continues at coordinate 92,002,654 of NC_090997.1, read as the reverse complement.
CTATCAGAAGTGTTAATAAGAGATAGGCAGGCCAACACAGTGCTTATAGCATGATATTTTCAGATCTTCATCTATGTGTGATAATAAGATGTGTCTGAGAAATTACAGTGTCCAGATGAGACACAAGGTCAATTCACTTTTATTCTTCCAACCAAAAGATACAAACACATCTAAGACTTTTGAAACATACCTCCATAATGCAACTTATATCAGCACTGTATGAGAACATATGATTATTTTATTTTGAGGGTGTTTGTTTGGATCAGTTATAACTATATGCCATTTTTCAGCACTTCTTGTTTGCACACCAAAATTTCTAAGTAGAATAATTTTACTACCTCAAATCAGGGGGCTTTAAAGTCCTCTTCCCTATAGAATCTATAAAAATATTTGGCTTTGTTCCATGAGATTCAGAGTGCAATATTGTAGCATTCTTCTTATGATGGGGAAACACTGGGGCATCATAGTATGGGCTGAGGAATTACGTTCCTTAATTTAGTTAAACAAACTCCATATGAGGGTCATAGATTACAAGGCTATGGAGACCCTTTATCAGTTATCTACTGCCATAGCAAAGTCACATGACACATAACACCCCAAGCTTAGTGGCTCAAAACAAGAATTTATTTAGTTCATGAATCTAATAGCCAACTGGGAAGTTCTGCTTCTCTGGGTTGGACATGACTCATCTTAGCTAATCATGCGTCTACAGTCAAGTAATTGGCCAAGGACTGGATGATCTAGGACATCCTCAACTGAGAGGTCACCCTGTTTATTATCCATGTTATTTCTCATCTTCTAGCAGGTTAACTCAGGCTTATTGATATGATTAAGATAGGGTTCCAAGAAAAAAGAATAGGAGTAGGTCAAATCTCTTGAGGCCTAAACTTGGAGCTAATAAGTTAGTTGTAAGGTTAATCCATATTCAAGAAATAGGGAAAAAACTCTACTTCTTGATGAGAGGTGATACAAAGTCATATTTCAAAGAGCATGGATACAGGAAGGGGTGGAGAAATGTGACATTTTCCAAAATCCTAATTAATAATACCCATTTCTGTGTTGAAGGTAAATGAAATTCTTCAGGAGTGCATATTGGTGTTTGGGTCAAATTTTCTGAGGCAAACAAAAGTTATTACCCTAGGACCCAAGGGGCTGAAGTAAACTGGAACCTACCTCAGTTGATAGACAATCTTAATCTGGATCAAACTGTAATGGACCAATCTTACCTGGCTTTACATAATAAGTTAATTTAAAGTGGAAAGTCCATACAATTTGAAACCTGACAATAGGTCAAATATATTATGACAATCAGTACCAGTCTAAAAATTATGAATGGCAGTCTTCAAGCTACTGGAGTAAGAATCCTCTTGCTTAAAAGTCTTGAAATTTTATCTTACCAGACAAGCTGTCATTATCTTACTAGCCTTGAGCTGTTGATGAGCATTACAGATACCAGCCAAATTCTTTCATTATGTCTTGGATAATAGCCAAATACAAATATATACTAGTTTTAAAAAGCATTGTGCCCATCTATTCTCAATTGGTGCAACGAATAAGGGAAAAATAGTAAAATTATGGCTATAACTTCAATAAGTTGTAAAAAGACTGATAAGGACATAATGAACCCAGTAATGTCATACAGTTAATATACTGCTAGCCACAGCAAACATTAATATTACCATATTGCAAGACAATGCAATATATGTTTTTAAAGAAACCCAAAACTATCAAATTCTCAACCAATAATTATATATTTAGGAATCTACCATAAAGGAACAATCTAAAAATAGTAACGGCAACTACAAATGTACGCTCTGTATCACATTCAGAGTTTTTATTATAAGAAGGACAATTGAAAGCAGCCTAAATGTCCAACAATATAAGAATGGCTAAGTAATTATAGCATTTTAATTGGATAGAATATTATGGAGCTATTAAAATGATGGTTATAAAGATCATGCAGCAACATCAAAAATATGTAAAGTATAATCCTAAGTGAAGTAAGATACAGAATTATATGCACAGTATGATTATAAACTATGCAAAATAAAGTGGAAAAAATGCATAGAGTTTCATGCACTATTAGTAGGAGTTGCCTTTTGGAATGCCCTCTTTTCAAAAGTCTTAAGAATGTTCATAACTTTTGATTGAATTTTTAGAAATTTAATTCAATTTCTGGAAATACAACTTAAGAAAATTATCCAAAAGGAAAAAAAAAAGATTTACAAAGAAGAGTTTTTAGTGTATCACTGCAGCATTTTGTAAAATTTGTGAAGAACCAAAAGTAGCTTAAATATGTAGGAAGAATGAAATAGTTAAATAAACTGTAACTTATCTGTATGCAGAATGTTATGCAGCCATTAAGAATGAAAGAATTTAATGACAAAGAGAAAGTTATAAATTGATAAGAAGGCCGGGCGCGGTGGCCCACGCCTGTAATCCTAGCACTCTGGGAGGCCGAGGCGGGTGGATCGCTCAAGGTCAGGAGTTCGAGACCAGCCTGAGCAATGAGCGAGACCTCGTCTCTACTAAAAATAGAAAGAAATTATCTGGCCAACTAAAATATATATAGAAAAAAAAAAAAAATTAGCCGGGCATGGTGGCGCATGCCTATAGTCCCAGCTACTCGGGAGGCTGAGGCAGTAGGATTGCTTAAGCCCAGGCGTTTGAGGTTGCTGTGAGCTAGGCTGATGCCACGGCACTCACTCTAGCCTGGGCAACAAAGCGACACTCTGTCTCAAAAAAAAAATAAATAAATAAATAAAAATAAATAAATAAATTGATAAGAAAAATCAGAATTTATTTTTAAAAGCAATATATGAAATAATATTAACTACATCATTTAAAATTATGTAGAGAAAAATGAAAATATACCAAAAATTTAATGTGATTAAGTGTGATTAGATAAAATTCTTAATGTTCTTCATCTTTTTCTTGCTCTTCTGTATTTCCAAGTGCATGCAATAAACTTAGTAAGCATGTATTACTTTCATAATCAGAAACAATTATAAAAGCCTATATAGGCAAAAAATAGGAGAATATATCTGTATTGACACTAAGTGTATGAGGGTGATTGATTAAGGGTCCTGTGTTTATATTGTCTATTTTCCACATCTCAAAATGTAGTTATGTTAAATTCATAACTTCAAAAACTATAATTGTTATGAGATGATCTATGTCATACCTTGTGTCCTGGTAAGACATGACACTAGTAATAACACATGAAAAAATGCTCAACATCTCTAATCATCAGGGAAATGCAAATCAAAACCACAATGAGATATCACTTAACTCCAGTGAGAATGCCTTTATCAAAAAGTTCCATAACAATAAATGTTGGCATGGATGCGGAGAGACAGGAACACTCATACACTGCTGGTGGGACTACAAACTAGTGCAACCTCTGTGGAAAGCAATATGGAGATACTTTAAACAGATACAAGTAGACCTACCATTTAATCCAGCAATCCCATTATTGGGCATCTACCCAAAAGAACAAAAGACATTCTATTAAAAAGACATCTGCACCTGAATGTTTATAGAAGCGCAATTCACAATTGCAAAGATGTGGAAACAACCCAAGTGCCCATCAATATATGAGTGGATTAATAAAATGTGGTATATGTATACCATGGAGTACTACTCAGCTATAACAAATAATAGGGATATAGAATCTCTTATGTTCTCCTGGATAGAGTTGGAACCCATTCTACTAAGTGAAGTATCCCAAGAATGGAAAAATAAGCACCACATGTATTCACTATCAAATTAGTTTTACTGATCATCACCTAAGAGCACATTTAGGAACAACATTAATCAGGTGTTGGGCAGATGTTGGGCGGGGAGGGGATGCATGTATACATACATAATGAGTGAGATGCACACTGTCTAGGGGATGGACACGTTTGAAGCTCTGACTTGGGGAGGGGTGGGGGGACAAGGGCAACATACGTAACCTAAACTTTTATACCCCCACAATATGCTGAAATAATAATAAAAAAATTATACTTATGTTAAGTATTTACAGTTTGCAAAGCGTTGCACTTGTATTATTTCATTGCAAAGTAGTTCACTTGTGTTATTTCATTCAATTTACACAGAGTTCTGTGTGAGATAGATATTGTTACCATGTTATAGCTGCAGAAACTGAGACCCAGAGGTTAAGTGAGGTCATCTAAGTCATGTGGCAGATACATATCTGAACCAGTGTTGGGCTTAGTGGTTGTGCTTCCATATGCTATGCTCTATCAGCTTCCATGGGTTCTTTCTGAGTGATTCCATCAGGAATGATAAAGCACTATGCCACTGCAAACACGATACAATTTTTTTAAGTAGCTAAGACATTTATTGGAAGGGAGTGACTTTGATTTGCTTTACACCTCTCTTTCCACTGTCCTACAATGATTAATTTTTCAGAAGTTAGGTTTTGACGTTTCAGTTAGTTCTTTTCCAATACATTTCCAATCCCTTGATATACTCAACTAATTAAACAGTTATGTGGACTTTACATGAAGTACTTTTAATTAGCCACAGTGATTCCCAACCTACTCAGCCTGGGCTCAGGACCCTTAATATTCAAACTGGCAATCTAGTGCAAGTAAACTCTTTATGTAAATAGTGACATCTGAGATTAAGCTCAATAAAGGTTTCTATGGAAACTAACAGCAATACCAAAACTTTTCAAACCTCCAGAAGTGACCCAATTAAGAGAGATAAAAATGAGTGACAGAAAAAGTAGCTATCAATAGTATGGAAAGGTTAATACCACTTCCTCACACTCATTTTCATAAATGCGTCTGCATATTTATTAGAAGACCATGGAATTCATTTGATATTCAAGGATCTCAAATGGATAAGAATAATGCATGAAGTAAAAGTTTATGTTATGATGAGTGCAATGCGCACTGGCTGGGGAATGGACACGCTTGAAGTTCTGACTCGGGGGTATGGGCGGGACATGGGCAGTGTATGTGGCCTGAACTTTTGTACCCCTGGGATGATAAGCTGAAATAAAAAAAAAAATAAAAAAAAAAAGTTTATGTTGTTCTTCAATAACATTGAAGCCGATTTCACAGAAATACAGAGACTAAAACTGAAGAGCAACATAGGTTTACATGAATACAAACACACACAGATAATATATAGATAAACACCATTAAAGATAAAATTCTAAGATATCTGCAACAGAAAAGATCAATAAATTTTATAAATTAGTTCCAAAGGGAAAAGTTAAAGAAGTCTTCTACCTTCCCTAGAACAAAGAAAAAAGAGAAATATTTGCTGAACTTGATTCCAGAATAAAATGCAAATATAAACATGTTTATTAAAGGTTGTAATCAAATAAGAAGCTCTTAAAAATAGTTTTGAGATTCAAGTACAATATAAGCATAATTCATGAATTTGCAAATTGGTATTTCCTGCTGTGAATGTTAAAAAAGTTCAAGCTTTAACCTTGACATTTGCATGTACTGTGACAATTGAAAACTCAAAATATTAGTGTACATGGTTGCAGAGTTGTAACTTGTTTTGAGAGCTCAAGTCACCAGATATTTTCCTACAAATACTTACATAAAGAATCCAAGCACATTTAGTATCCTGAATTTTACTAACAGAAAGCAATGACAAAGTGACATTTATAGCTGGATTACTAACAGACATCTCAAATTTAGCTTGCCCAAAATCAACCTCTTGGTCCTTCCCTAATATGCTTTTCCTGTCTCAGTCAACAGTGACACCATCTTTCTAGTTGCTCAGACAAGAGTCATTCTTGACAATTCTATCATCAAATCCCTTCAACTTTCATTCAAAATATCCTGAGCACTGAACCACTTCTCTCCCCCTTGTTTGCCCCTGCCATGGCCCAATCCTGCACTATCATAGCAGGCTCCTCACTGCTTTCCCTCCTTGGGCTTTTCTGCCTTTTGTCAATGCTTAAACACTGCACCGAGAGTGATTCTGTTCAGAAAAAGTAAGACCCTATCTCTGCTGTGCTCTCCCTTCCGTGGCTTCCTATCTCATTCAGAACAAAGCCAAAGTTCTTGCAATGGACATTTAAATGCAACATGATCTGCTCCTTTGTGTGCCTCTCTGACATTGTGTCCTGTGCTCTAGGAACTCACCTGCCCCAGCCACCCTGACCTCCTTACTTTCTTCCACTAAGCTGGGCATGCTTGTGCCTCTTTTCATGCACTGTCCCCTCTGCTTGGAAAGCTCTTCCTCAATGTTTGCATGGTTCACTCTTTCATCACCTTCACATCTTTAATCATCTTCTTGGTGAGCCTTCCTTCTCTGGACATCATTTTAAAAACTGTAATCCCTTCATCCTATCATTCCCTGCCTTCCTCAGCCTCCCTAGAAGACATACTGAGGAAGCTCTAAAAAGCTTGATTAGAAACGGATTCACACCAGGCAATTTCCTAGTGAACTCTGCTGAGCCTTACCAAGTCAGACATACATTGTTGCATTTAAATATATTGGTATCTTAAAGCTGTGGTCCCCAACCCCCGGCCCGCAGACCGATACTGTTCCTGTTATGAACTGGTCGCACAGCAGGAGGTGAGCAGGGATGTGAGCAGGGACATGAGCCAACAAAGCTTCATCTGTATTTACAGCCACTCCCCATACCTGGCAGCATCACCACATAAGCTCTGCCTCCTGTCAGATCGGTAGAGGCATTAGATTCTCATAGGAGCATGAACCCTACTGTAAACTGCACATCTGAGAGATCTAGGTTGCGCGTTCCCCATAAGAATCTAATGCCTGATGGTCTGAGGTGGAGCTGAGGTGGTGATGCTAGCACTGGGAAGTGGCTGCAAATACAGATTATCATTAGCAGAGAGGTCTGACTGCACAGTAAATGTAATGCTCTTGAATCATTCCAAAACCACCCCCTCTTCCCTGGTCTGTGGAAAAATTGTCTTCCCTGAAACCAGTCCATAGTGCCAAAAAGGTTGGGGGGCACTGTCTTAAAGCATTTTCTAACATCAAAATGTGAATATTATTGAAAACAGAAATATTTTATGTAATTATCCATATTCTTATCCTGCCTTGTAAAACTCATTACTTATTGTCCTCTATTGTTATTTATCTGTTTCGTGTGTATAATCTGTTTTGATCTGCCCAAAGAGACCACAAGCTCCTCTAGGTCAAGAGTCATGGATTCTATATTTCTCTGTCCCTTTTTATGCTATTTACAGTGTTTTATACATGAGTGTGATATGAGTGAATGGATTCAGGACCTTTTTAACCAATATTTGCTGAGCCTAGGTACAGGACATACATGTCCCACCTACTGTTCTACAATGCAAATTAAGTCATGGGTAGAGGCCATCGCCCATCATGAGTAGTCCACTGCAGTATGTTATCAACTCAGTACGAACAACTGGCTTTGAATGGCACTATGATAGGCCAAAGATGATCTATCTTTGCAGTACAGACAATACTATAAAAGGACAGGTAACAGCAATGTCTTCATTAATAATACTCATAAATTTTATAGAATTAAGAAATCTGGGTTACGGTAGTTACTTGGGGACATACTGTGGAGTTCACCAAGCCCTTGAAAGACCTGGAACAAGGTACTGCCCTTCCCTGGCATGGCATCAGTGAGCAGTGCATGGTATTTGTCCAACCGGGGACCGTCATTCTGGTTTACAGATGAGAGAGCAGTTTCTCTCCACCTATGTTCACAAACACATATATCAGTGCTGTGGCCTAGGGTGACATTACCTCATCTTCTCCTGACTTGTGTATCTAAGCAAGTCACAAAGAAGAAAAGGGATCTAAATAGTGCTGCTTACTTATGTCTGTGGCTAAGGCTAAGATCTCCTAAGCATGTTTGCAACAAAATCTCTTCCCTCTGGCTTGAATACTAGACACCTGATTTCTCAGTATACTTTTCCTTTACTTATGTTGTCTCTTATCACTCGCTCCTCCAGAGACCAAAGCAGTCTTTCTAAATTTCCCTGAATACTTGGGGTAATCTACACTTCTACCTCATTCTGGCTATTTTATAAACTAAGAGGGATCTCCATCCCTGGCACCTTCTTCTGTCATTCAGCAAGCTGAAATCAATCTGGAGGACACCACAAAACCTCTGAGTTCTGATTTTGTGAACACAAGTTACCTGTGCAGATTCTTTTAAAGTTGGGGTTTTCCAGAACATGTCCTGGTAGCCGGCACTGGAACCGATGTTGCCAGAACTCTGGGAACCACGGATTCCTCGTATTCGTGTCCAGCCTCAGTTTCAGGAAATAATCATCAAATGACCTGACCTCTGGAGACTGTAGCTTTATCGTGATTCCCCCGTTGGCTTCCACCTCATAACCTTCGATGACTTCATCTCTGTCTGCCCATCCATCACTGAAAAATGCAGGGATTGGGGTAGGGAGAGAGAAAGACAAACATCTCACAAATAGAGCTCAGAGTTATGTATGAATGAAGCAATCCAGCAAAGCCTAAAGTCTACTTTAAGTCAGCATTACTACCCATCAAAGATTTTTTTTTTTTTTTTGGTAGAGAGTAGAAAGTTGTGAAAGCATAATATCCTCTTTGTGTCTTTGTTTGATTTTCACAGTTATGAAAGTGATGATGAAGATGATGACAGCAGCAATTACAACTCAAGTTCATTGAGCATTCACTAGTCATCAGATTTATGCTGTTCATATTCACTGAGACGGAAGGTGTCCAGCAATTAGCTGAAGTTCTGATGGGTCCAGGTAATCTGTCTCCCAAGTCCAGTGCTCTTTACCACTAAATCACAAAACCAATCAGTTTCTGTCCAAACCAGAAGGGAATAAAACCCAGGCACCTCAAGTCCCTCACAGTAAGACCTCTGCAAGGTTTCAAGTTTGCAATCAAGACCATTATGTGGAGCTGCATTATTTGGGGTAGAAAATTGATACAGCTCTGAAACATGCCAACCACAGTTTTTGCTGCTGGGACATTATTCAAATCTGTCTCCCACAGAAGTGACCAGATGCTTTTATTTTCTAATGCTATTTCAAAATAACAGCATTAAAGGAAAACAATCTCACTTCCAAGTATAAAAAGAATCCTCCTTTTCACTAAATGGAAGTTTGCTGACATTTTATTCAGTGGGATAGATTTTTTTAAATTTTGTCACCTAGAAGATTCATATTTACCAGGAGTGATGTAGCTCCAATTTAATTCAGGTTTACATGTGAGCCAGGCCTAAGAGGGCGTCAAAGACAAATTGCACCAGACAGAGTTGAACAGCCAAGGAAGACTTTATTCAAGACTATTGCAGTAGATGAGAGACATTGAACCTGACTCTGCTGAAACAAAAGATGGGAGGGTTTTTAAGTGCTGGGGTAGGCTGGTGGGAAAGTACAGGAGGACCACTGCTAGGGGGAGGCTGGTCAATGTGATCAGGCATCTGTGGTTGCTAATTGTCTAATTGTTACTTATCTAAGTTAGGCTCCTACCCTTCCATGGAAACTGGGAGATAAGGGTTTGACACCATTGTGATAATAACATCTCAAAGGCATGGCCCTCAGATCTTTGAGAAAGGCAGCCCTGGGTTTTGACACCAGCAAGAGGCTGGGAGAATATTTACATCTGAAAGAGGCAGAGAAAGAATTTACAATGGTGAATTAGCTTCTCTTATCCTGGATAGAGCCAGAGCCCATCCTTTGAAGTGAAAAATCACAAGAATGGAAAAACAAGCACCACATCTACTCACCATCAAATTGGTACTAACTGATCAACACTAAGGTGCTTACGTGGAAGTAAGATTCATCCATCCAGTGCCGTCAGGTGGGAGGGGGGTGGTGGGGTGGGTAAACTCACAACTAATGGGTGCAGAGAGCACTGTACGGGGGAAGGACATGCTTGTAGCTCTGGCATGGGCGAGGCAAAGGCATTATATGTAACCAAAATGTTTATACCCCTGTAATATTCTGAAATTAAAAAAAAGATTTATCAACATATACCAAACACCTTAAAAAAAGAAAGAAAGAACTTACAATTTCAGCCTCTCTAAAATAATTATTCTTATAAATGGGAAGTCAGGGGCCCATATTCAGGAAAAAAACCTATCTAAAGTTTAGTCAAGCTGAGGGGAATGTTAAAACCATCTTGATCAGAGGGTAGATTTATTTCTCTCCACACAGACTGGTGCCCTGCAGTTTGTGGAACATAACTACGCAGCCTCTGCCAAACAGAGTGTTTTATGGCTGGCTTCTTGCAGAGCAGGGAACTGGGCCAAACACATGTGACTGACAATAGCTCATCCTTTGTTACCTCAGATCAATTGGGATAAATGTGTTCTCCACTTACGTGAGCTAATTGGTGTAGTTCCTCTCTAGCATCTTTCCAACGAGCCACACATGAGCAGTATTTTCAACATGTCAAAGGTCATAGAAGATATAGCTGACTTAACATGATCCACAACTGAAGAGACTTTGAGGTACAGTATAGTTTAACCAACCAGACCAGAGAAAGTCTATGTGCTTCTAAATCTGCTAGGATAGAGACTCTACAATACTTCACTGGTCTTTTTTTTTTTTCCCTTTCCCTCCCTCCGTTCCTCCCTCCCTCCCTTCCTTCCTTCTTTCCTTCCTTCCTTCCACATTTATGCAGCAGCCTCAATGTGCCAGAGCTCTGTTATGAATTCAATAGAGAATAAGACACTCTATCCCCTGCCCCCATGGTGTTGCAGACTTATGGAAAAAACAAACACTAGACAAGAATGACAAATTCTTAGTGGCTAAAGAAAGAGAAGGACCAGTACCGTGGAGAGGGAGGGCTGGGGAATTTAACTTATTCTGGTGTGTAGATGTGTGTGTGTGTGTGTGTGTGTGTGTGTGAATGTGAGGGGGAATGAGAGATGGGTTCCTTAAGAAAATGATGTCTGAGCTGAAACTTAAAGGAGGAATAAGCCTTAGTTAGGTGAACAGAAGGGGAGAGATTAGTATAGAAGGTTCCTCTAGATTAACATATGAGAAAGAACATGGCACATTTAAGGAATTTAGAAAAAGTCAGTACAACTGGAGCATAGACAGAAGTATGACATGAGAGGCGAGTGGGCACTTAAATCCCAGCGTAGCAACTGTTAGCCTGAGGACGATGGGAAGTCCTCAATGTGCTGTGAGCCTATTACTCAATAAGGGCATCCAGCTCTCATCCCTCATGGTAAGTGACCAGAGTATTGTGAGTCCTCTGCTTACCATAATTGAAAATGATGGCCAAATAGATTATAAAAAAAAAAAAAGACTGACTCTTTCATCTTGCCATAGGCTCATACTATTTGGAAAGGCTCCAACTAGTTTAATTATTTACATTTGAATTTATTTATATTTATATCTTTAAAACATTTACAGCAATTTGAAGATTTGAGCCATCGTTCATGTCATGCTAAAAAGAATGGTAAAAATAAAACCAGTTAGGCTTTCAAGAAATTCTGCCTACAAGTAAATACTTAAAATCAAAGTGGCTTATAACTTCAAGAAAACAATTGCTTTTTGACATAAAGATTAAGGCTTGAAGTATCTTTCTCCTCAAGGTTTAATATTATGTGAGATTTCTTTTGATTACCATTTGTATAAGAAACCCACAATCTCACAGTTTTAAAATGTGCACGAATTGAGCTTTCTATGATGTGTATTTGCATTTTTTAAATCATGCTTAGTTTGTAAAGGTAAATATCTTATGTCAATGCCAGAAGCAGAGAAAAGTGTGACTTCCTGCCCTTGAGCTCACCGACACAGAAGGGCACATCCTAGGGGTAAAGGTTTGTCTGTGAATATAGACCGATGTTAAGCCTCATGATTTAGTGGTCTGGAGCCCTATATCCCCTCATGCTGATCAAAGCCCTTCACCCTCACTGTAGATGACGCCTACAGGAGTTAGAGTTGGTATTGAATCCAAGAGGTGATAAAATCAAGGAGAAGCAGGGTACAATAGGGAAAATATTCAAGTAGGATTACTTGGTGTGTATCTTTTAGAGAGTTGCCGAAGGTTTGGATGGGATCTTAACCCTATCACAGTAAGGCGTGAGGGAATGCTAACAACAACAGCAAAAATATTCCTGGAAAATACCCACAAAGCAATTCTTGGTTTTTATACTTTTAAATTGTTTCATCTAGGTATCATTTATCAAACGCATTTATGGAGAATTTTAAAGGATGTTTGCTGTTTAGTTGTAATGGGATTTTGTGTGAGGATATTGTTTGGTAAATTATCTGTAAAGCACACTTTAAAAGAGGCCTGATTCAGGATCTTTCTTAGTTGGTGGCAGTAGCATAGATGGTGCTTGAGCTGAGGTGACCTGCTGGCACTGGTCATCCCTTGAGTGTCTGGAGTGCACTGTGCTGTGCTGGGTGGTGACCTGGCCTCAGACAGTGCTGAGTCTCTGCAAGGCACATTCACTACTTCTAGCAGCTTCTGCTGCTCCATCTGCTTCCCAATGATGAGTTCCTTTTCCTAGCTGGGCCCTGGAAATAAAACTGCATGTTGTGGAACATTTAATAAAAAGTTGTATGTCTTAAGTATTTCTCACTAACACAAGAATCCTTATTTCCTATCCCCCCTCAATATTTTTCAACAGCAATTCTTCATGAGGCTGTTATTCTCTTCCAACCAAATCATTTCTTTTCCCCGCAAAATTTCACATTCCAAACTTGAATAATTATAAGGTTTTTCTATCTAATAAATTCTAATAGTAACAACAGGAAATACTATTTATACTTCCTCCAATTATAATTTGACAGAAGCTGCACCAATGTTACTTTTGCATTTTATCAGTTAAATAATTTAATTAGCAAATTGATAGTAAAAAACAGAATTACAGTGGTATTAATTTTTTTAAACATGCAAAACATTTTTCTAAAAGACTGTTTTCATTCAATTAAAATAATTACAATTTAGGTACTAAAGCAATTTTATTTGTTATGAGTTCAAGTAATTGCGTGTACTGATAAAACTATAATTCTTTTAAAATATTTCAGAGATTACCATATAATCAGGAAAAGATAAAAGCATAATGTAATAATATTTTCAAAAACACATGTAAACAAGCACAAAATCCTATTATTTATAAAGTTAAGCATATTACAAAGGTGGAAGAACTATAGCATAATGTAAGTCAGGTGACATCAATTGTGGGAAATTTCACAGAAGAAATGCAGCTTTTTCAATAATCATTTAGACTGTGGATTAGAATCTAGAATATCTAGATTCATTTACTGAGCAGCGAATGAGGTGAGCCCTATAATTTTTTGAACTTACTGTCTGGATGTTTCCAAACCACAGCACAAGAAGGTGGGGGTTGGGGAAAACTGAGATACAACCCAGTGGATTTGCCGAGTTGGGAAGAGGGAGCTGAAGTCTGGCAAAGCCAGGCGGCCAGAGTTCACAGATCAAAGTACTGGAGAGGAGAGAGCTACAGAGAGAGAGAGAAAAGACTGCACTACATCTACCTCAACGATTCAGTTGAATATTATATGTGATGGAATTATATAAGGCTGAGGAAATAACCAACCAAAAGAATTTGAAGGAATAGTGCCTGGAGGTCACTTATTTTAGGAAGAGTAACTGTTTCCAACAGCCGGAGTGGAAAACTTCATATTTCAGGGGGAATTGGTTAAAGTATTAAGAGTCTTGCCTCAATAGCGAGGAAAAATTAGCTCTAGACTAAATGCTATTCTGTCCTGCCTAACAAAGCTTAAAAGCAAGATATAAAAGGATCAAAGTAACTTAAGCTTTTCCTAGAAATAGCTCAAAAATACTTTTAAAAATACGAAACATTTAGTACCCAACAAGGTAAAATTCACAATGTCTCACATTCAATAAAAAATTACCAGGCATGTAAATCCATGTGTAGATTAAGGGGCAAAGAGATAGTAAAGTGACAATTATGACAAATTGTCACATGGTGATGTAGCTTATATAGAGGATTTTTAAAGAGTCATGTGAGATGAATGAAGAGGAGCATATTTTAGATTAGGAGGCCAGGAAAAGGATTGGGTGGTCAGAGAAGCAACTTTGAAGAGAAAACATGTAAACTGAGATCTGAGGCAGGTGAGTGCACAAGCCACGTGAGGATCAGAAGGAAGAGGATCTTGGCCGGCTGGTGCAAAGGCCCCAAGAAAGGACCAAGTAGCTGTGGCTGAACATTACCCATAGCCACAGAGCTCTAGGCTAAAAATGTTTACATTCACCCAAACAGAAGATATTTGAGTAGATGCTATTCTGTTTTTCATCTATCCACTGTATATTCCATATTCTCTAAGACATCTTAAAGTTTTGAAGTATGTTCACAGTTTTCTTTAATTACTTGTTAGCAAATGAAGATGATATTTTTTCTGAGACGGTGGTCTCATTTTGATAACCTAGATTAATAAATCACCTTTGGGAGCAAAACTAGAGAAATCAATAAGGCCATCAGGACTTAGAGCAAGCCACACTCTCTTCCCTGCACTTCATTTAGCAGATCCTATTTCTATGTCATTGTGAGCTCAGAAACACTTTACTGTTTAAACAACTCACAAAGATATGCCAAGTGCCTTCTGGAAAAATCTTAAAATCATGTTCTGAGAAAACTCAATATGGCTCCCAAACCATCTTGCATTATGGTAAGCTATTGGCTATAAAATTCCACTAGGACTAGGTCCAAATAGACCCATTTTGAAACTTAAATTTTGCAAAGTTTGAGTGGAATTTGAAGTCTTAGACTTTGGCTTCACCAGAGTTGAAAGTGAACTCCTCTAATAGGCTCCACCTCACTGCCAAAATTTCCATTACCATGTATTTTTAGTGACCACTGGTTCTAAAGCAGTCCCGGGGTTGAGATGAGGGCTCTGTTTGGAGACAGCAAACTGGAAGAAGAGCTATGCACATTTCTATGAAAAGGAGGGGGGAAAAGTGTTTTTTGATAAGGACAGTAGATAATCTGACCCTCAGTTGATTTCATGTCATACGTGAAAGGGCACACTAGTATGAATGGAGGCAGGGAGAGTAGGCATCATGAATAATGATGTTATCGAGAGGTTTACAAATGAAAATAGAGAATGAATAAGTTAGTGACTAAGTTGTGAGGATGTTGGGTTATTCTTGGCAATTGTGTGTGGCTGGGCAGTTTCTTGGTTTGCATGGTCATTGCGATGGCTAAAATGAAACTCCCAGCTAAGAGGCCTCAGGCCACAAGAATAATTCTCCAGAACTGCAGGGAATGTAACTTTATGTCCTCAATAATTTGTGGAAGCAAGCAATGAAGAAAACAACACAGAAAGGAATGGAAAGAAGGACTAAGACATGAACATATGAGGCCCACAGTGGCTGGAAAGTCAGCCATACTTATATAATAGGTTAATTTTCCATTACTTCTTCCTTATATTCTAAGAAGATAACGTACCTGTCAGGATCTCTTCCAGTTCATTTAAGAAATGCATTTATTTTTCTTACTTGAACAAAAGGTCAAAGCAAAGCAATTTGTGGCTCTACAAAAGTGAATCCAAAGGTTTAGGAACTTTGTTGATGACGTCCCTTAACAAACCCAATGAAGTTTATCCTCATCTCTAATCTCTACGGCCTACCATTTGAACAAAAATATGCCCTTAACATTTTTGGGTTAAAAGCTATATGACTTGTTAATTCATACCAAGTGTCCAAATTATTCCTGTTTTTTTTCATTAAAAGTAGAATATATTCTTTTAAATTGTTAAAATTTCTCACAGTGTGATAAATTAAGTTGCTGCAGATATTCCCTTTAGTAAAGAAATAGAAATAAACAATGAAATATAATGAAGAAACAAAAAGTAATTTCTAGGTGCTAGAAATGGTGAGAAAATCAAGGCCCAATGATAAGCATAGGGAAGACACATAACAGCAGCCCACAAGGGATTGGCCTCTGTGTAGGAGACCCTAAAGAATTGGAAATGGGTTCTAACATCTATCTGGTAATGTGGAAGATGGTTTCATGAACTGTGGAAGTCAGAGAGTTGAAGCTGAAACTCCAACAAAAAGTTGGGAGCTTTGAAATCCTGCAAAATCCAATAGAATAGGATTGAAAGTGTTACCCAACAGTCTGAGAAGGCTTGAAGTCAGTCCAGACCCTGAGGTAGAAAAATAATAAAGGAAAGCCACAGTGCACATTTGTAATGTCTGAATTGACATAGCCCATTTGGTGCAAGAGCCATAAGCACAGGGAGTATCATGAAAACTCAGCTAAGATTATGGACAACCCCTAGAATGAAATGCCATTGGAAGTCAATATTTAAAGATACTTTCAAAAAAATCTAGGGAACTCTAAATCCTCATCATACTGCGGGACGGGGTGGATGGGGAAAGGAGAGATGTTAGCCAAAGGGTACAAAGTTCACTTAGGAAGAATAAGTTCTGGTGATCTATTGCACAGCATGGTGACTATAGGTAATAATAGTAATATATTGTATATTTCAAAATTACTAAAAGAACAGATTTTAAATGTTCTTACTACAAAGAAATGATAAGTATGTGAGATGATAAATAGGTTAACTATTCTGATTTAATCATTCCAGAATGTATACATATATCATAACATCACATCTACAAATATATATAATTATTGTTAATTAATAATAAAATATACCTAGTGAGATAAGTTCACAGTAATATACATATACACACATGCCAGAGTACTAAACTAACATCAGATCCATAAATGCATTAAACTTTGCTTTTAAAAGATAATTATTCTAAAACTAGATTTTAAAACCTATCACTATGATAAGAGAAATTCCAAAAACATAGTGATATGGAATCAGTGAAAGAAAAGGGATCAAAAATCCTACTGTCCAAAAAAATGGCAGAAACACAATTAAGTATTCTTTTAAAAAATTAACTCCTAAACAATGCAATAGAAGGCAGGAGAGTAGGGGGAGAGCATTGAAAAGGTAAGACAAATAAGCACAAAATAAGGCAATGAACTAATTCCAAATATATCGGTAATTAAAATTAAATTCACCAGGTAAAAAAGACAATGATTTTCTATTAGATTAAAAATAAAAACTTATAAATAGTTATATCTTGTTTGTAATAGATCCATCCACATGAACATACTGCAAGAATGAAAGTAAAAAGATAGTAAGAGATTAACCAAATGAATACTAACCAAAACAAAGTGAAGCTGGTTATACTAATGTAAGAGTATAATTTATTTTCACATATAAATCTTTATCAGGAATAAAGAGAGTCAATGTATCTGAAAGGTATAATAACTTGAAATTTATACACCAAATAACATAGCATCAAGATATAAAGTAAATTGATAGAAACCTCTCTTTCCCGTGTGACTGCCTCTTTACTGTCTACCATACTTCTCTCAATTATGAATAGAGCATGCTGGCTAAATTTGGTAGGGATTTAGAAAATTTTAGCACCTTAACATACTTGATCTCATGGACACATATTGGATCTCATGTGTAACAGAAAAGATATCATGTTTCTATGGCATACATGGAAATTTAACAAATTAACCAAGTTAATAAGGAAGGTCTCAGCACATTTCAAAAATTAATAGCCCACATCTCTGAGCATCACAAATTAAATTAGAATTTAAAAAAATAATCTGTCTCCAATTACTTGGAAACTAAAAACTTGAAATTTCTAAGAAAACTGAGGTTAAAGAAAAGTCATAAATGAAATTTGAAACATACTAATTGAATGTAAAGAAAAAATACTAGTTATTAAAATTTATGGGAAGTAGCTTAGGGGTTCTTAGAAGGAAAGACATTGTCAGAAATGTTTATATTAGAAAAAGAGAAAAGCTGAAAATAAATGAGCTAAATATCTAACATAAGAAGGTAGAAAGGCACACAGAATAAACATAAAATAAAGTAAAAACTAATGAAATTGGGAAAAAGATATAATAAAGATGATTAACCAACCTAAAAATTGGTTCTTAGAAAACATCAATAAAATATACAATCCTCTGAGGTTATTGGCATGGATGAAAAAGAGAGAGGGCACAAATAAATAAGATTTGGAATAAAACTAAAAATATACTGTTACAAGATACAATTGAAATTAAAAATGAATTAGAAAATACTGTGAAAAACTTGATGGCAAAAAATTTTAACCCCAAGCAGATAATGGGTGATTTCCTAGAAAAGCTTAATTAGCAAACCTGACTCAAAAAGAAATATAAGATCTGAATAATCATAAATTTAATTAACAATGAAATCAGCAGTTTAAAATGTACCCAATAAAAAAATACTAGAATCACCAGATGGTTTTACAAGTGTTCAAGAAACAGATAATCACTGTCTTATACAAACTCATCCATCAATGTAAAAAGTGAATATTCTCCAACTCATTTGAGCTACTTAATATCAAAACCAGAGACAAAGAAACATTTCTGAAAACATATGCCAATATAACTCATGATACAGAAGAAAAAATTAATATTATAAAATTAAAGAAGATAGAAAGAGATAATCTATCACAACCATATTGAATTAAGTCATGCAAGAACTTTTTTTCCTTGCATTTATAATTGGTTGGCTTTATTAGAGGACTAGAAAATTTTTTTTTACTGTCAAAATTTTTTGGTTAAGAACTAAGACAAACATACACATTAGCCTAGTCCTACATAGGGTCAGGATTTTCAATATCATTGTCTTCCACCTCTTGTCCCACTGGAACATCTTCAAGGGCAATAATATGCTGTCCTCTCCTGTAACAATACTTTCTTCTAAAATATATCCTCAAGGACCTGCCTGAGAATGTTTTACAGTTAACTATTTTTTAATAAGTAGAAGGAGCACACTCTAAAATAACAATAGAAAGTATAGTATAGTTAATACATATAGTGGTAACACAGTTATTTATCATCATTATCAAGTATTATGTACTATACATAATTATGTTATGCTTTTATAATAAGACTGGCAGTGCAATGGGTTTGGTATACCAGCATCACCACAAACATGTGGCTAATGTGTTGTGCTATGATATTATGACAGCTATGATGTCACTAAATGATAGGAATTTTTCAGCTCCATTATTTATAATCTTACGGGATCGCCATAGTAGTTGTGGTCCATCATTGACCAAAACATCATTATGCACTGCATGACTATATAAGCAGCCAAAAGAAACTAAGATGCACTGTTAACACTATGCTCGGAGGTCACCTTAGCTAAATATTCAAGTTCATAATTTGTAAGTTTTGCTTTCAACATAACTGCAGGACACAATTCGGCTAAGTTCTCTGCCACTGTATAATAAGGAACCCCTCGCCTCCACTTTCCAATAGCATGTTCCTCATTTCCATTTGAGCCCTCACCAGCAGTGCCGTTAACATTCTTATTTCTACCAACCATCTGTTCATGACTTGGGTATTCTCTATGACAACACACATTTTCTCTGCCATGCTCCTTACATCCTTTTGCATCCTCACTAGCAGAGTCATTAACACTCATATTTCCACTAACAATCTGTTAGAGACACTCTAGGCTTTTTCTATCACGCTCCTTAAAATTCTTCCAGCCTCTGCTCATCACCCAGATTCCAGGACATGAATATCTTCTGGGCTGCCATTATTCTGCCTACTACAGAGAGTAAATGAGAAGAGGTTTCGATTGAGGTAGGTGTCTTAGAGCAGGAGTGAGAAATGTCCAGATGGACAATTAAGGGGCAACATCATCAAGGGACCGGCACATTCGGCCAGAGAGCTCGCTCTTTATGCTGGATGCAGTGGGGGAGTGAGTATTTTGAAGAAAAAAAGCAACACAGCAAAATCTCTTTTAGAGATAACTCTGGTGACTGCACAGAAGATAAATAGAGGAGTCAGAAAATTGAAGCCCACACAAATGCCATAAATAGTTCATAAGCTGGCCTTGTTTAAAAAATACAATTTTATATTTCTTACCTTAAGACCCTCTTAAATGTGGTAAAATAAATTCATGCTTAAATGGTTAACTGAAGTAAGAAAAAGCAAAGTAGGAGGCCCCCGACCCATTATATGAGGCGGAGAGTCATCACATAAGCCATAGCCAGGGAGGGTGCCCTGGACTGGCTCCACACAGCTTCGAGCCAAAATTATGGGAAGCGTCTCTAAGCCATTATTATTACAGTAAACTCTTCTTTTCATTAAAAAGAACCTCTTTCTTTGCCAATGGCTTCATAATAAAAATTGAAGCAATAATCTAGATTATTTGAGCAAAAATTTATCTCAAAAACCTCTAAAGCTGTATTCTTTTTTTTTTTTTTTTGAGTCAAATGATTAGCCTGCCTGTCCACACTAATCAAATATACAGAATAATTGTTCATCTTGCCATCTCATTTAATGTTTATACACTGCTAAAACATTTGATTTCCATTTTATTTTCCCCTAGAGTGATAGATGCCTGCCATTTAACATCATTTTCCTTGTAGATTGCTTACTGTTTCACAAAAATCTGTACAAGAGGTTGTCAGTTTTTAGACTTTTTTCAGAAGCAGCACATTCTACGAGGACTTTTCAGCACTACAGTTCTTTTGTAGCTAGCTGAGGTCATCAGTGTCAGTAACGTCAGGTTTTTAAAAGCCGATTTTCAAGCCCTTTGCAGCAGAAACTTGTTAACAGCTGTGCTTTCCAATTGTTCGGTTCCTTCCTTATATCTAAACATAAAGTCTTTTCAGTTGCCACATATATAATTTAACTGCAAGTGTATTTCTCTTATTGGCAAAGTCTAAAGAATTCATTCTTAAAAGATTCCTGTAATTCATTTAAGAACTTAAAGTTACAGTACAAAACAAGAGGGCTTTGGTTTAGTTTATAGACAAAATCCTGACATTTTAGCAATCAATTAAATTTCTGAAAAATAAGAAAGTAGAGATGCTATTTTAAAGTCACATGCTATTTAAATGTAAAACCCTTTTAAAGTAAAGTACCATTTGGTAAATAAAAAAGTACATCCTCATTTAGCTCTTTTCCATTTTGTACCTTTTCGTGTGTTGACTTCTCTTAGAATGGACAACTTTTAGACATTTGGAGGAAATTTAAAATGCTTAGTTATTATATATCTAGATATCAATAATGACTTTTATAAATAACTAGGATTTATAAAATGGTTGGTATCTAGAATACTTTAAATTCAATGTTTCTAAAAGAGGCATTGATGAATTCGACATTGATTCAGTTGTGATAGCAAAGATACAGATTTATATTTATAACTAAACTATTTATAACTATATAAGAAAGTATAACTTAGTTTGAATGTCCTAAAGGTATAGTAGGACCAACATTTGGATGGAAGCTAAATTTCACCTCACCACAAAAAATAACTTCCTATAGGCTAGAATTCACTAAATATAGATTTCATTCAGCATATGTTTAAAAATGTGAAATATGCATATCTTATTTTCCAGGTGTTATGCTATGAGTTGTTGAACAAAGTAGACATAGCTCCTGCTCTCAAATTCTAACAGAAGAGCAAGGATGAAATAAATAAACAATAGCAGCAGCATAATAAAAAATGTCTATATATACCTATCAGCCAGGCAGTATTCTAAATAATTTACGTGCATTTAATACTTACAACAACCTAAAGTATGAATGGGAATGGCATATAGTACAATCAAAAAAAGTCACCGTGGGGAAACTATGCAAAGAGATAAGGATAGCATAGGTTGCATGGCCAAACATTGTAGTTCTTTCTAAGCACAGTTTGAATCTGTTGAAGGTTTTGCAGAAGGCAGTACAGGATCTGATTCACCTTAAGAAAAACAAAATACTCTGGCTTCTATGAGGAGGACAGAATAAAAGAATGTAGCTAATGGAAATAGGGCACAATGTATGGGAGAAGGACATGCTTGTAGCCCCGGCTTGAGCAAAGCAAACGCATTTCATGTAACCAAAATGTTTGTACCCCCATAATATCCTGAATTTTTTAAATAAAAGAATGTAAGAGCAGAACAGGAGAAATTAGTCAGAAGCTATTAAATCAGTCTGGACTATAGGTTGTGGTGCCTGGGACTCCATTTGTGACAGTAAATACATAGGGAAGTGAAGACTTCTAAGACACATTTGGAGTTAAGCTCACCATGCCTCGATGATGGACTAGATGTGAAGGATGAAGGGGGTAGGGCAAGGCTGATTCGTTATTTCTGAATGAGCACAGGTAGATGGCAGAAACATTAACAGAGATGGAGAAAAATCAAGAAAGGGAAAGTTGAGAGTTTGGTCTGGAATGTGTTAAGTTTGAGACAGCCAAATAAGTATATCAGGTGTGAGGTTGGATATACCCCAGAAATGGGGTATACATTTCTCCATCGGAGAAAATTGTAGAATCCAACAGTCAAGTATCTAGATGACAAGAAAATCTCTCCCTTCTTTAAAATTCTGTGATTGTATGAAAGGAGGCAAAGAGAGTGATCTGAAAGGAATGACGTGAACTCTCATATTTGTTTTTATTGGGTGAAGTGCTTGGGATTATGACTTGAACACTTTATATCTCATTCGATGTCAAAGACTCACCCACCATTAAGGTAAAAAGCAGACTGATTGCAGCTAAAATGTCCAATATCTATATATCCTAAAATTCACATAAGTTAATCTCAAAAACTTCTCATTGCATTACCGGTATAATGAAGTATCCATTATCATTTTAGAATCCAGGACAAAGAACACTCAGTTATGAACAGGTGCTCTCTATAATATACATGTATGTAGATAAAAACAGCTGTGCTCATGTAGTAAAGAAAAATACTGGCTTTGGATACTTTTCTTTAAAAAAAAAATAACTTCAAGGTTGTCCTTGCCCGTATTTGTTAGTAAACTGGTGTCTTCACATTATTACTATAATTATTATTATAATTTTTAAACCAACATTTCCTAACCAGCTACGAAGAAGGATTTAGATACGTGTCTATCAGCCTTCTCATGCACCCCACCCATGGACTTTTTAGGCCCTGCACCCCCAGATTCATTTTACCTGTGTGCTGATCTTTGATATTCTGCTGCCTGCCCTGTTTCGATGGACAGAAGCCCAAGCTAGCAGCACACAAGACTCTGCAAATGGACTGACACAGAACAACCGCAATTAGCAAAGCTTAAATGGCCAAAACTGCAGTATTTGAAATCAATTTTGAGCTATTTGGAATTTTTGAAGGAAACAGTACCGAGAAGCCAGATGTTTCTCTAAAATCTATCATATGTGAGTTATATATGAGTCATAGGCCTGAAATACTTCAATGCTGCCTTCCTGGATCCACGCTGCCTGAGTAGAATCTCAATCACGCCACTGCCCAATTCTGTGACCTTGAGCAAATTACTTAAGGGATCTGTACCTTACTTTTCTGATCTATAAAATGGGGATAATATATCTATCACATATATTTCAGAGTTTTAAATAAATAATGAGTTCCTGGAACTGTGCCTGTCATAGCAAGTGCTCAATAAATATGAGGTATTATCAGTTTCTCCGAGTCTTCCTCTAAGGATGCATGAGTTAACACAGGAGATAAATACCACAGGCCAACCCAACGCTGGCTTCTATAACATGCTGCATTGGCTTTAAATTGCAAGGCAAATATGACTAGTGAGGGAAGACTTGCTTTGTCTTTTTTTCTGGCATAAGTATGCCGATAAAAACCTGCTTCTTGTGCCCTGCTAGCTCACAGGACCACTTGATGTTTTTCTAAATAATTTCTGCATCTCCAACAACATAAAACCAAGGGACACATATACATTTGACTTTCTTAACTCAGTACTTCAACAGGGCTTTGAAGTTCAGATGTGGATGATTTTTACATTCTTTAATTATTAATATAAGAAACCCCCCCCCACAAATCAGTGATTTAAAACTGCAATCATTTATGCTCATTCACACATCTGCAGAAGATATGGGTTCAGCTCATGTAGGCTGGGGTGCTGGGCTCTGCTGGGATGCTCTGGACTTGCTGTGCATCGGGCTCAGGAATGGCGCTTTTGTATTTATCCCGGATGTGGTCTGAGACTGAGGCAGCAGCAGCTACGTGGGGGAAGCTCCGCTTGTACTGATGGCAGAAGCACATGACACAAGGCCAACTGTGCGAACATACTTCACATCACTCCTCATGTCAGGTTTGCCAGTGTTTCCCTGGCCTAAGCAATTAACATGGTTGAGCCCTAAGTCAAGGAACAGGAATTATGCACCATTTCTGCAGGGGGTGGGTTTACGTGAATAGTTATCTAATCTATTAGACTAGATTATGCTACTAGCAATGTTGTAAATCACTATTGTGTATATATACTTAAATTTTAAATGATATACTTAATTTTAAATGATTCATTTTAACATTTTATATCTTTTTTTACTACACAGTTAATCCATCTTGTTCAAGTTTGCTGACCATCTGTAGAAATAAACAACGTTTTTCTTAACAAGCGAGAATGTGATTCTTTTATATATCATGAACTCTGGCCTAGAATAGTACTTAACTTGATAAATATTTTTTGAATTAATAAAAATGGAATATTGAGAGTCATTTTTTGTACTAATTGCCCAACTTGTTTGTGGGGGAAGGAGTAGAAAAAGAGATATTCATTCTCTAATTCTTTTCTTCCTTCATTCTTTCTTTCCCATTTAACAAATACTTTTTGAGTGGCTATTATGAGCCAGGCTTGTTCTAGATTGTAGAGATATAGAAGTGATCAGGGCATGGGGGCATGTGACTATAAGCCCAGCTACTCAGAGGCTGAGGCCGGAGGCTTGAGCCCAGGAATTTAAGACCAGCCTGAGCAGCATAGTGAGATACCAATTTTAAAAAAAGAAAAAAAAAAAAAAAAAAACAAGGAAGTGATCAAAACAAGTTGTTCCTACCATTTGGGGAGACAGACAATAAACAATCAAACAAGGACACAAATAAACAAGTTAAATATGGATAATTGTAAGTGGCTAAAAAGTTTAAAATATTAGAGAAATTAAATCGTAGGGGTAAGACAATTTTGGATAAGGTAGACCGGGAAGGCCTTAAAAAACATAATATTTCAGCTGAAACTTAGATAATGGGAAGTGAAAATATAAGGAAAGAACATTCTAGCTGGAAAAAGAAGCAGTGTGTTCAAAGACTTGGGGACAAGAAGGAGTGTGGCCTGTTTAAGGTATAGAAAGACACCAGGGTTGACAGTATTCTCAACTCCAATCTTGAAATGAAAGGCTCATTCAATTTTTTTAAATTAAATTTCTTGCCTGTGATTCCCTTACACCCTGTGCACTGGTCACCTGTATTTGTAATTACCAGCTGCCTTGTCAATCTTCTGCACTGGAACTTGAGCTCCTTTAGTATGGACATAGTGTCTTCATCCACAGCACCAAACAGAGGGCTCCGTTCAACACAAGGATGCCAAATGCACACATGCGCAAATGCAGGCTTTGTGTAGCTAAAAATGGGTGATAGTGTAGGCCCAAGTTGGGATCAAGTCACTTAGACTACAGATGAATGGGTACAAGGGGCAGTGAGAGAATCACAGTAAAGGTCACATTTGAAAAGAGGACAGCCATATTTCTTTTGTCACATGAAGTGATTTCAGCCATTTCTCCTCTTCCAGAAATACATAAATCATAACAAATGTGAAAGTATTCAAGATCTACCATATATAATGTACTACAAGGAACGTAAAAAATGGATATAGCCTCCTGAAATCATAATAGTTATAAAATTATATTGCTAAAGTACTTTAAACTCTTTCAAATTGCTTTTATGCTTATTATTAAATTTTGTCCCTTGTCAACCAGAGTAAAAGGCTAATTTTAATAACTATAATTTCTTTAGGAGTCTGAGTTAGCTCGGCTGGGAAAAGAGAGACATTTCAGGTGCCTTTACGATTTAAGATAGAATTTAGAGTCGAAAGGGACATTAGAGAGCATTAAGGATTAGGACAGAAACCAAATGTGCTAAGTAACTTGTCAAATATCATACAACTAGTCAGGAGCAAAGCTGTGTCTAGAATCTTGGTCCCTGGGTCCCAGATTAGTTTACTTCCTATTACACTAGTCATAAAAGAGGCTCAGAATTTGGTTAATAATGAAATTGGAAATCACAAAAGCTTGGCTCAGAAGAAATTACAAGCAAAAATAATGGGAAAAAGCAGTGCCATTAAGAAAATAACTCTTCCAAAGGTTTTTGTTGTTGTATTTTAAAAATTTTCAAGCATAACACTTAAGTGCACATATAGTAGTAACATTCATCAGGTGTCAGGCAGATGGAAGTGGGGAGGAGGGGATGGGTATATACACATCTAATGGGTGTGGTGCGTACCATCTGGGGGATGGGCACACTTGAAGCTCTGATGTGGGTGGGGCAAAGGCAATATATGTAACCTAAACATTTGTATCCCTGTAATATGCTGAAATAAAAAAAAATTAAAATCTGTGAGTCAATTCTTACCTAGACAATAAATCATTTATAATCAAAACAGTAATTTTCATAGTATAAAGTTATCTCCCAAAGGCAAGAAAAGATAGGTGAGGTCGGTATTAAAAATAAGTAAACATAAAAAATATAAAATAAGTTATGGGCAAAATTCAGAGAAAAAAGACAGAATCAATTATGTAGAAAATATTCATGTGTTTGGGTAAGAAAAATTATATAATCCTGGGCCGAAGATTTTCTGCATGTATCAAGAGATATTAACCCAGAGTCTGGGTTAGCCAAGAAACCCAGGCAATGCCATGATGTGAAATTTCTTCAATCTGACAAAAAGCAAACAAATAAAAAAAGTTCTTGAAACTATGTTAGCAAACTAGAAACATTCAGATTTCAAACAGAATGATAGTTATCAGAATAACAGGTATCAAAGAGTAATAGTCCTCATACATTAAGTTCCCCCATAAACAACAAATATGTGCAGCAACTATATTCAAGTACAGAACAACAGGTAACTCAGGGCAGTGATCATTGAGACAGGAGAACTGCACAAAATGATCTCTGCATTAACCTCAGCTTTCTGCCAGTGATCATTAACCCAAATCACAGCACTGGGCAGCAGAGACTAAACAGAGAGCTCGAGTCCTGGTGGGTGGAAGAAATAAAATTCAGAGTTTAGGGTAGAAGACATTGGCAGAATTTCCAAGATAGAGTAACATATATGAGGGAGCTACACAGAGAAGGGACTTCATAAACCTGCAAAGGAATCCACTTGAATCTTTGGATGAAAACCAAACTGAAATGTATAAAACAAGACTCCATAGGCCTGAAATAAAACAACTTTGAAGGGGATTTGACTGAATTGAGATTCCAGAGGCCACACAATGCCTGACCAGCCAGAATGTCTACTCTACATCAGTGGTTCTCAACTGGAGTGATCTGGCAATGTCTAGCTAGAGACACTGTCATTTGTACTACTTGAGGGGGCAATGCTACTGATGTCTAATGGGTAGACACCAGGGTGCTACACTACCCAGGGACACTGCCCCAAACAAATAATTATCCAGCCCCAAATGTCAGTAGTATAGACAAGAATCCTTAATCTATATCTGCCTTACTAAAGCCTAATAATAAAGCTGACTCATCAGTAAATTACTTACCTGCTAGAACAACTCAAAGACAAAATATAGACTCTCAATGTGTAACATTTTTTAAGGACATGCTTACAATAAAAAAATACTAGGTTGGTGAAGAGGCAGGAAAATGTGACACATAAGCAGAAGAAAAGGAAGAGTCAAGAGGTATAGGCCTTGAAAGGACACCAACATTGGAATCTATAGGCAAAGACCTTAAAAGTGTTTATAAGAAAAGATGAACATAATGAGAAAGCATATGAGAAATTTAAGCAGAGAAATGAAAGCAATAAGAAAGAAATAAATTGAAGTTCTAAGACTTTAAATATCACATGGTAATAAAAATAATTTACTTGATAGATTTTCCAGAAGATTAGAGACGCCAAAGGGGAGGAAGTGCCCTTGGAGACAGAGCAATAGAAGCTAAACTGAAGTACAGAGAAAAGGAAGACTTACATAAATAAATAAGCCCCAGAGAAAGATGAGACAATATCAAAATGTCTCACATACAAATAATTGAAGTTCAAGAAGGATACAAGAGAAAGATTGGAATGAAAAAAGTATTTGAGTAAACAATGATGAAAACTGTCAATTTTGACAAAAATTATCAACCCATACATCCAAGAAGCTCAACAAAATCTTATCAAAATAAATACAAAGAAATCCACACCTAGTCCCATCAAACTGGTGAAAACCAAAGCAAAAGAGGAAATCTTCAAAGCAAGCTAGAGAAACAAGAGACATTACACACTGATGAGCAATAACAAGAATGATTATGGCCTCATCAAAAAAAAAAAAAAAAGTAATGCAAGGCAGAAAGCAAGTGATGAAAGAAAGATAAATAAATGAAATCCATCAACCTAAATTTTTTTATCCAGTATATTAATATTATATACAAATGATGGTGAACTAAAGATATTTTTAGATAAGTAAAATCAGAGAGAAGTTGTCACCAACAGACTTCAATTACAATAAAAAGTGCTAAATGAAGTTTTCCAGGCTGAAAGGGAAATGATTAAATTACTTGGATCTACACAAAGAAATAAAAAGTTCTGAAGATTTCAAATGTTTGTCTAAATATAAAGGGCTTTACTTTTTAAAAAATTTCCTTAAAACACAATTTACTGTTAAAACAAAAATAGCAACAATTTGTTGAAGACAGTTATAACATATGTAGGAGTTGATTATATGACAAAAATAGCATGAAGAATAGGATATGGGAAAATAAAAATATACATTCCTAAGGTTTTAAGAGTATAAAAGAAGTGATATAAAATTAAATTAAGGTAGATTGTGACAAATTAAAGGTGGCTATTGTAATCAATCACTTAAAAAAATGGTAGAGCAAAAAGCTAATAGACGAGATAAAATAGAATACAAAAAATATTTCACCCACCAAAAGATGGAACTTAAAATGCTTAAAGTCGTAAATTTTGTTATATATATTTTACCACAATCTTTAAAAATTTATTTTAAAAACATTAAAAAAAACAAAGAACAAAGAGGACAAATAGTAAACATATAACAAAGTAGTAGACTTTAACCAAACTATATCAATAACTACATTAAATATATAAGGACACAGTACTCTAATTAATAGGAAATGATGGTTAGTTTTGATAGAAAAGTAAGATGCAAGCTTAAACTGTCTGAAAACATTTACTTTAAATACAAAGACTGAAATAAATTGAGGGCAAAAGGATAGAAAAAAATATACATCATATAAACCGAAGCATAAAAGAACTGGTGTGACTATATTAATATAAGAAAAAACCGACTTCAGAACAAAAAATATTCTCAAAGATGAAACACGATATTTTATGATGCTAAAACTATCAATTCATCAAGCACACATAGGAATCTCAATAACAGGGTTTCAAAACATATAATGTAAAAACGGACAGAACTAATGGGAGAACATACAAATTCACAAATATAGTTAGATATTTTAACACTCCCCTCTCAGTAACTGATAGAACAAGTAGCTAAAAACTTAGCAAAGATATAAAAATATGACAAACAATACCAACTGCAGTTATCCTACTAGACATTTATAAAACATATTAAATGTATAAGTCACATTATTTTCAGTTCTCTTGCAACAGTCACCAAGTCACTTCTGGGCCATAAATCCCAATAAAACTCACAGTCAGACAGACAATGTCTCTAATTGTAACAGAATAAAACTTTCAAATCAATAATGGGACAATCTGTACAATTACCAAACATCTGGAATTAAGTAACACATTTGTAAATAATCCATAGGTTAAAGAATAAATCACAAGAGTACATAGAAAAATTTTAACTGAATTATAACTAAAACTCAATATATCCAAATTTATAGGATGTATTAAAGCAGTGATAAAAGAAAAAAATGTATATCTCTCAATGCATATGAAAGAAAACAAAAACATTAAAATTAATATATTTATACTTCAGCAAACTAGCAAATGAGTATTAAAGTATATGAAAAGTATGTAGAAAAAAACAGTATAATAGAGGTAAGAATGGATTTGAAGAAAATAAAGAAAATCAAAGAAACCAAAAGGTGATTATTTGAAAATACCAATAGAATTTATAAATCTGTACGTATACTGATGGAGAGAGAGAGAGAGAGAGAGAAGGAGAAAGAATACAACTTACCAATAGCAGTAATGAAAAAAGAGACATCACTGTAGATGTCTATATATATGTTTTTAAGAGACATTAAAAGGATAAAAAAGTATCACAAAAAATTGCGTGCCAATAATACTGTCAACTTAGAAGAAATTGAAAAATTCCTGGATAGACACAGAATAAAAAACTGACATGAGAAGAATTTGGAAATTATAACTAATCATAATATTTATTAATAAATTTGCAATTAAAAATATTCCACAAAAATACTCTAGTTCTCAATAGCATGCCTGATTATTTCCATTAAATAATTAAGGAAGAAATGTACAAGTAGCTTACTCTGTCTACTACTAGGCAAGGAATAAGTAAGATGGCATTAAGGGTGAATTTATAGAATAATAAAACAAGCATGAACTTTACTTCCAACAGACTTTAGTCCAAATACCCTTTGCCACTTCCAGCTGCATGACTGGGGCAAGTTCTTTAACTTTCTAAGCCCTATTTTTCTCAAATATAAAGCAACATTAATTATATATCACCTGGTGATACTGAAAATTAAAGACTAAAGATAATATATTTAAAGTCTACAGCATAGATTCTGGCATTTAATGGGTCTTCCAAATAAATATGATTTCAAGGTATATAATGACATTTCTTTTGAGGTCCTGTATCAATTGAGTATTACACCAGTGAACCAATGAGAGAAAAAGTAATCATTTCAACCTTGAATCCAAGTTATCTGGAATTACTAAAAGTTAAAAAATTGGAAATAGATGTGAAAACATCTCAGATGGTCTAAAGACAGGTAGTATGCTTTTATAAATCCTATTTTGTTCTTCATGTGATTTACAATTAATTATTAGACTTTTAATAGAAAAGTCTTGTTTGATTTTAGAAATATTTTAAGAAAGCTTTCTGAACTGCTATTACTAGTTAAACAATAGAACCGTCTTGAACCATACTTTGTCGCGGCCCCCAAATTACCCCTGGGCTCAAAGATTCACTAGAAGAACTTCTGAAACTTGAAAAACTGTTACACTTATGGCTATGGTTTTTTACAAAAGGCAAAAGGATACAGATGAAAATCATCAAAAGGAAAAAGTACAAGGAGTGAAGTCCAGGAGAAACCAGAAGCAAGCAGGTTTTCTCTCCCAGTGCAGTTGCATACATATGCTTAATTTGCCCACCAATGATGTGTGAACACATAGGCAAAGTGCTGCAAACCAGGAAAGCTCCCCCCAAGCCTTGGTGTCCAAAGTTTTCACTGGGGGTCAGCCATGTGGGCATGCAGCTCCTGTGTGACTGACCTAAGCTACTCAGCGTCCAACTTTCCAAAAACAAAAACAGTGTTCACAATAGTTCACACTGTTAGCATATGTTATCTCACCTAATCAGTACTGGGTGGCCCAAGGCCTCAGGTATAGGAAAACATTCTTTTCAGGCAGAATATTGCAAAAGTTTAACTTATGTCCCAGGAGCTGCCAAGGAACATTTCTGAAGACAGGACTTTCCTGGGGAATGTGCAGGGTTTGAGCAACTCAGGTTTAACCCAAGCCTACTGAGTTAACTCTTTCCTGCACACATACTAACATTACAGAATTTACTATGCAAACAGTAACATACTAAGCTTGCTGGAAAACTTTAGACTCAAGAGTACTGTAACAAAATTTAGAAATATATTTAATTGTTAAACTATTTTACTCCCTAGTCAATATTTTTAAGGGTATGAAGTGATATTCTTTGTAATATTCTTAGAAAATAGCCTATACAGAATGATTTTATTGAAAATGCTTCACAAATCTGAACATTATGTATTGCAGGTATGCAAACTATTTAAAAAAAATTAATGTTAATTAAATTGAAAAATTTAGATAGAATGATATAGAATATAAAAAATTGCCAGATTATTTGCCATTATTTTTTCCATAAGTTTTCACTTACTCAAAAGATATCTTGGTGATATTCTTGTGTTTGGTTCCTCTTTTTTTGAGTGGCTAAAACAAGAAAAAAAACTTATATGTATCTTAAGCAAATCAAAAGCCACATTCTTATTGTAGTTACATAAGGTAAAAAAGGCTTTAAATTTGCTATAGCAGAAAAATGGTTGCTCGAGAGACTGACTCTGTAATACATGTTTTATTCCTATGCATCTGCATAATCATATATTATTGAAGAACATTTTAACAAAAGATAAAGGGTTGAATTCCATTACCAGGAACACACAAAAAATACTGCGAATGCTCCAATATTCAAATCAAAATGAAGGCAGATTTGTCCATAGTCTCCTCCTAATTGCCTTTTCATTTAACTACTTGTAATAACCCTCTAACAATTATCCATCTGGGGGGAAAAAAAAAAAAAGCAAGTTCTAAAACACTGAATCCAATCCTTTGTACCGCTTAGCAGCCTCCTCTAAAAAGGACCTTTTGTATTTACCCACCGATTTATAAAAGGAGCCCTTTTTAAGTCTCCATCATGGGAAATCAACAGAGAGATCATGTGACTACCATTAAACATCTATAAGAATGGTGCATCTTAAGCCCTGGGCACCGCTTAGAGTTTGTAAGGGTGAGAGGCAACCATGTGGGTGTTTCTGCTCTTTGACAACATGGCCAGATTTCAAAACATTTAGCTGAGATTTTAGGAGACACGGTGAACAGTATTAACAATAAAGTTATTTAAGATATAATCACAGATTATTTAGCAGTGTTTCTGCTTTGTGTTTGGAGAACACCTCCTTCAATTGACTTCTTTTCTCACATAAATAAACTCTGTGGGTTTTTTCTCCTCCTCCACTATGGCATGTCCTCCTCCGAAGGCAGGCTCCACATATATCACATGGCTTCAGCTCATCAGCTGAAGGGGCTTGGCCTTAGGAGTCCCACACTGAGGAAGCCCCATACTATTCACAGAATCATCCAAATAGGCTTTTCAAATGCGTTAGCTAATTCAAATGCCAGAGGACCAAGACAAGGAGGGCATTAGATTGTGGTGAGGAAGTACTTTTAGCACAAAATTATTCTTACATAGACGGTCAGCATTCACAGAGCAATTCACACAGCATTCTTCTTGAATCCATGGAGCTCTAGGCCAATCTTGTATACAGTGCTGGAGGAAAGACCTGCCTTTTGTCCCTAAACCATTTTGTGTTTTCTTCTCAAGTACCCAGTGATCTCATTTTGTTATTATGATAGTCCTGCCCTTGCTGAAAAGCCATCGATAGCTCTCTATTGCTTATCTGAGAAATAAGCATCTTCCTTTACATGACACTGCTAAGACTCTGTTCACTGCCACAAGCTTTGTTTCTCACTTCCTGCCCTGCTTCACTATAAGCACTAGCTAATTCCCCACAAAGGATTATCCTCTAAAAAAAATTTCTCTGTCTTTGTCTTTACTGTTTACCATAATAGAAATCCCCATAACCCTTTCAGACAAGCTTCTTAAATTCTATCCAATGATCAGGATAAATGAAACATCCTCTATGAAGCCTCTAATAATGCTTTTCTGCCTCTTTCCGTTGCCAAAACATTTTTAATATTCTCCTTGTGCTCATAATACACTGTATTGGTCATAGATATTTGTGTGCATGAGGAATCCACTGGAATTATTCAATAATGTACTTATTCAATAAATACTAGTCATTAATTCTATCATTCTAGACACTATAAAAGACAATCGGCCTTTAAGAAACTCACAGTCTGGTAGCCTAAATGCTGATCAGATCAAGGATAACTTTTTACTTATGTTTGTGTCCCACAAAGTAAATAACTTTCTATTTTAAACATAAAATGTGACTCATACATATTTGCTGAATTGAAACCTATATGATAAATGAATCCCAGCTAAAGTATTAGGAGATTATGGTATTCATTCACTAAGGATAATTTGTATTTTTAAAAAATAATGAGTTCAAATGAATCCCCAAGCACCCCTGAGTGATATATTTTTGGGAAAATGGGCTTTCTTAAATCTTCTCAAATCATAGAAAATAGCCGAATGCCTACTGTATATATGTATCCATATCTATGAGGGATGTGTTCGTATGTATACACAGGGAAGGGGGAGCTAACTTTACTGAATGTTTGGACAGAGCCTTGGAATCCTGCAAATGCTGATGGAATGTAGGAATGTGGAGAATCACTGGACAAAACTGAAAATGAACCATCATTTTCCTCAGAGCTGTGGCCAGGCAGGAATATACATCCTCCCTGACAAAGGCTGCAAATTATTACAGAAATTAAAGACTACCAGAACCTAGAGATAATGAATTATGTTTTATCTGCCCATTGAAGACTCATTCTTCTAATAGGTGATTTGCCTTATAAATCATAAGCCAGCAATATCTGTGAATTATGAGATTCCACTGAAAATGGCCAGTTAGTGGACTCTCCTCACACACAGAGAAAATTAAGTGGCTCACTTAGACAGCTACTCTTCATCCTTTTCTACAAACAAGACCAGCATTTTTTTAAGATGACAAATAGCCTACGTTAAGAAAAATGTAATTCTAAGCTTACAAAACTTAATGACAGGCAAACCTTAAAAGACTTAGAAATTGGGTTTGGATGAGATAAATATTCAAAAGACCACCTGCCTCTCAGAAGCCTTTCTGTACAGCCTGTCCTCCCCTGTCCAGGATTTCCTCAGTGACTCCTTTGTCTCCTTCCCCACTGGCCTCCTTCTCAGTCCTCCCCCACCAGCTTTCCAGCAAGGCTCTGTCCTGAGCCACATTCAATCCCTCCTGCCTCATTACTCCCAGTCTGGTTCTAGGCCCTCGGCCAGGGAGCCCTGGCAACCTCTCAACTGGGTATCACTAAAGCCTATTTAAAAAATCTTTCTTGGGTACAATAATGAAAACTCAGCAATTAGGGGAATCCATAAGTGTGTTCTTCCCCAAAATGGTGCCCATGAAACTGAGTTTATTGGTTCAATTTCTGTGTGGCTTAGGGTACTAAAATTTTTCTTGGACCAAGACTGTGACCAACTATCTCAGATGTCACAGAAGAGAAAGTGATGAAGAGAAGTTGGAGAAATTTCAATCTTGGTGGGGAAGCCATCAGTAACTCCCGCTGTAGGTCTTCAGGGAGACACATTCTTCCGTGATAGGATTTTGTTTGTTTGTCTGTTTGTTTCTGCATTTGTCCTGGAATTCTTCCCTATGAAAGTTAATTAGGGACAAAAGTCATTGAAAAGCCACATTTCTTTCCAATGTTGTTTTAAAAATATTGATGTAATATAGAAAGTTCTTCTGTCTGAGGTAAACAAAGTTTTAATGAAGAATTTAAAGACATTGAACCAGATAAAACATGCTTACTGAGTTCTGCACTGTATTTTATTTTCAAAATATTTTGAATGCCAATTTTGTTTTTCTGAAAAAGAAAAGAAGGAAAAAATGTTGAATCCTGAACCTCTTGTTAGACAAATAATTTTAATATGTGTCTTGCATGTGCTCACACACTCTTTCTCTTTTGAGTTCTTGAAAATATATACTGTTCAAGAAAAAGTTCAACCTATTGAAATCAAATTTTTCTAGCTAGCAAGCCCTTATGATGGATCAAAATATAAAACTTTAATTTACTATATGCAAAGAATATGTAAATTTAGCCTTCTACAACATCATTTTGTATCAGAATTTCATGGAAATTTCTTTCTCTCCATTTCTCGGCTCTTATTTAAATGAGCTGGTTTTCTAAATTACATTATTCCATTTAATCCTGTTTAGCAAGTATTTATTGAGCATAAGATTCAACCATTTCTCCTAGGTTGCACACCATCCTGGTCATTGTCTTCTGAAATTTAAACAACCAACTTAGATCCAGATTTCCCTCCCAGTGACATGAACGTATACATGACCACCACTGTCTCTGTAAGTTTTTATTACTATGCTAACTCACAGGATTGTTGTGAGGATTAAATGAGATATGAAGCATGAATCCACTTGTTAACTATAAAAGGCCCTGCAAATATAAATTAGAGATATATAAAATTATACATTAATCATTGTATTTTAATGCAATGGTAACCTGGAATCTGGTCAGATGCTTTCCTTCAGAATCTGAGCAGAGGACATTTATCTTATGGGTCAATTGATAGAATCATAGTGCCATCTTTTACCTAACATCACAGGTACTCATTTTACCTGGCTTGTTTCAGAAGGAGTTGAGGGGGTGGGAAATCATCTCCTTTCCATAGGGAATACACATTTGCTTTTATTCTGTACTTACTGATCTCGAATACCTTTTGTAAGCCTAGGGGAAAAAATAAATTAGAACTTTAATGAAGAGACTGTCATTTCTTCATTACACATTCTTGGTGCCTTTGCCAAAAATCTGTTTCCTGTAAATGTGTGGGTTTATTTCTGGACTCTCTCTTCTGTTCCATTGGTCTATGTGTCTGTTTTTATGTCTTGGTTACAACACCTTTGTAGTATATTTTGAAGTCTGATGGTGTGAGGCCTCCACCTTTGTACTTTTTGCTCAAAATTGCTTTGGCTACTGAAGGTCTTTTGTGATCCCATACAAATTTTTTTTTCTATTTCTGTGAAGAATGTTATTGGTATTTGATAAGGATTGTGTTGAATCTGTAGATCACTTTGGATAGTATGGACATTTTAACAATATTAATTCTACCAATCCATGAACGTGGGATAGCTTTCCATCTGATGTGAGCAGAGTTACATTCTAACCAGATCACTCTGGTGGCCCATTAAGAAAGGTTGGGAGGAGAGAGTGTGTTGGGAGACTAGTTACAAAGTTACTAAGTTTGATAGAAATTACAAAGAGAGAATAGTCTGGATGATAATTGATAAGATTCTGCTCAGTGGGAGTATGGTTGGAAAAAAGTGAATGATTGAAGAACTGGAAAAGAGGAGGTTCCAGTAGAACCTGGTGATTAATTAGATGTCAGTAGTAAATAAAAGAGTCAAGAATGACAGCCAGTGCATACTTGTTGGATAATCGATGCCAGTGGCCAAAATATCAAGGAGTTAATCAAGACAAGGCTTCCTGGGGACTCAAGGGTAGGAAAAAATTAACAGGAGAATAAGACTTGAAAGCCTTAGGAAACTAAATCTGTATGAACACCCTGTTAGATCATGTTTAACATGAAACAGACAGATAAACACACACACACACACACATACACACACATATATGCCTTCTACTCCATGACACAAAGTGATTTATGTAGTCCTTATTGGATGGATTGATATATAATATAAATCATAATTCATAATCAAACATTACATGTAAACTTTTTATTTTAAAGACTCTTTGCTCACTTCATGCTGGATTATGTTTACTAACATATATGGTATTTTTTAAAGTCAACTATTTAATATGTGTTATTTTTTAAAAACTCATACTTAAGTCTTAATTTCATTGAAAAATTTAAATTAATCTGGAGAAAAATTGTATGTAAAAACTACCCACATACTATTGTGCTGTGTGTTAAGAATCTTACTGTCAGTTCTCTATGATTCAGCTAAATCTTCTAAAGAACTTAAATTTATGATAGAACTATTGTTAAAGTTCTATTATCTGAGTAATATGGTATATAACTATCATAATCTATAACTAAACTGGATTATCTAATGACTAACTTAAGAACATTGAAAATGTCTATTCAATTTTTTCTGTGGGACAGTAAGCAAAATTTCCAAACCATATAGTCCTCAAAATGAATAAATTTTCTCTTTTATAATAGCTTTGAATATGAGGAGTACAGTAAATTCCCAGTTGCAGCATTGCACTTTCCAAGAAAATGATTTTTATTTAGCAAAAATTGAATTTCTTGATTTATTGGAATTAAATGACTACTTAGGAATAGGAATAGTATTAATATACAATTTTCATTAAGATGTTAACTTATTTAACATTACTTAATTCTCCAGCGAGTACACATTCTACGAAGACCAGCATTCTGAAGTAATGTAATTGCTCTATATTCCCAACAGTATAAGAATTGCACACATTCCCTCAAATTGATTTATAATTGGTACTATAGTAAAAGGCTAAGAGCCTAGGTATTAGCCTACTTCTCTTTTTTTACATGAGAAAATTAAAGATCCAAATATAAATGAAAGACTTGAGTTTTCTATAAATGTGTATTTAAGTTTTGTGTCATAGGTTAAACTAGCCGTTCTGTTGTTATTTTTTCCTAAAACATTCCAGAGATTGTAGTCATTCAAATGCAAAATAATCAGGCTACAAAAGGTTGCAGTGCTGGCATTCAGGTAGACATAGAAAATACTGTGTTAAAGCAATAAACAAATTTATGCTTGTGTGCAAGGTAAGATAAGCATCTAATTTGAACTGCTTCTAAATAGCTATTTACCAGCACATTGTTTATTGACTAATTCTTCCCCACTATTTTGTAATTTTTTACCATGTATTTAGAATTTTATATATAATAGCATAAAGAAGACTGTATAAATCACCTAATATCCCACCAGTTAGAGAATAATAGCATTATGTTTGGTTAATTCTTTCCAATCTTTTCTTAACATATATATTTTCCTTTATAAAACTCAAATCATATTAATAATTTCATATTCAATGTGTTATAATTATATAATAAAAATGATCCCTATGTCATGAAAAGTTATTTTTAAATATTTTATGACAATAACAAATATATTCTACTACCCAATAGTTAGATATTTTAACTATTTCTAACTTTTTTTTCTATTGCAAATAACACTGATGGGAGCATCCTTTTTCATGCATTTTGGTCAGTGTCCTGATAACTTCTAAAGATAGAGTCCAGAAGGGGAAATATTGATTCAAATGAAATAATGTTTTACATGTTCTCAATACATATTGCCAGTTTGCTTTCCAATGTTATATT
Organism: Eulemur rufifrons; assembly: GCF_041146395.1. NCBI lineage: Eukaryota > Metazoa > Chordata > Mammalia > Primates > Lemuridae > Eulemur > Eulemur rufifrons. Next base: position 91,963,727 of record NC_090997.1, on the reverse strand, counting down.
CCTTCACATTCAGTAGTTTCTGAAAGTGTTCATCTATTCACACTAGTCAGATAAAAAATATGTGGTTGTATATTTAAATCTTTGATAATTTAATAAGTAAAAATTTGTCTTAGAGTATTTACTTAATTTGCCCTTGTTTATTATTAGTTAAATTGTGTGTACATTATATATATATTTAAAGTTTTGCCTTAAACATTTACTCAACAAATATTTATTAATAGACTTAGTTTTGTTTTATAATTATCTGTTCATGTAATTTGCACATGTCAAGTTTTCATATTTTTTACATTAATATAGTTTGGATGTATACATGTACATATGTGTTTAAACCTGTATATATGTATGCATAGCCATAGACATGCATAGAGAGAGAATATAATATATGTATATGTTGAGAATATATTCCTACTTTTTTGTCTTTTTAAAATATTTGTTTATGATGATTTCTGTTATCATAATGTTTAAAGAATCAATGTCGTAAATACTTTTCTTTTTGATTCATGTCATTACTTTGAAATATATTTATTAGATATAAATATTGTATATAATATATATTATCATTATACTCTTAATATACTTATGTAAAGTAAATTATAAATAAATACAGACACATATATACTTTATTTAAGATGCATTTGTTCTATGCTGTGAGATTAAATATAATGAATCTCAAAAACTAGTCAGATGGAGAGTATGTTTATATAATTTTCAGCAGGTTGTCAAGATAATTTCTTCTACATAAGATCTTAAATAAAAATGTTTTTCTCTTGCTTCCACATGAAGACAACATCTTGACTGAGCATAAATAACAACAAATGATATTCCACAAAATTCTTGGCCATTTTTACATTTTCTCCTATCATAAAAACCAGAAGCTAGCCCAACTTTATAGCTTTGTTTCTAGTGGTTTTGTTTGTTTTGTTTTGTTTTCCACCAAAATTTTTACATTTTTGAAATCTATAGATATTTTAAGGATATGCTTAGGTCCTCCTTTTTTTAATTTGTTTCACCCAGAACATAACATGCCCTTTCAAGGGGGATTCCTTTGTAGTAACTTTTTAAAATGATGCTTTTAATCATTACTTCTGTTCTAATTGCCCTGTCCTCTCTGGTGAAAATAACTATGATTCGTAGCTTGCATTTCTTTCCTGTTTTTCATATCCATAGTCGGCTTTCTCATTACTTTTATTTATTTGCTTTTCCCTCTGCATTTTGGGAGAACGTCTCAAGCCCATCCCCTAAAATGAGATTAAATAACATAATGTATACCAGTAGTTCTCAACACTGACTTTTTGTTCAAATCGCATGTGAGACTATATAATAATAATAATAATGATAATAATAAAAGACAGCTTGGCTTAGGGCTACTTTCCTTCAGGCCACTAGGGTTTGGTCTATACCAAGTGAGAAGCTTTCTGTTATTTGCCAACTAGCTCTCAATTCAGCCCCAAATGTTAAATTAATGAAAATTCATTCAAGATTGATAATGGGCTTATAATCAGACTTAGCTTAGGAAAATTAATGTTTTTTTCTCCATGTTAAAGGGCATTTTTGTGGGAAATTGAGAATAGCAACATCTAGCCAATTTAGATTGGCACATTTGAACAGTTCCCTTCATTCTGTGCTCTAGGTCAGAAGCTCCATAGAACAACTCGCAGCCTAGGTTCCAAGGCCTTCAGCTTTTTCAGCCACCCTCCTCCTTTCCTACTCATTTTCAATGTCACTGTGCCTCTAGTTTCAGCCCCCATTGCATACCCACTCTGCCCCTCCCCTCCAGAAAGATGCTACAGTTGGATTGTCTCCTTAGCACTTTATTCTAGCTTCATCCCTGGACTTTGTCTTTCAGATCTTCCACAGTTCCACAGTCTCTAGTCTGCCAGCTAATTTTTCCTGATCCTCTCACTCCAACTAAACTCCCAGTACAGCTGGCTTGGTTAGACACCCTGGAATTACACTCATCCCCTTGAGGCATTCAGACAACACCAAGCAGACTACCCAGGTTAAGCCAAAGTCCCTTTTTAAATATTTCAATTAATAGATTTTTTTCAATGTCTCTATCCCGGCTGTTTCCAAGCAGAGTGTTTAGACGCTGAAAATATATTAATAGCAGTGAGCAAGGAAGAAAAGATTCCTGTCCAAATAGACCTAACAGTCAAGGAAGAAGGGGACAAAAGAATTGGAATTCCTACAACTCAATAGCCAAGAAGCAAAAAGCCTAATTGAAAAATGGGCAATAGACTTTGACATTTTTTCAGAAAAGACACACAAATTGCCAACAGATATATGAAAAGATGCTCACTAATCATCAGGGAAATGCAAATCAAAACCAGAATGAGATAGTACCTTATGCCTGTTAGAATGGCTACTATGAAAAAAAAAAAAAAAAAAAGATAATAAGTGTTGGTGAGGATGTAAAGAAATTAGAATCCTCATACATTGTTGATGGGATGTAAAATGGTATAGCCATTGTGGAAAAAAGTATGGAGCTTCCTCAAAAAATTAAAAATACAAATGCCATATACCCCAACAATCCCATTTCTGGGTATATATATCTAAGAAAATTGAAATCAGAATCTTAAAGAGGTAGCTGAACTCCCACGTTCACTGCAGCATTATTCGCAATAGCCAAGATAGGGAAACAACACAAATGTCCATCAATGAAGGGAGGAAGAAAGAAAATATGGTCGATACTTACAATGGAGTATTATTCAGCTTTAAAAAGAAAAAGGAAATACTACTATATGTGACAATGTGGATGTACGTGAGGACACTATGCTAAGTGAAATAAGGCATCATAGAAGGGAAATTACTGCATGACTCCCCTCGTATGAGATATCCAAAACAGTCAAACCATAAAAGCAGAGAGTAGATTGGTAGTTGCCACTAGCTGGGGGGAGGGCGACGAAATGGGGAGTTGCTGTTCAACAAGCATAGTTGCAGTTATGCGAGATGAGTAAGATCTAGAGATCTGTTATACAACATTGTGCCTATAGTTAACAATACTATATTTTTGTAATGAGGGTAGATCTTATGTTAAGTGTTCTTATCACAATTATAAAACAAAAACAGTGTGATAGGCACTGCGAGTGGAAAAATGCAATGGTGTCTGAGATCAGACACCCATCCTAGATTTGAGTTGTATGAGAAGTGATTATCAAAACTAGAACCTGATGGATTAATAAGAGTAAGCCAAGAAAAGAGGTGAGTGGGAAAGAGTTTTCTAGAAGCATTAACCTTTCATCATGAATATGCCCAGCACACATTTGGGACAAGCACATGTTTGCTGGGCAGACAACTAGTGGAATCTTGGACAGAAAAGTCTTCACCAGCCTTGTGGGTAGGACCAGGTAAAGACGACTTCAGTATTCCAGATGTGACAGAAAGGGCTCATTCACGTATTGGCATTCACATTAGTTTATTATTTAGCAAATATATCTATTATTTCAATGCATTGAGCAAGATGCTGAGGCTATAATGCCCAGGAAGGTAGGCATGACCCCTGCTCTCATGGATTTTACTATTACACTGTCTTGCAGGTATTAAGGGCGACTTCTTAGCTATTTTATTCCAGTTATCTCTCTGATACTCTCAGAGGCCTCACAAGTGCTTCACAGCTAAAGTAAATTTGGTGGAAGGCAGATAAATCAGGAATAAAACAAAATACTTCCAGGAAGAAAATGCAGGATATGACAGAGACTCAGAAACAAAAAAGAAAGAAAGGGAACTGAGATAGGGGGAAAACAGAAAGAACACATTTCTGGTTGAGAAAGGTGAAGTGCCATGAAAAGTCCTCTCAGGTGCAGCAGGCTGCCTACCTTTGTAATTATGGCCTTTTAAAATTAAGTCTAGCTCAGTGCCTTGTGCATATCAGCATCTGACAAATATTTTATGGGCTGCATTAAAGAGAATGAGCAGCTCAGGGCATTTTTAGAGTGCTTGAAAGTTCATTTTCAAAGAAAATTTTGCATGAATCCCACTGCTGATAAAAACCAGGTAAGTCTTCAAACTAGCATTTTAAACCTCCCCTTTGCCTTTAATTCCATTATAAGTTTTAAGATTGTAAATTAACTTCTTCCATCTGAAAACCTGAAGAAAATTGCTTACACAACTGTCACCACTGAGCAGTTTAGTTAAGAAATGGCTTATTACTGATACTAACACCACAGGTATCTTCTTGGTGAAAAAAACATTTTAACAAAAGAACAAATAGCGGGAAATGTGTTCCATGGGTATCCTGGATGTGTGGGTTAATTTTATGTGTCACTTAACTAGGACATGGGGTGTCCGGATTAAACATTATTTCTGTGTATGTCTCAGAGAGTGTTTCTAGTGTTTTATATGTGTGTGTGTGTGTGTGTGTGTGTGTACACACATATATATCCTATTAGTTCTGTTTCTCTAGAGAACCCAGAATAATACACTGGATTATTTGTTAATTTATTAATTTCAATTTAAATCATAAAATACTTAATGAGCACTTATTAACTACAGGACCTCTTGCTTAATGTTCAATAGCCACTATGGGGTTTAAAAAGGAAGAGGCTATATTTCCTATCCTTAAACAGGTCATAATCTTATGTAAGAGGAAAAATTAGTCCCATTATTAATTTTAAAATAAGGATGCCTATACATATGTGTGTATGTGTGTGTGTTTATATGCCATAAGAGAGTTGAAAAATACATGCTAAAGAAGGGAAAAATATATATATATATATCTCATTATAGATCAAGAAAGCCTTTACTGAAAGGGTGACAGCAGAGATGATCTTAAAATAGTATCAGAATTTTAAAAAATAAAGAGGGATAAGGAGCAATTCTCTGGCTGGAAAAAACAGCAGAAGCCGAAGCACAGAGGCGGAAAACTCACGCACTGTTTGGGAAAAAGTCGAGCTCATCTGGAGCACTGAGCAACACAAAAGCAGCAGTGGGAATCAGACCATGCTGTGGAGGGCCACAAACGCCTCCATGAAATCCACACACAATTCTGTAAATAACAGAGAGCGATTGTATTTATTGTAAAAGAAATGACATCATGAGAACGTTTTGTTTGGAAGATTGTAGGCAGTGATTTGTAGGATGGATTACAGCAGGGAAAGACTGAAGTTTAGAACCCAGTGAAGTAGGGAAAAAGAAAGCAATAAATGTTGGAGATTGAGGGGGCCCAATAGGTCTCTTTTCTCTACTCAAATTCTCTGTCAATTGAAATTGATAAAAGAGATGACAGATGAATACAAAAAGTGTTGAAGACCATGGCTTAGGGGTATGCAACAACCTTCCTAATATGGAGCCCTAGCCTTAAATAGACATATCATACACAGACTGCTCACAAAACAGAGAAAATTTAGGGCACGAAGAAAGAGAATGGAGACGAAGGAAGAGTGTGTTAAACTGCGTGCGGGACTTTTTCCCCAAACACACCAAGGGAGGAATGAGTGAAGGGCCAGAAAGAGGCCTATGGTGGTATTGTGGAGGAACTCCCTTTTCAAGAAGTTGGAAAAACATGCCCCACTATCTGCAAAGAAGGGCTTCTAGTTCCATGGGGGCAGGAGGAGGAATGATAGCAAACATTGATTACCAGCCAAGGACTCTGTAAGCACTTTACCAACATTTTCTCATTTAATATTCCAAAAATCCTAGAATACATGTGCCATTATTATTTCCACGTTGCAATGTTGAAAGGTTAAGCCAATTAGGCAAGATGGCATGGCTTATAGTGGCAGAGCCAAGATTGAAACTAAGGCCGTGTAGCTCTAAAGGCCATGTACCTCATTGCTGTACCAAATGAAGGTGTCAGGAGAGGGCTTTGGAAAATGCCTACTGATTAGGGTACAGCTTGAGGACAAAAATCCAGGGAAGGAGTCAAAGAACCAGAATAGCACATCAGGGAAATCTACTCAAACAAATACACCTCTGGGTGTATTTGTATCATGAGGACTCAGAGAACAGTTTCAGTAGACTGGTGGAAGTGACAGTTTGATAAGAGACACAGAAACGAGTGAATACAATGAAGTAGATGCAACAAAGATGTGTTTTCAAGAAATTTAGCATTTGAAGGAAGGTGCAGTTACAGTATGGTAGCTTGTAAGAATAGGAAAGTAGAGTGAAAGTGTTATGGTACTTTCTTAGGGTATCAGAGAACTTTCATATAAAGAAATGAGGTTAACAGTGGAGAAGGATAATTTGAAGAAGTAAATGAGAGGAGATAAAATTCAGGAACTTAGGACCCCAAAAATATGGAAGAGAATGAGACGCAGACACAGGAGACATAGTATACCTTAAAATCTGAGGGCTTCTTCAGGAGGGGAGACACAGAGATACTTGTAGAGAGAGAAACAGAGGAGGCTCAGCAAGGAAGTCCTCAAATGCAAGTCCGAGAAAGCACCCTAGGGTTAGATGAGGATAGATCAAGCACTAAAGGCTTGGAGAGGGGAGATTTCCACAGTTCTTATTGGAAATGGGATAGGGAATCAATAAAAATAAAATGTTTCAATTCAATTCTCTAATAATATTAGATGGAAGGCCTTTTGGTCAAATGTATTGAGTCTAGTAATGCTTTGGTGATAGACTGACCACAAAAAAGGAAATAAAGAAGTGAGCCAATTATTTTATTAATTTAATCCCCTAAACCTCCAAGCCAATTACTTCAATATATTAGGCCAAAATATATTTTTGTACTAAAAAAAAAAAAAAGCCAACTAGCTCTTTCAATACAGGCAAAATTGAGAAAAGGTGTGCTTAACCTTCTAAATCTTATTTCAGTGATCAGGAGCAGATGTTGTGTATGCAGAACAGAAAACTATTCTATGTTATTTCAAGAAGAGAACTGTAGTTTGTAGTTTTCTGGGGCTTAAATCTTGTATTATTCCTTCTTTCACTATTTTTTTCCTTCTATACTTTTTTTCTTTATACACTCTGTCTCTTAAAATTCCAAAATTGCTACAACTCTTATTCTTTAGGAAAATATGATTATCACTATGTCATTAGGCCAATAAATTGAAGGAGGCTTCAGATGTCTTGGTCATTCAAGTGCTTGTCTGCAACTTTATTTGATGGGGGAGTGGGAGGGAGAATAAATGGAGAAGATGGTATTAGAACTTGACATTTACAATTTGCTAATATTTTCTGCAATATGCTAATAGTGTACACAATGCAGCAAACATTTTTCAGCCTGTAGATTTCAACCCAATCATAAATCATGAAATCAATTTAGTGGGCCATGATCAGACTTTTAAAAAGTGAAATAGAATAAGATAGAACAAAACAGAATACAATACATAAGGTAAAAATAAGCTTGGTTTAGAGAAACTTTTGTCTTGGTTATATAAAAATACATACATTCATACACATACATGAACCCTAGGTCATGATGCCAAATCTGCCAACTGAATACTCTCTCCCGGGAGACTGAGTCTCAAGCTGGTGACACAAGGATGGAAAACAGGAATAGCTGACACACATCCTTTCTAGTGGCAACATCTAGACCAGTTTGTTTAAGCTATGAGACCAGTTGTGTGATTCCTGCTGCCATAGTTTTTGCCTATTCTCCAGCTTCATGTCAATATTTTAAGTCCTGATTTCCTTCCAATAAATCCTATTTGGGTCATCAGCCAGAGTTGGTTGTGCTCAGAATCAAAGGACCCTCAACTTACGCAAATATGTGGTCTCTTTTACACCTCATAACTATGCTGTGAGGTAGGGTATTGTTTTTAATTTTGCTAATGATAAAAGTAAGACTCATGTTGTCTGGTCATTTTGCTAAAGGTTATCTCTCAGGCATGGGATTCAGACCAGGTTGAAACTCAAAATTTATGCTCTTTCTACCAAACAATGCACATGGCAACAGACAGCCATGTATTAATATTTCCATGCAGAGAAAACAATTTTATACAGAGGATTTGTCAGTGAGTAGTTCTTATTTTATTTGAGTGAATTAAAATCAATAGTTTTCTACTAATCTCAAGTGAAAGTTCAGGAGTCTTGAGATTTTACAGACGGTTTTAAGACTATGCATGTTGAGAGAAAATATAGATTAGAGTATTTTGCTGATATTTTCATTGATTTTAAGAAAGAAAGATCTATCATCCTATTAATTGTATCCCCTTACCAATAAACCAGAGTTTTGGAATTCTCAAAATATAACAAATGAAAGTGGACAGCTTAGGAGTTATCCCAAGAAATACATCAAATCAACAAACAAGAAATAGACTGGATAATTCAGCTGAATGACCCCATTTTTCATCAACAGTTCAGCTCCTTCAATCCTCTAAACATCCTCCCAACACACACACACACACACACACACACACAATCATTCATTCTTGTTAATTATTTTTGTTACCCTCCCCATCCCACACCCTGTAGTTCAGGCCCTCACTCTCTTTAACCTGGACTACTGCTAATGCTTTTAACTTATATCTCTAAATCAACCCTCAATTTCCTCAAATCCATGCTTCACATGGCTGCCATAAGGATCTTTATGAAACTAGAGCAGGACATGTTTCTCCATCACTCATTCTAAAAACTTCTAATGGCCTTTCCATTATTTAAATGATAAATTCTAATATCCTTATTTTAATAAAAAACAATTCACCAACATTTTAAAACTTGGAGTTTTCTGAACACAGAAATGGCTTTATATCTGTAATTTTGAACACGTTTCAACTATATGGAATTTCCTCCTCTACCTTGCCCTATTAGATAAATCCTATTTATCCTTAAAAACTTAGTTCTTATGTCACCTCTTCCAGGAAGTCTTTCTAAATATTTTCTAATACCATTAAAGAGTTATTCACATCCTCCTTTATTGTCTCTATTTCTTGCACATAGAGTCTGTTGCTTGTCATGTTTTCCACAAATATTGTGCTTCTTACTATTTTCAAGGCACTTTTCTAGCTTCTGGATATACACCAGTGAATAAAACAGACAAACATGTCTCCTTTCATGATGGAAAAATAATCAATAAGAAAAATAATTCAAATATATCAAATGTAAGATAGACATAACTTCTTAGAAAGAAAAAGAGGGAGCCCTCTTATAATTCTATGAGGGTGGTCAGGGAAAGCTTCATTGAGATGCATTTGAGAAAATACATAAAGGGGGTGAAGGTATGAGCCCTGGGAATGTGTAAGGAAGAGTACTTCAGGCAAAGGGATCTATAATTCAAAGGTGCCTGGGTGGGAATGTGCTGGGAAAAATCAAGAAAGTGTGACTGAGTCAGGGATAAAAGAAGCTGTCAGAGGAGATCAGATCACAGAAGATTTGGGCAATGAGCTTTGAATGAGATAGCAAGCCATTGGAAGGATGGAAGTAGATGTATATGATTGGAGTTGACTTATGAGGATCACATTGCACAAATTCTGCATTCATCCATGCACCGAAGTCAAATGCTGAGACTAGGTTAGACAAAGCATCTTTACTTACATGTGATGCTAATGAACAACTAAAACAGTATCTGCCACTTTTGGGCTAAGGTACTTTCAGCTAAGACCTGCTAGATATATGCAGCAAGTCTGTCCCTCACTTCTAATATTTAAATTTTAATTCACAAATAATTCAAAGGGGAATAGGGTATGATCTACTTTCTCCATGGCTGCCCATTTGTGAATGTGATACTGACATCTAAAAATAGAATGAACACAGGGACTATCATAAAATGATCTTGTGGTTAGAAAAGGACTGTGAAAAATGACTGAGAAACTAATTTGGAAGTTATTTTACTGATGGAGCTTTAGAGATTTATGCCAATTAAATTCCAGTGAGAGAAAGGAGAGATAATAGTTACAGAGTTGATATTTAAGATGACTGATTGTAATAAGGTTAAAGAAGGAAGTTTTACAACATATTTTTATAGTTTTAACATAGGCAATTCTCTGTCTGTGAACATTAGAATGGTCTTACTTGGCAAGAGACAGATGGACACTAAAGTTTCCATTTTGACATATCATATATCCTTCCAAGGACTTTGTATGTAAGCCTGAAAATTAGGGAAACTCAAACCAGTACTTCATTAATCAAAGGATTGCATCTGGACTGGGAAGTAAAATGTTAGAAACCTTAAAGTTCTTTAAGACATTTGTCTTGCTAAAATAGTCCCATCTGTCACCTTAGAAGTGACAGAAGTACAGGAAATTATGTATACTTTTTATCACCTTTATATAATTTCATAGTTCTCATTTATTCAAACATTTCCAGTAATATGTTCCATAACTCTATCAACTACATAATTATCATGCCACTGTATCCACACAGAAAAGATGTGGGGTACATAATAATCTGGGCTCTGGAACCAGACTCACTGGGTCCAATCCTGGCTCCACCATGCAATGTTGGTCAAATTACTTAACTTCTCTGTGTCTCAGATCCTTCCTCTGTACAAAGAAGATAAGAGTCTACCTCATGAGTTATTATATCAATTCAATAATAAAATGAGTAAAATGCTTAGGACAGTGCCTAGAACAATATAAGAGCTCAACTGCAATGTTAAATACATAGAAAATATATAGAAAACTTTCTGGGTGAAACCAAAATATCTGTGCAATATAGTCAGTATGCATATAAAGTCATCAATGTCCGGATGCAATTTAAGTAAATACATCGAATCCTTTTTACGTCTGCCTGTCTCTATCATATTTATTGTCAATCTAATTCACGTATCTTAGCAGTATTTATACAGCTTTTCTTATATCTTTGCCACTCCTTTCATTCATGAAGCCTCAGTTCTTACCACAAACAGGGCATTTTTAGAATGAAAGCAGCCACACCAGTATGGATTACTTCTACAGGAATGAAAGAAGAAAAGGAAGAGGGGGAGGGAGAAAGGAAGAAAGACTTTATTAAGCAAAAAGCTCTTGTCTGAAGACCTAGTGTTTCACCAGAACAGATCTGCTACCTTTACAATTCCTAGGACCCAGCATTCAACAAAAGATTCCTCGGGAAACATCTGATACAGGTTCTTTCAGTCTTTGTACACCTTTGCTAAGACCAAGATGAATCTTTAAAAAATAGGTTGACTTTATAGTATAGTATTTTATATATACTATTTATGTAATATATTATATTATAGTATTTGATATAGTATATAATATACTATAATATTATATTATAATATATAATATACTGATATATATTATATAATGTGGTTATATTAAATATTATATATTTATATATTATACATTATATATTTTTTGTATATGTATATTTCTTAAGCTGCTTTAACATTGATTCCTCTAAAATAGCAGGCTACCTGTTTTTAGAATTGTTTCATTTGTTCTTTCCTAAAAACTTCACCTACCCATGCTCCATGCAGCTATATCACTAGGTTACAGGCAAGCAGGTCACCCCAAGACCATTGCCAGATATGAGTGGACCCACAGGTGGGCATTTGAACCGGAGATGTAATGCACAGCCTCCCTTCTGAGAGAATTTAGAACTGAGACTGAGATCTTTTCTCAGCAAGAGATTGATCCTGTCTCCTGTAAATGTGGGTGCCCGCTGAGAGCCGTGTGTTGCACCATGTGGCCTGACGGAGAGGAGAAAAGCTGGTCCACAGAGGGAGAGGGAAGTATTTTGCAAAGAGGCAGAATGGGGAGAAGAACATCATATACATTTACATCCCTGGTAACAGTTAATTTTCTGATTCCTAGATGTGGCCTTCCGCTTATTGTAAATTCACCATTTTCACCTAAGCTAGCTCAAATACATTTCTGTAACTTGGAACCAATGAGTCTCTATTAATATATCCAGTTTTGTCAAAATACAACTTATATCAACAACCTATTATTATCAAGACACCTGTTTCACGTATTGGGTATAAAAATGAAACAATACTCATGTAGTTCTTGCATTTTAGATGACACATTGCCCTGGAAGTAACAGATATGAAACAGATAGATGAACTGTGATAGAACATGGCAAACTTCTCACTGTCAGTGAGAACTCTTGGCCCTCCTGTGGATTCTGTTCTAGATATAGCTATTAATAAACAATACTTGACCCTCAGCCCTCAGCTAATTCATCCTTTGATCTCCTCTTTGCTGAGAGCGTGCATCCACAGACTGACTCCCACAGGTCATGAGCTCTACCTTCCAAAGCTATTACTAAGAGCCATCTTCCTCACCTGCATGTCAGCTCCCCATTGAGCCTCGTCCCTCCATAGCAGCCTGATCCAGGAATCTTACCAGCTTTCCAACCATAAGAACCTGTCACTAAAGCTCTTGCTCTCAGCTAAAGCAAACTACTCAACCCCTGGTTGTGTCAACTGAGCAGCAGATACAGACCCATAAATGGTTGAAGGCAAATTGCTCCATATACCTGCTCTCTAGTGTATCCCTCCTAGGGACTGAGAGTTTTCTCCTGGGATGTTGTGGGATAAGACTCCACCCACAAACAGACTGTTTTGCTCACTTGTTCTTGTTGTTGCCTCTAATATTTGTAAAATCTAAAATTTATAAACACAATTTAATTTAGCCTTGTTTAGAATTAAAAGCGTACATCAGAAGCTACATGTTTTTAACAGCAGGAACCTTGAGAGATTGGGACCAGCGGAGCTATTGAAACAGGGTTTACAGGACACGATTCAATAAACTAGCCACTATACCCTGTTACATTGCTAAGATAAATATTCACAAGTCATATCCTTTGAAGGGCATTAAGACCATAAATATTAGACAGGGATGAAAGTTCTTTCTTGTAAGATTTATACATTTGGTTTGTAGCTATTTAAAAAAGCATTTTGTTCCTTAAATAATTCTCAATTATATTTTACTTTTAACTATAATGACTAATTGCCATATGAGCATTAATCTTGAAATTATGAAGTGCAAGCAATTTGAGAAAATGAACATACTCACTGTATGTCTGTGACAGGAAAATGGAGGCTTTGAGTATTTAACCACTCCCTATGATCTTATTATAATTATCTCAACCTGTATAAAATCTGATCATATGCACTTGACTTTTAAAACCACCTATTTCAATCCTTGTACCATTTTTGGTAACAGTATAAATAAATAGTAATTATGATGAGTATGTTTTAAGCACATAGAATATCAATTTCTTCATCAAGATATTTATGTGTAAAACCCTTGAATTTTAGAAAACATCAGTTTTATGTCTAATGTTTTGCTTGCTACAATCCACTGGGCCCAGAGACTGGCTTTAAAATATTTGACAGCTCAGAAAGAAAAGATGTACAAATGTTTTTTTGTTGGTGCCACATTTCCTACTTTTTCCTATTGTCTTACACCCACCTCTTGCACATTTTTATTACCATTCTTGCCCCTAAACACAAAGGAATTTGTGATCTTTATTTTAGGACACCTCTGACACAATTAAATTTAAGTTTTCAATAGTTTGTTTGCCTGTACCCATTAGGAATTGTTAATGCATGCATGGGGCACAAGGGACTGCAATTAACCTTGAGAACAAAAGAATAATTTATCACTTTAACAAACAACAAAACCCACTCTTATTGTTAATAATTCATAATAAAGGCAGCATCTATCAATTAGGAGAAAAAATCAGGTTGAGAATAGAAGTGGCAAAACAGGCATATCCATCAAATTTGCAATAGCTAACTGCTCTCCTCTGAATTATCAGCAATGCTGAGAAATACCCAAAGGTTTGCTGATGGCCACAGCAGAGAATGATTAGTGAATTCTCAGCTGCATTTCTAGTTTTGCTCCTATTCCCCAAACAGAGTAAATAAACGAGAGCTCGCTAATAGGACCATTAAGGGCTGCTAGGAAATAAAAAAAAAAAAAAATCGCTATCATGGGCTACCTCCAACCCAACAAAGAGCTTGATCCAAAACACCAATTACACTGGTTAATTAAAATTTAGAACAAATGTATCTATAAGTTATCAATGCTACCACACCAAAAAACCCTGCATAGCCAGCAAAGTAGTTAGAATAGAAAGACATATAACTGTTGCCAACTAATCTAAAAACTCGGGTTCTTTTTACTGGTAACAATGTCCCTCAAAAATCTGAGGTGCCAGAGGGTTAGCTGTGTCTGCCAAACACACAGACATTTTATTAGGAAGGAGGCACAAACCACTTCATACGACCCATTCTGTACTTTCCATGAAGGTCCCGTTCTCTGTCGTTTTTAGGTGCTCTAACTATACCTGGCATGAACAAAATTATTCACGGTAGACACAAGAACATTCCAGAGATAGGATTCTGTTACCTCTAGGATTGCCATTAGGAAAACCGAATCCCCTCTAAACCAATGGCTAGACTGAGTACCATTTAGGGATAGAGTCCAGGAATCTTCCTGTGGCTACACGCCATAGACATTACCAGATCCATATCCCCTATTTAGAGAATCTCTAAAATATTTCAGCTGATGCACATATTGTGAATTTATCTTATTTCACTGATGAAAGGCCATTTCTAACATTCATCATGTTAATTTAGACAGCAGTTTCGCTAATACAAACCTACTGCTGGCTTTCAAAGTCTCCTGCATTAACTAAGATCTGGATTACTGAAAGGTTTATTGCTGTTGCCTCTGGATTACCTGATTGAAGGTCAAGTGATCTGCCTGGGACAAAGAGTGACTGATTAGAATGCTTGAAGTACACAGGTTATAGCTTAAACACAAATAACACACAAATAATATCGTAAGTATTCTCCATAGATGAAGAATGCTAATGTGGCCCCACAAGTTTTCTCTTCTCCATATTAAGCAATTTCTGTACCTCAGATGGCATCATTACAAGGCCTCTCATGTCCAGTTTTCTGTAAAATTCTTTCGGAAAGGGTGGCAGTGGAAAAGGAAAACTATTCTAAGCCTTCAGATCTAGAGGCATTATAATAAAGTGCTTGCAAGACAGAGGAAGACACAGTGGAAGCTAGCCACCATTCATTCTCCTTGTTATCTCTTTTGCCTCTCCGTTAATGATTACAGAAAAATAATGATTCAGAAGTGTTTAGGTAGAACACAAGAATTTCATGCAACTGGCTTTATAGCAGCTGATTTTAAAAAATATTCAGAGTCAAAAAATTTGAAATATTTTAACTACTTAGGAATCTTGGAGAATGGGATGTTCTTATATAAGTGATACATATGACGATTGCCTCTAATGTCCACTGGATCTTTCTCATACTCCTCATTTCTGGTTCTCAAGTATTCTGATATCTGGTCCTCCATCATTAATCCTATGCTACTTGTGAGATAAAGCAGCAAACTGTTGTGGAGAAAACTTAGGCTTTGAAAGTAGACAGAGCTGAGTACTGGACAGGGCTCTACTGCTTGCTCCGTGTGTGACACAAGTTTCTGTGTTTTGAGGATTAGAGCTCACATATGTAAGGAATTTGGCAAAGCTCCAGACACGCAGTAGTCACACAATAAATTGTAGACACTATAATCACACCTCACTAGGGAATCTTCACCCCAGGTAGGGTGATGTTGTCACTGTCCACCTGAGCACATCGTGCCCATTCCTGACTCTGAGACTTTGCTCAAGCTGTTCCCTGGAATGCTATTCCTTTTCACCCCGAGCTCACACTCAAGTCAATGCAGAGGTCCTCATTTCCCTTCAATATTGCTATGAGATACTGCATAACTAATTTTTATAAGCCTAGGTTTCACTGGTTATTGGTCCCCAAATCCCAGTAACTGAACAGCCAGGATCCTTCACCATTGGACAAGAAGAAAAGAGTAACAAAATATTTACTATCTGTGGATGCCCAGTAGGTATTTAACAAAACTACTGAATAAAATCTCTCTCTTGCCAGGTGGCGCTGGGGAGGAAGATGCTGAGTAAGTTAGCATACAGTAATTTATCATAACAAAATGAAAAACCAAATTAGGATAAATTATTCAAAACAAGGGTGCAAGCCAGTGGGGAATCAGATAGTGTTCAGGAAAGAACCAAGGTGTGGATATTAAATGGTTGGAGAACCCTAGAAGCCTAAGGGAAAGTATTGTCAGGGAGGAGAGGAGCCAAGGGGATTCCTTGGCAGGATTCCAATGCATTGGAAGTACTGAAAGAGTGTGTGTAGACCACAGTTTATTTTTAAAAATATGTAAATATATATTTATAGCTAAATAAAATAAATACAAGAGCAAATTATACAAGAATACCAAAATCTTTAATCCAATACTATTCCCTTTTAAGAAATGTTTCATTTCTAATTTTTTCCACAAGACCATGAGTTCTTTAAAGGCAGGGGCCACCTTATTCACCTTTGAGATTTTAGGAGAGTCTCAAGAAAGTTTTAGTAAAAGAAACAGAACATCAGATATTTTATGTGTGTCCCATTTGTTGAGGAAAATTAATGCCAGTAGCATGCCTCCCACTTCAACTTTGCATTTAAGTAGATAGCATTTTTCCTCTGTAAGAATGATCCTCATTTTCCTCAAAATATCTCAATCTTATAACGAGAAGCAGGTGTTTTCTCACTTCTTAGATGGATAAATTAGAAAAGAAAGAGGTGAACAGACAGCTCAGGAAAAGCTGCTGAGGCAGGAGCAGATTTTGGTTATTCCAAGTCTCCGGCTAGCAGACCTTGCATACTGATTTCCCTCCTGAATTTCCCCGACAAAGGGGCTCCGTGCTGAAGTGAAAGTTGTGCCTCTTCTGTAGCAAACCCACATTCAGCAGTCAAGTTTGGGTTTCACTACCTGGGAAGATTTATTTCAGGGCCAGGTCAGCAGGTATACATGTGAATTCCTGGCAAGGAAGACTAGACTACAAAGAATGTCAGTAATTTTTAGGTAACCTATCTCCAATTGGATTAGCCTCAAAGCA
Source organism: Eulemur rufifrons (assembly GCF_041146395.1). Lineage (NCBI taxonomy): Eukaryota > Metazoa > Chordata > Mammalia > Primates > Lemuridae > Eulemur > Eulemur rufifrons. Next base: position 91,946,969 of record NC_090997.1, on the reverse strand, counting down.
ACACAAGCTTTAAAGGTATTATACATAAAAAGTGCCCAGCATAAAGTAGAAGCCCAGTAATTACCTAGATATCTTCTGTTTTCCTTTCCAGAGCCTTCTCCATCTTTCTTCATCCTGTTCCGTGTCCCAGGAGATTGACCTTTAGAATTGATTCAGCTGGGCTTTCTCATGCCCTGACTTAGCTAATGTGATCACCAGCAGAAAATTAGAGGGTGGGAGGAGAGGGAGATTCCTTCCCTGGCTCCCTTCCGGCCAGGCTGCAGTTGGGTCAGTAGCTCTGTTCCTTTAATCTGGATGCAGCTCCTGCCAGGTGAACCCATTTCTTGTAGCCACAGATAGTACCAGGTGGCAGCCCTGCCTTGCATCACAGTTCCTTGGCTATTCCCTTAACCTTGTCACACCTTTGAAAAAAGTCCCCTAATTTAACTCTCTTAGTTTACCCTTTTGGGTACTGCATGTATGTCCTGCAGGGATCCTAATGCTTGCTCCTTTCCAGTCAAAACATCAGAGCTAGAGGTATCCTATGCTGTTTTCCACAGTACTGAAGAGCCTGGAAGTCAATGGAGCAAGGTTCTCTTCTTGATGTATTTGCAACTCAGAAACAATCGTGAAGGGAAGGAGTGGTCCGTACCAGGCTTTCACTAGCAAGGTTCTAGGCACACTACACATGTCATCCCATTCAATCTCCACAGCAGTTTCACAAGCAAGTATTATCTTCTCCATTTTACAGACAATGTGGAACAGGTGGCTAAGTCAGATGTCACATGGTTGGCAGGTGACACCAGAGCTTTGTTCTGCCTACAAACTCACCATTCTCACTCCTCTGAGCCCATTTTCTCCACCATAACATGAGACTGTTGGATTACATCAGTAGTATTCTGGCTCTGCATTTGAATCATCAGGGAACTTAAAAAAAAATACCTCGGTTCAAAACCTCACCTTAGACCAGTTACATTTTTAAGCTCCTTGTGTGATTCAGATGAGAACTAGGGTTGAGAACCATTTGACCAAATGCCTCATAAAATTTCTTCTGATTCTAAAATGTTATAATTTTTTAAATTTCAGCATATTTAAACTTAATGTTTCAATTTGGATAGCTATATTGGTAGATTTTTTTTAATTGAACAGTTTTCTTTTTTTCTTCCAAGTTCCAGAAAGAAAATATTTTTGTAGAAAGTCTATAGCACAGAAACTTGCATAAAGTCATTCTTTTCATGCATTCATCAAACACTTGCAGAGTGTTGGCTATGTAGAACATCCTTTTATGTATGATGAGTAGAACACAACAGTTGCCTTCAAGGAATTCACAGTTTAATGGCAAAATAGACCCCAAAACCAGATATTTATACTGTAATGCAGCAAGTGCAGTGACAGGGAGATAGAAAGTAGATGTGTCTCTTTCAGATCCTCCTACAGTATAGCAATACCATGACCCACACCCTAAAATCTTAATAGAAATATCTCAAAGACATAATAGATATATTTTTCAGAGAAAGAGTGGGTCAATTTTATCCACATATGAATATAAACAATTCAGCCCATCTGAGCTGTGAATGCAGGTTGCTTGGCAACAGCTTTTACAGTTGTGTTATTTGCTCTGAAATGAGAGGAGCTGGTACTTTTCTCTTTAAAACAAAAGAATATTAATAACAGCAATAATAATGGGTATTTATACATCTTTTGTAGAAGAACTGCATAAAATTTTAGTTCATGCATTCTCTGGAGTCAAAGTCAGTAGGTTTTTGGGAAAGTATGAAGGTTGAGGGAGACTCTCATGGTCAAATATCACCATTAGGAGGGTAACTTACAGTCAGGTGAACTGGTTTTATTAATCCAATGTGCATTTATGGAGCATAATTTTTATGCTTAACCTTCTATTTACAAGGTATCTTGTGAAAAATGGAGAGACGTAAGGGTGTATGTTAGGCAAGGAGCATAAAATGTGTTAAATGCATATCCCCTGCATTTAAGATACTTCATTAAGTTGCTAAATCTGTCCACTATACTTCAACTTAAAGAAAAAACATAAAGCATTTCCCAAGCACAGCTGCACCACAATAGAAAAGGCAATGGGCAATCATAGGAAAAAAAATTTCCATCTCCCAATAGGGATAATTAAGGATATAAAATTCACACAAATCCACCTTTAACTTATAGAAAAATTATTCTACTACAATACGTCAGTAACTATAGTAGAAAAGATGTCCAACAAAGGATAGATGCCTTCTTTATTCTTTTCTAAAAACATTTTTAGATCAGGAAACAAAATACCAGTCATAGCACATGTCCACATTGTTCTGTAAAACCCAGCTCTGAAGAGGGAGGCAGCTCCTTTACTCTCTACTGGTATAAAATGTGACAGCTAATTTATTTCACAGCATTGGAACCTTTGGGAGAAAGATAAGTGAATTAAATATAAAAAACACATAACAAAAATGAATGCAAACAAATGTCCCCTTGAAACTATTGCTGTCATATTGCAGTTCTCATAAAGATCATCCCAATTTCAAGGTCCTATCCATCTTTCATTTATTTATCTGCTTTAAATGTTAGCATATTAGGAAAACCAAATGACAGAAAACAATCTTGGATATCTGAACAATGTTTCCTAAGTTGTATTTGTCATTTTGCTTGTTACTGAGCAGACAGATGGGATCTAACTTGTCACAGCACACTCCAGCAAAAACAACATAAAACACATGCAAAACGATGGTGTCAATGAAGCCATAAGCTCATAGTGCCCATCAGTTAGTAGCTATTATTTGTAACCAGGGGTCATTGCAAAAATCCATACCTAGAGGTGAAAAATGTCAGATTAAAAACAATTTTTCCAAATGCTTTTCCAATGTATGTGTTCAGAGCCTAGCATAGATGTCTACATAAATCTTTAGCACATGATCTGAGCTTACTCCCTTGTAAAAGAGTGGAATTGCACCAACCCTGACATCCAATCACATGTTACTCTATTAGACAGCATAGCTTCACATATCTAAGAGGATATAGAAATTGCCACTGCCCAGTCTTATTTTGCTTGTTCACCAATGACACCAATCAAGTTTCCATTATTCCAGTCACAAAGAAATGTCTGTATCATTGATTCCTAGTGTATATAGAAATGGGAGGAAGGGACAGTCCTCTCTTTATCAGGATATCAGCTTCTCTGGAAGGGGCAGTATGGTATAAAAAAAGATGTTTAACAATTTACTATAATTTAAATTTGAAAAAAAAACTAAAACATATTGTTTCCCTAATGCCAAACCATAATCAAATATGACTTAAGGAGTTTTGTAAAAGCTAGGCTTTACTTTCTGCATATCCGTGAATTTCAGTGAAGTACATTAGAGATTCCTAGGGAATAGGAGACTTATACTTAAGAAAAAGTAAGCATCAGGAATTTCAGTTTCCTATAGAAAGCTGGAAATAGTGTAACTTTCACCCTTACATTAAAAAAAACCAGAAAAATTTGCAAAATCACAATATTTCTAGAATCAATAAGATAGTTGGTTGAATCACGAAGCAAGCAACTAACTTGAAAACTAAGGGAAAACAAGTGTTTATAAGGAGAAACATCACACTAGTCCTTGATTACCTGAGGCAGTTGCTAAACACCCAGTATCATTCAGGCCAGTGAGAGTAATTTTCTTAAAATTGACCATGCTAAAGGTAGAGTGTGAACTGACATGACAGCATATGGCTCTTGGAAACCAAAAACACCCAGGGAGATGCACCCACGTTCAGATTCTTCTTCACAAACCTCATGGGATGCTACCGTACTTGATTGAAGCAGGGCAAGAATCCTGCAAAAACTCTATGTTGGGCCTGAGGGAATGGAAGAGCAGGCCTGTAGGAAAGACATAAAGCCCTACCTGGACCCATCTCTCCTATCTCTCCTATAGAACGAAATCTGGACCCATCTCTCCTATCTCTCCTATAGAACGAAATCTTTAAGTCTCTGGAGGAATTACATATGTGTCATGCATAATATTTCTATCAGCAAGAATGCTGCATTAGAAGAATTGGAAGCCTATACCCTGTTCAGCTCCTAACACGAGTGACATAACCTATGCTAATAGAGGCCTAGCAAAAGACAAAAACATGTCTATTTCCAGGCAAAAATACTATTTATCTCAGTCTATGTTTCTTACCAAAAATTGTCCAGCTTTCAGCAAAAAATGATAAGGCATAAAAGGAAGCAAGAAACAATAATCAACAGGACCAGGCCCAGATATGACTCAGATGTTGGCACTATCCAAAAGGAAAATTAATATAATAACTATGATTAATATGTAAAGGGATCTAGTGGAAAATGTATAGATATTTCAGCAAAGAGATAGAACTATAAAAATCAAATGAAAATGCTAAAAATAAAAACAAGATAAGAGAGATGAAGAATGTCTTTGATGACTCATCAGTCAATACACTGGCAATTGAACTAAAATTGAAAGTAAAATGGTGAAATTGAGGATAGAGTGTAAAAATTAATCAAATGGAAAACAAGAAGAAAAGAGAACAGAATATCCAAAAGCTGTGAAAAAAACTTTAAACAATCTAACATGTGTAGTTGAAATCTCAGAAGGAGAAAAGAAAGAAAAGAAATTTGATAATATTATGGCAGAGAGTTTTCCAAAATTAGTGATATCTGCCAAGCCACAAAATCCTAGAAGCTCAAAGAATAACAATTAGAATATAAACATACACAAATCCCTGGACATATCATATTCAAACTTCTGAAAAATCAAAGACAAATAGGAAAAAATATATTACGTATAAAGGAACAAAGAATAACAGAAGCTTTCTCATCATAAACTTTGCAAGCCAGAAGACAGTGAAGCAACATCTTTACAGTGTTGAAAGAGAAAAAAAAAAAAAAAAATCCTGTCAATCCAGAATTTTATACCCAGTGAAAATATATTTCAAAAATACAATGGAAATTTAAAAAGAGAGAGAAAGAAAGATAATTCATTTTCCACAGAACTGCACTACAATGTCAAAGGAAGTTCTTTAGGCAGAGGAATATAATGACAGGGAGAAATCCAGATCTGCAAGATAAACGGAGTTAGTAATGAAGATAAACATAAAATTGATTTTCTTTTTTTTAAACAAGTATTTATTTCGGATTTTACTTTTCTTATTTTAATTTTTCTAAAAGATAATTTTCTAAAGCAAAAATAATTGTATGAATTTATAAAATATGTAAAATTAAATTTATGACAAAAATTACACAATATATGAGAGGAAAGAATTGAGTGTATACTGTTTTTATGTCCTTACACTGCATATGAAGTAGTATAAAATTATTTGAAGGCATATTCTGATTAAAGAAGATGAATATTGTAAACCCAAGGACAATCACTAAATAAATTTCAGAGAGAAACAAATAGTGACAAGAGTGGAGATAAATAAATCATTAATAACTTAATCCAAAGTAAAGAAAAAATAGAAAAAAGAATAAATGAAATAATCAGAAAACATCTAAGACCAGGGCAAATGTTAATACAACTGTATCAATAATTACAAATATCTAGACCACCTAAAAGAAAAGAGAATTCCAGAATGAATACAAAGGCAAGATCCAACTCTATGCTCCCTACAACATACCCACTTTAAGCATCAAAAGATAGGTTAGAAGTAAGAGAATAAAAAGTGGAATCAATCAAAGTATTCATCACTGAATGAATGGGTAAACAAAATGTGATATACCCATGGTGGTATACTCTATATTCAGCCATAAAAAGGAATAAAGTACTGAATGATACAAGCTACAACATGAATGAATCTTGAAAACATTATGCTAAGTGAAAGAAACCAGACACAAAGGGGAGTGACTGCTAATGGATTAGGGGTTGCTTTTTGAACTGATGAAATTAAGAGAGTAGTTATAGCTGCACAACTCTGTAAATAATACTAAAAACCACTGAGTTGTACACTTTCAAAGAATTTTTTAGTATATAAATTCTATCTCAGTAAAGCTCTTATAAGAAAGTAAAAATATTAGAAAAATGAAAATGCTAATCAAAGGAATACTAAAGTAGCTATGTAGATTACCAGACAAATCAGAAAAAGAGCAATATTACATAATAATAAAGCGATTAATCCAAAAAGAAGGCATAACAATGCTATATGTGTATACATCTAATAATAGAGCTTTAAAATAAACAAAGAAAAAACTTTTAAAACTGAAAGGAGACACAGAAAAATGTATGGTCATAGTTGGAAACTTCAATGCTCCTTTTTTAGTAATTGATAGAACAAGGAAAAAGAAAACTGGAAAGGATATAGGAGACTGAGCCCCACTGTGAACCAACTTGATCTAGTAGATATTTTTATTCCATCCAACTATAGCTGAATACACAATTACTTCAAGTGCATGGGGAACATTCTAGACCATAAGTAGACTATATACTGGACCATAAAGAAATTCTAACAAATTTAGAAGAATCATAATTATACAAATTATGTTCTTGGATTATAAGTGAAATAAATTAGAAAATGGTAGTAAAATAATATCTGAGGAAATCCTCAAATATATTTCTAAATTAAACAAGATGCTTTTAAATAATGCATGAGTCAAAGAGGAAATAAAAAGAGAAATGGGAAAATATTTTGGCTCGAGTAAAAGAGAAAACATGATGTACCAAAATTAATAGAACACAGAGAACACTGGGGTAGTAAATATTAAACAGCTAGTTCTCTAGGAGGGAAGAAAAGTCTTCATTTGTAGTATTTGTCAGTTTTCATGATGTAAATATTCTCAACATGGTTGACATGACAGAAAATGGATTTGGGAAGAGATGTTATAATTAGTTCTTATGAACCAGTGTAAGCTGAATCTAGTATACCACTGGATGTAGCTAAAGCAATGCTTAGAGGGCTATTTGCATTAAATGCTTATATTAGAAGAGAAGATTATAAATTCATGATCTAAGATTGCAGCTTAAGAAAATGTAGCAAGAGAAAATTGAACCCAGGGGAATCAGAAGGAAGAAAATAATTTAGATAAGATCAGAAACCAATGAAACTGAAAACAGAAAAACAATAGAGAAAATAAATTAAACCTTAGTCTGTTTCTTGGAAAACACAATATAATTAATAAACATGTGACCACATTGATCAAGAAGAAGAGAGAAGACACAAAATGCCACCATCAAGAATAAAAGAAGAGGCATAACTATCAACACTATAAAGTTAGAAGGTTAAGAAAGGGATGCTATGAATTCTACACTCATAAATTGGACAACCTAGATGAAGTAGACAAATTCCCTGGATGACACTGTTATGGGATGAATTGTGTCCTCCCATATGTTTAATCCTAACTCCCAGTACCTCAGAATGTGTCAAGAGTTAGAGATGGGGCCTTTAAAGAGGGAATTAAGGTAAATTGAGGTCATGTGGGTGAGCCTTAACCAATATAACTAGAGTGCTTATTAAAAGAAGGGATTAGGACATGAACAACACAGACTGAAGGATGGCCATGTGAGGATGGAGGGAGAAGATAGCCATCTGTAAGACAAGAAGAGAGGCCTCAGAAGAAACAACCTTGCCAACACCTTAAACTAAGTTTCTTGGCCTCTAGAAATGTGAGAAAATAAATTTCTGCTGTTTAAACCACCAGCAGCCTGAGGTATTTTGATATGGCAGCTCTAGCAAACTAATACAGACACAAACTGACAAAGTTCATTCAATAGATAACCAAAATTATCTAATCTCTATTAAACAAATTGAATTCATAGTCAATAAATTCCAATAAAGAAAACTCCAGGACCAGATGGCTTTACCAATGAATTTTACCAAATATTTTTTAAATAAGAAAAAATACCAATTAAACACTAACTCTCCCAGCACACAGAGGAGGGAGCACTTCCTAATTCACTTTATGAGAACAAGAGTGCTCTGACAGCAAAAAATAGAGGTATTACAAGAAAACAGAATTTCACACCATTTTCCCTCATGAACATAGATATCAATCTCAACTTTATGGCGTTGTGAATATTAAGTGGGTTTGTTCATTCAACACGTATATAAGTCTTAGTATAAGCATTCAATAAATGATAGCTACCTTTATTAGAAATGCACACTGTTTGGGGTAGGTGTTATATCCATAAAATTTTCCTTATTCCCATTATTTTTGCAGAATATAATGCAGAAAAGATTTCCAGAACAAAACACAGATCCACAGAATTACGGAACTAGAAGAAATCGTAGGTATCTTTTATTCCATTTTATTTAAACATTAAGGAATCCTTTATTCAAAAGCAATCTTGAAGAGAATTTAGTGGGTAAACTGAATATGACTCAGGCGACTTTACCAAAGGGTGGGAGGAAATTAAGCTCCAGAGCAGATCCTGCTCCTGCTCCTCTACTCTGCTCACTCTTAGTAGCCAACAGGGAACTCCTCTGATTCCCTAGGGCTCCAAGAAGCACAGAAGTCACTGACACTGTATGGAAATCACCTTTTAACTTTATGGACAAGAACACTGGTGTCTAGAGAAGTTAACCTGTGCAGCACCATTCAGAATGTCAGAAGTTCATTCAGAACTTCAATTCCTCTCCAGGAACCTTTTATGCAATCTAGTACATTCAGTTCATATTTTCTCAACATGCAGCTTTAATATGCCAGCGTTTACATAGAATGGTTGCATATTGAATGAGTCAGAGTTCTTGGAGGGAAGCAACAGAATCCGACCTGCTAACATAAGCAGAAAAGTGTTTTACTGAAAGTTATTTTGTGGCTCAGATATTAACCAAAGACTTTAGAAACAGGCTTAATAGGCTAGAGTGAAAGGAGACCAGACAGCAAATAGCCATTCACTGTAATGGTCCATCTCAGACTCTCTACCACCACCCTCTCTTACCACTACCCGACCCTGAAACTATATGTTACTTCCTCTCAATTTAAAGTCCTGGATAAGGACATCAAATGTTTGACAGTTGATCCTGTTCCCAGGCCCCATCACTGGGAGCAGAGGACAGAAATGCCTGGCTCCCTAGGATTTCTGTAATGGAAAGCAGAGGCCTGCCTCATCTCAAAACTTAGAAGAATGCAAAATGTCTATTTTAAATACCTCCTATAAAAGGAGTTACACTAAGTTCATTTATAATTTTAAAAACTCTTTCAGGATAGGATTGAAGACTGTCTATCAAAGATTTTGTACATGTGAATTAGAAACATAATAAATTTTGTAAATCTGACATAATTTCTAAATTTCTCATGTTTGAAACTGTAACTCCATTATTATATATGAGTTTCACTGGAATACAACTTTCAAAACATTAAAAATAAACCAAATTTTAAAATTGACCTTCTTTTGCCAGTACAGTGTATCTCCTCCTTCAAGGGCTAATGTGGATAAGTGTACAGTGATAAGATGTTTATGTATTCTCTACACCCTCACCCCCATGCTAAAATCTCTTTTTCCAACTCCTAATAATGAGGCTGGCAGATAGAAATGATAAACAAAGATATTTGTAGGAGTTGAAGAGGAGGGTAAGTGGATCCCAATAAAGCAAGAGTAGGAGTATGAGATTGGCACAAAGATAATAAAGTTTAGTTTATAAATGATGTAATTAAATAAAAGCATAACTTGGAGAAGCTACAGGAATCAATAGTTCATGTGCCTGGTAGACTGTCTGTCAAATATCAAGAATCTCAAGACAGTCATAGACAAGAGGTGGACCGCAGTGAACTTCTGATTGAGTTCTCTTATGTGTACTATAATACAACTTATCTATGTTGTCATAGGATACCTATATTCTTCAGAGTTACGACTGTCATTGCACTGTTCAGGTGTAAGAACTAAACCTAGTTTTCTGACTCCTGTGCTTTGAATGTCCTTTCCAAAACTTATGTTGAGATTTCATGGCCATTGTGATATTAGGTCATGGGGCTCCACTCTCATCAAAGGATTAATGTTACTTTCTCAGGAGTGGGTTTTTTATCATGAGAGCTGATTGTTATAAAAGTGAGTCAAATCCCTGGTGCTCCTCTCTTTTGCAGATACTCACTTCCCCCTCCACTTTTCTTCCATGGGATAACATAACACAAAGGCTTCCACCATGTGCTGGTGCCATGCTCTGGGACTTTCCAGCCTCCAGAACTCTAAGAAATCAATTTCTTTTCTTTATAAATTACCCAGTCTATGTTTTTTTTGTTGTTGTTGTTTTTGTTATAGTAACAGAAAACAGACTAAGATACTGATCAAATACCAATCCACTTCAGCAATAGTGGGGGCTATAAAGGTGATGTAAGACAGACCTAGCATCAGCTTTGAGTTTTAGTCAACAGTAGATAAATGCTTTGCAGATCTTTCTGAGGCCTTAAAATTTTGTATAGTTTACCATAGAAGGGATGAATGTCAGAGAAAACTTTTAGACTAAGTGTTTCAATCTTGGTCTCACTTTTCAACAACAAAAGAAAAAATATCTCTAATTAAGAAGTGCAGCTATTTATTATGTGATGGGCCCACAAGAATGTTTTGCCAGAATAAATTTTCAGTACCTTCAAAATATATGACAGTGCACAACTTCCTTACACAATCGTTTCATTTCAGATGCAATGGATGTTCAGTTGTGCTTCCTTCTGCATAAGAGGCCTTCCTCTCAAAACCAAGGAGTTTCTCATCCTATAATGGATGCTGTCTGTCTTTCCATCTCCTTTTGCAAGAAGTCAAAGTTGCAGTTTATTTAATCGGCATTTCTGTTTGTTTCATGCATTTTTATTACTGAGATTGGCCCAAATGAGGCATTGATAGATTGGTAGCATATTAAGCTTTCATGAATCAGGCCATATTCAGTTGACGGTATCCCCAAGGCCTCTTTTAAGATTTCTTAGTTCCTAATCATCTAATCAAAAATTAAAGCTAGATCAAGAAATACAATGAATACCATTTTTAAAATATTGTCATGAAACTATTCTCTGTGATGCTATAATGGTCGATACATGTCATTATAAATCCATCAAAACTCATAGAATATACACCAAGAGTGAACTCTAATGTAAACTATGGACTTTGGATCATATGTTAATGTAGGTTCATCCCCAGACCCCACTGTGAAAGCGGAGCCAGAAAGCAGAAGTCTTTCTGTGTTTTACATATATAAAAAATTGTTTTATGTAAAATTGATATCCTTCCACTAAGGATAGATAGATAAACAGATATATTTTTAGTGGAAAGATATTAATTCAATAAGTTTTTGGAACTGTATTAACGGCTATTGTTTTTGCTATTTCTATTTCCTTTTCTTTAGGGCTTTGTTTTGATAATTTTGCAAGTGTTTTTATTCATCGTATACTACAGTTTTTTGAATCAAGAGCAGAGTTGGTGCAATCATATCAGAAACATTGAATAATCCCACTGCCAAGGTATCTTTCTTATTTGTGTGCCAAAAGTGCTGCTTAGCCCAATTTGTGGAACATATATTGCTTACCAATGTTAATTATACCATAGAGTATGCAATCCTTTTTGATATAAAATAAGTAAACCATTTAGGGCTTATCATTCATGGTATGTAGCAAGGCTGAGTTTTTACCAAAACAAAACAAAGTAATTTTCACTACAAAACAAAATACTTTTATCTAGAAATTCTAATTTTTCCCTGCTGAGTTAAAGGGAAAGCCACTTCTTTTCAAAAGGTCGATGACTAAAAACATGTATATAGAGCCAGTTCTCATTGCCAAATGACAAAAATATAAAAATAATTTCCTTTGAATATTTTTTCTGCATACTTTTTTTTAAGATGGGAGTCTTGCTCTATTTCCCTGGCTAGAGTGCAGTGGTGTCATCATAGCTTATTGTAGCCTCAAACTCCTGGGCTCAAGCGATCCTCCTGCCTCAGCCTCCAAAGTAGCTGGAACTACAAGCATGCATCACAATGCCTGGCTACTTTTTCTATATTTTGTAGAGATGGGATCTCACTGTGTTGTTCAGGCTGGTCTCTAATTCCCGGCCTCAAGCGCTCCTCCTGCCTCTGCCTCCTGAAGTGCTAGGATTATAGGCATGAGCCACCACACCAGGCCCCTTTTTCTGTATACTTTTTGACAAGCCAAAATAAATTTACAGAATAAATTAGCTTTTAAAATTTGAATAGTAGAACTATTTCTTTTTACGTGTAATTTAACTGGATAACCAATTTAGCATTCTTTGGGGGAACATTTTAATTTTAAATTCAAAGTAGATATGTGTATATAATTAATTATACTTAGTATCAATTTTGGCCTTTATACCTATAATGAAGAATATCAAATAGCTGGACACATCTCCAGGGGTCATGTTTGGGATGATGACTAATGACTATATTTCTGGTGGAAAAATACCTATCAAGTGAAAAAGTTGTAACGAATGTGAATGGGATAGAGATGTGAAACACAGTTTACGCTATTCCATATGGTTCTTCACGGAGTTTCTACTAGTGTTGAGTTCCAGTAGCCTACAGTAGTAATGAGATCAATAATTTACCCTTTATTGACTTTCTTCTTTCTTTCTCTCACTCTCTTTGCTCCTTCATTTCAGCATTTTGAAATAACTCCCCTATAAACTACCAGCAACCAAATCTTTTGTTCAATAAAACACTAGGATAAAAATAAACTTTTTTGTCTTTTAAAACTTTTTGGAGGATTACTTGTGTATAGCCTCAGGTATGGGTCTTTAAATGCACATGTTTCTTACTTAGGGCTAACTTCATCTCTTAATGGTGCAATCTTGGGGAAAAGAACAACTGTAGTAATAGATACTGTTGCAGAGCCTGGGAAGTGAATGAAAAAGAATCAGCTAGGACCTAGGTCTAGGGATCAACAGGAAATTTAGCATAGGATCACAAGTGACCATACTAAAAGTCTGTCCGTTAAAGCACTTTAAACACAACTGATTAAGAAGAAACAACATGAGCAGTAATTGGTCAAACCAACCACCTACAGATCAATTGTAGAGCAAATAAATGATCAGAGCACAAGCACGGTAGCCATTGTAATTAAGATAGTCCAAATGCCTCTGGAGGTAATAATGAGCATCCAATTATATTCCCGATAGCTGGATTGCTAATAATACACAGATAATGTTCTGAACAGGCATTGTCATCCCAGATGCTTTTATTTGCAAGCAACAGAAAATCTACTAAATCTTTCCTAAAGAACAAAGGGTATTTTTTGTTCAGATAACTGAAAAGTCCAAAGACAGGGCAGACTTTGGACTAGGTTTATTACAGTGACTCAAAAATGCCATGAAAATCCTAGTTTCTTTCCATCTCTTTTCTGTTTCTTACAGTATCATTATCATTTTAAGTTGGTTATTCCTGACATTTCAATGTCTTCCAAAAATCCCCAGGGTTACATTTTTCCTCAGTTCATGTCCATTAGCAATTCAGCTCTCTAGAAAAGGAAAAAGTGCTTTTCCCAGAAGTTCACCAATGAAATTTTCTTTTTGCCTCATTGGCCCAAATTTTGTCTCATAGCTCTACCCTTTAACCAATCACAAAGCTAAGAAATAACTTTACTGGTTGGCTTAACTGAATCAGAACTTGCCCTTGGGGCTCAGAATGGAGTCATTCCTACCCAACTCGTCTCTAAAAGATATTTAGAACACAGTTACTACAAAGGCATTTGAATCAAACAAAGGTCCATTCTAGGTTAGGTTATAACAAAATGCAAGCCAAACACCTGGCTGAGTTGTCCTAGTCAAAGGAAGCAAATTTATCTGGTTGGGCAGGTTTGTCACTACTCTCGTCCATACCAATATATTACATGGTTTAAAATATATTTTATTCACTTATTTTGGTAAGTGCAGTTAACTTTGATTACGTATAATTCCTAACATTTTGTTGAACATCCAAATATTCTAATAATACTATCATTTAAAAATGTACTGAGTGTGGCCGGCCACGCCTGTATTCCTAGCACTCTGGGAGGCCGAGGTGGGTGGATAGTTTGAGCTCAGGAGTTCGAGACAGCCTGAGCAAGAGCGAGACCCCCATCTCTACTAAAAATAGAAAGAAATTATAAAGACAACTAAAAATATATATAGAAAATATTAGCCGGGCATGGTGGCGCATGCCTATAGTCCCAGCTACCTGGGAGGCTGAAGCAGGAGGATTGCTTGAGCCCAGGAGTTTGAGGTTGCTATGAGCTAGGCTGATGCCACCACGGCACTCTAGCACGGGCGACAGAGTGAGACTCTGTCTCAAAAAAAAAAAAAAAAAATGTACTGAGTGCTTACATATAAAAGTTTTATAATTACATAGTAATTTAATTTGTTTTTATTATTAAATTTAGGTGTTAACTTATTATTAGATTATAATTTATTTTTCAATAAGGAGAATATTAATGGTTACTATTCCTGAATGTTAAAATTGAAAACTATTTTATGTCTGATTGAGGTCCCAAGGAAATAGATGCCAAATAAATACTCCAGGATGCCAAAATGAGGTCTGGCCTATGTAGAACTTTAAAAATTGTTGTGAAGGTGCTGACTCGGGAAGGGGGGGGTGGGGAAGGGAGGGATATATACCTACATGATGAGACATCTGATAGGTGAAAAGCTGGAGCCGTCTGTGAAGGAGCTGAAACAAGAGGATTGCACTCCCACACACAATGACTGAAAGGTGCCCTGATTTCTGTGGACCAGATACCGGTCATGCAAAAGAAAAAACAAGGCTAAGACTTTAAGTCTTTCCAGAAGTGCTAAGTATAGGGCTAAGGAGAATTTAGCAGAGAGAAATTGGAATTATGCCCAGATGCCCGGGGATGATGGGGAAAATACACCACCATTTAGAGGAGATGCATGTCCTGTAATGAGATGGGGAGTGGGGGCTGTCCCTAGAACACACGCAGTGCCTCAAGAGTAAGTCAGCTTTGAGTCCTGGTAGCCTTACAGAGGATTGACGCTAACTCACCAGGAACAGACAAATGAGACTTTTTTTGTTGTTGTTGTCCTCTTGACTTTTCTCCCCGCTTCCTCCCATCCCAAGCAGTAGTTATTGTCGAGGAGATATTACTCTCTAAGGAAAAAACTGCCTAAACCCTCCCCCAGTCAGACTGCAGACTCCTACCATAAACAAGCTCTGGCTAAGGAAAGGCAGAAGCTTTAAGCTTAATCAAAATCCAAAGTTGCTTTAATATTACACTGGACCAGACATATTACCTAACAGAGATTCTTTTGTGATGAGAAGTTAAGGCAGGAGTTTTCATTATCTAAATTATGAAACTTACTCTAAATGTCACTTAAGGGGAGAAGAAAATTATTACCCTTTAGTGAAGGTTTAAAGGGAGAGTCAGTGAGAAAAATAAAGTTGCTTTATGATGGCACCCTCTGAGATTTCCTTTTTGAACAGAATGGCTACCAGCCCCTTCTGTTGTTAGAATGAGAAGTATAGAACTTATTTAGCAAGTTGTACTTACCTTTTCAAGACATCAAAACGGTTTTGTCACAAAGATATATTTTCAGAAATTATTTGCTACATTTAAAAAAAAGAGTAAATTTTATCATTTCAGCCAACCCTTCCCACCTCCACTCTAATATTTCATTAAAAAAGCCAATCATATTTAATGGCTTTTTTAAAAAACTCCTTATAGTAAAGCAATTGGGAAAGTGTTATCTGTAACTAATAATTAGATGATTCAATATTTACTTGTATTAGCAATTTATAATAGAGTGGTTGAATTTTAGCCTTTGTTGGGTGATGACATCACATCTAGGCCAATGAGGTTTCTATGGTAACACAGTTGGATTTCTGGAGGGACCAAATTATTCATAAGTAATGAAGATACTGGTTTTTTTTTCCCACCCTTAAAAATGATCTGCCACAATGTTAAGAATCTACACTATGTGCCTGGGCCCTAAGGAACAATTTTAATATTACATGGGAATGATAAACTATGATCTTCATCGTATTGAAAATGCTGAAGCTCAATTTTCTGTGGTTGGGCATGGGTTATAATGGGTAGTTATTGAAAGTATATCAGAATATACATGTGATATACAAAGATTGCAGATGTCAGCCTAGAATTGCAGTAGATTACATTATGATTTCTTTTAATGCAGTTCATAAAACATATGGCAGAAAGAGGGTGCTTCATTGATGTTGAAGAAGTTGGTGCCAAGACAATGGAAATGCTTTCCTTTTGCAACTACAAGAATTATTATTATGCAAGTATATTCTAGTGATATTCCTGACCAAAAAAAAAAAATGACATTTTTCAAGGCTGCTTGTACAGATGAATTTTTATTGTTTCCTTTGGTTATCAAATAGTTCCCTCTTATTGGCATGAAATCCTTTGCTCATTGTCTCTCAAACACATGACTTGAGGCTAACAAAACCAAGTTAGAGCCTGCAGATGAAAAGTTTTTAAGTCACAGATCAACCCTACCTCACTCTAATGCCAAGAATGATGTGCAAGAAACATCCTGACTTTTTCCCAGGTGCCTCTCTCCAAGGAGCAAAGGACTTGTGGAGGCCAAGGACATAAAACATGGCCTTTGTTCTGAAAATTGGAAGTTTTTCATGTGGATCATTCTCTTTTAAAGCTCTTAGAAATTAGTTAGATAAGACTGGGGCAGGGTGTGTGTGCAAAGGTGCAGGGAGCCCATTGCTTAAGAAGAGTGCTTGTTCTTGGAGAATTGAATAGTCTGCTCACGGCTGGCTCTACTCTGGCCAAATGATAAGGGATACAAAGTGTTCCCGGGGTTCTTCATTGCTGGATGGAAATAAAGTGTTTCTTCTAGTCTTTTCCATGTTCCCATTTTGTTCTAGATTCAAATATGTGTAGCTTCCCATCTAAACTTTTCTTACCTTATCTGCCTGCAACACCTTCAGTGACTCCACTGGTTCACTCATCTGAAGTTCCTAATTTCACGTTACTCTTCAGAGGAATTTACCCAGACATCTCTAGTCATGTCATTCTGACTTATAAGCCCATTTCTTTTCTGTGATGGCTAATTTTATGCGTCAACTTGACTGCGCCACAGGGTGCTCAGATATTTGGTTAAATGTTATTTTAGGAGTGTGTCTGTAAGGGTGTTTCTGGATGAAACTAACATTTGAATCAGTAGACTGAGTAAAACAGACTGCCCTCCCCAGCATGGGTTGACCTCATCCAATCCAGGGAGGGCCAGAATAGAGCAAAAAGATTGAGTAAGAAACAAAATTCAGGCCGGGCGCAGTGGTTCATGCCTGTAATCCTAGCACTCTGGGAGGCTGAGGCGGGAGGATCACTTGAGGTCAGGAGTTCAAGACCAGCCTGAGCAAGAGCGAGACCCCCACCTCTACTAAAAAATAGAAAGAAATTAACTAGACAACTAAAAATATATAGAAAAAGTTATCCGTGCATGGTGGCACATGCCTGTAGTCCCAGCTACTCGGGGGGCTGAGGCAGTAGGATTGCCTGAGCCCAGGAGTTTGAGGTTGCTGTGAGCTAGGCTGACACCACGGCACTCTAGCACGGGCAACAGAGTGAGACTGTGTCTCAAAAAAATAAATAAATAAATAAATAAAAAAGAAAGAAACAAAATTCATTCTCTCTCTCTCCCCTCCCCTCTCTCCCCTCTCCTGACTGTCTTTGAGTTGGGACATCAGTTTTCTGCTTTTGGACTCAGACTCAGAGAGGAACTTACACCATCAGCTCTCCTGGTTCTCAGGCCCTCGGACTTAGACTGGAATTGTACCATTGGCTGTCCAACATATCCAGCTGCAGATCTTGGGACTTCTCAGTCTCCATAGCCATGTGAGCCAATTTCACATACACACACACACACACACACACACACACATCTCCTATTGGTTCTGTTTCTCTAGAGAACCTAAACTGATACATTGTCCATGTATGTCTTTCTTATAATGCCTGTTTCCATCTACAGTGGGTGAGGATGCTGGAGGATTTGATTTTTAAAAAAAACATTAATTCTCCTTAAACATATCAGAACATACAAATAAAAATATGTATTGTCCCTCAAAGGTATCATCTGAAGAGTCTTTGCAATTGTACATAATGCTTAAAGTACCTTTGCACTCTGCCATTAGAATTAGAGTTAGAAACAGAGATTAACCACATGTACTTTACTGTGTAGATGTCTTCAGCCACCACCCAAATGTTACTACCTACTTTGCACATCTGAATTATTCTCTAGAGTGGGGTTCAGCACCCTAGAACCTGTGGGCCAAATCATGCCCAGAGCCTGTTTTTGTATGGTCTATGATCAAGGAACCATTTTTAAATGATTGAAAGAACAAGAAAAAGAATAGTATTTTGTGGAACATGAAAATTATATGAAAAACAAATTTCTGTGTTTGTATATAAGATTTTATTGGAACACAGTCTCATTCATTTGTTTGCATATGGTCTATGGCTGTGTTCATACTACAACAGAGTTTACTAGCTATTGCAAAGACCATATGGCCCACAAAGCCTAAATTATTTAATATCTGGTTTTTTACAGAGAAAAGTTTTTTGATCTCTGGTCTAAGTCTATACTAGATGTTTAGTGGCTTTGGGCTGTTTTCACATATATATTCCTTCTCAAGTGGAACTCGGAACAGGCTTAAATGGCATCAGTAACTCCCTGTTGCTTTTATGATACAACACAGACTCGTACCTTGTTTCAGTAGCTTTCATGATGAGAGGAGCCCCTTCTTACCCCCCTGTGGTCGTCTCTTACCTCTCTCTCCAGTGTGTTTCTTGTCATCCACACCATATACATGCTATTCCTTCTGCCTATGACACTCTGCACCTCATCCGTGCTCTGGCTTGCCTGGCCATACACTTCTCATACTTCAGGTAGCATCTTAGATGTCATTCGACCCAGGGATTTTCTCTAACACCCCAAGTCTCTGCTAGATGCTCCTCCTATGTGCACTCTCAAACCTCATCCTTCTTTTTACTGTAACTTTATGAGGGCAGGGGCAGTGTCTGTCTTTTCATCACTATTCCCAGCATATGGCACCTGGGAGGAGTTCAGTCTATATATGGAAAGAAGGAAAGAAGAATAGAAAGGAGGAATGGTAAGAGGAAGGAAAAATGAAATATACTTGTTATAATGGAGATACTAAAAAGAATGTTCAGCAGTTTCTGAATTGCTTCTAAAATAATTTAATCTATAGATTATGAAATATATAAAACAGAATAAACCATGATGCTAAATTCTAACACAAAATATTGGGACATATGTGCAGAGAAATTCGCACTCACTAACACAGGTAGACTTTTCAGGCTAACATTTTTGTGAAAAATTATTAAAAATAGCATACTCTGACAATCTTTCTGAAAGCACATTGAAATTCAGCAATGTGAAAAAAAATCATTAAAAATAAAGTCACTTTTAGCATTGGGACCTGATATTACACATTTAGTTAACCATACATTTCATTTCAGGTGAGGGAATTCAAAATCAAATTGAATAATTTAATGAAGTAACTATCTGTGTCTATGTTGCTTTCTATGCTTAATATAGCTATTAGAATTTCATTATTTTCTGACCAACAGTGATATTATTTAAATGTATCCAAAAATTTAAATGTAGTATCTATTATATGAAGATACTTTTAAGACACACAGATGTGGAGATACACACACACACACACGCACACACACACGTACACACACACACATATAATTCTATATATCCACGGCATCTGTTCTTTCCTACCTTCATGAAACCTTCCTTGTACACAATAGTCCACTTATACACTCCCATATGTGTACACAAGTGTGTGCACATGTATACACACACAAAACAACAGTAATAAACATCATTTTAATGGAAGTATTTGTAAACAACGTAGAATTTACTGAAGTTTTAGCAAGGGAGATGGAGAGGGCTTACAAACTGTTGGTTTTATTCTTCCCCAAAGAAAATCTCTACCCTACCCTTGTTCAGGCTACTCTCCTATTTTATTTTATTTTCATTTTTTTTGTGTGTGTGTTCCAATAGACTTTATTTGTGGACATTGAAAGTTGAATTTCATATAATTTTCTTGCATCAATAAATATTGTTCTTCCTAGAATTTTGTTTTCAACCATTAAAAAAACATTACAACAATTCTTAGCTTGTGGCCAGCAGGATTTACCTGTGTGTCATAGTTTGTAACTGCCGCTCATGGAGTACTGTAAATCTGATCGTTCCCCATTCTGCCCTAGATGGAGTACAAGTTGCAATTTTTATTGTGTTTGTGCTTTTATTTTTCTCATACTTACCCTACTTCATTAATTTACTTGGCCTATGTTGGCATTTGATTTTGACCTTTATATAGGGTGACCAGGTGTCTCCAATTGGCCTGGATTGGAAGATTTTCAGCACTAAAACCAGGAAAGTCTTGAGTAACCAGGATGAGGGGTCACCCTACCCCTATATTTACATTATGGTACATTTCTATTAGTGCTTTGCTATTGAAAAAGCATTGTCATCTTAATTAACTAATTTAATAATCTTTCAGCTCTTTCCTCCTTATGGCTTTGTTTGTTGTCTCAGCAATTAACTCCAATTAGTGTTATGCTTTAATATACTTACCTCCCTTATCTCAAAAGTGATGGACCTTGTCTTGTTCTTTATTATATTCAGAGAACTTTGCATAGTGCCTGGCGCAAATTTGATTTCCATTAAGTGGTAGTTAAGTGACTGATCAACCTAACTCTCTCTTCAGGCTTTGAGGTAATTAATATCATTACAGGTGAAACTCTGTCAGAATTTTGACTGAATACAAATTTGGATTTTTTTGTGAAGTTTGGATTTGGTCAAGAGGCTGCACTTGGGGGTCTGAAGTGCTACATGTGGCCTTGAGGCTACAGGTTCCCCAACTCTGCATGAAGACGAAATGTTGATCCAGAAGCCCCCATCTCACAACTCCTGCCTCCCTGAAGTGAGAGCTGCCTCTCTTCTGTGTGCTGGTGACACCCCCTCTGGGCCATGACAGCACCCCAGCCGGAGACTGGAAGGAAGCTTTTTTTATACTCTTCCCCAACTCTGCTAAAACTCAGTTGCCCACTTGGGCAAATGAATCCAGTCCCTCTGCTGTTCCCTTCACTTAAACAGTTTGAATCTGCTCCACAGTGTCTAGAACATGTTAAGCTCTCAAAATATTAATATAATTAGTCTATATGTCCATTGACAGACCCCTGGTTTTCGTCTCCCTGAGGGTACCAAATGTTCATTGGCTCAGGTATAATGCAGTTGCTAAATATTCATAATCTCTAATTTTCACAAATATTCAAAGCAGTAGATACGAGCATCCCTATTTTATAAATGAGTTGACCACAATCTGAGAAACATGACCAAGAGCTAATACATGGCAGAGCCTGCACTTAAACAACCTGTGCCTGATTTCAAAGTCCCAAGGACTTTCCTTACACTGTGTATCCTATTTCATATTTTAATGGAAGGTCACTATCCATTAATTGATTTCATAACCAACCAAATGGGATGTGTCCTATAGTTTGAAAACCACCGCTGTGGGCTGTCCCACAGACTGACCATTCTAACTCCTGTTTCATTCATTCTTCATTTTTCAGAACCGCTCTCTTCCTTACATGGAACACAGGCATAAATTCTACCAGAGATGCCAAAGTCTTGTTCCCACCCCCTGGTGGCTTTATCAAAGCCTCTTCTCAACAGGCTTACCACGGCTTTCTCACACCAGCTGCTGGGAAGATAACATATTCTCTTTATCCTCACACATTTAAAATATTCCCATGGGCAGAAACTTAGTTAATAAAATACTTTCTACTTAAAAAAAAAAAAATTACTTCAAATCCATCCACCCAGATACTGATTTGAATGCTATTTCTTAAGGCAGATGTATTTGATCATATCATTTCAAACTCTAAATGAGAAATGAGTGCAAAGAAAATCTAAAGCTTTTAAAAATAACCAGGGCTTGAGCAATCAAGGGATTTAGAGAAAAAAGAAATCACAAAATCATTTCTAAAACATAACATAATTTGGCTCTGTGAAGAAGGAGAAATCAAGCAAACCCTGGGTAGGTGATTTCAAATCTTTCCACTAAAGAAATAAGAGAACAGATTTAAATATGATGCAGCCGTGATATTGCCTTGTAATATTATTTCTAGAAGGATAGATTACAAATCATATTGTGATAGAGAGCACGCCTTCTTTTCTCAGTTTCACTTGTATTTAAACATTAAATTTACCTAGTGAGCCTACAGAAATTGATATGCAATGTCACAGCAAAAGGCAGGATGTTATTAATACATCTGAAATTGTGGATATACTCAGAGAAACTAACATTTTATGGCTGGTATATTTTACTACCCATATAATTAAAGCAGGATCTGGATCCTTTCAGGTTCATCCTTCCGATTTTTTCATATGTTTTATTCAAGAAGAAACTAATTTATTTATGTCTGTTCTTTTGATACTAACCGACTTTGTCAGAATCTTGCAAGCACATCACTGATTTATACATCATTTATTATTTTGCAAAGTTTCCTTAATAAAGATTCAATACTCATGAATCAATGTCATGGCATTTGTTTCAGATAACACCTTTATTTCCAAGATTTTAAAAGTGGTATTTTGTATTTGTAAATGACTTTCTGCTCCAAAAATATTTTTGCACAAACAAAAAAAGCGCTCATGTCTGTAATTTCCTAGGAAATTCACCCAGGGCATTGTAAGGGATATGAAAGAAGGACACGAACTGAACCTTATTCTCAAGATCTCACAATCTCACCAAAACTAACCTCCAATCTCCAAAGCCAGAAAATGATGCAAAGGATTTCATGACCCTTGTGTCTATTCTTCTCACCATCACAGTGAGAAATGGTTTAGTTTTGGTGGGTAAGAGATCAGGTTCTCAAGTGATTTCCCTCCACACACAGGCTGGGAGACCTTGACAAATTATTAACCTCTCTAAGCCTGCTAATTTTCCCATCTCTAAAGCGAAGATGATAATGGTACCTGACTAACAGGGTTATTATGATGATTAAAAGATACATTGCAAAGAAATAAGATGCAGAACAAAATACTTGGCAAAATGTATGTGATAAAAGAATTTTGCTACTATTGCAATAGCAGAGTATCTATCTTATAAAATCTACTATTCCTTCAAAATTAAGCTCTAAAGCCACCTTCTCTGGGACGCCTTTACTTTGCAAATATTCCTCTATTCCTGATGCTCCCCAAACATGTTTTACTTACACCTATTAGTCCTTTCATTTTCTGTTGTAATTAAGAATGTCTCTATCATTTCGTATAGATCATAAGCTCCGTGTGAATGTTCTTGTTGAAAGCACACAAGGTAGAGGCCATGTCTTAGTAAATGTTGCCTTTTTAGCCCCTAGCACAGTGCTTGGCACACAGTAGGCACCTATATTCCTCTCCTGATTGCATAAATGAATGACTCTATTGTTGGCATAACTGTCTTTTACTCTAAATGTTATGAGAGCACAATAATTATTAAAGACTTTTCATGGCAGTTCATGTCAATATCTAGCTGCCCAGATGCATGTCTTAAAATATTATTAATTGGTCACTCTATTGTATCTGTGCTAATGTTTACAAATCATGACTTTATCTGTAAGCAGAACAATGTGATCGGTTGAGAAGGAAGTGAATAAAGTCAATGTACCAGCCAAACCTACTGCTGTCTGGGCGATCAATTTGACAATGAACATGCTACAGTTTAGCAGCCACACTGCAGAGATTTCCAACAAGAACACACACAAAGGTTAACTTATTCTAGTAGCTATTCTGTGTGTCACAGTAAATGAGAGATTTTGATTACTTTGCTTCCTCTTATCTTACTTCACTTGCCTATGGTTCATTTGCACTCTTTAACTATAAAGAACCCATATCACTAGGTAATTTCACATGTTTTTCTTCTCAACTAAAGTATAAACCTACACAAAGCTCCTCCAGTTTTATTTATTTTTTTTGTAACCAGTATCTAGCACAGATCTGACATGTATGAATAAATTCTCAATAAATAATTGTCGTTCAGAACATTTAGACTTTGCCTGTATCAAATCTTCCCTAGCTTTACAATGCTATAGGATCTGGAAAGATGTCTTAGAAACTAAAACTAAGTAGGCTGCCTGACTGGGCACCACGTTGCTCAGACAACAGGTGGCTTCTGGTGGGTGGTGCTTAGTTGGAAAATGTTTCTTAAAAGATTCTGCTGCCAATGACATGTTCTCAACAATGTGTTGAGTGATAACTTGACCTAAGTATGTGAGGCAGCTCATGACAGTACACGGTGACTCTGCTGTGAATGTTTTACAGTTTAGAGAAACACATCTTTTCCATGCTAAATGTGGCACCTTTAAGCCACAATCTCCATTAGTTCTAGTTTCTGTTACACTGTCAAATTGTTTAGCCAGCTTTAATAAACTTCTCTAAGAGAACCAGTTAGCTGAAGAATATCTTCCCACTAGAGGCCAGCGAAGATTGAACTTCAGGTCCAGCTGTTGACATGGTAACAAAAGTAAGAATTCACCATTCAAAAGAAGACGACAATGTAGACCCAATGATTTTAAATGGCACTTTTAAAACTGCAGTTTTTTGTACTATTCTCAAAATAGCAGCCTACAACGCTTTTCTGCCACTAAATTATCCACTCTAAGGTTATAAACAACTGGATAGGTTGATTGAAAATCAATTTAAAAAACAAAGAAAAAAAGCATTAAAATTCTAAATAATGGTTCATATATTCCTGATTTTCAGTCTCTATTGTTGGTAATGTTTACCTAAAAATAGAAAAAAAATTGAGGCACAATGGTATCAGCATATTTTTCATATGGACATATCTAATATATACTAGAGTCAGATTTACAAAATAGTATTAAAATAACTTTTTCATAATATACAGTATCTTTAGGAAAAGGTGGATTTTTGATTTTGTTGTGAATTTTTAAATGACAAAACACACATTTTAAGAATTTCAGTAATAGTATTTAAAATTATTTAAAAGAAAGTCACTGCTTATAGGAAGAATATTCTAATAAGACCTCAGAAAAAGTAGGATGATTCAACAACATCATTCACATATGTTTTTGCTTCTTGGAAGGACAAGTTTTGGAGAAAGACAGTTATAGATTTGTACCTTAGGAAGTATGATGGAGAAAAGCAATTAAGAAAAGGGGACAGGAAGTGGTTGAGAAAAAAGAGACAAGATTCAGAGAAAGAAGATATATAAAAGGAGAAATACTGATAAACATGCAAAAACAAATAAATACATGCTCAACTGCCATTAAAGGAAGAGAATAAATTAGATGACTATGAGATTTCCTTGTACTCTTAAAACTAAATTGGAATTATTAACACTCATGTTTAGGTGTATCTTATTCTATTGGCCTTCTGGAAAAATAGACCAATATTTAAAAGCAAAAAGTGGTGGTTTGAGTGACCACTATAGAAAACAGTAATAAGCATGGAATGATGAACTTGGCGCATCACAGTCAGACCATGGAAAAATCAAATAGGAGCACCATCATAAAATAGGCCTATTTTAGCCGAAATATATTATGACAAATTTCTGGATTAGTAGAGTCAGAATATCCTTTTGGAGCAAGGCAGATCACCAGCTGCCACCATGGTGTGTTCCCATCCTGAGTTCCTCTAACTGTCTCCTACAAACTCTGTGTTAAAGACCAATCAGTCCTGTCATTCCTGGGAATACCATGCTCTTTGTTGCCTCTCTCATGCCTTTGTTCATGCTCAGCTCTCAGACTGGCAATTCCTTCCTGTACCCCATTAGCTTCTCTCTGTAGTGGGGTCCTATCTATTTTTCAAAAGCAAGATCTAATTTTACCCTCTATGTGAAGACTTCCTCTACATATGCCCAAAAGAAGTAGTTATTCCTTTATTCTCCTATAGCACTTTGAACATGACTCTGTTAAATTATTCATCTCATTGTATTATAATTATGTTTCCTTATTCTGTCCCCACCCCCTACTTAGCTGTGAGTTCTCTGAGGATAATGACCACATCTTTGTCTCTGAGTTCAATCCATGGCTGTTTTAAGCAAAAGAAAGAATTGAATAAGATTTGACTATATCAAATTCCAGAAATACCAAAATATGCAGCTCTTGGTGAATGCCTAAAAATAACACCATGCATGTAATATGAGTGTGTGATGTGTGCACCTGTATGTGAGCCAAGGTCCAGCTAGAGTGTCCTGCCTACCTGGGTACATCTGCCCTGACCTGAGCACAAGAAGTCTTCCTGGATTTCTTCCTGGACCCTTCACAGTCAGTCTGGTCTGAGACTGACTCCTTCTTGTAAACTCTACCTCTACCTCCGCTGCGCAGCCCACCACGCCACAGTTGTTTCTGGGCAGCCCCAATGCTCCCCAGCTCAAAGAGTGCCCACACCACACTCTGGACCTTATGATCACTTTGAAGTGATTCCCCACCGACACCACACATTTGAGTGTCCCACGTTATGACCACAATCGCCTATCTTTTCTACTCCCCTTCTCAGTGACTTCCTGGATACTAGTTCTCCCACTGCACCAAGATGCCCCCCCCCTCCTTTATGCCCACATGTGCTCCTGGCCCATTTCTTTCTTTCTTTCTTTATCTAAATTAGTTTCTTCAACTCCCTAGTGCCCCAGTGTCTTTCAGAAGCACTCACATGGCAAACCCCAACTCTAGAAGATTTCAACTAGTCACTATTTTAAAATCCATATCTATAGTTGGTGGCAGTTTCCAGTATTTATCTTGATTGGTTTGCAAAATTTGACACTCTTTCCCACTTACTACTTGAAATGGCACCTCCCTGTGGCTGCTGGGACATTACTCTTCCTTTCTTCCTATTTCTGCCCAACTCAGACTTCCCTCCTGGGCTCTGGATCTGTGCTGTGTATCCCACTTCTCTCTGGCTATAACCACTAGGACTGTGGTTCCCAACCCTTGGGCTGCAGACGGGTACCAGTCTGTGGACTGTTAGGAACTGGGCTGCACAGCAGGAGGTGAGCAGTGGGTGAGTGAGTGAAGCTTCATCTATATTTACAGCCACTCCCCATTGCTCACATCACTGCCTAAGCTCCCCCTCATGTCAAATCAGTGGCAGCTTTAGAGTCTCATAGGAGTGGGAACCCTACCATAAACTGTGCATGTGAAGGAAATAGGTTGCCCTCTCCTTATGAGAATCTAAGGCCTGATGATCTGATGTGGAGCTGAGGCTTTGATTCTAGTGCCGGGGAGCAGCTGCAAATATAGATCATCATTAACAGAGAAGTTTGACCGCACAATAAATGTAATGCATTTGAATCATCCCAAAACCATCCCCACCCTGCTGGCCCATGGAAAAATCGTCTTCCATGAAACCAGTCCCTGGTGCCAAAAAGATTGGTAACTGCTGCACTAGGATGTCTCACAATCACTTCAAATACAAGGGCAGAAAACTCAATCTATCATTGCCTACCATAAAGGTCCTCCTGCTTCTCTTGGGATCTCTACTTCAGGAAACAGCACTACCGTCCACTAGCTGATATCCTGCATTCCTCCCTCTCCCACGTCCATTTAATGGCCTGGTCCCATAGGATCATCAATGTCCTCAAATCCACCACTTCTCTCCATGACCATTTCCACTACCCTGGAGTAGATACTCATCATATCCTCCCTGGGTCATTGCTATATCTCCCACATGATCTTACTTTTCATAGTTTATTTTAAAATACACATTTTCCAGTTTATGTCTCAAGGCTACCACCTCCTTAAGCAAGGCTTCCCTGACAACCCTACTTAAGGTAAGCACTTGCTGTTGTTATTTATCAGAGCAATCCTTTGGTTTTCTTCATGACACCTAGCATAATATATAATTATTTTATATATTAATTTATTGTTTCTCTCTCTCTTCCTCTCTCTCACCAGATCCATTATGGCTTAGAACATGCCTGTCTTATTCAGTACTATCTTCTTTGCATATAGCAAGAAGTATCATACATAGCAGTTGTGATGGTTAATTTTAGGTGTCAACTTAACTGGATTAAGAGAGACATAGAGTGAGGATATTTCCAGAAGGCATCAGCATATGAGTCTGAGTGAACTGAGTGGGAAGATCCACCCTCAGTGTGGACAGGCACCATCCAATCAGCTGGGGACCCAGACAGGAAAAAAATAAAGAAAATGTGAATTAGTCTCTCTCTCTCTCTCTCTCTCTCTCTCTCTCTCTCTCGGAGCTGGGAGACACTCTTTTTCTCCTGCCTCTGACATCAGAACTCCAGGCTCTCCGGCCTTTGGACTTCAGGACTTACACCAGCAACCCCTGGGGTTCTTAGGCTTTTAGTCTTTGACTGAGAGTTACACCATTGCCCTCCCTGGTTCTGAGGCTTTCAGACTAGAATGAGCCATGCTAACAGCATCCCAGGGTCTCCAGCTTGCAGACAACTTACCATGGGACTTTTTAGCCTCCATATCCACATGAACCAATTCCCCTAATAAACTCCCTCTCATCTCTCTATCTATCTGAATATCCTATTGATTCTGTCTCTCTGGGGAACCCTGACTAATACAGCAGTTAGTCATATATTGAATGAATGAAGGAATACATCAATAAATCAATGCCTACCATATTCAAAGCCCTGAGTTAGTCAGTAGGGATGTGTATCGTGATGTATAAAATAGAAACACCCTCTAACTTCTCTGAATTTACAGGATTCCCTTCTTCAATCTGTTGTCTATGTTACATTCAGAAAGAATTTTTTAAAATGTACATCTGCCCCCTCCCTTCTCTATTACTGTCAACTCTCTGCAGGCTTTTGATTTTCTGTAGGTGAAGGTCTAACATCTAGCCTTTACTTGCTTTCTCAGTCTCAATCTCTAGACACTCCAACGCTATCATCTTGAATTCTGTGCTTCAACTTGATAACATTACCTCAGAAGCTATAGTTCTCTCTCACCTCTTGGCCTCCATGCATATGTTTTCTATCTTCCTCTCTTCCCACTCCCACCTGCCTTAAACCAGGTGAACATCAGTTTAGCTATTAGTTCCTTCAGCAAAAATTTCCAGAAGAAAATTTTTGGTGTCCCTGCCATAGTCTCTTATAGAATCTTCCACTTCCCTTATTACAGGACCAATTATCCTGAATTGAATGTACAATTAAGCTCTGAAAAGCCTTCACCTTCGTGATTTTGTACCATAGCATCTTGTATCAAGTGTAGCATATAGTAGAAACTCAGTAAATGTTAGCTTATGAGAAACAATTAGAAATAATTCTCCTATTGGGAGTAAGAGAATAAGTTAATAAACAAGTTAGTTAGTTAGGTGTATGTATACTTCATAAGCTAGCTATAAATTCAAATTGTAGTTGCCTTAGGGAAGAAATCTCCAAATATGGGTAGGTATACCTGAAGAGTACCGTTTTTGATCTTTGAACTGGGTTTTGAGGGGCTAGCTTGGGAACTTAACCACCATGTATTCAACACTATTTTATATATTAAAATATCCTATTCCTTCTGTACTATAGCAGCAAATAATTAATTTAATGAAAGAACAGTTTTCTCTATTAGGACTAGAAAGAAGATGGAGAGGGGAAAGAAGAAGATAAGCCCATGCCCCCCAATCACAGCAATGTGGTGATATGAATAGGCCTGAAGCATTAATATCTGGTTTAGATTATTCAGGCATTGTCTCCAAACAAAAAACCCACCCAGGTCACCCACTGATTTATTTACGTGGAGCTACAC
Organism: Eulemur rufifrons; assembly: GCF_041146395.1. NCBI lineage: Eukaryota > Metazoa > Chordata > Mammalia > Primates > Lemuridae > Eulemur > Eulemur rufifrons. Next base: position 91,917,346 of record NC_090997.1, on the reverse strand, counting down.
CATGAATTAGAAGGCAATTCTGAAACATCTTCAAAATCATATCTTTTTTGAAATGCACAGATAAGCCCTCTTTCAATCAAGCAGTTGATTAGTATTAATTCTTTGTACCACTTGGGTCTGTTGCATGTTGACACATTGTGACAGTCTTTGGGTGTGTCAACTTAATGAGGCTACAGCCCCCAGTTATTCAATCAAATATCAATTTAGGTGTTTCTGTGAAGGTATTTTGTTGTTAAAACTCCATAATCAGGTGACTTCAAGTAGGGAAATTATCCTAGATAATTGAGTGGACAAAGGTCTTAAAGCAGAGCTGAGGCTTCCCTGATGAAGAAGAAATTTCACCTGTGGACAGCAGCTTCACTCATTCCAGCCTGCCCTTCCTGAGGGCTGCCTTGTGGGTTCTGGACTCACCTAGCCAGCCCTGACAACTGCGTAAGCCAATTCATTGCAATGAATCTCTTCATATCTATATTTCCTAATGGTCCTGTTTCTCTGGCTGAGCCCTGGCTGATACACACATTGTCTGTCCTCTGGGTTAGCCTTGTTCTCAAGAGCCAGGCTAGTCAGTGGAATATAAAAATGAAATTTAAAAAAAAAGAACTGTATAATTAGTACTTAGGGCAAAAAGTTTAAAAACAAATACTGCTGTTCATTAGCTTATTGCCATTTATTATCTGAACTATTAGCTCATAGAAAGTTAAGTATAGTTATAGATTTTTAGAATGTATAATTTGAGTTGTTTGGTGAAAGTTTGTGGATGCTTTTATCAAATAAAATCTTAATAAATTCTGTTCTAGCCACTGGATACATTATTCAGCAATTAAACTGAACCCTGAATGGATGTTGTGTAAAAAGTCTCCTGATAATCGTATTCATTTTATTTAATTATATTTTAACCTGATTAAATGATATCAGACTGCTCCCATCTAAGAGACCCAGGAAAAATTTCATTTATTAAAAAATTTCAATTTTTATCTTAAAATACAAATTGTCCATCTGCTATAGCAGACAATTAAAAAAAAACACATTTTCTTTGCTTTCCTTTTTTTACAGACTGGGTTGTCTTTAGAGTTTCACTGGAGACACACAGGTCACCAAATACGAATGACCAAATGTCAGAACTGTCAACTTCTGCCAAGAGAGTGGATAAAAACTCTCTAGACCAAAAACAAACTCAATGCTCATTACTTTCCAAGAACTCAAGGAATGCCTGAATTTTGAAAAATGCTGTAGCAAGTTAAACCAAAAGTTTTTTTTCCCCCTCTCCCTATATAACTCAAATAGAAAGTAACACTGATAGAAATTGAAGAAGTCAATGGAGCTGAAGGCAGAGGAATGATTGGTTTGAGGAGGTTATAATTACTTTATATTGAGAAGGTTTTTATTCTGAAAGAGTCACATCAGAAGGGTAGAGTGCAGAACAGGCACTCTATTTCACCCCATACTCTTAAGTTACTGTGAGGTTGAAAAGGTTCCTTCCCATTCCTGCTATGCTCTCCATTCTTCAGCACACACACGCCTATGTGGCACACATGTCTATGTGCCACAGGAGTAAGCAGCATGGTTCTCAATGCCATGAAGCAACCCCTGCATTTGGGAGACTGCTGCAAAATGGGTCTCCTTTATTTTGGAGAACGATCATCTATTCAGAATAAAGAATTGGTAGGTGAATGAGTCCTTTTTCAAATACTTTTCCTAGCTTTGGGCTAGGAGGTGGACTTAGGATGTTTGGTAAAGGAATGTTAACTTCCACAACAGTGCCATGAGCAGGCTCCCAGGTCATGTTCTCACCATTCCTCCCTCTTCCACCCACCTCAAACCCTCCTCCCTGTCCCTACCACATCTACCCATAATCCAGCCACTTTCCTGCATTATAGAAACAAAGGAGCAGCAGCTTTTCTGTCAACTCTGGTCCTAGCACTGAATCATCTTGTGTTACTATAGTGCGGTATGGTAAAGAAACAGCATATGATGTAGAATTATCATTAGTGTCATTATAACCTTATAGTATCTTACAGTGTGTCTGCTTCATACTGTGCTAAGCACTTACCATTTATTCTCTACTTTAATACTACAGTAACATTATGGACTAGGGTTATTATTATCCCTATGTCAAAGATTTCATAGAACTCTGAGGATACAGAGTTCAAGTACATAGATTTAGAAGCCCTGATACTTTGGATAAGTTGCCAACCTTCTGTGACTTGGTTTTCTCCCTTTTGCCCCTTAAGGCCAAGCTTCTCAGCTCCTTCCTTGTGATTTCTCCTCTCTTCCCCAACCATTCCAACTCAATCTGCTAAGTCACTGAAAAATTCTGAAAGTGTAAAAGCCAAGAGAACCCCAATAATATTGCAGCTGAAAATGTAATAGCTTATAATTCTACCCCAATCCTGCAACCCAAAATAACAGTACCTTCAGAAAATACAGCATGGTTGTTCTTTGGATATAATCACATTGTGCAAAGTAGAAATTCCCTACTTGAGATTCCTTTGCACATAAAATGCGAGCGTATTAATAATATTACTACGTTTCCTAAGAGCAATAAGACCCTTAAAGCTGGAAGGTTTATTTCAATCTCTATCTTTCCTACACTCCTGCCTCCAAACTCCTAACATTCTAAAAATGTCTTGAGAGTAAAGCACCTACTACTTCTCAGCAACATCAAAGTTAAGCGAATCACTCAATCCAAAATAATAATACTGATTTGATTTATAATGTAAATGAACAAAATCCTAATTAATTAATACTCACATGTCAATGATGATACCTGAGACATTTTTAAGATCCCCTTCCATGAATGAAATATGCTCTTCCATCCCAAACCACCATTCTGTTTTATGTAACTTGACTCCAGTCCATTTTCCATGAATCTTTCAAATATATGTACTATACATATGGTAGACTATATATATATTCGGAAATCCTGCATAGTAGAATAAAAGGTATTTCAAATCCCTGTAGCCGTGGATTGTCAACCTTTTATGTGATACTCCATTTCTTCTTGGCTCTATGAAATCACATTTAAAGTACAAAGAAGTGAATAAAGTCAAAATGGAAAAAGTTGGCAAATTTTACCAACCTTCACCTACTTAATAAAAAATGTCCCAGATCTTTAAAGCACTTTGGGACCAAGTTAATTGCACTCTCTAGGACAAATCATCCCAGGTGGATGGTTTTCTATTCTTGTCTCTCTGACTCTTAACCTAAGATTTGGAGCATTTGCTCAATTTTCTAAAAATAAAAATATCTGTTACCCGCAACATGGCCAGGAAAGAACATAGGATTTGGATCCAAAGGATTTAGAATTAAGTTCTGGTTATGCCAATTTCCAGCTTCATACTCTTGGGTAAATGAAAAGATTTGTGTCTCTAGTCCTTGTCTAGAATATTAACAATGACTGATTTATGAGTTTGTTGTCAGGAATAGAGTAATGGATATGAAATTATTTGGTAAACTGTTAAGAAATTATAAAGTAATATACCAATGTTAGTATTATATCATTAAGATTTTACCCACAGATGAAATTTTTATATTATTTTACAGGATTTCAAAATTTCATTGATTTAGTCAGGTCATCATGGTTTTTAAAAAAATAAACTGTACTGTTCATAATCACTGGCATTTATAAGAATTTAAGAGGAAAAACTATTTAAATTGAGAGCTGGAGACTACTCAAAATTATAACACAAAATGAATGACTATGATCGACAAAATACTGCCAGTAATTTATCTTTTCTCTAGGGAGAAATATGTGTATGTATGTGCATGTGTGTGTATGTATTTCATATATGTATGTGTGAAATAAAATGATAAAAGTCCTAACTTAACACCAAAATGCATAACAACAACAACATCAACAAACAGTCAATTATTATCCTGACATGAGTAGAGCAGAGAAAGATTGGAGGCACCAGAAATAATGTATATATTTATTTAGATGCTATTTTTATTAACCCAGTAGTGGAAAGGCAAGGAACATATTTAGAGGATGTTAGTCTTGATAAGACTTTCTCTGTGTGAATAACCTATGCTACCTGTTTATGAGTGACTTAAAATTGTGAAATAGAAGATAATTTTAAAAAGTTAACATTTTATGTTGTTTTCATTGCATATAATGAATCTTTTATTTATAACACACACAGAAAAAGTATACAGTATTTTTTAGTAGAAACTCTATCTGCTCACTCTAAATAAAAGTTGAAAAATATTTAAAGATTATCAGTTTGAAGGCATGTCATGGTATTAGCCTTCTTGGGTTACCAAGAAGGAGCATCAGGTCACCTGACGGGGAGGTTACCTCTGTAATATGCCTGTGTTATCTCAGTCACTGTAACCCCACACGACTATGTCCTTCTACTTTACTCAAACCTCAACTGCTTCTGTGTCTGCACAGGTGAAGTCTGATGACAGTGAATCAGGGTAACCTTTAAGAAAAAAAAAGAAGTCACAGAAGGATGGCAGACGGCCTGAGCATTGTGCGTGAAAGAGCGAAAGAGGACATTTGGGACAGCGGAAAGTAGGGAAAAGTCACACGAAACTGATTAGAATAAAAGTGCTTAAATATTAATGTCTGTTATATGTCAAAGGCTGTACATTATCTCTGACTTTTGCAACAACTCTCCAGGGAAAATATTATAAGCTCCATTTTATTGATAAGAAAATAGGCTCAAACAACTTAATCTGTAATAAATAAATAGTCACTAAGTGTTTAGGCTAGGATTCAAACACATGTCTGTTAGACCCCGAATGACTTTTTTCTCTCTCCCACCAAAGCAAGTTGGCTCTCTATATTTTGAGCTGCCCGTCTGTTTTGAATCATTGGGATTTGGGTGGTATTTGATGGTATTATGGCCAGATTATCTAGCCTGTCCTGCCTGTTACTCCTTCTCTCTGCAGGATTATAGTAATTGAAACACGACTTAACTAATAACTATGCAGGTACCTAAAATAGAGCTTTGATAAAAGATTATTTGAAGAAAATAACCACTTCTAAGTCTGTATCTTAAGACCAATAGGATCAAGTATATTTTAGGGAGATTGAGAAAGAGAGAGAATGAATGTGTTTATTAACTGAGCTCCTAGAGACCCTAACACCACTTACCCATCTAGCTGCACACAACCAAGAAGAGAATAATAACTAAGCATAATTTTGTAGTTTATAAGGAATAATAACCCTGCCAACTGACGGTATCAAGATCTCAGACCTGGGATAGCAACTCCTCCTTCCCTGTAGCGAGAACATCTATGAAGAAATTAAGGAACTAGCCATGGGACTGGTCTGGGAAGATAGGAATAAAATCACCCTTCCCTATCAGGTGTACACTGTAGGCCCTATCTTCTCCCACAAAGTCTTGCTGCTGCCTCCTGTTTCTCTGCAGTTGCTATTGACCACAGCTTTCTGCCTTACACTCAATAGCAAGATAGGGTCCCCAATAATAAGGGCCCTAGAGTGATGGTCCTGATTTTCTTTCCTAGGATATAGAAAATCATGCTGACCATGCCTTGTGGAAGCCCCTACTTGTCTTCTTCTGCTATGGTGTATATCAGCCTGCTCCTTCCTTCGAACTTTTTCCACCTGGGCTTTAAAGGTCCCACATCCTATAGATAATGGTCCTCTGCTCCCACCTCCCTGGGAGAGCCTGTCTGTGACTCTACACATGCCTGCAGGTTTTTGTGTGGCATGTGTGAAAGGGGAGAACAGGTAAACGGCCAAATGTTAACTGGGGCAAAGTAAGGCTACCTTCCAGCTTGGTTACAACATAAAGGTTGCATAGCACTCAGAAAACCTATGTGCCCCAGAACAGGAGTGAAAGTAGACAAGGGGCTGCATCTAACTTAAAAAGAGGAAAAAATAAAGAAATTGAGTTTTCATGTATCATTTCTAAGTATAGTTATTTTTTTTTTGTCTTTCTGTACTTAATTAAGGGAGAAGGATATATTGCATTGTTATAATAACAATTCAGGTGCAGACTGACAACTGAAAAATAAATTTCCAAAATTTTTCCACATGATTCATCAAACTTCTAGAACTTCCTCCATGCTATTTTTGTTGCTTTAACCTTTTGAATATTCATTGTCAGATCAGCTAACCATTAAGAGTTTTTTCCTTGTATATTCATTCACCTGAAATATACATGCTGGGTTAAATAATTCTGGAAAAAGAAATGAGAAAAAAGAAAAGAACAAGGCAAAACACCATAAAAGTTTTCCATAAAATGAATGGTAGCATTTAAAATAAATTTTGTATGCTATGAAAGAGTTTTAAACAGTCGTTCAAAAAGAAAAATGAGAGATTGGCTTGTAGGAAAAGGAACCATAATTCAATGATCTCCTTTGTTGTTGTCTAATAAAGTCTTTGAATATTATCAATATTTTGTACTTTAAAACATATAACTTAAACTTCAAAGCATCCTGAAGCCACTTTTCACATTATTCAAAACTTCAATTAGAAATAGATTAAATGTGGAAAATAATGGAGTCATTGTATTTTCCATATATGCAACATTAACAAAATATTACATAACACTTTGTAAAGGGACCACCCCTGTGTTAAAGGCTAGGATGCCAGAACCCTATAAAGACAGAGCCCCTGTCCTCACAGGATGTGAGAATATGTCTCAAGGCATTACAAGGGCAAGCCATAGAGTGGCTTAAAACAGGGCTACTTCCTTATACCTTGGTTCTGTTCCTTTATCCCTATTCCAGAACTCTGCACACAAGAAACCTCCCCAGCTGTGTTTGTTCGTGATGGTGAGCATTCCAAAAGCACATGTAACCAACACTTCTAAATTGCTTTAAAGTTTGATATCCTCTTCTAACCTTTTTTGCACTATTTTGTCTAGCAAACTCTTACAAGAAAGAAACATTTAAATCTGATTTTTGAATTATCACAAAAATTAATGAAATTTATTACAAAGGTGAAGTTCTCAACTGGGGCACTACACACTTGAATATCAGACCCAATGGCCTGGACTACACCATCCATACCCATCTTATAGGACCCTATGAAGCTACACAAAAATGTAGATGGTAGACTGAGTGTGCTCCAAAGGATTTTAAACACAATTACATGGAGTCTTTTCCAAATGCAGTGGATATTAAGAAAATTAAAGGGAAATATGTCTAGATTTTTCTGTGTTTACATGTACTTTCTTTGCTAGCACTAAAAGCTCAGGAAATTAGGGTAAATTGGTGCCTTTATCAATAAAAACTTCTGTGCTAGAGCACTCCTCCTGCCCATTGCCTTATTACAGAATTTTAAACAGAAGCAATATATCTGCATTTTTTATCCCTCACATCATCAAGCAGCCCCAAAATAAAGGGCTGGTGAAGTTCCTGCTAATCCACCTTATAAATTAACACATTCGTAAAACAAGAGAAAAAATGGGCTGTTATCAGTTTGACAGTATCTAGTTATCACTTCTTTGAAAGCTGTAGGTGCATGCAATTAACACTCAATAAGAACATTATATTCAAAAATAACACAATCTACATGTGTTGAAGAACAAGGGAATTCATTCTGATAAAAAGTTTGATATAGTGATTGAACAAAATACTTCCATTTAGTTTGAAAAATTTTTGCTATCCATACACACAAAGGATAAGAGAATTAACAAAGTGTGACAGTAATCATTGCTCCAACATCCAAAATTTTGGGAACTTAGATAAGAGATAAAGTTTTACACAATATTTTCTGGTTTTCTCTTCCCTGTGGAATTCAGATTTAGGATACAGATTTAAGTTTCAGAGTTCCAAAAAAGTTTTAAGAAATTTGTTAAATAAAAATTAAGTAAGACTCCCCTATACATACTGTGCTTTAGCCATATAGTCTGATAATCTTATCTGGAAGGGAGTTTAGGTGCCATCAAGTCCACTGAGTCACAAGCCTGGCTATAGTGAAGAATGCTAGCTGTCCTCAGAAGAAATGAGTATTCCTCTTTTCAACACAAATCTGCCCCTAGGATGTAGCCATGTAGTTAGAGGCAGCCCCTTGAACCTCAGTGTGCCATTTGACTAAGTGCTAGTCAGTATCAGCTAGGAGAAAGAAATGTGCATTACTTTGCATGCACTTCTACATGCACTTTTCTCCGTCTGCTAGCTGGAAGCAGAGGACTCTAATGTCCTGGTAGATGACAGAGCAACAGTATAAAAGAAGATAAAATTTCCATAGAGGAGAGAGAAACCCCTACATCAGATCATTACATGACCAGGAAGTAAACTTCTCTGTATTAAACCACTAAACTTCATAAATTTATTTTTATAGTAGCTGGTGTTACTCTAATGAACAAAATGCTGTAAAACAGAATCACTGAGGTAAAGCCCTCAACTGTAGTTTTTTAAAGTCCTGTCTGTTGATTCTCTTGCAGCCAACTCAACATCTCTCCAAGGTCCTGAATCTGGGAATCTCAACCTAGAAACAAAAGAGGAAATTGGTGCCCACAGAAGAAAGGCACTTGTCTAGAATCACAGCTTCTAGCTTTGAATCACATAGAATATAGCTTCTGTATCCAACCAGTGGGAGAGCTAGGATGAGAATTCAGGCCCCCTGGTGATTTCAGCCTAAAGAAAAACAAGAAGGCTGGACTTTGGAGCAGAACCAGCAGGGTGCATGTTTTGAAGACAGCTCAAGTTAACACACTACAAGCTCATATCATTAAAAACACATGTTGTATTAAGAATTGTAGATGATTTAATTCCATTTAACACAACTTGCACTGCACTTCTGAGTACTAGGGCAGTATTAAGCAGTTTCACTCCTCTTATCTCATGTGATCTTCAGAGCAACTGTGTGAGATAGGTATAGTGATAGCTGCTTTTGCTGATGAGACAATTGAAGCTCAAAGAAGTAAAAGAACTGGCTCAAGAATCCACTGTTAATAAAAGTGAAGGTCTCTATGGCTTCAAATCCCACAGATCCTATCCTAACTAGCTACTAATGCATATATGAGCATCTTGAAAAAGTTCTGACTGTGTATACTTAAAATGAACTTATAAGGCCTGGTACAGCTGCATAATCTATTTGGTATGCATGGAGCATGTAGTGCAGGCTATATATGCATTGATCCATGGTACAAATAATATGTACTTAAAGAGTGCATACTTGTGTACATGTTCACTGGGGAATGCACTCTCTGGCTACTGGAGTCCTATTTATCTGAGTCATCCAAGTTATGTCACACCAGCCACTCAGAATCCTTCATTGACAATGACCTGCTATGTGCAGTTCAGCATCAGCTTCCAAAGGCCCTTTTGCAGGGCTTAAACAACAAATCAATGCGCACATGCCAGCATTGCACAGTGGTTGAGAGCACAGACTCTGGAGCCAGACTGTGGGTTCAACTTTTAGCACAGCCACTTACTAGTTATGTGATTTGGGGCAATTATGTAACCTCACTAAGCCACAGAATCTTAATTTGTAAAGTGGATATAATAAGAGTGCCTGTCTCATATGCACTGTTACAAGTTAATACTTATAGAAGTATGGACTGATTGTTTCTCCCCAAAATTCATATATTGAAGCCATAATCCCCAATGTGATATTTGGAAGTGGGGACTTTAGGAGGTAATCAGATCATGAAGGTAGAGCCCTCATGAACGGGATTCATGCCTTTTAAGAAGAAACACAAGAGAGTTAATCTCTCTTTCCTCCATGTGAGGATTCAACAAGATGACCATCTGCAATCCAGGAAAGGGGCCCCCACCAAGCACCAAATTGTCTGGCACCATGATCTTGGACTTTCCAGACTCCAGAACTGTGAGGAATAAATGTCTATTGTTTAAACCACCCAGTTTATGGTATTCTGCTTTAACAGCCTGAACTGACTAAGAGAGAAGCCTTGAAAATTTACTATCACATGGTAATTTGCTATATAGACATTTGTTTTAAAATATAGTAAGAACACAGAACATTCTCTGGACCAAAGAAAAGGAATGAAAAGTAGAGACATCAAAAAAGGTATCATGTGCCTTCCTAAATGATTTATATCAGTAATCCAAATTTTAATACAAGTATAAATCCCAGAGTTTTTATAAGTATATTCCACAGAATATCTCCTGATGATGTGTCACAAAGAAAGCCCATGATCAAATCATTTTGAAAATGTAGGTCTCTTGGCAGTTATGAAAAGTACCACTCAGATCTTCTGTGGGGCACAAATCTACCTCCATGTTTGCACTGAGACATTTCCCATGAGCTCCTCATAGCCAAAAACAGTACAGCAAAAGAACTAATGCAAGACATAGGATTCTTCCAATGGACATGCTTGACTTGAAACTCCAGATCAACCTGACCAAAACTTTCTTAGCACTGCACTGCAATCTGAGACTCTTTCCACCCAATTCTCTTCCCTTTCCCCTCTCCTTTATGGATTTCAGATTTGCACTGTGTTCTGAAGGCTCTCTCCACCTTCTCCTGCTCTCTTCCCTTTATCTTTCATAGGCTTTCACCCCCTACCCCCAATTGCCCTGCACATCTAATACGGTCTTGGCATTTACCTCCTGGAGGACCTGAACTATCACAAGTGCAATCAGAAGTGATCTGAGAAAACAGATGGAAAGACAAAGTTTGGATACTGGCTCACTCACTGCCAAGAAGACAAAGAATGTACCCTCCTGTGGGGTATATGGGCTATACAGAGTTCCTAGAAGAAGGTGATAGACCAATGGTTAAAGACTTTAGTAATGGAGAGCTAGGAAGAATGTTTAGGGGAATATTCCCTGTGCAGGCATGCAGGCCTTTAATAGAGATGATGGGAACGATCACTAGAAGGACCAGGTGTTGTCTCATTAATGCTAAGTTGGAGTGAGACTCTGCAGAATGATAATGAGAAACTGAAAACCATGACAAGCAGTTTAAGACTAAAGTATGAGAGCAAGAGAGCCTTGTTGGTAGCTTGCCAAGAAACTAGTATTTCCCGAAGTAGAAGGCACATGCAGATGAGTGGCAGGCTAAAGACCCACCTGTTACAGTTGCAGGGCTCCAGAAATGTTTCAATGCTCAGCCATGGCAAGTATATGTTAAAGTCAAGTTAAAGTCAAGTTTCCAGTGGGAAAATCTGGGATCCTAAAGCATAGATGAAGACATTTGGATGGTTGCATCTGAGGATGTGGGCTCTGCAGACCCTCTGAACTTGCAAAGCTTGCTGAGGTAGCCCACTCTTCCCTAGAGAGAGCCAGCACTTCTCCTATGCTTAAAAATGCTGCAAAGATCTCCCCCCACAATGCAGTAGTACCCTCTCCAGGGCTGCCCCATACCTCCTCTGCTGCCATGCAGGCAGATAACAGGCTGAGTCCCAGCATAGCCCTGCTAAGGACATGTTGCATCTGATGAGTGAGGGAAGAGATTAGATACTAAAACAGCTGTAAGAATGAGCTAGCATGTGGTAGCAGGAGCCTGGGAATTACCCCTGGGATTGAATTTTGAGGTGGTTTAATTGAGAGGGTCATGATTTAAGACTTGAGAAGCAAGAATTCATTGACTTGGACACATGGGATTCAATACTGGGAAGGATGGCAGGGGACAGGGGAAACTCTAGGGTAACTCTTAGAAGCCTGGAGAAAGCAATGGCCAATGTTGGGAAAAACAGATATGTCTGAGTTGCAAATGGTAGAGGAGGGAATAAAGAGGCTGAGCCGAGTGGGCATGCTGTAAAGGATATATTATGTACCGTCAGACACCCCACCAGAGAATTGTGTCCTATGGGAAGCCCAGTGGACACACCAATTGCTACTGGGAATACACTAGTAAGAGGGACACCTGCATCACAAAATTGCTCAATGGTGACTCTCTTCTGCTGACTGGGTCTAGGAGAGGTGATAGTTAGACCAGATGAATAAATTCTAGAGATCTGCTGTACAGCATAGTGCCTATTGTTAGCAATATAGTGTTATGCACTTCAGAGTTGTTAAAAGACTAGATTAACAAGTCCCAGAGATAGGCTTGTTAATATCCACAAGGCTGATAGAGGCCTTACCTCCAGGAGCCAGGAGGCTGAAACTACTGTAACAACCAAAAGGACTGGAGGATCAGCCAAGACGTTTACATTAGAGGGGGTTGTAGAGACAGTTATTAGAGTATAGTATTCCTAGGACAAAATAGCTTAAAGGTTCACAAAGGTGCTTCCTAATACCTCCAACCAAATAAGTAAGAATGGTTGATCAGAAGGCTGAGGAAATTGTCTCAATAGAAAGCACCATCCCTTGCTCAGTTCACAGACTTGAGCCAAATTTCAGATCTAGAGACATCTGATTGAAGAATCAGCTGGGTCTCTAACGAAGGACTCGCATTCCCTGGTTCTTCCCCAAACGGCTCTTTTGTCATATATTTATGTAACTGTACACTGGGGAAATGGAATGCCCATACATCTCAAGCACTATTGGACATAGGGTCTGAATTGAAATCAATACCCAGAAACCCTGAGCTTTATTATAGTCTCTCTGTTAAAGTAGGGGCTTATGATGGTCAGGTAATAAATGAAGTTTCAGCCCAAGTCCAGTTTAGGGTGGGCCCAAGGTCCATGGCCCCACCCAGTGGTGATTCCTCTAGTCTCTGAGTGTATAACTGGAATTGATATACTTGGCAGTTGGAGTCACCACTATATTAGATCATTAGTCTTAAGAAAGACCAAGTAGAAACCATTGAAACTGCCTACAACCTCTGGCCAAAGTAGTAATAGCAAATAAAAACATGGATTTTATTCTGGGTCTGGGAGATGATTAGAGATTATTGCCCCTGTTAAATTCCTAAAGGAGGCAGGGCTGGTGTTGTTATCACATCTCTATGTAACTCTCTGACTTAGTTCTCACAGAAACCAGATGGAACCTGGAGACTGACCGTCATCTACCACAGTCTCAAGCAAGCAGTAGTCCTTATCTCAGATGCATTGCTGGATGTGGTACTGCTAAAGCAGATGAGTAAGACTTCATTGTTAAAACAACTTTATTGAAGTATAATTTGATATACAAAGAACTGCACATGTTTAACGTGTGTAATTTGATGAGTTGAGACATATGCAAACTTCTGTGATACCATCACCACAATCAAGGTAACAGACATAAGCAACACCTCCTGAAGTTTCTTTGTATCCGTTTTTTGTTGTTGTTGTTGTTGTTTTGTTTTTTATGTTAAGAACTCTTAACATGTAATCTACTCACTTAACAACTCTGAAGTGCACAATGCCATATTGCTAACAGTAAGCATTATGTTGTATAGCAGATCTCTGGGACTGATTCATCTAGTCTAACTAACTAAAACTTTATGCCCATTGAACAACTCCCTGTATTCTCTGTTTCTGTGAGTTTTACTATTACAGATACTTCCTTAAAAGTGGCATGCTACCACTGGTTTGGCAAATGTGCTCTTTTTCTTTTTATTACAGATAGCAAAGAGGATCACAAACAGTTGCCATTTCCAGGGGATGAACAGCACTATTCATTTACAGTTGTGCCCCAGGACTATGCTATTTCTCTCACCCTGTATTATAATAAAGTCTAAAGAGGTCTGGATTGTAGACATCCCACAGGACATCTCTTTGATCTATTTCATCAGCGATATAATTCAGATGAGTGAACAGGATAAGCAAGGTGTGGGTTTCATGCTTTCATGCCTTGTAAGCCACAGGAGGTTCGGTGATTAAGGGACTCTCCACTTCAGAGACGTTTTCAGGGATCTAATCCTATCTGGCATCCGCTTCTCTGAGGAACACAACTAAACTAGTAAACACCATAATCCCCTTTGAAGCACCACATTTCTCTTTAGCATTTTAAAGACTCTGAGAAGTATATGCAGTAAAAAAAGCTTATTTAACTTTGTTTAATCCCAAGTTTCCAAAACATATTTTACCTCAGAAAATCTTTCCCAATGAGTCCAATGCAATGCCCTGTGGACGTTAACACTGCTCTCTTCAATGCTGATCATTCTTTAGTGAAAATTGATCTTGTCTCCACAGTCAGACTCCCCTGGTCCCTGTTATTTTCCCATCTGTCCCCTTCTCTGAGGTCTATACCCTCCACAAAGCATTTCCTAACTGTGCTTTCCAATTGGAAATTCTCTCCTCAACTCCAATAGCCATTTTAACCTGCCTAGACATTAACCATTTTCTATTATTAGACAACTTCTTACAGGTGTAGGTAGATGCCATCTCCCCAACTAGATTTTAATCTTCTCAAGGGTAGAGGTGGCTTCTTTTACTATTTTTGTGTTCTGGTATATCTTTCACAGGATAAAGCACCCAACAGAGGGCTTTTTATAGATTATTAACAAATAATTCACCGATTGATAGATTATAGCAAAATAATATTTCTGCCTTCACAATATTGTACATAAACTGAACCACTGGTTTTTAAACATTCGTGTGCATCAGATTCACCTGGAGGGCTTACTAAAACATAGATGGCTGGTTCCCAATCTCAAAGATTCTGAGTCAGTAAATTTGGGTGGATCCTGAGCATTTTCATTTCTAACAAGTTGCCAGATGGCACTGATACTGTTTAAGGGACCACACTTGAGAACCACTGAACTAGATAAATAGAAACAGTCTCTTTGGCCATTCTTGTGTTAATGACCATGTTTCCTCAAAGAAGCCTTATGTTACACAATTTTTAGGTGACATTTAAAATTAGAAACATGTATTAATAGTTACCTGTCATTTAAAAATCACCTTTCCCATGAGACTGTTCATCTATTTTTTTTGCCCATTATAATGCACCAACAATAGTCTTGTTCTTTCCATCATACCTGTAGTGACAATATAACTGATCATCCAAACTGGAATACTTTGTACAGGACAACGCTAAAATGGACAAAATGCCAAGACCATAGGGATAAACTTGGACGGCCCCAGACAAATCAGGACAGTGGTCCTAGCCATTCCTCTCTCCATTCCTCCTGCCCTTGAATCCATTCCTTCTTCATCAGTCACTAGCACTGCCATTCTATGGACCCTCTTACTCTGAAAAACAAATAAGAAGCCTCTATCCTTTCATTCACAATTGTCCACTTCTCTTTCTATCTGTGTCTCCAAATTTATTCCCACTCTCCGTCTCCTTGCTTAAGTCTCTCTTATGGGCACTTCTCAGGGTACAAACTAAGTGATAAAGCACGAAATCACATAAGAATCAAAACATCAGCCTTACTGCTAGTAAATTTGTATTAGAGAATTTAGTTTGACCCAGGGCAAACACAGGCTTTCCCACTTCCTCTGGGATGGGCACCTCCCTACACAGGGTCAAGGCCTGCCCCTGTCAAGGTACCAGTGGAGGGGAGAAGGGACTTGCCCTGCAGGAAGGCTGAGTAGAAGAAAGGGCAAAAACAGGGCTCCAGCAGGGGTACTTGGTGAT
Organism: Eulemur rufifrons; assembly: GCF_041146395.1. Lineage (NCBI taxonomy): Eukaryota > Metazoa > Chordata > Mammalia > Primates > Lemuridae > Eulemur > Eulemur rufifrons. The sequence goes on along the minus strand of NC_090997.1, from coordinate 91,902,010 downwards.
CTTCTCAATCTCACCTTTCTCCTGGATGGTGAGTCTGAGGAGGTTGAGAGACAGGTGAAAAGTTTCTTCCTATCGTTGGGAAGTTCCCATTTTTATGGGCCAAGGCAAAAGTAGAGAAAAGGAATGATAGAAAATGGCTGCATTTATAGCTTTCTGTTTTCACTCCCAGTTCTCATTTCACCCACTACTTGTAATACACGGCATTCACATTCAAGTCACTCAGAAAACATGATTGTCAACATGTACAACTTGTTGCTGGGTTGGAAGTAGAGGGTACATGAACATTTATAGCAATAGTTAATGTTTTATTATAATCTTCCAGACAGTTTTTAAGTGCTTTACATGTAGTAACTCATTTAATCCCTCACAACAATGGAGTAACAACCAACCAAAGGCACAAATAGGTTAGATAACATCTCTGAAACTGAGCTTTTAAGTGACGGTCAGAACTTGAACCAAGACCACCAGGTCCAAGATGCCTATATTCTTAGCTCCCATGTTATATTGATTATGCTAACATACCTGCCCTCAACAATTTATAACCTATTAGGACAGTTGAGCCAGAAACAAAGAGTGACATATGGGGCAGTATCTACTTAATGTCACTGTAGGTGTGTGTGGTTTCTTGCAGAGGAAAACATTTGGCTCAGTAGTCCTTAAATTCTTTCTGGACAGAATTGGGTTTGCAGCTGGGTACCAATAGGGACTGAGGGATGTTGGTCAATGTGTTGGCAAGTTCAATAGGAAGTTAAGTAGTGGGATAGTTGGAGGATAAAATTGTTGTGGTAAAAGAGAGAAGCTCTTATTTTGAAAGATTAAAAGTGAAAAGTCCCAAAAGATGTGCCTGATGGTTCAATTAGAGACTTGGCTGATGAAGCTGAGAAAGTTAAGGCAATCTAAGATTAAAGTCTTAGTTGAATTTTAAATCATTGATTTGAAGGCTCAAGATAAAATGAAGAGGAGAACTGTAATGCAGACTCTGAAATCATAAAGAGAGGTCGCCAAGTGCTAGGGCAGCTGGCAAATAATGACAAGGAAGATGTCATTAGTGGATAATGGAGACTTCAAAAATGAAACAGCTAGTTCAGTGGAAAGAGCATTAAACTGGACAGAGAATATACGAATAGGCAATTGTATAAAAGGAGAAGCCCAAATTGCCAACATCAATATGAAAATATTATGAAACTATTAGTAATGAGAGATATGCAAATTAAAACATTGCAAAACCATAGCTTGCCCATTAGAATGACAAAGAAATTAAAAAAGAGGCTGAAACCATGTGTAATAAAAGTTATAAAGATATGGAACTCCCATATGCTGCTGGTGGGAAAATGAACTGGCTCAGTTACTCAAAAAAATAATCTGGCAGTATTTCCTGAACATCAAGAATGCACATGACCTGTGCCCACGACCCAGTAATCAGTCTTAGGTATCCATCCCAGAGAAATATTTGCACAAGTCTAAAAGGAGACAGAAATATTCACTATAGCAGTGACTTAGAAACTACTTAGGTCTCCAGCGTTAGAGAAATGGCGTTTAAAATGTGCTAGATGCACTAGTAAAAAGCAACAACCTAGACATACAACTGAATAAATTTTAAAAACATGATGTTAAAAGAAAAAGGTAAACACATAAACATGTATTAACAAATAACAATTATGTATTTTAAAACCCATATTATTTCATATCATTGTACAAGAAATAATGTATACATTATGAGGACATACTGTATCTAACAAGATATACTGTTAGACTCTTTGATTCTGTAAAATTAAATTGTTATTAATGATAAAAAAATAAAATAAAATAAAACCATATATACACAAAATATAGACCTCAGGCTTTTGCCTCCACCCTACCAAAATGGTGCTTTTATGCACCATCAATTTCCACCAGTGGCTAAATGCATCATCTCCACTTGGTCACTTACTGTCAGCCCTGGACACGGGTGATCACTCCCTCCTGTTGCACTTTCTTCACCTGGCTCCAGGACACCACTCTCCTGGGTGTCAATCTCTCTCTCACTGGCTGCAGTGTCTCAGTCTCTTTACTTGCTTCTGGTTATTTCCTCAGATTCTAGATGCCACAGTGACCCAGGGGTCAGTCCTCAGACCTCATACCTTCTCTAAGTCCACTCACATCCTTGGTGATCTCATCCAGTCTCATGACTTTAAATGGCATATATATATACATATATATATATGTATCTCCTAATGACTCCCAAATTTTCACGTTCAACCCAGAACTTGCTCTGAATTTAGACATGTATGTCCAACTACCTATTTAACATCTCTACAGCCATGATAATAGACATGTAAAATTTAATATACCTCAGACCAAAGTCTATCTTTTTCTTTTCTACCCCACAAATCTACCCCTCCTATAGGCTTTCCTTTCTCAGAAAATGGCAAATCCATTTTTCCAGTTGTTTGGTCCTACAGAAACCTCTTACTTTATATCCAGCATGTTAACGAAACCTGTTGCTTTTACTCAAGAACTATATCCATATTCTGGCCACTTCTAACCAACACTATTCTTTCCATGCTGGTCTTTTGCCTCATTATCTTTCACTTAAACAATGGCAAAAGCTCCTACTTCCATCTGTGCCCACCTAGAGTTCATACTGCACACAGTGGCCAAGAAAGTCTGTTTAAAATATCAATCAAATCATCTGTATAACTGAAAAGTTTCATAAAAACATTAATTTTTAGTACATGCAATTCATTGTAATATTTTCTATTCTATTTTTTAATGCAGAGTTCTGAGACTAGGCATGTAAATTGGATGACAAGAATGAAAGGAGCAGGAGGATGAGAGACACAATTAATCATGATCATTATTTTAATGATTCACTTACATACATTGGGTATTTTGTATGCCTATGGTAAATACTTTAAAACAGTGTCCCTTTTAATCCTTAGGCAAATTTACGTATGGGGAACCTGAGGATTTGCCTAAGACCAAGTGACTAATAAATTGCAGAGCCATAATTCTAACCCAGCTCTATAAATTTTAATGCTCAGCCTCTGTAACCAGAATAATATTTTTCCTCCATATATGTCCCATTATTGCTCTGTAAATTGGTTATGCTAATTTAAAAACCCAGATAATGGCCCCATTTTTCCTATTTCAGTTTACTGTCATGTAATTGTTATGACTTATATTTGTTTCAAAATATCACTATAAACATTTGCATTAAAAGGAGTATGGTAGAACATTTTTATTCCACAGATTTTCCCTTTTCAGTAAGGTGAATGCTAGCATTTATAGATTGTCTTAGAGCACAATAAATCTTGCTTATGCTGGAAGGTAAGCAATCGTAAAGTGTGAAGAGGCTAGTAAGTATTCCAAATGATTAGTTACTGGTCTGATCTTAGTGCAATCAAAAGATTGCAATAGATCAATATGTTTATTCCAATCTTCCATATTCTTTTGTGATAAATAGTCCTTTCCCCCAACTTGTTTGTGTACTGCATACTCCCTTTTAAGCACAGAGAGAAACCATTTTATATTCAACACAAACGCTTGTCAACATTAATCTATTGTGGACCAGAGATTGACTGACAGGAAAGAACAAAAGGTGACAGATTGCTTTTAGTGTCAGCGTGAGAGAAAGGAGAGAGAAAATGGATCAAATCAAAGAGGCATAGAGGAATGAAGAAAATATCTGAAAAAGAAGAAAAATGAGGAGAAGAAAATGAAATATAAACTAAACCAAAAGATACAAGATAAAAAGCAGAGAGGATTCAATATGTTCTCCCTCATTTAGGTAAAATCATCAAGCTTTGCCCCAGGTAGAGGAGACTTAAGGAATAATGATGTGACCCTGAAACTGGGGGGACTTTTAAATGCACATCAAATCCATTTGGAATACTGCAGCAGGGTAGCTCAGAGAGAAATGCTCTGTCTTAAGTTGAAAATAAAAGCAATAATGGGATTGAATAGAGAGGAACCACAACAAAGAAAATCATTCCGTATAGCACAGGCTTCATCATCTATACTAGATACTGTGCTGAATGTGTGGGGAAAAAATACAAGTATGAACTGGTCCGTGCCCTCAAGGAACCCACACTCCTGTTGTGATCACCCTACTCCACAGACCGTCATAACACATTGTGGTAATGTCACGACATGAAATGCACAGGATGCAATGGAAGGAGATGCCAGAGGGGAGGCAGGCAGGATGGCAGGAAACCTAACCCAGACTCTAGAAGAGGCTGGCGAGAGATTGAGTCAGTGAAGCTTCCCAAAAGGGAGACTGACTTAGGCAAAGGGGACTCAGAGGTCTTTCCACACAGCAGAGCTAGAACATGCAAAAGCACAGAGGTGAGCAAGAGAACAGCAGGTGCACAGAGGATGAGGCAGTTGTGTGATGATATTGGAGAGGCAGACTGCGGTCAGATCTTGAAGTACCATGACTACAAGGCTAAGGAGCTTGAAGTCCACTCCAAAGACTAAAAACAACCTTAAATACTCAAATTAGGGGGATGCCACGTTTTGATACAGCAATGTGAAGAACAAATGGGAATAGAGACAAGAGTAGGGGAAATAAAATTGCAATGCTGAAGTCAAGAAAGCAGGTTAGGAGGTTGTGACAGTAATCCAAAGAAGAACTGGTGGGCACCTGAACTAAGGGAGTAGCTATAGGGATGGAGAAGAGGGGACTAAAACCTCTTCAATAGCCAAAAACTCTTGAAGAGGTAAAAACATAAAACGTGGTGACCAAATAGAGAGAGAGATTTGAGTGTGTGTGTGCAACTCCCAAGTGTATGGCTTAGGGGATGGGGCAGTAGTTTGGGGCATATTCCCTAAGACAGTGAAGTAAGAGGAGGAGCAAATGGGGGAGGAGAGGTGGAAGGTGGTGAGTTCGGCCTCAGATGTGAGAGTGTGTGTTGCTTTTGGGATGTGGCAGTGAATGCACATAGAGTACATATGTGTGTGGAGGCAGAGTTCAGGAGAGATTATGGTGGTGGCCAAAGCCTTCAGAGTGAATGAGATCCCCCAGGGGATAGAGTCAGAAATGAAGCACTATAAGGAAGGAACCCTGTCAAACAGCAGTATTTAAGGAGCAAGCAGAAGAAAAGAGAGAGACAAAAGAAGCAGAAAAGGAACTGCCAAAGAAAGAGGGAAAAGGATACAGTGAACAGCAAGAGTAGAGAATAGAATCACAGGAGAAGACCAGGAAGAAGAGGGTTATTAACAGTGACAAATTCAGTAATCATAATTCAGGAGCAAGTAAACAAGAATGGAAAAGGGTCCCTCGGAGGATTCCTTGAGCTCAGGATTTTGAGACCAGCCTGAGCAAGAGTGAGACCCCATCTCTACTAAAAATAGAAAAAATTAGCCGGGCATAGTGGTGCATGGCTATAGTCCCAGTTACTCGGGAGGCTGAGAGAGGAGGATCACTTGAGCCCAGGAGTTTGAGGTTACTGTGAGCTAGGCTGATGCCACTGCACTCTAGCCTGAGCAACAGAGTGAGACTCTGTCTAGAAAAGAAAAGAAAAAGAAAAAGTGTCTCTCGGATACTACAACTAGGAGGTCGTTACTAGAACAGGTTCAGGCCTAGAGGGGCAAACATCTGACTGCAGTGGATTGAACAGTGAAGTGATAACAACAGTGTAGAAACACTAAAATGTGCTGCCTACCCTGAAAAAATGGTGGCATTGAAGACATGGGGAAGATTGTATTTTTGTTTCTTCTGTTGTTATTGTTGTTTTGGTTTGTATTATTTTTAAGATTTACACCTGAGTAGGTTTATATGTTATGTGTAACCAACCAGAAGAGAAATGAAGTTCTATGTGACTGAAGGATAGAATACAAGTTCAAGACAATGTCCTAGAGAATGGCAGAAAGGACAAGTATGCATCAGTTTACTGGCAATGAGTGAGGGAGGAAGGAGAAGTGAAATTCATGCTGAGACTTTGTGGGTGAGTATCCAGTGATGCATACATAATCACTTCAAAGCAAATGACCACTCCAAATGTCTCACATAGATTCCAAGTGTGTAGTCTCTCTTTGCCTACTAAGGACTGAGAGATTATGCAAAGGGAATGCATATCCAAACATACAGCAGGATGTCTGGTGACTTCGTCTGGTTTCCAGCTCTGTCTCTAACATCTAGAATAGTTCCTGGCCCATTGTGCTCAAAGAACATCTGTAGAGTTAATGAGCCAATGCTTGGTAGCAGCAGCAGAGACCAGCAGCTGCCTAGACTGGCCTCTTTCTAAGTTCTGCCGTCCTTCCACCAGAAAGATTTGGTTTATTGTATTAAAACATTTGTTACTGACTACTGCTGTCAGAAGAAAAGTTTTTTCATGGAGGTGGGAGGATTTTTCCACATATGAACAACCATTCATAGATAAGGGAAAAAAATTCTTCAAAAGCCCACGTCAGGAGAGAGATGACCTCTTTGCCCTACTGTACCAGCCAGGCATGTCTGACTGGCAGAAAAAGGGGTGTTAATTACTAGATACATAAAGTAGCAGTTTTCAAACATCAAATCCCAAAATGTAATGACTAACCAAATAGTTAGATTAGAGATAGATACACACACACTCTATACACACACACACACATCTAAGCCCTATGTCATATACATAGATGAAAGATAAAAAATCATATTAGAGCTATTAAAGTTTACAACAATAAAATAAATCCACCCTGGGACCTTTTCTTGGATGCACCCCTTCCCCCCTCCCTTCCCAGGAAAGTAGATGCACTTAAGTTCTCATTCCAAATATCCTGCCATTTCTACAATGCTTCTTTAGACAAAGATTATATCATGATCTTGGAATCTGAGGCAGAAGGGTCATTTCATGCAGTTGCATATCCAGAGCAAATCATAACTTCTCCGCACTCGCATTCTTAAAAGCAGCTCCAATTGATCATCCTGTTCTCATTCTATCCTCCATATCTCTTAACCTCTATTTCATATTTCTCATCTCTTTATCCTCTGTGAAACATTCTGGGTAATTTCCTCAGATTTATCTCCCTGTAAATCTCTCCAGTTATATAATGTTCTCTATAAGCATTTCATGAATTTTAGTTTTTGTGACTAGTTTCTTCATTGGCAAAGGCTTCATTTTGTTCTTTTTCAAATCTGCAAGCTATTTTGTCATTGTCTTTTCTTGTTATTTATGACTCTATTTCCCTTTTGCCTTTTTAATTATTCTAACAGTTCAGAGATTATTGTTAATACATGGCTTCTTTGTGATTGCTCCATTATCTCAAGTTTCAGGAGAACTCCTCCTCCTAATGTATGTTGGCTGACTCCCTCAAGGTGTGATATTTCCTTGTGTGCTTTCTATTTGTTCTCATGAGCTCATTTTTAGTGTTTTGTTTTGTTTTTGTTTTTACTGTAAGAGTTCCATGTACCCTGGTTTGGTTTTTATATAATTGCTTCACCTTTGCTTTTTTGATACTCCCAGGGTGTTTACTAGATCAGAATGGTTTAAAATTAATAGCTTGGCTTAAGAAGTGTAGCAAAACATTCATAAAATAACTTTAGACTCCATGCCTATTTGTAGCTCTGGTCTCGGATTTCCATTTCTCCCTGGAATATTTTATTCTCCACTCTGGATTATGGTGGAGTCAAGTTCTTTGTTGCTTCCTTGGGCAGATGAGCAAACTTTTCCCACATCCTCTTTCACTTCATTCCTGTAAATGTCCAGCTTAAACATGGTTATTAATTTCCATCCCTTTAATGTAATTCAAGGTCACGGATCCTATTTCCCAGTGAGTACTCAACACCAGTCATTAGCCCCAAGGCTTTATACCTGGACTTAATCTGACATCCCTGCCTTCCCATCTGTGAGCTGCCAAAGGAAAACATTTTAACTTACAATTCTGATTTTAAATTTTCCTCCGACGCTGGCATCCAGAGATTTCCCTTTCTTTATTTAAGAGTCAGAATTTTTATTAATTAAAATATATCCAGAAATTCTATGTGTTATTAACAAGAGAAAGATTTATGTTACCTCAGCGGAAAGTAAATGTCTTAGAGAAGTTTTTCACAGCAGATATAACCTTTGTGGAAAGAGCCAAATACTGCTTCTGCAGAGAATGCTTAAAATCAGAACACCTGGGTTCAAATCCTAACTGTCCTACTTACTGTAACACTACAATCAAATTTCATATCCTTGCTGTACTTCAGCTTTTTATTAATAAAATGAGAATAGAAATGATTTTGAAATACATAAAAACCTCTAACAGGTGGAGTAGAATGATGATATAAAAGCATCTTTTATTTTACTTGGGAGTCTGAGAGCAGCAAGTGGCAGTGTCAATATTTCAGATCAACAGGCCAGGATGCTCATAGAAAGCAATCAGATGGAAGAAGAGTTCAGAGGCAAGAGAATTTAAAAAGTCAGCTAACTCATCACAGTAAGCTCGTACTTAGGAATCGGAATAGGAATTTCTACAGGAATATGGACAGATGGAAAAAGCAGCAGGATGTCATGGCGGCTTAACCCAGAGCTGGGAGAGGCTCAAAAAGCTAGTGGGAATCCCACAAAAGTGGAAAGCAGGCCAGGTCACTGAGGAAAACAGTAAAATAGTCCATTGCATGGGAACCAGATCAAGGATCTTAACATTTGAGAGACATAAAAATGTTAACGTAAAAGTGTCTTCAATGAAGTAAAACAGGAATAGCAATGAGAAAATGATACTTAGGGAAAAATATCAACAATTAAGAAGCAGGAGCTTTGGAATTGTTATTTTACTGAACTTCAAATGTTTGCCATTATACTCATTTGTATTTTAATCTCAACACTCATAGCATTATTGTGCATATTGGTTTGGCTTCTGTCTCCACTACTATTAATACATTATGGACTCTTTAAGGGCAGAAACAGTTTCTGCATTTCTAGCTTTTGGCACAGTGGCCCACCATAGACGACATTTTCAACAACTGAATTTTGAATGAATAAATGTGAAAATTGCTAAGATGAGAGGGAAAAAATCCAGGAAAAAGAGGAATGTGCAATGTTAACATGGAGATTTATGTAAACCAACAGGGTATCTTTACTAAGCTCCTCCAGTACTTCGGAATTGACAGGTGATGTTACAGAGCCACATGCTCCCCACTCTCTGCTTTTTTTTTTTTTTTTAAACAAGATCTTGCTCTGTCACCCAGGCTGGAGTACAGTGGCATGATCATAGCTCACTGCAGCCTCAAGCTCCTGGGCTCAAGTGATAGTCCCTCCTCAGCCTCCCAAGTAGGTGGGACTACAGGCACACACCACCGCTCCCTACTAATTTTTTTTATTTTTTGTAGAGATATGGGTCTCACTGTGTTGCCCAGGCTGGTCTTGAACTCCCAGCCTCAAGTGATCCTCCTGCCTTGGCCTCCCAAAATTCTGGGACCGCAAGTATGAGCTACTGCACCTGGCCAAGTTTCCCTTGTGAGTGCACAGAGAGAACAGAGGAGGCCTCTGCACAGTGAAAGAAAATAGAAGAGCGAGTGCTCTTCTTCAAAGGGTGTAGAAGAAGCAAACGCACGAAACTTGCAATAGTCAGCACTGGATTCCTGAGAAAAGCAAAGCAAAATGATTACCAAACCATGTCACTGGAAGTCTCATAGAACAAATAGAATGGCTTTGGGAAGAGCAAATTTTAAAAAATGCCAGATCAAATTATTTTTGTAATACAATTGTAGATTGTGTAATAAAGGTAATTAATATAATTTAAATAAATATTAGTGAGACTTTGGATTCCTTGCCATAGTCTTCTGCCAGTTGGATAATTTGCTTAACAATACTCCCAACTGCAAAGAATATATATATATTTATTTATATTTGTTAGTAAAATGATAAAAGTAAATATCTAAATATTTTATATAATTATATATTCTATATATTATATTTTATATGAAAATAGATATATTTTTTAGACATCACATATATATATGTGTGTGTATTTTTTAGAAGTCTAGTTTCTTATGAGAAATTAGGGTGAGAACAAAACATAACAGAGCTTATTTGGGGCAGAGTCCACTCATGGTTCAAAGCATCCATTTCCCTTGTCCTTTTGTAACTAAGGAAAACCCTGCAGTTGTAGGAAGGCACATGGCTACCCAGTGAGATGCCACCAATCTCCCGTACAACTAAGTGTGAGCATGTGTAGAGACTAAATGCACACCAATGAATTATGAGAAAAAATGATATATACCACTTCCATGTCAGTTTTTGAAAAACAAAAGCTAGTCTTTTCCCCTCTTTTGGATAACCAAGAAATGGCAACTCCTAAGCCCATTGCCATAAACTGAGAGAAGGAAGTCACATTTTCAGTATGACAGAGACAATTCTCCAGTCTGAGTCTTTCAATGACCTTAGTGGGTACAACACCCTGCCAGCTTCAGACCACTCACGTCTAGACTATTAAGTGAGAGAGAATCAAGCTTCTGTCTTCTTTAAACTATGGGATTTGGGGAGCATCCTTTGACATATTAGCTTAGGCTGCCCCTCAAGTAATTAAATGAACTAATCTGATGAGCTCCAACTATTCATTTCTTCGAGGCTTTCCTATGGAGCTTCACACTAATCTATGATTTAGGTTTGTTATCCTTGATATGACTGATTATATCATAGAATAGTTAATAAATGGTTTAGAGTAGTTTTCAAACTTTAATATATATGGAGAACAGTCTGTTATGCAGCCCAATAATTTGCATATTTACAAAGCCACTTGGATGATTCTGTTTCAGGTGGTCTATAACAGGGCTCTCCAACCTCATTTTTCTAAACCCCAACACATCTTAGAGGAAAACTTGTAATATTCTTGGCCATGAACAGCTGAGACTCAGAGAGAACCACAGTGGTGACTTTAATTGTCCCTTCAGCAGTGGGAATACAAATCTCCACCTTTTAAAAGGGATGAACTTTCCTGGTGGTTTCCCCCATGATAGCAGAACCTCAGGAGAGGGTGACAGACACCCTCCTCTGTGAGTGAGACAGCTGAGGTTGCAGAACTGTGGTCTATAAGGTACATTTTGAAGAATTGTAGAATAAAGGCAATAAGTTTGAGTTGTGCCTGATGGGAGTCAGTCCTAGAACTACCAGTGCTTTCTACCTAAAACCAGTATCTTATGAACCAGTATGAAAAATAAAGTAAAAATGAGGGAGTTGAAGGTTATAATGAACTTTTTTAAGATGATCAAGACTAGTTTGGTTTCTTCATATTGAGAAAAATACAGGCATAGTCAAGGATTCTAACCTATTGGAGCAATGGTTTCTAACAGGTAAGTTCCCACAAAAATTACTCATGGAGTTTTTTTAAAGTAGAGATATTTGTCCTCACTTTGATCTGTTAAATTAGAGTATTTGGAGGTAGAATACAGTTTTTTAAAGTACCAAAAGTGATTCTAATTCACATTGATAAGTAACAAACATGATGTTATCCAGTTAAGAAATAAAATCTCTACAGAAATTTTGAACTAAGTATTTTTGTTACTTGGAAATGAGGCAAGCAGTATCTTTTTTTTTTTTTTTTTTTTTTTTTGAGACAGAGTCTCACTCTGTTGCCCGGGCTAGAGTGCCATGGCTTCAGCCTAGCTCACAGCAACCTCAAACTCCTGGGCTCAAGCAATCCTTCTGCCTCAGCCTCCCGAGTAGCTGGGACTACAGGCATGTGCCACCATGCCCGGCTAATTTTTCTATATATATTTTAGCTGTCCATATAATTTCTTTTCTATTTTTAGTAGAGACAGGGTCTCGCTCTTGCTCAGGCTGGTCTCGAACTCCTGAGCTCAAACAATCCACCCGCCTCGGCCTCCCAGAGTGCTAGGATTTCAGGCGTGAGCCACCGCGCCCGGCCGTTATCATCATTTAAAAGAGTTTCTGGTTTTAAAGAATAAGAAACTAAAATGGATAGTCTAATTTTGTGATTCATTTATGGTTTTGCCAGGAGATAGAGACTAAACCAATGTCTCAAGGTCAATAAACTAACAAACATTTATTCAGCATTTACCATAAAGTTGGTCTTGTGAAGAATTTAGAAAATATATCCTGTTGGTTCATAAGATCATCTCATTACTTGATAATTGCACACCTTTGTATAAACAGAATGTATAAGTTGTGGGGGGGATAAAAAGTTTCAACATTAAACTTTAAGAGTAGGATAATATTCATGGGAGTCGTCTGGGATTTTGCGTACGAGTACAAATTGCCAGGGCAGGGAGAATATTTCAGTCCAGAAATGAGGATGCCTGTGGCACACTGAGGAAGAGAAAAGCAATGGTTGTAAAGACTGTGAAGGATCCTGAAGGCAAGAGATCTGGACTTTATCCTATAAACAGTAGGAAATCTAATATGGACAAAGAAGTGTTTTCAGAAAGAATGATTCAACAGTAGGGTGCAGGACGGATTTGAAAGGGAAGATATCTGGAAGAAAGGAAACTAGAGAAAGGGCTATTTCAGTCATCTCAATGATGCAGTGACCACAGGGTTTTTTGAGATTCCTGTTAATTCTATGACCTATGGTAGCTGCAAGAGAAAAACTAATTCCTTTTGGAAACACTTTACATGACTGTGATAATTATGTGTAGAGATAAACATAAGGGACTTTAGTCTGACAAAGAGGGCACTCTGTAAAAAACAAAAGTCTTGCTATTTTACCAAGTAGATATTCAGTTTTGAGAGCTTTCGAACAGTAAAATAAGAACTTAAATAGCAATAAATAAACAACCATTCTACTAGACCCCATATGATGCTGCATTTGCCTGGTTATCCATACTAACTGTAGAAAATAATTTCCAAAAATATTTTCTATTTATTTGACTTTTTTTGTCTTCTTTCATTTTGTCGGTTTTTTTGAAGAAACAAAATTGCTCATCATATATACTCTTGTGCCTAGTTGTTGCAGATATTTTTCTTCTCATGTCTTAGCAAATATAAATCAAATTTCAATGGAATTAACCCAGTAATAAAAGAACATCAGTTTTTGTTGTTGTTCATGAAATATGTCTCTGCCTCCCATGTACTCGGTGCATTACTGGGTACCATGAATCTTTTAAAAGAATATGAGTTTCCCCCCACCCCTGGACAAATTTTAAAAGTCCTAAGACCCTTAAAAGACATCTTTAAAATTATCCCCTAATTCATACCTCAGACATAAGTAAGGGATTAATAAAAACTTAGAAGCAAATTCTAGTTGATCAAAGACTTCATGGTATGGTATGAAGTTATGAATGCCCTCATTTGGAAAATAAAACACTTTCTATCCCTTTAAGTAAGTAAATATTCTTGATTCAGTCTTGATATATTTTATAATGGATTCATTTTTCCTTTATTCTGAAATTTAGCAGATATCCAAATATTATTATAGTTAGTTGATAAATATATTCTATTTCTACAGACATTTGAATAATGAAATCAAATTCAGATGTTCTCTGTGCGAAAACTAGCACAAGCAGAGCTTGAGATCTTCTGGACTTTAAACACAATCAACCAATCTTTTATAGAAATTAAAATGAGCAGGGTAGTCATTAATACTGATAACCAAGATTTCTGCTTCTCCTCCTTCTAGACACACAGTAATACTGCATTTCTTCTTCCCTTTAAGTTAGATGTGGTCATACGACTTGCTTTGACCAATAAAAGAGGAATTTAACTGATATTTGTTATTTCTAGGCAGAGACCTTTAAAGTTCCCTTCCATCTACAACGCTCACAAACACTCGAAATAGTGAGGCTCCATCACTTATACCCTTGAGCGAGGACAGTGTAGAATATCACCCCTATTACCCCACATATATAGAGTGCAAACTGTAAATAAACATCTATTGCCTTAAACCACTAAAATGTTGTGGGTTTTGGTTACTAAAATATAATCTAGCATATTTTGACTAGTATAGACATTTGTACAAGAAAAGGAGGCAGCTGTATCAACAACAACAACAATAAAGCTACAATATGTGGCATTGGCATAGTAATTAGGCAGTAGATATGGAAGAAACTGCTATCAGTTAAGCAGTGGAGAAACGTGGTAAAACTTTCACCTGTAATTAAGTTGGTAGACATATCATGTATCTAATAAGCTCTAAACTCTCAGAAAAGAAGTTAGAGAAATAGTATCTCTGATATGTGTAGGTAGCTATTAGCTGCATTTGTCAAAGCATTATAAGAAAGAGATTTGGTCAGAAAGAAAATGTACTGGCTCACAATCAAGAATGAAAAAGAAATCAAAAGTGTCCCTGAATTCAGGAATACAGAGAAGAGGCAACTCTTTCCCAACCCAAACAGCAAAAAATAAAATTTATAGTCTTTGAGCAATAAAGGCCAAGTAAAACTAAGTCATACAGGAAATGGTCAAATGAAGGGTAAGGCTGTAGCATTCATTTCATACATTTCTTAAAGGGTTAAGGCATCTCAGAGTGAGATCTAACTATAGGTATACCTCCCAGAAAAATGAACTTAATGGTGTTAATCTCCTTTAATCTTACGTGTCTGAAAATATGTGCAATAGACAAGATTTAGAGATACGTGAATGAGAAAGTTAAAGAATTTAGCTGTCTTGAGACACATATATTACCAAGAACTGTGGGTGAGATTGCTATATAGCATAAAGTGATGGCTGGAATCAAATAGATAAGATACCCACAAAGTTTTAGAGTTTAACTATCATTAAAAATCACTGGTCTGGACTAAATGTGAATGCCAATGATCTAGGCTTAAGTCAACCCTTGAGCTATCAACCATCTGTAAGCAGGAAAAGGATGCAGAAAGCTGCTCAGGCCTGAGAGAAGACACTTTCTCCAGCACCCAGTTTTCAGATATGCCTATGAAGGGTAACAGAGAAGAAAGAATCTCCCAGAGGGCCACAGAGAACAATGGACAAGCAAGCTACTCCCAGGTAGAAGAACCAGGGCTGATGCAAGGAATAGTCCCCACCCTCAAGGTAGGCAGCTTTCACAGTCTTGGCTCTATGGGGCAGCAGAATTGCTCTAGGCCGGACTAGCCCCATGTCTTTCATTATCCCCTTTCTAAATTGGAATGTTTGTATCAAAGTTATCCTATTTTACTTCAGCCAGTGTATATCAGACTGTGAGAGGAAGTTAACTTTTATTTTTAATTCCTATGTCTCCAGATCACCAGGGGTCATATTCAGATCTGATATGGAGGCTACAGCATATTATCCAGATGTCATGGTCTATGAGATTTATGCTGTCACTGGATGAGACTTTCAGGTTTTCTCTTTTGTAAAGAGGTTAATGTATTGTGCACATAGAAATAAAAATAAACCAGCTATTTGTTTACCAAATATTACATGTTTGCCATTAATATTTTATCTGAGAATGAATATTTCTGGTTCTCTCCCTTTCATATTCATGGCAGTATTATACTCCCCTTCCATGAGATATAGTTGATCCAGTGAAATGTGAGTGGAAGCTATGTGGTCTCTTCAAGGTAAAAGTTTTTAAGGGAAGTACTCTAATTGAATCCTTTGCTGCTTCCATGTTGACTAGCCTTCTTATAGATTATGAAGGCTTCATCAGGCTACATCCCTTCGTAAGGACAGCATGAAGCAGAGCCTCATAAATCTGAGATGATATACAACATGAGAAATAAATAAATGTTTATTTTTTTTAAGCTGCTAAAGTGTTAGGGCTGTTTGTTACTGCAGCATAGCATAGCCTATCATACTAATATAAGATACAAGGGTATGGAAAATCAGTGCTCTGCTTACCACAGACCCAATAAATATTTGGTTAATAATGGAACTGAATTTATGCTCTCATTTTAGTGTTAAGTAACAAAACTCTGAGTTAAGGAGGATACAATTTAGTGGATTTTCACAGCATTCAGTGAGGCCCATTCAGATAATCCACATATAGGTAATTAAAAAACAGAAAACACATATCAATACACATGATTAGAGCATTTCTCAATATTGTAAACAATAGAACAATAGGCTGTTTCAGAAATCAGTGAGCTTCCAATCAAGGAAAAAGAGAACAAACATGTTTGGGAAGTTAGAGAGAGACTTCTGCTTTGGCAAGAAAGTTCAGTGAAATGACCTTTACATTTTCTTTTAAGTCAAAGATTCTGTGATCGTAATTATCTCCCCTTCTGTCTTTTTAAACTGATTTAAAACAAGATAGGTGGAAGCTAAGTGCCCAGGATGAACCCAAGATTTATGATCATTCTGTTAAACTTTTTTTTATCATCTGACAAATGCTATTATATGTCCGAGGTGACCCATTTTAATATTGAATTCCTGGCTAAATCCAGCAGCGTTCCAGGTCCTACATTTTACAATGCTTCAGGGTTCTCAGTGGGGAGGAGACCTATTTAATTGCCCACTCCAAGTGTGATTTATAGACTAAGTGGCCTGATTATTGCCATACTTCCTGTGGTATATCTTCCCATTTTCAACTGTGTTCCTATCCTTACAGAAACTGCACAAAGAACTGGACAAAATGTGAGTATTTAGGCCATAAGCAAGAGACAGAAGCCAGGGCAGAAATTGGAACCACCAACATCAGGAGTCAGGCTAAGGAGGGAAAACTGATGAAGGAGAGAAAAGTATCTGAATTAGACAGAATAAAGCCAAGCAATCAGCCTAGGCACAAAGGTTCTAGGTGGGGATCACAGAGTTACTTAAGAAAGATACAAAGAACAATTTTAAGATCATAATACAAGACATGGAAAAGGCACATAGAGATCACCTATGCAGGCCTTCTTTTTATAGATAGAAACTAAAATTCAGGGATTTATTTAAGGTCATTGAGCTATGTTCCCACCCCAGTCCTAGCAGCTGATTTCAAGACCAGTAATTACCATTTTTACTGTGGTACCAGTTAATATTCACGTCTCCTCTCCATTCATCACTTTATTTGACCCTGAGTGCAATTCTAAGAGCTGAGACGTGGGACAGAAAATGAGAATTGTCTCCTAAAATCCGTTCTCCCCTTCTTACATAATAAGAGTTCCTAGCTGGACACATGGGCAAACCCGAAGAAAGAACAAACTTTTCAATCTCTCATGAAACTAAATGTGCCATTTTAACAAAGTTCTTGCCAATGAGATATGAGAAGTGACGAATATATAGAACTTCCATGTCCTTCTTTTAAAGAAAGGGAGTCTCCGCTTGTCTCCTTTTCTCTTTCCATGACTGGAACATAGAAGATGTAGTAAGTCATCTCATACCCTGCCAATGAGCACACCAGAGGGGATGATGGAAGAACAAATTAGAAGGAACTTGAATCTCTAGAAGACATCATGGAGTAGAACTGCCTTACCAGCCCTGAACTGCCTACCTCTAGATTAAGTGTTGGTTTTGTTCCTATTCTAGTAACCAAACTCACACCCAATTAATGTGGCAAAGCAGGTATTTTTGTTACCAATTCTATGAGGAAATATTGACACCCAACTTGTCTAGGATACTTTGTCTTTGGTTAGTGCCTCTCTTCAAAGAAAGCACTAGAGTGGAATGTTTTAGTGATTTAACCCTGAGAATGTATGAACTGCTGAGTCTCATCCCACTCCAGACCAAAAAAAAAAAAAAAAAAAGAAAGAAAAACTGCTATGCAAATATGCAATGCTAGAAATAGTACCCACTTAGCCAACCTAAGTGTTTTTCTGTGAACATATCCTATATGAATTATATAGAGTTTGCAAAGTATTTTATTTTATTTTATTTATTTATTTTTTGAGACAGAGTTTCACTCTGTTGCCCGGGCTAGAGTGCCATGGCATTAGGCTAGCTCACAGCAACCTCAAACTCCTGGGCTCAAGCAATCCTTCTGCCTCAGCCTCCCGAGTAGCTGAGACTACAGGCACGTATCACCATGCCCGGCTAATTTTTTTCTATATAGTTTTAGTTGTCCATCTAATTTCTTTCTATTTTTTTAGTAGAGACAGGGTCTCGCTCTTGCTCAGGCTGGTCTCAAACTGAGTACCAGGAAAGGGTAAATAATTGTTGCCATCAGAGTTTTGCTTATTCTCCTTATAGGACATACATATGAATGATTTTTGAAGTATATTTCCAATTCAGATAATGCTGCATGCACAGCTGTAACTGACTTAGGGGGAACTGAGGGATGAAATTAGCTAAATTTCTTGCAATCAAGACAAATTCAAAAGAGAAAAAGTTTTCATCCACCTGTCGTTTGGGCATTCTATTAAAGAGAACTCTAGAAAATACATTTCGGAGAGAAACAATTTGCTAGAGGAAAAAGCACTCTAGAATCAAGCTTCTTGTCTTTCCTGTTTATTAATGAAATAAATCAGTTTGCAAACCCAGTGTTGCAAACCTCTATGGCTTACCATAAAATAAATTTTAAGGTATATTCTATGAAAATTATATGGGGATGAAAAGGTTAGAGTGTTCAATAACAAAGTAGACTAATAATTTTTATGTTACGTCCAATCAGTTTCCATTACTTTCAGTAAAATGAGAATTTCTTATGTAAGTTATGAAAATGCTTGATATAACCTTTCACAACTTTTTAATTACTAAAACAACTATACCTTCTCAATAATTTTTCCTTTGTAGTGACCTCTTTGATTCTTTCATATCCCTATAATTCTACTATTATGTGTTCCAAGAATAATCTTTTACATCCTCTTATTAACTATATTCTTTTCTTTCTGCTTTTATTTATTAATAACTCCTACTGAAAAAATGATTACAAACTGATTTTCCTTGTCAATCATCCTGACCCCTTATTTATTCATCTACTCTTCTCACCTTTTACTAGATTCAGTCCTTAGCACATCTGACCAAGGACAAAGAGACAAAATTACTTTACTTGCTAGTTATTTGGGAGAAGAAAGAAATCGACAGCTTGAGCTATAGTGATATCTTGAATCAACCTATGAATTTCTAACATACGGCCATAATTTTGTTCTCTATTGATATTTTCCTTCTGAAGTCATTCGACAAAAACATATTGACTATTATATACCAAGTACTGTAGATATACTCAGAATACAACAGTAATCATGGCAGTGTGAACTTATATTCAACACAGTGATGTGTTAAGGATATATATCTCCTTTTTTACATTTTCTTTTCTCACTTGAAAACTGGAAGTTATTTTGGGTTGTTTTCTTAATCTTGAAGATGTTCATATCTTAGGATGATAACATAAGACATTTTGTTTCGTGAACTGAAGCTATCCTGAAGAGTTCATTATTCAGTGCCTCAAACATTTCATTTCTCACCATTACTCATGGAAGAGTTTATGGATTTTTGTTTTGGTTCAGTTTTTTTTAAAGGTGGCAAGTTATGTGTGAACATTTCAAGTTTCCTAGCCTCCTTCTAAGCTCATTCTGTATTCACTGCAATCTCTTGCTGAAGTGTATTTGTTATCCATGAGCACTGCACATCTATTTGTGTACCGGAGGTGTGTTATTGCAAATTATCCTCGGTTGATGGGCAGTGAAAATAGCGTCATCCCTTCTTTGGCTTAAATGCTCCTCAGTAGAAGTTCTATTATAATTATATGTTTCATAACCCTGTGGATTTTAAATGTGTTGTCACATTGGGGTTATTTATATTTAGACTAAGATTATATCTTCTGCTATTATACCTAGACTAATCAGAAAGGTCTACTTTTTAAAATACTCATTGAAAGTGAATTCTTCTTCAAGAGTCATCTTTGCTTTGGGTCACATATTTAGCAGTACCATTTTATTAGATCATTTTAAACCTAAAGTACAATGTGTTAAAAGAACAACTAGGCTGTGGGCTGGAAAGAGTAAATCAAAGAAGCTAATAAAAATCTTGTGAAGAAAACCAATTTTAATAAAGTTTAAGTTCATGACATTTGGATGCTACAGTTCATTTTGGTAAAAACAAAAGATGAAAAAATGAAAATAATCAAAGTTACAAACTTGTAAGACAGAAACAGAAGAAAAGATA
The DNA here is from genome assembly GCF_041146395.1 of Eulemur rufifrons. NCBI lineage: Eukaryota > Metazoa > Chordata > Mammalia > Primates > Lemuridae > Eulemur > Eulemur rufifrons. The sequence continues at coordinate 91,882,148 of NC_090997.1, read as the reverse complement.
TTGGCTCACTTACATCTAACTTTGAATGAATAAAAAAAATTCATCAATTATCACTTCACACAACATATATTTCACAATTTATCCCTCAGAGAGCTCTAAGATCTAATTTGCTTTGTGTGTAAAGACAAAAAGTACATGTTCTTTTGTCTTTAAAAGAGATAATTCTTTGAGTATAACCTCATGATATAAAAATCAGTGTAGACTATTTTTCCCTCTTTCACAACCAATAAAAATAAACCAAATCTTAGTTTTACCTTTCATCATCAATGAAAAAAAACTAATGCTTAATTGGAAAATCTGGGACCTAACATAAGCAGCAACAAAATCTAACAAAGCTTTTATATGATTTGGTCCTACATTGTTAAAAAAAAAAAAAAAAGCAATCAATATCTACATGAAATATATATAACTTAAAGTTAAGAAATGAAAGAAAAATATAAATAACATTTTAAGGATATTTTTTAAAACCCTTAAAGATACAGAAAGGAATAAGGAACAGGGAAATTGGGGGTTCTGAGTTCTAAGTCTGGGCATGCTACAGACTCGGTACAATTTAAACAACGGGCACCTTGTCCTTTAATTTTTTCTCATGTGAATGAGTGAGCAGAGTGTTCATTTGATTGACACTGCACTGAAACCAGCCCATTCCTTCTTCAAAGGCTTGGCTGTGATCAAAAGGTCATCTCTCTGCTAGTCCAGCCAAGCCTTGTCCTGTCCAGGGAAGCTAATGCATTTTAGCCCATGGATTCTAAAATTAGACTTGCTGCCTTAGGTCTGAATTGCACTACCAGGTGTAGTCCTGAGAACACGTGCATGTGAGAGAGTTAATTTTGTTTTCTTCAATATATTCTATTCTCCCAATTTGTACAAGTGGAATTCTGCAGTGGCGTGCAGTCTGATACTGTATTTCCTATCTGAAAATAGATTACTTCCAGGATGAAGAGCCCATGTGTCTGCATTCTGACCACTCTCTACTTCTCACAGGACCCTTTTCTAAAGCATTAAATTCAACCTATACTTTCACTCCTATACCATCAACCCAGATTAGAATGCTTTCTTAAGTGGATTAACAGCTTTGAATTAAATCAACAGGCTGTCCCTTACCTAGCTTCATCTTAGCAGTGCCAGTGGATGATGTACATAAAGAAACAGTGGGAAAGCTGGTCTAGACCAGATAGTCCCAAACATGAGTATATCTGCATAAATATTTGGCATCCAAATGAGAGTGGCCTTTAAATGAGCAAATTATCTTTTGAAAAATACACAAAAAGAAGATGGTCATGGTCAACATCAAAAGAGATAATTCAGGTTGATACAGATTGAGCATCCCTAATCCAAAAATCCCAAATCTAGAATGTTCCAGAATCTGAAACCTTTTGAGCACTGACTTTGAGATAGTGATACCTTTGCTTTCTTATGGTTTAATGTACACAAACTTTGTTGCATGCACAAAATTATTCAAAATATTGTATGAAATTACCTTCAGCCTATGTGTATAATGTGCATATGAAACATAAATGAATTTTGTGTTTACACTTGAGTCACATCCCCAAGATATCTCATTATGTATATGCAAATATTCCAAAGTCCAAAAAAATCCAAAATCAGAAACACTTCTTGTCCCAAGCATTTCAGATAAGGCTTACTTAACCTGTACAATATGATGAGAATGGCACTTTACCTCTGTGGTCTTCCTACCCAACGTCCACAACCTCAGTCTAATCATGAAAAAATCATCAGGCAAATCCCAGTTGAGAGACATTCTACAAAATACCTGACCAGTACTCCTCAAAACTCCTGAGGTCATCAAAAACAAGGAAAGTCTGAGAAACTGTCATAGCCAAGAAGAGTCTAAGAACACATGACAACTAAATGTAATGTTGTATCCTGAAACAGAAAATGAACATTAGGGAAAAACTAAGAAAATCTGAATAAAATATAGACTGTTCTTATAATAATGTATTCATATCGATTCATTAATTGTAACAAAGGTACTCTACTAATAAAAGCTGTTACTAATATGGGAAATTGGATGCTGAGTATATATGGAAAGTGTACTGTATTACCTTAACAATTTTTCTGTAAATCTATTCTAAAATAAGTAAAACTATTCTAAAAAGTAAAGTTTACCAAAATAATAAACAAAAAGAAAGAGTTCTGTTAGCCTGTTATTAAAAAATAATCTCTGTAGACCTACGAGGAGCAGTACGTGTGTGGCTGAGGCTATGGTCTTTCACAGTCATTTTTCTTGGCTACAACTATACTTTAAAACGCATTTTTCAAGGCAGGAACAAGAAATGGCCAAACCAGAATTCCAAAACTGCAATTAATGAGAGCAGCAGTTAGAAAAAAAAAGTTCAATGAAGGCAGAGATGCCATGTAAATAACGATAACTGAGAAAGAAATGGAATTCATTTTTTTCAAAATAGCACTCATATGTTACCTGGCTTTAAAAAGTTGCAAACATGTAAATATCAGATTTTATTATGATATATAATAGAAGTTCTAAAACTGAATGCTGGGAATTTAGGAACATTAAGCATATGAAAAAATATATACCTTAAGCTACACAAAAAATCAAAGAGAGCAAAATTTTTAAAATACACACTTAATAGTATCCTAGAGGAAAGAGATGAAATTTAACTTGTACAAACTATTTTCAGAACTTGTCAAGCAGAAAGAGAATGAAGAGAATCTAAAATTTTTAGGATTAAAGAAGTAGCTCAGCCTATTCTATTCTATTCTATTCTAGCCTGCTGTGAGTTGTCAGAGAAAGTCACTCTGGGAATACATGTCAGTTCTTGTTACTCCACTGGGTTGGGATTAGGAAATTTTATATTGGAACAATGGTCTAAAAGTCAGATGTGGAGGGCTCATTTACTTTGCTGCTTCCTCTCCTGGTGCTCTGTTAGGAAAATACCACATAGACTTGAAGCCAAATACTTAATGCCTCAAAAAGAAAAGAAAGCTCAGACTGAGTCCATTTAGTAATACAAGACTAAAATTTACAGCTAACATGTTTTGTTCTAATGACACTTGGGGAAATTCTGTTAAGCATTAAAATTTCATTACCTTCACTAAGGTTGCAGTCGCCCTAATGTGGTAGATGCTAGTATTGGTACTACTTTATAGACAGGTTAAGTAACTTACTCAAGATTTCTTAGCAACAAATGAGGAAATTGGGGTTAGAATCCAGGTATTTCTCGCAAGGATAGGAGAACCACATCATCCTTCCCAACAGACCAGCCTGTGTCCTGTGACGGTCTCCCAGCAGAATGTAAACTTTGAAACTTTGTTACTGTGGTTGGTAAAAGTATTTGCAAGAAGCATTTCATGTGTATACTGTGGCCTTTTTTGATGTGGCTGTCATAGCCACGTTGTTGAATGGTGGTTAATCTTTCTGCAAGGTGAAAAGTACGGCTCTTGCTTTGTCCTTGCCATGGCATTAAAAGAAAGTGTGCCCTCTCTTCTTTCACTATTAGTTATTTCAACATGAATATATACTACTTAAAAGCTTGTTTTGCTTCTTTGTGTATAACCTGCCTTGAATTTATTGTACAGTTTGTTTAGTTATATGTTTTCGTGAGTTATCAGGAGCAAATTTGATAAGTACATGTGAATAACCTCCTGTAAAGAATTTTATAACAAAAATGTACTAAACTGTTTTCTAAAATTAAAAAAAAAAAAAAAAAAAAAAAAGAATCCAGGTATTTCTGACTATAATGGCTGCTAGTCACAAACGATTCTATTAGAGTAATTATTTGATGCAATTTATTGGTTATTTAGAGAAATAACTTAGTTAAAATAATCACCTCTTTTTCTAAAAATTTACTGAATCAACAAATTATTTTAATGCATAATAGATACCACTTCATTGTTGTTTGGAAAACCTGAGGAAACTACAATATTTAATTTATTTTGAAGAAAGACTCACAGATTTTTTCCTTTCAAGTATTTTGAAGTTGTTGATTCTAGAAGAGATAGAACCAAGTAAACTAAAATGAAATTTTAGTATGTCAAGATCTCTGAGTCATTATTACTGATTTCCTTATCCCAACTGACCAGAGAAGACCCTGGAGAGACATTCAAATTACAGCTGTGTTCCTTAATCCTCAAATAGAGGTAAACCTATCGATTCATCAATTCTAAAAGAGCAGTTACAACACATCATGACTTAAGTTATGCATGCCAATAAATCTCCTAATACCTTAATCTCTTATAGATCCTGAAGGATGATTCTATAACTTCTGCTTGACTATTTCCAGTTAAAGTATCCTTGCTGATACCTAGAGAAATCTAGTTTATTGTTGAATAGATAGCCACAATTATCAACATTTATTAAGCATTTCTTGTGTGTCAGGTACTGAACTGGACACATTATTTAATATTTAGTATGTATTGAATACCTGTCAAGTCTGAAGCACTGGTATAGGTGTTTTGGGGATTCATAAATGAGCTAAACAAAGACCCTATCCTTATTATGCTTATATTTGACCATTTAATCATCAAAATAACATAGGTACTATGTTATTATTTTGTACAGTTTTGTCTCCCTTTTACAAGTGAGGAAAGAGGGTTAGAGGTATTCCCAAAGCCACAGTGCTATTATAACATATAGGTTTTGTTAACAGTATGTCCATGATATATAACCAGTATATTTTCAAGATCTAATGCAATGCATACCATATCATCTATAGGGAAGACATTAGGCCTTTCTTATCTCACTATGAAGATATAGAATTCATATCTTAATTTATTACCATAGAAATTGTGCATGAAGATTTGAAAACTCTAGTTTGTGAAATAAAAACTTTTCCCTAACTCAGAAGAGGATATTTTGGATTTATGAGATGGATTCTGCATTTGTATTTAAGTGCATTATACTGTTTTGTTTTTACTATTTACCATTTTGAAGGACAACCTAGAAAGTCAAACCAACTTCAAGAAATTAAAATGCACCTGCTTTTAATATACTGCTCTTCCAGGTTCTATAGATACTACAATAAATCCAGCAAGGAAACATCATCTACATAGGTATGTCCAGACCAATGGTGACAGGCTTTACCTCAGCTTTTTAAATAGATGGCATTTAGAGAAAGCAGAGGTTGTGATAAGTATATACCACAAATAGCAGAAAACTCAAGTGATAACACTAACAGAGGGTACTTATGTCCTCCAATGGTGTCATTGCACAATTTCCACGCTGATTCCTGCTTTAACCTCATTAGCATAATAGCTTTAAAAACAAGACCATATTGGGAATGTAAATTAGTACAGCCACTATGGAGAACAGTATGGAGGTTCTTCAAAAAACCAAAAATAGAACTACCATATGATACACCAATCCCATTGCTGGGTATATACGCAAAAGAAAGGAAATCAGTATATCAAAGAGGGATCTGCACCCCCATGTTTATTGCAGCACTATTCATAATAGCCAAGGTATTGCATCAACCTAAGTGATCATCAGTGGATGAATGAATAAAGAAAATGTGATATATATACACAATGGCATATTATTCAGCAATAAAAAGAAGGAAATGTGTCATATTCAATGGACATGGATGGAACTGGATGACATTATGTTGAATTAAATAAGCCAGGCACTTAAAGACAAATATCACTTGTTCTGACTCATATGTGGGAACTAAAAAAAAAATTGAACTCATAGAGATAGTAGAATAATGGTTACCAGAGACTGGGGTGGGGGGAAATAAAGAGTGGTGGTTAATGGGTATAAAAATACAGTTGCATAGAATGAATAAGATCTAGTATTTGGTAGCACAATAGAGGAACTATATTTAACAACAATTTATATATTTTAAGATAGCTAACAGAGTAATAGAGTAGAATTGGGGTATTCCTTACACAAAGAAATGACAAATTCTTGAGGTGATGGACACTCCAATTACGCTGATTTGAACGTTAATTACACAGTGTATGCCTGTATCAAAACATCACATGCACCCCATAAATATGTACAACTATTATAACCCATAATATAAAAGACCATAAAATGACTGAAAGACAAACTCACTTAATCAGAAAAAGTGAATTACAAATGCAAATACTGTGGTTACATTTATACTACCACAATAGGCAGCCTTTAAGATGCCTCCTGGTATTCAATTCCTTGTGCAATTCGTCCTGACCCCTGACTTGCTAGACCTAGTGACTTACTTCTAATGAATAGAATATGGCAAAAGCAATGGGATATCACTTCCAGAATTAGGTTACAACAAAAAGGCCATGACTTCCCCCTACCCCAGGGTCACTCTAGGGAAGCCAGATGTCATGTGAGCTGCCCCACAGAGAGGCCCATGTGGCAAGAAACTGATAGCTGCAGCAAAAATCCAGCAAGAACCTGAGAAATGGCAACAGCAAAATGAATGAGTCTGGAAGTATATTTTTTCCAAGTCGTGCCTGGAGATGACAAGATCTTGGATAGGTGAAAACTATTTGCATTTCACAAGTCTTTCTCTACAGTAAGTCAGGCTCAGCAAACGCCTTCCCCTATTCACAGAAAACTCAAGGCAGGAAGCTTAGGGATGCAAGCGTTAACATTCCTAATTTAATAACCTGAAAAAATAGCTAATAAACCCTTGCTTATCTTTAGGCAATTATAAGCTTAATTATGTGATTTTTATAACAATCAATGTGAATTTTTCCAATAGGATATAGTGAGCAAAATCAGTACATTGATTTAATAATTTTCAATATTCTACTTTGGCAAACATGCAAGAGGTACAGAAGAGCAGTTTACTGAAACAGTTTTTGCAATTCCAGCTCCCTTGCACTTAGTTAGGTTTGCAGTCTCCATTGGCATTGACTAGAATGAAATTTAATAATTATATAATGTGGGATATTTAGTGAGCAAAGAAGGAAAAATATATCTTTATATTTCTTTACTAGAAAGGAATGCCAAATCCAGAATACCTTAAGGTCATATCCCCTAGTTATTGTGTAGTGTTTCCACAAATGCCTGAAGGTATGTCTACATTTTTAAAAAAACGCCTCTAGCAATTTCTAGGGAATATACCTGTGCAGGGGTAAAATGAATACTAGGGAAAAAAGTGTAAAAATTACTAAAATGGAATGTTTGAGGCATGATTTCTTTCAACTTTCAACATTGTCTTAAAAATACATAGAAACCAAGCTCAACTCTAAGCAATATCAGAAAAAAAGCAAATATCCAAATTCTCCCAAATATGTGAACACACCTGACATAGATTAGAACTAAAACTAGAACTCTGGGTGAGTACCTTAGGGAAAAAAATGTTGATTTCTCTTGTGCGATTGTCAACATTCTGCAGAATTTAGATAAAACCCTGGACTCATCTATCATTGACAGGAGGTTACTTATTTTTACTGTCTAGAACGGTTAAAGCAGTGATTCTTAATTATTTTACTATTCATCAAAATTAGTTTATCCACAAAAAGAGATGGGATATGATTAGTGTTGCCAAGGACCAAGGGCTTTGCAGTAGAAAGGACCTTTGTACTGGAACATTCTCTCTTCTGAACCCTTTTATCACCAAAGCCCATCTCTTACTCTCCGGCCATTCTCTCACTCTCCTGGATCAGAGGAAGAAGGGTTGCCTCTCTTTTCAAAATCCAGCCATCATAAATTTATTCATGATCCTATCTTCCCCATCAACTTAGCAGTCAGTGTTTCTTCACCTTCCAAAACCTATCTCCCTCTCTGTAAAGTATGACAATGGTATGCATTTTTTATGCTCTAATAATATTAAATATAATGACAAAAATAAAGCCTAGGACCCTAACAAATACTGTTTGAATTTCAAACCACTAATCTACCCTCCAAGACTCTTAAGTTACCCTGCAGAAGTATAGTGCCCTTACCCTCATCCCAACCCCACATGGAGTATTACTATGCTAAGACCTTACTCGATTACCTCTCACTTACCTCATATAACATTAAAATTCTTCCTCTCTACCAAATTCTTCTCTTAGCCTACTAACCTCTAAGTCTCCCTCACCCCTCCACCAAATATTTCCTAAACATTGCTTTTCCACAGGCAACTAACTACCTATCCTCTCTTTGGCCTTCCATTCAGAATATTGGCCAGCCAAAGATGTCCATGCCCCAATTGCTGGAACCAGTGAATATATTAGCTTCCATGGCAAAGAGAAACTAAGGTGGCAAATAGAATAAAGCCTTCTAATCAGCTGACCATAAATTAGGGCGATTGTCCTGGATTATCCAGATGTCTCCAGTTAAATACAAGGGTCATTAACAATGGTAGAGGAAATGAGAAGAGAGAACCAGAGAAACAGCAGTGTGAGAAAGACTCAGCACAATGCTGCTGGCTTTGAAAAATGGAGGAAGAGGGCTATGAGCCAAGTAACGTAGACAGATTGTGGAAGCTGGAAAAGACCTGTCAATATCTTCATTTTAGCCCCATGAGACCCTTTACAGACTTCCTGACATCCAGCTTAGTATTGAAATTTTGTAATATATCATTGTTTGTGGTAATTTGTTACAGCAGAAAATAGAATATGAATACACACTGCTAAGTATCTGAACAAATAGCCTTCCTCTGCAGCCTTCATCACTGTACTCTGTTTACACAGCAGGGTACTCTAGAGCCAGACAAATCTTTATTTGAATAGCTTTACTTCTAGTTACTAGTTAAGTGGCTTTGGACAAGTTGCTAAACCTCTTTGAGCCATGGTTTCCTCACACATAAAATGCCCCAGTACACAGCACAGATTCCAAAAAAGATTAGTTCAAGCGATTCCACAAAATAGACTTCCACAAAATAGCCTACCCAAGACAAAAACACAAACAACAATAAAAATAAATCTCATAGCAGGGGTAAGTGAATTGGTATCCAGAGTTGCTATATTGCACAAAAATGTCCAGTTTTTAACAAAATATGTGAGATATTCAAAGAAAAAGTGTGACTCACCCACATGAAAAAAAAAGCAAGCAACAAAACCTGTCTGTGAGATGGACCAGATGTCAGCTATAGCAAAGATTTCAAAGTATCTATTATAAATATATTCCAAGAACTAAGAAACCACGCTTAAAGAAGTAAAAGAGGATATGATGGCTATGTCTAGACAAATACAGCATACCAATTAAGAGACAGAAGTTACAAAAAGGAACCAAAATTTCATTTTGGAGTTGAAGATTATGATAAACAAAATGAAAAATTTATCAGAAGTCCCAACAGATTTTTTTTTCAGCATATTACAGGGGTACAAATGTTTTGGTGTGCACATAATAATAGCATTCAACAGTAGATTTGAACTGGCAGAAGAAAGACTAAGTGAACTTTAAATGCATCAATGAAGATTATAAAATCCAAAGAACAGAGAGAAAATGGAACATGAAAAAAAAATTGAACAGAGCCTCAGAGAGATATGTAATATCTTTAAGTGTGCCAACATACATATAATAAGAGTACCAGAAGGAGTGGAAAAAGAGAAAGGAGCACAAAAAATATTCAAAGAAGTAATGTCTGAAAACTTTCCAAAAAAAAATTTGCTGGAAAACTTTAATCTACATATGCAAGAAAGAACTCCACGCAGGATAAACACAAAAAGATTCAAGCCGATCATAGCAAAATGGTGAAAGCCAGGATAAAGAATAAAATCTTGAAAGCAGTAAGAGAAAAACAACTCATTACATACAAAAAAAACCCAGTAAGTTTAAGAGGTAATCTATTATGAAAAACAATGGAGGTCAGAAGGTAGTTGGATGACATATTCAAAGTGCTGGTAAAATAAAAAGGTGGGGGTGGGGTGGGGTGGGGTAGGGTGGGGGGGGCGCTGTTAAACAAGAATCTTACATCCAGTGAAACAGTTTTTCAAAAATGAAGGTGAAAAGAAGATATTTCCAGATAAACAAATATTAGAAAAATGCAAGTAAAAACCACAATATCACTTCACACCCACTAAGATGGCTATAAAAAAAAGGACAATAACAAGTATAACAAATGTTAGCAAGGATATGGAGAAATTGAAATTGGGACCTTCGTACACTGTTACTGGGAATATAATAATGGTACCCTCCTGCCTTCAACAACTAGAACATCAAATAAAATATATCAGCCAACTTTTGTCAGACACTGTATAAATATCAGCATAGGACTATGATTTCCCAGAAAATTAAAATCAAAGAGATGAGCCAAATTGCCTATATTACTATCTGGTAGTAGTCTCTATGCTACAGAGAAAGGAAGGGGAAAAGAACTAGAAAAGATAGATCAGAGTTTGGAAAGGTCAAGACAGGTAGAATTAGTAGTACAGAGTGCTGAAAAGGAGAGAGGTTCACTGAAAGAGAGATCTGTGAAGGGATCCCCTCGAGTCTTTGGCTAAGCTCTAATGGGAACATATGTGAGAAGAAACCATATGACGCTGGAGAAAGATTCACTAGAAAACATAGAACAAAGAAGTCCTGGAACTTATGCAATACTGAAAATAACCAATACCTCCATAAACTGCAGTAGAAAGCTTCTTCTGGCAAGATAGACAAGAACATTAAGACAGCTATTCTGAATATGTTCCCGTGTATTACAGAAGGCAGAGAAAAACATGACCATGTTAAGAAGAATAATTGAAAGTAAACAAAAGATGAAAAATACAATATCTGAAGTAAAAAATGTGCATGATGGGATTAAAAGCTGATTCAATACTGCAAAAGAAAAGTCAGTGTACTCAAAGCTAGAGCAATAGATACTGTTAAAAATAAAAAGAAAAAAAATGAACAGATAATTTCCCTGAATAAAAATATCAAGAAGTCAAACATACATATAATTGAAGTCTCAGGTAGAAAGAAAAGAATGGCAAAGAAAGAAACAATATTTAAGGAAATAATGGCCAACCATTTTCCAAATTTTATTTCTTAAAAAACTATAAACTATCTAAAATGTTCAATAAATCTAATGTCACATAAATACAACAGAAACTACATCAAAGCTTATTGTAAACAAATTGATGAATACCAGTGATAAGGAAACATGTTTAAAAGCTATCAGAGATGATAATATATATTAGAAAAACAAGTATATCAGATTTCTTCAAAAAGTATGCAAGTCAAAAAAATACATATATAATTGAGCAATATCACTGAAGTGTTGAGAGTAAGAAGCAACTATCAACCTAGAATTCTATACCAGGGAAATTTTTAAAAATTACGACAAAGTAAAAACATTTATGGACAAAAAAAAAAAGTGGAAGAGAATTTATCTCAGCAGACCAACTCACAGGTAATATTAAAGGACACTCCTCAGACAGAAAGACATTAATCCAGATGAAAATATGGATCTAGCTGGGTGTGATGGTTCACACATGTAATCCTAGCACTTTGGAAGGCTGAGGTGGGAGGTGTGCTTGAGGCCAGGAGTTTGAGATCAGGAAAAGAGAGAACCTATCTCTGCAAAACTATAGAAAATTAGCCGGGCATGATAGCACGTGCCTGTAGTCCCAGCTACTCAGGAGGCTGAGGCAGGAGGATTGCTTAAGCCCAGGAGTAGGATGGAGATTGCAGTGACCTATGATGAGGTCACTGCACTCCAGCTTGGAAGACAGAGCGAGACCCCATCTCACCTCTTGTATTTTCCTGGATAGAGCTGGAACCCATTCTACTAAGTGAAGTATCCCAAGAATGGAAAAATAAGCACCACATGTACTCACCATCAAATTGGTTTCACTGATCATCACCTAAGAGCACATTTAGGAATAACATTAATTGGGTGTTGGGCAGATGGGGGGGGCGGGGATGGGTGTATGTGTATACATACATAATGAGTGTGATGAGCACTGTCTAGGGGATGGACATGCTTGAAGCTCTGATGGGGAGGGGAAGGGCATTATACATAACCTAAACTTTTGTACCCCCATAGTATGCTGAAATAATAAAAAAAAGAAAGGAAGGAAGGAAGCAAAAAAAGAAAGAAAGAAGAGAAAAGAATAAATATGGATCTATACAAAGAAATGAAAGTCATAAATACTAATTATGTGGATAATTATAGATGACAATTTTTTTCTCAATTTTGATTTCTTGAATAATCACTTAAGCAAAAATAACAGCAATGTATTTTGAGTCTAGTAATAAATATAAAAGTAAAATATATAAGAGTGTTAATAGAATCTTAGGTCAGGAGGGAGAAATGGAAATATGCTGTTGTATAATATTCTTGGGATATGTACAATAACAACTTAATGAAATATTTTTAAATCCTAGATCAACTATTCATAAAATAATAGTCTGAGCTAGTAAGCCAAAAATAGAGATAAAATAGAATGCTAAAATAGTCAATTAATCTAAAATAAGGAAGGATGATAAGAAATAAAGTGTGTGTATACATATATACATATATATTCAATTGTTTTTAAAAAATGATGAGTTATTTCAATGGGGATATAATTGTCATCTTAATGAAATGTTCTGAAACAACTGGATTCTTAGAGCAAAAGGAAAACAAAGCATTTATTTTTATCTCACAATATATACAAAAATTAAGTCCAAATGAATCATATATCTAATACAGGGGCAAAAGTTATAAAACTAGAAAATATCTATGACCTTGGAGTAGGCCAACTAATTTTGGCAGAACACAAAGAACATAAACCATAAAAGAAGAAACTGATAACTTTATTGTCAAAATTAAGTATGTTTCATCTTCCAAAGACACTACTAACAAAATTAAAATTTCAGACACATACTGAGAGAAAATAGTTGCTATATATATGATAAATGACATGTGTCCAAAAATTATAAAGAACTTTTATAACTCCATAAGATGGCAAACATCCTAAAAAGAAAATGGACATAGTTGTATGCAAGAGATTTCACCAAAAAAGATATAAAAATGGCAAATAAGTATAGAAAAGTGTTCAACATTATTAGTCATTAAGAAAATGCAAATTAAAACCACAAAGAGATGCCACTATACACCCACTAAAACAGCTAAAAGTAAAAAGACTGACAATACTATTTTGGTGAAGATGTGGAGGAATTAGAACTCTCATACATTGCTGGTGAGACTGCAAAATTGCACAGCCACTTTGTAAAATAGGTAGTTTCTTATAAAGCAACTTATAAATTTAAACATATACTTATGACCCATAATCTCACATCTATATAGCTCCTAAAAGAATTGAAAATATATGTCCACACAAAGACTTATACTTGAATAGCCACAGCAATATTATTCATAATAGTCATGAACTAAAAACAATCCAAATGTCCACCAACAGGTGAACAGATAGGGAAATTAAGACATACCCATGCCATGGAATACTACTCAGCAATGAAGAGGAAGCTAGTAATATATGCAAGAACATGGGTGAATCTCAAAAGTGATATACCAATTGGAAGAAGTCAGACACAAAAGACTTATTTTATATGATTCCCTCTACATGAAATTCTAGAAGAAGCCAAAGTGTAATGACAGAAAGCAGGTCAGTGGTTGCATGGTTCCAGAGGTTGGGGAGGGAAGACTGCAAAGGGGCACCAAGGAACACTGTGCAGTGAAGTAAATGTTTCATACCATGACTATTATGAAACAGTGGTACTTATGTCACTGTATAGAGCTACCAAAAAATCACCAAATTATGCAGTTAAAATTGGTGAATTTCAATAAAGCTGATTTGAAAAGTACATATAAATTCCCCAGTCCCTGCCCAGGCATAGTGAATTAGAATCTAAAGGAGGTAGAGCCCAAGAAGCTAAAGTGTTTAAAAACTTCCCCAGGTTTATGATATAAACAGACAGGCAGCTGTGGAGAAGGTCTAATTTCAAGAGCAACTTAGTCATCAGCCCCCAATTCTGGTAATTAGCAAGAGATTGGTTCATTGATCGGCCCCTGGTGACCCTCGACTCAGAGATGTCGGAGGCTAAATTTGCCGCATGTTTAAATGCTTCTTACTCTGCATCTTGGTTAGTGTGAAAACCGGAACTGGCTCTATTTTCAGGGGATGGGCCATTAGGCCAGTTTGGCCAGCAGGGAAAAACAGAAACACAGGAAATAAGCAGAGCTGCAAAGACTTTTATTATTATTATTATGAATATTACTACTACTATTATTTACTACTTTCAGATATTATATAACTGTACTTTAAAACAAAAATCTTCAAGGTAAGTAAATTTCAAGAAACAAAAAAGCAGAGCTGAAATGGTGAAATGACAGGAAGCGAAGTTAAACTTTCATTTTTTCTTCCCTTTCGAATATGTTCTGTAAGCAATTCAGTCAAAGTGAACGCCACCTGACTGCAAAGCACTGCTCCAGTCGTCATAGAGTAGTGGTTCTGAAATCAAGCTCATTTGAGGTAGAAGAGCCAAAGTCCTCACCAAGAAATTTTACTGTTGGCCTGGGGTGAGAGCCAGGAATCTATATTCTAAGTACCTCTGCTGGTTCTGATGTGAAGCCAAGTAGGGACTGTCACAGCGGCTACAAGAATGCATTAAGATAAATTCCCCCTTGACTCTGATCAGCCTCAAAGACAAAATGGACTGAATCATAATGGCCTCCTTTTTCATCCATTCAAATTGAGCAATGCCTCATAGATACAGAAGGCACCAGAAATCCTTCCGCTCCCCCCCACCCCCGTGTTTCTAATACCCTAAAGGCAAAAAGGGACCATGAAAGTGGAGTCTTTTACTTTTCAGATGTTCATTATCTGGAACATGGGAATAGGTGTTAGTATAAAGAATGGGTTAATAATTATTAATTTTAATGCAACTCTGCCACCCAATTTATTGTGGAAATCTTGAGCATTTCTGTATCTGAGATCTATACTCAAAATATCTGTTGATAGCTTACAAATAATGTTTATTCTCCTGAGTATTCTAAACAAAATTCCTTCTCCTTCCCCAGCACACATTTCTCACCGTCTTTTTCTAGCAGTGTAATTTTCCACAAAGCTCTCATCAATCTGCCTTTGGAACAGGAGTGTTTTAAGAAAGGTGTAGCCTGTCAGCAGGTTTGTAACCATTTTCTGCCCTTGGGAGCTGAGAGAAGGCCAAGTTATGTATCTGTAAGTCGTGACCATTATGCGCCAGAAAATGCTCATCAGACTTGCTGGCCTCCTGATTATAATCCATTTTTGGATATGTCACACTTCACTGAAAGTCCACATCTACTTTAAAATACATAACCTTTGCAATTTTGCCTAAAGGCCACAAAGTTTAGATTTTTACCCATTTTTTTCCATAATGGAAAGATGAGAACTAAAATAACTCACTTTCTATTTTTTAAAAAAGTATATGGAACATAGCACCATGGTAATCTTATATTCCAAGGGTATGGAGGTCATTTTTCCAAATATGCATTTAGGTTCCAAAAGAAAAATACCCCCCAAATTACACAGTAAACACCAAGTACTTCGTTTGTTTTAAAATGAAGCTGTAGCCTTCTTTCCACATAAAGCCATTGCTCCATTCTAACCATTTCTGAATGTGTGTTTAATGTGTTTGTTGTACTTTCAACTAAAAAGCTTGGTGTTAGTATTTTTGTGGATCAAATTTTAGATAAAGGGTGGAGGATGGTGTTTCTCTTCAGTGACAGATGATGCAAAGTTGGTCTAATGAGTGAGAAAATCACAGAACTGGGACAGATGATAGATAAAATGGAACACGCTGATAAGGGACAGGAATTTAAAATGTAAGGACCACATATTTAGAATTCAATTGGCCAGGATATAGTAGGAAGAGGGGATGAAATTAAAGGTTATTGACCTCATTATCTTTACTGGATGTTTATTTTGAACAGTGAAAAAGCTAGAAGATGTGGTCATACTCCAATAAAAGGGGCTAGCAAATATATAAATAAATATGGTATGCCTAGTATGTCTGATCAGAGACTCTTGGCAAGGTAGAATGTAAACTTACTGTAAGGGCTTCCAAAGTTGAGAAAACCAGGGTGGACGTCGAGGCATCGGACTAAAGCCTGGAGGCTCTCACTCACTCTCAGAGACGAGTGTGTCTTTGGGGGAGCTAAGGTACCCACAAGGGATCTACAACTGACACTCAGCCATGAGTTACCAGGCAAGCAGGCATTCTGTGATTTGACAAAAACAACAATCTGAGAGGTAGGTATGTATATGTTTCAATTTTACAGACAAATTGTAGAGGTGGAGGATTGTTGAAGAGTATCAACCCTCACCATACCGGGTAAAATTGACTGATTCTAGAATATCAAAGGGAAATCAGGGGCCACACAATGAGGCCATCTGCTCTCTCTACTACTTTCCAAGTTTTCAGACACAGTTACTAAAGAGTTATCATCCAAAACACTATGTTAGGCATGATGGGGAAAATAGACAATTCTGTAAAACCTGGTTCCTACAGTTGAGGAGGTTACAAGTCAATACCTACACGTCTATATGATGATATGGTATGGTAGTAAATTTGAATCTTGTATCCACCACTTATTAAACTGAGGAATTTGGGGTAATTGTTTAACTTCTCTACCTTTCAAATCAATCTTTCAGGGTTGTTGTTGGGACTGGAGAAAACATGTATAATAGCCTAGTATATACCAAACCTTCAACAAATGATAGCTACTATGTGGTCATATACATAAATCATTCTCCACTTTACTTTCTTCAAATAAAAGAACAACATAAGAATTAGAACAGATCTATCCATTAACTATGAGAATTTTAATAATTACAACTTAGGAATTTAGAGAAATATCACTCACTCATTCCAAATTGGCTTCTACATAAATATAGTTATATAGATAAAGGCTGGTATGCAAAGAGAATGATATTACAGAGTCTAATAAGATAAAAATAAGGAGTTTGAAAAGAGGTTAAATCTCCCCTTTTTTGAATTACCATATAAAATATTTAACACTAGGAGAGAAATAAAAAGGATTCAAAGAAATATTAATTAGAAATGTAAAATAATTTTCTCATGGGAAATACATCAGCTGATTTTCCCAAAGAAGATAAATCTAAACAATGAAATAAATCTTTGGAAGAGAGAGCAAATTGAAAGGAAACTAATGTTAATGCCAACATCTCTTAAACAAAACAATCTTGGCTTGACACATAATATAACTTACTGATAAAGAGCACTGATTCTGAAGTTGCAGTGCCTAAGTTAAAATCTTAGCTCTGGTGCTGAGATACTTTTTGACAAGTTAGTTTACTTCTTCATACATCAAAATGGGAATTATATTAGTACCTATCTCATCACATGGTTGTGATAATTAAATGAGTTAATATATGCAAAGGGCTTAGAACAGTGCCTGCATATAGTAAGTCCTAAACAGATGCTATTAGCAGCAACAGCAGTGTCATCATCATCAGTAAAATTACCATTATAGATATGGTGAGAATAATTCTGAGAAGCATCTCAAAAAAGGCAATTTCATACAGCCAAGAATGAATGATTCTTTTGCATAATGATTAACTTCACTATGATCAGTTAACTTGCTTACTGAGAATACTATGTTAATTTGTCCAAAGTCAAAGGTTTAATTCTCCTGTGGGTCTGCTGGCTATTGTCCATGACCATAGATTAAGACACTAATACTGACCAGCTTATTCAATGAATTCTGATTTTAAAAAGGTGACTGGTAAGAAAATGTAAATTGATCAATCCACACCCTTGAATAACATTAGACAATTTGGTCCATAAATATATTCCTATTGACCATAGATTAGTTCATATGGTCTTCATATAAAATTCTGGAGCTAGAAAAATATTTAAAGATGACTTGGAGCCAAATCTTTTATTTTATGGGGAAAAAAATAAGCTCAGAGACAAAAAGTCATTGAGTAAACAAGATCACATGATTACTTCATGCCAGAGCTAGAACTCTTAGCCCATGTTTTGTTCTGTTTTGTATTTCCATTACCCCACATTTATTAAATCCAGAATATTTTTACCTCTGAGAATTTATTTTTTTAAAGTCTGTTTTTCTATCATTATAGTTTATTATTCCATTATAAAAAATTAAGTCCAATGATAGAATGCGGGGGTTGGAAGACCTTTGTAAAAACTTTGTTATGAAAGAAATGGAAAGGCATCTTACAATATTGAGCACGTAAGGTAAAGAGTGACATTATCGGACTCAAATTTTTTAAAGATCAGTTTGCCTTCTATGTTAAAACTAAATGGCCAGGAGAGGGAAGGGTCAATTAGAAGGTTATTGCAATAAGCCAAGTGAAAAATGATGGTGGCTTGGACCCGGATGATAATAGTAGAAGTGGTGATAAATTGTCCAAGTCTGGATATGCTTTGATGGTAGCACTAATAAAAATTCCTCATACATAGCATATGAAGTGTGAGGGAAAACAAGAGTCATGGAGACAAGGGCATATAAATCTTCATTTGAGAAGTTCTAATTTTTTTTAACTAAATCTCTCTTGCTGCAATCTATACTACGATTTACTTATTTTCATCTGTATTAAAAAAGGTCAATCATCACCTACACAATACACTCCTGTGACTATGATAGTAGCCAGAATCATTCCATGTATTACAAAAGAAACTGACTTGAAAGGAGGTTTGACTGCATTACCAGGGTAGCTAGAAGCTGTAGCTTAAGGCTAAAGTGGAACATTCTGGACATGTCTGCTGAAATGAGGGAAACAGTCCACCACATGTCCATTGGCGTGAGTGACAGAGCAGCACTTAGCATAGAATTCATCCCACAGGAAGAGGGAATATCAATCATCTGAAAGGAAGGCTAATTCTAAGTATGGTATAGTGTCACTACCTGTCTTTGTCCCCAGCTCAGCACTCTATGGACTCATATCTGGATGTCAGGGAAGGGAGAGATAACTGTGAACAAAAAATTTAAAAAGGCTGTTTTCATCAAAATCTTCTAAGATATAGGATTAAAAGTCAACATCACCTTGATAGACCCTTATGGAACATAGCCCAGAAAGGCAGAGAGGCACTTTCTTTCAATTTGGCAGAGTGTGGCATAGCTTCACCATCTCAAGGATTTTGTGTGTCAATGACAGCAACCATTGGCACAGGGAGCACTGTCCTCGGAAGCTCAGGGTCATTGTGATGATAGTTCCCTGGGGTGTGTCAGTAGGACCAAGCAGAGGTGAGGCCGAGAAGAGGAATAAAAGAGATAGATATCACATGAAACTGACCTCTTCATAAGCAAGCACATGTGAGACTCTCAGAAATGATTGCATGCATTCAGTTGCATTATTAGGAGGTAAGCAAGACCCAGAGAGGCTTAAATTGCCATCACCATCCCTGCCCAGCTTTTAAATAATGATGATGGAATAAATTTTTATACTCCATGGATAAAGAAAATGTAGTGTATATATATACATATATATATATATATATGTATATATATATACCATGGAGTACTACTCAGCCATAAAAAGGAATGAAATAATGTCTTTTGCAGCAACTTGGATGGAACTGGAGACCATTATCCTAAGTGAAATATCTCAGGAATGGATAAACAAGTACTGCATGTTCTCACTTATAAGTGGGAGCTAAACAAGAGATATATATGGTCATAAAGTGGTGAAATGGACATTGAAGACTAAGAATGGGGAGAATGGGAGAGAGTAAGGGATAAAAATCTACCTATCAGGTACAACGTACACTATTCTGGTGACAGATATACTAAAAGCCCTGACTTCAGAATTAAACAATTTATCCATGTAACAAAAAACACTTCTCTGGTTCCATACAAAGCATAGAATTATTTTTTCTAGATATGTGAAAAATTATGTTGGTATTTTAATTGGGTTTGCATTGAATCTGTAGATGACTTTGGGTAGTATAGACATTTTAACAATGTTGATTCTGCCGACCCTCGAGCATGGTATGGTTTTCCACCTGTTTCTCTCCTCTGCTATTTCCTTTCTCAGTATTTTGCAGTTCTGCCTGTAGAGGTCTTTTACCTCCTTAGTTAAATATATTCCTAGGTATTTTACTTTCTTTGTTGCTATTGTGAAGGGTATCGAGTCTTTGATTTGGTTCTCAGTTTGACTACTGTTGGCGTATAGGAATGCTACTGATTTCTGTACATTGATTTTGTAACCTGCGACTTTGCACCTCTCGTATTATCCTGTATAGAGATGGAACCCATTCTATTAAGTGAAGTATCACAAGAATGGAGAAACAAGCACCACATGTACTCACCATGAAATTGGTATTAACTGATAACACTTAAATGCATATATAGTAATAACATTCATCAGGTGTCGGGCAGACAGGAGGGGGGAGGAGGGGATGGGTATATATGCAGCAAATGGGTGCAGTGCTCACCATCTGGGGGATGGACATGCTTGAAGCTCTGACTTGGGTGGGTAAAGGGCAATATATATAATCTAAATATTTGCACCCCCATAATATGCTGAAATAAAAAAATTAAAAAAAAACACTTGTACCCCCTAAATTTATTGAAATTTTAAAAAGCTAATGAATAAAATCTGAAAAAATTTTATACTCCAATTACACACCACAGAATTTTGTGCAATTATATATCACAATTAGGTAGTCTATATACCCCAAAGCTCACATTTGTCACGTCTGTTCAAGATCTCCAGAACCCAGGCAAATAGCCTCTTTGAGGATATTAAAAAGAATGAATTCTGCAAAACAGACTATTGTTGTTTTATAAATGGTAAACATGAGGTTTTTTGTTTTTTTTTTTAAAAAAAAGAAGCACTCTTCATAAAAGTAGTCATTTTATAAAAGCAACTGAAAGGACTCAATATCTGTACACCATCTGTCCTGGTGCATATAGTAAGAACACTACTCCGTGTCACACTTCAACAATGCTACTTACATGTTTTTCACTTCTGAAAGAAATAGCATACCTTGTTTAAATCCTCATTCTTAAAAGACCTGCATTCTTATGAACATTTTAAGTGGCTTCACAAAACTACTCCATGTGGAAGAAGCCAAATTGACTATTTGTGCCAGTGAGCCAATTTTACCCACATTCAACAATTATCTTAATCTTGAATTATACTTTGACCTTGGCTCCGTGCTTCCTCATGCCTGGAGAGTACCTCTTTGTTTCTTTATTCATTTATTTGTATTTCCATCCTATCTTATTCTTAAAAGTCTCTAAAGTGCGTCTTATACCTCTGATTCCAGATGATGGGAAGATTATTCTTACTACTACTGCAGTGATAACCACAGCACAAGGACAAAAGGGAGGGGCCAGTGAGAATGTCTACAGCATTAGTACCCAGCTTCCCAGAGCAGAGGATCAGTGGTTGAGGTCCTTCAGTGGGTGCAATATGATTGTAATCTAGCCAGCAGAAGACATGGAAGGAGGTGAAGAGATTTGGAAGATGAGTGTGACAGGGTTGAAGACCACTGGAGGCTTTCACTTAGGTAAACTCAGTAGGTTCCTTGGAAAAATTGAGCAGTTCTTTTATGCAGTATTAGAAGAAGGAAAATTAAACAATATAATGATTAGGTCAAAGAAAAACACAAAAAACACAATGATACTGAAAATCTATTGTCACACAAGTACATATGATCTATAAAGAGAGCAGAGATTTTGGAACCTACCACCTACAATTTCAGAGATCAAATGCTGAAAAGCATCCATATTAGCCCTCCATAAGTATGACAAGAGATTATGTTATCAAGTCCCACAGTTCAGCTGTATTTCTTTACTTGTATTTGGCCAACTCTGTACATTTCAAACCTTAATACACGTTTTCCATTTTCACTGCTGCCCTTCATCCTCCAATATCCTGTTAAGATCTCTGTGCTTAGGAAGGAGGGAAGGAAGATAGACACATTGGCTTGGGGGTGGGTGAAGCAAATGAAAAGAATAATTCTCTAGGACAAGACACATTCTGGCAAATACTTTCCCATCTTTTTCTGAAGAAGTCTCACCATCTTATTATCCACTGCTCTGCTCTTGCCTGTCAGGAAGATGCCAGTATCCCCACCACAAACTACCTCCAGAACTAACGTTCCTCTCAGCACTGCACATCTTGCCCACTTTGAAGACAGGAAGTCCTGTTTCGTGAGAGGAAGCATATGTGTGCCAAAGTGTGTGCACGTGTGTGTGTGTGTGTGTGAGAGAGAGAGAGAGAGAGAAAGAGAGAGCTTACCTTCCGATAAGGGAGAACTCGCCCACAACGCCAAGGCGTCGCATGGCACTCAGGAGTCCTCGGACGGTCATGCCTTCGCAGAAGCAGACCACCACTCTGGCCTTGGGAAGCCGCTCTCGGAGCTTGCGCAAGAGTCGGTCAAAGCTCTTCTCCCCAGCGTTGCTGTAGATTTTGTCGGAATGGGCGATGCAGAGGCCTTCCTGGGCAGCCAACTCTTTGAAAGCATCCATTCCACTCTCCCCATAATTCCCTGTCCAGAAACAATCAGCAGATGTTCAAGACAACCACAGCAGCAATGACACTTACAAACTGGAATAAGGACTTGTTAGTCACCGGGAATGGAGAGAACAGATTTTCCAAATAATTTGTAAATATAACTAGGACTGAAAGAAGATCTGGCTGGATTAAAGAGAGCAATCAAATGTAACCAATCAACTCTGAAAATAATGAGAAATTATCTAAGCTAGGGCATTCACAATGAAACAAGTTTTGTGAAAAGAAGGATTGCTGCTCTATTGTACAAGCATGATTAATAGTGGTTGTCCCAGAATTTAACCATGCAGGAGAGATCAGCACATGGGCTAGGGAGGTCATACTGGCACAAGGGGAAGGCCTGTTTCTTTGCAGACTCGCTTAAGCTGGCTGCCAGGCTAAGAGGCAGCCGCTTTCATGGTGATACAAAGCCCTGCAACATTTCCATGAAGAGTGAGTAGGCAAAACAAAAGGAACACCTGGCCAGGCAGGAGATCAGTAGAGCAGAAACAGCTACAGGGCTTAGTCAAAATCTACCATCCTCTGATGAAGTGATGGAATTACGGGAGATTTGTGCCTTATATTTTGGTTTCTATTGTATATCATTCTTATGATAAACTACACTTTTAAAAAACTGAAAACTCATAAAAATCAATGAAATAAAACAAACCTCACACTTTACCAATTCCCTATGTTCCCTGATGACTTTAGCCCCCACCTTAGGAGCCTCTAGCTCCCTACTCCTCTCCACAAGTTTGGGGATTTTACTACCCATGTGAGTGATGCAGCCAATACTATGTCCTTCCAGTTTCTCAACCTCCCCCAACCATTGATATTTCCTGTGACCCACACACATCCATGATCACACTTTTGACCTTGTTATCACAGATGTCTATAATATCTCTGAATGCAGATGTCGAACATCTCAGACTCTGTTTCCTCCTCTTATCTTTCAAGCTCATATATTCTACTACCCCTACTGCAATATTTCTTCAACCTCATAAAAAACTTCAGCCCCATTAACCTTTCTATTTTTTTTCCACCTTCCCTCTCACTTCCCTCTTAGCTCAGCTTAGATTTCATGTTCTATCATCATAATCACTCCCTTGCAAATGCCTTAACTTCCTTTTGTTTTCCTAACAAAACCCTAGTGCTAGTTAAACCCAACCATCAACCTATTCCATGTGTACACCTGGGCATTTAAATGTGGCTGGAACAAAACTCAGCACTTTTCTGTATGGTTTTATTTAAAATTCATGAGCACACATACCAAAAGGGATACTCAATAGTAAAAGGAAATTATACTACATGATCCCTGTAAATAAATATTCTTAGTCTCTAACATGATTATTTTCATCCTTACTCTTCTCTCTTCAAACCTCCAAACTACCGGCCCCACTCCACCCCTCATCTCAGCTGGGGTCCTTATCTCCTATTTTAATAAGAACACAAAAACAATTAGACAAAAACTAATTCAGCTACCCACTACAGTATCTACAAACATTTCTTCGTTGGTATTTATATTCTCTGGCATTTTTCTAGTTCAGTTACAAGTTTGAAGTGTGTCTGCTTCAGGATAGAACCAGCCCCTGCTCACAATCACTAGATCCCACCACCTTTGTCTATTCAAGGATTTTCTCCTGCAGTTGATCCCTTTCTCTTGGATAATCAATCAAAAAGAACAACATTCTCCTGGTTTCTTCACCATTTACTGACAGCTCCTCAGTGTGGTTGCTGATTTTCCTTCTCTGCTCCCCTAAATATTGTCATGCCAGGATTCTGTCCTAGGAAACTTTCTCTTCTTCATCTATACTCTCGTCCTATGTAAC
This sequence comes from Eulemur rufifrons, assembly GCF_041146395.1. Classification (NCBI taxonomy): domain Eukaryota; kingdom Metazoa; phylum Chordata; class Mammalia; order Primates; family Lemuridae; genus Eulemur; species Eulemur rufifrons. The sequence continues at coordinate 91,858,020 of NC_090997.1, read as the reverse complement.
CCCATTTAGTTGCATGCCTTCAAATACCATTTGAATACCACAGTTGAATCCCAAGTATAGATCTCAGACTGAACTGCCCCTTGGAGCAAAAGACTAGTTTATTCAATTTCCTACCTGTTATATTTGTTTACAGACATTTCAAACTTAACAAATCTAAAAACCGAAATAGAAATTTTTCCTTGTCTACCTTGAAAATCTCCTTCCAGACATCTCCTGTTAATAAATAATGGCTTTATCCACCAAGCTGCTCAATAACGAAATTTAGGAACTGTTTTGATTTCTGTCTTTTCCTCACATTCCAGACCCATTCTTGTAGACATTATTTCTGGAACATTTCTAATCCAATCTCTCTCCTCTATTTCAACCTCTGCCACCCTAAACTATGTGTTGAGCCAGGTTCCCCAAAAACAGAGCCTGAGATGAAGATCCTTGTTCAAGTAATTTATTGAAGAAAAGAGGAGCAAGAGAAGCAGGAAAGGACAGGAGGGCAGAGCTAAACAGAAATGTCATCTCAGCTAAAGGTCAGCTTCAGGCTGCTCCCGCAAGGAGCTCAAGTACACATGATACCATAGTGTTAACTCCACCTTCACACAAGGGAGCCCCCCCATCAGTCAGTCATTGGCTAAGGTCTGCAAGAGGAGAGAGGAGGCATAGCTGCCCAGGAAGGTGAGAACTGGGACTGGTAGAAGCTATCTCTGATAGTAGCTGGGAGACTGGTGCACCCAGAAGGTAAAGGGAATCTAGACAGGCCACTGACTGCATCCTCTATACCAAGTAACTATCAGCTCTTACCTAGACAACTGCCCTTGCTTCTTGATTGGTCTCCCTGCTCTCACTGTTGTTCCCAATGATTCGTTACACATCTAGCAACCAAAGTCATCTATTAAGGCATAAATCAGATTATGTCACCCTTTTACAGAAAACTCCAATTGCTTCCCAAAATCTTGGAATGAAACTATTAATAAAACTCCTTCCCTGAACTCCCTGGCTGCACATCGACTGAATCTTTCAACTTTCCGGCCCCATCTCTTCCCACTTCCCTTCCCTCACCTTCTCTGGCCCCATAGCCATCTTTCTCTTCCCAAACTCATCCATGCCTCTGGGTTTCCATAACCTGAAAAGACCCTCTGCTACCCAGTGTTTTTATTAATCATATCTCAACAAAGATATCACCTTCTCTGAAAAGCTGCTTCTGATCAATTAGCTTAAAATAGACTACCAGTAAATCCTAAGAATGTCCTCTGTTTTTACATCAGTATAGTCATGTGTTGCTTAATGAGGAGGATATATTTGAGAAATATGTTGTAAGGTGAATTTGTCATTGTACAAACATCATACAGTATACTTGCACAGAATTAAATGGTACTGCCTACTACACATCTAGGATCTATGGTATAGCCTATTGCTCTTAGGCTATAAACATGCACAGCATGTTACTGTACTAAATACTGTAGGCAACTGTACAAACAATTGTAAGTATTTGTGTACCTAAACATATCTAAATATAGAAAAGGTATAGTAAAAATATGACATTATAATCTTATGGGCCCCCTGTCATAAATGTAGTCTGTTGTTGAACCAAAATTTTATTATGCAGTACATGACTGTACATATACCTGATTTGTATTTTATATTTTCCTCTTCTCCCTAGATGATAAGCTCCATGAGGACACTTTTTATGGCTTGTTCAATGATACATCTTTAGTATTTAGGATAGTTCTAGATACTTAAATGCACAGAAAAAGTGCATTTGTTGTAATAGCCCAATAGAGAAATAGATACAAGTTATAAACAAAAGCAATTTAAACCAAATAAGTAAAAGTGGGTAAAAAGCATATGAAAAAAAATCACTAACATTATTATCAAGAATACCTTAAAGCAAGACATTATTAGAATGCCAGAATTTCAAAGATAAATAATACTCAGTATGGCATGATATAAATATATTCACTCATGGTGAAAACAGTTCAAACTTTTAGTGGACAATTTGGCTGTGGTTTTCAAAAATTTTTAAGATAAATATCAGGTAAGTGTAACAATTATTTGGTCCAAATAATTGTAAAAAAAAGCACTTAAGACTTAGATTTCAATGTCTATAAAAGTTTCATGAGCATTGTAATGAAACCTAATGAGATATTGATGTATGTTTGAAAGGAAAGCTTTCTTATTTCCTTTTTTGTAAGATTAAATGATCAAATTAATGTATTTTCCTCTTAATTCAACCACTTTCAGTGACCTAATTCAGTCCAGTGAAGCCCAAACGGAAGCATTAACACATCACAAAATTCCTCAGTTCCATGGACTGTGGAAACATGTCAGAGCCCAGACAAGAGACACTGACTGATTATAAGGGAGAAAACTGCAGCTGGCAAGTGAATGCCTCCTTCATCTGCAGACGGGGGCATGAGGAAGGAAGTCAGGCGCTTCTTTCTTACAATAAATGCAGGATCAGGAATCTACAAGGTAAATAGACATCACAGCAGACTCTTTCAGTGAAAGTCACTGTCAGTCTGTCAGAAGATTATGTTACAAGGAGAATAATTTTACTGCTAAGGTGCCCACTCTTGCACTTCAATCACAAAAATGATTTTGCTTCTTTATCAAAACACCTGCAGGTTAAATGAGCAAGAATGTTCTTTGCATTAGAATGAGAAAATCCTTACGTTTTAAATGTAGTAAAGGCCTTAGATATACTCGGTCCAAACCCCTCAGTTTACAGACAAGGAAATTGAGGCACAGAAAGGTGAAATTGTCGTGAATGGGCATGAAGCTTGTTGATGTTAGAACTGGAGCAGTTCTACATGCTCTGACTCCTAGGTTACTGCTTGTTTCTCTTAATAACAAAAAGCAATTAAACGTGTATATTTTCATAATTTAACATGCCCAAATAAGTCAATTGATTCCATGAAATGTTTGTCCCAATTTCTGAATATACACCTTCTTATTTGGACAGCAATTCTTAACTATACAATTGATAGAGAGCTAAGTATTACACATTGGACTATGTTTAGACTGCACGTTTCTCTCATGATGCTTAAAAGGCTCCAAACTCACATATAAATTTCCATGACAGTAGCCCTAATGTACGAGGAACAATGACTTGTACTTTTATAAATCTTTAAACTAAAAATTACATTTGTCAACATTATCTTATTTGGTTGTCAAAACAACCCTATTGTACCCATTATATTGATAATAGTACTACATGTAAACAGCATAAGAAATTAAAGGGAAACCACCTCCATTGAGCTTAAAATTGCTTTACTTTAATTTACTAAAAACAAAACTAATGACATGACAAGGACAAGTACAAGTATCTAATAGAGGTGCTACGGATTAGGAATCAGGAAAACTGCCTAAAAGAAGTGCCACTTGTTCTGAGACTTAAAATATAAACAGATTTTCCATAAATAGAAAGAAACTAGGGGACATGTACTCTTTGGCTGTCTACCAGATCACGAGCAAACAATGTCAGACTGAAAATAATACACTCTGTCACAAGCCCACTCTCTGCCCCCTCCCCTACATTCTGCCACTCAGGCATTTCCTTGCCTGTCCTTGTATTGAAGAATTTATCTAGATAACTTCTTTGTATCTAGTATCTACAGCCTTGAAGAAAGTTGTGAATATATAGGAAAGTGACTTATAATAAAACCCTAAAAAAAAAAAAAAGGCCATGTAAGTGTAAACATTCAGGGCTGGTAGAGAGCTGCTTATTTTCCTTAGATAAGCAAATATTTAATTGAACTCTTAACCTGAAAAAAAATCCCTGTGCTCTGCCCTTTAAGAGTTGCCAAGAAATATTGGACATTGGCTCTTCCTTCAGTCTGATGAATATTTACTATGTCTGGCACTGGGCTAAACACCTAAGCATTTCATTTATTCATCACAATAACTTCATACAGAAGTTATAACCCCTCTTTTATAGGTGAGGATGTGGAAGCTCAAAGAGGTTAAGGAACTTGCCCAAGGGGACACAGTGGCAGATCTAGGATTTAACATCTATTTCAGAAGTTCTTGCTCATAACCACCATTTTATGCTGCTTCCTCTGTGAACTTAAAACATAAGTGTGAGGGCACGGCACAAGCACACAAAATATCACAACAATACTGAGCCATATATGCTATGTGAGAAGACATAAATATCATAATGCTAGATTTTGGGATAAGAGAACAGGGATAATCAGAGAACACCTCTTGGGAAAAGTAGGACTAAACCTGGGCCTGGAAGAATGTGAGCAAAAGGTTGGCATTCAGGATGAATGGGAGTGAATGTGAATCTTCAAGAGGTATTTTTAGAGGTAATGAGTAGAGAAGTCCCACTGAAGCAGAAGGGTCACGATTTATAGAATGACACTGTATAAAGATCTCTAGTGAGGCATCTGGCACACCACTACCAGATAGCAAAGTGGAAACGCGCTATGTGTTGTGACATCGTACAGATTTTATAACAGACTTAATCACTGTTGTGATGTTGCCTAAATCCTAGAGAGTGTGAAAGAAAGAGGAGAGCGGCATCTGACAAAGTCCATAAAATATAAAATGTACTATGTTGAAAAATCTTAATTTTTATCTTAGTTATGTGACAAAAATGATTCACAGAGAATAAATCCAGATATGCTCTAAACTAAGCTTCTAGACAGAATTGATGGGGATATTTATGAGGGAGAACATGAGGTTTACAAAGAAATCCCTATTATAATATTTGAATGATAATAAAAGTATTTTAAAATAATAGAAGTAGGAATTGTTGTCTATACGAGGGTAAAGTTAAGAAAAGCACTAAAATGGGGGTAAAAATTGAAACTATTTCAGAAGAGAAAAAACAAGGGCTACAAGTCAGAGTTTTCTAAGCTGCATATGATTTTGAAAAGTCAGATGATGATAATTATCCAGCCAAGTCAACAGAAATTCATTTGTAAAAGATTGATTTGTAGTGATTTGGTAGCTAAGTTTCACTGAGTCATGAAATACAATTGTATTGGATTTCATAACCACCTGTATGAATTGACATCATACAGGTAAAAAAAAATAGGCACTGAAAACTAGGTCTTATATTGATTTTTTCCTTCTAGTTCTAAAATATGGGGGACACATTTAAGAAATAATCTGTGCTTCATTTGGTGGTGAAAGTCACATTTCAACCATCATGTGGAACTCAGTCCAAATCCTGTTATTGCATCTTCTTACACTTTCTTGGTCAAACAACTGTATTCAACACTGCTCATTTTTCCATGTCTACACATCAGTTATATAAAGGGAAACATTCGTACTGGGAAAATATGTAGATATTTATTCACTTTTGTTAAAAAAAAGAAAAAGGAATGTTTTTACTTCGGAAGATCTACTAGTCTTGTGCACTAGACACTCTTAATTCCTGCCATATTTCATGTATACCCAGTCTCCTCTGATGGTGAATCTCTTCCTGGTCTGGTTCCTTTGGGCATAGACCAGTCTCTACCAACTGACTAGTATGCCTTCTGGCATATCTTGAACAAAGAAAATATTATCCTATTTTTAAAAGAATTCTAGGAAAGTTTTTATTTCTCCTTCATGTTTGAAGAACTTGGCTAGAATGAATGGATAAAGAAAATGTATGTATACAGTATGAAATATTATTCAGCTATAAAAAATGAAGTCATGTCATTTGCAACAACATTGATGGAACTGGAGGACATTATATTAAGAGAAACCAGGCACAAAAAAGACAAATATCACATGTTCTCACTTATATGGGGGAGCTAAAAATTGATCTCATGGAGATAGAGAGGAGAATAATGGTCTCCAGAGGCTAGGAAACATAGTGGGGAAAGGTTATAAAGAGGAGATAGTTAATGGGTGAAAAAATACAGTCAGACAAAAGGAATAAAATCCAATGTTTGGTAGCAAAACAGAGCAAGTATAGTTTAAAAATATTGTATATTTCAAAATAACTAGAAGAGTGGAATTGGAATGTTCCTAACACAAAGAAATGCTAAATCCCTGAGGTGATGAATATACCAATTACCCTGACTTGATCATTACAAATTGTATGCTTATATCAGAACATCAAATATACCACATTAATATGTACAACTATTATGTATCCATTAAAATTAAAAAAATTTTTAAATTAATAATAAAAAAACTAGGGCACTATATCTTGTGCCATTGTAATATCCAATCCCAGAATGGTGCTTTTGTCCAGGGGTCAAATCTGTGACTGCTGGCTCCCCGTTGCCCCTGCCAGGTGGGAAGGAAGCAGAGAATCCTGTCACTGGTATATGCCCCATGGTCAGGTGACCTGCCCCTTTCACTGCCACCCAGCACCTGCTGCTGTGGCCTGGGGGATCCCACTTAACCACACTTCTTGTGGGACCTGGGTAGAGCAAGCACCATAGCCCTTGACACCCACTACCACTGCCGCTGACTAAAAGGCCCCAAGCAGGATGAAAGCCAGTGCAGCTGCAGCCTTTGGATCTGAGTGAACAGCACACCACAAACCCATGCCATCTTGCTTATGTGCCTTTGGCACAGAGCCCTGCACTTGCCCTACTGCATGGCCTCCTTGACCTGCAAGCACATGTGAGCACTGTGCCCTGCAGACCTGCTCCATTCTGCATAGGCACCCTGCCTCGTGAGTCTGCTCTGTCCTGGGTCCCAGCTCTACCCTGCATGTGAGCTGTGACCCACTAGCCAGCTGAACACTGAGGGGTCACTCCCTTCCATGCCTTATGGGCCTATGGGGTCACTATGCCCTGTGTATCTGCTACACCCTGCACCGCACCCTGCACTGATCTTGCGCCTCTCATGTGCCTGGCACCTCAACCATCCAGGCCTGCATGCATGCACACCCTGCCCAGCAGACCCCTTCCATCCCACATGCATACCCTATCCTGCTAGCCAGCCACATCCCACATGTGCATCTGGTGCCAGGGCCTGGCTTTGCCACAGCAGCATAGTGACAATCACAGGGAAACAAGGGAGACACAGCACAGCAACAGAGCTAAAGGCTCACAGTACATTGCCCCTCTCCTGGCTGGCCAAGCTTCTGGAATGAGACTCAAGCACATTGTCCATGGATACATCCCTATCTCCCTATCTTCACTGAGCAACAGAGGTCCCAGCAGAGGAGAACAGGTGTGCCATATTGGCTAACTGTTTTGAGCTGAGAGAAAAGACCCCAGATGAGAAGGAACCAGCATAAAAACTCTGGCAACATGAAAAAACAGGCTGTCTCAACACACCCAAAGTTTGGATCAATAAACTCCAACCAAAAGGAAATTGCTGAAATGACAGCTCTGGAAATCAGATTATGGATGGCAAGTAAGATGAATGGAATTGAGGAGATGGTAGAAAACCATCTCAAAGAAACAAACAAAAAATTCAGGACATGAATAAAAAATTCACCACAGATAGATAACAGAAAAAAGATAACAGAACTGAAATAAATGAGAGTCATTTAGGGAATTTCAAAGTACAGCAAAAAGCTTTAAAAACAGATTAGACCAAGAGAAGAAAGAATTTCCAAGCTTGAAGACAAGGCTTTTGAAGTTACCCAGGCAGTAAAAAATATAGAAAAAAGAACAAAGAGGAATGAACAATCACTGAGAGAAATATGGGACTATGGAAAACAAACAAATATAAGACTCACAGGCTTCCCTGAAGAAGAAGAAGAAAAACCAACAAGCATGAAAAACCTATTTGAGAGAATAATAGAGGAAAACTTCCCTGGTATTGCTAGAGATTTAAATATCCAGATACTAGATGGTTGTCAAACACCTGGATGATTCATAGCAAATAGGACATCATCCAGAGACATAGTCATAAGCCTGACTGAAGTCAAAGTGAAGGAGAAAATCCTGCAAGGTGCTAGACAAAAAGCAATAACTACTTACCAAGGGAAACCCATCAGACTAACAGCAGACCTCTCACAGAGTCTTTTCAAGCCAAAAGGGATTGGGGTACCATTTTTCATCTTCTTAAACAGAATAACTGCCAGCCAAGAATTTTGTGTCCTGCAAAACTAAGTTTCATAAGTGAAGGAGAAAGTCTTTCCCAGACAAGCAAACACTAAGGGAATATGTCACCACTAGACTTGCTCTACAGGAAATGCTTAAAAGTGCTCCATACATGGAAAATAACAATCAATTCCCATCAATATAAAAATACTCAAAAGTTAAAGCTCACAATTCTTATAAAACAGTAACACAAGGAAGAAAACAAAGCAACTAGGTATCATTCAACATGATAAACAGAACAATATCTCCCTTATCAATAATAACATTGAACATAAATGGTCTTAATGCTGCATTTAAAGGATATAGATTAGCTGAATGGATGGAAGAACACACTCTAAATATATTCTGTCTCTAAGAAACCCGTCTAACTCACAAGGATACTCATAGACTCAAGGTAAAGGGATGAAAAAAAATATTCCATGCAAATGGAAACCAAAAGTGAGCAGGAGTAGCTATTCTCATATCATATAAAATGGACTTTAAATCAACAATGGTAAAAAAAAAAAAAAGACAAAGACAATCATTATATAATGATAAAGGAAGCGATACAGCAAGAAGATATAATAATCCTAAATATATATACACCTAACACAGGAGCTCCCAGATTCATAAATCAATCTAACCAAAGAAATAAACAGCAACATCTTAATTGTTGGGGACTTCAACACTCCACTGACAGAACTGACAGACCATTGAGGCAGAAGAACAAAGAAACACTGGACTTAAACAGGACTCTAGAACAAACAGATTTAACAGACATCTACATAACATTCTACACCCAAACTGCAGAATATACTTTCTACTCATCAGCACATGGGACATTATCCAACATATATCATATATTAGCCCACAAAACAAGTCTCAGAAAATTCAGAAAAAGTGAAATCTTTCCATATATCTTCTCAGATCACAGTGGAATAAAACTAGAAAACAACACCAAGAGAAAATCTCAAATCCATACAAAGTCATGGAAATTAAACAACCTGCTGCTGAACAATCCTTGGGTTAATGATGAAATTAAGATGAAAATAAAAGATTTTCCAAACTGAATGATAATCATGACACAAGCATTCAAAATCTATGAGATACAAGAAAAGCGATGTTAAGATGAAAATTCATGGCCTTAAATGCTTACATCAAAAAGACAGAAAGATTACAAATTAACCACCTAATGTCACACCTCAAGGAACTAGAAAAAGAACAAACCAAAAGCAAAGCTAGTAGCATAAAGAAATTAAAAATCTCAGAGCAGAACTAAATGAAATCAAAACCAAAAAAAAAAAAAATACAAAGCATCAACAAAAAGTTGGTTCTTTAAAAAGATGAACAAAATTGATAGAGCTCTAGCTAGATTAATCAGAAATAGGAGAGAAAGGACCCAAATACACTCAACCACAAATTAAAAGGGAGACATTACAACTGATACCACAGAAACACAAAATATCATATGGGAATACTATTAAAATGAAAATCCCTATGCAAATAAACTAGAAAAGGCAGAGGAAATGGATAAATTCCTGGAAACACACAATCACCCAAGCCTTAATCAGGAAGAAATAGAAATTCAGAATAGAACAATAACATGCAGTGAGATTGAAGCAGTAATAAAAAATATTCCAATAAATAAAAGCTCCAGAGTAGACAGATTCACAGCTGAATTCTACAAGACCTACAGAAAAGAATTGATACCTATCCTACAGAAATTATTCCATAATATCAAGAAGAAGGGAATCCTCCCTAACTCATTCTACAAAGCCAGTATCACCTTGATACCAAAGCCAGAAAAGGACACAACAAAAATAGAAAACTACACATCAATATCTCTAATAAACATTGATGCAAAAATCCTCAACAAAATACTAGGAAACCAAATTCAGCAGCACATCAAAAAGATAATTCATCACATTCAAGTGGGTTTCATCCCAGGGATGCAAGGATGGTTTAACATATGCAACTGAATAAATGTGATTCACCATATAAAGAGAAGCAAAAACAAAGACCAAATTATCATCTCAATAAATGCATGAAAAGCAGTCAATAAAATCCAGCACCCTTTCAAGACAAAAACCCTGAACAAAGTAGGTATAGAAGGAATGAACATACCTCAAAATTATAAAAGCTATATAAAACCACAGCCAATAGCATACTAAATGGGAGAAGTTGAAAGCATTCCCCCTAAGAACTGGAGTAAGACAAGGGTGCCCATTGTCAACAGTTCTATTCAACATAGTACTGGAAGTCCTAGCCAGACCAATCAGGCAAGGGAAAGAAACAAAGAGTATCTAAATCAAAAAAGAGTAGGTCAAATTTTTACTTCTCACTGATGATGTGATCTTGTAGCTAGAACACCTTAAAGACTCTACCAAAAGACTCTTAGAATTGATAAATTCAGCAAAGTTTCAGGTTATAAAATCAGTATACACAAATCAGTAGCATTTCTATATGCTAATAAACATCAAGCTGAGATTCAAATCAAGGACTCAATACCATTTACAATAGCTACAAAGAAAATAAAATACCTAGGAATATACTTAATCAAGAGGTGAAAGATCTCTACAAGAACTACAAAAAACTGATGAAATAAATTATAGATGACAAATGTAAAACCATCCCATGCTCGTGGACTGGTAACATTAACATCATTAAAATCTCCATACTGCCCCAAATGATTTACAGATTCAATGCAATCCCAATCAAAATACCAATGTCATATTTCACAGATCACCAAAAAATAATTCTATGCTCCATTTGGAACAGAAAAGAGCCCAAATAGCCAAAGCAATCTTAAGCAAAATGAACAAATCTGGAGGCATCATATTACCTGATTTCAAATTATACTGCAAGGTTATAGTAACCAAAATGCATGGTACTGGTAAAAGTAGAGACATAAAATATGGTATATGTATATAATGGAACACTACTCAATTACAAAAAAAAAATGGTAATCTAGCACCTCTTATATTATCCTGGATAGAGCTTGAGCCCATCCTCTGAAGTGACGTATCACAAGAATGGAATAAGCACCACATGTACTTGCCATCAAATTGGCACTAACTGATCAACACTAAGGTGCTCACGTGGTAGTAATATTCACTGGGGGTTGGGGGGTGGGGGTGGGTAAACTCACAACAAATGGATGCTGTGAGCATTCTATGAGGGAAGGGCAAACCTCCATCCTGACTTGGGTGAGGCAAAGTCATAACATGTAACCAAAATGTTTGTACCCTCATAATATCCTGAAATAAAAAGAAAACAAAAGTAGAGACATAGACCAATGAAACAGAATAGAGAACCCAGAAATAAAACCTACCTACAACCAATTGATTTTTGACAAAGCAGACACCAACCTACCTGGAGATAGGAAGCCCTATTTAATAAATGGTGCTGGAAAAATTGGATAGCTACATACAAAAGAATGAAACAGAATCGCTATCTTTCACCATATACAAAAATTAATTCAAGATGCATTGCGCACCGTTTGGGGAGTGGTTACACTTGAAGGTGCTGACTCGGGAAAGGGGGGGTGGGGAAAAAAATATGAAACTATTGTTTTTAACTTGCACTGTTCACTTAATAATTTTTCATGAATATTTCCCATATTATTTCATATCATTGTACAAGAAATAATGTATACATTATGAGGACATACTGTATCTAACAAGATATACTGTTAGACTCTTTGATTCTGTAAAATTAAATTAAAAAAAAAAAAGATGGATAAAAGACTTAAATGGAAGGATGAAACCATAAAAATTCTAGAAGAAAATGTAGGAAAAACTCTTAACAGACATAAGCCTAGGCAACGAATTTATGACTAAGATCCCAAAGGCAAATACAGCAATAACAAAAATAAATAAATGGGACATAATTAAAAAGCTCTGCACAGCAAAGGAAATTATGAGCAGAGTAAATAGATAACCTACAGAATGGGAGAAATATTCATAAATTATACCTCCAACAAAGGGCTAATATCCAGGATCTGTAAAGAACTTAAACAAATTAGCAAGAAAAAGCCAAACAATCCCATTAAAAAGTGGGCAAAAGATGTGAACAAAAATTTTTCAAAAGAACATAGAAAAATGGCCAAAATACATGAAAAAATGCTCACCATCACTAATCATCAGGGAACACAAATTAAAACCACAATGAAATATCACCTTACCCTGGTCAGAATGGCCATTATTAAACAGTTAAAAAACAATACCTGCTGGCATGGATATAGCGAGAAAGGAACACTTATACACTGTTGCTGGGACTGCCAAATAGTACAACCTCTATGGAAAACAGTATGGAGATTCCTCAAAGAAATAAATGTAGACTTACCATTCGACCGATCAATTCCACTACTGGATATCTACCCAAAGGAAAAGAAGTCATTTTATCAAAAAGATGCCTGCACTTGAATGTATATTGCAGCACAATTCACAATTGCAAAGATATGGAATAAGCCTAAGTTCCCATCAAGTCATGAGTGGATAAAGAAAATGTGGTATATGTATGCACCACAAAATACTACTCAGGTATGAAATAATATCTTTTGCAGCAACTTGGATAGAACTGGAGACCATTAACCTAAGTAAAGTATCTCAAGAATGGAAAAACAAATACCACCTGTTCCTCTCTCACAATTGAGAGCTAAACTATGGGCACACAAAAAGGTGGAAAGGGCATTAGAAAGCAAGAAGGGGAGAGAGTGGGAGGGGTGAGGGCTAAAATTTTACCTATCAGGTATAATGAACACTATTCTGGTGACAGGCACACTAAAAGCCCCAATTTAAGTGTTATACAAGGTATCCACGTAACAAAAACATTTGCAGCCCTTAATATTTCAAACTTTGAAAATAAATAAAAGGTAAAACTAATAAAAAAAGAATTCTGGTGAAGAAAGTTGATTTCATAGCACCTTCTAGAATTCTATTGCAATATTCGACATCCATCACTATTAGAAAATTCTACTTTTTGAGCTAAATTCCTTACAATAAAATCTAAATTCATTTCCTCTTCATTCTCAGCTGAGAAAGACATCAGCTGGTTTAAATTCTTTGTGAGGAGAAGGGGAGAGGGTTCTTCTAGAAGTCAAAATTCAGCTTTCTCTTTACCCAGCAGAGAAACAACCCCTATTTCTTTAAACTTTCCTAGCAACCTTTTAAATTGTTTTGTTCTCCCACTTAATACCTAGAAAATGTTATGGCTCTCCTGCCTCCATCCAAACACCTGCTGAGTCTTCTAACAGTCAGCACTGAATCTGGTCAGGCAGAGGTGAGTGAGTCATCACCTGCCTCAGGGTTCCCAGGTGGTAGAATACAAGGAAATTTATATGCAAGGTCAGTGAAGGAACTGCCTCACACAGGGCAATCACAGAGAACAAAAAGGAATCATTTTTACCATCAATTTTCTAGCCCCACCTCTAACTATTCCAGTTTGGGCAAATACAGATATAGCACCCAAGCAGAAGACAGAGATTTACCACAACCTGGATTTTTCTTTATGCAATAGGATTGAGGCCAAGTAATCTTTGTCCGTTTGCTTCATTGAGGTCTCAGCATGGTGTTCTCATTATACCTGGTGATTATGAGGATGACCCTCAGACACAGCCTCAAATCTAGTTTGAATCCTAGATCTTCAATAAAGAGCTGGATAACCTTACAATATTTTCTTCTCTAAGTTTTGGATATCTCTTGTGTAAAATGAGGTCATATTATACGTCTCAAAAACTTGTGATTATTAAATTATATGTGATAATGACTGTAAATTTCCCAAAACATAGAAAAATGCAGGAAATATTCTCCATGTCTCTCTATAGTTGTACAATCTAAAAGTGGACATAAAGCTTTAGCATTGACCTAAGAGTTGTAGCTCCTTTTATGTCCCTGTTCCTATTTATAAAACCCAACCTCGTGATTGTTTCTTTACTGCAGTGCTTCACTCTCCACTGGTGGTCACCTTGCGTCCAAGTTGTCCCTAGATTTTTTTTTTTCTGCTACATTTGCATGAAGGAAGATTTTCTGTTTTTTATGTTTGAGTTTTTGGTGTTTTACTTTAAAACAATGCATTGAAAGTCTACATTTGTGTATTCTGAGTCTCTGTCACTGAGTCTTCTTTGAGTTACACACATGTATACCTCATTGTATCCATTTAGAGCTTTATGCAAGGACCCAGTTCGTTGATTCTCTAACTTAAGTTCTTTACGAAATGGAGAAAGAAATTAAGAGAAGGCAAAATCTAAGTGGTATAAAAATACCTCCGAAAAAACATCATCATTCTTGCAAAAAAAAAAAAAAAAAACAGCATTTTGTTCATTGAAATTTCCACATGCAGGAAGCAGGTTCACAGAGGCAGCCCTATCACATCTGTTCATTATCCCTATCTATGTGGTATTGATACATGATCAAGACTGGAAAGATTTTTATCTAGCAACAAATTCAGAAAAAGCACTCCAAAATACCCACACACATACACAGACACACTAAAACTGTATATACTTTTTAACGGTAATACTCAGAGTTGGCAAGAGTTCATGCTGATAGTATGACAAACTGTCCCGTGTTTTTGGTGGAAAATTTGTAATATCAATGCCACAAATAATATTAAAATTATGTTCATATCCTTTGACTCAGAAAATAATTTTATTATCCAACAAGTTTTAGTTCTGAAGATCTTCATCACAGCACATAATTGGAAACAATAACAAACAAAAACAAAAAAACAATTTGTGTCAAAAAAAACGAGGTTGTTGAATCATTATGTACTTATAAAAAGACTACATGCAACCATTTTTGAGGATGATATACAATTGTATTCAATGTTAGGGAAAATATTTATGTCATATTGTTAAGTTCAAAAATGGTTAAAAATAGTATAAAAATAGTAATGTAAAGCCAATTTTTAAAAATGCATATTTATACATTTACATATATTTAGAAAGTTTAAAGAATATGCATAAAAATGTTTACAGTGGTTTTCTTAGATGATAGAATTATGTGTAATTATGTCTTTATATTTCTATTGTCTTTATCTTCTAATTTATCTACAATAATCATGCATTACTTTGTTAATAAAAATAAGTTCGAAATAAAAATTCAGAGGAATGAAAACTGAATACTATGCCAAACATAGCTAGTACAGAGTATTTGAGAAATTTTCCCAGAAGGAAACTGAACCTCTCCTAACGCCTATGTAACAATTTTTCTTCCTAAAGGAAATAAGAAATGCTAATGTGTTAGTGACTGCTCTTAAGCAAAGTTGACCACACGCCATGTGCTACTACTCCCTGTGATAGCTATGTACCTGTATTGAAAGAGCATGTATAACATATACAGATTTCCTGTTAGAAATCCTGAAATTGATGTGAGTCCCCCAAATTTATTAAAGAAGCAGTTTGTCATCCCCTACCCCCCCCCATTTCCTTCCCTTTTAAATGTATGGATTAATGACGTTGAGTCTGGGAGATGTAGATTTAATAATCTACTGAGCCTCTGCTCTAAGAAAAGACATAAAAGGCTCAGGACACCCTGTCTGTCTACTGTAAACTTCCTACAAAAGCTTGTCTGCAGGCCTGGTCATCTCTTCTCCAACACAAGGAGGCACTTCAGGTTGAGGCCAGGATCATTGGCCCATTGATGACTCCCCTTTCAGCAAAAGGCTAGAAAGCAGAGTGAATAATGTCTAAATATCTTTTTGGCATTATTTTTAATAGGGAATAATGCTGAATAAAACCCGTTTAACCAGCTTCAATGTCTTGGTGTCCTGAACATTCTGTCTATTGAAGTTAAAAGAAATCAAAGTTTTACTTGGTCCATGAAGGATAAGCAACACTAACGTCTCACGACACTAAAACAGTGGTATAAAACAGCATTTATGGAGACCTTACATTTCAATCATCTTATTTAATCTTTACTAGAACTTTGTTCCCTCATTTTGTTACAATTATCTCCATTTACAAATGAAACTGAGGTCTAGAGAAAAAAACTAACTTGGCCAAAAAAATTGTCAGAGCTGGGATTTGAATTCAGATGTGTCTGACTCTAAAGCCTGTGGTTCTTAATTACTTACCTCAGGATAATTTATGTTTCAGACTCTTTTCTACACATTATCTATTTCCTCATTCTTCTTTACTAAAAAACATTGACTTTTGTTTGGAGTGACTGGGTATAGTGAAAGTCATCTCCCTTCCCAGGCTCCCTTGCAACTAGACAAGCTAAGTGACCTAATTCCAGGCAATGAGATTTAAGCAGAAGTTGCCAGGTGAGGCTTCTGGAAAAATTTTGAAAAAGTCAGATGGCAGATGGCCTGCTTCTTGGGCCTTTTGTCCCTTCTTCTATTTTTATGCCAGTAAATGGACTTGAGCCTGGAGGTGCAGTAGCCATGTCATAACAATGAGGGGTCAAATATGAGGATTGTATTAGTCAGTTTTCTGTTGCTTGTAATAGAATACCTGAAACTGGGTAAGTTATAAAGAAAAGGAACTTATTTCTTACATTTATGGAGGCTGAGAAGTCCAAGGTCAAGTGACAGCATCTGGTGAGAGCCTCCTTGCTGGTGGGGACTCTCTGCAGAGTTCCAAAGTGGCGCAGGGCATCTGATGAAGGGGCTGAGCATGCTAGCTCAGTTCTCTCTTCCTCTTCTTATAAAGCCACCAGTCCCGCTCCCATGATAACCCAAACAAAATTTATATGATGAAGCCCTAACCCCCAGTGTGGCTATATTTGGAGATAGGGCCAATAAGGAGTTACTCAAGGTTAAATGAGGTCATAAGGATGGGGGCCTGATACAGTAAGATTAGAATCCTTATAAGAAGAGACACTGGAGAGCTCATACACTCTGTGAGCAGGAATCAAGGAAAGGACATGTAAGGACACACTGAGAGGTGACCATCTGCAAGCCATGAAGCAAGCCCTCACTCACCAGACACAAATCAGCTGGAACCCTGATCTTGAATTTCCCATCCTCCATAACTGTGAGAAAATAAATTTCTGTGGTTTAAGCCACCTAGTCTATAGAATTTTTTTAGAGTAGCCTGAGCAGACTAATACAATACTCTATATGGCATTTCACAATAAAATTTCCAGGATGAGAGCCAGGAGTTTTGACTGCCTCTAACTAGCTGTGACCTTGAGCTGTGTATCATTCTCCTTTGTTCATGTTCAAAATATGGGGTTCATACTAGAAGATCTTTAAGGTTCCTTATAGCATAAGCATTTGGTGATTCTAGAACAATATGAATCAGCACTCTTTCATAATCTAGAGCTTCATGTCAAAACATTTTTCATATTCTCAGTATTCAAAGTAGGCATCTGCTTAGCAGTTTTTTTTTCAACAGCTTTTTCCTTTCCCAATCTGATTTCTTTTACAAGTGTATTACTGTAGGAGAAGAGAAAGCATTTGTTGTGCAACCATTTAAAATTTATCTTGCCTGCAGATTCATTTTTGCCAATATTCATTTTTAGGTATGCAGTCACTGAAGAGCAGGGAACAAGACACCCCCCTGCAGAAACAGCCAACATACTAAAAAAACAAGTCCACCTACAGAACAAGTTCATTAGGTGAACCTGAACTAATAGAAAGACATACTGCCCAGCATCATTGGACTGACATTCAGCAGGGTACAGCTGTTCCCTTACCCCTCCAAGTAGCTACTTTTAGCCACCTTTTGCTCAGTGGAATTAATTCAACCCTATTACTAAGCACTTGGTCTCCTCCTATTTAACCCCACTTTTTATATCTTTTACATTATCAGTAAAAAATACCATTTAACCCAATCAAAATAGATTTTACCCAGGGTCAAAAGGAAATTAGGGCATGAAGAAAAAAATGCCTCTAATTCAAAGGACATGAGAATCTCTGACAGTAAATGTAGTGAATTTAAAAGACCTTGGATTTAGTTCTATGAAACCTAACCTGGGCTTGGTTTTGCCTTCTTATAACCATGATCATGCAAGTTCCTGCACTGCCTGGGTTCCATTTTCCTTCTCTGTAAAGTGAAGGGGTTGGCTGGATAATCTCTGAGGTCTCTTATTATGGGTCTATAAGGCTAGCCCAGGTTTTCTGTGTCATGGTAGGAAAGGTTCTTTCCACACCACCGTGCATTACAGAGCCCTGGTTGGACCTGCATTTCACCTGGATTCAGATCATGCAGAGGAGTTTTCCAACGGCTTTGTCGATTCTCTTATAGTAATATCCTCAATCTACAGGAGAGGTAGCATTGCAGAATGGTGAAAAACAGGTACTCTGGAACCAGAGTGTCCTGGGCTCAAATTCTAACTACTCTACTTACTAGCTGTGGGACTTTGGGTAAGTCATTCAACTTCTCTGTGCCTTGGCTCCCTCATCTGTAAAATAGAGATAATAGTAACCACCTCTTAGAGTTGTAAGAATTAAATGATTTCAATATATGGAAATATCAGCATATAGTAAGCATTATGTGAGAGTCTATTATTTATTTTGGTAGCATTTCTTGAGTCCTACATGCTAGGAAGCCCTTTACTTTCATTATCTCATCTCCTTTTGTCTTCAGAAACCCACAATGTGCCATTTCACAGATGATAACCTAAGGCTTGGAAATGTTGCTCATGTGCCCACATACAGTAAATGAGAAGAAATACAGCCTGGTCTGCCAGACTCCGAAGTCCACAGTCTCACTCAATATGCTGAGTACAAGCCCGTAGGGGTGAGTCAGGTGGGTCCAGGAGACCATAGAGAGGGGTACATGCTGTGCCTATGTGGGATGCTGAGCAAGGCCCGGTCAAAGAAGTGCCAATAACACAACCTAGTAAATTCCCCTGGGCATCTTATCTGTTCCTCAGGCCACGGTGTTCAAGATAAGCCTCACATATGATGCTATTAAACATGCTGGCAAAGGCTCCTGTAACCCAGGATGCTTCCTTCACTGATACCTGAAATTCTACCGTTAGCAAGACATTACTTTTCTCTTTCTCCTGAAAAGAAAGATGGCCCTGGGAGAGGTAACCCACTGAAGACTTGACATCCTAACGTGTTGGTTTTGCAGATCTTTCTGAAAGCAGTGGGCAGCTGGAGGCATCGTGATGGCAAGGAGATGAGGGGCTGGAAGCAGAGGATTGCAGGAAAGGTCAGTTTTGTCACTGCTACAACACAGCTGGGGCCCAGGAGCTTCCCCTCATCATCCTTGGATCACTAACAAACACCTTCTGATGGAGAATAAGTCCTTATGTCCATTATTCAAAATCTTCACAGGGCATTTTTGGCAAGAGGACTTCTGAGAGGGAATAGGATGGGCATGGAAGATGGGCATATTCAATGAGAACATGATGGCTAAATATATTAATATAAATAAATAAAATAGAAAGGGAAAGTTCACAAAGAACCTGAGTGGAAATCATTCTCTGAAATCTCCCTTCATCTATGTTTAGTATCTCTTTCCTTATTTCTGTGTATGAAGAAATACATAATTTAATTAATAGTTTAAAAATAAGAATGTGCCAGCATCCAGTTCTCCCTTTTGGTATTAAATCACCATTAATTTTTACCAATAAAAACCAAGAAAGGAGACATTATTTCTGAGAAGCCCAATATTAGGAATCCAGCGTTTTAGACAAGCCTAGACTATGATATTGCAGTGCAGAATAAGTCATTTGTAGGACTAGAGCCCCTCTGAGATTCCAATTCCAAAAGCATCAAGGTGATGAACCACATAGGTATTGTTGATTTGGCCCTTCCAATGGCACCTTGCCAAGTTCTATGATTGCCATGTCATAGCTTCCAATGTCTCTGAGCAATTACAGAGAGATGATAGCAGAAATGGAGAAACTCAAATAAGTCACTTTCTATTCTCCACTTTTCCCATTATCACCAGCAGACAGAGAGAGATAAGAATTATATCCTATGAATCAACATAATCTCTTTGTCTTCCAGAATGTACATGCCAGGAAAAATCAGGTCTTCGGGGACAAACAAATTAATGGAAAAGAGCCCATGCACTAAATGAGCTCATATGTTTCTGAAAGAGTCAAACCTGCAAAGGAATGATTACAGCTGTGTACAGGGTGCTGAAGTGCAGGCCAGCGGAGGGAGTGTCTACACCCAATTGAGAAAGATAAGAAAGGCATCTTCAAGGAAGGAACATCAATACTAGTTTTCAAAGAAGTTGAGTCTTTTGATTCTGAAGGATCAGAAAGGGCATCAAACCTATATCTTTGACATATGTCTGTTTCCTGGACCCATTGTAAAATAGGAGTAATTACAGATTTTTTTAGTTAACACAAGTAAAAGGAGAGGAATAAACAATAAAATGTATGACAATTCACACACACACACATGCCTGCACATACCTGTGTGTGTATCACACATGAAAAAAGTTATCTATAATGTAAGTTAATATAGATATATTTTATATGCCCATTAATGATGAAACTATTTTATTTCCTTACACTTGTTCACCTATAATATATCACTGGCTTATGGTGTGTTGAATCTATTCATTACCATTAGTTTAATTCAAGTCTTCATTGGTTCTCTCCTTGACTATTGCAACATCCTTCAATGTGGTCTCACCACATCCACTGTTATTTCTCTCCAATCCATTCTCAACCTAGAAATTATAGTTCTCTTAAACATAATTGGATCAATTTATTTACTGGCTCAGATCGTTTTAGTGGTTTCCTCTAACACTTAAGATAAAATCCAAAACTCGTTCATGGCTTGAGATGTCCCATGTGACCCCCAGCCTCCCTGTCTTGCCAGCCTTACTCTTCTTGCCACTTTGTCAGTTCACTTTTGCAGCCACATTGGACTTTTTGTTTTCAAATTTAGCAAGTGCTTTCCATGCTTGGTAACTTCACTCCTTTACTTCCCTCTGCCTTTTCTGGGCTTACTGCTATTCATCATCCTGATTCCAGCCTCTCAGCTCTGTCTCTTACTCATGGAGACCCTCCCTGACCATCCTACATAAAGTGGCCCCCACCTTGGTTCCATCATCACATCCTGTGAAGTTCATTTCCTTCACAGAATTAATGGTTAGATACAGATAAATATATAACCATGTATTTATTCATGTGATTATTTGCTCATTGCCCATATACTGCACTGGTGTGTGCACTTTCTGAAGGTAAGGATCATGTCCATATCATCTTTGTCCAGCACAGTGCCTGGACAATGTCCCAACTCAATAACTCTTGTTGGATGAATAAATTCACTCACAAGTAATTGCTGACCAATTCAGGCAGCAAATACAATATACGATTAGTCTGCCTGATAAACTCTTTGTCCCACTGAAGTGTGATTACATTGGATTTCAAGAGCTATGTATCATTGCCCTGTTACAGCCTCTACAAGTGGCAGTACGTGCATGTGTACTATCTGTATTTCATTAAAATTATGCATATATATATTTAAAAATATCATATATAATTCAAAATGTGGAGAGCCTTAGAGATTATTTTCTCCATAACCTCCACTTTACAATTGAGATCCAGAAAAGTAAAGAAACCTGCTCAAGGTCACAGAGGAAGTCAGTTGGCAATACCACACTGAAACCCAGAGCTCCTAATTTGTGGGATACCACTTTTTCTACCATATTGTCACATTAAAAATTCTAGGTTACCTTTAAGAATTCTACACAAAAAGAGAAATATAGCAGGAGAAAAAACAGTCTTGAAATTTACTTTAGGATTATAACATTCTAGGAAAGTACAGACAAATTCATCTTCACTGCTCAATGACATAATCAATGGAATGTGTGCCATTCACCACTCAAGCCTTAATTGATTAAATCGGTACTTAGAGAAGCAAATAGTGTTTAACTCTTCTAAATCCTGAAGCATTATGTGATGTTTTAGTAGTTATCATGGAGCAACTTTCTTCAAAAGAGAAAAAGGAGGTCTTGGAAGAAACAAAGCACACTAGGATCTCCTCTAATGTACTATTGTTGTGTTGACTAGAAAAGTGGCGAGAATTTCCATCTGTGATCATTAGTAGTGCCAATAGTGCTAATTACACTCTAAAAAATACTTAACAAAGAAAGCTGAAAACACGTAATAGGCAGATAAATTTTTGTGCATATATTTATCTCCCTCTTGGAAGTATAAGGAAATTCACAGTGGGGCTAGTCCAACCATTAAATCACTCTGCACCACAATGTGACAGCCCAAACTTGAGTAAAACCTCTTGCTTCTTGATATTGAACTTCTCAGAAATTAGTTGCCTCCTTTCTTAGTCTTTTCTTGGCGAAATTAATAAAAATTTAATATAAAAAATAAGAATCTCTGAGGTTTTCCCTTTTAGAATACCAAATAACTTTCTTATTAATGAACTATAGCATAAGGTAAGTTCACTAATGGGAAGAAATAGCGTAGCATAAAGTCTTCTCTATATCTTAGCATAATATTGGATTTTACCTACCATGGTATTTTAAAAAATTGTATTAAAAGTTAAAAAGCTAGTTAACTAATTCTCAATTGTTCAGTCTTCACTTTCTCTTGAATATCTGACATCCTCCACCTACTTTTCTTAAGAAATTTTATTTCATTATTTACTTTCAGGAGCAACATCAACATTGTAACTCATAAATGCATTGACTAATAGAATTCCTCATAAAGTTATTTGACTTTTTCTTAGAAAAAAAGGAAGAAAGAAGTGGAAGGAGGGAGGTAGGGAAAACTAAACCCTTGAGCCTCAGAAAATAATTGAAAATAAAATTAAACTTTTTTTTAACCAAGTCTCAAGATCTTGAGCCATAGCAGTGTGATTTGAAACTGTCTGGTGGTAGAGTTCTCCATGACTTCCCATTACACTAATCATCTTAATAATATAATGAAGCATCAGGTTGAGTATTGATGATTGGAATTTCTTTTCCTATAATAGCCTTTCTAAAGCTAATACTTCTGAAAATTTATTGTCTGACTACCAAAAATTTCTAGCTTGGGAAATGGATGCCTGTGCTCTGGGTGATATTTTTGTTCTGGATAGAAAAACAAAAAATTTTGACATCTATGACTCTAGCCTTTGGAATCCAGACTCAGGTGAAACCATGACTCTGAGATAACAACCTGACTTTCCTGGAGAGTCAGAAAGTTGCACCCACACAATATTCAGAAATCAAGCCAGGCCATTTCGGTGTTATAGAGGAAGTCTCTGCAATATGGACATCCTAATATTGGCCACACAGGACAGTCCCAGGCTAAAGTTTGTGACCTTTAACAACATGCTGCTGCCATCAAAACATGACCTCGTATCTCAAATAGGCACAGAGCAGCCTAGCTTAATGAAGAAGTGGGTTTGAGGTTCAGCTCAAGGTGAACCAGAGGCCACAAATCCCTGCCATCTTCCCAAGTTACTTCATGCAGCCTCTCTGAGTGAATTGCAGAATGCCTCCAAGAGAAGTTCTGGCTTTACCCTGCACACAACCTCTTCATGGAAGGCGTCAATTCACATAGGACAAATGCTGAGTGGTGTTTTGTAGTATAACTAAAATTGATTTCTCTGCCCCAAATATACTCAAGTACACACATGGGAATTCTTTGTCTTGTTTAATGAAACACTACACTTCAAGAAGAAGGCCATATATCCTAGATAATAAGTCTTTGCTACGTTGAAACCAGTCACTGTTTCTGAAGTCTGCTTCCCATGCACTACAAACTCTCGGAACATGGAAATGTTATCATTTGTTCTTCCTGCATTGCTATTTGGTTAAACAGTAATAGACGGAAAAAATTCCAATAAAAATGCCCAAATATTTAACCATCAAAAAAATTAAAAATAAAATCTCGCCCCCCCTCCCCCCACAGTCTGTCATTCTTTAGGGCCATATAAACTGCTAGAAATTTTACATTTACTTGAAAATACCAGGAGGAAAAATACCTACACCAATATTTATTCTCAAAAGTCATTAAGCTCCTGGAAACCACATCTCAAGACACTAGGATCACAAAACAGAATTGGACCATATAAAATCTAAGGCTTTTTACAGTTTTAAGATTCTCGGATTCCATAATGAAAATGCAAAATGTGGCCTATATTTTCAGGGAAATACAGGAGTGGCCAAGGATACTTGGGATGAGAGAATGAAATAATCAGAGAGAATTTTAAAAAAACAAGAATCTCAGAAGTTTTACCTTCTGGAAACATCAATAACTTCATTATAATATTATTTTAATTGTCAAGCCAACCAGATACCATTCACTATATGTCTGAAATCTGAAATATTAATATTTCTAAAAATTTCCCAATGTTTTTCTTTTAAAAAAATTAAATTTGCATAATAAATTATAATTTCTAAACCATTTTTATGTATATATTCTTGTTTAATCCTGAATACAATTCTGCTATGAAGGATTAAGAGTATGGACTCTAGAAATATGGATTCAGATCTGGACTCCAACCCTGATTGTCTATATTCTTGGTGAAATAAGACTCTCTCTACACTGCATTTTCCCCATCTGAAAAATAGGGATAATAGTACCTACCTCAGAGGGTTGTGGTGAAAACTTAAATGAGATAATGTATATAAATCTCTTGGTACATATCAAGTGCTCTTGATAAATGTGTGCTACTATGATTCTTGCAATAGATTGTATCTTCCAAAGATAGCCCCAGAAATATATCCCATGCTCTTCCTGCAATGTGAATTATAACTCCTCCAGAGAGAGGTGACTCCGTGTTCCCTCCTCTTGAATCATGGCAAACCTGTGATTATGGCCTGGATGAGTGCTGAAGCTAAGTCATAACTGTGATATAGCTTTTGCCCAGATGCCTGGGGATACTTGCCCTTGGAAACCAGCCACCATGCTATGTGGAAGTCAAGCAGCCACGTGGAGAGGCCATGTGTAGGTATTCCAGCCATGGCCAGTAGGCTGCCAGCACCAACTGCTAGACAGGTGAGTGAGTGAACTGACTGAGTGAAGATGACCCTAAACTAACCCCCATCCTTGAAGCCACCATAGCTAACTCCAAGTAAAACAGAGACAAGCTATGCCAATTGAGCCCTGAGTAAATTGCAGATTCATGCAGAGAATATTTTGATGCTCTGGTTCAGTCACTTTAGAAAATGAGCTTGGCTCCAATTTGAACTAATAAAATTGTTAATTTTTTAAAACTTAAACCATATATGCAGCAGGTTTAAAAAATACGT
Organism: Eulemur rufifrons; assembly: GCF_041146395.1. Taxonomy (NCBI): domain Eukaryota; kingdom Metazoa; phylum Chordata; class Mammalia; order Primates; family Lemuridae; genus Eulemur; species Eulemur rufifrons. Next base: position 91,832,919 of record NC_090997.1, on the reverse strand, counting down.
GTGTATTTGTGTATAAACATGTATGTGCCAAAGAAGATTTAGGAAAGCAATATATCAAAATGTTATAGTAAATATTCTTTGTGATAATGTTGTGGTCGATTTTTCCTTCTTTTATATTTTCTTATATTTTAGAAATGTTATGTACTGAATGTAGATTATGTTTATAATCACAAATAAAAGGTAACAATTGTCAAGAATATATTTTTTTCAAGTGGTAGTTCAAATATTTGTGCTTAGTTCAGGTTTCATTAAGATTAATTCAGTTTGTTCCACTATTTGGGTCAACTTTTGATCCCTTTGTTATTATAAGAAACATCCCTTAGGATCTACACAAAATCATAAAGCAGGAATTTTTGAAACTGAAAATTATTTTTCTCTTGTTTCTGGCTGTAACCTAGAAATGAATAGAAATATATCACTTCTTCAGAATTTTTTAAAAGTAGATTAAAAACAAAAATGTGATTAGAAAACAATCTTAAATTTAAGAAGCTAAGACAAATACAGTATTCTGATCAATCAAATTAAATCATGAATTCACTTTCAGGTTATGTTTTAATTTCCATTACTTTTAAACATTTTCTGAGTGAGTAGGCTGCTTCTTTCAAGAACCAGGTGATAAAATGAAAGAGTAATTCACCACTAATTAGGATTCTGAGTAGGTGAATTAGAATAAAACATATGCAAATATGATAAGCACTCATATAAATAGCAACTCAGAATGGAGAAGGGTGAGGACAAAAAAAGCCTAGTTGCTTAAAGCACTAATAAAAGTGATAAACACAAAACTATTACCTTAGCGTCAGATATACTTAGAATATAGACCTAGAATCTCAACTTATAAATTACACTTTCAGTTTAAGAGTAAAATGATGACGTCCAGACAGAAAAAATAATGAAAGGATGAGAGAGGAGAAGAAAGAAGAGGGAGAGCTGAGGAAGAAATAAAAAAGGGAGGAGTGGAGGAATGAAAGGAGAAAGGCAGAGAGGAAAGGAGGAAGAGAAAATCATCTCTATGATCTAAACACCAGCTATACCCCCACTAAAGGCTTTGAAAATGACCAGAAACGAAAGAAAACAGTCACATATAAGTGAATTAAGATACAATGTTCTCTGTGCCTGTTTAATTGCCCCAATTGAACTATCAATTAAAAATGAAGTGAGGTTAACTGTTTGTGAGGTGGAGGTGGTAAAGACAGTTTTGTCTACTCATATTTTCTTAGAGAATATAAGAACAGCTTCTAATCTAACTACAGGAGCCATGATTTGGCAAGTGGTTGTTACCAAAGAAACATAAAAATTAGCCTGGATCATTCTTGAAACTCAAACCTGTTCGGCGTGCCAGAAAGTTACACCAATGGTAAAGCATTTTAACAAATGCGTTTAAGTCACTTAAATTATGTCATTAACATTAGATAATTAACACAATTTTATTCACATCACAAACAGGTTTCTCTTGTTGTTTAAATAAGGGTCTTGAATTTTTAAGAGTTCTTATTTTAAGAAACTAAAGAATTTTTCTCTCCCTGACCTCGTCCTCATTAATGTCAACCTGAAGAAATGCACTGCATTGAATTCTTGAAATTATAAATAATGACAGATGAGTTGTTTAGAAGATAAGCAGGTGTTTAATGTTATAAAAATGTTCTCAGTTTCATTTCTATTCATGAATATTATCATTTAACTGTTTTGGAGATTTTTTTCCAGAAATGTTTAGTGTAGTATAACCAATTCTTATGCCATAGAATTAGGTATAGTTGATACTTAGATCATGAAGTTAATTGTTGCCAGTATATCACATTATATCTGTGATACAGATATAAATGTTATAAACATACACACATTTATGAACATATTGTAGTGATCATTATCTCCATGGGGATAAGGAAAATGGTCAATACAATGATATATTTGAAGAAATTAAATATTTAGTAGATTTAGAGACAATGTCTTCCAAAATCATTGCAAACATTTGATGTCCTCTCTGAAAATCTACAGTGAAGAAATTATCACATATAGCACTAGTCTTGGAAAAAATTACAAAATCGTAAAACTTAGTATTTTAAGTTATGCTATGAAGTCTATAGTGTTATATATTTAAATCAATTTACTCTTTTTAAAAATATGATTTTGGAAAGCATCATGTTGTTTAAAATCACTTACTAATTAAAACTTTTGAGGCATTTGTTTTTGATCTGTAAAATGAAAAAAATAATATTTAATCTTCATGGTTATAAAAATATAGACATACGTGTGCAAAGCCTGTAGCAAAATACCCAGCACTTAATATTTCTGGAATGGTTATTCAATACTTAAACCAAAAGAAAAATGATGAGTTTTATAAAATAAACTATGCTGATTCCTCAGAGGAAAGAAACTTTTATTGCTAAAACTAAAAATGGAGTTTTTCTGCTTCATGATGTGTATCTGAGCATATGTATTAATCTTTCCTACTTCCCATGATGCCACTCAAACAACAGAAGAGATTTAAAAATAAGGACGAATCCATGGTAGCACTAGAAACCTGGGAAGGATGCCAGCCGCAGACCAGAACAGTGGGGAATTTCTAGAAGATACAAGGCAGATGGGATCAGATTGATGGTAAAATCTAATAGAGCTAACCTGCAGCACTGTCAAGACATGACAGAAGACTACTAACAAAGTGAATGCTCCTCTCAAAATCCATGAAGAACACCAAGATCAAAGACAGCAGGAACTGGAGGCACAATTGGGTAGCGGATGATGAGCTGCAGAATTGCTGTACTACTTATCGCACCATGGGTCCTCCAGACTAGAGCTGTCAATAAAATGAAGAATCTGCCACGGGAAACTTACAGATATTATTGGGACAAAAGAACAAGAGCACCCCAGGGTGCTTCAGATAACTTCCAGTCCCCTTGTGAACAAGCAGCCTCTGCATCCATCAAGCAAACTCTCTGGGTAATCTAGAAGGTTTGCCTGGTCACAAACATGAACCGTCTCGTCTCACAAAGCTCCTTTACAAATAGAATCTAAATTCACTCATTGAGGGAATTATATTCACTTTTTCTGGGAAGACCACCTCCAACCATCATTACTTACCAATTTCAGCCTTCAATTAGAAAATTCACATCTAACGGGTACAATGCACACTATCCAGGTGATGGACACACTTATAACTTTGATTTAAACTGTACAAAAGTAATTCATGTAACGAAAACGTTTGCCTCCCCATAGTATTCTGAAATAAATAATAAATAAAAATAATTTTAAAAAGTAAAATAAACAACGAAATAAGAAATCATAAAATAAAATGGCAGAAAGAATGTATAATATAAAGTGATCACAATAAAAACAAGTAAAAGATGTTCTAATTAAAACAGAAACTTTTAGATTGGATTAATAAACTTTCAGCTATATGAAAGTTACTAAATAAATAAACAAAATGTCAGAGAAAGAAATGTGAGAAAGAGTTAAGTGTATCCACTAGGCAAATACCAAAAACAATAAAAAGAAAAGGAGGAATAGCAATATATTCATAAGAAAGTAGTTTTACACCAAAAAGAAGTATAAAGCAAAAAGAAATATTTTATAATCCTCAATTAAATATAAGAGGACATCATAAACATGATTTTTAAATCCAAACTCAATGTCATCAAAATATTAATAGACAAGCATACAACTCAAGAAACTAGGAAAAATAGAACACAATGAACCCAAAAATGTTGAAAAAGAAATTAATAAACAAAAAATAGGAGTTAAGAAAATAAAAACCATACCAAAATAAACATAACAAAAAATAAAACCAATAGAAGACTTCAAAAAAAAATAGAAAAAATGATCTAATCTGTTACAGATTTAATCAAGGAAAAAAAATAAAATGCAAGTAATCCACATTGGAAATAAAAGTAGAGATAGGGAGTAGTGAGAGAAATAATGATAAATATAACAAAATATTTTAAAATCAGATAAAATCTTATGGCAAAATCAGAAAATCTATATGGGCCAAAAAATAATGTAAACTTCCATGCTGTCATAACAAGAGTTGAAAATTATTCATAAATCAGTAACCACAAAAGAAATTTAAAATATTAAAAGATTTATCTCCCCTCAGAATGCACTCAGCTCAGATGACTTAATGAGCACATTTTATCAAACCTTCAAGCTTCAAACAATAGTAAGGAATGAAAGTTAATCAATTCTTTATTTGATTCCTGAAAAGCATATAAAACTGAAAACCAAACTGGAAAAATATAATATGCACACACAGTGTAGTATGGATGTTTATATCTCATGAAAAACCAATGTAAAATTCCTAAGTACAATATATTAGCAAAGAAAATATAGAAGAATATTATTGATTACCAAAAGGGTTTATTCTAGAATTATGATGATCATTTAACATCAGAAAAATTGTTAAGATGATTCAATGGGTTAACCGTTTAATGACGTGATCATCTGAATGTGAGGAAAAGACTTTGATGAAATTCTAAGCCTATTCCTGAGTTTTAAAAATTATGCTGAGTTAAAGATAAATAAAGTATGTCTTTAACTGATGAATGGTATCTATCAACTACAAATAATAAATACAATAAGAGTTAAACACTGAAAATATTTTAAACAAAACAAAGATACCTATTATAAATGCGACTTTGCAGCATTGTATTATACATAGATAACCAATGCAATAAAACAAAAAAAAGAAAGGAATCATTAAATATTAGATGAAAGCAATAAAGTCATTTTGCAAATATGTTTGTCTACTTGTTAATACAGAAGAATAGGCTAGAAAACCAATTAGAAGTAAAGTGAAAGCACATAATGGTGACCATATACAAGATTATCCAACCAAAATCAACAGCTTTTATAATAAACATTTAAAAACATTATGAAAAAAGCTTCAATTCACAATTGGAGTAGCGAATTTATGGTTCCTAGGAATAAACTGAAAAAGAAATGTGCCACACATTTGAGTAGTAAGACAGTATTACAAAATTATAGATGTACATTAATTAAGCTAGTTATTAAAACAAGGTTTTAATAACTGTACAGCTTAATTCCCAATTTTTTTAACTGAAATTTGCCAGTTGGTACTGCCTTTGCAGACTAAGCAGATAATTTAATCAAGAATGTTGAGAATGAATGATGGGAGTACCTGGAATATTATAAAGTAAAGCTATAACTAGACCAACAGAATTGCAATACTGGCTGCTACATAGTGAGAACTTACTATGTGTCAAGCACTGCTCTAGTATGAGAGACTACATATATAAATTATATTTTATAGATTCAATGACTCTATATTTACATATATACCATATATGTACCATGTGGTACATATGTATATATGTATATAGTGTATATATTGTATATATGTACATATAAGAATGTATGTGTGTGTATATATATTCAATATTCAAGACAACCCTATAATTATTATCACCATTTTAAGATGATGAAACTGAACGAAAGAGAAGTAACATGCTTAAAGTCATACTGCTAGTATTTTAAAAATCGATAGGTTTGAAGGCGGTTACTCAGTATTCTTTCTCAAATAACAATTGCCTCCATCAGGTTTTTGACTAGCACTTTAATCTTAGTACCTTATGTACAGATTTTCTGAGTTGTTTGAGGAAATTTTCATGTGCTTAATCCTGAATTAAGCAATTGTTAAAACCAATACGTTTTTAAGAAAAAGTAAAGAATCTATTTAATATTATATCTTCCGTATCCACAGTATTGGAAAAATAACTGAAGAATAAACTTGAATATCAAGCTTCTAATCTAAAGCATCTTATTATTTATGTATTTTTTTTCTTTAAAATGGGGATAGCAATGCAAATTTGCAGTTATTACAAGAATTAAATGAAAATATATGTGGTTTACATAGTCTATTTGTTGGATGAATAAATGAATAATCCCATCACCCAAACATAACTAATATTATAATTTTAATACATTCCTTTCTAATCAGTTTGATAGTTGTAATATGAAAATAATATAATTTAGGAGTCAGCCCACTTTTATTTACTATTGTACAATAAAAATTCTTACCATGTTTATGATGCCAATTAACCATGATTTTTAAGACCTCATAATGTTCCATTGCATGGAGGCATACTAATTTACATAAGCATTCCACAACTATTATTCATTTATTTGAGTTTTGTTTTGTTTTGTTTTGTTTTTGTAATTATGTGAAATACCTCAATGAATTTGCTCATGCATATAATTCTCTCCATACTTTCAATTATATCCTCAAAAAATGGAATTCTTGGGAAAAAATTATACACATTTTTATTTTTAGAACATATCCCAGATTGTTTTCTAATTATTATAAAAGCAATCATACCAGCAATGTACAAGACTACCAGTTTCTAACTCTTTGTAACTTTATTCATCATTTAAAGTTACTTTTGCCAGTTTAATAGACTCTAAACAACCATTATTATACTGAAATCTCAAAACAATGTTCATAACAGCATAGCTGTTTTTAATAAATGAGATCTTATTTTCCAAATTCTTCAGGTAAAAAAATTAAATATCAGAGTTCACAAGTTAAATATTTTATATATATATGTTATATATATATATCTCCTCTATCTCTCCCTTTTCAGTTTCAACATGCTGTCAAAAAATGTAGTCATTATTTAAAAGGAGTTGATACACATAGATCTAAAAATTTATTAAGGGAAGCTGATTTGGGAGGAATACATGGCTCAATTTGAGATTTATGACAAGAAATCACATCCAGCACAGTGTTTCTCAGTCCAAAGAAAGTATTGAGTATTTATGGGCCAAAGCACCTTCCCCAAACTAGACATAAACTCACCCATTCTTATGAGAAATGGCTACAGGCTAATGGTTTGTCAAAATCTATCACAATCCACCTGAGAAAAATGAATCATACACTTTTATTTTCATGAAACCTTACTCTGAAAAGTACTATTTGTTCCATTGTCATTCATACGCTTTGATGCAAAAACTTGGAGAGAAAAACTGTCAATATTCTAGACATCAAAACATCACTAGCATCATACCCTGTGACCTTCAGTAAAACAGCTTCGAAGAATGTTGTGCTGCACCACACAAATTTAAGAGGAAAGAAATTAAGCTACCCTCATTTGCATTCTCCATTTTGAAGTCTTCTATCTTTAAAATAAAGAGTGCATATACTTTCTTCTAGAGGGCCTGAATTATATAGCCCAAATGCAGCAATGTACTTACCATAAGATAAAGCCCTGTTAGTACTCTATCTTTTCTTGCAGCATGTCAAATTCAAGGGCTCAGAAGTTAAATATAGTGTAATCACTGTCACAAGTAGGATATCATGAGGTTTTAAGTTATAGGAGAGAGTCATCAAACAACGTGCAAATCTAGTGTCTCGGAATATTCTGTACAATTTGCTATGTGTTTGTTGAGTTTCTATTCAATCTACTATGTGTTTGTTGGTATCGCAGAGAAACATGACTACCTGGTATGATCTGTTCCCCCAGGAAATTTCCATTTCGGTTAAGAGAAAAAATTTAAATCACACTTAAAACTATTAAAGACTGAGAATATCAAAAGAATAAGAGTACTTTTGATTTAATGTCTTTGCTCCTCTATTGTTATTGGATTTTATCTGATGTTTTTGTCACAAAGAAATATGGAGCTTGAAGACGTAAGAAGATGAAAAGAGAATATCATGAAAAAAATCGTTTGCCCTTAACTTACTTAAGTTTTATCCTGTCTATTGATTGTTTTCAAAGTGAGCTAGATGGCTGAAAATCAAACAAATATTTTTAAATGTACGTTGAAGCTCAAGCTAGGGTACTTATTAATCATCCAAAGGTGACCTTCTATGAAGAAAATGAGAAGAAACAACAAAAAGGGCCACCAATTCAGAGGAGAGATAAATTGGCTCAGATTTGAAGTTGCATAAAACCCAAGAGACATCTCTGATTCCAAACAGCAGATAATTTAAAAATCAGTGCATGTCCCTGAGTGAGTGATCTGAATGTGAACATACAAAGGAAAAATATAAAAATTTTCCTACTTCTTATGCATATAAACAGTGACAAATGCTTCTTGGGAAGCTGCCATTTGGGAAGAAACCTTTACCAGGGGAACCTGGGTAGAGGGGTCTTTGTCTTAATCTCTCCTCTGTCAGAAAGAAAAAGAATACATGCTCTAAAGCACACAAAAATCCAAATGCTTGGCATTTCCAAGAAGAAATAAACTCTCAAAGTCTAAGTAACAGTATGTATCTCAATAAAGAACTCACTAGTTCTGCTTATCTGAAAAGCAGATGGTATGGCAAATAAAGAGAAAAAGAACTTTTCTGAAGATATTCCCTTTCCAAGATGCTAAGTGGGTTCTTTATCCCTTATACTTGTGCTGTTCTTTTTTTTTTTCTTTTTGATAATCATACAAAAGTCAATGTTTTTCCAGAGTGGCAATTAAATATAGATTGAGTTGAGAATTATGCATACTTACACACTCCACTGTGCACAAGTTGTTATTACAGAACTCATCAGATAACCTCATGTGTACGAGATGATGTTAAATGGGCAAAATCAGGCAGCTTAGCTGAATTACTCAGAACAGTGCAAGTCATCTGCATGGAAAAGGCTGTTGCGTAGCAGCACACTAGGCTAACTTTCACATCTAGCAAACCTTTTCAAGTTATCTGTGTCACAGTGTGCCACATGTATAGGGAATATAATGTCATGATATATATGGGCCTTGCATTTGAGGAGCTTATAAAACATATATATGAAGGCAGAATAAAAATATGTTGAACATTTAACTATCGGGCATTGTGCTAAGTGCTTTTCTGTGTTAATCCATTCCTCACTGCCAACAGCAAGAGGACCTTGTTCTCTCCATTGCCTTCTTATAGCAATTAGAATAAAATCCAAACTCCTTATTGCTGCCTCAAATCCCCACATGATTTGACCCCTCCTTCCTCAGCAACCTCATCCCTACAAGTATGACCACAGTGCTTGTTCATTACTCTCCAGCCACACTTGCCTTCTTTTTATTCCTGTAATAAACCAAGTTCCCTCAAACCTCAAGTCTTCCTGACTGGACAGCTCCTCACCAGGTCTTTGCAAGGCTGGCTCTACACATCAGTCAGGTCTCAGGTAAAGTATCATCTTCCTTAGAAAGACCTTCCACGACCACCCTATCTAATGTGGATCCTTTCTGCAGTCACTACTTTATCCTCTGGTTTTATTTTTTAAATCATTTAATGTTTGTTTGCAACTCTTGATGATTTGTTTTACTCCTCTGTCTCCCTCACAGTTCACCACTGTGCACATTCAACAAATATTTTCTGAAAGAATTAATTATTCCCCACTTTACAGATAAGTTAGCTGGGACCCAAGGACAGCTGTACCAATAACTTGCTGTGAACTTTTAAACTGAGCCAAACTGCAAAAGACTGCAATATCCTGAACATTGCTGAATTTAGTCAACTGCCGCCCTTGCAGGCAATCATATGTGAACTCATGTATGGACAACATCCCAGCCAATCATGATTTTCGTCAAATGACTTGTATAACTTTTGAAACTTCGTCCTCCTTTTTCCTTTAAAACCCTTCTCTCTCCTTTCTCTCCTTGAAACACAATTCAATTTCATATTGAGTTTGTGTCTCCTGAATTGCAATTCCTAAGACTCCAAGTAAACACCAATATCTTGCTGCTTCTTGCCTGGTTTCATTTCAGTTTGGTTGACATTTCCTTATCTCTAAACATCTAATATGTCGTATTCAACCATGCCAAACAGCATATCAGTAAATACAAAATAAATGGCACAAATAACAAGTATTTATAGAGAAATAACTCTAGACTGCCTTTGTCAAGGACAGCTTTCAGGAAGAAGGAGGACTTGAACTGAGCCCTGGAAAGTCAGTCATTTCTTGATTAGTTGAGAGAAGGAACTAGATGAGCACAAACAGAGAGTAAGCTACATGCCATCTCTGGGTTGCTGGTAGAAAATGATGGAAGTACACTGAGTTTTGAATCATTTCATCCAAAATTCAGCATAAACATTGCCATTTATCAGCTAGGCAACTTAGCAATCACATGACTTACCTGATTCTCAATTTTTACATTTGTAAGTTTTGTTCTACCTGTTTCACAGTGTCAATGTGAAGATCAATGGAAATATTCTCTCACATATATTTACACACACACACACACACACACACACACACAAAAGCACTTTGAAAAGTATAAATCTCTGTGAAAGCCAAAGACAACTCCATCATAAAGTGAAGAAAGCAAATTGGAGCTGGATAGTAGAAAACAATTAATGTCAGTCAATATAAGTAAACAACTTCATAACAAAAAACTTTTATAATTAAGACCCAATAATTAGAGGATCGAGGAGAGAAGACTTAAAAGGAGAGAAAAGCATTCCCATATATTAGTAAAGTGGTTACCCAGATAACCCCAAGTCTCATATCGAAAATGAGGTCTTCAAGTGAGAGGAATAGAAAGGTGCCTCCTGGAATCCATAGATACATAAATATAGATATACATAAACATGTACATGTACATATACATATAGGTATAGGTATATAGGTATAGATTTTTGCCTGCTCTCCAGAAAAGTATCCATAGATATATTAAATGTCCATTTCCCCCAAACCTACCTGCCAAATGAGCAAACATCTATTGTTTTATGGGGTAAATGCAATTGAGAGGTAATTAAAAGAGAGGAGAAATCAACAACCTCTGAGAGAGACTTTGTGAGTTCCCTAGAGAGCTCAGAATTTTGTGGACAACTGCAGTTTTATTCCAGGCTTGAAGGGGTGAAGGCTCCAGTAAGAACAGTCACTTCAGGCCAGTAAGAGGCAAAGCTGCAATTGCCCGTGGGAAACCTCTAAGGGGTCTCGGCCTAGCCAGGCCCTGGGGCTGTTTTTCAGTGCCTGGAAGCACTTAAGATAAGTGAATATTAAAACCAGAACAAAAGCTATGCAGAAAGACAACAGCAAAATACATGTTTAAGTTGGCATACTACTACATTTTGCTTGGATGTTTCTATGTATTTTATGTATTACTTCTGTATTGTATTTCTGTGTTTTGTCTCATATGGAATCATAACAGTATTTAATATAAATATTCACAGAAAAAAATAAAGAATGCACTAAATGCTTTTTAATATCAGAGATAGGGAATAGAAGGATGCATAGAAGGCCACCCTCCTGGTAATAGGCACAAAACATTGTAGGAATGGTGTCACGGGTAAGTTTGCAACTTCAAGTTACTGGGATAAAGGCATAGTAGAGAATCACCGAAGCCAGAGAAGGAGAAAGTCCTGTTGTCAAATTCTGCCCAGAGGTCAAAGAGCAAATTAGCTACCATTGGAACTACAGAATCCATGAAGTGGTAAGACTAAAAAACATTTGTTTGGCTAATGGTTATTGGGAACTTACTCTGTGCATATCACCATGCTAGGTGCATTGAAATGCCTGAAAATTACCCAGCCTTCAAGGCACCTACAATCTGGAAAAGGTGTTAGTTCTTATGCATAAGGAATAGTACCATTAGGTCAATTAGATTTACTTGAGTTGAGAGTTATAAGTGATGATATGGCTACAAAGATCTTCAGGCTGCCTGAATACAAAGGTCCCCTCATTCTGAGAGATGTAACACTTATGACAGAATGACAGAATCAATGGTAAAAAGAAATTCTTATGAGAACTAAATCAATAAGTTTTGCACAGCATCACATGGTACGTCACATAGGACACTATTGTTCAAAGAGGGTAACTTTTCTATAAGAAGAAGATGTGCAGACTATGAATAAACTCCCTGAAAGCCAACATTGGTATGGGAAAAATAGCCTGGGCCCACCACCAAAGGGAGCTAGGAATTCATTTCCTCCCCACAATCATGAGAACAGAAGCACTTGCCATCCACAAAGATATCTAAGGGTCTGTGATGAAGCAACACAACTGTGCTCATATTGCATTAGAAGCTGACAAGACAATGCAGTTGACCCTCTGTCTCAGAATCTAGGCTTGCATTGTGAGTTGCATTTAAAGAGAACTTCCATTAATCAAGTCACCTTCTAATCACATTCTACAAAAAAGATGGATTCTTCCTAAATAAATGTTACCATCGCATGACAGAATACAAATAACACTTAACCATATATTACATCTATGACTTGAAAGAAAGCAATTTCCAAATACAGGACATTCTGTAATGGTAAAGACCAAATTCTATTATAACAAAACCTAAGAGCCTGTTTAGAATCTTTTGTGGCAAGATTTGATCGATGAGATATTACTCAAAGGTGCTGTAGTGAAATTATCACTGCACTGAAAGCAAGAGACCTGGGCTTTAGATAGGCTTTCCAATAACTGTGTGACCTGGGTACCGACAGTCAGTCTTCAAGGACTCAAAGTCCCAATCTGTTATACAAGCAAGTTGAATGAGTAATCTTAAAGGTCTCTTGTTATTCTTAACATTCCTCGACTCTAAAAGAAGGACATTTACTGTGGACTTCAAAATTCTGGTTTTAATGAAGTTAAATGTGTTATATTTTGCTGTATCAAAAATATAACAAAATACAAACATTATGCTAAAACTAAAAAATATTAATATATCAAAGATTCTAGTGCCTTAAGGTAAATCTTTAATGAAATATGTCTGAATTGTCTGTCCTTTTAGATAGTTTAATCATCCTTTTTTTCAAGTAGTTTCTTTTACAACTCCAAGATTCTAGCAATAATTCATTATATTTACATTAAATGACAACTATGAACAAAACTTTGAAAAACCTGGGTTTTTTTTAAGTTTTTTGCTTGCTTCCATGGGTTTTTAATCACTTATTACAATGTTTCTCTTTGGGTATTTATAACTTACTCCTGTATAGTTGTATGTGTTATAAATTTTAAGTGAAGGTATCTGCCTTAGAATACCAAGTTTACTAGCTTAAAGATTACTTACTCCAAAGTGCCATATTATCTCTTCTATTTCCCATCAATATACAAAAGAAACAATCCACATTTCTGGATTTGGTTTTTTATTCCTTCAACGCAGGACAATCAGACTTCTACCACCCACCAATCTACTAAACTTCTGAGCAAAAGCCACCATGATTCTGAAATTAATCATTCCAATTGCTTATTTTTTTAATAACAAAAGAATAAGAAAAACTCACAAAACAGAAACATACAGCCCAAAGATTTATCTCAAAGGAAACACCCATAAAAACATCACTCAGATCAAGAAAGAAAATATTACCAGAACCCAGCAGATCCCTTCATGCCCACTTCAGATCATCACCTCTCTCTCCTTACAAGAACAACCATTTCCCTAATTTAGAGGACCCATTTTTATATCTTTATTTTACATTTTTATCCCATAAAATTAATTAAACCTGTATTTACAGTTTAACTTTTCTTTCTCAATGTCATGTTGTAAGATTTATGCTTTTTTCTTTCATGAAACTGTAGTCACTTTTTTTTACTGTATCATATTTCATTAATGAATATTCCACCATTTATTAGTCCATCCTACTAGGGGCTCAATGTTATTTTGAAGAGTCCTCATCCTACTGAATATCTTTGGAGCACATAACAGTTTTGAACTTGGCCTTTCTGAAATTCTCTTCTTGGCCCCAAACTATTTTCCTAGGTCATTTTTTCATTACTCTTTGCCTTTCTCCACCCTCATCCCACCCTGACCCTCTCCCCAGACATCTTACACAGCTGCCAAACAAAGCTACCCCCTGACCATGTCATTCCCTTCGTGCGTTGGTGCTTTTTCATGAGCTGCTCTGCCAGCTTGGAATTCTCTTTCCTTTCTTTATTTTAACTTTACCATCAAATGTTTCCTCCTGTGAAATCAGGCAATCTTAATTGCTCCTTCATCTGTGTTCCCTAAATGCACTGTACAATCCTCTGAGATAGTATTTATGATGTTATATTGTGAGCATTCCTTTGTATCTATCTCCCTCACCAGAGAACAGGAATCTTGCCTTAATCATCACTGTATCTCTGAGAGTGCTTGAAGTCTAAGTGTTGCCAGGATGAATGAATCTGTTTACTTTGTAACCTTTTTGAGTTTCCTGTGCTAGGGAAAAACCTCACAGCATTCCCATTCATGCTATGCTCCTCTGGCAAAGCTGCATCCAATTTTTATATGGTGGGAGTCGCGGGTTAGGTACACTTGGAAGCAGACTCTGAGATGGATATTAGCATGCAGGATGTTTATTACAGAATGCTTTTAGAATCAACGCCTGTGGAAGGAAATGAAAAGAAAGTGAAGGAAGCAAGATTGGGCGGAGGAAGATGTCAGGCTGTGATGGGATCTTAATGGAATTCCACTACAGGGAATTCTGAGGACAGAATGTGCCAAGGTGGGGTGAGAGAGCTTGGCCTTTGTGTCCCTCTTCCTGCCCCAGAAGGGGAGTATAACCTCTTTGGCCTGGGCAATCCCTGAAGGGCTCTGTCAGCTAAAAGTGACACTATGAGCAGCAAACCAAGTATCACAGTGTCCACCACAATATGCAACACTGTTAAAGTAGAATTTCATAAACCAGTCTCTTGAGTTATGTATAGCACCTGTTAGTTAGGATTTCCAATGGATCTAAAAGTATCTATATCATTATGTAGAAAATTATAATTGCAAATTTCATCTCATTTGGTATAAAAGTTTCTGTTCTAACTTTATAACCTTGATTTTGTTCCCTCTGGCCTTGTGCCAGCACTCCAAAACGACAGCCACAGAATGCAAGAGACCCCCAAAGGACATCACAGAAAAGCTGTACAGAGAGATCCCTGCAGTGAGAATTTAATGTGAGTCCATTTGAAAAGACTGAGGTGATAGAAAACTAAATATTTGTTCACCAGTTAACTTTAATGAAGTGCACAGTTTAATATTCTCAGCCACATTTCTGTGAACATTGGAAAGAAAAATTTTAGAAATCTCAACTAAGTTCCAAAGTATCTGAATATCAATTTCTTCACAAGTTTTTTTCTTTCATTATTTTAGACACCTAAAAGTGTAAAAAAAAAAAAAAATCAAGAAGTGGGTCCTTGTACGACACTGTCTTGGGCAATTTCAAAATATAAGCTACCACGCTGAAAGAACTACTTTTATTCATAAGGAAAAATAAGTTCCTCTATCCCAAAAAGGGTAAAATCTGCAGTTTTTCTATTCTTTCTAGAATAGTTCATTAAATAATCAACACATCAAGCTTCTAACAGCTCCAAAAAAGACAGCACCAGAGATGGGTTGCTAAAGACCAGTATGCAGAAGCATCTACATTGGTAGAAGAGATTTCTGAGGCTGGCATAATAAAAAGAGTCCTGTGACTGCCAGATTTCTGGAATGAGCAAATAGATGGAGAATGGTGTTTTTAACCAGGATAAGATATATAGGAGGAGGAGCAGGTTTGGGAGGAAAAGATTATAAGCTCAGTTTTGCAAATACTGAGATGTGATTTCTGGACTCCATCCAATGAAGATATAAGATTGTTTTAGATCTGTCAGTCTGCTAAGGGCTGGGCTGCGCTGGAAACATGAGTTTAGTAGACATCAATTTATAGAATCATTCATCCATTCATTTACCATTCAATAGCTGTGAACTAGGCACCATGCTAGGTCCTAGATTTAAAGAAGTTGATGTGCTACATGACAGTTTATGTTGTGGCAGGGGATGAGATCATACAAGAAGAGACGTGAGTGAGCAGAGCACCAATGTCAGCACCATGGAGAGCAGTCAGATTGAGGCTATGGGCCATGGAAGAGAAACCCAAGAGGAAGAATAAGAAAAAGAGGCTGGATGGTCAAAAGGAGAACCAGAGGAGAGTGAGAGCCCAGAATTTAAGGAAGAGACAAGTACTGGGTTGAGTTTAGACTCTTCCATTAGACAGACTTCCCTGTAGAACTTACTCAGCATGACCTTGAACAATGGAAATGCCATCTCATCTGTGACAATAATACCTGGTTTGTAAAAGTAGTGGATATAAAGTGTTACCCACAAAAGATACTCAATTAGTTACTATTTATTTCATCACTGATATTATTATTACTATTATAATTACTATGGATATTAATAATACTGTTATCATTATCAACAATGTTCTATAATCCAGAAAAGTCAACATAAAAACTTTGAAAAATGGCCCCTGGCTTTAATCATCAGAAGGTCCTTTGGCAGGGCAGATGTAGTGTCGTGGTTGGTGGAAGGAAGCAGATCATAGCAGATTTGAAAATAACCACTGAGAGGTAAGAAGGCAGAGACGGAAGGGCAGACTGCCATACCCAAATAGTTGGCCATGAAAGAAAAGAGAAAAGAGATAGTAGAGCTATTAAAGGATTTTTTTTTAAATCAGATACAAATTATGTTTATATAATAGAGGGATTAGCTCAGTAGAGGAAAAGACAGGATATAAGTTAGAGAGAAGAAATATTCAGCAAAGTCTCAGAAGATTCCAATGGGCTGTGATCAAGAGCAAAGGTAGATTTATAACAGTTTCCAAAAACATCAAGTGCCTCCAAAAAATCCCAGCAAAAATGTATAAGACTACTACAAGAATATTATACAATGTTGTTGAATTATATTAAAAAATGCTTAAAAAACCTGAAATATATACCAAATGTACAAATTGAAAAACTCAGTAATATAAATATTTTCCCTGAAATTAATGTTTAGATTCAATACACTCCATTTTACCAATGGGTTATTTTTGTGTGTATGTGGAAGTTAACAAGTAGATTTTAAAATTTACACATACATTAAAAAGTCCAGGAATAGCCAAGACACATTTGAAGAAGTAAAATAAGGTAGGAAGAACTTGCCTAGTTATCAAGACCTGTATAAAACTATAGTATTGAAGATGGTGAGCTTTTATTGTGGGATAGACATTTAGACCACAGGAATATAACTGAAGTCCCAATACAACTCCACACACAAAGTGGCACTTGATTTATAACAAATTAGCACTCCAGAGCAATGCAAAAAGGACACTTTTCAATCATTAGAACTGTAATGAGTATTCATATATAAAAATCACATCCAGGTGAATTAAAAACCTAACTGTAAAAGGAAAAATATTTAAATCTTTCATTCTTTCTCAAAGGGAGGTCTGAAAAGAAAATTTAACTTTTAGAAAAGAATATAAGTAAATGTCTTCATAATCTTGGGATGGGATCTTTAATGAAAGACAGAAAATTACCATAAAAGACAAGAGATAATTTTGACTACATTAAAATTAAGAACTGCTTATCATAAGACTCCGTGAAAATGGTAGAAGGACAACCACAGAGTGGAAGAAGATATTTACAAACCCATAATAATCTCAATACACAGAAAACTCAATGAGAAGTTCAAATAAATTTAAAAATATAGACAATCCAAAAGAAAAATAGGCAAATAACTTGAAAAAAATTTCACAAAAGTGAAAATCCAAATTACCAATAAACTTATTTTTTTTAAAAAAAGGTTCTCAATCTTACTGGTGACAGAGTAAACACAAACTGAAACAACAATGAGGTTGTACTAATTTGCAGTCCCACCAACAGTATACAACTGCACCTTTTTCTTAGCATCCACACATACCAGCATCTGTTGTTTTTGACTTCTTAATAATGACCATTTTGACAGGGGTAAGGTGGTATCTCGTTGTGGTTTTAATTTGCATTTCCCTGATGATTAGTGATATTGAACATTTTTTCATAAGTCTGTTGGCCATTTGTCTATCGTCTTTTGAAAAAATTATTTTCATGTCTTTGACTCACTTCTTGATGGGGTTGACTTCAGCATTATAGAGTGTATCTATATAACAAAAACTTTTGCACTCCCTTAACATTTTGAAATAAAAAAAAATTAAAAAACAATAACAATGAATTAACACTAAACACCATTAAGATTGGGGAAAAAAATTGAAAAGTCTAATACTAAGTGGTGGCCAGGATTTGGAGCATCAGAAATTGTCACACACTGCTAGTGAGGATATAAATTTGTATGCCCACTTTGGAAAACAGTGTGGTGTTATCTAGCATAGTTGAGGCATACACCTTTTGACCCAGCAATTCCACTGCTAGGTATATACCTTAAAGAAATGCATGCACTAAGACTCATTGTTCAAAATAGCCCCAAACTGAAAACAACTTACACTGTCATACTCATTCTTATCAGTAGAATGGATAAATAAACTATGGTGTATCAATTTAATGCACACTGTACAGTATTAAAAATGAATGAAAAAACTAAGGTTATACGCAGCAACATGAATGAATTTATCAACATAAGGTTAAGAAAAACAAGCCACAAAAGAATATATGCAATATGGCTCCATTCATATAAAGTTCAAATATTGAAAAATTATTTTAAAAGTCTATTTTTAAAAGTCTTTTTGCTTAGGGATGCATACTTAGGTGGCAAAATCAGAAAGATAGACAAAGACATTATTACTATAAAAGTCAGGATAGTGTAAGCACTAGAGGAAAGGAATGAGTTGGCAACTGGCAAAATACACAGGGAGATTCTTGGCCCTGCTAGTTTCCTCTCCCTCTGCCTTCAGTAGCTATTCCAAATCTTCTATATAAAATGTCCTATTTCTTGGTGTGAGTAGTTTTTACACAGACATTTGCTTTATAGTTATTTGTAAAACTGTCCATATGAATTGTATGTATTGTTCTGTGTGCAAGTTATAGTCTTCAATGAAAAGTGTGGAAAAAATGAATAGGTGGTAAGATTAACTTTAGGTAATTGTGGGACAATAACACTTACCTAATAACTTGTGAAAATTGACCATAATCTATACAACATGCTTAGCTATACACCTAACATTAAAAAAAAGTACAATAATTATAATATTAAAGTATCTATAAATAACAGCACATGTGAAAAAAGAAAAATGCTATTAAAAGCTGTATGGGCTGGGTGCTGTAGCTTATGACTGTAATCCTAGCACTTTGGAAGGCCAAGGAGACAGGGGGATCACTTGAGGCCAGAAGTTCAAGACCAGCCTGAGCAACATAGTAAGATCTGGTCTCTAAAAAACAATAGAAAAATTAGCCAGGCATGGTGGTGCACACCTATAGTCCCAACTACTAAGAAGGCTGAGGCAGGAGGATCACTTGAGCTCATGAATTTGAAGTTACAGTGAGCTATGACGATGCCACTGCACTCTGGCCCCAGCAACAGAACCAGTTCCTATCTCAAAAAAAAAAAAAAAAAAAAAAAAAGATGGATATTTTCTTTCAATTCAGAAATACTTCAAGAAATATTTTTACTAGTTAGAACTATTTGTGGTTATCAGTAATCATAGCCTTTTTGTGTAGGTTTTCTACAGAAGAACAATAATGTCAATATATTTTTCAGATGGATAAGCAACTTACCAAGACATTTGGTTACATGTTATCCTATTGAAATAAGTGGCTTGATCCACGTACTCTGAAGTTTACTATGCCAATATATTAAAAATTACCATATTTTAGATATTTTGTTTTGTTCTCCCATCCTTTATTATCCAATTTTAGAGATTGGATAGATACTATGATGCTCAAATAAACGGAATTAACCATGCTGATTCATTGAAGAATTACTGATTAAGTAGTATCACTTCCATAAATATTTATGAAGCTCATGTGCTGTGATAAGCAATGTACTAGGTATAGGAGTAAGGAGTGCTAAACAGGAGGATAGCGTGTGGCAAATAAAGAGATCATAAAAATTAAATTCAATAGATCAATATGAAATAAACTAATCGTAAGGCAAAGCTGAGGTACACACTAAATAGAGGTGTAAGTTAATGTGCTGTAGAAATATTTAACTCAGACTATGTAAATCAGGACAGATTTCATTTGAAGGAAACTGACAGATAATCCAGGTTTGGCCCCTACCAGTGCATGAATCAGAACTAGTTCCTCGGGCACTCAAGTGAGGAAACTGCAGTAGCAGGGGATAAAAGTTCTAGTTATGCTCCAGGATTGTAAAGGAGATTGCTGAAGATGGAACATTCTTTTGGCGGAGGAATGTAAATGGAGAAGATACTGGATAGGTAATTTGTAACCCATTCCCGGAGAACACAGAAATAGCTTTAGCTTTTATAGAGTAACTGTGTTTAAACTGGCTATAATACAAGACAGAAAAATACAACTCATCACACAGTTTTGCAAGTACATTCCAGAGTTATAAGCCTTTACGAAATTCTATTCAACAAATTTTCCTCACCCACATTTACTTATTTTACTCTTACCCTGTACTAACAAACACCTATCCTACATCTTCACATATTTATTCTATTTACAGGATTAAAACTGTATTCTGCCAAAAGTTTTTAAACCATCAAAAGTCAACTAATTTAGCCAGAACATGAATTTAAAATAAAACAATATTTTAAAATGCAGATACGAAGAGTTTTCTGCAGTGGAATGTCTGAGAGATGAGGAAAAGAGTTACATCAGAATTTACTTTGGCAATCACCCATTAAACAAAGTCTCCCTAAAAATTAACATATCATCTCACAGATTGCCTGTATTTTAGTTCCTAAACAAAGTTTAAGTATGGATGATATGTACAATATCAACTATTTTGAGTATGTTCTCCACAAACAGAACCACCTTTTAATCCAAATCGCTTACTTCTCCAGTTTACTATTGCCAGTTATATAACCTAACATAGCTGTCATTCTCTGGCATAGTAGAACATGAAATTTTTTATAAAGTAAGCAACAATCTGTGAAAAAAAGTAAATTCACAGAGTGTTTTCAGACCAAATATCATCTGTTTCCCGTACTAAACCCAAATGCATTTCAGTGGATAACATCAAATGCTACTTAACGTTATAACAAATTATCCCTTTTTTGAGACTCAAAACTGTCTCATAGCTAAAAATTATGTCATCAAACTTGTTATTCAAGCATGTTCCTATGATGAATTCCTGATTCTTTCCTCTTCCTAAGAATTAACATCCACCCAACATCACTTCTCAATCAGTCCATAGAAGACAAACAGTTGTCTGCCTGGTCATGAGGGATATGCCAGCAAGTGAACAAGTGAGGGGTTGAGAGGAGGGAGACATTTTTTATGTTTGTAATTAAGGTCATGACATTGATACTGTATTTCAAAAGCAAAAAGCTTCTATTGGGGCCTATGATATTACTACATACAAAAATATGTTGACTAGGTAGTCACTGAGTCCTTTGCACAAGCCAGTCACTGGGAATGCACCCTCCTTTCCCGTGTAGCTGATGACTGCAACTAAGGCAAGTGACCTTCAGCAAGACCTTTCCTCTCAGTTAGGCTTGATTTGACCAATGGGAAAGTCAGGAAGTTAAACTAGCTAGTTTCCAGGTCTCTTCTATCTTTCTGAATCTGTGCAAGAAAATAACAGTTTAAAAATAGCGATAGCATCGCAGTTGTATGCATATGTCCAAGCAAATCAAATACATTAGATGTACAGTTTTTTGCAGATCAATCATATCTCAATAAAGCTGTTTAAGAGAAAAAACAAAAGAAGTGTCTGAAGAAAATTTCAGCAAAGGCAGGCAGAATCTGGATAGCTCTAGGCTTTCGACTGATTAAAACAAGAGAATATTTTTCACCCAATTAAGTTAGAGTAGTAGCCTTAGCTGGGCTGATAATAAATCTGAGTCTTGGGATCAAAATATTGTCAGGAGAGAGGGGAAGAGATTGACACTTGAAACTGTTTGAAATGGAACGTGCTGCCTCTAGAGGAGATGAGTTCCCCATCACTGGAGATTCAAGGAAAGGATGGGAGGTCACTTGGCAAGGATGTTAGAGAGTATATAACCTTCCAGTATAAAATGCCACATTAAGCTGTAGTACCTGAATCCAGTGTCTTTTGCTCCCATGAATCTCATGGCAGAATTGCATCTCATCATTCATTCAACACATTTATCGAAGCTACCCCAGGCCAGACACTATGCAAGCCCTATCAGACATACAAATATGATTCGGAGAATACACTGCACTGCTGAGGAATAAGACAAGAACAGGAGAGAACAGGAGAGCTACCAGACAGGAAGTGATAAGTGACACAGAAGCAGCACAGGCAAAACATGAAGACATTTCCAAAGAAGGAGAGCTTACTTCTGGCTTCACAGAGCAAGGATGAAACACTAATGAAGAGTTTATGGAGAAAAGGAAGGTAAAGCAGCACCTGAAGGAAGGCAAGGGGCATAGAGGAAAAATAAATATCGTCTAAAACTCTCCCATTCCAGAGATTCCATGTGCTTCACTAAATACTGGAGAATGCCATGAAAATGAGCACAGATATGCTGGTTCCTTCTGCTTTAAATTGCTAAGTCTGCCCACCTTTTTGACCCTACTAGGCTAACCAGGCAAAAGCCAGTGGGGTACATCAAGAGAACTTGAACCAGAACAAGAGTTCACACTGGGTATGAAGTCAGAATTGCATTCTTAGTCGTCTTTAGGTGATACCAGTAAACTTAAGACATCACATGCAATTTTAATGACAAGATCAAATTTTATAAAAACATTATACATAATGAGTGTGATACACACCCTCTGGGGACACGCTTGAAGCTCTGCCTCAGGGGTGGGGAGGGGGGGACAAGGGCAATATACATAACCTAAACATTTGTACTTCCATAATATGCTGAAATTAAAAGAAAAAAAAAAAACAGTGATTGGGAAGCTGAGCCAGGACAGCTGGGAGAAAGCCATCAAATTCCCCTCTTAAGGAACAGTTCCCTGTTGCCGTCAGCAAACCACATATTTCTTAACATTTCTGAAGAAATGTTAAAAAAAAAATAAAGAACAAAAACATTATAGGGTTCAATAAGACTTTTTTGCTCTACAGACATTGACTTGAAACTTCAATTTCAATGATACATACATATTCCTGTTAGTGCTGGCCTTATGTGCATTTTTATCTCCTTGGTCATTTACTGAATAATATACTATTTTCTGAACAACTGAATTCAATAGTAGCTTTTAATTTTGATTACTCATAAAACTTTTCCTTTGGCTCTTTGGAGGACTTGTCCTATGGCAGCTCATATATGATTTTATCTTTTTTTAAAAAATATAACTACTGCCCTGGGTTCCCTCTTTAAACTAGTGCATGATTCTTAACATATCTGCTGAGATTTGAGAATTCAGTCATGAGTCTATAGTAGATCCTCAATGACATATCTAAATGAGTATTGATTATTCTCCTCCTCCACTGCAAGTAATTATAGTCTGAAATGAGTCTCCAAGTATTTGCTATGCTTGAGTACATGCCATTTAGAATAACGTTTTTCTTCAGTATTTGACATCATACCATTAACAATGGTATGAAATAATTAATTATGCATACATACGGTAACCTAAGTAACTTTTTTAAAATCCAGACTTCCTAGTGTTACTCAACTTATTAAATGATTAATATAGTAAAGAAAATTTAGTGATATGTCCTGTAGCAGTCATGCAAAGATAGTACTGTGAATTATTCCAGAACTTACGGCATATAAATGCTAATAATATATAAGTATGACAGAAAATAGAATTGTAAGGCCTCAGTTCTATTATAATGTAGTAATGACCAGAAAAGGCTATGACCAACTGGTTCTGTTGGTTTTTATTACCTAGAGGGAGCAGGTTCCTCAGATCAGGAAAAGGGACAATCACCATAGATTTACCATACCCAGGACTCAAATTTCCTCAGTAGGAAATTTGGGGCTGCATTCTCATACTTTGCACTTTCTCCTGTTTGTAGAGACCTTGTGTTCATTGTGTTTAATCCTAATTTAATGAGGTTAATAAATTGTTCTTTTTTGTTAAAAATTTCTTTGTCTCTAGTTTTACCTATATGTATTCAACATGTACCTATATCTAAGAAAGGCATGTGGCTAATTAATATAAGAAAGGTTTGGGATTTCTTGTTTCTTTTTATAAGCACTATCGACAGAAAAAAAACATTTAAATTCTGGGCCCCTAAACAAAATTCTGCAAAATTTTATTGTCCTCAGACTCATTTTCATCCTATATTTTAAGAGGCCTGATATAATATGAACACTGAGATTTCTTAATACAGTTTTAAAATTTATTCCCCTATTACTCACATAGGAGAATATCAACATAGAAATAAGAGTATATTATCCTAACTACAATAGAAAAAAAGCTGCTATTTATACTGATAAATAGCACCTAAGGAGAATGGCTCTTGGCTCCTGGCAGTCCTTTATTGAGAACTTTGATGGATTTGTATATGTATGTTTGGGAGAAGGAGTTGGAGAACCTGAATTCTTTTTTAGCGAGATGGAGACTGAAGGATTATAATTTCTAGGTAAGAAGGGGTGGGAAATAAGAAAAGAAAAAAAGGAGAGGCTCACAGAAGGATATAATACATGATACAGTAATGCATGGGCCTGGGACTAAAACAAGAAACTTTAGTGAGGCTAACCACGAAGGATTTGGAGAACAGGAATGCATAATATAGATTGGTTTTGACTGAGCTATTCATAAAGGGTCTCTTCCCTTGACTATTAACTCAACAGTAAAAACTAGTGTACTCACAAATGCTTTGAGTGTGTGTTAACCAACAAATATTCTGAGAACCACCTCTTAATTAACCCCATGCGCAACCAAGACAGTATACATGGAAAAAGGAGGCCAATAGTCAGAGAAGGCCAAAACAAAGAACACCCTGGAAACTGAAAAAAAATCTTCCAAAGACACACAATTATTGGATTAAAAGCAAACTTATCTAGATATAGAGTGGCAGTGAGGCTTTTCCACCTGCCATACCATTTTGCATATTTCTAACTAAATCTGTTTGCATTCTGAATATATATTGGTGTGAGAGAAACCTGAAGCAATATGCATGGGCTCTGGTCTCAGGAAGATTCCAAATTAGAAATAAAAGATATATGCCTAAAACTTAGAAGGTAATATATAATATGAATGATGGGGTGGAAGATCCTACTCCTGCTCACCCCATGTTCTTCCCCTAACCAAAATTAAAGATTTTATTCTGACCTCTGGGAAGGGGAAGGATGGTGTTACCGGAAATGTCTCAGGCTCTATCTCTACTCTGTAAATTGTTTCTCCTTTTGGAGAGAGAAAAAAATAAATAAATTTGGTGAAATTGGCATGAACCTAATTGGCCATCCTTTATTGGTAGGAAGCCTAATTTTATTGGCCAATGTTTCCAGTGGGAGTCACATTGCCTCAAAAGTTAGAGGGAAGGTATGGTCATCCCTTGATTCCTCTCGGTTCTGCTTCTTCAGATGCAGCAGGCATCGGGCTTCCAGTTTCCATGCAGTAAGCCCTCTCAGATATGCATCACAGCATCTCACTTGTGACGAGATGGATACGTTCAATCTGGGGAGAGTCAGAAGACCTGCTGGGGTCTTTAATCCAGGCACACAACTAAATAAAGCAAAAATTCCAAGCCCATGTGACTCTGTATGTGTAAATTATCAATCAGATCTATGAAGGGAAGGAGAGACTGTGCCATGAGTCTAATCCCTAAAAATAATACAACACCTGAACCACATGACAATGTTAAGACTGTCAAATGATTAGGGCAGGCAAAAATGACCAAGGTGTGAGGTAATGAATACTTGGAAAAGGTGAAGATGGTTGGTGTTACAGACTGTATATTTGTGCTACCCCTTCCAAATTTATATATTGAAACTCTAACCCCAACTAGGAGAGTGTCAGGAGTTGAAGTCTTTGGGAGGTAATTAGGTTTAGATAAGGCCATGAGGGTGGTGGAGCCCCTATGATGGAATTAGTGTCCTTATAAGAAAAGAAAGAGACTAGAGGTCACTCTCTGGGCTATGTGAGGTTCAGGGAGAAGGTAGCTGTCTATAAGACAGAAAGCAGGCCCTCACCAGCCACCGCACCTGTGGATGCCTTGGTCTTGGACTTCACGGCTTCTAGGACTGTGAGAAATAAATGCTTGTTGTTTAAGTCACCTAGTCTATGATATTTTTGCTATAGCAGCCCAAACTGATGAAGACAATTGGGGAATGGAAAAATTGAAGCATGGCTTTGAAATTATTTCAAACAAAAATTCACAGCCTGGGCATTTGGTTCGATATTGGGGAAATAGAAGGTGGTAGCATGAATTCAAAGATGCCACCATGTTGCAGTAGTCTCTCCAGCTTGATTTTTCTGTGAGTTTGCAAAGTGCCTCCAATCACATATTATACTAATTAAAGTACTTAACTCCCCCCTCAATTAATCTGAGTTTTTGTTCCTTAATTCTATTAACATTGCAGGAATAGACTTGGTCACATCTTATTCTTCAAAAATGCAAATACTATAAAAATGATTTCCATACTCAAAACCTTAAGTGAGTCTCTTTAAGATAAACTCCAAAGTTTCAGTATGAAATAAAATTTACTTCACAACCTAGTCCCAGCATGACTTTCTACTCTCATCTCCAGCCACTTTCCCCAGTGTTCTTACCACACTGGACCCCCTTCTGCTCCCTGAACACATCCTTAAATTTTACAGCTCTCTCCCTTATTTATGCTGTTCCTCTATCTAAAATGCCATTCTAGCTGCCAGAAATCTAGCACACTTCTACTTATCTGTTAAGTTCAGCTTCAGTGTCACACTCCTGTTTCCCAGTCAACCACCCAAATCCCAGTCAGAGCTAAGGACCCCATCAGCTATGAAAAGCCTTGTACACACGCTATCACGATGTTGGAGGGGCACTCAGCCACCCAACTCCTCACATTCCCACAGCAGCCAGGGAGCTCTACTTCCCAGGAGGGAACTCTCTGCCTCCTCACCTATACTTGCCTAAGGAAGGAGAGACTTCTCTGATCCTGACAACGGAAAGAAGGAACTCAAACAAATCGTTCAGCTCCTTTCTCTTTTTCAGAAAGCGAAGGCTTCAAGACACACATCTTTTCTTCTTGCCCATGACTAAGAAGGTTCTGCCCTGCCAAGGCATGACATTGTGAGTCAGTAAGTTCAATTCACAGATTAGGGAAGCACAGCAGAGAGATCAAGTATGGCTACAGGCCAAGCAGCATTCTCTAATTCATCATTATCCATAAAAAACCAGACAGTTTTCCCATCATCCATTTGTATTCCTGTTGTAATTTTCAAGTTTTTTTTCCAGATTCAGGAGATGAAGAGATATGTCATTGATTGGGCCTCTCCAGCCCTAATTTATGTGCTTATGGGCCAGAAATCCTGAGAGATAAACCCTGTACAAGAATGTGGGCAGTGCACAGAGGGACAAGAAAGAAGGCTGGAAACCTTCAATGCCTTCATAACCCTAAGCCTCCTGGGTTTGGACCTCATTGGTTTTCTGTGGCTTTTATTGTTACTGTGTGGCTGGTTTTTAATTGTTTAGGGAGTGTGGGGCCTAACAATTAAAGTCTGTGTGGTTTTCTGTGGCTGAACTTGCCCTGACTCACACTGGCACAGCAATGGCCTAAAGCCAGCCAATGGAACAGGGATTATATTATAGGTAAGAGAGTTTCTTTTGCTCCAATGAAATCTCACCTTACAGTAAGTAGAGCTTTAATATAAAGGCATTTTAGGCACTTGTGGGAATCAGTGTAGATGATTTTATTCTATTTCTTAGTCAGATCTGCAGACTGGGTCTTTAAAGCACAGAAGCAGCTAAGTTATAGGCCACAGAGTGCTACTAAAGTAGGCCTCATGCCAGACATAGGTAAATAGTACTAAATACGCTGCCCCAAATTGCATTCCCCTATATGTTGTTTTGAAATATAAGAGTTAAAAAGAAAATTATGGAGAAACTAATCTATTGACATCACGGAGCCTGTTCAAAAGCTTTTAGGAGTCACCCTTCAAAACCCCACAGCCTCAAGGAGGCTGTGATCTGCTATTAAAATAACTAAGAAACTTGGCTCCATATTTCAGGGATTTACTATGGCCTCGCACACAGAAGGGACATGGATGTTATTGTTTTATTTTTACCATAAAAAATGTCCTTCATAAACAAAGTCAACAGAACAAAAAATCAATTTGGGTTAAAAATCTGCAACATATAGGACTGAAAGTTAATATCTATAATACATAAAGACCTGTTATTAAAACATAAAAAGGATACCAAAAAAAAACTAGAGGGTAAAATTGGCAAAGAATATGAAAGAGCAATTCACAGAAGAGCTAACCCCTGTAATCAAGAAACATAAAAAAATATGCTCAAACTCACTGATAGGCAGTGAAATTTAAAGTAACAATGAGATATCTCTTTATAACTTTGAGATTGAAAAGAATTATAAACCTCTGTTAGGGCCCATTGCTAGTGATGAGGCAGGAAAAAATATACTCTCATACGTTGCTAGTAACATGTCAATCATTAGAGCTTCTTTAGAAAACAATCTCGTATTACCTAGTAAAACTTAAAAGAATGTATATTAATACCTTCCTAAAAAATCGATTCTATAAAATAAAGGCATCAAATACAAGAATATATGAACAAGAATATCTATTTAGTATTGTTTCCAGTGGCAAAAATAAATAAATAAATAAAATTGGGGGGGAGAGGAGTTGTATTGGTTTTCTGTTTCGGTGTAACAAATTATCACAAATTTAGAAACAGCACACATTTATTATCTAATAGTTTCTGTGGGTCAAGACTCAAAGCACATCTTAGCTGAGGTCTCTGCTTAGGGTCTTATAAAGTTGTAATTGAGGTATCATCCAGACTGCATTCTTATCTGGTGGTTTGACTAGGGAAAAATCTGCTTCTAGTCTCATTCAGTCTGTTGGCAGAATTCATTGCCTTGAGACTGTAGGGCTAAGGCCTCTGGCTTCCTGTTGGTTCTTGGCCAGAGGCCACCCTCAGCTCTAAAAGGTCACCTAAAGTAGGTCCACGGTCCTTTACCAGATGGGCCACTTATTTCATCAAGCCAGAAAGGAAAGTCTCTAGAGTGAATCTGCCAGCAAGACAGGGGCTTACAATAATAAACAATCACAGGAGTGACATTCCATCATCTTTGCCATATTCTGTTGGTTAGAAGTAAGTCACAGGTTCTGTCTACACTCAAAGAAAGTGACATGCACAAAAGTATAGACACCAAGAATGGCCATCATGAGTCTGTACCTCCACTGAAATTAGATCTCATCAATTCAGGAAGGTTAGGCAAATTGTCATATGTTTATACTGTTGACTATTATGCAGTATTATAAAGAATAAATTAGCATTATATCATTTGATTTGACAGGATTTCCAGAGGTATTGTTGAATGACAAAAGCAAATGCAGCAAAGTTGAATAATATAATCCTAAATTTATAAAACAATTATTTTCTCCACTCATGGGACTCTGAAGGGCTCAACTATTAGAACAAACAACAGCAGCTTTAACCAATGCTTCAGCTAAGGAAGAAACATATGTGAGGACCGAGGAAAACTGCCCCCAGAAAGCAGACTTCATGGCCTCTTTCACAGCCAGAGGCACAGGTGGCAGCCACTATGTTGGGAGACCTGCTCATAGTTAGGTGGTTCCCATGTATGGTAGATGCATGCTGCCAAACTAACATCTTGATGAACAATTTCTCAGAGTGGAATTGAAATGTATAGATCATGATGTCTGGACCACTGATGTACACTGGTGTCATGGTAAGACTTAAAACAGGATTGCCTCTGTCCACTTTCCTTTCCTCAAATATCATGGAACTCCTGTTAGATTCTTTGGCAACAATTAACAGGCATCTATCTGCACTAGACTAATACAGTGTACACTGGGTTTACACTTGGTTCTAGAAACATTATTTTGCTTGAGATTATAACTCTAGTAGCTCAAATTTTTGCTTGGCATTTAAAATTTCACAACTGTGAGGTTGGTCTTGTAATGTTAAATGTTTTATTTTTTTTTAATCTTAAAATGAGGCCCATGATCACATCTCTAACAAGGGACTCACGTCTAGAATAATAACATACTCTCAAAACTCAACAGTAAAAACAAAATCCAATTAGAAAATAAGAAAAATAGAGGAGGTGACATTATACTGAAAGGATATACACATGAAAAATAAACACATGGAAAGATGCTTACCATCACTAGCTTTTAGAGAAGCACAAACTAAAACCCCAATGAGTTATTAATACACAGAATAACTAAAATAAAAAAATAGTGACAACACCAATGCTGGTGAGGATATAAAGAAAATGTATCAATCATACATTTCTGATGGGAATGTAAAATGGTACAGCTACTCTGGAAAATAGTTTGGCAGTTTCTTTAAAAAGCTAAACATATACTTAATGATGCAATCCAATAATAGCACTTCTGGGTATTTATCCTAGAGAAATGAAAAGTTTGTCCACACAAAAACATGCACATGAATGTCCATAGCAACTTTATATGTAATATCCAAAAACTGGAAGCAACTGAAATGTCTTTCAATGGGGAATGAAGCAAACTGTGTACATCCCTGTGATGGAATACCACTCAGACAAAAAAGGGGATAAACTCTTGGTACACACAACACGCTGAACAGATTTCAGGAGCATTATGCTGAGTAAAACATTTCAATTTCAAAATGTCACATATTTTATAATTTCATTTATGTAGCATTATTTAAATAACAAAATTATAGAGATGGAAAGCAAATTAGTGGTTGACAAGGGCTGGGCATGAGTTCATGTGGAACGTGTGAGTGTGACCCTAAAGGGCACCACAAAGGATCTTTGTGATGATGGAAAAGGCCTGTGTCGGTTGTGGTGGTCACATGAACCCACAAATGTAACAAAATTTCTCACAGCTACATGTACACACATGCATACACACAGAAGTATGTGTAAAACTGGTGAAATCTGAATAACATCTACAGATTGTACCAATGCTGGTGTCAGTTTCCTGGTTTTGATGTGGGATTTAGTTACGTAAGATGTTATCATGAGGGAAACCAGGTGCAGGGTACCTAAAGCCTCTCCATATTATTTTTTACAACTGCCCATGAATCTATAATTATATCAAAATAAAAAGTTAAAATAATTGAGCCACAGGAGAGGTTAAGGATTGAAAGAACTTTACTCATTGCAATACAAGGCAACTCAAACTGCAGCTGATGAAAGGAGCTCAGTTCTATTTAGACTGAGAGTACACATGCCTCTATCTGAGTCTGAACAGAAAGAAAAATGGGTAACTTAATTTTTACAGTTAATTTCTCTAAATTTTAACGTAAAAGTTTTGGACCTTAAAATTTCAGACAAAAGATAATTTTGATATCTCTTTGACACGGTAATTTTATAAAGAGGGAGAATTCACATTTGGGAACATTTTTATATTGCCATCTTAAAATTATTGGAATACCCTTATACTGCCATTTGATTTCCCTGAATAACTTTCCGGGAGCTATGTTAATCACAAGGCTAGACATAACCTGAGATGAGAGTTAGAATAGGGAATGACTACTATTCCTGGACAGCAAAGTCTTAGAATCAATTTAACTGATGTGCAGTACTGATCCACTGCATATTTACACTGCCCATCAGTGGTCCCAGGAAGACAGACTAAGAATCCGTAGTTGGTATTGGGAGAAGGAGTTCATGAAGGTAAGAGCAGGATAAATTCATGATCTCTTCCCCCTGAGAGAAACAGTCACAGCCCTGTAATAACCACAAGCTTTGGTATTAAACTCAATATGCTTATCTCCCACTTTTTACATTACATGCAGGAACAGAAAACTGCACTCTTTAGGTGAAAATAGTATCTGGCCCTCTCTCAGGCAGCTCCAAGGTAAGACTTACCTAATTAGCAGCTTTGGGAAGGAGCAGCCAAACATGCAAATTCAGCCCCTTTCCCGTACAGAGTAGTCTGGCCTTGGGGCACAAATTTTGTTGTTAACCTGTCTTGAGGTTATGTTGTAGCTTATATTCTGAGTATGGGAACAGGTTTTGCCCTTCAGGGAGAAAGCTGACACTTTAGATAGATACATTAAATTCAGTGAAATGACCTAGGGCAGAAGGGCAAGTCAGAACTTGCATAACTCACCCATAAGTTAAGACAAATACTCTAATTCAGCCAATGAAAGAAAAGTGATACTTTGATTATTGTCTCTCTCTGATTTCTTTTTAATCATTCCTGAATTAGAAAGAGGAAGAGGGGAATTATTTGTCAGCTCCTTTCAAACCTGATATATATATCACCCATCATAAGAATGCACACTATAACACTAACACACCCAAGCATTGTCTTGGTAGTGGGCACAATTTCTATGTCTGTATCTCCAGCACGTAGACTATGCCAACACAAAGCAATAACTTTGTAACTTTTTGTTAAATAAACTTAACAATTTCATGAACTTTCAGCAGTTACATCAAAGTATCTTTCTCAGTTTTAAAAGTAAATAACGAGAGAAATTAGCCAAGAAAACTAAAGACCTGATTTCTCAAAGCAGTTAACATGTTGATCAATGGCAATAAAAGAAAATGCCGATACATTCTTGGAGAATTGAGATCAACATACAGTTGAAAAAAACAGTGATTTATACATGCTTATAGTCAACTAAGTACCAAGGTCTTTCTCCTCTTTTTGTGAAATAATAGAAAATAGCACTTTCCTCTATTTCTTTATACTTAGAGATTTAAATAAAAAAGGACTGGGAAGATATTGAAATAAAAATTTTAAAGCTCGTAACATATATTTAACAAAGGATCTAGCCAGTTTAAAAACCTAGTAGGTATCATCCACCTGAAGAGAGGAGCCTTACAAGTGATCTAAAAACAGCTGAGGCAAGCGATGACATGTCAGAATCAGAATTACTTAAAAAGAATAGTCAATGCCATTTTAAATTCCTTCTCCAAAAACCAGTCAAGTTCTTTACCCATTTTTCTTTGAGGTATTAGTATATCTCTTAATCAATTTGTGTCATTTATTTATGTGGTGAAGAGAGAAGCCATTTGGCATCTCTATTCAATTATTCTTCTAGTTTCTCCCTTTTCTTTTATTTATAATGTATCTAAACATCCATTATTATATAGTTATATCAATCAGCCATTTCTATTGTCAGTTCCTCCATTGCTTTAATGTTTGGAAAATCATATTCTGTCCAGAGATTAAATAAACATGCACTTATATTTTCTTCTAGGTATTTTGTAGTGTTAAAAATTACAAATATTCCTTGGAAACTTAAAGAAAGGCATGACTAAATGGAGATGCTTTACACGTTTCTGTTTGGGAACAGTAACTATTTTGTCAGTTCTTTCCAAAGTACAGTTTTGCATGACCCTAGTCAATATCCTAAGGATTTGTGGACTAATCTAGAAAAGAAAAAGAAAGAACAGACAATGTCCAGAAAAATAGATAAGTGGTAATGATGACAGTGATAGATGGATAGATAGATGGATGGATGGATAGATAGAGAGAGAGAGATAATCACTAGAAGAGAAAAGATGGCCTAGAGACAGATGTGTAAATAAAGATCTTG
Organism: Eulemur rufifrons; assembly: GCF_041146395.1. Lineage (NCBI taxonomy): Eukaryota > Metazoa > Chordata > Mammalia > Primates > Lemuridae > Eulemur > Eulemur rufifrons. Next base: position 91,799,586 of record NC_090997.1, on the reverse strand, counting down.
GGAAAGTAAAGAAACCTTTTATCTGAGGAATGAAAGCCTTTTTTAAATTATCACGCCCAGAGAGGCATTGAAATGTGACAGCCATCACTTCCCGCTACCCCCTTGAGCTAAGTAATCCACCTGCTATATGGACTCTAGACTGAATGTTGCTACCAACAGCTATATATTAACCTAACAGTGCCATACACTGGACACCACAATTCATACCCTATAGTTCAACAATGTATAGCCAATAATTAATCAATGTCATTTAGTCATTAATTAATGAGAATTCTTGAAGAACAACTTTCATAATCTCCACCTCTCCTGATTCGTCCTTTTCTCTTTAAAAATTTGAGCCTCTCGTTTGTGCTGTGGAGTACTTCCCAGTGTTTCCTGGACTGCATTCCCCGACCTTGGCCCAAATAAACTCTCCATATTAATTTTGCCTCAGTTTCTTTCTTTGGGCTGACAATCTTAATAAATGACAAAGGATACATCACAAAGCAATAGGGGAAAAGAAGGATTCAATCAGTCAATAAATTTATCTGTGTCGTCCACTAGGTACCAGAAGCCACACTGAGTTCTGGAAAGAGAAGACAAGCAGGGTTCTTCCCTTGTGAGTCTATAGTCTAATGGGGAAGTCATCCACATAAAATAAGTAACTGGATATATGCTAAAAGAGATGTGTAGGGCACTACTGGGGTATTTTAAAAGATGGAGTAACCTGTACTCATCTTTATTCAGAGGGAAAGCTTCCGTGAGAAAGTGACTTGCAAGCTGAGGTCTGAAGCGGTAGCTAAGTGAAGAGTCATCTGGCTTAGAGAAGGGTATGGTGAACTAAAAGATGTTCCCTATGGCTGGAACACAGAGCATAATGAGTATGTGGCAAGAAATGAATTTATAGAAGTAGGTAGGAGCCAGGTAATGTGGGGCTCGTGGATATATCAGGGATTTTGGACTTTACCTAAGGGCAATAGAAAGCTACCGAAGAATTTTAACCAGGTGAATGATTTGATCTGGTTTTTCTTTTTAAAATGGATCAGAAAGGGAAGAAATGTGGATGCCAGAACTAGCTAAAAGGCTGTTCAAGCAATTTAGTAAAAAATGATTGCAGCATGAAGTGGTGAGAATGAGGATAAAGAAAATGGAAATATTTGAGAAATATTTAGAGGTAGGTTTGATAGAACTTGGTGATTGATTGGATGTGTGAGGGGGTGGAGAAATGAAGGTGTCAAAGATAATGACATGGGATCCTCACTTCAAAACAGTTATCAAAATAAACTCCAGATGGGAAAGAAGGTAAATGCTTTAAAAGCTTTTTTTATAAAAGCTTAAAAAGATGTAATCACAGAATTCCTTTATGGAACCAAGGACCCCATAGAATGTGCCCAGTTGGAGACCCGCTCCACCATGCCTATTTTCAGTCCCAAAGTAGCATCGTGGAGAATGCCCCATCCACCCAGTCCCCTCTACACCCTCACTATGCCTACATTTTAGCTCATGTTCTTCTCAAAAAGACCATCCTTAACTTCCCATCTCTACCCACTAACATCCTACTGACATTCAAAATCCAGCTAAAATACCACCTCCTCCACAAAACCTTTTGTGTCCTTCCAATAAAAATAATTTTTGTGACATCCAAGCTTGGGTCGGGGAAAAAAAACAAAAAAAGAAACAAACAAAAAAAAACAATAATTTTTGTTTTGTTGCCACAGCATTTTACTTATATATTTTGTGCAGTTAGTGTTACCTTCTATTGTCCATGGTTGCATTTATATATGTCTGCCCCCTCTAGAAACTCATAAATACCTTGAAAGCAAATGCTCACAGCTACAACCCAGCCCTGTTCATTGTAGCTCCCATAACACCGAGCGCACAGTGCTTAATGTACACTTATCAGTGAATTAAATAATAAATAAAGGCATTAAATTGAATTTGAAATAAGTGCTTCTAGGTAGAATCAGACATTTTGCCACTTAACTAACTCACCAAAAGCCCAAGTTTTCCAAAACTCATCTTTTTGCAAGCTATGGGCTTCTTCAGGCTATTCACTTCACTTTCTATTAACTTCAGCTTAAAACAAATTACCACTCTGTTTCAACTCTTGCCACTATGTGTCCTCAAGCTTCTGTAGCTCTGTTCTTCTTTTTCTTTTTTGATGTAAAGAGGGGGGCCTCCAGCTACTACTAATTCAGCACTGCAGAACTACTCTTTTTGAATAAATGATATTCTGCAGATCTTGAACATGACCCAGACCCTCTATGTGCTTTATGTGCTTTTTTTTTTTTTTTTTTTTGGCCTCCTCTCTCCCTATTTTTTTAACTTTTTATTTTGAAATAATTTCAGACACAGAAAATACAAATAAGTTCTGTGTCCTCTTCCCCAGAGTCCCCAAGAGTTAACATTTTATTACAGTTGCTTGATTATTCTCCCACTCTCACCTTCAAACAGCTTTGAGCAAGTTGCTGTCAATATGCCCTTTTATCTTTAAGTACTTTAGTGACTCCACAGGTTTTAAATTATGCTTTGCGAACAGACATTGTTTTTCCTGGGCTTGGGTCATCTGTTCTCAGATGCCACTGCATCACCCTTCACTACCAACATCAAGCCTGCTCCAGGTCCTGCTCTCGCTGACCATTCCCCCATCCCCCTGGCCTGGAGCACTTGGGAACGCTTTAGCTGCCCCCACTCCACTGAGGGTTGTAGGAAATTCAGTGGGGTTATGTAAGGCTACATTTGAGCACCCAGTTCCATGCTACATTTGAGCACACAGACGACAGTGTGTTGTCCTCACCCTTGTGGGGATACAGGGAACTCTATGATATTGTTTCAGCCCTGTCTGCCTATACACCATGCAGCCATTTCTACTGTGTTGCTTCTAAGCCACAATTGGGAACACAAAAAGATAATCTTGCTGCCTGGATTTCCTTTCCTTTCTCCTCCCCTAACCCTAACCCATACCATCCTCCCATCTCTCACTAAGGCTTGGGTCCTCTCTGCTCTCAGATCCCCCCAAACTGTCAGAGAACCACAGATTCCACCCAGGAGAGTAGGGCAGGGGTCTCTTCCTCAGGAACCCTCAACATCTAACTCTTCTGCTTGCCTTGTAACTTCCTCCCTTCTCTCACCACTGAAGGACCCTTTCTAGTCTCAGGAGTGAAGAACTGACTCTGCTTGGATCATGTTTAAGTCTATATCCTGTGCTCCCCCAGGATGTAGGCTTTGAAAACACAAAAGGTAAGACTTGATTTCCCTTGTTTTTGTGTTTCGTTATATCATTCCTTCCTTGAGGAGTGGAAGCAGAAGTTTGGATACCCAGGAGAGGAAAACATAGGAAAGTAATTGGCATTATCATGCCACCCATACAATAGCATATGTAAAATTCTTACATTACCAATGTGTAAAATCGTGGGTGAACTTAATTGCTACATCGACCTCAACATCAGCTTCTTTTATGCAGTAACAAAGCAAAATCACCATCTCCAGTAAAAATTATAAAGCCACCTCTGACTAATAATCTCTTGAAGATACTGTGATTCTTTGGGCCACCAAAATTGCACATTTACCCACTTCATTGGTGACAGTTTGCCAGTGCCATGCTCACTTTAGAATTTTGCATTGTCACTGTGGCGAACTAGGAAAATTCCAGCTGTTAATTCCTCTACAACTCTTACCTCTAAAAGATGACATTAGTCTGCTCATTTTTGATGATCCATGAGTTATGAATGTTCTATATCCTTGTGATTGAGACTAGGCTCTATTATGGGTCACTTAGGAAGAAACAATCTTTTCAATGCCTTAGATACTTGCTCTCCATGTCCAAGTAACATACAAAGTGGGAGGGCAGAGATTGGACAAATTCCCTTAGTTTTCTGCCATAGAGTTAAAAAAACAAAAAGTAGGATCATCTTTTTGACAATCGAGACAAGATAAGAAGTCTTTAATAATGAGAGTGTTATAAAATTTCAACAATTTAAAAACAAATAAACACAAAAGCTGTTCTCCACTAATCTGCTCAAATAAGGAAGATAAATTTGGGGTCTTTCCTTCACGAGAGGTTGTCCACTTTTTACTTTACCCGTTTCTTCTCTCCCACCTGTTTCACAGATGGCCTTCCTATCCCACCTGTCACCTCAAAGTTGGATCTCACAAATCATGCATCTAAGGCACCGAATGGAGTGTTGCTTTTATGCCAAAAATCACCTCTGAACTTCATACTGCTCAACCTGATTTCCAGTCCACAGTGTTTGCAACAAGTGCTTCTGAGTAACAGCAATGATCATGGTTATGGAATCATGTTCTTAAAATTACAAGAACAAAATATATAATTGGATGATTAAAATGCTCCAGTCACATTGTTTTTCTAAGTTCCTGCTTAAATTTTCAGTTTTAAATACTGTATGACATTCTATAAATAGTAATAAGATAATTTTCCCTGTAGTTCATACAAGTACATTAAGTCTAGCAATAACATAAATCTTTCTTTACCTCTATGTCTGCATTTTATGCCAGTTGAATGGTGATAAGTACATTTCTTTCATTTTCTTTAATCTCTCTGTCCTAGCGTTTTAGGAATATCAGTCATTCCCAACAGACCCTGGCTGAACTGATACATATCCAAATGTCAGTCCTAGCTAGTACTTGTGCTGTTCAGTCAGAATCTTTCTTTTCTTTTTTAAACAATGTATTTCCACAGCTGCTATCTCAAGTGAGTTATTCATACTGAGGTCTTTCAGACTGCCATTAAAAACAACACATTAGAAAAGCAGTTCAGACATGGCACAGGAAAAGAATTTAGCAACAAAAATCCAGTCTTTCATCTTCCATCACACCAGCAGATCTCAACCTGAATAATAATGAAGATGCTTCAGATGTGATGTTACACTAAACACTAGGAAACATTCCCATCCTGTGTAAAATTTCTGCTGACAATGCTACTCTTCTCCTAACACAGAGAGCAACAAAAGAAATCTTTTTCCTAATAATGTTCATTTGCTTATATTTTGTTGAATATGTCAACTAAACTAGCATCTGCTTTGTCAAAGAAATTGAAGCAAAACTCAGTGCTTCATCTGAATATAGAACACCTTTCTCAGGCTACCTACATTTTCTTCCTCCTCTCAGCTCAGTCTCTGCTCTTGTTCTGCCATCTTCATTAGCTGCCTCCCTGGCTCACCTGAGGCAAGCTCTGCCTTGCCTTGACCTCTTGGACCAACTCTTTCTGCCGAGTGAAGTAGGGAATTGGCTCTGTGCCCAGACCAGGGCCCGGTATATGAGAATGTTTAGCAAATATTTGTGAAAATAAAAAGTGAGCCAGAAAATTTAGAAGTAATTTTTAAAGGTAAGGGATATTCTTCTGAACTTGCTGGTAATTTAGGCTAAGTAAGATTTTCACCCCCTTCACTATCCAGATATGATATTAATTTTCTGATTTTATAAGCAGTGGAAAACTATTATTTTCATTTCCTCCAAAGTTCAACAGAAATCTATTGACATCTCCAACACTCAGTCCAGATAGTACTTGTTCTACAGCACCATGCTGCTTCTTAATTTGTCCTTATGTTGAGGAAAATGTCTGTTTCCTTAGTGCTGAATTGTAAATGGGAAAGGGAAGGCAAGAAGGAGCAATGTAGGGAAAACAGAGGATAAGAGCAGCCCCTGGAATACAGCAGCCACTGACCCCCACCGAGATGGAGGTAAATATCATCTTGTTCCTCCCTGAAGTGCCACTATTCAAATAAAATTTGGAAGGAATGGACGTATTGTGTGTATCCGTCTGTGTATGCTTTAGCAATAGTGGTATGAATAATTCATATTTGTGTTTGAGCCACAACAGTCAGGGGTCTTCAAGTCTAGTTATTGAAAAATTGGGCCTCAAATATTTTTGTTCTAAATATGTGTCACTCACGCCTTATTGTAGTTTCAATCACAAAACCCATAACAAATAAAATGAAAATGAGAAAGATAAGTTAATGGTTATTTTGCCCAGATGCCAAAAGAACAGCAACTGACAAGCATGACAAACTCAGGACAGTGCCAATAGTGCAATCATAACGAAGGTAAGTCCATCAACGTGCAGGTGTGGACTAGCACGGGACAGACTTTGCAAGGGTGTCATGTTTGAGCAGCCACCACACTTCTTAGAATACTCAGAATTCTCAGTAATCCTTAAAATATACTAGTGTCAGTTTTATCGTCCAAATTTTATAATCTTAACTGTAAATAACCCGTAAGCATCTTTCAGTCATAAATTTTAAAATGAGAGTGTATGGAACCGTGTGTGTCACTGGCAGCTACAGACAAAGAAAAGACTCTCATGTTTGGACCAGTCCCTGAGTCACAGGAGGGCACAGGCTTCCCAGAAGGAACCTCTTCTCACCTGGCAGGGCCAAACAAGAACAGAACCCCTGCGTCCCTGGGAAGAATATCCTAGTTTCACTATCTTCTTTACCTATCTTTATATTCCTACTCTCCCCAGACCTATCCAAGGTCATTCTGACTGAGAGGGATGAAAACTAGAACCTGGCTTCCTATGGGGAAGAGAAGAAACAGCCTGTTGGACACAGTTCTCATGATGGATGTAAGCAGAGCTAATACCACACAAAAGCTCCCAGGCAAGAGAGAAAGTGGGAACTAAAATGCCCAGCCCAGACAGCACTGATCCAGAAAGAGTTACCTTGCCTAATTTGCACAGATACTACTTGGCACGAGGCAGCTCTTCTGTTAGATCTCAACTGCAGCATTTTATATACAACTGACTGCCCAACATCTCCACTCCAGTGTTAAAAAGGCATCTCCAATATCACATGACCTAAACTGAGCTTCTAATCCTGTCTCTGAACTTGATCCACCAGAAGGCTTCCTCCTATCACCTAATGCAACCCTCTCTTTCCAGTTGCTCATGCCAAAAATCCTTGGAGTCACCCTTGAGTCTTCCTTCTCACATCTACATCCAAACTATCAGGAAGTCGTTGGAATATATCTTTAAAACATACCCAGAATCCATTCAGCAACTTTTTACCACTTTCACAGCCACCACCCTGATACAAGCCACCATCTGCTTTCACCTGGAATATTGCACTCAGCTTGCGTCTGGTCAGATTCCCTGAATCCTCCTTTGCCTCTGTCATTTATTCTCAACAGAGCTGCCAGAGTAAAGCTTTTAAGATGTAAATCAAATCCCAAACACCCCCTATTTCATCCTACATTAAAAAGCTGAGTCCTAGTAGTGACCACAAAGGCCTTGGCTGGGCTGTCTCTGGTTCTTCTCTGACCTCTGGGCTTCTACTCCCCTCACTCGCTCTGTACCAGAGGAATGGCCTCCTTGAAGCTCCTTAAACACAGCAGTCATACTTCCTCCTTAAGGTCTCTGTACTGGTCCCTGGGTCCCAAACACACATATCTGCATGGCTGATTATCTCACTGTTAGGGGTTGAATTGTGTCCCTCACAAAGATAGGTTGAAGTCCTAATTCCTGGTCCCTAGCACCTGTGAAAATGACCTTATTTGGAAATATGGTCTTTGTAGATGTAATCAAGCTAAGGTGAGGTCATTAGAGTAGACCATAGTCCAATATGACCAGTGTCCTTATAAAAAGAGGAGTGAACACTCAGAGACACACATGGAGAAGAAACCCATGCGACGAGATGGAGCAGAGCTTGGAGTGACGCAGCTACAAGCTAAGGAATGCCAACGACTGCCAGGAGCCACCAGAAGCTAGAGGGAGACAAGTAAGGTTTCTCCCCTACAGGTTCCAGAGGGAGCATAACCCTGGTGATGCCTTGATTTCAGACCTCTATCCTCCAGAATTGTGAGACAATAAATTTCCATTGTTTTAAACTACTCAGATTACAATACTTTGTTATGGCAGCCCTAGAAAACTGATACACTCAGCTCCAATTCTTCACAGAGATTCTACCTCCCCAGTGCAGCTATCTTCTCCACTTCATTTAAAATATAACCCACTCTGGTTCTCCCTATCACCATCACCCTGCTCTGTAGTCTCATAGTATTTAGTTTCTAAAACATTATGTAATTTATCATCTATTATTTTTGTTGTCTTTTTCCAGTAGGATATCAGCTCTCTGAGGACAGAGAATTTTGTTCACTGATGAATTTCCAGAGCTAGCATAGAGGCTGGCACATAGTAGGTGATCAATTAATAGTTGTTAACTAAATGAGGAGAAATTTTTGTGCCTTTTTTATTTTAGATTCTGGCAGTGGGCTTTCTAACAATAAAATATATGATGGGACTGCTTTTTTAATCAGGTAATAATATTCTTTTTTCTGGTGTTTATCAAATATCTCCTTGTAATTTGCAAAGGGCAAACATCTAATAATTCTTCCATATAGAACACTTTCAGGAAGCCATCAGAGTATTGAGATCAATGAAACCCAATTTAAAATATATGATTACATTGTTTCATAGTACATAAACTCTGGAAAATAGATCCTTATTTGAATGATAAAAGGCAAAATGATGTAGAGTAGACATAGCAAGAATAGCAAATTATAGTTTCTATGAATTAAAATGCTCTTATTTGGCAGCATAACTGTATTTCCTTTAGCTGCCACAGACCTTGATTATATGTAATTTGGACAGGTATTTTGGACGTGTCTACTTGTCACAGAACCATGCTTTCAGGTCATTAAACTGTTATGTGAAAGTAAATAGGCATTGCCTGTGGGATATTTGTGTCAAATTTATTACTCTCAACTATTCAATAAAAACTATTATTACTTATGGAAAGAGAAGTCCAAGTAATTCTAGCCAAAAGCAAAAAGGGCCAAAGCTATTTAAAAAATAAGGCTGTTGGGCAACATTACTTTGATACCAACATCTAAAAGCAAACAACAATATATTAATAAAGAAATCTGCCAAGAAGTGGCTATTCAAAGCCACTCACAAGCCAAACATGAGAACAACCCTGGGCGCAAGAGAAATACACACAAAATGTCCCCTAATCATTTGCTAAAAGACTTCTGGTCTCAGGGTGGACGTTGATCTAAGCCCAGATGAGCAGCCCTGAATTTGAGGGAGTCCCAATAACCCTGTGAGCTCTCAGGCATGGGGACGCTTGAGGACTGAAAGGCAAGAGACCACAGTCGCCACACACTGTCAACCCTAGTATTCTTCTCAAACTCGCCCTAGGAAAAAGCAGGCAGGTAGACAGAAAGCAACCAGGCAAAAAGACGAAAATGGCACACCCCTCGCCTTTACAAGATAAGGGCTGCACCAGTTTTGCCCTTGCATCTCCAACCCCAGTCTAGAGAGGAGGAGAAGAGATGTGAGGTGATGTGGCCTCAAAATCTCTCACCCATCAACATTCTGTACATGTGCTCTTTCAGGATGGTGACCTCCTGGGCAAAGCAGAATTTTTATCTTTTTATCTCAGCACCTCTTTCAGATTTTAAGGAGTAGCTACTCCCAAAATCTAATATTCCTGAAATGATAAAACAACTGCACAATCCGTAGTCTTGGTGATTTTTAGAGATTTTAATTAATATGTTATATTAACTACCAATTTATTGAGATTATTTAGTATCAAAATTTCTAAATGGTATCAATATTCCTTCCCTCTCCACATATGGACGTCTCTACATGCACTTGCTTATCTTCACGGCTGGTTACTGAGACAACTAAAAAGTAACAGATTTTAGTAATGCTTCATACCTTTTAAAGAAACCATGCTACCTCTTCCAAAAAGTCTTGCATTTTGAGCCTGCATGATTTTAGGAGAAACATGATTAAAGGGTAAAACTCCAGAACTGCCTAAGCAAATAAAGATATATAATAACATTAAGCATGATGTTGATAAGTCATTCATAGTTCTGCAAAACATGAGATCCATTTCTAGCTTAGATTCCTACTTGGAATTTCTTCTTCTGCCAGAAATTAAGCAGAATAAAATCCCTTCCTTCCACTACAGAGAAGAACATAGAGGTGGTGGGGAATGGCCCAGGACAGCGCTAGTGCCAAAGAGAGGAACTAGATGCAAGTTATCTAACAGAAAGTATATTAGAAGAAGAATCCCCTTTAAAGAGAATAGATGAAGATGACCTTTGAATAATAATCATATGGACAGAGCCCAAGAATTTCCTGTTGATGTAATCATAACCTTGATGCAAAGAAGCAGATCAGGATGAGACAAGAACAGCATCAACAAAGAGAATGACTTGCAAATTTGGAAGAAAAATCCAAAAAGACAAAAAGCAGGTGATTCCCAAGTCCCACAGGTTAATTATTTCAATAGTTCCTTAGTGAATTAGTTTTTAGCAAGCCCTGCCTTATAGTACTTTAATTGCTACATTTCATTATATTTCAGTGAAGAGTTAATAGTTCTCATTACATGGTATGGGTTCAGCCATTTTCAAATAATGTTTTTAACGTTATAAGGTCCCAAGTGAATAAATCCTTCCTGATAATCGTTTCAAGGGACATTTGAACCAAGTGGATTCCTGAATGACTAGTAAGGTCAGGATTCTGCCACCAAGAATTGACAAAACAGGTTAAGCAGCACTCCTCACTGGAATAGTATCTAACCAAGTTTACTTACGTCTGGTTTTACTACCTCTTATTTTTATATCTTTGTACGGTGAATCTATTTTAACATAGATTCTACTAATCTAACTGTTATAATATTAAAACTTGCTGCTTTATGAATCTCAGGTTTGCTAGGGAACCTTCCTTTTCTCATGGTTGCCAAACTAGAAATCAGGAACCAAAACCATACGGAATATGCCATGGTTCAATAGGAAATGCAAAGGCTTTGGATATCACCAGATGAGATTGAAATCTGACATTTCTGCTTAACAAATTAGGTATCTCAGTCATATCTCTTAACCACCATGAGTCTCATTTTTCCCCTTCATAAATCTTATATGAAATTCACACCACAAAACTGTTATAAGTATTAAATGAAATCGTGTGTATTAAATGTTAGAAATTTGCCCATTCTCTTCCTATGTATTCTCTCATTTATATTCTTTATGCTTTATGACAGCTTTCCTCGGATATTTTTAAATGGCATTAAAAATTGGTCCTGGACCACCATCAATGAATAAACTTGTTAGATTAAAAAAAAAAAGAAGATCGCTGGGACAAGAAAGGAGAAGTGTTTTGGGGACCTTTTTCAAGATTATTAGCTCCCAAGTGGTAGTGACCAGGTCCTGTTTTTCTTAGCTTCCCTAAAACCAAACACAGAAACTGGCACATAGCAGATAAACATTTTTATTATGTTTTGGGGTATTTATTATGGCAGAAGAGTATAGGAGATGAAGATATATTTTAGGATGTTGGTTTAAATCCCATTTCCTCTACCTTATACCTGCATGACCTTGGGCAAGCTACTTAAACTCTCTGATGCCCAATTTCCTTTTCCCTAGCAGAGTTGTTATGAAGAAATGAGCTTATATGTTTAAAACACCTTGCATAGCATTTAGCATATAGTAAACAATGGTGGTAGTGGAAATAGTAATGATGGTGATAGTGGTAGTACAACAAAATGCACATTAAACCCTAACATAGATCACTTCATTAGCCTTCCAATACTTTTCATAACGTTCATAAACCAATGTTAAGAATCTTTCAACATATGAAAATGTTTTGCCATATTTTAAATTCAATTTGGAATCATTGCTGTTATTTAAACACAGCCAAGGGTACTTAACTCATGAACTATTGAAAATAATTCTGTGAATTGGGTACTGCCTACAAGGATGTCTGGTGGATGCAGCTAGAAACTGGCCTCCAGGGAGTCTGAATAACGTGTGTTAACAATTATAAACAAGATAAAAGACATTTCAAACATATTAAAATCTTATCTGCGTCTTTAAAAAAGACTTCATATGCCTATTACTCATAATAATTTAGAGTCATTCAGTCATAAAAATATTTTAAATGTTTAGCATGTGGAAGTTACTTTACAAGATTAAAAAAATAGCACTAATGTAATGTACTGTAATATGAGTATTGTCATTCAAAAGCTTACAATCTGGCAAAGGATATTTACTAAAATGTTCAAAAATAACCACTACGTTCAGATATGCTAAGTATGCCAGGAGTTGTACAGGATCATGTGTTCCCAAATGTAAGAAGTAGCCATGGTCACCAAGAAACTTAAAAAACAATATAATTTTGGAACTTGACTTCTAGATATTCAGTATCTAGAGTACATCTACAAAAAAACAAAGTCTGACAATATTTGTATTTCAAAAATTCCACATGGATTTTATGTTCAGGGACCACTGACATAGAGAAATAAAAAGTTTAATAGTTCAAAGACTGTTAGGAATTTAGAAGCTTCACAGGAAATACATAGGGCAAGGAGAAAAAGTCACACAACCAACTTGAAACATAAATTTCATATTAAAAATTTAAAAGACAGTGTGGCCTACATTTTCAAAGTTCAATTTTTAAAAATATCTAATTATCAGTTGATGTTCAAGGATTGTTGGATTAAATAAGTAACATTTTATTGTTTTATGAGGAAGCATTATTATGTAAAAATCTTATTTTGTTTAAGTATAGTCACAAAACAGCATTAGAATCTCAAGATATTCAAGCCAATTATTTGCCTCTATTTACTGATTCATGACATAAATGTTCCTCTTCTGATATTACTCTCAACTGGGTGGGCTGTATCATGGGTTCACAGCAGTCATTTCTTTCCCAAGACAAATAATTTAGTAATTATCTAGTTATTCATTCTGTAGATTAGCTGTGGCCTGAATTTTAATTCCAAACAAACTCTCCTCATGACTTACCACATTCCTGGGTCTTCTCTCCCCATCTTGCTAATGGATTTTAGTTTTAACCTCAGGAGGAATAAAATGGAAAGACTGGATGCAATGATATCATTTAGCTTATCACAAAGTCTAAAAAAAGTTATTTGGAGATTTAATATTTAAATTACATATTCCATGAATCCTGCCAATTATTGCCAATAATAGAGTTGTTTTGTATGTAAGCTATAAGCCACTTTTAAAATTCAAGAAGTTTTATAACTTTTTCCTGTCAACCCCTGAAATAACAGGATTAGAGTTGATCAAAATCAAATTAGTGAAAAGAAAGATAAAAACGAGATCATTTTCCCTATTATGAGAATTTAAAAAATCATGTTTCACTGTATCATAGTCATAATATTATACAAACATGAGGTTTGGGGAACTATTTTAACATCCTTTTCAGAATTACTTGCAGAATGATTTATAGGATTCCCTTTCTGAGTCTTTATCTTTAGAATCTTGTTTTGTTGTTGCTGTTTGTTTTTTAAGAATTTAAGAGGGCTTTTTTAAAATAAGGAAAATCTAAACCTAGTTCTCATTCTATGTCTTTGTTAGTATAACAATGAACTTGTGATAGGTATGCTAATTATAATCTATTTTGGCATGATTTAAATTGTTTAAAGTTTAAATTGTTTTAAATAACTTTACCGAGAATCATGTTTGGTTATTTATTTATTTAATACCTTCATACTTGGATAATCATAACAGTTAGTTTATTAAATTGTTCTATCCATTCAAATAAATTTTAAACATTTCAAAAGGACATTTATGTTTGGTAATTGACTCTCTAAACTACTGTCAAATTGTTACCTAGAAGCACAATGTATATCTAACAACTCTTTACAATAATAGTGGTTGAAACGTGTCTAACATGAAACACAAATTTAATTTACACACTGCCTACCTACCCAGGAGATTTAAGGCATATATCATATTGAATGCATATTCAAGCAATAAATAAATAACCAAGTTCCTAATCCGTTTGCTGTTTTCATTGCTGATGAGCAAATTTAATTATTTTGCTAATATCATATCAATTAATAAATCACATTGTTCTCTCAGTGAAATTTATTAATGCCAGAGTTGGGGTGTAATACCAAAATTCACTAGTTCAGTTGAAGTATTAGCTAAAATGTGTTTTGAGAATTAGCTATGTTTCTGAACTCTGCAGTAAGCATGGATTAGCAAGGATTATACTGTATGTAGTTAAATGTGAAAGACAAAAATAAAATTGCATCTAAACTATAGTTCAGAGAAGTCAAGTATTGAATAAATGTGTCAACATTTTTTATTAGAAATTTGGAGGATTGAGTATTATATAACCATTTTTAGCAGAGCAAGTTCTCAAAGACCTGAGCTCATTCCCTCAGTGTCACATTTGTAGGAGTGGTAGATTTAGACATACTTACTGTTATCTCTCCCTATCTGTCTCTTATTATGTAAAATCTTTTCTTTAACGAGCAACTTAGACCTCTGTTTAAAAGCCTTCACCAGTAACATGCATCTCACAGACTTACTATACAGTTCATTCATTTTCATAATTCTATTGGGTGGGGGTCCCTCTTGAATTATAGGAATCTGACTTCTTGCACCTCCTATCCATATGTCCTGTTCTTGACCTCTGTAACCACATGGAATGAGACTACCATCTCTTTCCCAAAACAGTACTTCCAATAATGAAGATGACTATTTGTTCTTTTTTACTTTATGATTCCTTTAACATGTCCCTATATGGAGTGGACATCTGTTGCTTGTAATTGCCCAACATTCCTTCTGCTTTCTCCTGCCTGGACATCTCCTTTGTTCACCTTGGGAATCTCATTCCATGTGGTCAGGAGTACAGCTAGATTTGAATTTGGTTCACACACAGCCTGAACCCATACAAGCACAAAGCCATTAGCTTTTCCTTCAAGATCAACTCTAAGAATGAATAGAAAACCTGATAATAAAGAAAATTATGAACATATTTTTTACAGAGTGAACATTAAGAAGGCTTTCTCCTGCATTTAAAGTAGTTGTTTAGAGATCAAGGAAGAATTCAGAACTGAAAGATGCTTTTCCTAGATGGTACAGGCTTAAGAGTGATTCTGTGTATTTTTTTCAATATTATTAATAAAATAGTTTTATAAGAAAATTTAAAAACTCTATAAATAAAGATAAAAATTTCACGGCTTTAAAGATTATCTAGAAACTTTGGCAGTCATGTTTAATAAGGTAAAACAGAATGCAAATTTCCATCTAGTACTTAGATATAGATGGTTTATTAAGTATGACTTAATATCAAGAAAAATATCTGTAAATATCAGGATCATCGAATGTTCATCATGAGAAAGAAAAGATTTAAAAAGAACACATCTGAGCCCTTGGGTTTTTTGTTTGTTTGTTTTTTGTACAAAATTAAACATTAGAGGATCAAAGAAGTAGAACAGATGTTATAAACTGAGAATCAGGAAAATCATCACATGTTAGTAAAAAATAATCTGAATAAATTTGCACACAAATGTTGCATGTTTGAATATTTTCTGAAAATGGAGAAAGCAAAGATAGAACATTAGTACAAAACTGCAGGGCTTATTGTTAAATCTCATATTGGTTATATATTTATTAATCAAAGAGTTTTAAATTAGATTAAAGTAACCCATGAAAATAGATTTAAAGAATTAAGATGAAAATCATGTAACAATTCTATCATTCAACTTAACACTATGGAAATAATATAGCTATAATTCTCATATTGATTACACTTCAGGGCTGGATGCAGTAGTTTACAATTATAATCCCAGCACTATGGGAGGTCAAGGTGGGAGGATCTCTTAAGGCCGGGAATTTGAGATCAGCCTAGGCAACAAAGAGAGACCCCATGTTTACAAAAAAGAAAATTAGCTGAGCATGGTGGCAGATACCTGTAGTCCTAGCAACTTGAGAGATTGAGGTGAGAGGATCACTTGAGTACAGGAGTTCAAGGTTACAATGAGCTATAATCATGCCACTGCACTCCAGTCTATGAGACAGAGCAAGACTCTAACTCTAAAATTAAAAATAATAATAAATACACCTTCAATACAAACAAGCACATACATGTGCACACATGTACACACACACATGCATATCACTCCAGGAATTTTTACAGATTTATGGAGAAGACTTGCTAATTCTTAACTATTTGTGGATTATCCATTTTAAAAATCACCTATTTCAATTTTATATCCTGGATTTGCCTTTTTTTGTTGTTGTTGTTGGGGTTTCTTGGTTAAGAGCCAGCATGCTAATCTAGGCAAGTGGTATGTTTCAGAGAATCGAAGTTAATTTGCATATAAATTTAGGTAAAATTGTAATTATGCAAATATGAAGCAAGGAAAAAGTTACAATGCATATGAATCCAAAATAATTCACAAATAGTTTCTGGACTGCATTGTATTTCTGTGACATTGCACCTCTTAACTGGCATAGATAATAGTTTGACTGTACTTGAATACGCAATACATTTAAATATCATTGACTTCTATTCCATTAATACAGGATTTGCAGTGATAACATACTGACATAGTATGTATGACTCTCCTTGACTTCAGTATGCAACACAAGAGGTAATAAGGATCCATAATGTTGATACATGGTATAATGTGTCATGTAGCCTATGAATGGCTGCTATACTGAAACAAAAGCCTAAATTATAGCTTAAAAAATGAGTTGACTAAACCGTGCATGTAGAACTGAATAAGGAAAACTTACAATGTAGAAAACCGAACAAAATTCTGTGATTCTTTTTATGTAGAACTCTGAGTACAGAGTTATATAAATGAGAAAACAAAAGCAACAGAAAACTTCCTTCCTAAAGTTTTATTAAAATGTTTAAGATAATGTCTGAATTGAGAAAAAAATCTTAATAAGTTTTGAAAACAATTAACACACAAAAAAAATGATCTAGAATCCAATCAACATTTCTACAAACTCTCAAATTGATGAGACTGGATTAAGAAACAGCAAACTAGCAATCAGAGGTCTGTTCCGTCATTTCAAAGAATTTTCCCCTCAACTTGAATTCTAATCAGTCCTTTCACAAGTAGGAGAATAAACTAAAATTTGCTGGGTGAGTGCTCTGATGGTACTTTGCACTGGAAGCTATGTTGGGTGTCCTGAAATCACACCACCATCCAACCACAGATCTGCAAGAGGAGGTTGTTGGCAGAGGAGCAGATAATGGCAGCTCCAAGGAAAGTTGGGGTCTGTTGATTACTTTGGACTATCAGACCTGGTCAGACTTAGCCCGACTCAAAGATGGAAAAAGGGAAAAATAGTCAGCAGGGGTCTGTGAAAATAAAATTTATAGCACAGAAATAAAGAAACAACTCTATAAAGGCATATCGGGGGTGAGGAGAGCCTAAAGAGTACTTTTTGAAGAAAAAAGGCAATTTTAGAAAATACCCACTTAATATTCAAAAATGAAATTTGTAAACAAATATAATTTCTATCAAACAAGACTAGAATGAGGTAAGAGTGCGGGCCAGGATAAGAACAGATTATAGCCAAATTAAAAACAGAGTAACAAACAAAATAAATCACATTAAAGGAAGAAAAATAATAAAACAGGAATTGCAGAAAACTAAACTACAAATAAAGTGGACAAATCTAAATATAGGACAAAAATAGTTTAGAAAGAATTTTTAAAAACCCACAAAACTTAAAAGATATATGCAGAACAGAACATGGAATAGCAATCTCTGCCACCAGAAAAGACAGAGCAATAGGGCAGTAAAAATCACAAAGAACAAAAACCAGAACTAGAGGGAGACTTGGAAATGCAGAGGATTTACAAGGTTATGCACACAGTGAATTAAAAAAGAAAAAAAAAACAAACTTTGACAATCTGATACATACTTGTAAGTTTTATTGTTGTCACAAAGATAAAGAATGCTACAAATATCCAGACAGGAAGAAAATAAACTTACCTTCAAAAGAAATAAAATTAGGATCTCAACAGATTTTCTCCTGGTACAATGTCTACCAAAAGACAACGGAATAATACTTAGAGATTTAGGGGACTCTGATATGTGACATCTCAGAAACTATGATACCAAAATACCTTTTATGCAAAAAAAAAAAAAAAAAAAAATTACTCAATAATATCCACTATGAGACAGTAACAACCACACTATGAGGAAATAGGTGATAGAACATGACTGAAATAAGCTTTGTAATACTTTAACAATATAATATATCAATAAATGTATTATCACTCATTAGAAAAAGGTTGAGGCTGGTGAGTATGAATAATATTTGTGTGGGGCTCATGCCTGTAATTCCAGCACTTTAGGAGGCTGAAGTGGAAGGATCGCTTGAGCCCAAGAATTCGAGACCAGCCTGGGCAACATAGTGAGACCCTGTTTCTATAAAAACAATAAAAAACTTAGCTGGGTGCAGTGGCACATGCCTGTAGTCCTAGCTACTCAGGAGACTGAGGCAGGAGGTTCACTTGAGCCCAGGAGTTCAAGGCTGCTGTGAGCTATGATTGTACAACTGCACTCCAGCCAGGGTGAAAGACCAAGATCCTGTCTCTAAAAAAATAAAATAATTTTTGTAACTAAAAAGAAAATCAAATGGAAAAAATTAATCTTGAAAGAATAGTGATATATTTATTTTATTTTTTAATAAAAACAATATGGAAATTGTTATATAGATACATACATAATGTATACATTAATATATATCATAGAGTATTCACTGCATAAAATATTATACAAACATTAAACGTGGTCTACAAGTAACAAGAAATTAATGATGAAATGATACTCAGTGTTGCTTCTTTTCCATGTTTGTTAAGATTTTCATCATAGTACTGTGTAGTGATGTACTGGAGCTGCTTATACTACCCCAAGAGATCTTAGATATATCTCTGTCCAACTCGCCGTTCAAAGACAAAAAATCAATAGCTTGAAACCAGCCATGGTAGGAGTAATTTACCAGGAAAATCAGCAAATGCTATAAGTTAGGGCTTTTTTTTTTTTTTTTCCCCTCAAGAAATGGTTTTCTGTAAACTAGCCCACTACTGGATATATTTGAGGAAAAATAAAAACAAGCCAAAAACAATGAATATCCTAAATGCTTAAAATAAAGGGCATTTTAGTATGAATATACTTCATTTTATTGTCCTTTATTGCACTTCACAAATACTATGTTTTTCACAAAATGAAGGTTTGTGACAACCTTGCATCCAGCAAGTCTATTGACATCATGTTTCCAATAGCATGTGCTCACTTTGTGTCTCTGAGTCACATTTTGGAAATTCTCACACTATTTCAAACTTTTTCATTATTATTATATCTGTTAGGTTGATCTATTATCAGCAATATTTGACGTTACTACTGTAATTGCTTTGGGGTGCCACAAGCCACAGCCATATAAGGTGGTGAACTTAATCAATAAATGTCATGTGGGTTCTGACTGCTCCACCAACTGACCATTCTCCTGTCTCTCCATCTCCTCAGGCCTGTTCATTCCCTGAGACATGACAATATTGAAATTAGGCCAATTAATAATCCTTCAATGACTTGTAAGTGTTCAAGTGAAAGGAGGAACCATACATCTCCTACTTTAAATCAAAAGCTAGAGATAATCTTAGTGAGGAAGCCAAGTAATCATGTTGAAAGCCAAGATAGGCCGAGAGCTAGGCCTCTTGTGCCAGTTAGCCAAGTTGTGAATCCAAAAGAAAAGTTCTTGAGGGAAATTAAAAGTGCTACTCCAGTGAACAACAATTGATAAGAAAGCACAACAGCCTTATTACTGCTATGGAGAAAGTTTTAGTGGACTGGGTAGAAGATCAAACCAGCCACAACATTCCCTTAAGTCAAAGCCTAATCTAGGGCAAAGCCCTAACTCTCTCCTACTCTATGAAGGCTGAGGGAGGTGAGGAAGCTGCAGAAAAAAAGTTGGAAGGTAGCATAGGATGGTTCATGAGGTTTAAGTAAAGGGGCTAATGCAGCTGGTGACTTTAAATTGAAGTGAATGCCTGTTTATCATTCTGAAAATCCTAGGCCTTTAAGAATTATGCTAAATCTACTCTGCCTGTGCTCTATAAATGGAGCAACAAAGCCTGGATGACGGCACTTGTGTTCACAGCATGGTTTGCTGAATATTTTAAGCTCACTGTTGAGACCTACTGCTCAGTAAAAAAATTCCTCTCAAATCACTACTGCTCATTGACAATGCACCTAATCACTCAAGAGCTCTGATGGAGAAGTACAAGGAGATTAATGTTGTTTTCATGCCTACTAACACAACATCCATTCTGCAGCCCGTAAATCAAGAAGTAATTTCAACTTCCAAATCTTACGACTTAAGAAATACATTCTGTAAAATGATTGTTTACATATATGGTGATTCTTCTGATGGATCTGGGCAAAGTAAATTAAAAACCTAGAAATGATTCACCATTTTAGATGCCATAAAGAACATTTGTGATTCATGGAAGCAGGTCAAAATATCAACACGAACAGGAGTTTGGAAGAAGTTGATTCCAACCTTCATGGATGACTTTGAGGTGTTCAAGACTTTAGGGGAGGAAGTAAATACAGATGTGCTGGAAATAGCAAGAGAACTAGAATTAGAAGTGGAGCCCGAAGATGTGACTGAATTGCAGCCATCTCATGTTAAAATTTGAATAGATGAGGAGTTGCTTCTTATGGATGAACCAAGAAAGTGTTTACTTGAGATGAAATCTACTCCTGGTGAAGATGCCATAAACATTGTTGAAATGACAATAAATGAGAATATTATGTAAATTTAGTTGATAAAGCAGCAGCAGGGTTGGAGAGGATTGACTCCAATTTTGAAAGAAGTTCTGCTGTGAGTAAAATGCTATCAAACAGCATCTCATGCTACAGAGAAATCTTTCATGAAAGGACGAGTCAACTGATGAGGCAGACTTTATTGTTAATTGATCAACACTTATGTGCACATATGGAAGTAACATTCATGGGGTGTCGGGCAGGAGGGAGTGGGGAGGAGGAGCTGGTATATTCACACATCATGAGTACAGTTCTCACTGTCTGGGGGATGGGCACACTGTAGCTCTGACTTGGGCGGTGCAAAGGCAATATATGTAACCTAAACATTTGTACCCATGTAATATTCTGAAATTTAAAAAATAAATAAATAAAAGTACTGAATGTACTCAAAGCTCAGGAAAAAAAAAAAAAGCCTTCATTGTTGTCTTCTTTTAAGAAATTGCCATAGCCACCCAACCTTCAGCAACTACCATCCTAATTAGTTAGTAGCCATCAACATCAAGGCAAGACCCTCCGCCAGCAAAAAGATTAAGAATTGCTGAAGGCTTAGACAATCACTAGCATTTTATAGCAATAAAGTATTTTTCAATTGAAGTATGAACATTTTTTTAGACATAGTGCTATTTCACACCTAAAGGCTATAGTATAGTGTAAACACAACTTTTATTTAAGGGAAATATGTATGACTCACTTTGTTGCAATATTTGCTTTATTACAGCGGTCTGGAACTGAACCCACAATATCTCTGAGGTGTGCCTTTATATCCAGAATATCAAGCCACCAGTTTAAATCATAAATATTGCAACTAGGTAGCAGCTTAAGAAACTGTTTATTACGTAGGAGTAAGCAAAAAGAAGGTGATGGTGTGTTCTCTACATAATTCTGTATGTGACATTACAATCTCCCAAAGTCCTCAATTCTAACACTAATGTGAAAAAACTGGAAGAAGTCCACAGAGAAGGAAAAAATGGAAATTAAACCTGTAACTCTTTAAAGAATAAATCCAAAGGAATGTTTTTTAAGGTCACCCAGGGAACAGGCAAAACCTTTTTTCTCTGAGATTCTGAGTTCGATTCCATATACCCAGTGTCACAAATGAATTAAACTGCTAAGGTATAAGACATGGTTTAAGACGGGGGAAGAAGTAATGGTAGGAGAGAATTAGGAGGCCAATTCCAAATCCTAAAGAATTATGGGAGCAGCATGCCATTTCCAACAAGCTCCTTTATACAAGTTGTAGTTCAATTGCTCATGTTTGAATGAGGTAAATGACTGAATAGCATGTTATCTTGTTGACATATAGCACTCTATGTTTTGCATCTAATTGCTTTCTTGTGATCCTCTCAACAACCCTGATATTTTTTAAAAAATAAAAATAGACACGATAAAAGGGAAATTCAGAAAGGTGTGCAATTTTCAAGATTACTCAGCTAGTTATCAGCAAAGACAGAGGTGCTTACGTGTGATGCCCAGGTTGCTCCACTACACTGGGGATGGTTCCCAATTTACCACATAAGATGTTGCATAGATACATTTATTGCATTTAAACCATCTAAAGTTACACATTGAAAAGTGGCTACAAAGGCAAGGTACTACTCTTATTTCTGGTTCCAAGGAATTGTGCAATAGGATAAGAGAAATTGTGTGACAAAATAAAGAAAAACCTCTTGTCATTACATGTCATGCATATCTTCCTGTATTGCTTGGGTTTTGTATATTAAAGATACTGGTTACAACCATTTTTCTACTGAATTCATGAACTATGTACTGCTTATGACAAAAAGGAGAATATTTACTAGGATAGCACAAGCAAATCTTGCCTCACTAGGAGAGACAGACATGTAAATGTGACAAGGACACTGTGTTTTCAAGAACTGCATCTGTTCACAGTTCTTCTGGTGAGAGCTTATTAATATGTTTACTACAGCAGGAGATAGCCAAGTACTGTAACTCTGCTAACAATTTGCTCAGACTCTGAGGCAAGTTGACAGTATTTTCTCTGGTCAGTTTCAACAAATGTTCATAAACAACTCTCAGAAAGGCCAATAGTAGGCAGATTTCAAGTATTTGGGGAAATTGCATAGTTCACGTGAAAATGAGAATGTTAATGAATGGGAAGATCAGTTACTGTTTCTTACAAAACCATAGATGTTATGAAATTTAAAGAGAAACTAAATTATATATCGTTTGGCCCAAATCCCTAATTTTAAAAATGAAAAGGCTGTGAGTAAAAGAGTGACTTGCCCAAGGTCCTACATGTAGTTATCGCTTAGTTAGAATCCAGGGTATCTAGCTTTAAGGGTTGGACTCTTCCCACTACATTTAATTACCTAAGTCAGTGCAAACATCACTCATCTCAAGCTGGCACAGTTAGGCTTTGTTTGGTCTATGTGGTGTTTTAAAAAATTAATTAGTTGCTAAAATTTAAACATAGGGACAGTTCATGTAGAAATTCTGCTTTCTAGCTTTTCCTGAAATAAGAGATCTGGCAACAGCAGACCCACATTCTCCCATGACTGCAGTTGGCTGGAGACGGTGCTGGCTCTTGTTCACTCAGGTTTCTGCATGGACAACATTTTCGCCTCATCTGTGTGTCCCCTACAAGTATTAGGTTTTGTGGTCCCTGCTGCCCATATTGCCCAGTATTAGATAGTTTCAGAAAAATAAATTTTAAAAAATAACTGATTATACAGAAAGATACTACATTCCAAACATGTCAACGTTCCCAGTAAGCCATGAAAATGAGAAATATAAGTTCTAATCTATTATGTGAAAGCATTCTTTGTACGGTTTTGAGTGAGACTGACTTCATATAAACAGTAAGTATGTTAACAAACTTAATGAGTCAGTTGGAGAGGTTTCCTCACTGATTAGTCTCTAACTGCTTCCCTTTAAATCAATTTAGTGATTGACTAAATTCAATTGTTTTGCCTTTTTATTTAATAAGCTTATGTGTATAAATACAGTTCATTAAAATTTACTAAATAAAGTAAATATGCATTTCTTTTAACACTGGCAATCCAGCTTTTATTTCCTCAAGTTGTTTCCTTACAGTTATGTTCTCATTTTTGTTGGCAATCATTTTTATTTCATTTTATTTACAAATGCAAAACCAAAGATTACCCATCTTTACAACTGCTGAGTGAAATTATTTATTGCTCTCTACATGCTGCCTAAGTGCTGTCAGAAAATAAGCACCCTCCCCAACCCTGAAATTCTGTAGCCACAAACACAAACACACACCACTCAATGACAGACTCGTTCAATGTGTATTTAAAATTTCAATCCAAGAGTTGGTGTTTACCAAAGAAAGAATAATTAAGTTAACATGACATGTTAGGAACTGGTAATCATGACTTTAGAGTAATTTTAATTTTGGATGAAATGACTTTCTCAGGAAAAAAAAATTTTTAAATGGAAAATGAAAACAAAAGCATCCTCTCCTAAAATTTTTTTTAAAAGTGTCCCCAGTCCCTTCAAATGTATTTAAAATATTAAAATCTGTATGTCTTTCAATATCCATGCTAGGAGTTGGGCTACAAAACTTCCCTATGTGCCAATTTTGTGTAGGGGATTACACTAGCACCGAGAAATTCATCTAAACATCACCCATCCTACTTATTAAATTTCATCCTTAACAACAAAAAATTGGCATAATTCTGTAAGCAGTTATTCATGCATTCATTCATTCAACATATTTCTTTAAAAATAGCTGATATGTGCCAGGCACTGTATTGGTCGCCAGTTAACACAGCATGAATAAGACAGGTCAGTTCCTACCTTTACTGGAAGCTTAGCCTGGGCCTGGATAAATCTGTTCCTTCCCATTCCTCTCTCTTCATTCAGCCAGCACTCAGCTCTCCCCACCCCCTCACACAGCCGCCACAATCACCACCACCTGTGCCCTGACCTCCATATCCACCCATGTATCTTCCCTGTCATATCAGATAAGAGAGACAACTGTTAGTGACACCAATAATGACACAGACATCCCAGACATCCCTCTCCTTCAACTCCCTAGTGCTTTCCTCTGGGGGGAAAAAAAAATGTACATATACATTGTTCTGGCAGTTGAATATCTGTCCTGTTCTTTCTATAAAACATTTCTGGTAGAGCATTAAAAGAGAAATATAGTAACATATATTAATATTGTGCTCAGTGTACATTGAATCTCCTAATGCCTCTTTGGATCTAAAGACTGTCTCTAAAGTCTTTCTTTTCCTTTCTCTTCTCCATAAATGTGAGAAATGAATTTCTATGTCTCCTGACATAAAATATGTCAGGCCCAACATTCTGTGGAGAGCACATAGAGAACTGTGTATGGATAGGATACTTTACTGTTGACAGATACCTTAGGATAAAATATAAGTTATAGAAAGTAAAAACTGGTTAGGAAAAACAGAGCTTGTTATGGAAAGAGCTTGCTACCTTCTAGAAAAATTAAATGTTATATAAGTTTTATAGATTAGCATACAATTAAATCTATTCTATTACCACCGTTCAATCTGAAAATATGAGAGAGACAAAATATGATACTTCCTTCTTGTTTCTTTCCTCAGTCATCCACAGAATGCAAATAATAAAAGAGTAGTTTGGGTATTAGTACTTATCACCTGGCAGATAATTTCACATCAGTTTAAGTAAAAAACTGATACTTTAACAGTAAATCAGGACACATTAAGCATCCTTATGCACCTTACAAGGTACAAGACATGTTGCCAGCAGCCCAACAAATCATAATTACATAAAATTCAGGGGAATTGCAAGATTCTGTAACTTATTTTCCTCTATTTAAGGAGGATTTAAAGAGTCTATATTAAGAAGCATGTCTTACTTTTTATCCCTCACATTCAATAACTGTTGAATTTAATTTAAATGTCAGAAGCAAGTCTTTAGTTGATTGAGATTTAGCTCAAAGGCTGATACTGTGTTGCTAAACAAAATTAGAGATTTTCTTTGAAAGTCCTATAAATGGTACTCTCCACACATTATGTGGAACCTCCTTATCTCTTCTGTTAAAAGTGAGGCAAACTCATGTATTAATCGTATGATATACACAGTGGTCCCCAAATCTGGCTGTGAAACAGAATTTCCTGGGGGGAGGAGATTGTAAGAATTCAAGTCCTAAAACACCATTCCCAGCATGTTTAACAATACCCCCAACCCCACCGATGATTCTAATCACATGTATTCGGGAATCACTGGTGGGGCTGAAGGAGCCCTGGGCTGAGTACTAGATTCTGAGATCTTCTGTGCCACAAAGAAATCACACTACCTTGAGCAGGATTCAGTCTGTCAGTCCTTTCTTTATTCATCCTCCAAGCATTCATAGAAAACAAACTATTACACTCTCCAGTTTTAAATTCCTCAGAGGGGTAGGGAACCTGCACCCTGGGGCCACGTGAGTGGTGCCTTTTGACTGAATCCAAATTTTACAGAACAGATCCTTTTATTATAAAGATGCTTTTATTAAAAGTTTAGATTTGGTCAAGGGGCAGCAGTCGGGGATCTGGAGGGCCACATGTGGCCTTGAGGATGCAAGTTCCCCACCTTTTTATTGCCTCATATAAAGTAATTTGTGAATCTGTTTTAAGCTCCCTATTGAATTGAATTCAGCAAGTATATATTTGAAAACATATTATGACCAAGCATAGCACAAGATCCAAATTCTGGGGACGTGTTGGACAAAACCTGAATCTTGCTTTTTGTGTTCTAAATTCTCAATAAATATTTTTGAGTGAATGAATTAAAAGAATGAATAGAGAAATAGAATTTGTTTACCCTATTTAAGTCTCAATTTCCTCAACTATAAAAACTATGTACAGAAAAGTACTTTTTAAACGAGGGATATAAAAGAGGTTTTATCTTGAGCCTAGTGATGGACAATTGAGAACTGTGTTGAGAACTACGATACTGAATCTTGGAGAAAGGATATCATAAGTGAATTGGCCATGTCTAGACACATACTTGTCATTCCTGTTATAAACATAAAACCTTGAGTTTATTCATTCAAAAAGTATCTATTGCAAATCCTTTGGATGGCAGACACTGTTCTGGGCTCTGGAAATACAAAGTGTCCTGTTAGTAGGTGAAGCTAACAAGAAATATGCAAAGAATTGCATACATGAGATAATTTCCAATAGTAGTAAACGGCATAACAATAATAAAACAAATCAATAGGATAGAATGTGAGGGAGGAAGGCTAATCTTTTAGATAGAGAGAGAAGGCCTTCCTGAGGAAATGACATTTGAACTAAGGGCTGAATGAAAAGAAGCAGCCAGCCACAAAACCATCTGAGGGAAATGGATTCTAGCCTGAGGAAACAGCCAACACCAAGACCTTAATTAGGGGAACAACCTTCACGTTCTCGAGATGGCAAGGAAGTCCATGGCTGAATGTGGGGAAGGATGGGGTGGGTGACGATAGATGATGCCAGTGCAGGCTCGCCCTTTACATTTGCAATACCAGACCCACTCTCTACCCCCTTCTTCTCTTTCTGCTTCTAGATCCTTCTCCCCATGGGAAGGGATGTGGACGTTTCAGCCTGCTTTCCAGCCTCCATCAGTGCCCCCGCAGCTGGAGCTGGGCATCTATAGGCTTTAAAGCTCCCCAGGTAGTTCTCAGGAGCAGCCAAAAGTGAGAATTGTTGCTCTAAGAAACAAATAAAAACTTAAGATATAAACCAAAAAGAGAATGAATTTGTGGCCCATAAAAGACTAAGAAAGGGGAATGTAAAATAGTAAAGTAAATACAATGTTGACAAAAGTTTGGCTACAGAAATCACCCCAAATCTCTAATTCCTTCCCTCAGACAAAAATACATATATATATTTTTTTCCTCATAGCTACAGCAATCAATTTAGTTCAACTAATATTTGCAGTATATGTGCGAGGAGTTATTATAGAAGCTATAAGAATCACAAGAAAGATAAGCTATAGCCTACCCAAGAAAGTTACAATCAGCACTGCAAATGTCTACTTTCAGCTTCATGATCTTGTTGCCATGACTTCAGTCTACCCCGACACTGTGCAGCCAGTATTTCCTTCCTAGTGCCCTTTCAGATGGCACCCTTGTACATAATAGAAGCCATTACTTTATATAAACCAAGATTATATAAGTATGCCTAGGAAATGATAGTGATGATGATTAAAGATGATCATCAGGGACCTTCAGGAAATGTTATGCATGTGTTCATAGCTAAAACACACTAAAAATTATGAAATAGGAATAACATTTGATGTCCTCCAACTGTCCTGTGTAGGACTGGCTCTCCCCTGCAGGCACCATTCTGCCATGCTCATCCTGAACATTTATCTGAAAACGCTGAGATTGTAACTGGTAACAGCTTTAAGTAATACACTTTCCAAAGATACTATCTTTTAACAGAAGCATATTAAGCACCCAAAATTTCCTGCATGAAAAGTAGTTAAGGGAGGGAAGCTGTTAAATGCCTAAGGGGCTCTATAGGCATCCCTCAAATTATTCTCTATATGGAACCTCCTCTTTTCCCCTCTACCAATAAATTCTGTGCTGGCTATAGTGGATCTCTGCAAAAGATCTAGGATGAGAGCACAGAGAGAAAGAAAGTCACTCCCAACAGAAGCTAACCAAAGTAGAATACACCATATCAGACCACCACTTTATTAGCCTCTATGTATATGCATATGTATTTTATTGAGTTCTTATTCTCATCTTGATAACTGCATGAGAATTAAGTACAATTATAATCTCTGGTTTGCAGATTTGAGGAGTAGGTTTAGAGATGTTGAGTGACTTGCTTAAAGTCACACAGCTTAATATGACAAAGATGGCATAAGAAAGCAGATCTGCCTGACTCCAGGAGCCTCCTTCTTAACCACTAATCCCCCTCCTTCAGGCCCACGCTTTCTATTGTGTGTCTGCTTGAACTTTACAAATGGAGGAACCAAAATTTAAAAGTCTCATTGCTCTCTTGGAAAGCCAAAGTCATTGGTAGGCCCCTCCCAGGAAGGGATCATCAGCATTGCTCTGTTACTAAGCCATTGAGCCTATGTGCCACTCCTCGTAGAATCACAGGTTCTCAGATTTGGGGGCTTACTTGGCCCAACCAAATGAGTCTAATATCTGAATTCCTCTTAAAAACAACAATAACAAAAAAATAAAAATAAAAAACTAAGAATCTCACAACCATGTGCCTGTAATCACACTATGGACCAGGTAAGAGAGGATGGCTTCTACGTGAACTAGTGCTATACTGGAAAATCAACTGGTAGTATGTACATTCTGCTTTTGAAAATGAGTCAATTAAGAGCATTGTCAAAGTTAAAAATGTAGTAAACTCCCCAGCACTACAACCTTAAAAATTTCCAGAGAGAGGCTAAAGATTTTCTTCCCCTTTACCCACTGAAAAAATCCATTGTTTATAGAAATATGGGTGTGTCTGTTTCTTTTTTTTTAATTACAGGATTTTTCTGGATACACAAAAAAAGAAGGCATGTCTTTTCATCATCATTTCCAGGACTTACACATTTAAAGGTTTTTCTAGAAGGATCAGATGTGCTTTAAAACAAATCAATGTGTAGCCATCTCTCACCCTCTTATAATACCTCCCTCTGTCTGTCACTATGCAGCCAAACAAGAGCGAGCTTTACAGTAGAACTGTCTTTTCCAGAGAGACACACATTTCAAACCATGAATAGAAAATAAAAGGAAGACCTAGTATGCATTTATTTTATTCTTTTCTGAAGTGGTAATAGGCTGGGCTGTGTGGTCCTCCTATTTGACAAGAACAGGTGTGTTGGATGCAATATGGCTCTAGGATCTGAATTTTTTTAAGACATTGCCTGACTCATGGTAATACAGTCTTTGCATTAGTTATTTACATTTTCCTTACTCATTTAAATAGGCCTTCAAAATGCTGACAATATCTAGCTCAAAACTCATAAGGCTGTTAAGTATCTTATTGGCTCCTTATACAGGAAATTATATAGTGATCAGACATTTGGGCTTTGGAACGAGACTGGCTGGGTTTTAACTCTGTGTCAGCCACTTGTTACCTGTGTGACTTAGAGAATCATTTTTAAACTTTGCAAAATAATAATCATACCTACCTACCTTATAGGGTTAGTGGAAGGACCAAATGAAGTAATGTACATAAAACAATCACACAGTGACTGGCACACAACAAATGCTCAATCAATGGTGCTGCTCAATCAATAACAGCTGTATTAGTCAGAGTTCTCCAGAGAGACAGAACCAATGGGGAAGAGAGAGAGACAGAAAGAGAGAGAGAGAGAGAGAGAGAGAGAGATGGATGAGAGGGGGTTATTAGGGAATTGGCTCATGTGACCATAATATCTGCAAGCTCAAGAACCAGGGAAGTTTGTGGCATGGCTCAGCCCAAGTCCAAAGGCCTGAGAACCAGGGAAGCTGACAGTATAATTCTCAGATTGAGACCAAAGGCCTGAGAACCTGAGGGGCCACTCGTGCAAGGCCTGGAGTTCAATGTCTGGAAACCTGGATTTCTGATATCCAAGGGCAGGATAAGAACGGGGTCTCAGCTCTAGTTCTATCTAGGCCCTCGGTCTACTACATGGTGTCTACCCACATTGGACAAGGGTGGATCTTCCCTACTTGGCCCACTGATTGAAATGACAATCTCTTCTTGAAATATCCTCACAGATATACCCAGAAATGATACTCTACCAGCTATCTAGGTATCCCTTAATCTAGTCAAGTTGTCACCTAAAATTAATCATCACAAAAGCAGACATCTGAGTTATATTATCGTTTATGAGTAGAAGATGGCAGGTCACATGGTGGGGAAAGGGGAAAGGTTGAGCAATTAACTGTCCAGTAACAGATGAGCATCAGTTGCACCATAAAGACTTTTTTTTTTTTTTAACACATTATGCAAGAGCCTAAACTTAGAGCAGGTTTTACAATATAATAACCTTAGAACTGTATTAGTTTTCTAGGACTTCTATAGAAAAGTATCACAAACTGAGTGGCTGAAACAACACAAATTTACCATCTCACAGTTACAGAAGCTAAAAATCTGAAATCAAGGTGCTTACAGGATTGGTTTTTTCTGGGGGCTCTAAGGAAGAATCTGTTCCAGGCCTCTCTCCTAGCTTCTGGTGTATAGATGCATGATCCCAATCTCTGTCTTCATCCTCACATGGTGTTCTTGTGTGCACGTCTCTTTCTATGTCCAAATTTCCCCTTTTTATAAGGATACCAGTCATGTTGGATTGGGGCCCACCCTAATGACCTCATTTGAGCTTGAGCACCTCTAAAACCCCTCTATCCAAATAAGGTCATATTCTCAGATACTGGGCATTAGGATCCCAACTTCTCTTTTGGGGGTACACAATTTAACCCATAACAAGAACAGATGGCAAAAACAAGAATTACATTTGAAACATTTTTGGAAAGTATATGTTTTAATATGTTTTTTTTCTTGAACCACTCAAAAAATTCAAGAGAAAATACTTTTTTAAAACTCTTAAGTACCACATTTTTGCCCAAATGGTATTATTATTGCATCAAGAATGTGCATCTCTTCATAAAGGTAGGGCACACTCAGTGTTTTAATAGGTTCTTCATAGAGAAACAGGAAGCCAAAGGATTTCAATACCATGGCCAGCCTAAGTGCCTATTAGATAACCACCATTTGGTTATTCATTCAACAAATATTAATATTAATCAAGCACTTTATGCTTAATGTCATGTCAGACCTTACAGAGATATGGGGGAAATAAGGTATGTGCCATATGGAGTGTTTTACCTGCACAGGAAGAGGTGAATTATGTTTCTTGTTTTGTATGCCTTAAAAGTTGATGAGGCATGGTCTCTAATGGATCCAGAATGTGTGTTCTCCAAGGCTGATTTCCAGGAATCCATGCATGCTATCAAGGAGTGACATAAGGTGTGATCTTGCCATGTCACCAATGGTGGCATCATGGCTAAGTGTCAGGTGGGAAATATGCCTGCCATATGCCATCTTTCACATGAAAAACAAGTCACATTTTTACCCAAGTGCCATCCCCAAGGTTATAACCATTCCTCTGGATTAAGATTTGGCCCTGATAAATATGAACAATAATCCCCAATTCAATAAATATCAGACTGAATTCTCCACTAGATAAATACCATAGAAAATTACACTGCAAAAGGCAGAGAACATAACCTCCCCACATGCAGAAGTGAAGCAAAGTTATCCATGCATGATGCTGGCGAGGACGGCAGCTTTGGGTGACAGGTGGCACGCCTCTCCGCCAAGAAGAAGGCGTTGCTCCTGGCAGTTTTTTTAACTGAAGCATGTGACCTAAGTAGTGGCATTTCACAGCTGAGAAACCAGCTTGTGATATGCCTTTTGCTTCACTGAGAGGCGGGCCACATGTCCACAGAGGCTGCAACTCTAGCTGCAAAACATTGCAATATGTTTGCATGCATCCTTCCTAAAATCAAATATTTATGTTGCTCTGGGAATGTAAATGGACTTTAGGATTAATGACATTTTTCCAGACAAACAAAGAAGGTGACTTCCTTACAAAGGTGTTACTTTCTAGCACAAATGCTACAAAAAGGAAAAAAAGTCCCAGAAAGGTGAGTAGGCAGGCAAAATTAAAAATAAGTCACTATTTATCAGTCTGCGGTAGAAATTTGCAAAAGAGGGTCTACTCTATTTTGACTAACATAGCAGATGGAAGACAAATTCAAATTCTAACATTCTTAGCACTCTGACATTTGGGTGCACGTTTCCAACCATTCTTCCACAAATTCTCTCTAGGTGCCTTCTACTACAGACAAATTAAACAGCTCGCCATTACCCATACACCTGTTAGCACTTTACTCAGAGCCCTTATTCACATGATTTTGTTCATGTGATATTCTGTTTCCATCTAGCTCTGCATTTGCAAGACTAGCTATAATTTAAGACTCAGTTCTAATGCCACTTATTCCAAGATACCTACCTGATATCCCCAGCTAGAAGTAATCAGTTCCTCCCTTGAAACTCTACACCCTCTCATGTTGATGTGGCAATAACCATGTCTCTATCTCTCCTTGTGGAATATAAGCAACGACAAGAACTGCAGAGTATCAATAAAATCTGGAAACATAGAGAATATTATTTTACTGTATCATAGCATAATATCTATATAATTTCTTATAGATATTTATGTTATCAAACTTTATTAACATCTGAACACTTGGATTTATTTTTCATACCTGATACCTGGCACACTGCTTAATGATTAGTAGGAACTGTATTTGTAGAATAATTTGATTAACTGGTTGACTGGTTGATATGAAGCTGAGGCTTGCCCTTCAAGCCAACCTACAAAGGCTAATGACAGAAGAAAATCAGATAGTAGGCAGATCATGTGAAGATCAGGAAATGCTCCAAGGACTGTGGAGAGCAAAAGCCAGGCTACAATGACAGTCATGCATCATGTAGTAACTAGCTGTGTGCAACCTCAGGTAAGTTCCCTAAACTCTAATTTTCCTTTTCAAATCAGGGACTTAGATAACATGTCTCTTTCAGCACAAAGTCTATCATTTAAAATAAATTCTGAATAGTCATGGCTGCTTTATAATTTTCAGAGAAATTTAGAGGACAGGAGGCAAATATTAACAGTGAAAATGAGAAAATAATAATATAAGCTATGGTAGAATATAATGCAACTAATTGTATTTATATAAAAGTGTACAGTTTCCCAAGTACTTCCACATTGGCTCATCTGGTCCTCAAAGGAAGCTTGGAAGAAAGGCATGACAGACTCTTCACAGATGAGAAGACAGACTTCATTGACTTGTCCAGAGTCATAGGGGTAGTTGATAGAGGAGGTGAGATCAAACCCAGGTCCTCCTGCTCAGAACACTTCCCACTGCACATGGGCAATGAAGTCTAATGAGAATAGAAAGTACTGGATACTAATATTTATACAAAGGAAGAGAATGAAAAAAAAATTAACATCTGGGAGTTTTAATTGACAGTAAATGTAATGATTTTTTTCCTCAGTTATCAGAAAGGTAAAAGAGTGATATTGAGTCTACTCACAAAACATACAGTTAAGTGGATTTTCTTGCTATATTCCAATTTTATGAGAAAGAAGCAAATAAAAAATAATTTATAAAAAATTCAGTAAAAATTCAAAATTTTCAAGGTTGTTGTTTTTTAGACATTGAATAAATAGCCCTACTACTTTGTTTCGTTTACATTTGTAGCACCAGGCAATAAGAATTGATGTAAAGCCCTGCAAGCTCTTGCATTATCAAACTCCTAACTAAGGCAGCAAAAAGGCATTTGAAACAAAAGCCCTCCATATTTAATTTGATTGAACAAATATTTATTGAGTGCCTACAGTGTGCAAAGCCCTGTTCTAATTGCTTGAGATACATCAGTGAACAAAACAAAACTAAGATCTCACCCTCTAGCAGTTTATATTCCACCAGGGGAGATATTCTGTTGGGGCAGGATATGGTAATGAGAGAAGGCATTCATGTAACCAGAAATTTGATTAACTACAGTGCTATATTCAGCAATTTTTCAAGTTAGCTTATGCATATTTTTGAGATTAAAAAAAGCTTTTATTGTAAGATTATAGTGAAATTAATCAGAGTTTGAACTTTATTCTGACTTTAATACAATGATAGTATCTGAGGACAATATAAAGTGTCAACATTTTTTTGTAAATCAGGATATTATGGGGGTACAAACATTTTGGTTACATGTAATGCATTTGCCTCACCCAAGCTAGGGCTACAAGCACACTGTATGGGGGAAGGATACACTAATGCACATTTTTAAAAATCATTGAGTATACGAAATGAATAGATAAATATCATGGTATAATTTTCTAAATATGCACATTTTGTAAGCCATTTTCTACCATTTAAGAGCATAAAACACTGCCTTTAGACATATATAAATGACTGTGAACACAATCCTTCATAAATGTATGAGAAAGCATATATAATACACTATTTAAAAAAGTGCATTATCAGAAAAGACCTCCAGAGGTTCGTTTATATCATGATCCAGGGACCAGCAGCATCAGTAGCCCCTGAAAGCCTGGTAGAAATGCAGACTCTCAGGCCCACCCAGACCTACTGAATCAGAATCTAAAATTTAACAAGTTCCCCCAGTGATTTTTATGCACACTAAAGTTTGAGAAGACTCCTCTAGTACATTCGCCTGCACCAAGAAGAGCCTAAAAATAACCTACTGAAAGGAAGAATATAAGAACTTCAAAAATTAATCACTCACTTGATTTTTTTTTCATTTTTTAAGAAGTAATTTCTTTTCAAGTAAGATTTTACTTTTAAAATGGCAGGTCAAGAATATTACATACTAAACTTTCCTTCCACATGTACCAACATAGAAGAAAAAGATGAAATTTGCCTTTTCATGGTTTCAAATCCTGCCTTTCTTGCCAAAACAAAGTGTAAATCATCCCTCACATGTATCAGTATATAGTGCCTCCCTCTACTCTCTGTGATTTAATGACCACCTATCAGCAGGATTGAGAGACATGGGGTGTCCTTTAGTGTCTCATCCTACATCAAGCTCAGTTTCCCAAGTTAAAGCATGCTGCCCATAGCACAAAGAAGAATGAAGTAGAAGACAGTATCCTAGGTATTGTGCCTACCTAGAACACACAGCAAAACCAGCCACCAGACTACAAGCAATTTGGGCCCAGAAGGCACATGAGGAAAACACCAGGTAAAGTTAGGAAGTGGGCAAAAAGCAAGCTCCCTCTCCATTTGTCACTGAGCAGTCACTTTACAAACAGATTTCTTTGTCCCAGATTTTATTTATTTTTATTTCAAGGATTAGAAGAGAGGAAAACAGGAAAGAAAGCTTACAAATTCACAAGTCCCAGTAGAGAGAGAATTTTTTAGCCAAAATGAGGCAAAACATCCAAGCAGAGCCTCATAGCAGGCCCCAGAGGGCACTAAAGGAGGAGATGACAGCAATGAGCAGAGCATCTGATCCAGGACTCAAGACTTTTCTAACTAATCTTAAGGAGCATGGTTCTTTTCTGTTATGTGACCAACACTCAAGATTCTTCTGTACACACAAGGTATATAGAAAATTTTTCTTCCATCTTTAGCATATTAAACTATGAATGTAAGATACCTCCTCCTTCCACAGTTTAAAAAAACTCTCAGCCTGTCATTACCATCTTCTTCATAACATATAGAAATTTCAGTAGGGACCTGTACCTACAGGGGGGTCAGTTCCAATTATGTATATTAATGTCCTGCTTCCTCCCAAATTAGAGTTGAGACATTTGACAATTATAAAAATATATAAAAATAATGCTGTTGATGTGAATTAAAAGAAGCTAATATCTACACACATAAGCTAGAATATTTTCTGTGATTGAGAATTAAATTTACTTTTGAGCTTCCTGCTGGGCAAGAGAAAACCAGAAAACACAATATTATCACTACCAATTAAGATGAAACATGTTAGCTCTTCAAGAGAAACAAATGGTTTTGTAGAATTAAAATCTAAAAAGAATTTGTTTACAATGGACTTTATGCAAGGGGAATTGAACAACGCAAGCAATATCTTCAACAAAAAAATACATGAAAATTATAAAGTATTATTTATATTTCCAATCCTTGTTCTGACCTTTAAGAAATGAAAAAGGAAAACATATTAACATGCAATTTAGAAAAGGCAATCCTTCAGGAGAAGCAAACAAAGTTAGGTATGTAATATTCTGGAAACCTAGTCTTATGCAGACAGGATGATAATGATCTCTCAGATGATGCTCTTAAGTAATATCAATTTCTTTATCTGGCCCTTTGAAAGGATCTTAATAAAGGATAATTCTAGTGTGTGATATCTGGTAAGCACTTGGTAGCCTATGAAATTAATTAAAGAAAGATTCTGTTGTTTTGGACATTGGGCCAGCAGGTGGCCAAGTTAATGAACTGTTATGAAAGCTGAAATTCTTTGCTTGTATCTGGGGGCTGTATGTTAAACTGAAGAAATATCAGAACTATATGAACTAACACTACTAGAAATCATGGTTTCTCACTTGGGCCCTCCAAAATCTGTTCTATTGGTATTTGACTGCTTCTTCTCCCTTTCCATTCCTCTCACTGAATAATTGAGAAGACAAAAGCTACCAAATGTTATTTTGAAGCCTTCTTTTCTCCTGTTCCCAAAACTTAACTACGTCACCACCCAGAGGGAAAGCTTCTATTCAAGGATGGCCTTGCCACGATTTTGTCTTGCTTTGTCAGCAACCTTGCTTTGTCAATTATCATCAAAATTCTCTTCTCTCCTCATTCTTTTTCATCAGCTTTTAAAACTGCTTAAATCTGTCCCATCCTGGATAATTTTTTCACTTAGAAATGCATCTCTCTCTCACTACCATTGTATCAATGACTTTTCCTTCTAAGTCTCTAGGAACAATGCTATATATTAGCAGCTTCCATTTCCTCTCAACATCTGCTCTTCCAATAGATTTAGAAATCAAAATATTATTGGAAAGGCAGATGCTAGGAGGAAGTGGAGGCTACTTGCTATCATCTGAATGTCCTCCAAAATTTATATGTTGAAACTTAATCCCCATTGTGGTGGTATTAAGATATGGAGCCTTTTGAGAAGTGATTAAGTCACTCTCATCCCTCATAAATGGATTAGTGCCTTATAAAAG
This sequence comes from Eulemur rufifrons, assembly GCF_041146395.1. Classification (NCBI taxonomy): domain Eukaryota; kingdom Metazoa; phylum Chordata; class Mammalia; order Primates; family Lemuridae; genus Eulemur; species Eulemur rufifrons. The sequence continues at coordinate 91,762,369 of NC_090997.1, read as the reverse complement.
GTCTGGAGGGAACTAGCTTAGGCTCCTTTTGCCCTTCTGTTCCTACCACCATGTGAGGACACAGTGTTCATCCCCTCTGGAGGATGCAGCAACAAGGTACCATCTTGGAAGCAGAGAGGAGTCCTTACCAAACCTGCTGGTGCCTTTATCTTGGACTTCCCAGACTCCAGAACTGTGAGAAAATAAATTTCTAGTGTTTATAATTTATCTACTCTCAAGGAGTAACGTCACCAAAATGGTGGCGTAGAAGCAATATAGCTTCACTCTTCCCCACAGAAAACCAAAAACAACTCTCCAGTGCCAAGATGATCACCACCAATATCCCAGAATTCAAAACTGAGGCTTTGGAGATTCTCAGGGCCACAATAAAAAAATATGAACAGAAGACAAAGGGAACACCAAATCAGAGATAAGTTTCAACAGCATTACCCTGAAGGAGGTGTGTTCATGCATCCACCGGGCATGAACCCCTAGCCAGTTTCCCCAAACAGCAGGGAACCCTCTTTATGACATCCCCCAATGCAGGATGGGCAGTGCTTTGAATTTGTTAGAGCTGTGGCAAACCTGGGCTTAGGGCACCATCTAGTGCCAAAGAGGAGGCAACAATCTAGAGCTAAGGGGACTCAACAGGCATACAGCACAGAACCTCTAAACACATATCACTAGAAAGACCAAACCAACCCAGACAATGAAGACAGAAATAAATAATCCTTTGATGAAAAGACCTAGACAAATGTCCATAAGAGACAATAGCAAAAAGGGAACCATGAACTCCCCAAATGGAAAAAGCAAGGAACCAGTGACCAACCCAATAAGACATTGATATGGGAGCTCTCAGATCAAGAATTCAAAATAAGAATTCTAAATAAAGTCAGTGAGCTCCAAGATAATTCAGAAATTTATCAGAGAAATTTAACAAAGAGGTTGAAATAATTTTAAAAAATCAAAGAGAAATCCTGGAGCTGAGAAATATGTTGGCTGAACTGAAAAATTCATCAGAGGGTGTCAACAGCAAAATTGATCAAGAAGAAGAAAGATCATTGAGCTCAAAGACAGGCTATTTGAAAATACAGAGGATAAAAAAGAAAAAAATGAAAAGGAATAAATAATGCCTAAAAGATCTAGAAAATAGGCTCAAAAGAGTAAATTTAAAGGCATTGGCCTTCAAGAGGTAGTTGAAAAAGAGCAAAGGCTAGAAATAATAACAAAAAACTTTCCAACCCTAGAGAAAGATGTAAGTATTCAGGTACTAGAAGGGCAGAGAACATCAAATAGATCTGACCCAAATAAGACTGCTCCAAGGTGTAATAGTCAAATTTCCAAAGGTCAAGGACAAAGAGATGATTTTAAAAGCAGCAAGAGAGAAGAAGCAAATAACATAAAGGAGCTTCAATTTTTCTGGCAACATATTTCTCAGCAGAAATCATACAGGCCAGGAGGGAGTGAAATGAAACATTCAAAGGGCTGAGGGAAAAAAAATTGCCAACCAAGAATACTGTACCCATCAATACCTATAGAATAGACAAAGACTTTCTCAAACAAACAAAAATTAAGGGATTTCATCACCAGCAGACCAGTCTTACAACAAATGCTTCAGATTTCTTCAATCTGAAATCCAATGAGACTATTATGCAATAAGAAAACTACCTGAAGGTATAAAACTCAATGGTAAAAGGGAGCACCCAGGCAAATTCAGACACTCTAATACTGTAATTGTGGTGTATAAATTACCCGGTCTTGGGTTTTGTTACAGCAGCAAGAATGAAATAAGACAGTACCAGTAGAGAGCACTGTTTCTATAGTCCTCTCTCTCTTTCCTGTCAGCTCTCTTTGTACCTGTTACCTTTTGGAAATTCTCTCCTCCCTTGGCTTCCATAGCACATGATTTTTTCCTAGTTCTTCCTCTTTATCTTTCTACTTTTCTGACTATTCCTTCTCCTTCCCTTTTCTGTATCCTATTTCTCATTTTCACCTTCCCCAAATTTCTGCCCCTGATCTTCTGCTCTTTCACACTATCTGCTCCTCCTTAGCAATCTCATCTACTTTCACAGTTTCAACTACAGCTATCTGCTGACAAATATCAAATGTACCTCTATTTCTAAATCTCTAGCCCATGGGATCTCTCAACTATATTTTCCAGTAGTACCACAAACTCAACTAGTCTAAGATTCATTTTTTCCCAATCTGTGCTTCCTCCTTTATTCCATTTTTAGTCCTACAAAATAGAAACCTGGGCGTTATCCTAGATTTCTTTTTCTTCTTGACCATATAACCAATCAGCCACTAAATCCTAATCTCCTGGTACATAGCTGTCAAGTTCATTCCTCCTTTCTCTTCCCATTGACGCTTTCTTTAGTGAAGCTCTCATCATCTCTTGATTAAATTTATTAATTAATTAAAATGGCTTTTCCTCCACCACTACCCGCAACCATCAATGGCCTCTCAACTTCCAATTTCACTTCTTTTCTTAACCTGTTTTCTCCAAAGCTTTCAGGGTGCCCTTTCTAAAATAGAAATCTGATCATGATTTCTTCCTGCTTAAAATCCTTCATTGGCTCACCATGCTTACAAAGTGGAGTTTAAATTGCTTGGCTTGATAAGCATGTCTTGTTATAACTTAGTTCTTTCCCCCTTTCAATGTGATCCTTTCTTACTCCTTTTCCCAGAACATATACTCCAAAATTAGCAGTATACTTAGAGTTTCCCAAGTATATCCTGTTTTCTATGTTAATACTTTTACTCATATTCACTCCTTTGCTTCCTTCTCTTATTCCTGTAATGAAGGGGGACTCAAATATCACCTCTTCTGGGATACTTCTACGAGGTTTCCCTCACTTCTTTCCCTAGCCTAGAAAGAGCTAGTTGAACTCCTCTCTGTTATCTACCTCATACCTACTCCTATGGTTGCATTTAACAAACTGAATAGTAATCACTATATGATGATAGAAGGATTACATTTCATCTACCTCTGTTCCTCAATGACTATTGCAGAGTTCAGTGCAGAGAAGGTGCTCACTAACGTATATTTAATTAAGACAGAAATCTGGACATGACTTCTTCTTTAACAACTAAGTAATACCTGTTTATCAAAAAATAAAAATAACAGATAGTATACCTATGTATCCAGGAAAGGGGATATTATTTGTTTATTTTAAGTTGTTTTCACTATTTCAATATGCTCATTTCACCTTTTATTTTTTATTTTTTTAATTTATTTATTTATTTTATTTTTTTTTCTTTGCCTCGTCAACCCTGGCCTACCATTTCACCTTTTAAAGTCTTTTGTAAACAGTTTCACCTCTTGAACATACTGTCAGCAATTTGTTGATCCTTTTTTTCTGCCATTTATAACAAACAAATTATAAAATATGTTACAGTATCATGGAAAACAGAATAAACCACCTCAGATTATCTTATCTAACAATATCTGTGAAATAAGCTGTCCATCCAAAGGACTTTCACATAGGTCCACATGTTATGGGTGCAAAAGTCAAATATGTGTTGCTTAACATTAGCAAATCAGCAAGATATACCTTTTACTTCTTTATTTTCACAACCTCACCCCAGAACTTTCCTGTACTTATTTCAAACAGGATCATTGGGCTAAGAACACCTTCTTAATTAATGTTAGAATAACCTGACAACAATAATGACATCTTGCATTTACCTAGCACTACACAGAGCACTGTCATACCTGGTCTGCACAATAAATTTAGAGGATTGTTTTTTGTACATTTTACCATGATGGCTCTTTAAGCATGGCTAATTTCGTGAATCTTTTCAGTCAATCCTATCCCAGACCTCTAGAATCCAACCCAAGCCACCCTTTTATGATTTCCTCATCCTTATTCACTCTATACCACTCCTAGTTATTTGCTGTAGAGATGGTATCACAGAGATATCTGACAAAGTGTGATCTCCCACTGTTAACCACAACCCTCACAGAGAAAGAATCCTTTCTTCTTTTAATAAGGTGTTTCTTTCTGAACTTATTTTTCTGCCCTAAAGGTGTTGGAGGAAAAATAATTAATTTATAATCTCTTCAAATAGAGCTTCATGTGGAGTAGTCACTCTAAATTGGAAGTTAATTTTCTCTGAGAAAGGAGGTTGATTCCAAGATGGTAAGAAGCACAAATATAGAGTTGCTCAAATACATAAGAGGAATCAGATCAGGTGAGAAAATGGCTTGTTCTAGACTTCCCAGGGAAATGTGGAGAGCAGATGAGTTGGGAGCAAAAGAAGTTGAAGAACAGAAGAGGCTCCTATTTTTCAGAGGCTTTCTGGTGCTTAAGAGTTCAGAGATAAAAACACTTCTTGGCATTTCAAGGTATCAGACTGTGGTCAGGAGTGGATGGCTGAAGTGAAGTCAAAGAACACAGAGTTGAGGTAAAAAAAAAAAAAAAAAACTATGGTGATAGGTATTGATGGGTTAGACACATGAGTGTCGGAATCACCCAAAACTAAGGTAAGAGTGGAGACTAAAACAAGGACTACCAGTGGTAAGAATGAGCGGCTAAATGATAGCAGCAGAGTCAGGAAGAATGTAGCTGACTAGATAATATGGACCTCGAATGCATAAGGGTGGAACATGTGAGTTAAAAAGCAAACAAACAAACAAACAAACTTTGGTTAAGAAAGTATCTAAAACAAACCTAAATTAGTCCTGGCTTTGCTACTAATAAATTTTATGGTCTTAAGCAAGTCATTTTCTTTATTTTTTTCTAGACCTTTGTTTTCTCATTTGTAACACAAGAAAATTTCCTAAAATCTATGCACTTTTATCTTAACCATGAATTTCATTTTCTTCTCATGTTAGTAGATTTAGGGATGAAAAATATATACCTGACTGATTGATTTCTTATGCTTTCTCAATATTCATCAGATGAGAATAATCTATCTCTTTGGTGGTAGTTTGGCAAAAGCAATGCAAAGTATTTATATATACCATCTCCTTGTTCTCTGAAATACTGCTGTGAAGTATATAACATGGTAGTGATTATCATTCTCATTTTATAAATGAAACTGAGAGGTACATACAATATTTCCCATAGTCTTTTGTGCATTTTTCAAAAAAGTGATTAAATGTGTTTTTATAAGCCATGAGCCTATAACTGCTTATGTATTTCTATATCTCTTCCGATGATTATCAGACCCTTGAGGATAATAGTAATCATGATAGTAACAATAATAGTTCTCAATATGATATTGTTATTTTAATTTATGTGTCCCTAGCACCAAGAAAAGTGTATGGTGCATAACAGACACATGTGTTTTTAATAAATTTCTTTATTAGAAGGCAAATAAGTTACTTGGTAATCAAAGAATTTCTGCTCCCCAAAATCTTATGCTTCAATCACCAATTAAGGCTTTTACCTGAATCATTTAGATAATTGTCTTGAATCTCCAATTTGTTGGCTATGAAGTTAATAAAATAGATAATCCCAAAATTGATAAATGGAGATTTCTGAGCACCAACTTTCTGCTTGAGCAAATAAATTCTCATCATAACATTAAAGCTTTATTTGGTACTATAATGCCTTAAGTTTAAAAAAGCAAAGCCTCTTGTGAGACTGAAGATAATTAAAATGATAATTTCTCATGTAAGTTAAGATTTAAAATATTGTAGATATTCATAGAGAACAATTAAATGGGAAAAAGAAGTAAATATTTCTACAAGAATTTGGATTCTAATGATGAGGCTTTGTTGGATAAGACAGCAACATAATTTTGACAAAGCTTTATGTCTTGTCTTGATTCTGGTTTTCAACTACAGCTTCTCTGAAAATTAACTATCTTTTCATATTGAGATGCTTCTTCCAACATAATATCAGAACAGCATGTGCTATGAGTTTTTCAGTGGTTGTAGATGCTCACTACACTATTCTGTCCTTGACTGTGGTCCCCCAAACTTTTGTGGTCCTACTAATCTGTATACTAAAAATATGGCTTTTGATAAGTCTCTTTATGATGACATCACACGAGCCACTGCCCATCAAGTTATTCAAAATTCATAAAACAGTCATTGCATATTAGCTCCATAGATCACTCGGAGAAAAATTTTAGTGCCTGAAGAAGAATGACAACTGCCAAGCCACAAGATAAAAACACAAAATAGAAGCTACTAGCACCACCTACACTATGCAGGCCAGCTTCTTATAAAATTTGCTGCAGGACAAATATAGTAATAGAGTAACAGTATGGCAGAAGAATCAAGAAGAGTCCCACTTCACTCAAAGTAATAAATGTCTATTTTTTCATCTGTGTGTTCACCTTAATCTTACGCACATAATATCTGTTCAGTAAATACTGATTAATAATTTAAAAATGAGTTAAATAAGTCTAGCCAATATATGAGGAAAAAAAAAACAAAGATCAAAATTCAAAGATATGGCAATCTGAGGCCATTTGGGGCAGGAATAAATGGCATTATACTTTACAACAGGCTCCATGATTGCCACTGTATCCCACCACATGTAACAATTTATATTCATGATTACTTGGTATATTCAGGGGAAGTATCTATTAAATTGAGTACTGTCTTTAAAATAAGTTGGGGAACTATACAATAGCATTTGCAAAGATCACATTATAAAATGTTTTAAATGTAAAAGGTTGGGCTTTAGAGGCCAACTCTCAAGTATGAAGTATACATGTAGCTCAGCAAGAGAATCAAGGTCATGGGTAAACAAGGTATTACTTGGATGTGAACATTTTTTAAAATAACAAATAAAGTACTTTATAACTCATCCCTAGCTATTCTTTTGTCCACTCGCCAATGCTTGCTAAAAATATGCGTTCTCTTGGCCAAAGTTCATATCAAATTGAACATATTAAATGTAAGCATTGATGTTTAAATGTAAAGAATTATGAGTTTGAAACCTATGCATCATAAACCTGTTAATTATACCAAAATTCTCCTAATCATCCTGGATTGCAAAACTGAAGGTATATTCAACTCTTCTCTCTTTGTTCCTCTTTGCTATACCAAATTCTTCCATAAATGATTCTTTGGGAGTATTTTTTATACTCTCCAGTTATTTTAACAGCCTAGTACTTAGCATTCTACAATAACTAAACTTTTTAAGTTGGTTTTCTCCTTTCCCATCCAATGGGTCTCCCCTACATATTTCAGTAAAAATTTGCTTTAATTATCATTGAATGATGTCAAACTCTCCTTGGACATATTTTTTTTTATTTCTTGGCACATGATTCAAGATTCTCCATTGCTTGTCCTTCATGTCCATAAAGACTCATGTAATCACAGAATATTAAAACTCACTCTTGTCTTCATCCTTAGTTCCTGTCCATACTCTTTACTCTAGCTAAGCAGACCTTCTTATTTTTCCCAGAATGAGGACACTTTCAACACTGCTTCTAACTTTTACAAATACTATATTCTCCTCCAAAAAAACATTAGCCAAAATTCCTTTTCTCTAGCTTTTCTCTAAATAATTACACCATTAATATTCTCTTTCAGTGTTCTCTAAAATTGTATACACTCATATTTTTAAATATCTATACTGCAATGATTGTTTTTACTTATTTTACATGTAATCCAATTGTACTCCCTTTAGAGTGTAAACTACTTAGTAACTGAGACTAAGTCTTCAAATTTCTTATGTACAGCTTTTTGCAGTAAATCTTCATTTAGAGCTATCTATTGTCATGGCTTTTCATTTAAACTATTTACAGTTGTTTATTTATCTACAAGGTAGTATGTTCTCAGGATTTCATTACATATATTGAAACGCAAATAAGACAGAATCAAGAGTGAAGTCCCATAACCCTTCACCAGCAAACTACATACTGGTTAACTCTGGTGGTCACTCGTCCCAAGAACACAAAGCTGGGATGCTAAGATAAATTAGCAGAATCCCAGAACTAATGGATAAGCTTGAATGGCAGATTTAATCTAATAATTTCACATGTAAAAGAAAAACAATAACAATATTAATAACTGGAAAGCACAAAAGGAAAGAAATATGGCTTAATTGCAGCATAGAAATTTTTAAAAGACTTTGGGATACTAACTGATCTAAGATCTACTTGAGTCAGCTATGATGGTGGAGAAACTGAAATTCAGGACATATGGGTGAAGAAACTGGTAAGGTACAGTATAAAAGAGAAAAGATTCATTGATGACAAACGTCACATGGAAGGGGAGTTTGTATTGTTTTGGATGACCCTCAGTCATGGATGGAGAATTGGTGGAAACTTCAAGGAATCCGTTTTAGGTCATTATATAGAAAAACTGACTGAAAGTCAGGTGTAATTCTGCTTCTGAATTTAACTCCTATATTCTACAACTCTCTTTAAAAACCCTGCACGCAATCAGAAAACTGTGAGCATAGGCAATCATGTAACAGTGGTGTTTTAAGCATTCCTAATGGGTTGGCCTGAATAACCTTTCACACTCCTGTACATTATTATATGATATAATACAGCAATTTATTCAGGTAATTTCCTGTGAAATAGGTTGCAATCAAGACAAGAAAGGTATAAAGTTACAGATGCATAAATAGGAAATATGATGTTTAATAGATATAAAATTCTTATATGTAATTGCATTAGTTAAAGTAATAGTTAACTTGTGTATTTATGACTTAGGAGGATAGTCCTCCGATGCTATTAGACTTTTAAATTAACTTTTACATTAAACAGAAAAAATCATTTAAAAAAAAAATCAGATTTTGAAAAGAAGCCAAAAAAGGCCAGTTTTATATAAAATTTAAGCAAATGCCAAAAAAAAAAATTGCACCACAATGAAAACCTAACTGTAAACAAAAGTCCACCTTAAAGTGAACATTTGCATAAAGGGGGGAAGCAGCATCACTAGACCCCTTATCATATCAATACTCATCTGACTATCAGAGACAAAATACTAAGACAGAAAGACTAAAACAAATGAAAATGTATCCAATGGAAAAAAAAAACTTTTTTGAAGCTATAAACTGAAAGAATATTCTTTGTTGGACTTGTTCAGTGGTTTGAATTTAATCAACTAGAACCATTTTTAAGTATTGTTTCCTACAAACTTTCAAAGTGATAAATTTGATTTTTTGATGAGGAATCTTCATTTTATCAGAAGAATGAAATACAGTGTCCTTGGCCGAGATATTCTTCGCAGAAGTAGGCTATCTCTATACTCTATACTTAGCAAATTTAAAGACTCATATTCTAGGTGAGCAGCTTGCTCCAAAGTACATTTGAATTTTATTTGTGGATAAGGCTCTATTACTTCAATACTCCACCTCCCTCTTGACAGATCCATCTTAACATTCCCCTAAGGAACCAATTATGAACAATTTCTGGGGAGTCTATCACAGGTAACTTTATGTGCACTGATTCTCTTTTATGTCAGGTAAACTGGCAGTTGTTATGGCCAGAGGACAAATGTGGTACAAATGATGTGATAGAAGATTGAAAAGAATGTAAAAGAATATAACAACTAAATTCTAACTGGTTAAAGAAAAAACCAGAAATACTTCCAAGCTATATAAATATAAAATAATGTTAAAAACTGGGGCATTTAAAAAAATGTGATTGTAAAGTCATCAAAATTAACTACAGAAATGAAGGTACAATAGTTCAGTCACTTAGTGCTTTCAATGTTAACTATACTAAGTTAACTTCTAATATAAGAAATGGTGATAATAAATTGACTAGGAAATGGCTGATTTGGAAAGGAGAGGTGAAGGTCACTGGAGGTCCCAGAAATTTCTAAGTTCCAAATTATCAATATCCAGACAAACTTGATTCCTTGCTGAATATGCTTACATGCCAGAGACAACATTGATATGTGGTCTTAGCTGCTATTTGACAGGGAACTGTCACCAGTAGGTGACCCCATCAGTCTGGGAGCAGGAAAA